>NW_026947509.1:46003266-47253266 GCF_034190915.1 Cavia porcellus
CCCTTCTGACCATCCAAGGGCAAGCACAATTTTCCTGAGCAAATCTCAAACAGACGGTAAGACATGTTTTTCCCATTAAGCATATGGCTGAAAACTATATTTTATGTGATAGAGCATAAAAAATATTTTGAAGAATGCCATGCGTTGATTTAAATTTTTCACTTATTTAATACGTGATAATTACTCTGTCACTCTTCCATTGAGAACGTGTGGCCTTCCTGTTTATACATTTCACAGCTCTTTATCAGTGTGGTAGACTGCATGATTTATCAGTGGTCATGGACTTGGTATTCTGTACTGTTTGGCCTTTTTCCTCGTGTTCCATAGAACTTAAAGACACATGACAGCTTAGATTGGATTAGGTTTTCATGGGAACAGATTTTACAGCTGAGTTCTTTATATATATATATATAAAGAATTTGACTGGGGTATTTGACTCATTTTATGCAGTGCTCTAATCCGTCCACATTTCTGTTACTCAGAACTTTTAAGCTGTTTGAAGTGTTGCTTCTTAAGATGATGCAAACCGTGTGCTGGCCCGCCAGTTTCCTGGTTAGCCTGCAGGAAACTAGTGTGTGTTTCCTGTGTCCTGATAGTTTTAGGGTAATAATAAGAACTATACGATTTTCCTGCACTGTACAGTTTTTTCCTATCATACTTATTTAAAATCCTTTTTCCCCCCAGAAAAGCCATATATGACCAGATTTTAGTGGAGCATAGCAGCGAGTGTTTAAGCACTGAGCACCGGGTTTCTGTGCCTGCATTGTCACAGCTTGCATGTGCCCTGGCCTGCCTTGCGCTGGTCCTTAAGGTTCGCACTCAGATTCTCAGTGCTGGGCTTCTGGGACGCAGCGAGGCTGGCCAAGCTTCCCCGTGCCACGCTCCCGCGGAGAGGTGCGTGGGCCTGCAGCGCCGCCTAGCGTCTGCAGCGGTCGCTCCCCTGGCCGTGTTAGAGCTTTCCATTCAGGGTTCAGCTAACAGCGCACTGTTTCAATGTAAATCCAAGATAGGTTGCCTTTCTGTTGTCTAAGGGCCCATTAATGTTTTCAGTAACACCCTGAGTCCATTAGAGTGGGTGGTCAGCTGCTTGGTCCTTAAGGTGTATGGGAATGCAGAGCTGGAATACCATTTACTTGGGAGCCTGTTTAATAGTTCAGACATACAGTAGGTGTGAGAACTTCTTATGAGCAGGATGGCTCACCTGGTCCAATTTGTTTTGCACTTTTGCATGTAGAGTTTCTCATTTAAACATAATATCTGTTGCATAAAAAACAAAAATAATTCTGATTTTACTTTATAGAGCTTATTTTCCCAGTGATTTAAATTACTAATTTTGTTAGAAATTATTTTTAAAAATGGAGTTTTATCTCTTTGCATATTGGTAACCCATCAGATAATTAATAGGTACTTTTATTTTTCTACAGCATTTATATAAGAATTGATCAGTTAATTTTTTTATTCTTAGTGCGTGAAAAGAGGAAGAGCAACCATTTAAACCATGTAAGTAAACAGTTCAAAAGTTAAGAAATTAAGTTTTTTTAAAAAAAGAAATTAATAGTTTGAATTAAAAGTATATCAGTCATGACTTCTAAGAAATATAATGGTGACTTGGTTATTACCTGTCTTGCAGGTTTTTTAAATCTCTCCTATTTCCGTAAATATTAAACTGAGAAAAGTCTTTTTCTTTTTTTGGATACCAGGGATTGGACTCACAACCTCATGCTTGCCTGGCAGATGCTTACGCCACTGAATAAATCTCCAGCCCTAAAATGTACATTGTTAAGGGTTTCTGGTGTTTTAGTCAAATTTGATAAAATGATTGTAAAGATCTGCCTGAAACTTTCTGTCCTAATATTTTAGTCTTCTTTTCAATCATAGTGAACTATTCAATACATGAGTGTTTAGTTCTGTTGTTTTCCTGTCACAGTAGGTGAACATTAGCGTCCTCATTCTGTTGTGACCCTACTTGTTTTTGTGTCCTGTATCAATTTTTAATTCACTCACTGATGCTCACATTTGGATGGTTGGTTGCCGAGTCTCGAGGTATCGTGGGCTGCTCTGTGTGTTTTTCATTCTTCCTCTTACAGCTTCTGAGATGGAGCATGTCTGTCCTCTTCCTCTTCCTCCATAAGGTGTCTTCTCCTAGCCAACGCTGGGTCCCAGGGTTCAGTACAGTAAGCCACCCCTGGCAGGTCCCCCTTCATATCCCTTCAGTTTTGTGGATTAATTTCCTATTTTCACTTGTCTGTTTTCTAACTATTTTTCTCCAGAAGTGTTGTAACATTTGTCACATGCCTATCAAAAATATTTTCCATCTCCTAAAACACGTGTGTCTCGTTTCTCTCCTGAGGCAGCCCTCCTTGGTCTATTGTCGTAGTGCCCTCCAGTATTGTAGATGTTTTGTCCTTAGGTCTGCTGTTTCTCTGGGGCATCTCTTTGAGGTCATCACATAACTGTGCACTGGTGCTGGATCCTCTGTGTCCTAGATTCTGTTTCCCTTGTCTTGCGAAACTCTGTTTTATGAGAACATATTTCTTTGTCTGTCTTTTGAGATAGGGTCTCACTGTAGTTGAGGCTGGTCTTGAGCCCTGGGTGATCCTCCCAAGTGCTCCTGCCTCAGCCTCCTGAGCACCGAGTGCTCTGCAGCACATTCCCTTGGGGAAGGTGTGTAGGTGGCTTTGTCTGTCTCACTTGTGGGAAAAGTCCTGTCTACTCCAACAGTGTTCATCTCATTTGAGGTTTGCTCTTAAATCCTTCCTCATTGTATGATACATTGTACCTAACCAGGCACCATCATTTTCCCCATCACTCCTCTGGGAGCGTTTAATATCTTATCTTTCTCTGGAGTGCCGGAAGTTCATGATAGTTTATTATGGGGCCTTAAATCCAGTTGGGTCTATGAATTCTGCAGATTTTCTCTTCTGGAGTATTTTTTTAATAGTTGATATTTTCCCCCATCTTTTTATTTAGCTACTAGGCCTCTTAGACCAGTATTTCTAAACCAATATCAAATTTCTCTGCCCTCTTATTTGCAATTTTTTGTTCTGATTTTTAGGGATTCCTTGATGCTGTGCTTTAGCCCTCCTGTTGAATTTTTTAAACAGCTTTTCATTTGCTCCTGAACTTTTAGCACTCTCACAAACTCCTTTTTCCTGTTGTTTTACCTTCTTGCAAGCATGTGGCTGTGCCACAGGTGTTCAGGGTGTTCTTGAATCGGAAGTACCACATTGGAGTGGGACTTTGGTTCCCTGATGGGTCTCCTTGCAAGGCAAGGCCAGCTTTGCATTTGTGGCACCTGGTGTCCTCTGGGACAGAGCCCGCCAGAGCAAGCTCCCAGTCCTTGCGCAACACAAGTGGCCAGGAGGTGGAGCCCGGTGTGTAGGGGGCAGTCTTGTCCCTCCTACCTGCTGGATTCAGGCCAGGTACACCTGAGTGATTTACTGGGGCCAGAAACCAGGCAGCAAGCAGGGTTAGTATCTCTAGAGAATAAATGCCTCGATACCTCGCAGGTGGAGGGGGGCAAGCCTGGGCTCTGCCCGCCGATCTCCGCCCTCCTTCCTGCCCTTTGCTGTGTTTCACTCCGGGCTCCTGTGTGGCCTCCGAGGGGAGGGCCTATTCTGCTGGACTCACTGCTGACCGGCCTCTTCCTGTCCCAGTCACCTTTCACCACCAGAGTTGGTTTCCGCTGTTCTTCGTGTTCTTGCAGCCCTTTATCGACTTTGCGTCTTTCAAACATTAACATTGTCAGCCAGGCATAGTGGTGCACAACTGTAGTCTAGCACTTGGGAGGCTGAGGCAGGAGGATCATTGCAGGTTCAAGACCCGCTGGGACTATAAAGTGCGCCCAAGGCCACCCTGAACTGCATAGTGAGACCCTGTCTCAAAAAGAAGAAGAAAAAAAGAATTAAAATGATGAAGTCTCTTCTGACTGGTGTATAGCATTTATTTTATTGTTTCAGGAAGAAGGTGAAATATTTGTGGTCAGCCCACCATGTCTAACTTAAAGTGGGGGCTAGGGATTTAGCTCAGCCTGCCTTGCAAGTTGCATGGTTGTGAGTTTGATCCCTGGTACCGGTAAAAGATAAAATAAAAATAAAATAAAATTTAAAAAAAGAAGCTTAAAGTGTAAATCTTAGTTTAAATTCCATATGTTCAGTGATATTAACCCAGACTCTGTAAACTGTACCTCTAATTAGCATATACAGAGGTCTTAAAATTCTGTTCAAAACATGCATCTTGCCATATTGTCCCAGTATTCATGATGCAGATAAGTCATTAATCCTTTTTTTTTTTTTTTTAAATCCAGCATGTCTTGTAAAAAAGAGGAAAGTCAGGCCAGGGATTTAGCTCAGCTGTGTAAGTGCCTGCCTCACAAGTGCACGGTCATGATTTTGATCCCAGTACTAAAAAAAAAAGAAAAGAAGAAAGCGAATGCCTTTACTTTTTTAATAGGTTAAAAGAGAGGCCAGTAGGCACATGAGGAAAAGCCAGTGGGTGGGGATAGGATTTTAAGTACTTCCTCTTTACTGGGGAAGGTTGGGGTTGAGACTTGGTAGACCGCTACATATAATGATTTTCTAGTTGTCATTTGACCCTCTCAGTACCGGCTTTCCTTTCCTGTAAAGGTTGCAAAATTCCATACTCTTATCACTTGTGCTGACTGAAGATAAATGTTACTGTCTGTTTTGATAACCACCTGCCTGTGGGGTTTTTGCTGCTCCTTTTAATATTTGCATTGTATAGCCTTACATTTGTCAGTTCAGTGTATTTCATTAAGGTTGTGAGCCAGCAATGGTAAGGTTTAACCATAAAAGGAAATTGTCTTTTAAGCAGGATGAGGGGACAGTTAACCTGTTGGCAGCTATTTCCCAGACTTTACTAAGAGGCTTCATTTTGCCGTTCTCTGGTCTACAGACTGAAAAGCTGAAGTGGTTTATGTCCCCTGCTGCTACTGCTTAGCAGAGAGTCTCTACTGCCAGCTTTCCTGATCATGTCATTGGCAGGCGACAGTGTATTTCCCTGCCCATGAGAGGAAGCCTGATTTGACTGGGAGGTGTTTGGCTGTCCTGGGCTGAGTCTAGGAGGTTGCTGACTTGCTTAGTGACCTCCCATAGGGCTGTGAGATCACATCTCATTGCAAGCAGCAGTGTTTTGAAAGACAAACCAGTGTACATTCATAACAGGAAAATTGTTAACAATTTTCCTGGAAAGGAAAATGGGAGACATGATCAGCACCTAAAGCTTTACCAGCTAGTCTATATTTTGATTCATTTCCATCCACTCTTCTTTTTATTCCCATGTAGAGATTTTTTTCATCAGAATTTACTTTTGTTAGTGATGGAGTATTTGCCATGTTACCTGTGACAGATCGAGTACCCCTAATTTATTTTGTCTTTTTTGACACAGGGTCTTGCTATGCAATTCAGGCCAGTTTTAGCTCACTTTGTAGCTCAGGCTGCTCTTGAACTTGCAGGCATTCTCCTGCCTCAGCCTCCCACGTGCTGGGATTACAGGCGTGCCACTACACCCAATTGAGCTCCCCTAATTTAGAAACCCAGAATGCTCCAGAAATCTAAAACTTTTTGAGTGCTAGCATGGCACTGAAAATTGAAAATTCCCAGCTGACCTCATGTGACAAGTTTGCTGAAAATACTGTATAAAATCACTTCTAGGTTCTGTATGTAAGATGTATATGAAAACATAAGTGAATTTTGTGTTTACACGTATAGTTCCTATCCCCAAGATTATTTTTATTTTAAAAATCCAAAAACTTTAGATGCTGCATAATTTGAATTTAAGATAGTCTGTACTAGTGACCTTAAAAATATGTTTCATATTTAATAAAAATATTTGAATAAATCACTTTTTCTGTTTATACTGTTTTTTGAAATTATTAAAGCATATACACATTAGCACAGTTAATATGTACATCTTAACTGAACAGTTTAAGAAACATCAGTTTAGATACTGTGGTAGCTTGAAAGAGAACTTAGCCCTCCAAATAGTTACACCTTTCAGAAATATGTCTGGGTCTTTGTGTGAATAAGTAAGTGGCCTGGCAGCTAAAATAACTGAGCTAGCAGTGGCTGTCACCCACTCTGTGGGCGTCCTGAGCTGGCTCCGCTGGCGTTTACCTGCTGTCTGCCCCATCCTCTTGGCCCTGAGAACTGGTGGGAGAGAGTGGCAGCTGGATGGAAGCCACTGTAGTGACAGAGCGAAGGAAGGCTCATCTGAATTAGTTGGTTTTTTTTTAGAACATTAAAGTTTGTGTCTAATATTTTTAGAACATTAAAGTCTGTGGTAAAGAATGTTGCTATAATTGAGCTATTCAGACCAGACTTGGTTATTCTCTTTTATGGAAGAAATTGTCAACATAGCTTAGGGTGTTGCAGTAGTTGACTATTGTTACATTCTTTTATTCTTTTCCTTTTTTTTGCTACCAGGGATCTAACTCATGACTGCGTACTTGCAAGGCAGGCACTTACGCTGTTAAGCTAAAATCCCTAGCCCCTATTCTTTTATTCTTTGCAAATAAATGGATACTTCTAAAGTGTTTTAAAGATCGGTGCAACCACTGTAGCTGAATTCTCACTGATAAATTTCTATCGTCTGACTTACCTTCCAAATCATAATTGGTTCTTAAACAATACTTTGTCAAACACTGATTTGTCCCATGTTCTGTGCTCAGCAGCAGGAAGTAGATGCTGTGAGAATCCTCCTCTGGAGAAACACAGTTTCTGGGGGAGAGGATCCTCTGCAGGCAGTTGATGTCCTATAGCAATGTGAATTGGAGGATGAGTTTACAGAAAAGGAAGTGTTTTGTGCAGTGGCCACTGGGGTCAAGCTTCTGGACAGGGGGAGGAAAAGGCATTCCAAGCTGAGAGCAGCCTGTGTGAGGTGGAGGGCCAAGGTTTTCACCTGAGTGATGTAATGGCAGTCTGCTTCCACATGAGGTAAAGGTTAAATTTCCAAAGCTGTGTTTTGTCACCTGTTTTGCTTGTGAGAGGATCTTTTAAAAAGTAGTCATTTTACCCTCCCTCCGGGGAACAGGCCTAGAGCAGCCTGTGGCTGCGGCTCACTGATAATTGAGCAGCCCTGATGCACAGAGCCTCCAGGGGGTTCCTGTAGGGGCCACGTGAGTCTCACTCAGGCAGCTTGTGCAGTGTAAGAAATACCTTAATGCTTATCGTTTGACATTGTAACCCAGGAGAAGGGCACACTTTATAGGTTTAACGTACTGTGACATTTTCTTCTATTTCCCTTCCCCTTCAGGTGTCTCCAGGGCAGCTTACTAAAAAGTATAGCTCATGCTCAACAATATTTCTGGATGACAGCACAGTCAGTCAGCCTAATCTTAGAACCACAATAAAATGGTGAGTACTACTAGGTTGCCAAGGGCTAAGTGGCACACCCCTTCTGCTGAAAGCATCCTAGCCATCCTGGGTACTTTCAGCCATTGGATTGTCCTTCTCAGTGTTCGGTTTGAGAAGTGAGGGCAATCATATGCCGAGTCTAAGGACCTAAATGTTATTTTTTCAGCTTCCATTGTAATCTCAGCCTGCATGGTGGAAGGGAATCCCAAGAAAGGTGTACCTCTTTATTTGATGCATTTATGTTGCCAAGACACTGTTGAACATAATACAAAGTGCTTTTTATTGGATGTTTCTACAACAAAGTAGTTTTGTGAGGCTGCTGGCCTAAAGCAGCGGTCATCACTTTGGGGATCACTTGTGGGAGGAGGAGCAGCTTGTCCTCTGCCGACACTGCAGTGTACCTGTGTTTGAATTTTTCCCCATTACTGGTGCACATGGGTCACAACTGAAGATATGTTGTCAGAAGGTCCAGACAGGAACCTTTTATGCTTTTTAAAATGACAACAAAACCAGTGTGCAACTCTGCTGCTCCATTGGAATTGTTCAAGGAACATTGCTACTATCTTCTTGGGTTGTGGGTGTTGATTTTCAGAAGACAGGTTACAAACACCGTTTTAGAATGTTATTATCTTTATCCCTAACTTTCTTTAAAGTCAAAAATGTAATTAGTTTATAAACTTAATTTTGTTTCTGATATGTCAGCTATTTAATTTTTAGTTCATTTAAATTACCAATGACTTCTGTTAAAAACTACAAATACACACTCAAAGCAGTATAACTTTCCTTCCACATTTACAGTAGTCGAGGTCAAATGGTGCATCAGCAGAAGCTGAGCCTGTCTGAAGTCCTGAGGGTTGGCACCTATGCAGTAATCACTGAATGTGCTCCGTGTTCAACCAAGGCCCTAACCCCGTGGGTGAAACCACTCTGTCTGAGTGAAGGCCCGGGCGTCTCTGGAATCTGCACACTGCGCTGTGCAGTGTTGGGTCCGGGAGAGGGACCTTGCTCAAGCAAGCAGGTTTCATGCCCGCCTCACACTGTTCCCCATAAGTCTGCAGTACAGTAAAGCTGTTTCAGTTTGTTTTCAGTACGTTTTAAAAATAATTAGTACAGTAACTGTTGGTGAAATAACTGTTCTCTAAGTAATAGGGCAGATTGGATTTCATGAAAGATTTTTTTTAATGTCATGGGGTAGTAGTTCTAAGTAGGTAAACCTTACTAGAATCACACAGCTTTTCCAAAATCTTGCTGTCTGTGGGTGCTCACACGCCTCCAGGAAGTCAGGGATGAAGATGCAGTATAATTATCCAGAGGAAAGCATTTCTGATTCTAATTCTTTTTTTTTTTTGTCTTTTTCCTTTTTTTTCGGTACCGGGGATCGAACTCATGACTGCCTGCTTCCAAGGCAGGTGCTTATGCCGCTGAGCTAAATCCCCAGCCCCCTAACCTAATTCTTAAGTCAGCCCCAACCTTTGCTGCACGTTGGGGTCCTGCAGGAAACCAGCCTAGGCTCCAGGCCGAACCCCATGTCCGTCTGTCGGAGTGGCAAGCTCCCCTGCTGCTGTCCTGCTGACCGTGCCAGGGAAGCGGCTCCTCTGTGGGGCTGTGCCGAATTGGTGCCCGCCGTGGTCCCCTTGCCTGTCAAGTGGAGTGTCAGACACAGTGTTCCAGAAGGCTTGATGGCCCTCTCAGCACATGAGTCAGAGTCTGTGGTTTTTCAGTTTGGAAACCAAACCAAGCTGAAATGCTATATAAGTACCCATCTTTGACGGCAGTAGTGTTACAGACCTTAGGAATTTTAAAATTTAAAACACTGTATAGACTTAAAATTCAGACTTGCCTCCCCTCAGTTATTTTGAGCTTCTTTTGCTCTCTCTCTCTCTATTTCCCTCCCTCTCCCTCTCCCTCTCCCTCTCTCCCTCTCCCTCTCCCTCTCCCTCTCTCTCTCTCTCTCTCTCTCTTTCTCTCTCTCTGTGGTACAGGGAATCAAACACATGCCCTGGTGCTTGCCAGGCAGGCCCTGTGCCCCTGGGCTGTACCCCAGCCTGAGCTTCATTGTAAACAGTGAGGGCAGACGGAAGCATGTGATGCGCCCCAGAGCACGCCTTGCTCCCTGATGCACCACATCCGTGCCTAACTTGGGGCGTGGTAATGTGACACCTGGAGAGCTGCGTTGTTCACTAATACTTCACTTAAACTCACTTGTGATGCCTGACAGGGTGACACTGTGTGGTCACACTGCGTGGGTGTCACATTATTTCAGGACAGCTTGACCTCCTTGTTTGTAGGTGTTTAAGTTACTAATACATTTCTACTAATAATCATGCAAGAGTGATTTTAAATGATGTTACTTGTTATACAGCAGTTTCATTATTATTTCCTTTTGAGCGAAGTAATGAAAAATGGTAGGTGAAAAGTGAACTAAGTAAAATGCAAGGAGGACCATTGACTTTTTAAAAAAGACTGCGGCTTAAAATTACGCGTGTGTGCAGATCCATGGAACACACACAGGATGGAGGGTTTTAAGGTGGAAAAGCAAATGGAGGATGCACAGTGTATGCTGTAACCAACAGAGATGTGGCTTTTAAACAGTGCATTACCCAGCATTTTTCTATTTTTGCTAAAAGTAAAAAAAAGAAAAAGCTAACACAGGAAATGTCCATGTGATACTATTGCAAACTGGATAATTCAGGCATGCTGGGGTGCTCCCCTCCTTTCCAGATGCCTTCAGGTCTAACAGGTGATGTAAACAGTTGTTAAAGAAGTTTTTTTTTCTTTTCACAGTGTGACCTTAGCAATATATTACCACATAAAGAACAGGTGAGCTCTTTAAAAACCCTTCTTGTTATTTCAGCTAAAATGCATGATACCACGTATAGTATTGATCATAACTGTAGACATCATAAGGTGTCATTTTAATGTGATTTTTAACTACATTCGTGTTTTTTGTTTGTTTATTTGTTTGCTTTTGGTACCGGGGATCAAACTCTTGACCTTATGCTTGCCAGGCAGGTGCTTATGCCGTTGAGCTAAATCCCAGGCAGTGTTGTGTGTGAATTTATTCCAGTACTGAAGCAAGTCATTTGAAATTTTTTGTTGTTATAATTGTCTTTTAAAACTTTTAAGGTCTTGAAAATCCCAAAGAACATTTGTTTCTGGGATTATATTGATGTTTCCTGTTGTAGAAATTAACACCGAAATTATAAACTATATATAATTTTATGTACCTGCATATATATGGCATGTTAACACTGGGTTCTTAGCCTTGACACTGCTGCTGTTTTGAACTAGATCATTCTGTGGTGGGGGCTGCTATACGGCATTTTTAAAAGAGTCCCACTGTCCCCTGCCCCTGCTAGTAGCACCCTCCTTCATACCATGACAGCCAGACATGTCCCCGTGGGACGTCCCCACCCCATCCTCGATGGTGAACCACCTGGATGACATAAATATCTTGTCATGAAAAAGAACCATCTTCTGCAGCTTTTTTTTTAAATACTGGGAATCAAACTTAAGACCTTGCTCTTGGCGCTTGCCAAACAAGCACTGTGCTACTGAGCTATATCCCCGGCCCTGCTGCAGCTTTTTAAATGCTTCTTTTTCAGTTGATTGGAAAATGGCTAATTTTTGAAAATCTAATATTTGTTGGTTTGCATTTACAATTTTGTTTTGACAAGCAGTAAAAAGAGCCTAGTTTCATGGAGATACACAGTCAGGTAAAATTTAAACCTTTCAGATAATTGTGAATATTCTTTACTGTTGTATTAAGTACCACAAAGGTTAACTTCTTAAATTACAGTGGAATTTTACATTGTATCACTGAACTTACAACATTAATACTCATTGATATACTATATCTTGCATAATTGATAGATCTTTTACCAGTGCATGATTTTGTACTATGCACTAGTCATTTTGGAAAACACTCGTTTCCTTCTTTTTATGGTGTCAAAGTCTTCAAGTATTGATAGGCTGTCAGATACGCAGCAGAAAGTACCAGTTTTCCAAAATCTTGATTTTTTTTAGCTTTTGCTGCTTAGTTAGTTTTTGCTGCTTCATCAAAGAAGCAGGGCCTGGGTTTTTTGGTTTCGTTTGTTTTTTGATAGTCTTATGCTATAATTTAGGCAGTCTTTGAATTCACTGTGAAATCACAGCACTGTTCTGCCTCAGACTCCAGCCATTGTGTGCTACCACACCTGGCTCTTTTGGTTTTTTTAAATACAAATAGCCCTGAGGAATGAATTGACAGTTCTTGTGACTTAGTACTTTAGTCTTGATTTCTTGCCCTGAAGCGAGTTTTACTCCTTTTTCCTTTTATATACGTGTCCAGAAGTGGGGAGAAGCATAGCGTGAGGTCTTAGCCATTTGGCCGCTGGCATCTGCTGAGAAAAGCCTGAGGGAGCTCTCAGAACCACTAGCTTGTGTGAGTGCAGTGTGTTACTTCCATGAGTTTTTGAGACTGGTCTCTAGAAAAACAACTAAATTTTTTTTTTTTTTTTCTTTTTCATTTTTATCAGTACCGGGGATTGAACTCATGACCGCCTGCTTGCAAGGCAGGTGCTTATGCCACTGAGCTAAATCCCCAGCCCCAAAACAACTAAATTTTATTTGCGAGCTAACAGAAATAAATACGTGATCAAAACAGAGAGCACTATAGAGAGGAAAACCAGGAAACCTAAACCTGGCTCGCGTATATTAGGTGCTCAGGAGCCTTGAGTGCCCAGCAGGGCTGCCCTGTGCGAGGAGCGAAGCTGCACAGCGTTCCTCAGCGAGGCCAGAGCGGGTCCGTGCTCTCAGCAGTTTCAGCCGGGCGCCATGGGGAGCTTTCACAGTACTCTCTGTGCTGAGTCAAAGGAAGTCTGAAGGCCAGGATCTAGAAGGGTTAGGGTTAGGCTTCTCTGGACAGCCCCCTCTACCCCTAAAAGATTTGTTACTAGGATATTAATGATTCCCGAACTAGTTTTTAAATGTACATCTTACTTTACAGAGATGCAAATAGATCCCTAGATATTTTTGATGAGCGGTCACATCCACTCACGGTAAGTGTCACTTTGTTTTTCTCATTGAGTTGTATGCCTTTTGTTTGGGTTCGCATTGACATTAATTACAAGAAGACTTTCAACTGAAAATGTATTGGAGAATCCCATGGCAGGAACATGGAAAGGAGCACTCATTTTCTGAGCTTACGTCTGCTTGCAATGAATGCTGCCGGGTGGCACAATGAGTGGAGAACTGTGGTGTAGTCATGTGTCACCCAAGAGTGGGACACTCCGTGAGATGCTGCGCTAGGCAGCTTCATCCTCCTACAGCCTGTACTGCCGCCTCGCTTGGCATGGCGAGGTCGCGTCTGTGGGGGCTGTGGCTGTACATGTGGCCTGCCACTGAGGATGTGAAGTGTTTTCCTGCTGCATACTTACAGTGCATTCTTTCTTTTTTCAGCGAGAGAAGGTTCCAGAGGAGTACTTTAAGCATGACCCTGAACACAAATTCATTTACAGATTTGTTCGTACTCTCTTTAGTGCTGCACAGCTAACAGCTGAATGTGCAATAGTAACTTTGGTAAGATTCTTATTTATCAAGCATGTTTTGAAATTGGTCTTGTACATAGGGTGAGGTCTTGGTTTTCTAATAAAAATAGGTTCCTGAAATAATCATCAGAACTTTTAAGACAAACCTGTGAAAAAGAAAAGTAAGTACACATACGTGAGTGTGATAATCGCTACGGTTTACAGTACTGCCTTTGCTTTTCTCATCACAGAACAGCTGCTACTGAAGGTAGTGGGAGAGACACCCCCCCCCCGTGCCTCATTACGCACGTGCTGCACTCCGGGTACAGTGGGGATGGGGGAGGCAACAGTAACAAAGCCAAGTGGTCCACACAGACCATGTCCGTGCAGTTCTAGCTGAGTCCCAGGGAGTGTGTGCACCCCAGACAGTTGTGATTAAGAATTATTGCCCTCAGTTTTCTGACCCTAGTATTGTGGGTGTTAATTCACCCCCACTGACCTGTGTCTGCTTGTGAAGTTGTCTATAATGATAGTACTACTTCTTAGAAAGGCCTGCCCGCCTCCTGAGCTGTAGGTGGGTCTTTAGTGTTGCGTCATCCAGAATTCCTAAGGGGAGATTAGCATTTAGAATCATAAATGGTGTTTAAGTGGTTGATTGTTCTACTCCTCCCTCAGCAGGTGCACAGTGGAAAGTCAGCTGCAGGGCCTGGGGGGAAAGTACTCAGATCAGTACCTACTGCGTAGCATCCGGTGAGAATCTAGAGATGAGGCTTGCACAGTGTTGCTGTGGAACTGGAGCTGAGTTTAAGAAGTAAGGAATTAAGAGTGGCTGTTCAGATGCACAGAACTCAGACAGATCCTCACCATCAGGTTTAAGGGGTGACGAGAGGGTGCTGAAGGAGAAAGCCGGCTAAGGGAGGGTGTGGTTAGAATGCTGTGTGGCCCGGGTACACAGATGCCTGCCTGAGAGCTACTCCTTATCACGGTCTCGGGGCTAGAGTAGAGAAAAGAATAGGTCAGACAGAGTTCGGGCCTCTGCGAGCTTTTGTTCTAGTGAAAAAGACCGAGAATGTTGTTAAGTATGTTTTTCAGGTGGTGGTAAATCCCAAGAAGGTAAACCAGGGTGACGGCTCACGGCAATTAGCTGGTTTCTGTCCTAGACAGAACTGCCAGGTGGAGCTACTTAAGATGCTGATCAGCAGCCTGACCACAGTGAGGAAGTCGGGGTGCACAGGTGCCAGTGCAGGAAGGCAGTTCTCGGGCTCCGGGAAGAGCAACAGGCTCCGTCTTACAGCATGGGTTAGCTGGTAGGCCTCGGGAGGAGGTTAAATTCTAGGCTGATGCTAGACTTTTGATAGATTTCAAGAGGGAGTGCAAAATGCTCCTAATTTAACATGGTCACAGCAGGGCTGACCATTGTGTTTGTGCCGGATGGTGAGTGTCTGCCGATACATGTCTGACTTCTCCAGATGGGACAGACGAGTGGGTATCACTGGGGTTCTGGCTGGTGGGAGCATGTTGAGAGGGTTTTTTGAGTGCGTTGGAGAGAGTATAGACTGGTTAAGGTGCAGGTTAGAGGCAGAGAGAGGCTGGGGACATAGCTCAACAGCACAGTGCCTGCCTAGTAAACACAAAGCCTGAGTTCGATTCCTGGTACCATAAAGAAACAAAAAAACCAGATTGGAGGCAGAGGAGGAGAGCGGGGAAACTACAGTGAGTAAGTGAGCAGGGTTGGGTGTAACTCAGGATGGGATCCCTGGGCTCCGCAGTGAAGGGTGGGTGACAAGAGCGGCCAACAGATTGGAGTGGGGCAGCTCATGCATGGAGGCAGGTGGCCGTGTCCTTTCCTATCCGGCCTGGGGGAGTGCCAAGCTGGGAGGAGGCCTCTGGGTCATAAGCTTGAGTGTCCCAGGAGTGCTTTTAGCCATGGGATAGTGGTAGTAGGCGGATGAAAGGTGAGTTCAGAACAGATGCATGGTTGGGTGAGCAGGGTGAAAAGCAGCACTCCAAGACCTGCTGGAAATAGGAGGCAGCGTGAGCACATCGTAGCGGGAAGAGCCTGGCAGGGGGAGGTGCCCCCAGAAGGAGATGCCGGAACTCAGTAGCTGAGTTCCGCAGAAGTGGGAGGGGCCAACTGCATAAACAGGAGTTGCTTCCTGGGTACAGCAGGGCAGGCAGTGGAAATGTGTTGGCCAGGACACGGGAATGTGGCCAAGAGTGGTAAAATTGGTCTAGTTGTTTTGCTGCAAGTTCTACGAGGGAGGTTCATTCGTAGGATGCTTGGCAGTGCCGAGGAGTTTGGGGATGAGAGGACACGTTCCCCAGGGCCATGTGACACACAGTAGCCCTGGTGTTGGAGAGGCCTGTCTGTCCTGAGCTGCTGGCTTTCCGCTGTAAGCCATACCCTTGAATGAGGCCCATTTCTGCTGACTGGGTGCAGTATCTGGACAGCATACACAGCCTGCCCTGGGTCTGTGGCCCTGCTGCTGCGATTGCAACCACAGTGGATCGAAAATATTTGCAGGGCAATTCCTATCCATATTTCCTACACTACATAGTGTAACTGCTAGTTCCATAGTGCCCACCCTGCATCTGGTAATGTAAGTCAGCCAGCAGTGACTGAAGGTACCAGGGAGGGTGCACATCCAAGTGGCACTCGGATCCTGGGACAGTCAGCGCTGGCACCCTTCTGTGCTAGACAGATGCGGTCCTGGAACCGATCTCCCGTCTGACACTGGGGCACAGCTGTCCACTTTCTCAGTGTCATTAGAAGTAACAGCAGCTCCCAGCTTCTGTCTTCACTCAGCTGTTAACTTCATCTGGTTCTCAGGGGCTTGGTGTTTGATGGATGTAAAGTTGTGAGGTTGTCTCACAAGCAGCCGAGTTTAGGCATCCCTGGGGTACAGACTGGCAGCTCAAAAACCTCAAAATCAACAGAACTGATCTCGAGTTGGAGATCTTGTAAGAGATTCATTGTTATGAAATGGACAGCGGAGATGGGCCCAAGGGCTCCAGGCAGGGCTGTCCCTTGTTCCCCCTAAAGAGCAGGGAGCCAGGCCTGTTTTCCAGACCTGTACCTGCCGTGCCGTCCACCCAGTGGCCACTGGGAGGCGCCCTTGTCCACCATTTCCTCCACGAGTGTCACAGGACGGTTAGTCAGTGACCAGAAGATAAAAATGTGAGGTCCCCTGAGGCTGCTGGCTCTGCATGGTACCTTGCCCTAGGGGAGGTTTTCGGTGTCCGAGTACCTGGAGTCTCGGCAGGGCTGGGCCTCACCACCCCTAGGTGTGACATGGTGCAGTGCCTGTCTTAGGCCCAGTGGGCAGCAGTGCTGTCTGACCTCCAGTTGTAATCTGGCCTCTGGCTCTGACTGAGCAAAATCTCTAGGACTCAGAAGTAAAAGGCACTTGCTTTCCAGTCAAACTCGGAAGAAATGTGATTCATAACAGTTCTTACTATAGCTCTTAAATGAACTAAAATCAAAGACCAGTGCTCTGCTTTTACAGGTTTACTTAGAAAGGCTTTTAACTTATGCTGAGATCGACATTTGTCCCACTAACTGGAAAAGAATTGTTTTGGGAGCCATTCTTCTTGCCTCCAAGGTGTGGGACGATCAGGCTGTGTGGAATGTGGACTACTGCCAGATCCTCAAGGACATTACGGTTGAGGACATGTGAGTCTGTCAGGTTTTGGTGAACTTTATAACCATCTTCCGGTCCCTCATTTGCTCCCATAAAGTATATGTTTTAAGAAGCATTTTTAAATGTCACATGCAGATAATAGAAATAGGCATAAAACTAATACTTCCTGTCCAGCTGCCCCTCACAGTTCGTTTTCCACCACTGATTTGTAGGCCTTGGCATGTCATCACTGTAATAACTTGCTTGATAAATTGGTGTAGTTTTTCTGGCAGTGTTTTGCCAAACATCTTATAAAGCTTACCACTGGATGACATACTACAGTGTATACCTTTATGGCTCTTTAAAAGCTGCCCACCAGTACCAGTCCCTTTTTGTTGGGCATGTACCTGGATTTTGAAACGGACATGTGGCCACTGTTAAGGTCTTCGGGCCTCTGGACAATGAAAGGGTTTTGGCAGCAGCTTGAACCACACCTTGGTTGTGTGTTGCCTCTGTCCCACCACCCCCTCTGCAAGACAGGGGTCAGGAGAGGGGAGGGGAGGGCCTCAGGCCCTGCCCTCCTGGCTGCCCCAGCAAGGGCGCTTGCCATGTGTGCAGTGATGGCTACATGGGCCGGGAGCCCCCAGGGGGCCCTGTGGCAGCTGAGCAGCACTCTGGGGCCCCTGAGCTGCCTGTGGGACAAGGGGGACTTTGCTCTGTGTGAGGCTCCTCACAGGTGGCACCAAGACACCAAAGAGATGAGGGCTTCCATCTGGTCCAGCCGCCATGCAGGGCAGTCTGGTGCAGGGAGGTGGGGAGCAGGGAAGATGTTCTCCAGTGGACTCCAGAGTGCCCAGGTGCCAGCAAAAGCATCTTTGTGAGTGGCATTTAGGGACACTCTGGTCATAGCATTTACAGGAAGCCTGAGATCATGACAAGAGTTTGACTTTGTTACCTTTGCCCACTGTTCTGGATAAGGCTGTGGTTCAGAATCACCACCTGTGCAGCTGAATTGGGGACCTTTAGGACTGAGAAAGGGGTAGGTGGTAGGAGTAGTATTGGGGCGCTGGGAAGACAGACCCCTCCAATGGCAGAGTAACTCGAGTGGTTGCACTGGTCCCGCTGGGTCAGCCGTCCTGACACAGAATATAGTGAAGACTCAAAAACAAGTGGAAGTACTTAGGAAAGTCCCAGAAGCTAAGTGGCTTTGATTGCTCTTTGTCATCAGTCTGCAAACTGGTCCCTTGGAAAAAACAGAGTTTGTCATCTGAGCACTAGCGCTGCAGGATGGCTGCTGAAATTTTCTCAGGACGGAGCTGGCTGGGGCTTTGTTCTAGTTACAAGAGGAGAGCAGCTCCAGGGAAATGTGTCAGCGCAGAAGGCAGAGCCGGCCCCAGCGCCGGTTTTAGAGGAGTTTTGTGTGTGGACAGAGAAATCCCAGGAGCCGCGCCCCTCCTAGGCCATTTTGGTTCATGATCTTTGGAAGTGGGAACGCATGCAGCAATGCTTGATGTACATTTGTCTCGAGCCCCTGCTGTTGTCTAATGGTCTCATTTTGAGTCTTAACTGAAAAAGTTTTTTTTTTAAAAAGCCACGTGTGACATATTTTCCTTAAAAGTTCCACACCATTCTGTGTGTCTCATCAGAATACACTTCTCTTCCAAAGAGTAGGGTAAACCGAGCAGCTCCTGTGCAGAACATTTGCTGTGCTATTCAGCTGATGGGACAGTAACAAAACCTGGAAGCGCCCTGCTCCCGAGGCTACTGCCTTCTACAGGAGGAAGCCTCTTGTCCGAGGATGTTAATCCCATGAAGTACTGGGTTTCTGCAGTTAAATGTATTAGTGTAGAAAAAATAAAAGGGATACTGAAATGCGTTCGTTCCTGTGGTAAATTAAGTCCTGATTAGCTGATTTTGAAAACATCATCTGATTTACATGTCTATAGACAAGGCTCCATACGAACAGGAAATTAATTATGGGAGTAGGATCAGTTTGGTTTTAATTTCAACAAATGAGGAAAGCACATCTCTGCTCGTTTTGGATGCTCCCCACTTAGGACGGGGCAAGCAACCTTTTTCCTTGGCCACTGGATGCTAAAACACTCCCAAGTGTGAATGAAGCCAGGAAATGGCGTGTGTGATAAAACGAGCCTCTCCCGTGTTTAAGTGTCAGTTTGTGTAATGTGACTTTGTGCAGAAACCGCTGTGCAGCGGTGAGGGTGCCGAATGTGAGCCCCTGGGGTCAGGTGGCCGGGCCCGCGGTCACTCTGACACTGCCCCCTCACACATGTGGACTTTGCCGCCGCAGAGCAGGACTTGCTGGACTAAATCCAGGGCTGGCTCGTCCTGCCATGGACTTAGTCCAGGTGAGGCACGGTTTCAGTCTGCCTGCTGAAGTCTCAGAGGAGGTCTGGATTGTCGTGATGACAGTTGGTCACCTGTCAAGGTGGGCAATAACTTGCATTGTGTCCTTTGACACAGCCTTCAGTGCTGGGGCCGGGGCAGGGACTTCCTTCCCCAGCCAGTGCAGCTTATTTATTTATTTGAGATGAGTCCTTGTTGCCTCAAGAGTTTTCCCCCCAGAGATAATAGCGGTGGCTCTAGATGGATCCATTTGTTGCCGTGGTGATGTGCCCACTTCTTTTGTTGGCGCATCTCTACTTCAATAAGCCCCTTCCTGTTATCAGCTCAGTACAAATGTCTGCAGGTTCTTCAGAGCTAATAAACAGCACACATCGCCCTTTCATCTGTGCCCTGCAGCGGGCCTGGGGAGTGAGCGAGCAGTGGCTCAGGCGGCTGCACTAATGGAGCCCTGAGGAGTGTGGCCTCGGGCGCAGCCTTTCCCTCTACCGCCCGGCCAGCCGGAGGGACCACGGGTAGCTGGCCTCTGGAGCGCTAGTGGAGTATTCTAGCTGGGAGCCCGTATGTGCTTGAAAACTGAGTTTAGAGCCATCCTAGCAGAGCAGAATGTGAGGTTTGAGGTAGCCCTGGCCCAGGTGACTGAGACCGCCCCGTGTTGGTTTTGTGTCCCTCCCCAGGAACGAGATGGAGAGGCACTTCCTGGAGCTGCTCCAGTTTAATATTAACGTTCCCGCCAGCGTTTATGCCAAATACTACTTTGACCTGCGCTCCTTAGCAGACGACAACAACGTCAATTTTCTGTTTGCTCCACTCAGCAAAGAGAGAGCACAGAACCTGGAGGTAAGGCTGTGTGCTCCCTGGCGGGCGAGCCTGGGGGGCCACCTGGTGGGGGAGAGTCGGATTCAGATTCACAGGAGTAGCTCACTCAGAGTTTGTGCATCGGCCTGTTTCATACGCGTTCTTTTTGGTTTATATCTTGTACTCTGAGTACTTTGAAGGCAACAATACCGTAATGACTATTGTTCTTATTTGGTTATAAAACTTTGCATTTTTTAAATAAAGTAAGTTCATTAACCCTTTAGCATCCTACTTCCAGTGTCATCTTTCTTTTTTCCCCCCAGTATCAGGGATTGAACTCATGACTGCGCACTTGCAAGGCAGGCGCTTATGCCGCTGAGCTAGATCTTCAGCCCTGTGTCTGTAAAAGATATACATTGCTAAAAATTAGATATTATCTCCTCTTTTACCATTACTCAGAGTATTTTTAGTCATAAGTATCTGTTCATTGGTTTCCCTTTGAACCTCTGCCCTTCTGCATAACCCTGCCCCTAACTTCCTGAAGCTGTGTCGGAATGGTGTCTGCACACACCGCTTATCAGCCATTCCTGACTGACTCACTCAGGCTGTGGCTTCGTGTGCAAACCCGGGGCTTGGACAGAGCACTGGTGGCTGAGCTGAGAGACTGTGCCCAGGATGCCCTGTGTCTGTCTCAGCTACGCGCTGCTTGAGGGAGATGTGTAGCTTTGTGATGGAACTGGTGTTTACCTGGGTCACAGTGGTATCTCTAGGTTATGGGTTTGGTGGGTCACACACAGAGTGTCCCCACTGAGGGAGACGCACACTGTGAAATGGCGCTCGCTCTCCGTGGTCCTGAGGTGGTATCTTAGAGTTGTGCTTTTCTGCCATAATCGGTGCACATTAAAGGAGAACCTGTGGCTGCATCGGGCGTGCAGACCCATCCTGCCCTCAGCTGCACATGTTCCTCACTGGCGGGCTGAGAGAGTTCCCTAGTGATGAGGACTGGGTGGCGGCAGGCCTTCTGCTGTGAGGAGCCTGTTGCAATGCCTTGGATGTCTTTGAGAACCCAGTTTTAAAGTCACTGAGTCCAGTCGTCTTCCTGGTAATCCAGTCGTCACCCTGAAGGACATTACCTTGGTGGATTAGCAAGGTCGCCACCCCTGGATCCTGGCTCTGCAGGCCTCAGGTAGCCACAGCAGCTGGAAGGGTGACGTATCTGAGAACACATGTGTGTGACAAGTCAGTGGCGCTCCTTTTGGTATGACTGGAATATTTTATATTCCATGTGTGTTCTGCTTGTCTTCCCTAGGCCATTTCAAGATTGTGTGAAGACAAAGACTTGTGTAGGGCTGCGATACGAAGATCTTTGAGTGCTGACAACTTCATCGGTGTTCAGCGCTCTAATGCCATCCTCTCGTAAGAGACACGGGGCTAATAAAGTTATGAACCCCTCAACCACACAGCCTGGAGAAATACCCTCTCCTGCCTGGAAACCAGCAAAGTGAGTATTTTCAGCGGAAGACAGACCCCGAGTTCAGGAGACTCTGGACGGTGAAGGTGCACTGCATGGAAGGGAAGGCGGCAGCGCTCTGGCCCTTCTTAGTGTGCGCAGCAGAGATCATGCACAGCAGAGCTCCTCGCCACACGCAGATGCCTGCTCGTGTGCAGGCCAGTAGCTGAGAAGTCGCTGAGGTTTTTTAAATGACTACTTTAAATTTTTAGGTTTTAAGACACTAACAATGTAACTTTGATGTTCCCTGTTGCCCCGTCCATATTGCTGCATATGCCTTCAAAATCAGTGCAGTATTACAGGAAAACAGTAGGGCTTTTTTTAATGACCCAGTGCTGGAAATGGAACCCAGGGCCTAGCCATGTGCTAGGCCAGCCCTCTGCCACTGAGCTGCAGCACCCAGCCCCAAACACGAGGCTGAAACACTTGTGAGGCCACTGAGGGACAGACAGTAGCACTGCTAAGTGCAGCCCCCGCCCCCCCTTGTCGGCAGGCAGTGTGAGGCCTCCCCTCTGGCCGGGACCTAGTGGTACTTGCGTGACCATCTCTTCAGGCTGCTTGTGCCACTGGTGGCAGAAGCAGTTCATTCATGCGTGGGGCGTTGTGCAAGTACCACGAGGGATGCAAGCTGTGCGGCAGCAGGACATCCGAGCTGCGGCCCAGTGTAAACACATTAAGCCAAAAACGGCTGGACAGCGCTGGCCATTCTGTCTCCGTGGGCTCTGCCCACTAGCACTTTGGAGTGTTTAGGGCATCAAGGTAAAGGAGATTACTGTCTACCTTGAGTGGGTCTACATCATATCTCTTGTCAGCCATTAATGGTGCCTCATTTTCTAATAATTTTCCTCTTGTTAAATGTATTAAAAGGCACAGTAAGAACCTGATTTAGGAACATTCGAGTTGGACTTTCCACAGATAACTGTATAAGATTCACTTTGTCAACTTAAAACGAATCCAGCTTAACACACCCTCTTCCTGGAAGGGAACTCGTCCACAGTCGGGGACTTACCGTGTTTCCAGGATGCCAGCCTCGTGGTGTCTGCTGCAGACTCGGACAGTGAGCTATGCAGTGTCCGCAGCTTGCAGCACGGTTTTGAGCTTTACAGTCCTCAGTATGCTGTGCTGCGCCTGGACCCTCCACGGCGCTACAGCAGGAGGAGAAGAGCTACAAACTCACAGAACCTCATTGCAGAGTTTAGTTTTATAAATTGGAAATCCGTGGCTTTCGTTTGTTCCAGTCTCGTAAATGTCAGCCCCAGTGCCCTTGGCCAGCAAGGTGAGGCAGAGTGGACTCAGACCAACTTGGGGAGCATGGCCTTGCGCAGCCAGAGCCACACCTGCACTTCTGGGGGTGCTTCCCAAGCTTGAAGTCGCTCTGTTTTGGGCTCCTTTCTCTCTCCACACAAGTGCCGCCTGTTTTCAAAGTTGTTCTTTGCAGGGCTGTGCTCTGTCTGCTTTGATCACCTGATTTTTCCCCACTCTGGGTTTGGCAGATTATGAAGAACAGTTTTAATTCAAAGTAATTAATGCAAACTAATTGGACTTGATAGCAGCAAGTGATTTAAATATTTTTTAAATCTTCATTTTAAATCTATTTGCCCTATTTTAACTTTTTTTTTTTTCGATACCAGGGATTGAACTCACAACCTCATGCTTGCCAGGCAGGCTCTAATGCCACTGAGCTAAATCCCTGGCCCCCTATTTTAACTGCAATGAACCCAGAACACTTCACAACTTAAAAGGAGAGTATATAATTGAAGCAGATTTACAATAAAATGTGAAGTATTAAATATTACTGTTTCCAATCACACAAAAGTTCTCTTAACCTTCTGAAGTGTAATCCTGGGGTTTTTTATTGTTTTTGAGACAGGGTCTTAACTATGTAATCCAGACTGGCCTTGAACTAACTCATTATGTAGTCAGGCTGGCCGCAGACTCAGCTGCCGTCTTCCTGCTTCAGCCTCGCACTGCTGGGTTCTGGGTGTGCGCACCACGCCCAGCTAACCCACGAGCCTTGCCTGTGAACACAGCCCTTCTGGGCCGGGGAGACTTCTCTCCGTGCAGCAGTGCTTCTCGCTATATTACATGCTGCAGGTTCCATCATTCTTTGAGACAGACAAATGCCGAGTATGGTTTGTACATACTACAATCTACCACCTCAACAGATGGTTCGTGGAGTGTCGAGCTTGGAGATTTGAGTGGTTTGGTTTCAAAAAAAAAATGCTACAACTTAATGTGGTTTTTCTTTCTCATGTTTATATTAAAAGAAAGTCTAATAAATTCTATTTTAATTAAATATGACCGTGTGTTTATATGTCTCTGTTCACATCTGTCCAGAATTTAAATCATTTTTACATTGGCCTTGATGAGTTTTTAATAGTGTTTTCACATTGACCCTACTAAACCTGCTTCCATCCATTCCTCTAGTTACAGTTTAGTAATAAATTTATTTTAAGCACTTTCCCACCTAAAGATAGTTTATTGCACTTAAAGTCACTGGCCTCAATACTCAGTGACAGTACGTTGGATGGCCTCGTTGAAGGTAGGGTATATGAAGGAGAAAGGAATGACAGGCATAGTGTCGAGCTAGAAATTTCAGTGGAATAAGAAAGTGAAGGGACGGGAACTGACTTGGCACAGAGGGTCACTTAGAGCGGGCAGGCGCTCTGACTTCACACTGTTTTCAAAGTCTCTGCTTCAGTTACAAACACAGCATTTGGGTGCCATCATAGTAGTGGTGCAGGCCTGTCATCCCAGCATGTGGGAGGTCGAGGCAGCGCCGGGGTCCTCTGCAAGTTCAAGGTTCAAGGTCAGCCTCGGTCACATAGTGAGTTCCAGGCCAGCCTGGACGCTAGAGACCCTGTCTCAAGAAACAAACCAAACAAAAGGAGCAGGACACTGAACAGGAACCTGTAACTTAAGAATATCACTAACTGCTGTTCCCCATTTCACTTTCACTCTAGAAGGCTGGACAGCCATTGTGAGAATGGGAAAAGGGCAGCTTCACGTGTTGGATACAGCGGCGAGAGTGCGCAAGTCCTGTAACGTTACAGACGTGGGGAAGCACGTTGCCAGGAGGGTGGTAACAGGAAGATTATAAAACAGTGTTTGGCTTCAGATTCTTTTCGTTTTGAGGTTTTGGATTTTTACTATTGCAAAAAGACCTCAAAGAAGAAAACTAAACATCATTGGGAAGACAAAAGGTCTGAGATGTTTGAAGCCAATGCCACTGTAGTTTCCTGGGTCCCAAGTAAGGTTGCCCACTAGCAGTTTCATGGGGTTTATCCCAGTACAGCTGCCGCCCCTCCACCATTGCCCATGCTGGCTTCAAACTCAAGATCCTCCTGCCCGACAGCTGAACATTGGGGTTATATGCGTGTGTACCCCAGGCTCTCATTCCCCCTCATGTCCTCCATATGCCTGCGTGTTTGTGAAATCTAGGCACTTAGTCCTGGGTTTACAGCAACTTGCTGGCTTAATTTTGTACATCTAAAGTATTCTCCGTGTCTGGAAGCCTTTCACTTTCTGTTTAGGTTAGCAGTGTTTTGGAAACTAGCTACAGACACAGGCTAATCACCTCACTACCCTACCCTTGTCACTAGCCACATTTAGTGTGACCGCTCACTGTCCTCACCCAGAAGCTGCACTGAGTATGGAACCACTTGGAAAAGCACCCCAGGAAAGGGCCAGTTTCAGTACAGAATCTGTAGACTGCAGCCAGTAACTACCAACAAGTCAAGCATTAGAGCAGTCTTCACTGCCAGCCACTTACCAACCTGGGAGGCCTGGCATTGTTGGAAAACAACACATCTTGAGTGGGACCTGTTCCCCCAAACACAGGCCCAGCCCTTCTGGCTTCTAAGGCAGCTTTCACTGAACTGTTCTAAGTGACTTTAGCAAGTAAAAGAACTCAGACACACTATGAGGTACATTTTAGGAATGCCAGTTTGTAGTTTAGACTCTCTAGGGTATTAGGACAGCTGGGAACGTATGGGGACTGAATCCTGAGTGCCATGGGGGGGGGGGAGGTGTTAACACTAAGAGGAACAGGTTTGGTGACTTCACACTTGCCGGGAGGGCTGAACAGTTTGCATGTCATGAGAGAAACCAGTGACAGCCCCAGAACCGAAGTCCTTGGTAAGACAGTACCTGCTTCAGAAGACCTCAAACGATATCCAGATTAGTTCTAGTTTCCAGAAATTGCTCTTTATTTCACCAGTCCCACAGCCCCGAGATGGTGACTCCAAAGCCCCAGAGTGGCCTTCACCTTCCACCAGCGCTCTGCTGGAAGCTTGTGACCACTTACAAAGCAGGAATACAGGCTCGCGGCAATGCAGGTTGTATTTGTGGCAGTGCTGCGGGTTAAAGCCAGAGCCTTTGCCTGAGCTTCAACCCTGGCCCTTTTCGCTTTCTGAGGTAGACCCTGTCTGAGAACTGCCCGGGGAAGGCATGAGCTTGTGGTCCCCATGCCTTGTGTGCTGGGACTGCAGGCCTGGGCCTGGGGGCAGCACAGGGTTCACACAGCACGGGCTCAGTAGCCCTGAGTGACCCCCTTGCTTGCTCTCCTGTGGCCCAGAAGCAGCTGTCCCCCGCCAGATTGTGTTAGCAATCTGCTGACCTCGAAGTCCTTGGTATTCCATCTTCAATCCAGGCCCAAACTAGGAGCACCCAGCCTCCATTTCTAAAAATCACAACTATTCATTCCCTCCACCATTCCTCGTGTGCTTTAAAACTGCATTCCTCTTTCTTTGAGGATGGGACAAATTCAGCTCTTAGTTCAGGTGTTACAGTGATTCTCAGGATATGGTCCCCAGACTGTGTGCATCTCATCAACTGAGATGACTGTGAAAAAAACAAGGCTTTTCTGTTGCCATGGACTGGATCCTAAAGCGGATGGCATCTAGGGTAACAGTAGGGTGCCGTTACAGCAGGTCCCCTGAGATGGCCAAGATGTTCACCTTGGAGCCATACAAGAACTCTAGTTAATCTCTGCAACTTAAAAGTTTGGAGTAATTTTAAATTTATAAAAAAAAAAAGATTCTAAATTTAAAAGTTTTAAGTTTCTTGGGGCTGGAATCAAGGTGGAACAATATGACCATCCTACTGGGGGCCTGGGACAGTTCCCACACATGGTGCAAGCTCCCTGGTATATTGGTTGTGCTTGCATGTTATTACCTCTCTGAACCCCAAGATATTCTCACTGCTGGCACCCCCTTTTCACAGAGGAGAACAGTGAGCTATGAGACCAGTGCTCACCTGGTGCCAGGAGCTCTGTACTGCCCGGTCTACACAGGACCCTTCTTTCTGCCTCTGCCCTCTGTCTCATTGTGACAAACTGAGCAGCTCCAACTCCGTCTGTCAGGCCAGTTGTATCACCTAGTGTCCACCCTCCAACTTCCTAAGATCTCCCTGCTCCCAACAGTGACTCCCTCAACCGCCGCCTCAGCCAGTGAAATGAGCCAGGAGCAAACAAAGGGGAGAACCACATCCTACACATGGCCGTGGGGCAGCTACTGCCACCACCCTGCATGTCCCTTGTACAGAACATTCACCTTGACTGCGAGTGACCCGTTCTGGCTGTCACCCACATCTGCACGGATCTGTGCCATCACCACGCTGCATCTGAAACTCCTGACCACCCAGGTTTTCCCACAATGCCTCAGAGCGTGGCTGGAGGACACCGGCTGACACTACCAAGTATCAGTGTGAGGGACTTCAGCACACAATGCCGGCAAAGGCACACCTGGCAATGCCATGTCAGCAGAAGGGGTTGGATGATGGTACCCAGCGTCTCTGCAGGTAAACCGGGAGGAGTCCTTATGAAGCCAACTTCCAGGCTCCCTGACGAATCCAGAGCTGAATACCTAGTGTGGACCCGACCCCATCCCTCCCCAGATACCTCACACGGTGCCTGTCTACAGACACAGCTCAACAGGCTGCAGTTGTAGCTCAGCAGGATAGCATCTGCCTGCCAAGCACAAGGTCCTGAGTTCGATTCTTGGTACTCCGCACCAAAAGAAACCACACAAACTGGACAGTATCTCCATTCTTCCTGGAGCATCCTTCAAGTGAGTAATAAGACCTTCCGAGGATGGATCAGTAGGACATTTCAGGTGACACATATATTAATTAGTTCTTCCAGTGATTGGATTTGTCCGGTTTTACTTACTAATAAAAGTTTGCTGCTTATATTTTAGTGAGAAACCTGATTATGATGTTAGAATCCACATTGCATCAGACACCCTTAGAAAAACAAGCAGAAGAAACTTCTAACAGCACCTTTTAATTTTCTTTACCATTGCTTTAATGCATTTTTAAAAAGTTATCTACATTAATTGGGAACAAAGAAACAAAAATAGACATTTCTTTGTTTTTCATAAATAACTAATCTCCATATTTGATAAAAATCTCAAACCATTATTTTACCTTCCCACAAATATAATACATACAAAATTTCTCTGAAATAATGTCAACAAGTTATCTTGAGACTAACATAACCACAGATAATTGCTACTGACTTCCAGGAACAAAAGAAAATGATAAAACCTCATCAGGATGCTCTGAGTTTCATGAGCATTATAGATTCAGAATTATAATCATTTGCCAGTAATAATTTATAGATTCGAGTTGATTGTCTACAAATAAAATACTGCTGGCTCTGACTTGTGAGTTCTGGCTGTCCTGGCCTGGCCAGCACTGGACGGGCGGGCACCCCGAAGACATGGACATCATCCCAAGGGTCGGAGGCCCTGGACTCCAGCTACCGGCGCGGCGAGCGCCTCCTGTGGCTCAGTAATAGATTCACCTGCACCAAACCCGTATGGAAAGTCACTAAACCTCTCATATATATAATATATATTATGTATATGTACACACACTGGCAAGACACACATACTATACACACAGTGGGGAGCAACACGAAGGGACATGTTGTAAATGATGTACCACAGACACACATTATGCTGGCCGAAAGGAAATCCTGTCACTGTCGTCAAGCATCTAGAAGCTTATGTTAGTTTGCAGTTTGCAGTCAGCACGGCTGCTTCCATTCAGCCTACTTCTGCCCTTCTTTAATGTCTTGGCAACTTAGAGAACTGTCCTGCCCAGCCCAGGATCCCTTGCTGGAACTCTGGAGACCAGCAAGGGCCCACAGAGGCAGCGGCCACGCCCAGCTCCTGCTCCCGGCACCTGCCCAGATCTGTGCTACACTCCATCGAGCCTGCACATTCGGTGTTAGAAAGCAGTCATTCAAAGCTTTGTCCCTCCTTTCCCGTTGGTCTTTCTGTAGCACACAAAAGTGAAAGGAGCTTCTTAGCAGGGGGAGCAGTTCATTAAAATACACAACTGCTCTTCCGAGCGGTGGGGGTCCCATTCTGCCTGCAGCTCTGAAGGAGCTGCGTGTGCCCCAGGCTTCTCCCCACAGCCTGAGCCCAGAGGAGTGCGGCCCGGGCCCAGGAGGGCCCAGCCTAATGAACACCAGCTCTGCAACAGGGCTGTTGGCACACGATTTAAGCTTGCACATGCACACAATTTTACACACACACACACACACACACACACACACACACACACACACACACAGGCCCTGGCCACTGGTGGTGGTCATATGAAAATCTCGACAGAATAACCAATAAGGCACCCATAGAAAGGATTTCAGACAGCTTCAAAACGGGAGGAGGAACACGATATAAACTCTCAGAACTGCCTACTTGGTGCCCACCCGATTCCCGAGGCCCAGCTGCCGTCAGTGACACTCTCCCAAAGCTCCGCCCCTTCACCCAGGGCACAGGTGGCGCTTTACACGGAGGGTTGCCCAGCAGCCTGGAGGCGTCATGGCGTGTGAAGGTGGGCCTGAGTCCTCCCCAACTTTGCCAAGCTGCCTGAGAAGAAGTGGCTGGACTTCCCCTAGCCTGTCATGCTGGCTGTTTTCATCACAGAGTGGAGCAAAGTGAGTCTGGGAGGAAGACAGCTGTAAATAAACGCAGACACCCTCTCGGCAGTCAAGGTGAGGATGTCAGTGAGGCCTGAGAGGACCAAGTGGGATCTTCCTCTTCCAGGGTGGCGGAAAGGAAGTGGGAAAGCCGAGGAGAGGAGAGAGGACATGGAAGGGTGCCTCTGAAACCAGACCTCCAGAGCATCTCCCAGCGCATGCCAGGGACAGTGACCAAAGATAGCAGATCCCAGGAAGACCAAAGGAGACAGAGGTCAAGGCGCTCAGGAAGGTCCTCACTGAGGATGGAAGAGGGTCTGGGGCCCTACTGCAAGCTTCGAGGAAGAGGCTTCTGGAAAGGAATACGGAAAATACAAGCACAAAGCTCCCAGCTACGGGTGCTAGGTTTCCTGGAATCCACCAAAACTTTAATTTTGATCCAGCTGGTTTTTAAAAGAAATATCAGCAGCTTTTAAAAGGTCTTTCAGCTGAGGAGGAGATGTCTCTCCACCAGCTAAGTATTTAAATTCCCACTTATCTACTCAACACCCATGCAGTAAAATTAGCCCAGGCTGAAATTTTACATTTCCAACTTCGGTGCAAATGAAGCTGGAGGGCCAAGTTTTCGGTTGTTTCCCTAGCAATGGCTTGGGCCATTTAGGGTCCCTTCAGCCCAGTCCCCAGCCAGTCCTGTCCTCGGGTGTTTTGTCTGCCGCTGTGGCGCTGCCGCCCCTCCCCCAGCCACGGCCTGGGGCGCATTTGAACAGACTAGGGAGGCAAACAGAGCGAACAGCAGCTTGCGTGTGCTCGGGCATGTTTGTCAGTGTGCAAGCTTGCACACATGCAGGGAGGACCGTTACACAGATGAGGAAAGCGAGCTGAATTTGGCGACAGCAAAGGAGCGAGTGTGTGTGGGCGCATCAGCGTAAGAGCTTACTTAGAAGAGGACCAGGAACAGAAAGCGGAGTAAAGTTTTCTTCTCAACGCAACAAGAGCTGATGATATCTGAGGGCGTACGCAGTGATGTTGTGGGTTTCGACTGTTTTCTGAGATTCTGGATTGCGCGCCTTGAGGCTCTGGGGACATCTGGCCCCAAACCAGCCCAGCCCAGCTCAGGGTCACACTTGTTTTCCTTCCCAGCGGCCAGAGGCGCTCCCAGGTAGCGGCTGCCCTCCCCCAGGCTGCGCGCACGGCTCCAGGTGGGTGTGGTTTCTAATCAAACTCGCCAGGAGCGAGGAATAAGAAAAGCAAGAGGCTGCTTAGCATGATAAAGGGGGGGGGGGCAGATAAGAGCAGCACTGGAACTGTGCTTTAATTCCTGCAGGCACGTCCGTTTTAGTCCCTCAGCTTTCTAAAAAGGGAGCCCCTTTTAGTGATGATCCCTAGCGCTTTTTAAAAAGGGTGTGGGCTTACTCCCACCGAGACTGTAACACAAGTTCTTTTAAAAAGGAAATAATAAGGGATCAGCGGAGCTGACCAGGAACCATTGGCTCCCTCTGCCCGGTTCCAAGCTCACCCCGGGCTCTCCCTGCGGCAGTGTTTACATGGGCACCCAGACACTCCCCACCCCACTCAGGACGGGCCGAGGGCTCCGCCGTGCGCGACGAAGCCAGAGCTCCCTACGCAGAGTTCAGGATGCAAGCGGAATCCCCGAGCGCCAGGCAGGGGTGGGGTGGGGTGGGGTGGGGTGGGGGGACACAGGAAGCGGCCAGCAGCCCGGGGCTCCTCGGGCGCGAAGCCTAGGCAGGAGAGCCGCCCTCCGCGCCTCCCCGGCACGGCGACCCCAACTTCCACTGTTCACATTTTTTCCAAAGGACACGCTTAGGAAACGTGTTTTCCCATCGCAAACCACACGGTTCACAGACAACTGAGCCACGCGGAAACTCATCACAACGCCCACCTCAAGACTGCAAAGCACCCCCCAAAACAAAGGTAAATGGTGTTGCCAAAATGCAACAAAGTTTAAAAATTAAACCTACATATAAATTAAAAAGAGGGCTTCTCTCAAGTCGGCAGTAAGAAACGCAAAACCACGCCCAAGAGCTGCGCCCCTCGGAGGCCGCCTGGGTCCCCCGGGAGGGGGCGTCAACACCACGGCGGTAAACGGAAGTGACCTTGGAAAGCAGCCCGGCCGCCCCTCCCCCGCGGGTCCCCGGCGGGCGGGCTCCTATACGTGCGACAGGGACACCTGCTTGTGGTAGGTGGCGGCGGGGCCCGGGAGCCCGGTCCTGCCGGTGAGCGCGGCGCTCGCCTCGTAGTCCCCGGCGGCCACGGCGCCACCGCCGCCCTTGTGAGCGCGCCTTGGCCGGCAGCAGCAGCGGCTGGTGAAGCGGCGCCACGACTCCAGCGTCTTGCCGGACCAGATCCAGACACCGGACGTGATGCCCACCACGAGACACATGAAGTACTTGAGCATGAGCACCCAGTACTCGGGCTTGGCGCGCGGCTGGCCGGCGTCGCGGCCCGGGCAGGCGCAGGTGAGCGCCGCCTCCCAGCTCTCGCGGTAGTGCTGCTCGTACAGGTAGCAGACGACCACGATGCTGGCGGGCACTGTGTAGAGCAGCGTGAAGATGCCGATGCGAATCATCAGCTTCTCCAGCTTGTCTGTCTTGGTACCGCCCTGCTTGATGACGCTACGGATGCGGAAGAGCGACACGAAGCCCGCCAGCAGGAAGAGTGTGCCCACCAGCAGGTAGAGCACCAGCGGGCCCAGCACGAAGCCGCGCAGCGAGTTCAGGTTTTGGTTACCTACGTAGCAGATGCCAGCCACGGGGTCGCCGTCCACGGAGCTCAGCGCCAGCGCTGTGATGGACTTGACACTGGGGATGAGCCAGGCGGCCAGGTGAAAGTACTGCGCATAGCCCGCGATGGCCTCGTTGCCCCACTTCATGCCTGCGGCCAGGAACCAGGTGAGTGAGAGGATGACCCACCAGATGGAGCTGGCCATGCCGAAGAAGTAGACGAGCAGGAAGACAACGGTGCACAGCGCGGGGCCTGTGGTCTCATAGTGGATGTGGCTGTGCTCCCGACTGCAGGCCACGCTGGCGTGACCCACAACCAGGCGCACCAGGAACCCCAGCGACACGCACAGGTAGCAGGCCGACAGGAAGATGATGGGGCGCTCGGGGTATCGGAAGCGCTCCATGTCAATGAGGAAGGTGGCCACCGTTGTGGCTGTGGAGAGAAAGCACAACACCGACCACAGGCCGATCCAGAAGGTGGCAAACGTGCGCTCGTCAGCGCTGAAGGACGGCTGGTAGCATGGCACTGCGCAGTTGGGCACCTGGCCGGTCCTCACTTTGTTGTAAAGTGGGTGAGACTCCTTCAGGATGGGTACGAAGGGCTCACGGCACGTGCAGACTGCCGGGGCGCCCCCACTGCACTCCCCCCTGGAAGAGGGGGCTCCTGGCGGGCCCGGGAGGGTAGGCTTGGGCACCAAGGACCTGGGGGGTGCCGTGGTGGCCTCGCTGCGGTTGTAATCCATGCACAGGACCTCGGCATCGCGGCCCAGCACCGGCAGGCGGTCGCAGCTCATGCGCTCCGGCCAGGCGAAGCCGTACTGGCGCATGAGCGGAGAGCAGCCGGCCTTGGCGCGCTCGCATACCGAGCGGCAGGGCGGCAGCGGCTTGTGGTAGTCCGGCAGGCAGATGGGCGTGTACATGGAGCACAGGAAGAAGCGCAGGTCCGGCGAGCAGTGGATCTCCACTAGCGGCCAGAACTGGTGCACCTCCAAGCCCGCCTCGTCCTGCGTGTCGTGGTTGAACTGGTTGGGCATGTGCGTCAGGTTGTAGCCGATGCCGCGGCACATGGGCACCGTGATTTCCTGGCACACCGGGGCCTTGGACGCTGCCGCCGCCCGGCCCACCAGCTGTGCCAGGAGCAGCAGCAGCAGCGAGGGAGGCGCGCATGGGTCCGGCCGCGCCATCGCCCCCGCCCCCGCCCGACCTCGGCCTCCCGCGCCTTGCGCGGGGCCCACGCAGGCCGAGGAGTGCGGGGCTGCCCCCTCCCGGGCGCCGCGCGTGGCGCCGGGGCTGACAACCTGTTGGTTTCTTTTTCTCTTAAAGAAATCTGTCCAGAGACAAACTGCTTCGGCCAGGCGCTGTGGCTCCTCGCAGGATGGGGCCGGGGAGGGACAGTCGGGCTCCGATCCCAGGGGAAGGACTCTTGGAAAAGAAAAAACAGCGACCACGACTCTCAGAGGGACAGCACGGCTGGGTCCCGGGCGGAGGGCTCCGATCTCCAAGCTACCCCCCTCTTCCCCTCGGGACCGAGTGCTCGCTCCCGGGACCCTCCCTCTCTCGGCCAGGCCTCGGGACTGGAGCTCCGGGTACCCCGGAAGGAGGCAGAGGGACGGGGACGGGGGCTGGGAGCGAGGGAAGGCGCGGGCTCTCACCTCTGGGGATCCCGCCGAGAGGGCCGAAGTCCGCAGCCAGCCTGATCCCCGGTCACTCCGCTCAGAAGCGGGATCCCGGGCGCGCCGGAGCGGGGAAAGTTTAGCGACAGGCCGGGTCACCGCGGCGGCGACACATGCTAGCAGGTGGGGCGGCTCAGAGAGCGAAGCGCCCTCCGAGCTCGGCCGGCGCAGGCCAGTCTCTCGCCGTCCTTTCCTCTGGAGCCCCCCTCATGGCCCGAGCGGCGCGGGGCGAGGACAGGCCGCGGGGAGTCGGGTGGGGGCACAGGCCGAATGAGCCCCGCGGCACCTGGCGGGGCAAGGCGGTGCGCGGCCGGGGATCCAACAGTCGCGCCGGCCGGGCCGGGGCTGCACGGTAAGCGCCCGCCTCAGCCAGCCGCTCCCCGGCTCCCCTGCAGGGGGCTCCGCGCTCCAGCAGACACCCGGGGCAGTGGCGGCGCTCGGGACGCGCCCGGCTCGGCTCCTCCCCGCGCTCTGCGCCCCTCCGCCTACCTCCCGCTGGCACCGAGCGGCGTGCAGCGGCGACAAAGTCCGGGCCGGGCCGACTGCCCTCGCGCTCGGGCCGGGTCACCTGCCTCTAAAGCCCGCCCGGAGGCCCCGCCCCGGCCCCGCCCCCGGGCTCGGAGTCCAGGGACCGCGGCGCCACGCTCCCACTCGGCCCCGCCCACTTCCCCGAGGGCTCGCCCTCTCCCCTGGCGCCCTCGGGCCCCGCCCGGAGCGGCCGCTGCAGAACGTTGGCCAATAGTGGGCCGGTAAAGGACGGAGGCGGGGCGAATGCTAATCACTTCGCCTTGAGAACCTGGGCGGGAAGCCCGGGCTTGAGGTCCCTCTGAGCTCCTGGCACGCGCTCGCTTCCTCCTGGGGCGCCACTGCTGCGAACCTCTGCTCCCGAGACCCCACTGAGGCTCCGGTCTGCGTCCTAGGGCGCTGTGTAAAAACTACAGTCCCCTCTGTCTCCCTCCTGCGCTCTTGTATTGGGCAAAGAGCCAATACTTAGCCCCTACCTTGTGCTCAACATCCCCTAATCGACACTAACGCAAAACCTGAGACCCTTACAGTTGCGAGACCAGTGCGCGTCACAGGTAGGACAGCGAGCCTTTCCACCTTGGGCCCAGAACGCGAGCTCACACAAGCCAGGGACCTCGGCAGGCTTGGTCCCCGAGGGGCCTGGCGCCTGGCAAGCACCCCCACCCTTCCCGCGGACCTTCCGTGGCCCCCAGGCCCCGACCTTTATGTTGACAAAGTGACTTTCTGACTTTGGAAGACTCCTGGAATGTTACCCTTATCAGCCAGTTTTCTAATCCCAGGCAGGTCCGGAGTCGCTCACAGGTAGCTGGGCTCAGGGCTCTGTCCTGGCCGCGCCCCCGGGCTCCCCGCTGCAGAGCCGGGCTCTGAGCGCCGCGGGGATGTGGGGGCACCCGGAGCGGGCGGGGCGCCCCCGGGGGGGGGGTCGTTAGGCTGCATGTTTTCAGTGTTCTGCAGATGCCTCTGCTGCGTGTTCTAATCATGTCGGAAGACAGGTGTTGAGCGTGCTGGCCGAGACGGTTTACATTGTACCTCCGTCCCATCCCCGCCTTCACCGGGAGAAAAAGGCTTGGAAACGGGCAGGGGGTACCGAGGCTTAGACTCATTGCGAGGTACAGTCGGTTATCTGGGTTCCTTGTGCACAGACCAGGAGGCTAAGTGCAGAAGAGCCACTTCCCTCCTGCTCCCCCAACAGACTTTGTGGAAAATAATATTAACCCCAGCCTCGAGGTTAAAAAGGAATAAATATCAGTGACTGCACAGATGTCAGAAGCGTTAGTGGTGTTTACACTGTGCACCCATCTTCCCGTCCCTGAAATTCTACAGGTGATCATGCTGTAGCTCGTTTGTTCGGGGGACTGCTTGGCCCCTGTACCGCAAACATCGCGGTTGAAAATTACAGGAGCTGGAGAGCCGGGGTGCTGTGGAGCCGCGGCCAAGGGGAGCCGGGGAAGGCAGCGTCTGCGCCTGCGCGGGGGCGAGGGCGGGGCGGCCGCTCGGCGCGCTTCTGGCCGCCGGCGCGTTCTGGGGTCGGACAAGTGTTGGCTAATAATAAAAACGACCTGAAGCCGGAGAATGTTAGTCACTCGCGAAGGAATTCCGCCAGAGAGCTGGTGTTAGTTCACCGCGCTCTGACTCAAGCTGGGTTATCAGCTGATGTGTATACCTTCTCTATTTACAGCAAAAACCTTAGTTTTACAGTGAGATCTTTAAGAATGATAGAAGACAACGCTTCCATAAAGACTTATTTTGTATCTTTTTCTACCACTTTAATCTTTGCTTTTTCATATATTGCTTCGGATTAAGGGCGATTTTTAATATGCTGCATAGTGTGTCTTAGCCAGGATGTTAAATAATTCATAACATTTTACCTCATTTAATCCTTGTGGCAGTCAGATGAAGAAATTGATACCAAAAGGACTTGCAGAAAGTTATTTAATACATGGAAATGGTAGAAATAAACATTTTACATGTCATGATGACTCATAAAGATTGGTTATTAATGATGATGATAGAGAAAATTGCTAAGAAAGTAGATTTTTTCACCCTACAACAGTGAGGCATTGCAGATAATAGCTTGATTTAGCTATTCTACAATGTATATAATTTTGTTGTCAATTAAAAAATTAACAAAAATTTCTCCTGAGTAAAATTGGAAAACACTTTTTTAAAATGGTGCTTATTTATTTGTTTTACGGTGTGGTGTGCTAGGCAACGGCTCTGTGTGCCCAGCCCCGCAGTTGCAGTTCTAATGCTTTAGAACATTACCAAGCACCCTCATCTGTTGACGCCCACATTTCTCTTTCCATTTTCCATCCTTACAGCCGTTCAGCAAACCTCGAATTTCTGAACTGAAGATCTTGTTGCCATTTTGAACATTTTTCTACAGAGCCTAACTGATGAAATTCAGCTGAGAGTTGAAGGTATGTTTAGTGATTGTTGAAACAGAACAATGGGAATGTTTCTTTAATAAGTGTGACATTACCTAAGTTTGGAAGTTTTGATTTTGGATTTTGTCGCCAGGGAATAATTATAGCATATAAAATTTTACTAGGTGTATGTTCGTACGTGCATTGTTTTCAAAGCTGTAGGAATGAACAGATAGCTCTTGTATCCTGTTTATTTTGCAGTTCTGGGGGTTGAACACAGGGCCTTTGCACTGAGCTACATCGTGTGTGTGTGTGTGTGTGTGTGTGTGTGTGTGTGTGTGTGTTGAGACAGGGTCTTGCTAAATTACCCAGGCTGCAATTGGATCTGAACTTATGACCCTCCTGCTTTAACCTCCCAGGGTCCTGGGATTTCAGGCACACACCACCATGTATGTTCTTTACTCTCTTGAACCCTGGGGCAGAAATGGCATGCTGCATACAGACAGCGTCGGCAGATGTGAGTGACAGCTGAGGTGGTACCGAGCGCTTGCACACAGCCTTGGCACGTGACCTGTGTGTCTCAGCTGGGCCCAACTCTGTTCCCTGCAGCAGCATTGGGTCCAAACTCTGGCTTTGCCCTTACTGACTGTGCCCCTTGGGTCTTCCCAGTTTTCGGTGTTCTCTTTGGTATGTTACTTTAACAATGCAAAGAAACATGATTTTCAGGTGTGCTGTATTTCTGAGCATGTGCTATGATGCCAGCTGTGTTTAGCGCGTGGCTGTTACTGAGTTCAATCCGAAGCACAGACGGTCTCGCTTGCCTGGGATCGAAGTGCGCGCACCTGACATCAGCAGCCATTGTGTGTACAGGAGCCTGCACAGCCAGGGACCCTAACATCTGCCATGAGCTCAGCATCTTCCCGTCCTATCAGCCTCGAGCGGGTGAGAAGCCAGCGCGCTAACCTCAGAACCGTTTGCAGTTCCACAGCGTGGTAAGTGGACGAATTCGGCTGTGACCCTCCGTCCTCCTCCCGCACCATGGTGGGGGTAACAGGAGAGGAAAACTGCGCCGCCCCCCCCCCCTTAGTCAGTGCCTCCCAGCTACGGTTTAACTGCCTAGGAAGCCGAAGAACCCCGCGCCTGACCCGCTCTTAAGTGGGGATTTCTGGCCGAGGATCCAGATATTAGGGTTTTTTCTTGTTCTTTTTGTTGCTGTTTAACCGTGAGGTGATTCTGATTTTCACTAGGCTTGAGAACCCTGGAAAGCTGTTTTGGGTGTGGTGCCTAGCTAGGTCTTTTGCCAAAAAGGGATTAACAGCTGGGTGTGGTGTTGCATCCCTGCACTCCTGGTACTCTGGGAGGCTGATGCCTGAGGGCTGCAAATGCTTTCTCAGCAACACTGCCATGCAGGGGAAGGAGGTGGGCTGGGGATGCAGCTCCAGGTGCGGGCCCTGGGTTCAAGTTCCAGCACCACAAATAATAGTAATATGAAAAATTAATCACATTGGTGTGGGAAGTGGCGTCTTCCCAGAGAAGGAACAGACCCGCGCTCTGGGCACCTGAGTCTGCTTGGGTGGCAGGTAAAATTGTGGGGAGCAGTGGAATTGTGGTAAAAATGTATTAGCAGTAATAAAAACCATAATACCAGCAAAAGAGGGGTGCTGAGGGTTTCCTGTATGTGTTTCACATAATCTGTGCTCACCTTCTTACATATGTCACCTCTCTTACCCCAGGGAGCTTGTGAGGTATATATCTATCTTTAAATTTTATTTTAAAGAGAGAAAAACAAAAATAAAAACAGTAATATAGTTTCAAAACGGGGTAAGAAATTAACAATGGGCCGGGCATGGTGGCTCACGTAATCCCAGCACTTGGGAGGCTGAAGTGGGAGGATCGTTGTAAGTTCAAGACCAGCTTGGGCTACAAAGTGAGCTCAAGGCCAGCCTGAACTGCATAGCGAGACCCTGTCTCAAAAAAAAAAAAAAAAGAAATTAACAGTGGTTAATATATTGCATATTGTTGTCTTCAGTGAACTAGAAAAATTAGTATAATTGTATATTTATGTGAAATACAAGTAGATAGATGTTTATTTTCTTTTTCCTTCATTTCTCCTTCCTCTTATCCCAGTTGTTCTTTCCTTGTGAGCAGTTCCTTTCCCTTCCCCAGTATCTATCGAAGATTTTGTATCTTAGTTTCTTACACTAGGGAGACAAGATGATGCTTACCAGGCACATCTGATCTATTTTACTTGTGAGTATGGCCTCTGTCTGCATCCATTTACCTATGAAAGCCTCAAATTCATCCTTCTTTATAGCTGAGTAGTGCTCCATTGTATAAAAACCCATCTGTGAGGTTATGTCTGAGGGTGAAGAAACAGGCTTAGGTCAGCCAAGTAGCTCAGCACGTCTTCCCTCTTGTATTTCCCTGACTTCAGGGCCTGTGCCCACCGCAGGCCTTGCTGTGGGCCTGGCAGCCAGCATGAACCATGCACGGGGTCCTGGGCCCGCCAGCTGCAGAGCGGGGTCCCCGTCCACCTCGCCCCTCTTGGAAGTTAAGTGGAATCTGCAGCTGTGGCGTGGGCCTTGCGTGCAGAGGTCCAGTGCAGGGAAGCCAGAGCCCCAGCTTCCTGCGAGCCAGTAGAGAACTCCGCCTGCAGCCAGTCCCGGTTTCACAGCGCAGCCCGGGGCGCCCCTCGCTCCGCCTGCAGCACCTCTGGGTTCCTGGCAGAGGCAGCTGCAGGTTGCTGAGCATTGATTCTGAGCCAGCGTCGAGCTGGGCACTGGCACCGGGAGCCTACGCAGGGAAGGCCATGAGGACGGAGCAGGGCCTGGGGAGGCCCCAGGCTTGCTGGATGGCCAAGTGCGAGCCTTGGCACTCCGGGGTTTGCCGCAGGAAATCGGAACACTTAGCGTTCAAGCGGAGAAAGCTTTGGGGCTGAACCGGGCTGGGATGCACCCAGCTGCTGGATAGCTGGAGGGGCAGAGGTCGGAGGGCGCACACCACAGTGGCCATGATGTGGGAGTCAGGGTGGCACTTCCACTGCCACTGCATACTGTGTCCCCCCAAACAGGACCTAGTCTTACATTAATTTTTGCTCCAACAGATGCAGTGGGGCTTATTTTCAGGGAATGGCTTATGTTTTCATATGCAACAATCTACCTTTATTCATTTATTCATGTACAGAAGTCTACATTTATCCACATACAGGCATGGCTCCATCTTCCAGAACATTGGCGTGAGTCTCCAGACCCCGAGTCCGGCTCGCTGTGCTTGTGGTTCCATTCCTGGTACAGCCATTGCCCCAGTCTCGTGGGCAGCGATCCGGGTCTGCATGAGGGCTTCGGTCCCATGGCCTGCTTACAGTACGTGGTGCCAGCACATAACACACTGAAGGAGGGAGGTGCGCCTTAGCCGCAGCCTTGTCCACCCCTTCCAAGCACGCTTGTGGCTCCTGTGGCACGTCTGGGCTCCCACCCGTCACTGGGCAGTGAGTCTCTGGCTCATCTGTTTGCACAGGTGTTTATCTCTTATCCAGGGGCACCCACTTGGGTATTTATAAATAATTATAATTTATGTTGTCATTTATTTTAAATATTAATGTTAAGCCAGGCATGGTGGTGCATGCCTGTAATCCCATCACTCGGGAGGCTGATGCAGGAGGATTGTTGTAAGTTCAGGACCAGCATGGGTTACAAAGTGAGCTCCAGGCCAGCTTTAACTGCATAATGAGACCCTGTCTCAAAAAGACAAAGAAAAAAATTAGTATCAATAATATTTATAGTTAACTGTATTAACATTGCTATTTTATGACTTAGTACCTCCGTTGTCTGTTACAGTGTACCTGCTAAATGCACTGATATTTTGACCATCTTCACTGGGGCTTATTTTGGGGTAGGGCTTATATTAAAAGCATCTTGGAAAATCCTGCTGAGGCTTATTTTCTGGCTAGGTCTTATTTGTAGGGAAATACAGCACTGCAGAGCTGGTGACTGGCCACCTGGAGAGGCCACCAAGCCTGGCAGCATTCGCTGCCTCGTAGCATGTCTTCTTGTGATGGGAAATCTTGATGGCCAGTTTGTTGGACTGAGTGACAGCCAGGAAATTAGTAAAGCTCCCTTCTGGGTGTGTCGGTGAGATGCTGGCAGTGCCTGGGACAGCAGACCGAGGTAGCCCCACCCCAGTGAGGGTGACCGTGGCACAGGCTGTGGGCTCCGGCGGGACAGAGGCGGGAGGAGAAGGAAGCTGGCGGTGTGCACTTTCCCCTTGCGCTGTCCCTGCTCCCCGGCTGCCCCTCTGCACCTGCTGCCCTGCTGTTTCTGTATTCCAACTGCTGACTGTGGCCTGAACCTTCCGAATCTCTGAGCCAAGAATCACCTTTTAAACTCTTTACCACTTGGGCGTCGGGTGAAGTGCCTAGTAATGTGCGTCAGAAACGAGAAAGTGTCCGAGCCACCACCCTCCTGCTGCAGCCTGTGGGCAGCTGGGGTTACAGCGCGTGCCACTGCGTCCAGCTATGATTCTTGTCCAGTGTAACCAATCCGTTCTGACAGCGGGTTCTAGGTCAAGATTTTTAAAGAGGGCAGGCCAGTATAACCACCGTGTGATTTATTTTATAGATCTGGGGTTATCTGCTCGCAGATCAGTTCTCCCCACTAGATTCATGTTCTCTCCCTCCTGCATTCCCAGCTCCTTCCTTGGAAGTCTGTATTTTCTAAAGCTAACTGATAGTTCCGAAGATAACTGGTAACTGTGAAAACTTGGCCCAGTCCCCGAATTCCTCTGCAGTGTGACCACGGAGGAGGGCGGGTGGAGGGTCCTGAATCACTTCCTCTTGAATCTCGGGGTTTCAACCCCTACAGTGTATCAGAAACAGTGGTGTAGACAGGTCCTCGGCGGCCGGTTCTCTGGAGCATTATTTCTTTGAAATGCTTCCTCTTGGAGCCCGTGGGAGTGGCCCGGTGCAGTGTCAGCTGAGTGAGCCTTCACATCACCCAGCGGGTGTCTGCTACACGGTCCCCAGCCTCAGGTCCCCTCAGCGGGCTGAAAGCGTCCCAGGGGAGGCCGCAGCCAGCGCAGTGCAGAGGTGAGCACCTCGGCGATCCCACCCCAGGGCCCTGAGCCACCGCACCAGTGAGTACAGTTAAATAGCTGTCAATTTACACGAGATCCGTAACCGGAATACCCCACACCCGCCTGCCCGTGAGCTCTCAGATGGTCGGGAGACAACTTTTTCCTTTTCACCTGACCCAGTTGGTGATCCACTTGGGCACTGAAGTTGAGAACTTTCATCCATCTCACTTTCATCCTGTTGAATCTCACTGTTGATGATATGCATGGGAAATGTCTAATCTTTTAAAACACAAATCTTCACCATTGATCTTAATATCCTGCTGCAGCGAGTTCCCCGGGTCAATTGTGTGCGGTGGGGGAAGGAAAAGCCCTCCTTTTATCCACTTTAAACACGCTTCCTTTTCATCTCATCTCGTCCTCTTGTTCTTCCCCAAGTAAAGCCATTTCTATTTTGTGGGGCCCTAGACACAGAGGGCCAAGTTGAGACAATCATGGTCCTTTGAGCTGGTCACCCGGAAGGCCTCAGGTGCCCCAGGATGCAGAGCGGTGGGTTTTAGCTGGTGACTCAGCGGTAGGGAGATGGTGTTCTAATTAGTCACAGATTCAGTTCCCAGCATTTTAAAAAAGGGTTGCTACATACGGCGAGAGGCAATGGGTACCTTCCTGCAGGGCTGGTAAACTGAGCCCGGGAGGGTAGGGAGAAACGTGGGTTCAGGTCTCAGTCTGGACACCAACCCTCCCTCTCCTGGGAAATGAAGAGACTGAACCGAAGGGCTGGAGGCTGCTGCTCCGCAGGGCAGGAAACCGCAGTGACGGTGGGCTGAGGGAAAGTGACCCGTGCGGCAACCCAGCCGTGGCAGTGTACGACGAATGATTCTGGTGTACAAAGGGGAAACTGAGGACTGTGTGGGATGAATGGCTGGACTGTCCTGGAAGGACCCAGTGCCCTGGCGTCCTCCAGCATCCTGGGTCCCAACCCAGCTGGCATCCGGCAAGACTCGAAGTAGTGACCTCGAAACCGCCAAAGTCAAGGGGCAGGACAGGGCGTAGAAGGATGAAGATGCGTGTTTTCCAGGCCCGTCTGTCCCCTTCTACGGCCCCTGCTGGCCTGCTTTGCCTTTTCCAAGATGTCACATAGTCAGGATCACATATTTTCTCTTCAGAACAATTTAATTCAGTTAAGTATGCTTTGAGGGTGCCTTTGTGTTTTCTGTGGTGTGCACTCACTCACTGTCTTGCTCGCTCTCTGTCTGTCTGCTTTTTTGGTGGTGCTGGGAACTGAACGCAGAGTTGTTGTACCACAAGGGCTGTTTTTCATTGTGAGTAATAGCCCACTGTCTGAATACACCGCAGCTTGCTCACCACTCACCTGTTGAATGGCAGTCTCGGCTGTTTCTAGGTTTTGGCAGTTCTGGGTGAAGCCCCTGTACACATCCATCCTTGTGTGAACATGGGCTTTCAGCACAGATGGAGAACACAAAGGACTGTGACTCTGGGGCATGTGCTAAGGGTAGGGTTAGTTTTTAAGAAGCTGCCACGATGCCTTCTTGCAGGTCACGTCTCCCTGCCAGCAGCAAGCGGAGTCTTGTTGCCCTGCGAATCCCCATCAGCGTTTGGCATTGTTGGCACCGGGGTTGTCACTGTTTTAATGGTTACGGCGTGGAGCTTTACCGATGCTGTAAGCTGCAGCTCCCTGCTGATTCAGGACATGGAGTCTCTGCAGGGCTTCCTTGGTGAGATGGCTTCGGTCCGTGCCCCCTTCGAAGCCGGGTGTTCTCTAAGAGTTGATGCACTTGAGTGTAAGTCCCTCACCACACGTGTGTTTTGCAAATACAGCTGTGGCCGCTCGCTTCACTTTGCACACTGCCTTTCACACGGGAGAGGTTTTTACCATTAATGAAGTCCTCGTCAGTGTTTTGATATCATTTGTTTCTGTCATCGATTCTGCGTGGGTGTCGGATCTCAAATGATATTAAGCTCCGGGCAGCTGTTGGAGGTTCCTTGGAGCAGTGTCCTGAGGGTCCTCCTGCCACGTCATGGTGATGGCTCGCTCCGGCCGCCTCTGCCTAGGTGCCCAGCAGGCTGGACTTTGCCCTCAGCTCTGCCAGGGCCAGGTGGCCAGATGCCCTCACTGTCTACTGCCTGCGAAGCAAGCAGCTGCCTGTTGTCTGAACTTTGCAGAGAGCAAAGATTTAGAGTTAGATTCAGTGTACGGCTGTGTCATGACTGCTCAATCCCCGGTGATTTATTCACTAAGAGATTTTTTAGGCTACCAATATATTGAGGCTTTTCCCACGAAAACAGCCAACCAGTTGCCATAGTTAGCCTTTTTAACACAGAAAGAGACAGTCCACTCTGTGTTGGCGTCTTTCTCTTCAGTTTTTAATTTTATTCTAACATGTTTGCAGTATAAAATGACCTCACTCCCCGTGGGGAGAGGTTACATGTGTATGAGGAATCGTAATTCTTTTTTAAATCTCCTTCCTCTCTTCTGTCTCTCCCTTCCTTTCCGTCCTTTGGCAAAAGACCTCCCTATTTCCTATTGTCTGTCTTTTGTTTTGTTCTTTCCTTATAGTTTGGGTTTCTCATATGAGAGAAACGACATGATATTTAAGCTGGTGCATCTATTAGTCCACTTAATACCATGGCCTCCATTGCATCTACTTCCTATAGATGACTCAGGTTTCTTCTTTGGGGCTGAATAGTACTCCACTGTGAGTAAACCCACACTGCTTTTGCCCTTCATCTGTTGATGTACCTATAGACCACTTCAAGATTTAGCTGTTATAAGTTGTGCTGCTTACTCCACGTGGTTTTTAAAAGATTGACAGCCCCCACCACCTGTGCTGGAGATTGAAGCCAGGATTTTACACATTGAGCTATATATTCAACCTTTTTTCATTTTTTATTTTGTGGCAAGGTCTTGCTAAGTTGCCCAGGCTGGGCTTGAATTTGCAAACCTTCTGCTTCAGCTTCCCAGAGTGCTGAGATAACCGGCATGTGCTACCATGTCCAGCTGGCAAATTCTTTTCAGATTGTAACATAAACAGGAGACTTCAAATTGTTAATGAGGCTTGCAAGGAAGGGTAACGCAAAGGCAGTGTTATAACAGTGTGTGAGTATTTAGATAGCCAAGAATCTCCCGGGTCAGGGGGGCTGGGGGAGGGAGAGCAGGCATGAAAGGAGAACAGGGAGGGTGGATATGCTCAAAGCACACTATATACAGGTATAGAAATGTTAAATTGAGACCCGTCATTTTGTACAATTAATATGCACTAATAATTATAATTGTGTATGGATACAGCGTGTCAGATGGGTCTCAAGGGCAGTATGCTGAGTAAAAAAGCCCCTCCCCAAAGATTAATACGCTGTTACGCTCTTTGTGTTACTATATGCGGTGTGTGTGTGTGTGTGTGTGTGTGTGTTTGAGGCAGGCTTTCATGATGCAGTTCAGGCTGGTCTTGAACTCACTTTGTAGCCCAGGCTGGCTTCAGACTCACGGTGATCCTCCTGTCTCAGCCTCCCGAGTGCTGGGATCTCAGGTGTGCCTGGCTGTATAATCTTTAAATGATGACATTATAGGAATGGAGAACAGACTGGCAGTGGACATGACATGAGGTGGAGTGTGGGTGTGGCTACAAAAAGAGGCCCTAAAGGATCTTTTTGGCCATAGAATTGCACAGTATCTTGTTCTTGTGGGTAGATGGATTAACACTTGTAAGTGATAAATCCACACTGGGCAAAATAAATAATAATAATACTTCCCGGTTTAACCATGTTTAACCATAGACCCAGCTCTTTTGTATAAAGTAACTTGAGTCGCTGTCACTGTGCGATTTATTTCTTGGCCTCACGCTCCCTGGGTGCCTTCTTGGTGATTGTTTCTGGAGCACAGGGTAAACCATCCTTCCTTCACCTACGCAGATGTGAGGGCCCTTATCTGGGGAGTGAGTGCCCCAAGTCTTCCTTCTCACAAGCACCCAGAAGTGCTCACTGGGTTAACCTCCCCCAGCTCTCGCTGACCACCCTGGCCTGGTGCCCGCAGGAGGTTGGCTCTTCCAGGCCCACATCTATAAGAGGCTGGAGGACCCTGGAGCAAGTTCCCAGGGAGCAGCCAGAGTCGCTGAGGTGCTGAGGTGCAGGCGGGAAGGAGGGAAGAACATAGCGATGTCGTTCCGTGTGTGGGGTGCGTGCTGAGCGGGATTCTTAGGCCTTTCTGCCAAGATGAACAGAGTGCTGTGGTTGGGTTCCTGGGTGTCCCTGAAGGTCCCTGTGTTAAAGGCTAGTGCAAGTAGGAGGCAGCAGGACCAAGGGCCAGCTGAGGTCGCCAGGACGTCATCGAAGGGACTGTGGGCCCCTGGCCCCCTCCCCTCCCTCTTGCTGGCCAAGGTGAATGTGTTCGCTTCCCGTGGGTTTCTGCCTCTTGGTGCCACCTTGCCGTCGCCTCAAAGCCATGGGACTAATCCATTTCGGACTGGAGATTCCAGTAGTGTGATCCACCACAATCCTTTCCCCTTAAAAGCTAACTTTCTCAGCTGCTTTGCTATAGTGATGGGGAGCTGACTCCTCAGGAAGGAAGCCTGGGTAGAATTGTGGAATAAAATGAAGATTTGAGAAGCGTATTTTTTTTTAATTGCTATTTTAAAAATTTGAAGCCAGGTTCTTGATAAAGAGATGTAGGGCTTGTGTAGGGACCAGCAAAGCGAGAGCCCAGAGGCCCAGAACAGGGCTGACTCACTGCGGCCAGCGCCCATCCGTGTGCCCCCAGGTCTGCGCAATGCAGGGTCAGGGTGCGACAGAAAAACTGGCAACGTGGTCTATGCCAGGAACATCTGTCCCAAATAAGGACAAGTCCCGCAGTGAGTGGAAGCTATTCTGTGCGGTTACCAGAGTGCCTGAGCCGGGGGCAGCCTGGCTCACTGGACACTGAGCCCGGGTTTCTGTCCCCACGGGGGGCTCTAGCTGCACTGTGCCGACGGTGACTGCGGCTCTTGGAGCTGCCTGAGCGCTCATGAGCCCGCCGGAAGTCGGGCCGCTGGCTCCTGGCTGCGCTCAGCTCTGCGGCAGCGCTGCCCTGGCCTGTACATTGCAGTTACCTGGGGAGTTTCATAAGAAGCTTGGTGCTGGGTCTCACACCTCAAGATCTTAATTGCCCCTCAGTGCAACATCAGCGCAGTGATTACCGTTGAACTTTGTACTGTAGTGTGTTCACATGGAGAAACGCATGCGTGCCCTCAGCACACATCTGGATGCATTTGCACCATCTGATGGTACCATGGAGCCACCCCTCAGCTGGAGGATCTGCAATGCACTGGCGCTGAGTGCGCCTGCACCTGCTGCTCTCCTGACTCCCAGAGGCACAGAGCTAGGTCTATTTTAACTCCCCACTTCCGCTGTGTAGCAACACTGAGAACCGTCGTCTGGCTGGCTGAAGCAGGCACACAAGAAGAACCAAGCCACAGGCGCAGATAGGAGCAAAGGGAAAGAAAATGGATGAGAAGAGACGTGCACTGCTGCCTCCACCCAAGCAGCCACGTGTGTGACTCTCACGGGACATCAGCCAAGTCACATTGGGACGACAGAGGTGTTGGGTGTTGTTTTAAACCAGATCCTCTGTTTATAAACAGCAGTTCTTTCTCAGCATTCACTGTGCAGTGCAGGACCTGCCTGCCACCAAGTTGCCAGAATGACATTTGCAGCCAATGAGAAAAGGTCGGAGAGTGCTTAGTACAGCAAGTCCTGTGTGCAGTGTCTGGTTAGCTCCTCACTCACCCAAGGTAGTAGGTTCTCTTATTTTCCCTGCTTCACAGATAAGGAAACTGAGGCACGGAGACATTAGGCCACTTGTCCCAGGCTGTACGGTTAGCAGCTGGCAACCTTCCTGTGCAGGGGCTCCATCTGCTCTAACTCCACCGACGCCCTGCGCCGTCCCGTGTTGGAGCAAAGGCACGTTGCGCAATGCCACCTTGAGCTGCACTCTGCAGGTAATGAGCTGGGAAGGTTCCGTCCAGAAAAATCGCAGCGTCAGTGCTGGGTGGATGTTGATGATGGTGTAATTTCACCTCCTTATTTCACAGATGAAGAAATGGATTTTTTTTTTTAAAAAAGTAAGATTTGGGGCACAATTTAAGCTGAATGAAGGGTAATTTAGAAAGTCCAAACAAACCCAGGGAAAAGCCCAGTACAGCCAGCCGGGGCAGCTGGGATCTGATCTCACACTCAGATACAGGAGTCGGTGGTGTGATTTCACGGCTAATATGATTCAGCGTGACACGCATGTGTGGACATTATTGTTTGTACAGCTATTCCAGCTGTGGGTAGAGAGCCCATAATCTAAACCAGAGAAGACGGTCACAGAGCCATTTGGGCTGGGAGCGGGGCTCTCTGGGGGCTTCCTGAATGCTTTCAGTTTGCTTGGATTTCACATTGTACACGATCAGCCTTCCAGCAGAAGAGGCAGAGTGTGCGAAAGAAATCTGAGTTTCCAGTGCAAACTCGGTGTTACAGCACACTTGTGGAAAGCAAACCCAGCCTCCGGAATTGTGAGGCTTGTGGCATTCCCACATTTCTCCCCGAGGCTGCTGGAGGAAAGCTTCTCCCCTCCTGCTGCAGGACTCGGCCCCACAGGCTGCCAGCCGTGCTCAGCTAGCACATCTTCTCCCTGCTTTGCTCCTCTTCTCGTCTTCTTGACATTAAATTCATTTTGAGCCAGAGTATCTGATCTGTTGCTCTCTCACTTTTTTTCCCCAGAGCAATTTTCCCAGTATAAATTACACCTTCAATTACTTTTCTCTCATAGCAGTGAATCATTTTAAGGAACCGTTGGGCGGGGGCCGCTGCCTGTGGAGCCGGGAGGTGCAGGCCAGCACGGGCTTGTCAGCCCCCTTCCCTGGTGACTCGGAGAGCTGGGCCAGTGTGTGAGCCCCGTGTGGAAGTCCCTGGAGATGGGAGCACCCATTGGTGCTGCTCTCCTGTGCCTGGGTTCCCCAGTCTCCAGGGAATGAGCGAGGTTGGAGGCAATATAAAAAAAGTGTGATGAGGAAGCTTGACGTCTGAAGGCTGTGGCGGTGGCGGTCAGGTCGGTGTGCCACGTTTTTCTCCCTCTCTGTATGGTGTCCCCTGCCTGTGGCTCTGCAGTTACTCCGGTGGGAGGAGAGGTAGATTCTCGACACATCGCATCTGCTCATGATATGCGCTTTGGCCAGGAGGGCTTTGGTAGATGAGATACAAGCAGAGGCTTGGAAACCACTTCTGCGGTTGGACTTGCTTTCTTGCATCTGTGTTTTTCGCATGAGCAGAGGGTGCCTGGGCCACTCAGCAGGTCTCTCGAGCAGAGCTGTCCCCAGGAAGCTGCCCCAGCCTATTTCAGCCTAGGAGAGAGCCATCCAGCTGGCCCAGGGATGCAGGAGCAAACTCTGCCAATTTGACAGCTCTGCCAAGGCAGCCCTCAGACCGACGCCGAGGCGGGAGTTCAAGGAGGAAGTGACTTGGTTTTCAGCCTCTAAGCTCACTGACTGGGCACTCCCTAGCCATAGATGATGTCATGGATTCGTGCCATGTTGGAACTTAGGACACTGGGAAACCAAGCAACCAGCCCGCCTCCCTGCTAAGTGGTAATGAGCCTACAGGCTCCCACCTCCCTCCGCCCCCCATTAGCAAATGGGAGCCAGAGATGTGTGCATCTCTTGGGAGGTTGACCATATGCAATATAGCAAATAAGGGGGATTTCCTTCTGCCATCTCTTTGAAGGCAAATATTTTTACTACTGATCTGCTTTATTCTGACTAATGGTATTGCTCTATTCAATATTCTGTTTTGATAAGTTCTATACTGTTCTGTATTTTGTTTTATTTTGCTATACCTGATTGAAAAATCAACTATTGTGAAGATAATGAGATATACTGTGGTACCTATTACTGCTATCTTAGTAACCTGCTGTGAAGTTCTGTACCAATTTCACTGCACTGTCTCAGTTGGCTTTGTTCTGTCTTGTTCTGTTGTTTTTTACCACCTTCAAAAAAGAAGAAGATGATGCCATGCCCTCCGAGGTTACAATGATTATACATGCAGCTAGAAACAAAGGCACTTTGCAAATACGGGCCTGCCTGGCTCTGGGCTTGCATGCTGAAGACTTGAGTTCAAATTTGCTCCCACCCTCAACTCACTGTGTAAATTTGGGCAGATCATTTCACTTACCATAAAGTACAAGAGCTTACTTGTAATGCGAGAGCTTGAGAAGACTTAGGAAAGTTAGTGTGGGTCCCAGAGCTGCTCTTGCAGAGATTTAAGAAAGTGCTGGGAAAGGAGGGTGAGAGCTCATCAGAGAGTATTTCATTTGGATATAAAATGTTCTGCCCAAAGGTGTGGGGCCCATCTGTTGAGCTGTGAATGGGCTGACTCTTAGAAGTGACCGACCTGAGGCTGACAGGTAGATTCGGAGGCCCCATGTAAACTCAGGAGAGGGGAGGCGCCGTCCTGGGGGTGTGGGAGGTCCTGAAAACACTGACAGAAAGCACCTTCTGGAAGCTCTGCACCGAGACACAGCAAAACTGGGAGCACTTGTGCAGTGCGTGGCTGGGTGGAGACAGAAAGTTCTGGAGAGCTAGTTAGACGGCTGTCTGAGTGCTGTCTTTCACTCTGCGAACGTTTCCAGGACAAGTCTCTGAGCTTACCGACCTGTGGTGAGTTATGGCTCATTCATGCGTTGTTCTGTAATTTCTCTGGACATGGGACATAGTTCCTCTGCAGCTATTGTTAGACCTCAAGAATTTCCCATGTATTGTCATTTAGGTCAAAATATATAAATTAGATCATTTTTCCAAGGGAAAAATTATAACTCAGAGAGATTAAGTGGCATGTCAAAAATCACACAGTGTAGGGGTTAGGGATTTAGCTCAGGGGCTCAAACACCTGCATGGTAAGTGGGAGGTCCTGAGTTCAATCCCCAGTCCCCTCCACCCCCACCCAGGTCACATAGCTTATTTTTTTGTTTTGTTTTTTTATCGGTACCGGGGATCGAACCCACAACTGCCTGCTTGCAAGGCAGGCGCTTATGCCACTGAGCTAAATCCCCAGTCCCTGGTCACATAGCTTATAAAAAACAGATAGTAAGTTGTACATCTTGGCCCTAAAATCTATTTTGTTTCTATAAACCACACAATTTTCTGTGGGTAGCTGGTCGATTTTATTTACAAGTAATATTTACACATTTTTACAGGAATGTACATCTCCACATACCAAATACTGTAGAGTTAAGTGTTGGGTCTGGGTTTTTGTCATACAAGGAAGCTGTGTGCTGCATAAATCACAGGGTTGAGTTCTCAGTCTCTAGGACCATACGAGTATCGAATAGACACATGATATCAAGTAGCCCATAGCTATTTAGTCACGAATGTTCTTTTGCACGATGGAATACCTTGGAAATATTAAAAGCAATTGCTTATCTTATACTTTACAAATGAGTGTCAGCTGTTATTCCTCTGAAAGGAAGGCAATTTTTTTAAGAGAGCAATTTTAAAATATTTTTTGAAATTACAAGTTAACTTTTTTTAAAGAAAACAATTTGATCTTAAGAACTTGTCCTGCAGAAATTCATGAGTGTACTAAGTTATTCGGAGTAGGCTTTTATTCCCTAGTAAAATACTGGCCATACCTTAAGTGGCCATCGGTACAAAGGAGTTAAGTAAATGATGGCCCCTGTGGAGGAAGGGGACAGGGAGGCTGCTGTTCGGTCCATGCAACATCCCCAAGGCCCCTGTTGAGGGAGGGTGTGGACAGTAAGTGTGCATGGGGGAAGGCAGGAAGTCTCTAGGATTCAGAAAGAGCTCACTATGGCTTGATATACAAGATCGGAGATGGTGACTTCCTGCTTAACCCATGCCCCTGCCTATTGACTGTGTGTTACATGGAAGGACGTTAGGTGTGTTTTATGGAAGAGATAAGGAAAAGGAGGGCCCTCTCTTAGGCAGTAGATTCTGGGTGGGGTGCACATGGTCTTTACCTAAAGGAAATAACTAGCAAGGGAAACCATTCCATGGTCAGAAGAGGGTGGCATCGTTCTTAGCTTTGCATGAGGGAGAAGCCTGGGCTTGAGAAGGTCCAAAATCTTCCCTTGGATTTCCTTTGAGTTCAGAGAGGCATTGGAATGAACCAGGTGGAGCCTGCCTGGCTGAAGACAGCAGAGGCCAAGTCTGGGATACTCGAGACAGGATGGGGGCCAGGAGGACCACTTTGGCTGGAGACGGCTAGGCGGGTTGCAGATCAGCTTGGCGATAAGAGGAGACTCATAGGTGAGGCAACACAGGAGGATGGGGATCGCATTCAGGTGGCTGAGTCAGAGGCAGCGCGCTCCGGACAGCCCATCCTGCTGTGGAACCTGGCGCTGTGCCCCGGCTGATCCTCTGCCGTCTGCCAGCGCTTAGAGGGCCCCGGAAGCCCTCCGAGGAGCCCAGGGACACAGGGAAGAAGCTCAAGCTCACTTGGTGCCGCCAGAGTTGAAAAAGAGAAGCAGATGCCGAGCTATTATCCTGAGCCTCCCCTGCCTGGACACGACCAACCGGGAGATTCCGCAGCGCACGCTGCCCTCCCCTGGCAAGCTGTAATTACCCTGCCAGTTACCACCTGGCTTTCCAGGTGAATAATGTGGTGGATTGTGCAAGAACTCGAGGCCCCGACTGTTCATCCCCAGACCGTTGCAGGCTGGCTGAGAACCCAAGGGCTGGGCTGCAGCCCAGTGGTATGGGACTCTGGGCTCAACCCCAGCAACCCCTCAAACCCCAAAAAAGCAAGCAAGCTGGCAGCAGGTGCCCCATCTTCCAGCCCGAGACAGAGCTGCACTTGGTCTCCCGCTGCACCCGTGAATCTGCTCCGTGGAAGTAAAGACTGAGGAGCAGAAGTTCGTCTTGGAGGTTCTGTTCCTGTATTTTGTCAGGACGGGAAGAGAATGTAGACAATCTGCAGTGGTCTCCTGGGACAAGGGGCGTGACTGGTAGCAGTAGGTGCTCCCTGGACAGGCTGGTGGCACTGGTGTAAGAATGCACCCCGAGGCTGCCTCCTGGGTCTGTGGCCAGGATGTGGGCGGGAGGAGCCCGGGTGTCTTCTTGCCTGTAGATTGTAGTAGTTTACAAGCAGGGTTTGCTCACAATAAAAAGATTTTCTTGAGCTGGGCGTGGTGGCTCATGCCTGTAATCCCAGCACTCAGGAGGCTGAGGCAGGAGAATCATTGTGAGTTCGAGACCAACCTGGGCTACAAAATAAGCTCAAGGCCAGCCTGAACTGCATGGTGGGACCCTGTCTCAAAAAGACAAAAAAAAAAAAAAAAAGATTTTCTTTTTTAACAAGTGATTAGCACATTCCTGAAGAGGACAGCCTGCACACTGCAGCTCTGGGTATGACACTCAGGGACTCAACAGGAGCGCAATAGCGGGGTTCCTTGGCTTGGAGCTGGGCTCTGCTCCCCAATGCCAGCTCTCCGGTAAAGTCCACTAGGGCTGGGAGCTTGGACTCGTTCAGCTGAGCACGTTGTTACTAAATGCCTCTGGGCTTCAGTTCTGTCAACTGTAAATCCTTTTACAACCACAATCTGAGGCTGACAGGTTCCTCAGCCTCAGATTGAACCAGCCACAGAGCAAACATAATTGGAAAGTCACACTTGTGCTCAACATGTAGAGTTTTTTCTTGTCATTACTCCCTAAACAATGTAGTATATTGACTATTAATACATAATCTGCATTCCATTAGGTACCTAAGTTGCCGAGAGACAATTTAAAGTATACTGGGTCAAGTGTACACAGCACTGCAGTTTTACCCAGGGGCGTAAACTCGTGCACAGACTGCATCTGTGAGCTAGGAGGGGCACATACACTGCACAAGTGGTCAACGTCCAGCCACCTTTCAGTAACCGTGCTCTCTACCTGACATTCCAAATGTCTAACAGGGACCTTGTCCTTTTTCTTGATTCTCTATTTTGTTATCCCTTCACTAATACCCTTGAGGGCAGGTTTTTAAAGTTATTTTGTTTTTCTCTCCTGCCGATAAAAATAATACATTCTTTTTTTTTTTTTTTTTTTGGTCTTTTTCGTTCTTTTTCGTTTTTACCGGTACCGGGGATCGAACTCACGACTGCCTGCTTGCAAGGCAGGTGCTTTTGCCGCTGAGCTAAATCCCCAGCCCCCAAAAATAATACATTCTTGAGGGGGGAAATCTAAGCATCTGCCTTAATCTCAACCCCTGAAGGTAATCACGGAAGATGGTGGTTTCTGTAGATCTTTCCAGAATAGTCCTGCCAAGGGCTAAATAGTAAATATTTTTAGCTTTTGATTATACAATGGGTGTTGCAACCATTTGACTTTGCCCTTATAGCAGGAAAACAGGGCTAAAGAAAAAAACCAGTCACTATGGTTAATGAAAACTGCCTTCACAAAGGGAGGACTGTCACATGGGAATAGGGACCACTGCCATGGGGACTATAGTGGGGCAGAGCGAGAGACTGGGCTGTATCCTGAATCCAATGAGGACAAGTGCTGGTCTATAGTCAAGGAACAGAGTGGGGTCTGTGGGTGGAGGGTCACTGAGAAGCACCGGGAAAGGGTGGTCTGGCCGGAAGTCCTCCCCTGAATTGCTGCTGAGGCTAGGCCAGGGGGTGTGATAGTGGGGGTGGAGATTTGCACTAACTCAACGGAGCAGGATTCTTGCTTAACCCGATTCTACAAGGACAGCGAAGTCCAAGGTAGCAGGGCCGTGGTGCAGAGGATGTGGAGGAGGTGACTGCAGTTTTATCTTAGCCCGGTCTTTGTCAGCAGCCACACGAGATACCTTAACCAGTGTGCAGGACTGGGCTCCATGACACTAGGAACAGCAGGATTCAGACCAAGTTGGCACTGCCACCCCCTTCTCTGGCACAGCGCTGTCCAGCAGAAGGAAGTGTGAGCCACAGATGCAGTTTGCCACCTTCTTCTTGTTACACTGAAAAGAAATTTAGCTGGGCATGGTGGTGCACACCCATGACCCCAACTACTCGAGGTCACGGGAGGAGGATCTCGAGTTAGAGAATACCCTGAGCAATGTAGTAAATAAATAAATAGCTGGCTATGTGGCCCAGTAGCATAGCATTCCTCCAGTGTGCATGAGGCCTGGGGTTTGAGCCCCAGCACTGAAAGAAAAAACATTTTAAACATGAGATCAGTGTCAATATATTCTATTTAACCCCATCTCCAACTATTACCACTTCAAAATATACTCAAGGTAAATTATTGAAATATTTTACATTCCTGTATTTGTATCAAGTCTTCAAAATCGGGTGTGTATTTTAGACATACAGTATGTTTCAGTTCAGCCACAACCAGCTGTTCAGGAGCTCCATTTGCAGCTGCTGTAAAATCTAAATTGTCTTTGTACACATGCAAATATCTATCTATCTATCTATCTATATATATATATATATATATAATTTTTTTTAATTGGTACTGGGGATCGAATTCACAACCGCCTGCTTGCAAGGCAGGCGCTTATGCCGCTGAGCTAAATCCCCAGCCCCTATGCAATTACATTTTTTTAAAAAGCAACATAATCTAAAATTTTTTTTGCTACAATAATCTTTCTTGGAGATCTTTCCTTATTCCATAAAGATAAAGCCCTCTTTTTCTTTTTTACACATTTATACCACTTTATTATGTAGACATTATAATTCATTTCATCTGTTTATTTTTTTGTTTTGCTAAAACAGGAGCTCGGGAGCCTGGGACAGGCAGCGCTCAGGGGTCTGTGAGGGAGGAGTCACTGTCCCATTCTCTCTTTCTCTCCCTCCTTTTTCAGTTCTACATGGAGCCTTGCATTTTCTGCCCTGCCGGTGCTGCAGATCTTGCCAGAGCAGGGTGTGGGTGGGGTAGCACCCCTGCCTATAAACAAAGAAAAAGCAGGGTCCTCGAGGGCCAATGAGAGTTTCAGAAGACCTCATACTCTGGGACACTGATCCCAGCGCAGGTCACCTGGGCAGTTTGGCCTCCTGGGCTGCCTCTGTCCCCCCCCCCCCACGGAGTCACAGTGAGGATGGGCCACCTTCTGTCCCTATCTGGGGACCCCTGCTGTGCACAGGGAAAGCCCAGCTGCCCCAGCCATTGGTCACAGGCTGGAGGATACTGGCCGGCTCCCACATGCACCCCGCTTCTGTCTTCACCCCAGCTCGGGCCTAGCAGCCTTGGAAATCGGACTTGGTGTCCACCGTCTCCAGGCTAAGCAGACGGAAGAAGAGGCCCCAGCGACAGGAAGGGGGCTTGGTGCGGGCGAGAAAGTGCATAGGACATTCTGGTTGGAGTCTCGCTGTCCTTTCCTAGCCGTGTCCACAAGCCTGCACAGCAGCGTCTTTTAGAGCTGTGGTCAGGGCTGGGGCTGCCCGCTGATCGTGTGCCCTGCGAGCTGGCAGGAGTGTGACCATGGCCCTCCTCACGCCCGCGCCTCTGCCCCCAAGTGCCCGCTCCTCCTGTTTTCCTGGGGAGAGTGTGGGCCGGGCCGGGGGAGGGCTTGTGTCTTAGAATGTCACCGCCCTGGCGTCCTCCAGTCCTTTTCACGCCGGCTCAGCATTGTCCCCAACTTCCTCTCACCTTGCCTCATTCTGGCTGTGCATCAAGAGACCCAAGGTAAGCATAAAGAGAAATGGAACAGCGTTAGTCCAGCACTTCAGAGACAGACAGAGAAGCGGTGACCTCAGAGATGCCCCGACACTTTGCATCCTGTCTGTAGCATTCAAAGCATCGGGACAGATGCCGCTGCCTGGGAGGCGCCTGCAGAGGAACATTACTCACCGAGAAAGAGGGAGAACCCTGCTGCCTCTGACCGCCTGGGGAACCCTCGGACCGTGCAGCATTGGCTCCACAACAGGCAGCACCCGACTCAGAGTCGTGTTTATTTTCGGGGATTGGAAAATTAGAGGAAAAGATATGAGAAGAGGAGGCAACCAGTAGAAGAGGGGCACGAGGGAACTTCTGGGCGTTCTGCATTTTGAAACGTTTTATGTCTTGATGGGGTGCGTGTTAGAGGCTTTGCCCGTCTGTTGGAAGTGATCGAACTGTACGCCTAAGCCCTGTAAGTCCTGTCTGCGTTCGGCAGATGAGAATAAAGGTAGGTGCAGGACTGCTGCAAGCTGTCCTGCTGCAGAGGTAGGGCGACGTTAATGATTACATCCTCACTCTGAGCTAACCTTCTTCCCGGCCCCTGCAGTGACCTTTCAGAGGCACCACTCCCCACTGCTGCGGTACTGGGTGGGGCCCGAACATTGAACTTGGGGCCTTCACACTCAGCTACATTTCCAGCACTTTCCAAATCTCTGATTTGAGACAGCATCTCACTAAGTTGCCCAGGCTGGGCTTGAACTTGCTGTCCTCCTGCCTCAGCCTCACAGAGAGAATGCGCAGCCCTAAAGCAAAGCCTGTTGTACCATAAGCTCTGAGATTGAAAGCGACCATTTCTGCGCCTCAGCAATTTCCTGTCCTTGTGTTAAACATAAATTGTTTAACACTTGGAAAGGTTTTGCAGATACCACTGGTGGGCAAGTGTTCTAGAGAGGTCACACAGTCCTAAATGGCACCCATCAGCCCTCCGGGACACCACAGCTGCCTCCCCACCCCAGGGAGCCACAATCGGTCTCGAGCTCCGGTGGGTGAGCTCCTTGGGGCTGTGTGGGTCCCTCGGGGGAAGGGGGAGAGGGCTACTTTTCTACACATCCAGTGACATTCTTATGACCCCTTTTTTCTTTTCTTTTTTTTTTTTTTTCTGGACAGTACTAACGATTGGCCCCAGGGGCTTTACACTGAGCTATCTTTGCTTATTTTTAAACAGGGTCTTGCTAAGTTGCTAAATTGCCCAGGCTGGACTCGAATTTGCAGTCTTTCTGCCTGAGCCTCCCAGAGTGCTTGGATTACAGATGTGCCTCTACACCTAGGTGCTCATACCGCTTGTGACATGTCAAACACGAAAATACACAAAAAGCTGCTCTTAACATTGCATGATACTGATACATGGACTTTCATTAGCATTAATAGCTACACAGAAAATACTATTAAATAGTTTCATGAAACTACTTTAAAGCAATGACCGCAACTACTTTCTGTGTGTCAGACATTTTGCTGTATGCTCTCCGTGTATTATGTCTGTCATTTGCTCCAAAACCAACAGGCTGGATACACCACTGTTATCATAGATATCACTCATCAACGGGGCGACTGAGGCATGGAGCATGGAAGCTCCTTGCTGAAGCTCAGACTGATGGGCAGTGGAAGCCCCAGAACTCAAAGGCTGACAGGCAGGAAGGGTTTAGTGCCTCTTTCCTTTCCTTACTCTGGGGATGTTATTTGCATGCCCAGGAATTCCTAGCCCCTGTCCTACCTGGCTCCTCCACGGCCCTGAGATAGCAGAGACAGGCTCCTTGGGAAGGCCTGGGATCGAGTGTACCGGACCCCATTCCCTCCTGAGCGCCCAGGGAGCTCGCCTGCGCCCTGCCCTGCCTAGGAAGCTGGAGGGTTAACTGTGGAGGAGCTGTTTGCAGACCATTAGAAGCAGTAATCACCTTGCCTGGTAACCTGATCTACCTCAAAAGAAGGGTCTTGATTTGAGCAAACAGTTTAAGTGGTCTCTGTGTACACTGTAGGGGTGGAGCGGTGGCCTTGCTGCCTGGCTCACACTGACTTGGGCCAGTTGAAATTCATGTGGTGACCATGCCACACCTGTGGGCCGAGTCCTCCTGGCTGCTGCTGCCTCTGGGACCCTGCATATGGCTCCATCCTGTAGGGAGCAGCTTGGGACAAGCCTCATGGTACTGCTCCCAGGCCCAGCTGGGGTTACGGGGTTGAGGAGCGTCCTGCTTGCAGTCCACTTGGCCAGGTACATCTGCCGAACCTTGGCTGTGTGCACAAAGGCCCGAATCTCTCAGGTTTTAACAGGGCATCTCTGGTGACCCCTCTGCTTGTATCATGCCCAGCACTGTGATCCCTGCTGCACACGACCCCCCAAGAGTGAAATTCACCTTAATGGGAGAATCCTGAGGACACTCCAGACTAGCCCCACTGCCCTTGGTGACCATAAGGGAAATATTTGACCCCCAAAACTGTTTCCCTGCCAGGTGGGGCAGGCTGTTTGTTCCCTGGTTTCTCGGGTAAGCCTGAGTGTATCCCCAGGGCGTGGAGGCGTGGAGGGGGCTGGCTAGGAGGGATCAGGCAGCACAGAAAAGGCAAGTTTCCTTTCACTAATGATCCTTCTCCTTGAAAGGTCCTTGAAGGCTTCTGAGTTGCACAGAAATCTTTGCAGTGATGAGGTCTGTGAGCCCTCAGGAAGGGTCTGTAACACCACAGGAGATGGTGCCAGCCAGCCTGGGAACTACCAGCCATCTGAGGACATTTACATGTGAGGTCTCGGGCCGCAGAATGACGTTTGGGGCCATGATGGCAGATGGCATGTACGATGGTGGTCTCCTGAGATGACATCACTTGGTGACATCATAGCTGTCTTAGCGTGTGTGTAGACTCTGATTTCACACGGTGACCAAGTTACCCAACCATGCGTTTCATAGGCCAGATCGCCCTTGTTGAGCAATACATGGTTTATAGTTGAAATGAAAACAAATGAAACACTAGGCTCCCAAGCTGCATGAGCTACATTTCAAGAGCGAGACATAGGATAAGTGGCTACTGTGCTGGACAGAGCAGCTATAGGACAGTGCATCATTCCAGAATATTCTAAGTTATTCTAGAATATTCAGTGTTATTCTAAGGAAAACTTTTAGCAGAAGCTGCCCAACTGGGATCAGTGGTGAGTTGTACCATGACTTTGAGGGCCCTGAGTAAGGGTAATAAGGACATAGTCACAAATCCATACATAAAACCCAGATTTGGTCATGGTGTGACAATAATATTATTTCTGAAATATACCGCGTGGTTCAATATTATGATCTAACAAGCATTGGAACCTCTGGTGTAAGACACAATTTCTGCCCCAGTAGAGTTCATAACCTCTAAGTTGAGACAGGAAATAAATAAGAATAACTGTGATAAGCTGACAAGTGAATACTTGCCAAGGGGCAATAAATTATTTGGAGAGGGGAATCAGGGAAGGTTCTCAAAGAACATATACATGCAAAGTCTCAGACGATGACGAGAAGTTTGTCAGTAGGCAAGAAGGTAGGAAAACGTTTGAGACGGAACTATGAAAACCATGTGCGGCATGAGGACATTGGGTGTCAGGGCCACAGGAAGTGGAGGAGGGAGACGTGGGCGGACCATCGCCTTTGCCAGGTGTCTTAGCCTGTGCTGTGTTCTTCCAGTGGAACATCAGACACTGAGTGGTTTGTGAGGAAACGAAAACTGTTTCTCACCATCCTGGTGGCTGGGAGCTCAGAGTTGGGATGTTGCTGGCAGCTGGCCTGGGGCTTGCAGTGTCACAGGGTGGTGGCAGCTGGTGGGGGGCCGGAGAGCACCCTGCTGGTACGCGGGAGCCACCAGCTCTTTCATAACCAGCCCCCATTAGGTCCCTGAGTCCCAGCCCAACACCTTGCAAAGGATCTGTCCCATAACACTGTTCTTTGGGAACAGTTGCTATCACATGCTTTTTGGGGGACACATTGAAACCACTGCAGAGTCTGTGGAACCTTTGGAGGAAAATTATTCAGAATTTCAAGATGAGTCAGAAGATGTCATCCACAGGAGAGAAGCTCAAGAAGACAGGGCCCACCTGCAAGGGCTTTTCAGTCACGTAGGAGCTCTCCCTATGTCCGGAAGGCAGTGGAGCCCAAGAAGCTTTCAGCTATGGTGAGGCCAAGGCTGTGTTGGGATGGTGGTGCGGGAAAGCTGGCGAGCAAGGTGTCGATGGGGTAAGGGGGTGGCAGGGCTGCCTCCTGGCAGGCTCTGGAGTTCTCAGGATCCCAGCACCACCCAGAGAGCAAAGGCCAAGCCAGAGGGGAGGGTGGCTGATGGAGTGACTGCCAGCCAAGGACCTCACTGTTTCCCAGAGAGCCCGGTGCTCTCTCTAACCTAATTAGGGAAGCAAATGAAACTCTCTCTCCCCACCGCAGGCCTGAAGGGGCAGTGTTTGCAGGATGCTAGGCCATCCCTGGCTCAGCGGGCGACAGGCTTCTTTGGACTTGTGTTTCCTGGCATGAGTACTGTGACATTCCCAGGGTCCCTCTCAGACTCTCTTTGCATTTTGGGCTGAGTTGGGGTGTTCTGGGGGTTACAGTGGTCAGAGCCAGTGAGAGCAAGGCGGGCCTGAGGGGTTCAGGACAGGTCCACACACAGCAGGGGGTGCAGACAGGAAGCCAGGGCTGCTGGGGCACTGCGGGCAGTGGAGTCTTCCGTCCTGTCGCATCTCATGCTCCCTGCTGCCAGGCCATACGAGTGCGGTGACTGAGTGCACACAGGGTCACACCATGGCTTCCCCCCACGTCCCTCCCAGGGACAATGCCATCCACTGCCAAGTGGGCTTTGCAGCTCCAGTCTTCACATCCCAAGATGCCCCCCTCAACCTCAAGCACATGCCTGGTGTGACCCAGCTTGGCATCATCTGTGGATAGAAAAACCAAGAAAGAGGAGAAACAGTAGTGTGCCAGTCTCGGGCAACTTCTGTCGGTCTGTTTTTAACCTTGCATGGAGCTGTTATCTCTATTAGCTTATTTATAAAGCTAAAAATAAAAAAAATGAGAGTAACCCCAGCCCTTGAGAGGCTGAGGCAGGAGGATCACAGGTTCCAAGCCATTCAGGGCTCCGCAACATCTTTGAGAGCAGCCTGAACTATACAGTGAGACCTTGGCACAAAACAAAATGAAATGGCAAGGATGGGGGGGGTGGCTGGAGGTTTAGCTCAGTGGCATAAGCACCTCCCTTGTAAGCAGGCAGTCGTGAGTTCAATCCCAGGCAGTCGCGAGTTCAATCCCCGGTACCGATAAAAAGGAAAAAGACAAAAAAAAAAAAAAAAAAAAAAAAAAAAAAAAGGATGGGGCTGGGGAGTCTGATTGGATGGTGGCACTGTCAGTGCATTTGTGGGGAAACAAGCACAGTTCACAGAGAAAGCAGGTGTGAATTGGCTCCATTAGATTAGGCTGTTTCCAAAAAATTTTTTAAAATTAATACATGAATATCCCTGTTTGTCAAGTCAGACTTGATGACACCAAATGTTCCAGGAGAACGGTAGTGAGAGAGAACTTGGGTGTCCATATGTCCAGCCCAACTTCAGGGGATTCCTTTGCCCCCTGGAACGGTCCTTGGTCCTTGTCCTGTGAGCTGTGACAATCAGGGGGAGGGAGGTCCCCTAACACAGGTGTCCTGACTGCTGCACCCCAGGAACTGTTCCCCACATAGCACAGGCCACCCCATCACCCCTTGGCAGATCCCTGCTTATGCTGGGCTTGGACGCAAAAGTTTCCTGGGACAAAAACCTGCAGCCCAGGGACTGGCTGGAAAGGCCCAGGTCCCTGAATGCGTCCTCTAGGGCTGGGCTGCTGGAAAGGCCCCTGAGGGAATGAAACAGTGACTAACACACACCCCTATGCTGGGCTCTTGGAGAAAAAACACCCTCTGCAATTAGTTGCAAGTTTCAGAGAATAAAATCCAATTTACCTGTCAAAGACAGAGGCTGAATCGTCCCTATCCCAGGTTTCAGGGGTGCAGGTGGCTCAGAACCCCTCCCTGCCCCACCCCTCCCTGCTCTTTACTAGTGAAGTCTGAGGAAAAGAAATATAAAAATTGGAAAGATCTTCTGAAGACACACAGCAACCTAAGCACAGCACGTCCACTAATTGCTGTTAAGCTGGAGCCTTTTCTGTGTTGGGGGCGGTGGCGGGGGCTTCACTGTGGGGCAGCGCTCAGAGCTTTTCAGAGTTCAGGCCAACAGCGCCTGAATGGCAGAGGGGTTTTTTCTTCATCCTTTCAACATTTGCTTGCTTTTCTTTTCCTTCATCTTCACCTTCTCCTTTTTCCTTTCCTTCTCTTTTATTTTTGTCCCCCCCCCCTTTTTTTTCTTTCTGCTTTTCTGATAGCATTTTTCTTGGCGTTGTGTTTTAAGCCCCTAAATGAAACCTGACTGCCCCCACGGCAGGCTGGAGAAGCACAAAGGCCTCCCGTCCCACTGGCTACAGTAACGCCATTGTGTGTCCGAACAATGCACTAATTGGCGGTGACAATGGTGGAGCTGGGGAGGCAGAAGGGGCCCGCTCTTTCCAATCAGGGAGCCATGGAAATAAAAGGAGAGGAGGAGGAGGAGGACGGAGGCCTGCTTCCCGGTGGAGAGGGGCACAGCGCTCTGGTTGTGCTGGGCTTTCTAAATTAATAATAAAACTTAGGAGAAAAGAATTATTTGGGGGGGGGGAAGCAGACTTTGTTGCAGTTAGCTTCAGACCCCAAGTGGAGGGGCAAAGAGGGGGTAATGACCTCTGGGACAAGGTGGGGGAGGGGGACTAGAGGGAGCCCCTGCCCAAGGCCCTGGCTTCCCCCAGCAGCGGCAGGAACTGGGGAGAAGATGGTGGGAAAAGGCTCCCAGGAAAGCTCTACAGGGTAGTTAAAGGCTGGGGTGCCAAGCCTGGTGTGGTGGTGCATGCCTGTAATCCCAGCACTCAGCAGGCTGAGGAAGGAGGATTGCCAGGAGCTTGAGGGCAGGCTGGGCTGCACAGTGAGTTCAAGGCCAGCCTGAACTGCACAGCAAGAGCCTGTCTCAAAAAAAAAAAAGCTGGGGTCTGAGCTGGCTTGTGATGAGGTCCCCACAGCAGCCAAATTTCTGGATGAGGCAGGGAAAGCCCCAAGAGGATTTTAGTTTAGCTGTTCACTTAGCAGATTCTTAGACTCTGGAATCCACTATTATGCTACCTGTAGGATGACTTTAGAGCGGACTTGGGCACGGTGGTGGACAAGGACAGAACAGGAGTCCAGGGTCCCGATGGACGGCTCCATTGGGTTCTCCAGACTAGCCACCCACACAGCCTCTGCAAGCTCTGGTGCCTGGAAGGACTGACCGACGCATGCACACACACTGCCTCTCCCGCGGTCTGCACCCTGATAAGAACAGGCCACGCTGGTTCCGTGCCCAGTGGTGCCCAGGACCTCGCACATATTTTCACTGAAATCTCATGATAACCCCAAATCTGACGACTGCTGGGATCCCCACAGAAAAGCAAATGGGTAAACTAAGGCTCAGCCCTGGGAGCTCTGCCCCGATCGATCGTGGGAGCTTGGATCCCCAGCCCGCTCCACACTCCTGGAAGGCAGCTGTGTCTCTGCTGTCTCTGCACCCCGGGGTCTTACACAAGTCTCCCTAGAGTCATGCGCCTGCATGGAGGCAGCGGGGAGGGAAGGGCTGAATATTTGGGTGAAGGACAGGGTCCACGTGTGTGTGCATGTGTGGAGTGGGGTCCTGCGCTCAGATCATGGACCGCAGGTGCAGCTGAATCCTGAGGAGGCACGCTCAGTGTACCCCACACTGAAGCCCCCTGCCACTCTGGGGATCCAGTTGGACAGCGCTGCAGTAATCGCAGGCTGTGTAGCAGGGGGGCAGCCCTGTCATCTCTGTCTTCATGTGACCTCAGATCCAGATTTTTATTAAAGGGAAACTAAAATTTAAAAGTTTTGACTCTAATGATAATCTCAGGCTTTTGTCTCAAAGTAACAATTTTAATTAAACATTTATATCTGATATAAAAAGATCGGTTAGGTATCTAACCACAGTACAAATAATAATATCTTCACTGAGTCAAAAACTAGCTCAGGGTAATTTAAGGAGGGAAGCCATTTGTTATGGATGATAGAGTTTAAGGAATAAAACCTATCTGGACAGGGTCTTTTGAGAAAGTCCTCTGAAATCCTCAGCCAGTGGGGGAACAGTGAAGATCACTCTGGAACCCCTGTGACTTTTGGTGTGGCCAGGAGCTGATGCCTTGAGTCACAACATGGTGCCAGGGACAGATGGGAGCTTTCCTCTCTGGGCTGGTTTTCTACCCAACATAGGTCCCGCCCTGAGTCCCGAGCAGGCTGTTTCAAAAAGCCAGGTTGCTTGGCACCTTGGTGACTCACTGTCATGGTACCAGTAGCGAGGCGGGCGCCTGGAGAATCCCTCTTCTCAAAGAAAGTTTTCCTCCTAGCTGCTGTGCAGCTTTCTGCAAACAAATCATAGGCAGGAGGTTTCCCCGTCTATTTTTTTTCCTTTTCTTTTTAAGATAGGGTCTTGGTATGGAGTTCAGGCTGGCCTGGAGCTCACTTTGTAAGCCACGGCTGATTTCGAACTCACAATCATCCTCCTGCCTCAGCCTCTCGAGTGCCAGGATAACAGGTGCGTGCCACCACACCTGACTACTGCTGTGTGGAGAGAAGGTGTGTAGAAGAAGCCAGCTCTGGCTAACTTAGAGAAGCCTTTTGCTAGGTGGCCGTTAGAAATAAAAGAATTTTTTTAAAAAGACAGAAAAGAAAACTGAGGCCTTGGGAAGACAGGATTCAGGGCCATCTCCAAGGAGCAGAGAATAGCCAGCGGTACTCTCTCAGTGCGGGCCTGGCATCCCTCAAGACTCAGGCTCCTGCCGACCACACTCGGGCTGTGACCTGGGCTGAAGGAAGGGACCGGACCGAGGCCTCCAGGACTTCCACAGAGTGGGGGAAGGGCCGGTGCCCTCCACGGAAAAGTGGGGGTGTCCGTTTCCTTCTAGAAGGGGACCCACGTACTAGGGAGGCACCAGGCTGGCCCTTGAGCTCTGATCACGTCTTCCATTGAGGTGTTTCATGTTCTCATTTCTCAAAAGACTTGCTGTTCAGGCAAAAGAAGAAAATACATTTTTGGATACGGTTAGCCAAATCTCATTTGGAACTGAACCGATACTAAGGAACTTGCTAATTTTACAAGGTGTAGAATTATACTGAGACCACGTAGACAAATGTAAACCTTTCTAGATGAGACGTGTGCTGGATTCTGTGGGAGTAAAATTATAGTTGGGGTTTGCTTCGGAATATTTTCTCAAAAAAGTTAAAAAAAAAATACAAAGGAGGGAGCAGGAGGCAGCTTGGGGCAAGCACAGATTTACGCCGCAGGGCCTTAACCACGGACTGACCGAGAACCCAGAGGAGAGTAGGTGAAACAGATGAGGCACGAAGTAATAGCTCTTGGTTTTGAGAATCTTGAAACAGCCTTTGGCGGACAGCGCATGTCCTGTCTGGGGCTCTGAGGAGGCGCTGGGGGTGGTTCCTCCTGAGTTTGTTTCTAGGGTGTGCCCTCTCCCTGGCCGCACCTCCACTCCTGGCCTCTAGGGCTGAGCCCGCCTGCACCATAGCCTCTCCTGTGGGCACCAGGGCAGCAGTGAGGAAGCCATCCGGCGAGGTCCACCCAGTCTAGCATTCGGGTTCACTCCCTGCCTGTACGATTAGAATTTATCTCCTCTGAAAAAGACTTCCATCTCAGAGCAAAAAGCCGCTAGCTGGGTTTGGGCACGCGTAGGGCAATCCTAATGCAGAAACGCCCTGGTTTATTTTCATAACAGCCTGTATCTTGTGATGTCTTCAGAGTCTGACATTATCAGGAGAGTGTCGCTACAATGCAGCTTGGAATCTAAGGCAATTTGGGTGTCCTTGGGCCTAGCATTAATATGTGCTTTGTATAGTCTTGTAATTTGGGAGGCAATTTTCCGTAACACAGTGAGAGATATTCCTTTATACCTCTGCGATAATTTAGCTCAATGTTCATTTGGAAAAATTACTGTGCTAATAGCAGCTCTTCAGCCTTGGAACAACAGACCATCCAGGGAGAGTCTGGACAAAAGCTGGAGGAATTTTCCCCAGACCAGCAGCCGCCCGAGGCTGCTGCAGGACCTGAAATGTTGTATGATCTCGTGAACTCACACTGATTTGCTGAAAACTGATGGAGAAATATGAAATAAAGGTGGAGAAATATTTCTCTGTTGGGTGGGTAAACTGGCTCAGTGCACATAAGGACTTCGAGATGCCCAGCTCTGGGAATCATTTGTTCCCTGGCTGCAGCCTTTTCTGTGCAGGCTGGAGGGAACAGATGCACATGAGAGAGAACGAACTGTGTTTCTCCAGGGTGTTATGTATCGGGGAACTTTTCTTATACTGGTGGGGGTGGGGGATCGCCTACCTTCATCAGCACCTAATACAATAAAAGAAATTGGAAACTCTTTCTTCCCCATGGGGAACATGCAGCTTTGGAAGAAGTCCTAGGGCAGGGCCCAGCAGACCCAAGTTGGTTCCTAGCTGAATTCCTGGCCCAAGGCACCTGCATCTTGAGGTGATTCAGAACCAGGCTGGTGCCGCTGTGTCCCGCCCCCACCCCCTATATGCTTAAGCACTGTGGGCTTGGAGGGATCACACCTGCCATCAGAGACTGTGAACTCCATCCGTGAGAAATAGTTGTGAATTACTGACTTTCCAAAAGGAGCAGAGGAGTTAAGAATGCCCGTCTTCCTACGTGGCTTTCCATTTACCTGTAAGTGCAGTTGAACTTGAAAACCATTACCTCAATGGGAGCTTGGTTTTGGCATGACTCTCATTCTAGTTCTTTTCCGGAACTAAGGGGAATCTGGATCCAGGGCAAGACTTCTTGAACTTTCTGAGGCTTTCTGTGCAAAAAGCACCCAATGATTTTCCATTTTAAACACCACTTTCCACAGTGGTGGAGTTTGTTTCACGGGAGGGCCTGAACCTGAAGCAAGCTAGCATGCATGCTTCCAAGGACAGATTTCAGAATAACCCAGAGGACCAAGGAGAGCCCAAGGCTCCCTCTGCTAGGCCAGTTAGTCACCTGCAGCTATGGAACCTCTATTCTTCAGGCCCCTGGCAGTGGTTTATAGATAAACAGCAGCTCACCACACCCCGGAAGAAAATAAAGGGAGTGTGAAGTAAGGTTTTATAATGATGGGAGTCTGTAACATCGGTTTCCGAAGTGCGGTCTGTGTCTACTGATGGGAGGCTTTTACTCCCGTCTGCCTTAGAAACCGCCTGGCAGCTGCCCACTGCTGTACCAGGCCAGTGTTCCCCTGAGACAACTTCATTCAGCAATCCTAAATTTTTGGAAGACAAAGGAATCACCTAGGAAGCCTTTATTTTCTGTGTGTGTGGGTCTTTTTGGTGGTGCTGGGTTAAGACTCCAGGGCCCATGCGTGCCAGGCAGGCCCGCTGCTGAGCCACATGCCATCCGTCCCACCTCCACTCAGCCCCGCAGAACACAGTACTTGGGCCCCAGCCAGGCAGATTCTGATTTCAGCATCTGTGATGAACCTGATATTTGGCTGTCACCTTTGTGTTTTTAATGTGCAAAGCACTGATTTAAGCTATCTTCTCAGCCACTATCACAGGATAGCACAGAAGCCAAGGGAGGAGGGAATCCTCTGGTCTGGGTTTGGGAGCCATGAGCAAGATGGCGTTGCTTCCAGCCCTGACAGGGTGGCGGAGCCTAGCTTCACGGTGCCCAGACTTCCTGGAGTTATCCCTCTACCCAGGGCACAGCTGACCAGCCCGGTCAATCAGTTCAGTCTGGACTCTGACTGCATAGCTGTCCCTTCCATGCAGTGAAACATTAACTCACTGCTCTCTGAGGGGACGGGCAGGCTCCCCAGGAGGATGAAGTCCAGCTTCTGCTGGCTCGAGTGGGCGTGGGCCAGGCTGCTCCCTGAGGGTGGAGTGGGAGAGGCCGGAGCCCCAGCCTGGGTGCGTCCAGGAGCCTGGCTCAGGGTTCACCTTTGGTAAATGTTTACCAGAAGTCCTTCTTGGGAAAGTGAGTTTAAATGGCATGTTAGGAAGTTTCAGGTGGACAGTGGCTCACTGTGTGTGCTTTTTGGCGCAAGGGCAGGGCTAGCCCCCCACTTGGGAAGGAGTTGTACTAATTTCCAGTCACTCCTCTGCCCTGGGGGCTGCTCGCTGCAGCAGAGAGACCTACTCTTGTTTTCCCTCTGCTCCTCACTCCCACGTGAGGTCCTCAGTCCTTGCGTTACAGGTAGCTGAGACAGAAATACTGTAGGCAGGCAGGCAGGCAGGCAGGCAGGCAGGCAGGCAGGCAGGGCCCTTGAAGGAGCTGGTGCAGAAGGCCAGACACTCTGCAACCTTGGCGGGCACAGAAACTTCTGTTGCAAGACAGAAGACCAAACAAATGCAACCACACCCCAAGTATAAACATCAGGGAGTGATAGTCTAAATAGGTATGGATCACCTGGAGGAAGCCAGAAGGAGCCATTAACCCTACTCCTTACCAGCAAAGACTCTATTCTGTTTTTATGCCCCTTTGCTGGGTGACATACTTCGCCATTGGATCCCGATTTATTCAATGTTTCCTGAGCAATTATAATTTTTTTTTTTTTTTTACTTTTATTGGTACTGGGGATCGAACTCTCCACCTCACGCTTGCAAGGCAGGCGCCTATGCCGCTGAGCTAAATCTCCAGCCCAAGCAATTATAATCTTACTGGCTGACCATAGTTCTGTCCCACCTACCTTGCAAGTTCCCATTTTTCCCCACCTTGGACCTGGCTCACTTCATGGTTTGGTCTATAGAAGTTGCAATAAAGATAGTCTTTGGAAACTTCCTGGGGACCCCTTCTGTCTATCTGTCTGTCTCTGACAGAAGCTTTCTTTCTTTCAGTAAATATATTCTGCTCTTAACCACCATTGTTCCTAAAATTCTTTCTTTGATTTTAGAGACCACAGACTCCTACCAGGCATCCAGCAGACTGGGAGTTCTTCCCCACTATCACGCAGGGATGCCCAGGGCCTGTGCGTGGCACTGCCCACTTACCATGCAGCCTGTGGGCAGGAGACAGGAGCAGAACTGTGCTAGGAGAGTCTAGGCCTCTTTGGCTTCAGTTCAGCAATGAGGCTCCTCACCGTCCATCTGCAGATTTTACAGGGGACATGGGAGGAGTGATTGCGAATTCTGTAGGTTAATGAATTTAGAATTTAGAAAAAAATGAAATCTGCAGAGTTAATATGAAAAGATGTTTTAAAATACTAGTAGCTCAGTTTCAGTAGATTTCAAGTCTGAACTTTGAATTAACATCGTGCTCCACCAGCCTTGTACCGTCCCTCAAAAATAGTACTTTAAATAAGTTGCTCTGAGATGAGAAGGTACTTTCTGTATTATTTATTGAAAGATAATGTTACACAGTAGGAATGGGTACACTTAAATTATGTGACAGATGATCATAAAGACCAGAGGTCTTGTCAATAACACAACTTCACTTTATATTATTACAGTTATATTAAATTATGTAAACAAAAACAGGATAAATTATGTCAAAAAGGAAATAAAAATCCAGAAAACAAAAAGACCCCATGTACATTGGGACAAAAGCTCTTACAAACAGCGCAATACAGAGATACAAGAACCTAAATCCAAAATTATAGTCCATTCTGCACTGCATGAACAGAAATACGGAGAAGCGATGTAGCTCTGACCCCGGAGCCCGAGCCTCGCTCTGCAGAAACCTGCATCTCCGCGTCCGCTGCCTTCAGCTGCAACCTCGGGATTTCCTCCCTGAACCATGCCTTAACAAGGACCCTGACAGCCAGAGTCTCGATGGGTAGCTCAGCGATGACCCTGCCACTGAGGGGGACTTTCTCATAAATGTTTATCTCAGAAGCTCCCCTCTTTCCATTTAAAACAAAGGTGACAAAATTTTTAAAAAACATTTATATAGTAAAGGAAAAGAAAGTTCTTATGTTTATGTTGTTTTTGGAACCTGAAAAAGGCTGAGTTTATTGAGTTTGCAGATTGAATTCAGGACAGCTGGTTTCATTTTTCTCCTCCTCGGCCTTATGACAGCATGACATCCCCTGAGTTTGGTTAATGAAAACAGGCAGGCAGGCAGGCAGGCAAAAGTATTTTTAAGGAGTATTTTTAAGAAATGGTGTGCCACTGAGACATGGTGAGGTGGTGTCTTTTGTACCATATATAACTGAAATATATAGTGAATGCTTAAACTTTAAAAATTGATTACAGTAAAAAAAAAAATACTGGGCTAAAACTGGGTGTGGTGGCTCATGCCTGTAATCCCAACATTTAGGAGGCTGAGGCAGGAGGACTGCCATGAGTTTGAGGCCAGATTGGGCTACATAGTGAGTTCAGCCAGCCTGAACTACATAGTCCTTGTCTTGAAAAACAAACAAACCAAAAAAAACCCAAAAAACAAAAAACAAAAAAACCAAAGACAAAACAACCCCACCCAAACCAAAAGTCACTGCCGCTACTCCTAATACTCCCCCACTGAGCACATTTATCCCATCCTTCTTGCTACTTTCTGAAGCAGTTCTGGAGTCCTCTTCTGTGTTTCTGAGGTGTGATAAAAAATACAGTGCATGCGCTGCCAAATACCATCTGACAGGAAGGCAGGCTGTAGAAACATCCCGGGCGTCCTCCTCCGCAGGGTCTGCTACCGCGTGGCTTCCAGCTCTGCCCCCCAGACAAGAGGACCAGGAAAGGTCTATGTTTCGCATCAATTCAGGAAATAGAGGGAGCTACAATAGTGCAACGAGGGACAAAGAACTTTCAGAATGGCTTCAGAAAGGTGCAAAAAGGGTGAGATAGGCCAGGGGTGGTGGTGCATGCCTGTAATCCCAGCACTTGTAGGATGAGGCAGGAGGATCACAGACCAGCCTGGGCTGCAAAGTGAGCTCAAGGCCAGCCTGAACTGCAGAATGAGCCCCCGTCTCAAAAAAAAAAAAAAAAAAAAAGTGTGTTCAAAGTGAGCGGGAGTATTTTCAGGGGGATCATTGACATTGAGTCTTACTGTAATACATTTTTAAAAATTACACATTCACCATATATTTTTTTAGTCACACTTCGTATTTTCTGATAAAAGTGCCAATGACAATTAGAAGCCAATGTGTGAACCCCTTGAACTTTAATGATGTGTTTCCAACATGAATCCCTTTACTCATGAGGTTAAGGCACCAGGTTAAGCAAAGGTGAGGGCCTGACTTGTGTCACAGAGCACGCAGGCTCTAGGGGCATCTGGGTGACGAGGAACAAGGCAGAGCAGGAAGGGATCTGTGCTAGCTGAAGGGTCCTACAGGCTCCTGATGGTCAGCGACTAGAGCGAAGCACTAGGCAGTACTGTAAGGCACTCCTACAGGGAAATGACACACGGAACAGCCAGAGGCAGTGCTCCTGGAGATGGGCCACCAGCCCGGAGGCCCCAACTGGGCCAGGCCCAGTACACAGCGGCGTGAGAGGGGCTGCTCTCCTCACAGGAAGTGCTGCGCCAGTGCCCGCATCTGCCACCGAGACCGGCCGCTGGCTTCACTCAAGAGCTGCTCATCAGGACAAGCAGCAGGGCCTCCTGTTCCACGTGGAGGAAGTGGTGCAAACCGCACTTCTCACAGGATGAGCCTTCAATCGTGGCAGAGGCTGCTTGATGAGGAGGATGACACACATCACCACCATGGGGAACTCACCGGACAGAACTTCTCACCACTCCGGCTGTGCCTCGAGGCACTGCGCGCTTTCCCTAACCATGACCTGATCTTACCTGGGCCTCATACCCGCTGCGATGCACCAGAGGAATACTCTCCTGTCACACTTTGGGAGCCAGCGATGTGAGAACTGTCTGGTAAGAAGCTTCTGGTGCTGAGACTTCACTGCCAGGACACTGCCCCACAGGCCAGAGCTCAGCGCTTGTCTGCTCGGCCTCACTGAGCAGGGCCTGGAGCCTGAGCAGCATCCTACACTGATGCGGGGGCCACAGGGTGCAGCGGACCACGAGGAGGAGAGGGGATCATCGCCAGTGACTTCCTGCCAGGAGGGACGCACTGGGGCCTTTCGGTGCTCCCAGATGCTCTCCTCTTCCACGTTATTTCAGGGTAGCAAAAAAGTGATCAGAAAACTCAAGAAACAACATGGAGGCGCGCTGCGCGCATCTCTGTTTACTGCTGGAGCTTAAGAAATGACATGAGGCAGCGGCCACACTGAACCAAGCAGATGGCTTATTTCACGGTCTGATGGTGTCAGTGAAGTGCGGCGGGTCAACAGGGGACACTGATCCCGCACAGAGGGCAGCGGCTCCCCACCATGCTTGATGCTTGCCTCCGAGGAAGGGCGTGGACCCTGAGGACCTGCCGGGGATGGACAGCCTTCCCTAGGGGACAGGGGACAAAGCGGCAGGTCTGAAGGCCAACTCCCTCAGGAGGCATGAAAAGCAACGGTCTGCAGTGGACATTAGGCGCGGTGGTGAAGGCGTCCCGGGTCCCGTCTGCAGGGACTGCTAGTGTCAGCCTCCTGCGTGAACCGCAAGCTGTTACTCCCCTCGCAGGATGAGCTTCAGCCCCTGGATGCGCAAGGACCACGGGGAGCGTCCCGATGTTGTCCCTAACGATGCTGAGAGTTTGGCCCAGGTGGCACTGGAAGGTGCACCACCCTGGCCCAGTTCCAGTCGCCTGTGTAGCCACCGCGGCCCTCCCTCCAGCCGCTGCGCACATGAGGTCTATTTTAGGAATTGGTTTTCTTGCTCTAGGTCAGAGGCTGGCGTTTCTGCAGGGCTGTGTCACCGGCCCTCATGTGTGTTTCTGGCACAGGGCAGGATTTCCACGAGGTACAGTGGGACGGGCCTCCAGTGAGCCGCAGCTGGCTGCGTGCGTGCAGGTATTTACTGTGGAACAGGAGGCAGGGGAAGCGACAGACTTGCTTTTATTCCCACGATTTCTAAGCAGTGAAACAATTACCTAACACTGCACCAAGTAATTTGTGCGGTGGAAAACAGTAAGGGCGTTTGTGTGCTCCAAGGCATTCTGGGCTGGAAACAGCAATTCTGAATGTTCATGGCAGACCCAGGTGGAAGCTGGCTCCCCTCTGTCCTATCAGGTTTGGCGGTGCCTCCCGAGATTGCTGTTGCAGGCCCACTGCCTGCACGAACCAGGCTGTCAGGTTGTACAAAAAGGAGAGAAAACAGAAGCAGCAGGGACCCAGTGCTGGTTCTAGGCAGCTGATGGTGATGGTGCATGTTTTCCCTCCTTTTTGAAAATAAGCAGAAAGCGACGCAGGCAGCAAACTGTGAGGAGTTCCCAGAGACCGCTAATATCCACGTGATTTTCTGGCGAAAACAAAGGTGTTTGGATCACGGGCCCACCAGGTCACCCTTGGCTCATGGCAGGTCTGATCCTGGGTGCCTGTGAGCGGGGACAAAACATTCCACACACAGCAAACACATTAGCCTTGCACTTCGGGTCTCCACACTAGGCGGGTGGGAGCACAGATGCATTGGAGAAGCAGAAGCCAGCCCAGCGATGGGCCGGGAAGAAGGGAAGGCACTTTGCCATGGAAGCACATCTGTTTTATAATAAGCAGGTCTATAATTCTCTCGTGAAAGATCATGTTCTACTATCTTCTCTGAGGCTGGAAAATATAAATACTGTATTTCACAAAGGGGAGGAGGAGAGGAGATGATCCAATCTGTTTGCCAAGTGTTAGAGACACTTTCCGCCCCTTTTCTGGTGTGAGTCCATTCTGGATAATTGTGGGGAGGGAACGTGAGTCAACCTGCTTTTTCCAAAAGTAAAAGACATCCACGAGGTGTTTTGTGAACAGGGCCCTGGACTCTCACCAAGTTTCATGCCTTGGTCATAGCTACTGTAAAACCAGAAAATAAATGCATGCACAGTGCTCAACTATTAAACTGAAACATGTGGTTTAGGGCAAAGGGCTGGGAGGTGAAGTGCTTACATCTAACTTCAGGAAATCACTGTGCAAGGCCTCTGCACAGATGGAGTGTCAGGGCCTGGCCTCTGGAGGGACTGAGGTGTGGAGCTGGGTGCATTGTGTCCTTGATCTGCCACAGCTTCCCCTGCTCCCAGCGGCCACGGATGGCTAAGCCACGAACACGCGGACACCACTGGCACACTGTGCAAGACCCTCCTCGAACTGAGGTGTTATCAGCATGTTCCCCTGGGCTGCAGGGCCAAGGAGGAGGGAGGGGAGTGATGGAGTCTCCAGTGCTGTCTAACCTGCTACCTCAGGCACGGTCCCTGCTGTGCTGGTTTTTACGGGGGCACTGCAGGAGGAGGACAGGACCCTGCCAAGCAGCAAAGCAGTTGGTTATATTTCTTATTCCCAGGATAGTACTTAACATTTTTTGCCTTACAGTGGCAATTTTATATATACTTATTCAAACACTATTAGATGTAATTCATTAATTCTATTTGTGTTGATAGCTTAAAATTGGTTTTTCAAAATAATCAGACTTTTTAGATTTTTTTTTTTTTTTGGTACCGTGGATTGAACTCACGACCTCACTCTTGCCAGGCAGGCACTTAAACCACTGAGCTAAATCCCCAGCCCCTAATCTGACTTTTTAAATAAAAAAAGCAACACAGAGTGGTTAAATTGACAAAGGCCAAGACGAGTGCAGCGATGGACACTGAGAAATAAAGCACTCCAAATGACCAGGCAGGAACTACCCACAGGACTCTGTGAAAGGGGACTGAAGACTCTCTTCCAACCTAAGTACCATCTCCCCTCTAGTATATCCACTGAGGTCTTTAATGACACCAAGACACTTCCTCCAGCCAACACCACGAAAAATACTACAAATATCACGCAGGACACCCATGGAAACTTCTCCAAAGAGAGCCACGTTTGCAGCGTGCCAATGTGGGGAGCTGTGTGGGGAGGCGGGTGCTGGGACTCGTAGCAGGCAGACAGAGGCCATGCAGTTATTGGTTGCAGAGGCCTCTTCTTGCCTTGGGAGAAAACTCTTGAGATTAACTTCAAAACCAGAAGCAGACTCCCCTCAGTCCACGGCGGGTGCTTTTTGTCAGAGAGCGCCGTGTGCTTGGCTCCCTTCCTCACCTCTGCTCAAGATCCCGGCCTCTGCCAGGGACACTGGGGCCTGGAAGGAGCCAGGCGCCTTTCTGTGTTCTGGAGATTTCCTTATGGAACAGATGGTGCCTGCCTCGGTTCCCCCAGCCGCTGTGAAGGCTAAAAACATAATACAGAAATAACCGTCGCTGTGCTGGTCTCAGGAAATGTTTCCTCCTGTGTCTTGTGTAATAAGAATGGCCCCTAGGAGCCAAAACAAAGCAAAACAAAACCAAAAACTCTGACTATAAAGCCTTGTATGTAAACCAGAGTTTGCTAGGAGCAAGCAGCTGAGGTTCAGGGCCAGGTACATGGGCAGGTTTTCAGTCACAGAGGCTCTGTGGACTGTCAGACGACTTCTACAGAACACACGCACAGAACGCACAGGTGTGTATGCACATAAGTGAATAAACGTAGACAGCTACATCTAGCAGAAGGACTCGGACCCCCCTTCTGAAGGGTGCCTGCGGCTGCTGGGAGCCCCCTGGCCACGGGTCACTGCGGGTGTGAGTGGCAGGGCCTGGAGGTCAGGTGTTCTGGTAAGACAGCTCGAACATGGTACATGCCTCCTCCAGGCTCTCATCCACGTTCAGCCGCCGCCAGAAGGACTTTTGCTTCTTCTGCAGCTCTCGCCGGACGCACCTCGGGCAGGGGACAGACTTTTCTTTGCATTCCGCATGGAAGACGGCACCACAGCTCTCACACCTGCAAAAGCCAACCACGGAGATGGTGAGCACAAGTGCAGAATGACACACCTGCGTGAGGCCGGCCTAGTGCAGCTAAGGGCCAGGCTCCTGGCGGCGATGATGCTGGGTGACGGGAGGCTTCCTTTTGCTAAGCACTCAGGTTGAGTTCCACTTGATAAACCCTTTATTCATGACTGAAAGGAGGCTGGGGAGAGGCCTGTGAGAGGAGTGGGCTCAGATGCTACCTACACCTTTGTGATTATGGTGCCAGCAGGCCACGCTGGAAGCTCTGGGCGCCAACCTTCATGCCCCCGAGAAAGGGCAGGGAGTACCTGGGGAGAAGCCAAGGAGAGGAGGAGGAACTGCCCCGCCAGCCAGAGGCAAACCCTTGCAGGAGCCCAGCACCACAGCTCCCTTCTCCCATTAATATGAGCCAAGGGGCAGAGTGAGAAGGTCAAATGACACATTTCCATTCCTGAAAGACACCTTCTGGTCTATTACTCTGTGAGATTTTAAGAATTAGGGAAGACATCCCACTCTTACGAGCCTGTTTTTGTAACCTAAGTATGAACAACAAAGTCTGAGGAGCGGGACAGACAGCTCCTGGAGAGGAGACATTCCCAGGGGATGACAGCTTGTTGTCCGGCCAGTGGAAGCTGCGCAGGAGTCTGAACAGCTTGTTTTCACTGCACGGTTTTGATGATGACTGACAAGCTCAAGCGGGGCTGCTCCAGCGAGCGGCCTGCTGATGCGGACTGACTCTTGGCCTCCCACAGGAGTGACAAGTGACTCGGACCTCGTGCTTGGAGCCTGCATGACTGTGTCCAGCTGCAGCATCGAGGGAGCGTCCAGCACTGGACCGGGTTGACGAGGGATGCCAAGGAAGCAGCTCCCAGGGCCTGCCTCAGCGTCCGCTTCTCCCCACAGCACCTCTAGGCTTAGTTAGGCCTGGGCTCAGATGTGCTAGGGTTCTGTTTCCTCGCCTGCCACCGATTTGTCCCTCGCACCTCTGGAGAGGAAGCAGTGATTCGACCCCATGGAACCTAGCAATCCCCTCTCCCCAAGCCTAGGGAGAGGTGGTGACCACTAGAACAGGCGAGGGGCCTCAAATTGCGTCCAGGCCGGCTGCTGTGAGGGACCACATGCATGCCCCGGTGGTTCCTGGGTGGCAGCTGAAGCCCCGTGTGTGTGTGTGTGTGTGTGTGTGTGTGTGTGTGTGTGTGTGTGTGTGACAGGAGGTGGGGGGCGTCTGTCTGGTCCTAGGGTGAATGACATCACAGGGTGGGCCTGGGCCTGAGTGGCACAGTGTCCTGGGAAGACAGCACCCAGAGCTCACTCTCAGTTCCTCTGTCCCATGCTTCGGAGGCAGGCCAGCAGCAAGACAGGCCTCATGGAAATCAATTCTGCTGGTGTCCTGGTCTGAAATTTCCAGCCTCCACAGCCGGCAGAAGCCTGTCTCTGCTGTCAGGCCATGTGGTCTGTGGTGTCTGCCAGGCACTCTGAGCAGACAAGACGTTGCCCTTGAGCGACTGACTTCACCTGCTGCACATCAGCGTCTTCATCTGCTCCTTGGAGACGTCAGCACCCAGTTCAGGGGTGCCAGCCGCCAAAGACCAGCTCATGGATGAAGCATCTGGCACGATTCCCAGCACAGGCAAGTGGGTACTGCTCCCCGCAGCCCATCCGGAGGCTTCGCTGTAGCTTGACTTCACGAGCATCCCAACGGAGACCTGGGCTGTATCTCCACTTCACAGATCAGCAGCAGATTCTAAAAGGGCTAGTGATGCAAAAAGTGGCAGGGCAGGGTGGCCGTGGGACAGGCTCCAGGCAGGCCGGGTGCCCGCGTGAGCACGTGCACTGCTGTGCTGGGAAACATCGCTTCGTGTGGGTATGCTGTGTTAGCTCGCCAGTCAGCTGTGGCCGGGCAGCGCTAAGTTCCGTCTGTGGGGCTTTGGTTTCCTCATCTGTAACGTGCTGCACATGATGCCCTCCTTCCTACTCGCTGAGTTGCGGTGAGACCAAGATGTGCCAATATAGGCAAGAGGACCGTACAGATGGCATGACATCGCCCTCCAGGGGATGCTGGGCCCTGCACCTTTACACTGGCGCTACAGTGGGCGCCTTGGCTGCCACCTCTTCCTGCCAGCCAACAGAGAGGAAGGTCAGATGCAGGTTCCCAGTGCCCCTAGCCTAGGCCAGCCTACCGGGTCCCCAGTGGCAGTGGCTTTGTCCCCCCGGGTCACACCTCTGTAACCTTCTATCAGTGAAGTGACACTAAGGTAGCTTTATCAAATAAATTTCCTTCTCTCTGCCCCTTTTGCCCTGCTATATTAGTCTGAGATTTATGCACCAGGGATCCTGGCCTAGGGCACTGACTGATAAGGAAAAACACACTGCTCTGTCCTCCAGTGCCACTCCCTTATCTCTGCTGATACCAGGCCCCTGAGTGAAGAGGACTGAGTCTTATCAGGTATTTCTAGTGTCACAAACACCCACAGGGTGATAGGAGGACCCGTGCACCTGCTCTTTCTAGCCAAAGGTCAGTAACTGAAAAAAAAGTATAAGATAAAGCAAAAATTAATGATTTCAAAATAGAGCCAAGTCTTATTCTCTCACAATTTATAACCCAGAAGACATCTTTCCAACTGTCGTATAGACAGATCCATCGATGACCTTCCTAAATTCAGAGACGCTATAGTTAATCCTTCCCCACCTTGATTTTCTTTTTAAAGGAAAAGAATAAGAGCAGGAAAAGGAAGAAGAAACTGCTCTCTTTACATAAAACTTATGAAATTAGGAAAAATGAAGTATTTCTATTTAAAAGTGCAATATAGGTAGGTACACCTGTTTGCGAATAGGACTTTATTGAAAGGAATTTTCACTTTGAAAAGATTCACTGGCTCCTGAGTATTTATAAGTTTTGAGACTATATTCAAAATATGAGTTACCACATAACTTTTTAGGAGCGTATTTTTCATACAAAGGCAAATTTAGGGCTGGGGATTTAGCTCAGTGGCATAAGCACCTGCCTTGCAAGTGTGTGGTCGTGAGTTCAATATCCGGTACCGATAAAAAAGAAAAAGACAAAAAAAGAAAAAAAAAAAAGGGGCAGATTTACCAGTGTCGTCATCTCTGCTAAGAACTGCGACAGGGAATGAAACAGAAACATCCCTTTGCTGCTCCTGTGTGATACAGTGAATGAAAACCAGTGTCTTCTCAGCACAGCCACCAGTCCTAGCAACAAGCAGCTGCCCCACCAGATGACACACTGTCCTCTCGCTGCGGGGTCACAGAAGATGGCTGTCACCGACCAAGGCATTCTAGTGGGGTTTTCACTTTTCTCCAGCATCTCCATTGTTTTGCATGATCTAGGGGCCCACACTCAAGGGTTGCTGCAAGTGGGGTCGGATCCACTTTTGCAAGTGTCCTATGCACGGCACAGTATTCAGCAGCACCCCGGGGCTTTTACTGTAGATGCCAGGAGCATCTTCCCAGGCCCCGGAGCGCTGGGACCAGCAGGGTCTCCAGACACCGCCACATCTCCACCCCCAGGGTAGGGGACCATCCTGTTGGGAATCAGTGACCTAGTCTATCTGGAAAAGGCATCTGTCTGAGGGGTAGGTGCTTAAACAGCACATCCCTCCACTGGACTGCTGGCTTACACTTAGCAACAGTAAGGAACAACACAGTACAAACTCACTGAACTTGCACAAATATGGACTTTGAACACATTGTTCAAGTACAGTGATTGAAACTCAGTAGCATTAACTATCCAGTGATTTCTAAAACTGATTTAGAACATTATTTAAGGAACTGCTACCCGAAGCACAAGTCTAGGCACTGCTCCGTGGTAACTCCTTAAGTGCCAACTCCCCCTGAGTTGGTAGTTTTCTTCCCAAAAGCTACCTCAGTGTTTGGCCCACACCCTCGTTTATTTGCTCTTTGGCCAGCACTCTCTGGGCTGTTTCCTGTCACATTCCAGGCTTCATGGCAAATCAAAGGCCAACACTGTGCTCGTGCTTCACAATAGATTGCTCCTGTGCAACTGAGGTCCTAAAGTTTCATCAACTTCTGCAGTGAAACGCTTGCTGCTACCCACACAGGGAGAGCTCTGCTGTGAGGCTGACCCTAGCGTCTGGGGACTCTGGGTAATTTACTTTCTCTCTAAGCCTCGCTCTCTACAGAACCAAATGAGGCTGAGTTAGATGATAGCTAGGGTCCTTTTAATTTGCAGATTCTTGGTAGGGAAAAGAGCTACTCTGGGTTGTAGCCTCCTCTCCAAACTTCCTTGCTTCAAGGTGTATAGATAGATAAGTGTGTAAGTTGCTTACTGTCTCCTCCTTAGAAAGTCTCAAATCGTCAGGGTGGGACTGAATGAGACGAGCCTTAAGGTGTGACACATTACTTCGCATTCATCAAGCTATAAAATAGCTTTATGAATTAGGGTATACAGCATTGTCAGGGGCTTGGCCAAAAGAAGCGGACTGCCCCTACCTCATAAAATTTCGGTAGACATTAATTCCTTTTAAAGTCTTCTCCCCTCCCAGCAATCATCAGTATCTGCCTACTGTCCTCAAGAATAAAACAAGAACTGTGAAATGGGGTATCTGGGGGGTGGGCAGCTAGAGGAAGCAGGAATACTGGAGTGCTCTGTGTCTGAATCATTTTGACAGCGCTACCGGGGTGAGGTGGGCACATGCTGGTCAGCACTGGACACCTTGGTCAAGTGGGGCTAGGAAGGACAGGCTACAATTCTGTTTCCCTGGAAGTGCTAGGGACGACACTAGTAATAAACAGTGTGAGGTCTGGGAACCTGCTCTCCCTTCTTGGGCTCATGAGGGGAGTATATTCATTGTTTTAGGGCAACAAAAACCTCCCTTTGCAATCTTTTTTTTTTTTTTTTACAAATCTTTGACCTAAAAACTAGCTTACTGCCTCACGGGAAGTGAGGAAGAACATCACAGTCTAGAAATCTAATACTCTACTGCAAAGAGACCGAACAGACATGACGCTATCACTGCTGTGGAATCTAAGAAAACTAACCTGCCACATGTTGGAGAACCACATACATTCTGGGGAAGATTTGGTTCTTAACTATGATGGCAAAGCAGCAAGAATTCCTGACTGCAGAGAGTTTCCTGTTCTGGAATGCTGATGATGTGAGACCAATTAAAGACAGGCTTAATGGCTTTGTCTGCACCTTTCCAGATTCTAGCTGCATGAGGGGAGGCCACAGGAAACTGCTGAAGGCCCTTGCCCTGAGATGAGGTCATCGACATGCTTCTGCTCTGTACAGGTTGGGTTCTTCTCCCGCCGTGTTTTTCATTTTGGCTCAGGCGACTGCCTCAGATATTTCACTTGGATTGAAATTCAGGTTTTAGTTTGGTTGGATCCCTGACAAGCTGAAGGACAGCCCTTCTGAGCAGGGCAGAGCTTTGACTGATTTCCACTCTGCGGAGCCCACAACCCATAGGGTGTGGAGCAGAAATGAGTGCATGTTATCAGGCCTGTGAGTGTGGTTTTGTGCATGGCTACTTATGTAAGGTGCCCCAAACGGCCATCGCTATTATTGGCTTTTCCAAGAAACCAAGATGATTCCTTAAATCTCTTAGCTAAGGGAGGTAGTAATCAGGGCCTGGTTATTTCAGTATTTTCTCTTATTGTATAATGAACATAAGCTAACAATTTGTAATTTCCTTAAATAGGTAATCAGCCAGTATCACGTATGGTGGTAAGCCTGCATGAATGCCTGTGTGCTATGTATATACTTATGTTATACATCTATATACAGGTATGCTGTTCAAAAAATATACAACATATTATTAAACGCTCTCAGATGAAAAGGATTCAAACAAAAGATAAGATCTAAGAGACCCATTGTTTTGGGGGGAGTAGGAAGATTATACTAATGAAAGATTAACACACAATTTCAGTAAGAAAATGATTATAATTGCATATTGATGACTGGAGAGAGTCACAGTGCTGAGCTGAGTACCGCCTCCAGTTAATGTTTGTTTCAGATTGACCAAAAATCCAGATTCCCCAAATGTCCTTCTCTTTTGCTCAGCAGTGCAAAAAGAGAAACAGAAAAGTAGACAGGGTGCAGAGGAAGATGAAAACCTTGGATTAAAGAACATGGAGCCCTGCAGAGGGAAAAATAGACATACATATGGGCATATTGCATGTGGGCTTATTCAGGGTGATCCCCAGCCCCCTGTCTTTTTGGCGAACAGTAGGGAGGTAGGAGAAGTAAAAGTGTATTCAATGGTTTGACGGGTATAGGGACTGGAGAAAAGCCAGCTCCTCTGATTATGTGTCCGGGAAATATAGGTACCTGAATACTAGTAAAACTATTCCCATGATTTTGAATAGTAAATGTATACAAAATTAGAAATTTAAGTTAGGCAACGTCTACCTGACCTTTTTTTTTTTATTGGTACCAGGGATCGAACTTACAACCACATGCTTGCAAGGCAGGCACTTATGCCCCTGAGCTAAATTCCCAGCCCCTATTTGACCTTTTGTTCCTGTATTGAGATGGGCTCTCGTTCTGTAGCCCAGGCTGACCTCGAACTTGCAAGGATCTTCCTGCCTCAGCCTACAGAATGCTAGAATGCTACACATTACAGGCATGTGCTACCATACCCAGCCTGTTTCTATTTCCAGATACATTATGTTTTTTAACTCTTAAAAAAGATCTCTAAGCTAAGTATGATACATTACAAAATGCACTTGTGGCTTATGTGGTCCTAGAACTAGTGAATTGGGGGAACAACTTTCAACTTGATTCTAGTCTTCTGATATGAAATGTAGCCTTCCTAAAAAAAAAAAAAAATGTAGCCTTCCGTCTCCTGTTACTAGCCACATAGTCCTTTAAATTACTCAATACATACCTAAATACCTGCTAAGCCCCACTCTGGGAAGGACAATTGGCATGTCCTGCAATGATCTTTTTATCTGCTCTTTTAAGCCCTGGTTAATTAAGGAAGAGTTTTTCCCTGATTTGCAGCTCACAAAGCATTTTGGCTTTCACAGGTCTTGGACTTTGAGTTTGTAAACCAAGCTCAGCTAAAACCTTTGACAAAAGTTTTACTTAAAATTAGGCTACAAAATAGAATGCAAACAAGTTTAATTAATTCATTTGTTAATTCTGTTACCTACAGGGGACACTGCCTCACCATCATCTTTTGTGCAAATGCTCAACACAGTAAATGCTTTCTGCTAATCTGTGAATGCTAACAGAGCTCAGTGATACTTTAGTATGTGCATAAAATCATAACAGATTTGATCTTAGTGAAATAATTTTCTGATATGGCTAAATTTTTACTTTAAGCTTCATTTTTAAAAATTTTATTTTAAGGAGAAAAAAAAGACAACAACTAGAGACCATACTCACAAATGAAATAAATCACACTCGCATGTGTAAACATCATACTGTCTCACAGTGTAAGAAATTGAAAGTAGATAATATCCACAAGGTACAACAGATATTGTGACAGGGCAAACCGGGGATATAGCTCAGTGGACAGTGCCTGCCTGGCCACTGAGCCACTTGCCTGGCCAAGGTCATGAGTTTGATTGCTGGCATCAACAACAAAGTATTGGATATTGTGAAAGGGGAAGAAGCTGAGCAAAAGGAAAGAACAACTGGAATGAGGGAAAGGAGAAAAGAAGGCAGGGGAATGTATATGACACCTGAGATAACTATTACTAATTCTAATAGCTCATGGACAGAAGCAGTGCTTACGCTGCTTGATCAACTTTAAGGTTCATCTGACAGTTACTGTAACTGCCAAGAAACAAATGCCTACATTTGCTAGGATACTTCTGGAAAATTGTTTCACTACCAGAAAAAAGTAATTGCTATTTTCTACTATGGCTGGAAAAGCTAAAATACGTTATAATTATACTCATCAAGAACTGTATATAAAAGCAATGGTTTTCTGTAAAAATTCCCAAAGTAGTTCAAAATGTCCAAGAGTTCAAGAGATGTTTAGAAACATCTTACTACAGCTAAGACACTGGCAATTGAACATAAGAACATCTTTAGGCTAGTAAAGATTAAAACAAATAATGTTAGTTCATGTATTTATTCTTTATTAGCCAGTCTATCTTTTTATGTAAAAACCGAAAAAATACAATGTCAAATTGTTGAGGCAAGGTGTTTTTTTTTTTTTTTTTGTCTTTTTGAGACAGGGTCTTGTTATGCAGTTCAGGTTGGCCATGTGCTCACTTTAATCCAGGCTGGTCTCCAACTTGCAACAATCCTCCTGTCTCAGCCTGAGGTAAGTCTTTTTAAAAATAAACAACAATGTATAAAACTTGTAGCAACTTGCCTAAGACTCTGAATAATAAGACTCACTGTTACTTAACATATTGCATTTGACTTCCTCAACATATTAGAACGCCAAAGTATTAGAGCCAAACTAAAGAAATTTTCAAGTATGGATACATTAGAAAATGTAAAGACAGTCCAGAAAATAAGCCTATCAAATTTTACAAACAGCATGACCAGCTGATTAGGTCTACATTATTAGTGACATACATTGAAAAGAGAAACAATCAAATGAAAGACCTAAAGTATTTTGTGATTATTTTAGATTATTTGTTTCCATTTGTTTCCAATCACCAATTTACTTAACAAGAAAGCAATACATAAAATTTTCTACTGCTCAGTTCATTCCACGCTAGCGGTGCTCGGCAAGAGCATCTGTGGAAGGCACAACACAGTGGCTGGCTGGGAGAAGCACTTGGCTTAGGCGGGGGCAATGAAGAGCTCTAACCAGTATGGAATGAGTTTTGTCCATTGTCTGGGTGGGCGCCTGAGCAAGACCCACAGACCCCTCAGTGAGGAAACACTACGGTGAGGTGGGGAAGGTGGCAAGGCCTAAGACCCTAGCACTCCAGAGACCCAAGCAGGAGGATAGTAGGTTCAAGGTCAGCCTGAGCTACAAACAGCCTGGACTACACAGTGAGTTCAAGGCCTGCCTGGACTGCAAGGAGACCCTCTCTCACCACACACACTCACACTCACACACTCCATCTCTCTTTCTCAAGAAACTTCTGGGTGGGTTAGCCAGGGCAAGTACAAGGGGGTACTGATTGCTCTTAAAACTTTGCAAGTGTGTTCTGGTTAGGTTTCTTTTAAACAGTTTACCTAAATATGCTCAGGGAAGCAGAGGAAGGGCAAAGCCACCTTTCCTGTTGAAAGCTTTGACATTCCTATCACGCTGGCCCTGGCTGGTTTGCTTTCCGATGGAGCTCCCCTCCCCCACGCCTGTGTCTCCCCAGCCGCCAAGGAAAATTTGCTTGTTTTTTATTCTAGATTTGGAAGATTTTCTTCTCAATCACTGAGATAGGCTGCTTTACTCTTCCTATATGATACTTCACCCTCCCAACTCTCAAGGCCAAACTAGGTCTTTCAGTTTAAGTTAAATCTGTTAGCTTCCAGTGTTCCCAAAACAGATTTCAAGCCAGCTTCTGGTTCACTGTTTGTTTGCAAGTTCACCTATAATGTTATTAGTTTTACAAAATGACTACCCTCGCATTGCTGCTTTTCACATAATTACTTCCTTTTGTTCTCTTTTTCATCAGAAGTCTAAATCTTCCCATTGATTTTGGTGGTGAGGACATCAGAAGTGAGACAAGTCAAGCCAGACAGCTTTTCGTCCTTCACGATAATCCGGCTTGGGATGTCCAGATCTCAGGGCGGGTGCTCTGGCAGCAGGTAAGGCGAGGAGAGGAGGACACTGTCCCAGCAGCTACCCCGGTGCTGCTGGGTGAGGCTCCTGGACCCTGGGCGAGGGGACACCGCAGCCCCCTCTGGCTCTAGAGGTTCTGTCTGCTGGCAGGATTCAGTTCAAACACCATGCTCCGTACAGTCTGTGAACCTCTGTGAGCTGTGCCTCCATCTCTAGGTACTCTGAAAGCACGAGACACTCACTAATGATAATTGTAGATCTTACGTGCATATAATTCCTGATGTAGTATGGAGTGCATTAATATTCAGTACTTGAAGGTGATTAAGATATGATACATGTTAGATGCTGAAATTAGAACAGAAGAACAATTTTTAAAAGACAATCTTAATAGCATATTTATACTCCTATAATCATTTGTGTGGGAAAAAAACCCCTAAATATCTCTTAAACGTATACTGACAATACTAAGCTATTATTGTACCCTTTGTAAGGCTAAAGTATAAAACAGCTCATTTCAGAACATGCTGCTCAGTCCGAAAAGTCAACATTTTTTGTATGGAAAGGTAAATACTCCTCTTCCCTTTTGTGTATTCAGGTTACTTATTTACAGTCTCATGGGGAAGAAGAAAGTACTGTGTACACTAAAAATGAACTAAAAGATGTTTAGAAAATTATCTGAGTAGCTTAACAAAGCTCAGGTTTTTGACATTATTGCTCTCCTTATATTAAATTCTGTTATCTTACTAAAATACATCTGTTCTTAACATACGATAAAATGTTCGCAAGCACTCAGTAAAGTCGTATCTGTTGGTGATGTCTAACTAAGTAACAATTTCTCTGAAGTAAGTGTAAAGCCATTTAAAGTAGTGTTAATAACTATAGATTTGGGGCTAGGGATTTAGCTCAGCAGCATAAGCGCCTGCCTTGTAAGCAGGCAGTCGTGAGTTCGATCCCCCGTACCGATAAAAAGACAAAAAGACAACAAACAAACAAACAAAAAAAACCCACCAAAACTATAGATTTGCAAAGTTAAAGCAAAATTCACTTACAAATTATTGAGTGGTTACAATGTGCTGTTTCAGATGAAGCAGGCAGTAAATCAGAAAAGTCCATTTTTTAAAATATATTCTTTCAAAATAGATACGTGAATTTATATCTTAATTCCTCTGGGTAAAAAGTGTCAAAATCAGTTAACTTCACTGAAAACTTCATGAGTAACTATTAGACAAATAAAAAATGCTAAGCAATGTAGCCAGAGCAAAGCTCAACTTTTCTGTCAATAGAGCTTAGAACGGTACCGCGTGCCTGGCCCAGGGGGTGGCAAGTTCTTGGCAGAGTTATGAAAGACTAGACTTCTCTATCCCCTTTCCAGTGATCTTTCCGTGAACTAGCCTGTCTGTACTTACTGAATGGATCTAAAGGATTTTTGAGTCAATGAAACAAATTTCTGGGCCATGGATATAGCTCCGTGGCACAGGACCTGCCTGGCAAGCACGAGGTCATGAGTTCAGTTCCCAGTATCCAAATTAAAAAAAAAATTCCTCTTGAAGTATCCATCATTTAAAGTTTAGAAGTTAACTATGATTATTTTCACTGGTCAGATATAATGTGATAAAAATGCAAGATATAAGATTATATATTCAGGATGATCCAGTTTCACATACGCATGCATATGTGTAGGAAACGAATAATTATGGAGAATTTCTTTCTGTATATTTTAGTGTATGTACCAGTTAGGGTTCACTTGAGGAACAGCCTGAATTATGCAGGTACGTTTACAGTGGCCACTTGGAATCAGGAGTAGAAGGGTGCCTTGGACAGGGGAGGCCCAGTTGAAGGCCCCGTTGAAGGCCGACGTCCTGGGCCTGTCCGCAGTCTGTGTGGGAAGCTGATGGTCCAAGGCTAAAGAGCACGCACTGGAAGCCTGCAGGGACTGGAGCCTCTCCTCCAAAGGAAAGGGAAAACTTTTTCCTTCTCACTTTCTTCTGTCCAGGGTACAAGCCTCTTAGTTGGTGACACCCATATCTGGGTTGTGTCTTCCCTCTTCAATGTGTGACAGGCATCTTCAGACACATGTTGAACTGAGCGCCAGTAATCTGGAAGGCGTTTATGAATCCATTCAAGCTGACATATAACACTTACCCATTACAATCCTCGCCTTGTCAACTTGACCACCAGGAGCTCCTACTGGAGCAATTTTTCTTTGTATGATGCTCACTCTTCTAATGTTCCATAACTTATACATTACAATACTGATTTAACAATACTTATGAGCTGATACTAAGTCTATCAACATTGCTACAAAGAAAGACAACAAAGATACCTGCTTAATATATGCGTCTGTATGTCCAACCATGTTAATAAAATAGGAAAGACATATAGTAATTATGATCCCCATTTCTGTAACTGTCATGTGATCACAGCTGGTGTTTATAACTACCTTCTTTTACCCATTCTGCATTCCCTTGGCCTTTGGCGAGTACCTCACTCAGCAGGTCTTGTTCTTTCCCTGGTGGTACGGCCCATACTTTTGTTTCTGAAGTTCTTAGCCACTTGTCATCTTGCCTGGCTTGGGTTTCTGTAGTTTCCCTTTGACCGTAACAATAGGGCATGGTAACACTATGAGGCACCCTAGAAGATCTCCTCCACTTTAAGCATGTTCTTCCTTTCCTCTATTGTGGAGTAGCGTCCGATTTCCCCTTGGTACCCTGGATAATTCACTCCTACCAACACTCTGACTCCCTTTTCAGCTTGTTTGCTCAGAAGCATGAGGGACTCAGGATGACCAGATTCACCTATGGGGCATGCTAGAGATTACAAAGAGCATCCCTGCCTGCCACTGCCACCTCAAGTACCACTGGGCCTGCTAGATCCCACAGCCCACGGCACAACAGCTTGACTTGTGCAGAGCCTTCTCTTTCGGGCCCTACTCAAAGCAGCAGATTTGTGAGTCACTCGGTTAACGGGCTGGATAAGACAGTGTCTTTCTCCAATTTTCTGCAGTGAACATCAATTTTATAGTTAGAAATTTAAAGTATGAGTTAAACAGCAATGAACATTTCCCTCTTCAAACAACAACAAATTAGGTTTGAACCCTTAAAAATAAGACAACACAATAGTAACCACCCCTAATTTAGAAGCTTGGTAAGAAATATGTCTCCAGGCAGAGAAGACAGACATCTGTTCAAGTGACCAGACAGTCTCAAACACAATACTGCTAGGATTGTGTTTACAAGTGCACTGTATTTATTAGGTGGCTCAATCCATAAAAGGCTGGGTCAGTGCCAAGGGTTTCACAAAAGTCTCTTCTGTGTTAGCAGACATGTGAAACAGGAGGTAAAATGTCATTTACCAAGTTACTCTTGGAGAAAACTTTAATTCCATCTCCCACCCGAAAGAACTACAATTGTGCTAAAGAGTTTTTCTTGAGGAAATGCTCAGAGTGGGCAGTCACATGACGTAGGAAGAGTGGAATCCCATCTTATGTCACAAAATGAGTAGCTTTCTGACGTTTGCCCTCCCAATATATCTAGATAGGTTCGCTAATTCCATCTCCGAAAGAAACTATGCTAATCACAGGCAGGGGCTGGAGTGTAGCTCACTGATAGAGAGCTTATTTAGCATGGGTGAGTTCTGTCCTCAGCCTCTCTGTGTCGCTCTCCAATAAATCATAAGCAGGAATCACTATTGTCCTAGAGAGCCATCGAGGAAGTTCCTCAAAATGCTCCTCTTTAATCCCAGAGACAGGAAAGAACAATAACAGATGGAAACAAAGTGGTTCTCCAGAAAAAGCACCTAGGAAGAGGTGTATGCATCTGCACACATTTCCTCTAGCTGTTTCTAAGATACCACACATCATTACAGTACTCAGTGAGTGGCTGCTTCCCAAGAAAAACCACAGAAAGGAAATCTCATTCAAGGAGAGCATATACATGGGGGGAGTTCTTCCTGCCCTAAGCCCAGCCTCGCCAAGGCTGTCTTCATCCTCTATTGTTGAGCAGATGTAACCAGACTGCCAAGCACAACCCACAAACCTGCTAATTAGGTGCGATGACAGTGTTTGTTTTGGAACCATTTACCAACAAAGGAATGTGTCGGGCTGATTAGTGAGAAAGGGTATATAATGCATGTGTCTTTGAGGCCAGATGAGGGCATAATCCAGGTATTCAGTCTGTTTGTGCAAGGACTCACCAAAATGAAGACTGAACAAATAGGAAGCCACAGTGAAAGACTGGCTCCTGGGCAGTGCTGCTCCTTTCTCTTCCTCTTCTATTCCATCTGCATCCCATCTGTGCCCATTTCTGCCCAAACACCTAACACGAAACCCTTCCAAAGAGTGACAAAGTAAAACTGGTTCCCCAGGATCATGGAAGAGCCTTTGTAAGGCTGTTGGCGATCTAGGGTTTCATGGTTCTACAGGCACATACATTAAAAGACAGCTTTAGGCCACATCACCTCCACCTTCAGCCCCCATGGAGCTGTGCACCGTGCTCACATGCACAAGTCACAGGGAAACGGCAACACAACACACAGCTCTTCACGCATTGAGTGTTTTGCTGAGAAAAATGATGTATTAGCATCTTCTTTTGGAAAAAGGAATTCAACTTTATATAATAAAGCAAGTTTTTTCCTCTAAAAACTGGCTACAATTAAGTATTTGAGCTTCATGTGTACACAGAGCCCAGAGGAGGACCAGAAGTGCCAAGGCAAAGAACAATATCCATTCCCCAATGAGCTCAGGTCCTCAGGGAAAGGCAGAATTAAAAAGACCAAAGCGAGGGGGAAGTGTGCTGGGAGGAGTGTCCCTGCTCCTCAGTGTACACTGGCATTTCTGGAGGATGGAAGGGTGGATGGAGGTGATAGGGCTTGCCTGGGATTCCTTGGGGGTCCTTATTTTCTGTACGCCGACAAAGTATATTTTAAACATGAAAAAGAGGATGAGCTCTGTTAGAAACATACCTGGAATGGCCTTTTCCACGAGGTCAGGGACAATTTTCAAGACTGATGTGGGAAATGTTATTCAAGCATGTGCAGACTGGCTGTGGCAGTAGAGCAGGTGAACTTGACCAGTCAGCGTGGCATTCATAAATTCAAGGTCCTGTGTGCACTGACTATTGCTTGGAGGACAGGAAGGGCTAGCTTTTTGTGCACAGAGAAAAACTATACTTTGAACCTTGGCATATGAAAAATGAGCCCTTTTAGAAGAGTTCCCAATGAGCTGCAGGTTGCCTCCGACGCACAGCAAGAACTCCACTTCGGATTCTTCCTGAGGGCAAGCACCTGTTGCTGCTGAGGGCAGGCCGAGTGCCCACCCAAGTACCTGAGGCAGCAGGCTGCTTGCTCAGCCTCACAGAGAAAGCTGGGTTGTCACTCCAGACTTGTGCTATGTCCCTCTGTCTTTCAAAGTATTTTAAATTCTCTCAGCTAGTTTACTTAAATGCTTTTTCACTGTTCTCACGAATGTATATATACTTCGGGAAGCTGAATCAAACATTAATTAGGAATAATTGTGCCTTGGCTAAACCTTACTGGCTATGATACTGTGCAAAATTGAACCAAATATTAAATATTTATGGAACACATACTACATGAAGGGTGCCAAACTCAGTGTTAAGTATATCCTTCTAATAGAACATCCACATCTGAATAGAGCCCTAAACAGTATGGGGGTCATAAGGTCTTCAAGTGCACAATTTTCCATACTGGAAACCTATGGGGATGACTTGCATGTCACATGAAGCAATTAACAAAGCCAGGTGGGTCAGGACGAAAGCATGCAACTGATTTATGATGGCTGGCTGATTCCTCAAATCTCACGGTAAGATGCATGCAGAGTGTTTTTAGATGGAGTGTTTGTGCATTCGTGAAACATTTCCAGATTCAGGAATGGCAACTTCACAAAAAGTGCAAAGCAAGATGGGCTCCTTAGCAGCATTGGGTAGGTGTCCTCAATCACAAGAAAAGATTGGTGATATGTAAAGATGTCAGAAAGAAAGCTGCATAGGGGAAATTTAAGGATTAAAAACAAACAAAACAAAACCCTGGGTCGCTGAGGGTTTGGAGGGCTGCTTGCTTTGTAGGTCCACTCACTGTCTGGCCTTAGTGCTGCATCAGCCTAATCTGACTTGTAATTCTCAAAAAACCAGAGCCCTGATGTCTTACTCTCAAAAAGGGCACACGTTGTTATTTCTGTTTCTTTAGGATGTGGGATTCTGCCATGTTTTACAGAATGTTTATGTCTCCTAAAGCTGGGCTTTCCTTGTCGCTATCTACTAGGTAAATACTGAAGTAGGCTTAAGGAAAGCAGTTTTATGCTTCTGGATCTTCTTATTATATTTAGAGTCTTTCAATCTGGGTTTTGGGGCTTCCTTATTTAGGTTAAAGGCAAGTAGATATTTAATTTGTGTGTGAGAAGAAAGAACAAACTCAGGGTGAGACTGTGGGGGGCATTATCTCCTGAATGAAAGGGTGATGGGCCAACCTTGCCATGCAGGGCTGCTCACGAGATGGGCGCCCTGCTGTGGGCCCCATCACTCCCCAGCCCACGGTTCGTTGGTTCAGGGGCAAAAACATCTGACAAGTGAGTAAAACGATGATTCAAAGAAGCAGTTTTAGAGAAGGCTTCTTTAGAGAGGTACGTATGTTTTTCAAGTGAATTTCAGGGGATGTACTCTAAATGACTGAAAGGCTACAGATAGGAAAGGAGCACTAGTGTGTAATGAAACAAACAGGTTTTGGAGTCAGATGTATCGAGTTCAAATTTTGGCCCCCTCATCTCTGGGAGTGAGACAATGGTCTTCTGCGAATCTAGGCTTTTTAATTATTCAAATGAAAGCAAGCAGCACATAATGTAACCCCAGCACTCTGGAAAGCAGAGGCAGAAATATCACAAGTTCCAGCCCAGCCAGGGCAACTTAGTGAAAAACCACTTCAAAGATAAAAAATTAAAAAACAGGCTGGAAGGTACCTTAGTGTGGAGTCCCTGGTTCAATCGCCAGTACCACAACAGACAAACTGAAAGTACCGTAGTCCTTGGAGGACTGGCAGAGGAATTACGGGGTGAGCCCTGTAGAGTGCTGGCACTGGTATTAGTACGAATGCCATTCCCTTGTAATCCCAGCACATGCATTACATAGGCCAGAGATGAGGCCTAAACATGAACAGCAGGAACATATTTTCAAACTGCATATTCATGAATCTTCTGAATACTGATTAATATGGAAAAAAAATCTGAGTTCACCAATGTAAGGCAGTGCAGATGGACAATAAACACCTGAAAAAAAGCTAAACATTTCTGGCTATTAAAGAAATGCAAACTAAAACAACACTGAGATTCCATCTTACCGCAGCAAAAAGTGTCATTATCAAGAAATCAAATAATAACAATTGGTAGTGAGGCTATGGAGAAAAAGGAAGCCTTCTACATTGTTGGTGGGAAGGTAAACTATTACAGCCACTGTAGAAATAAGCATAGGTTCCTTTAAAAAAAAAAAACAAAGAACAAACAAAAAACTAAACTAGAAATTCCATTTGACCCAGGTTTTCTCTTCTAGTTCTGTTCCTGAAAGAGTTAAAGACATCACATTACAGTGACGCATGCACACCCATGTTTACAGTAGCACAACTCGTAACAGCTAAATCTAGAAAGGGTAGGCTATATGTCCATTAACAGGTGAATGGATAAAGAAAATGTAGTATTTACATACAAGGAAAGATAAAGGACTCATCTGTAGAAAAATGGACGCACCTTGAGGCCATAATATTAAGTGAAATAAGACACACAAGCTTCACTTTTACATGGTTTTTCTAAGGTGAGAAAACCCAGATTATAAAAAGCAAACTGAAAAGTAGATACGAGGAAGTAGGGGGATAGATCTTTCCCAAGAGAGAAGGAGATCAAGTAGGGGGAAGGAGGAGGAGGGGAAGAGAATGAAAGAAATTGGGTTACATCAATGTACCAACTCCACACAAGGAATGCAAAATTATGTACTGCAAACATGGACTAAAAATATGCTCATAATCAAATAAGCATGTTAAACTGAGTATATTCCAGGGCCAGGATGTAGCTTAGTGGTGCAGAACCTGCCTGGCAAGCACAAGGCCTGAGTTTGATTCCTGGTGCAAAAAAAAAAAAAAAAAAAAAAAAAAAAGGGGGCTCTGTGTATATTCTGTGTATTCTGGTGGGTCTGGATCAGTGATTGCGAGCCCAACATGGAGCTCTCTAAATTTATTGCCCCTAGTAATGCACATTACCTGCATAGCTAACAGATCCATTCTTGGAGTTGCAGATACATTTCCTCTTTCTGCGCACTGGCTACACTTTATTATTTTTGTTAGGACATGTTCACAGTACATAATGACTACATTCATTGTGGAGAGCTGGGACATGTGCGTAATGCACCTTGATCCTCTTTCACATCCCTTCCCTCCTCCCTGCTCCTCACGGTAAGAGAGCTGTCTATTGTCTCATCTGGTCCCTGCTAGACTCTAAAGCGCTGTGAGCAGGAAACATGGATACTCACTGTGTGTCCAGCGCGTACAACACATACTGTGCTCAACAGCTTGCTTACTGGAAGACCCAACAGTTCTACGACTTGTGCATGATGATGATAATGATGATGATTTTTACCAAACTATGCTATTCAAATGATATTTGGATCTAAAAATATATTAAGTATATATCTGAAGACTCAGAGATGCTGAATTTAACAATATGGTTAAGGACATATGGTTACAAATTCATTAAATATTTCACATTTATCTTCACGGATTTTAAAACATGTCTTATGGAAAACTTCAAATACATTAAAAATAGAGTAGCATAGTAAGTCCTTGTATACTTATTACCTAGCAATCTCATCCATATCCACCCCACAACACAGATTATTTTGAGACAAATCTGAGAAACATATTACTTCACAAAAATTTCAGTTATAGTACTCAGATTTCAAAGTTATTATTTTGAGACAAATCTGAGAAATGTATTACTTCACAAAAATTTCAGTTACAATACTCAGATTTCAAAATTTATTTTTATGTATCACATTATTTATTTAATATATCTTTATGGACACTTTTTTTTTTTAATCGGTACTGGGGATCAAACTCACGCCCACACACTTGCAAGGCAGGCACTTATGCCACTGAGCTAAATCCCCAGCCCCATGGACATGTTTTAAATCAGCAATTTAATGTTTTCCTTTGGTATATTTCTTATTAATGTCTCTTTTTTTCTTGTTGGTGAGGCTTGTACACACTGTTCCCTGGAAACAAGAGGACTCTCATTAGGTTCCTCAGTGTTATCAGCCTGGGATGCCTGGAAAGCTGGCCGGGGTCCCTCAGACACGGACACAGGAGCGGGACACTAAGCGCCACACACTGTGCTCTAGCCTACAGGGGCAGCGCCCTGCATTGCTATCCACAGATGTGACAATGAGATCATTTTGGAGAGGATCCAGTACCTCCAATGTCAACAGCTACCTTTCTTCTAGTGATGACTCACAAAGTCTGACGACACAGATTCCTTGACTTGGGTGAGCCAAGCGATAAGGGAGATTCTGATGTGCAGAGTAGCACCTCTGCTCTAGTCCAGGGGCAAGTGTAGGACTTGGGACTTCAAACCTCAGGCTCAGATTCTGCAACTGAGAGCGCTATTCTGTTTAACTATGTATGTGCTTACCATTACAGATACCATGGTGTTGAAGTCTCTAACTATCATCTATTTTTTCCTCAAAGTTCATCTGTTTTGGGGGCTGGGGATTTAGCTCAGCGGCATAAGCTCCTGCCTTGCAAGCAGGCAGTCTGAGTTTGATCCCTGGTACCGATAAAAACGAAAAAGACAAAAAAGAAAAAAAAAAGTTCATCTGTTTTTGTCTCATGTATTTTGACTTTGTTCATATATGTTAAGGATATCTTTTTTGCAGAATTGGTTTTATATCTTCTTTAGTTAACTGTGACACTTTGTCTTTCTAGATAACTTTTCATTTCATTTAAGTTGTTTATAGCATTCTTTCATAATTCTTTTCATTTCGGTACCATCCCATTCCTCATTTGGCAGTGTGCATTTTTTCTCTTATTTTCTTGGTCAAGTAACACTACAAAACTGTCCAGTTTGTTCATCTTCTTAAAAAGTCATGTTTTTGTTTTCTGTTTATTGACATCTGCTCTAACTTTTAGTCCTTTTCTTTCTTCTTGCTTTGGCTTAAGTTTGTTTTTCTTTATCTAGTTTCTTAAAGTCAAACTTTATGTTATAAATGTGACAGATTTTTTTTGAGATACAGGTGTCTTAACTACAAGTTTTACGCAAAGCACTATTTTAGCTGTATTTGCTATATCTTGTATTTCATTTTCATTCATTTCAAAATATTTCAAATTTTCCTTCATGATTTCTTCTTTACCCCAGGAGTTATTTAGAAGCGTATTGTTTAGTTTCTAAATACTTTGGGATTTCCCTCATGCTTTTCTATTCTAGATCTTTAATTCTCTATAGTTGGTGTAGTTTCAGACTTTTAAAAATTTATCTAGATCTATTTTGTGGTTCAATGTATGGCTTATTCAGTTGCAAGCATTTTAAATTTTATTTTTACTTTTATTACAATCACATACCACAAAACTCACTCTTTTTTTTTTTTTCCTTCCCTCTTGTATTTGAAAAACTCACTTTTTTGAAGTGTCTAATCGGCTGATTTTTAGTGTTGTCATAAAACTACAACCATCACCACAATCTAATTCTAGAACACTTTCATTATCAAAAGCAGTCCTCTCCCCACTAGTAGTTTTTCCTCTGTGCCCTCCCCACAAGTCACAGGCAGCCACTAATCTATCTTATCTTTGTGGATCTACCTCATTTTTAGATTTTTTTTTTTTGTCTTTTTGAGACAGGGTCTTGCTATGTAGTTCAGGCTGGCCTTGTGCTCACTTTGTAGCGCAGGCTGGTCTCAAACTCATAATCCTTCTGCCTCAGCCTCTCAAATGCTGGAATTACAGGCATGCGCCACTGTGCCCAGCTTCATTTTTAGATTTTATATAAAGCAAATTGCACAATATGCAGCCTTTTGTGTCTAACTTCTTTCACTTAGTATGCTTTCAAGGTTATCCATGTTGTAGTCTACATTCCCTTTTTAAGGATAAATAATATCTGATTATATGGCTGTATCAAATTTTATTTATTCATTCATCAGTTGAAAGACATTTAAATTTTTTCCATTTTTTGGCTACTATGAGTACTACTTATGTGAACACTTGTGTATAAGTTTTTGTGTGATGTACACTGTAAAAAGGTAAGCAGTTCCTAGGCAGTGAGGTGCCTGCCTGTACTCAGGGACTGGAGGAGGCTGGGTGACTGTGTGTGTTTCATGCATTTATGTGCCTGTCTTTTATATGTGGGGCTACCCTAAGTTCCTTAATGTTTACAAATAGTCTTTGGGTTTAAGAAGAGGCCAAAAGAGCTGAGTCAACTCTTACCATCTTAGCTCTCCCCCACATGCTTCAGCCTTCCCTGGCTACGGGCCTCACCTTCTGCCCCGAACCGCAGTGTAAGTGAGCCCTGCAGGGTGGGAAATGAGCCATGATATTCATGGCCAAAGAAGTCAGGGCACACACACAGAGTCTGTTTTTATTATGCTCTGGGATGAAAAGAAAAGTAATATGTATCATTTTTTGACTCAAGACAAGCAATAATAAGAACCTGGATTCCAACTTAGTGGGGGAAAATCATCCATAAATCATTGGATCTGCCCACATACTACTTTGGTTAAAAAGGCAACCCCACATAAACTCCTACTTTTCTCTCCTTGATGTCCTAAAACTTTCATCGCCCCATTGCAGTGTATCTGTGGAGACAAGCATGTGGTGAGTGGGCAGCGGCTCACAGGGTGCTCCAAGCATAGCAGCTGACCCAGTTCCAACCTTCCTGGGAAAGGCCAATTTCCCACTGCCCGTCACCATCGTTTATAGTGAGGGTTTTTCCTCCTAAACCTTCATTCCAAAACTGAATCTGAACACTTTCATTACTTAACAAGGCAGAGCTCGTGAGGTTCCTTTGTGACTCTATTATCTCAGTCTGGATAAAGGTAGCAGAGTAAGGGCTGGAAAGAAATATAGGGAACCAAAGGATGAAACATGGTTTCCAAGAACAAAGGAAATGTATTCCCAGGTAAGAGACAGAAGCAGAGTACCTAACTAAGAATTGGCCCGATCTGGCCAAGTAAGAATGCATGTGACATTCTCTGGCATGCTTTTGTAAGACGAGATATTCTGTACCTGCTGGTTGAAATATCCTCAAAAGGGTAGAGGATCTCTCCATTGTTACAGATTTCGCAGATGAACCCCTTCTGGCTACAGAGACTGCAGCTGTACACGTGTGAGGTGGCAAATTTAATGACCTTGCCCAAGAATGGAGCCAGTTTTCCCTCTATCACCTGCAAAAAGAGAAATGGGACAGGGAAGAAAATTCATTGAGAATACAAGTCTTGCAAGAAACGAAAGGAATTCTTTTCCTTTATACAACAGGAAAACCTCTAATTATAATTTCTCAGCAACTTTGAGGAAGAAAAGAGAATTTCTGCTCCAAAAGAACTCTGGTTTAAACCACTGGAGGTTGGAAAATGAAGTTGGCGAAACTTCCTTTGTATTCCTCTTTCTTTGTAGTTTGGGACCTACTTGAATAGACCAACTTTGCATTTATGGTGTGGTAAGAGGAGTGTGGTGGGTTTTCTACTGCACACTGAAAGCATTCTAGGAAAACACCAATGTAGAAGTTTACGTTAAAAAAAAAAGAAGTTTATGTTAAGTTTAAATTCATTAGCTTCTTTGATGACTCATGGGATAGCTTTTCATCATCTCTCCCAAGGGCAAATATAGAAAAATGGGTTCTTTTTGCAGCTGGTAAGTATACAAAGAGGGAGCAATATGGCCCTCTGAGGGCCATTGTAAGCTTATAATTTTAGTAGTGGTTAAAAAATTGGGAGATTTCACATTTTTAAAAAATCCAGATTTTTTTTTTTTACATATACATACACAAAGACCTAATAAGAATTAGATCCAACATGATGATGGTCCTGGCTCTGAATGATGGTCCTACTCCTGAGGTGCTGTCCACTTGACAGTTGTCCCCAAGGCCCTGATATCTGCTCCCCCATGTTATTTCACCTGCCAGTTTGCAGACACCCATGAGTTTAGTGATATGTGCTTTGTTTGTTGGTTTTGTTTTTTTCTGAGACAGGGTCTTCTTATGGAGTTCTCTAATTTACTATGTAACAGAGACTGGTCTCAAACTGGAGGTGATCCTCCTGCCTCAGCCTTCAAACACTGAGATTATAGGCCTGTGCCACGACACCTGGCTAAACACTTATGAGTTTAAATTACCCACTTTGTTATTATTTCTAGGTTGCCTCATATAAAATTGAGGCATATATAACAAAATTGAGGCAAAATAACAAAATATAAAATTTGTTATTATTTATGGTCTTCAAAAACTTCAGCATTTTACATATTAGCAAGATACAATCTGCCTTTACTTTTCTGTCATCAATGCATATGCACATAATGCTAATTTGGGCATAAAAATTTGGGAATACCATAATGACATACAAGTAATTATAACTCTAGGGGAAGGACAGATCAGAAAAGCAAGCCAGTCACTTTTTACATAGTTATGTCTTTGCATTTAAAAATAATGTACGTTACCTTTGCACTAAACTACAGAGAGTAAATGGAAAAATTGAGTTTTCTGCTCTGTAAGAGTAGAGCTTTCTACTTAACAAAAGGATTAGAAATTACACTGGCTGTTATCTGAGTCAGGCTGGCATATTTCCACCATTCTTCAATTTAATTCTCTCTCGTAACCTTAGGAAGCTGTAGGTAGACTGCCTTTCATTTCTGTTCTCTGAGGGACCGGTCACTCGGATAAAGCCCAGTGAGGCATGTTATGCATGACTTTCTAAGAAATAACTGCTACTAAATCTTATATCCAACCACCAGTAAACACTTTCCACTGTGTCGCAGGATTATTTCCAAATTGCGGTAACAATATTTTAGTTGAGTTTAGCTTTCCTACTTTACTCTCTTCTTAAACAACCAAAGTTACAGACACATTTAAAGAGCGGCACCAGATATTGTACAGTCTGGAAAGTAGGTGAGTATCAGCTGTTGGAAGAAATAGGGAATGGGAGGAACTTTGAGGAAGATAAAGGAAAAGATTGAGCATCATGTGCAGAAAGCTTTTCTCTCTCCAAAAGATTTCTTTGAATATTTTGAAGGTTCTTGAAATGTTTCACCAAATTTATACTGCCAGCAACATTATATTCATTCCTACCTATGGACTTTAATAAGGTTTTGAAAGTTAATTTGGAGATTTATATATTTATAATTTTAGTCTTTCTACCAATGAACCCGATACCTACCTCCATTTATTACATATTTATTATTGCTTAATAAAAAAATTTGTTTTCTTCTCTTATATAAGCCATTCATTTATTACTTATTTCAAGATTACTTTTTTTTTTGGTCTTTTTTGTTTTTATCGGTACCAGGGATCGAACTCATGACTGCCTGCTTGCAAGGCAGGAGCTTATGCCGCTGAGCTAAATCCCCAGCCCCTCAAGGTTACATTTTAAAATAATGTTTGTTCTTATTAGCTACTACTGGGATATTAGACTATATTGACATTTGTGTACATCTTACATATGACCATTTTCCTGTACTTCATCAATGCTAATCATTTTTAGGTGATTCTTGCGGGCCTTCTAAAAGCAAAAAACTGGCTTTTCCTTTCTATCTCCTCTTTATATTTCATGTTTTATTGTATCACCCAGAGCTTCTAAAATATTATTAAATAATAATAGGGCAGAAGGCTCTAATTGTTATTTCATTGAGAATCAAATTGGAAATGATAAAATGTACTGTAAATGACATTTTCTCCATTGAACATTTCCTGTCATTCATTACATTATTGATTCCCTCTTCATTTTAACACCTTTATTGAAATGTAATTCAGCTACCATATTAATCAAGCATTTAAAACATGCAATTCAATGATCCTTAGCTTACTGATAGACGTGTGTACCATTAATGCAATCAGGTTTAGAATATGTCATTCATCTTTCCCTAAATCCCCATACCCAATTAATTACTCCCATTTCTCACTTTCCTTGCTCTTCCAAGTCCTAGGAACTAGTAATCTACTTTCTGTCTCTATAATTTGCCTATTTTATATAAATAGGATCATATAATAGGTGTCTTTTGGTAACTGGCTTCTTTTAATCAGCATGAAGGTTCTGAAGCTTGCGCTGTTTTAATTACCTATAATCTACAGCTCCCTTTCCCCCTCACCCTACTCCAGGCACTTACTGCCCTCTCCAGATTAATGAAGAACATCCTGGTCTTATTTCCAGGTGCCAGTCTTCTTCCTTTGGCCCATCCAGCACACCTGACCAGTTCTGGATACCACCAGCATACGCATTCTGTGATGCGTAATGGCACCACCTTTCCTTCTAATCCTTGGTAAATTCTTTACATTCTTACTCTACCATGAAGCAAAGCTTCTTATTCATTCATTTCATAAAATCACATTGTCCTGGATCCTCAGTACAACAGTAAGCTGGATAAGAGGGCCTTATGTTTCTTCTGGTATGTAAAGGCCCTGCAGGCTGCCGCCGCACTATGGAGCCCAAGTCAGTCCCATGCTGCGGGCGAAGGTTTCCTGCCCAGAATGTGCTTGCTTGCTCCTGTCCCTGTGTCCTTTCCTCTGTCGAGGGCTTTATTTTTCTTAACACTTGTTTAAACACCACATGGGCTCCGAGGCTCAGATTATTCTGGCTTCATCTGGAAAGCCATCTTTGGTTACTTCAGCTGCCACAGACCAATTGTGCCTTTCCCTAGACACATGCTTTTACATCAAGTATGTGATTACTCTGTTTTCCAGTAGTATACTGAACATACAGTCCTACAAAACTGGCAATTTTGTATGAGGCAACCTAGAAAAATGTGTAACTTGCTTGAGGGCAAAGAGTGAATCTGCTATGCACTTTAAATAGCCCCTCCCTGCCAGGCACCTGAGTCTTTGTTCACTGATCCCAGCAGGTTTTTGCCTTTTCCCAGCAGTCACATCTTGGGGTTGTCTATGTCATAAACGGTTTTAGTCACGCGGCTGTGTTGTTTAGGAAGAAGCAGAAAGAGTGGTGGCGGCTCAGTTATGGCCATGTTTCAAATGGCTGAAGCTGCAGAAATTTTTCTTTCTAGAAAAGTGAGGTAATAGTCTAGAATTTATTTTAGAATTTATAAGCACTCCTTTGACATTATAGAAAGGAAAACATATAATGTTCCAATGGTAAGGATGTATTTAAACCTTGTCTTTGAATACAAGTACTAGCAGCACTGGGAAGGGACTCCAGCTCTTCTGGCTTCTGGGCTACCGGTTTAATCACTATGAAAATCAGACTCTTACATCTGTATGTTCTGGGCAACTGCTCAAAGCTGAATCAAGCATCTTGCCTCTTCTCCCCCACCCCAAAAGAGCCTTACTCCTTTTACCACCACTTCCTACCCATCTTGGTGTGATTTAGGTTAGGACCCTATTCCACAAACACTAGGAAGACGGTGGCCTCAAATAAGACCAAAGGTGACGTGCTGCCTTCAGGTTCCCGCTAAGGACAAAGAATAGAAAAGACCTGCTCGGGTCTTTGCCTGCAGGGTAGGCAAAGGCAAAGTCTCTGGCCAAGAAGTGCAAAGCTCTGAGTAAGGTCAGACCTGAGAATCTGCTGTGTCCCCTAGCCTGGCATTTCCTGCTATCACTACAGTCCTCTACAGGGTCCAGCATGGGAGAACGCCTGTCAACTGCGTGCCCTTGCTAGAGCTCATGTAGGGGACTCTGATACATGGAAGGCAAGCCAGACCTGACAGGACAAAATAAACCCCAAAGGTACTTCCTTCATAAAACTGCCCAAACGTATTTTAAAAAGAAACTACATAACCATGGTATTGTTTTTGCTTCTTGAAGACTTAGGTATATTTTCTCACTGCATAATGGTCTGATACATGAAACCGAGAGGCTGACATTCCAAACTGCTCTCTTTTTTTTAAAATTTGTTTTGTCTTTTTCATTTTTATTGGTACCAGGGATCGAACTCACGTCTGCCTGCTTGCAAGGCAGGCGCTTATGCCGCTGAGCCAAATCCCCAGCCCCCCAAACTGCTCTTTCACTACTTAGTTCTATCTGGGTAGTAAAAAGCAATGGAACTGACTGGAAAAAGAAGGCTGATCCGAGTACAGGTTCTAGCTTATCCACTTTCCAGCTGTGATTCTGGCAAGCTACCTAACTCACTGAGCTTCTGTTTCCTTAACTGAAAAATTAGGGTAATATCTGCCTTGTAGGACTGACAGATCAGATTTAATATACTGAAACTAACCTAACCCAACTTAGTGTCTAAGTTAGAGCAAGTGTTCAATAACTAACAGCTTACTACTACTTACATTTACCTAGGCAGAAATCCTCAATCATTAACACTCATCTCTCTTTTTAAACACACAGGATTTATAGCAGGAGCAAGAGGAAAAGTCCTAGAGTTCATGTGCCATTTTCAGAAAGGCATTGAATTGTTCTGTTTGGATAAGATCAACAGAAATTACAGAACACCATCAAACACATTTCCCCCGATCCCATCTAAATATGAGACAGCTCTTGAGCAAGCATACTTACTTTGAGACCAAAATGCTGGGGAAGACACTTAGCACATGTCAAACTTGATGTGAATCGTTCATGTAAGACAGTATCTTAGCGACGCCTGGAAATTGTCTTTCTTATGCCTTTCCTATTTGTAATTAAATTAGCCACAGGGTAGGGTAACTTTGTAAGTATCCATCAAAAGTTGAAGGATTCATTTTTAGTATTATACGTACAGTGGCTTTACTTAACCAGGTGGTCAAATGGACATGACATGAATGCTAGTGAAATAGACTTCCAAATCTTTAGTTTGAATATCTCCGTTTATTTCTCCCAAAGCGCAAGTCTATGTGACCGAAGTCATGACGATGTGATTAACAGAAAACATACGACATTCTCCCCCATCACCTTGGCCCCTGCACTGGATCCCTTCCATATGCCAAACTAACCTAATGCCTTGAGAAGAGGCAGATGTCCAAGGAGAGGGAAAGGGTTTGTTTCTGGCTTCCATGAAACTTGTTTATCCTAAGGAAGGTACCAGTCTGATTCATTCACTTGGGAAGTGTGCATATAGGACAATGTCACCATGGTCATACTGACTGAGTGTCCAAAAAATATGAAGCCCCATTTGTAATTTAAAGCTTTGCCATGTTATCACCTTGTGAGACAAGGACAAGATGCAGCAGTATGCTGCTATCTTCTTCCAGATTTTCCTATTTTTCACTTTTGCATTCTCTCTATCAAACTGTTGTCACTTCAGATGTTTCCAGAACTCAAGAGACTGTTGAATGTCAGCTTCTACAATCTAGTCAGCTGATAAATACAACAAATATGCTCACCCTTCTTATGCAAAGGCAGCCCATGAAAGCTGCCTGGGTGAACTTACAGCTGGGGATACACAGTTCTCTCCCTCTTCTATTCTGGTCAAGATGGTCAGCATTGGAATTTGAGGCATATGGCTTTCTTGCAGACTAAGACAACAGACTTTATTTGATTTACTTTCTTGAAGACCAATCAAAAATTACAATTAAGTTAAAAAATAACTTAGTGCTGCCTTTTCCAAACCACAGTTTCAGAAACAGCTGCTTATTACTCATGTGTGGCACCAGGAAATTGCAGTGTCATGTTCAAGGTCTGCAGCCAGTGGAGATCTGTGGGATTGGAAAGAGGCACAAATGATTCCTGTCAGTTTACCTTCACCCTCTTGGGACCTCACAAAACTAAGTCTACAGGGAAAACAAGACAGATCACTAGAACAAAAAAAGAAAAAGCTCTTAGCAAATTTCGTTATGCACTGGCTGATTCTTCCTTTCTGGTTTGTCAAGTTACCTTCTATTTCAAAATAAGCACGCCCAAACCACTGTGTAAAATCTAGATTTCGGACTACTGTTAGCAATACTTTGATGAAGAGGCTGCTGCACTGGACAAATGGCTCTTCTCTGAAAGTCTAACTCAAAGACCCAGTTCCTGCTGAGCAAACCCACCTGCGGCTCACTAGGAACAAGTGTGGGAATGGCAGCAGTAAAATTGTCATATACTGTGAAATACTTCCAATATAATTTAGCTTGTACTTGCTTGGCTAGATGACTGTGAGAGGCTGCATTTTGTCTCTGTGCCGTTTGTGCGCGTTAATAGGTGGGCAAAGTAGAGTCTAGTAACCTAAGCTAGGTGAGTCTACAGGAAGCTGGGAAACACAGTCTGTTGATTCTGCTCAAGTCGGAAAACCCTAACACACAGTGAAACTATTCTGCATCCTCATTCCATTCTAAAATTTACTGCTTTTACTCACAAATTCTTTTTTTTTTTTTTTTCAGGCAATGCTAGTTTCTAATACTCACAAATTCTTTAAAACAGAAAATAAAATGTGTATCACCACAAGTATGTGGGATATGCCTATTTCAAAAAGTTAGATAAAACTCTACTTTCCATAAATAACCTTTGAGCTCCTTATCAGGGCTCAATGCTGAGATGTTTATACATAAACATGGCTGCCCTTCCCCCAATCCATTATGGAACTGGTCAACAGGATGTAGGTTTTGGCTAATGGAGCATTTTGCTGAAGGACTGTTATGATGTCACCAATTAGCTCTTATCTGATATTTTCCCAAAGGTGATAGTTTCTACTAAGACTTTGGAAACTGTGATTTAAATAATAAATTTGTGAGTGGCCATAATTATTCCTCTCATATTACATTTTGCTTCCTGCTTGAAACTAAGCCTCAGGGAATAAAAGATAAAGGAATTTCAATAGCAAAGACAAACCCACAGTGTAAATTTCTTATTCAGAAAAATTTATGGGATGGGGCCTATCTGTGACAATTTTTCTGCACTAAATGCCTTGAGGGCTTAGCTTAGTCAAGCTGAAATTCCACAGAACTTTAAAAATGAATTTGCAAATACTGAGGGCAATAGCGTGGTTCAAATATGTTAAGCCCCAAAATGGCCAAATGATCTGATACAGGGGTATGGGTATTTTATACAGTGGTACCTTGGTACTGCTTGTTAATTGCTCTGAGAGGAAGAATGAGCATCAAAAAAAATGACAAATACCCCTCAAATTATTCAGGCTGGAAAGGGGAGCCATTAGGCAATATTTAACATGCAAGTTCTAGCTTCCATGTTAAGTGCCTTGTTCAATGAGTTTCAAAGTCCCAAGGTATGACAGTATGGGAAAAACAGATGACAATATCACAAATTGAAACAGTGCTGAAAATTCCCAGTATGATCAGAAGAATTAACTCTGTTAATTAGCTTTATGTCTGAAATAAATCTGATTTAAGTTTCTAGTATTCATTCTTGGCCCTAAGTTGTAGCATTACTGATTCACTGGGATAGCAAATGAGAAAAATTTCTAAGCGGTCTTTGTAACCCTGTTTCTTTATTTAATACAGGAAGAACCTGAGGCCCAGAGAGCAGACAGAGCTGACTAAGGTCACATAGCTACCAAGTGACAGATGGGGCTTTCTTCTTAAGCACCCTGCACAAGGACAGGGCCCTTGAAAGAGCTTTTGGGCCAGAGTGTAGCCTGAGGGTCTGCATCAGCCCATGGAATTCCATGATCACGTGAGTCTGTGGTGCTGCCAGGTAAAAACACGAATGTCTAAACCCTGCCACCCCTGCACCCAAGCAAGATGTGCAGTCCACATGGGGCAGGTTCATACCCACGTGAATCCACAGTCTGATCTGATCTGAATTGGACCTGCCTTTGGTTTATGGAAAGGGAACATAAAAATTCTAACTGTATATTCACATCCTGTATCATTTTCTGTATATGGAGATAATCTTAGTGCCTTACTGGTTAAGCTACTGAGAGATTCATACAGTAGCTTGGAATTCTATGAGAAAAATGGCCTTCCCATCAATAACTAGCCCTAGTCTAGTTACCAGAACTTGGAGATGTAACTTTATTAAGGAGAAAAGCAACTGCAGCTGGAAAAACAAAGCAAAGCAAAACAGTGGAAGCACTAGGGCTTTTCAGAAAGGATCTGAGTGGCAATAATGTGAATACCTGCTTTCAGTGACAGGGAGAAAAAACAAGACCCAAAGCAATATTACTTGATCAGGTGAGGAAATGAACCACAAACAGCAATCAGAACACTGCTGGATGTGGTAGTACGAAATGAACCACAAACAACAATCAGAACACTGCTGGATGTGGTGGTACGTGCCTATAATCCCAGCACTCTAGGAGTGACTGCAAATTCAAATCCAGCTGGGCAACGTAGTGAGACCCTGTCTCAAAATGTGGGGAGGGTTAGGGTTATAAAGCCCCTGGGTTCAATTTCTAGTACTGTACTAAATAAGAAGAGGAGAGGGGGAAAAAAAGCCAGGATACACACGAAGGCCATAGCAAAGCAGGGAAGAAGTCGGGAAAGGATGCAAGCAAAGTAAGGTTACATAGAGAAAGGCAATTCAGATGCTCACAAAGCGAGAGAGGGAGAGAAAGGGGCTACAGCTGATTGTGATCTGAAATGTGCAGACTGTGAAATCCTGGTTTGTTTCCTAGTGGTGGCCCTCCGTAAGCCAGAAGTAGACGACCTTTTCTTAGATCAACCAGCTTCTCCAGGTCTCAGTTTCCTCATCTAGAAATACAGTGATTATGCTAAGTCATTCAAAACGAAATGATCAATAAGGATTCCTTTCAGTTTGAAGATTCTATGATTTTTGTGATTAACCAACAGGGAAAACATCAAAAGGATTTTTTTCAATAGCTCGGGAATATAGAAAGGGAAAATATCTGGGGAAATGGATAAAAGGTGAGTTTAACCAGACTAATTAGAAAATACTCCAGGAAATTTTTGACAGAAGTAAAATAATGTCACCAGCTTTTCATTCTCTCGCTTGCTGAGTGCCATTCAAAGGGGGAAGTAAGGTCTTTCAGAGATCATCTACTCCCAGGTGTACCACCAGATATCAGTTTTCCTCTGCAAATCCCTCCTCTCTTCAGTGCATTTAGTTAGTCAATGTTTAGCTAGCACTTTGGGGATGAAAAGCACAATATAAGGGCTCAACATTATCATTATTACTTAACAGCCTTTCTGGGACTAGCAATGCCTGAGATTAAATGAGTAATATGAGTTCCGGGGTAGAGGCTGTGATCTAATAAATTGCTGGGTCACAGATGGAGAAATACAAACCTTGCACAAAAACTGAAAGAGGTGCTATCTATTAGCCCGCACACCAGATCCAAGATTGCTGGTAATTTTTATTCTATGCTTCAGGCGTCAATGAACAGTAAACACCACTTACAACACAGTACTTATCATGATTCCACACATCCTGTTTCTCCAGAATACTGTCCTGGGTGCTGGTGCTATTTGTATGCTGGGAATATGTAGAACCACAGTATGGGTTCAAATGCATGGGAATTTAGTACACAAGAAAGTAGGAGCAGGTAAGTCACTTAGTAAATGCTGTTGGGGTGACTGGTTAGCCATCGGGAGAGAAAATAAAGTTGAATCCCTAACTCATCTCATAAAAATGTGAAATTTTATGTAAAATTTCATAAGACCTGTAAAAACTGAAGATTTCAAAAAAGCCATAAAATATTTTTAAAAGCATAAATATTAGAAAAAATATAAGAAAAACATTTATTGTGGACTGAATATGATCAAGCCATAAAAGTGATTTTTTTTTTGGTACTAGGTTATCGAACTCATGACTTTGCACTTGCTAGGTTGGTGCTTATGCCACTGAGCTAAATCCCCGGCCTGAAAGTGATAAATATAAATAAAACAAAGAGTACATAATAGAATACCATTTAAAAATAAGGTAACTAGGAAAATATTTCCTATTTAATATACAAAAGAGCTCTTTCAATTTAATAAGATCAACCATATAAGTTAAATGCAGATTAAACAGGTAATTCACAAAATTACAAAGGGCCAATAACATAAAAGCTATGCTCAATCTTACATTGGAAAAAAACTGAAACAACTGAGTAGCTTTTTTTTTTTTAAATCAGAATGGCTATAATTTAGAATATTAATAAAGAAAGTTAATATAGAAAGAGATACTCTAAGATACTAAGTGGAAGAATAAATTGGTTTCACCTTTTCTTGCTTTTTTTTTTTTTTTTGTCTTTTTCCTTTTTATCGGTACCGGGGATTGAACTCACGACTGCCTGCTTGGAAGGTAACTGGCAAGATCTATCAAATTTCAAAGCATTCTCTTGACCTACGGTAGCACTGTACTTTATTTATTTATTTATTTTTTGTATTTTTCTTTTTTATCGATACCGGGATCGAACTCACGACTGTCTGCTTGCAAGGGAGGCCCTTATGCCGCTGAGCTAAATCCCCAGCCCAGCACTGTACTTTAATGAGTTTATACTGAAGACATTGCTCCTCAAGTGCACCGGGAAACGTGGAGGGTGTCACAGCAGCACAGACCCTAATGGAGGAAAACTGTTTCGGTTTAAAACTGAATTAAGGTTAAATCACCTCAACTTAGGTAACTCAAATGACGGTAGGGAGAAAGTAACTACACTATGTAGCCAATACAAAGAATGAAATAAACGCTGTGCCCTGAATGTGCACCTGCCTCCAGTGTCCACAGATGGCCAGATGACCCGCAAACTGCAAAGCAGAGGCAAGACATTGAAAGGTTGTAACTTAATCCTGTTTAGCAAAACTTTACCACTGTAAACATGGAGGATTATCTGAAGACACAGACCTGCTCAGTTAACAAAAGCTTCCTTAGGAAGTAGGGAACAGAAGAGACTTTAAAAATGTAATTCTGGGCCTGGGGTGTAATGGCCTAGCATATGTGAGGTCTTGGGTTAGGTCCTCAGCACTGTAAGGTAAGTACATAAGATTCTGTATTCTTTGATTTTTAAATAATTATGAAACATTTCTTTTATAATGTGTTCAAACTATAAAAAAAAAGCATGGCTTTAGAAACATAATTTGCATATTGCATATACGTAGACATTATTAAAATACAGAAAATCTTCATGTTTGGTTTTTATAACTCATATATATATATATATTATATATATATATATATTTTTTTTTTCTTTCTTTTTTTTTTAAGGCAAGGTCTTGCTATGTCGTCCAGGCTGGCCTCAAGCTCAGGGCAATCCCCCTGCCTCAGCCTCCTGCATACTGGGATTACAGGCATGCGCCATCATGCCCAACTTTCACTTATTTTTTTTTTCTTTTTCTATTTTCTATTTTTTATCAGTACCAGGGATCGAACTCACAACTGCGTGCTTGCAAGGCAGGCGCTTATGCCACTGAGCTAAATCCTCAGCCCCCACTTTCACTTATTCTTTAAAACATGTTTATTTTCACAGAATTTCCTATCAGCGAACCTGCTGTCACGGCATTAGATTTGAGGCATATATCCATGGAGGCGTGCTGTCCAAGCAGAATGCTCTCCTACTTAGGAGTTGTTCAGGCTTGGAAGGTAACACTGCCTAATCAGTTAGGATGATTTATAAGACATGCAGTGTCAACATCCGTATCTAATACCCGGCAATTTAAGTTTGGTTTCTGTTTACATAATTATCACTAAAATCTGGACATTTATCTTTTTAAATACCAGCCCAGGAGTTAGTATGCAATCGGCTAGGAGGCACAGTGTTTGCTAAGAATTCACCTGAATGTTTTAAATGCCCTCTCCCAGCTGAGATGTGTTTTCTGGGCCAGGGCTTTCTCCTTCCTCACTGGCGTTTGATGACTGCCTTCCCTGGAGCACATGCTCCAGCTTGAGCACCCGGTTGCTCTGCTAACGTGTATCAGTTTTAGATTGTGTTTTGGGTTTTTTTTGAATGAACAGTTAAAGCAGGAGAAAGAGGATTGACACCAGATTTTAAAATTCATTCTCCACCTATTCAGAGGTGCTAAAAATTCTGTACTACCCTGGGTACTACATCAAAGTATGTTACCCAATTCAAATGTTTCACCACTTAGTTTGATGTCAGTGCACTCACTGACCTGTCCTAGATGTGCCCTAAAGAAAGAAACGAAAACTTTGGATTTACAGCAGGTGGATATTCAAAGAAAAAGCATTTCAATATCATGTTGAGAAGTCTGGAAAATCTAAATGGAGAAAAGCACTAAGAATGCAAGCCAGTGCAGAGCCGACCTTCTGGAGGGCTGAGGGCAGATGTCTGCAGTCTGGTAGCACTCACTGTCTCGTATACCCCAAGAACCTGGAGTCCCGCTACTCCAGCACCTGTGTGCACCAGGCCAGGAGAAATGGGAGAAGGCTTAGATTCCTTTGCTTCATTAGTAGTTATGACGAAGAGGAAATACTGACCAGAGCAGAACCTAGTATGAGTTGTAGAAGTTTCGGTTTTCCTTGGCTTCCTTGTCTTCCATGAGTGTAAGTAACTGAAGAATGATTTTACTTAGTCCTTCATAATCTTATTTTCTGTAGTGAAAACAGTGTAGCTAATTGGAACTCCAAGCAGTTGTGGACTAGCTTAGGTAAAGTAGAAGAGGTTCATTTATTTCCTTTTTAAAATTACATCTTTAAAACCTTAAGTTTAATATATTTAAGGAAAAGGACACAGACTTTGTTTGCTGCTGCCGCCTTTTGTTTTCAGCGCTGGGGACTGAATCTAGGATCTCACAGCTGCCAGGCAAATGCTCCGCCTCTGAGCTACAGTCCCTCCCAACACCCAAATCTTCAGCGTCTGGCTCAATGAATTGTAAAACGTGCACTCTTGGCCTCAGTTCCAAGTACTCCAACTTACTCTTTATGCCATCAGCATAGGGATCTCAGTAAAATTCAGGTTTGACCAAATAATAAAAACAACAATAATGAAATTGGCAATAATCACCACCATCGCTCAGCAATGATTAACCGCTTAACATGTGCTGGTCACCATACTAAGCTTTTAACTGGGATCCAGTTTAAGATACGCAAAGCACTTCCAACACTGGCAGACACATAGTGAGCATTAAATAATAATAACTATTAGTACTGATCTTTACAAGAGCCCTAAAAGTCCAGTGTTTTTATCATTCCCAGTTTTACAGGAGCTGAAGCTCAGGTTTAGCACGTTACGCCCATCTCCAAGGTCATTCAGCTTGCAAGTGGAGAGTGGGCAGCTAGACTCCTAGAGCCCAAGCCCTAGTCACCATGCTGTCGTACCATGCGCATCGAGCTGGAATTTCTTCCATGAAGAACCCCTCAAGTCTCTTGTGCCCCTCCAGGAGGAGATGCTAAACACAGCTTATTTTTCCACACTAGATTCCAGTCTTCTGTTTGCATGTTGCCTGCTTGCGCCTGAAAAGGTTAGGTTACAACAGCTACCGTTCAGTGCTGCTATCATATGTGAGTTTTGGTGCTTTTTGCACTTATTCCCAATTCTCACTGTAACTTAACTATTATACTAGTTTTACAAATAAGTAAACTCGATATGGACAGGTTAGGAGTTTTTGGTCAGAGTCAAGATGCATTCAAACCGGAATTTGGATTCGGGCCTGTCCCATCTCAGAGCTTGGTTCTCCCCCTTTAAAGCGGTTCTTCTCAAGTCATATCTTACACAACTGGCTCAAATGCTGTCTCATTTCCAAGGTGTACTGGCCCCTAATTAGTCCCTTCTTGCTCCATGGTCATCTGTAGTTCTAAACAGATCGCTTGCTAAGGAGAAACAGCTCTTGTCCCATTTCTATTTTAGGCCTTCCAAGTGTATTCAACCTTTGCATTCAAAAAGCTAAAACTGAGTATTTCTGAAACATTCCTGCTGCTGGCTGTGGATCCAAACATTTAAATTGCAGCTTTGTCCCAACAAAATGGCAAGTCTTCAACCAGAAGGGGTTACGGTCTGAGGGAAGGAGCAGAGGGTGCATGGAGAAGCGGCTGCGAGTCGCACGCCACAGGCGAACTAGGACTTTGAGGGGACGTGAGTCACTCCTGGAAGATGAGCCCTGGGAGGAGCCAGAGTGATACTAAGGTACAAGCTTTGAATTGATAGTGAGAAGTGTTTTATCACTGAGATGACCAGTATTCTTGATCATGGATGGTAAAAAGTACAGCAACACTGGAGTATCCGTGTGTGTTTAGCTCCTTTTGTACATTAACACTAATGTGCAGCCCCAGAGGCAATGGCTGCCCTGCAGCTGCTTCCTGATAAGCACTAGCAGCGTTTGGTTGTGATCATTCAATCTTATTTAAGTTAATTCTCTACCTTATGAACTTAACAAAAATTTAAATTACATCTGTGTTTCTTTCAAGTCCCAAATTACGAATTCTTTCTGTTTAAGTAAAAGCAAAAAGTCCACTTGGTACGCACAATAATTAAAATAGTTTAAAAAGTGAACTGGGTTGATAAAGTGATTCTGAAATTGATCTGGAAGAGTAAAACTGTTAGACACAAATAAGATAATTGTTTAAAACAAGAATATAAGGATGTAGGGTTGAGGGTATAGCTCAGTGGCATGGCGCCTGCCTAATAAGTGTGAGGTCCTGAGTTTGATTCTTGATTCCAAAATAAGTTAACAACCCCCTCCCAAATATAAGGATGTGTTTATGCCACCAAATGTCAAAATATAAAATTCAGCTAAGTGATACCGGCACTGAAATTGCTACTAAGGAATATAAATGACTGCTCAGAAACACATGCGCTTAGAATCCAGGGAATGTAGTCTGATCACCCAAAGTCAGCACAGGAGGCACCCTTGTGTGTGCGTGGCATTGGGAACTGACCCCGCAGTGCGCTATCACTGAGCTATATACACAGTCCTTTGCATGAGTCTTGCTAAGGTGCTCAGGTGGAGCTGGAATTTGGGATCTTGCTGCCTCTGCCTCCCTCGGTGCTGAGGTTACAGGTGTGTACCACTGGACTCCAGTGGGAAAACACTCAAAAAAATGGAACTTGAATGCATGATTTGCCCATGGGGGAGGGAATTGACACACATCACTTTGTACCAAAAAGATAAATTTCACAAATTCATTAAGTTGTTGAATTACAGAATAATTTTTAGTGCTTGGGATCAAACCCAGGGTCTTAGGTATGCTGGACTCTACCATTGAGCTGTACCCCAAGACCCTAAAATGAACTATTAAAACAACCAAGAAAATGCAGACAATTATATGTGAGGACAGAGAAGGGCTTTATATGCTTTCAAGCCACAGAAGAAATTACACAGTGGAGAAATGGACAGATCTGAATTCATGAAGTTGAAAACTTGTGTTTACTAAAAAAACACCATGTAGAAAATTAAAGGGAAAACAACAAAACTAGGGATAGTATCACACATAAGGTGCTGACAGCTTTAATATATAAGTAACTAAAAAACAGACTGTCATGGGGCTGAGGATTTAGCTCAGTGGCATAAGTACCTGCCTGACAAGCTTGAGGTCATTTCAATCCCTGGTACCAAAAAAGAAAAACAAAATCCCACACTGTCCAAATTGGGCATAGGATGTGATAAATTCATTAAAAGTAGGTGTAGTTATAAATGCAGTAAAAAAAATTTAGTCTCACAAATAATAAAAAAGGCATGCAAAGTCAAACAGTAAGTAGTCTCAATCCCTTTTGCCTCTAAAATTATCAAATGTTTGTGTGGTGTTTTTAATGACAACAGTTCACGTTCTAGCTTTTAATGACAACAGTTCATGGTCTAGTTATCTGAAGGGAAAATATACTGCTAGTGAGTACAAAAATACCCAGGGCTTTTTAAAAAGAAGCCCAAATGCATCTGACTACAGTAGTTCCTCTTTTAAATTCACCTTAAGTTAGAATAAAAAAAATGATCTTGTACAAGAACATAATTAGAGCATGTCATTAATAATAAAGAATTGGGAAGCCCTAAATGTCCTGCAAAAAGGAAACCAACTATGGCAATGGGCTCTCCCACAAGTGCTCACAATAGCTGAGGACCTGACCCGGGCTGCCAAGGCTGGCGTCGGAGCCCACCATGCAGCCTGGAGGATTATTTTCTTGTTAGCAACTGTCCATGCTTTCCCAAGTTTGCTGAAATCAGTGTGCTTTTACAACCAGGAAAAAACAAAATGAGAAGAAACAACTTTTTATAAAATGAAGTGGGGGGGCTGGGGATTTAGCTCAGCAGCATAAGCGCCTGCCTTGCAAGCAGGCAGTCGTGAGTTTGATCCTGGTACCAATAAAAACAAAAAAGACTAAACAAAACAAAACAAAACGAAAAAAACCGAAGTGGGGTCCAGAGGCCCTCTGAAATTCTGCGCTCTGTCCCGCCATGGTCAGTGCTATGAGGGCAGCACCAGCCCTAAGTCCTCTTTCTGCTCCCTGGGTCCCTTTCTTCAAGTTCCCTCCCCTTGCCCCTGTTCTCTCCAGTGTGAAGAGGACGCTCTGCGTAAGGCAGCACTGTCCTGGGGCCAGTGTGGCCTCCTTGTTTTCTTCCCTCAGGTCCTCCTCCGCTGTCTTCCTGCTCACCGTTAGGCCTGCGAGTGTGTCCCGGAGTAACACTGACTCCAAGGCCTGGTTCTGCGAAACAGTGCAAGGCATCTTTGGGTTAAATGCAGACTCAGTCATTCACAGTTCTATGGCTGAACTGCATTTTTCAGTGGTTATCCTTTAGACTCAAACCCCTTTACAAAGAAATTTAAGGAGAGCAAAACACAGGAAACACTGCCAAGTGCCAATAACATATTTTAGTCGTTTGGGGAGTGGGCAGCTTTAGAAACCACAAATTCCTACTTATGCAAGGGCTACTTGAGCCTTTCTTTTATTGCTTAGTGACAGGAACCTGGCTCTTAGACCATGGTCAGAGTTGCTCTCTCTTGTTTTCTTTTTCCTCGCTCTCTGAAACATTATAAAAGGCATGGGTTATCACAATGGGAGTTGGGTAATCCTACAGCTCTAGTCAAATAATAAAAATTATTTTCCATGCACAGAGTGCTTCATTCAGACTAAAAGGCAGATACTGACTGTCTGGCTCTGAAGTTCAGATATATTCAAATGTGGCAAGGCTTCCCACCTGTGGCTCTACCTCAGCAGGCAAGGCTTGGTACCCTGTGCTCTGCTGGGTGTTCAGTCTCCTTTCTCCAGGGAGGTAAGGTGCCAGTCACCAAGACAGGCATAACACAAAATGCAAAGAATTCCAGAGAGCTCTTTTTCGTCTTTAGATCTATTTTGATGATAAGGACTAGGAACCAAACCATCAGAATTCACTGATCTTCCTCCTCCTCCTCCTCCTCCCCCTCCTCTTCTTCCTTTTTCTCTTTTTCCCTCCTCTTCCTTCTTCCTCTCCCTTCCTCTTCTTTCTCTTCTTCCTCTTCCTACTCTTTCCTCCTCCTCCTCCTTCTTTTCAGATGCACTAATTTATCACCAAAGAAACAAGGTGCCAGTGAGCTCAGGTCTTCACATCAATTCATTAAGCTATTGGAAAATGTGAACTAGTCCCTGTAGGGCACAAGTAGATGGCAGTGAAAGAATTTTAAAACTTCTTGACACACAACCCACTGAGCACTTGGGCAGTGAGCACGTGGACAATGTGCAGAGCAGCTGTAATCCAGGGCAGCAGCCCTGGAATGCGGTCGCTGACATCCGCCTGAGTTACCGTCAGCTAACATGGGGCAAGTGACTGATTTCATTCCATACAGGTTATAATGAAGTGATCTGGCAAAAGTACTACCAAAAATCTACAGAAATAAGAACTATAGAAAAAGTGGGAAGAGATCTTCAACAGAATACTAGCATACTGAATCCAGCAACATAGAGAAACAAGTAAACACTAAGACCAATTGGAATGTATCCCAGTAATGCAAAGTTAGTTTAACATTGGAAGACCAAACAATGTAATACACCATGTGAATAACAAAGGATAAAAATCAAGTAATACGGGGCTGGGTATTTTGCTCAGTGGCATAAGCGCCTGCCTTGCAAGTGTGTGGTTGTGAGTTCAATCCCTGGTACCGATAAAAAAAGAAAAAGACAAAAAAGAAAAAAATCAAGTAATACTTTCAACAGATACAGAAAAAGCATGTAACAAATCTACCACATTTCTTTGATAAAAACACTCAATAAACTAGAAACAGAAGGAAACATCTTCAGTCTGTTAGAAGGCATTTATGAAAAAGCAACAGTTAATATCATACTTAATGGCTGAATGGACAAATGTTTTCCTTCTTACCACATCTATTCAACATTGTACTAGAAGTCTGAGCCAGGGCAATCAGGCAAGAAAAAGAAATGACAAACTCCAGATTGGAAAGGAAAGAGGGGAAGCTACCTCATCTCAGATGACAAAACTGCATGTAAAGAAAAGTTGGTAAGAGTTTGCTGACAAGTAACAACAACAACAAAAAGACCAAATATATTAAAGCGTGAAATATTCTCTTCATTGTATGTCTGCGTGTACTTTAGTTTCTTTCCCCCTTACTACTAAACACATTGTGTACTACTTAAATGTACATGATATTAGGCGATGTTAATCAATAGAATGACAAATTACTAGCCCACTTGGGTGCTAATTTGGCTCAGTCTGGCCTGCCTCCTGTGGTGCTCTGGGTCCTTTCTAATCCCAAGAGGACAGATGACATGAGTTGATTGATAGGCCTGCCTGGGTCCTCTTGGCCTGGACAACTAAAGACTCCAGATGGACTGGGAGCCTGGACTCAGAACCGAACAAACCTGTCAATCACATGTGCCGCTGAAGCTGAGGTTTCCCTGTAGATGAGAATGAGAACCTGCCCTTCTCTCCATGAAGACCCTTTAAGGCACAAGGAAAGCCCTGTAAAGGCCACGGCCACTCAGAGTCAGTAGAACAAAAGCTCTGCACCTGCCAGTCACACCTTGTAAGTGCACAGTGTGGCACAGGGCTTTGAGAGAGTCTTGTGGGAGCTCTCTGGCTAGTTCCCTTCTGTCGCTTGGGGTTAATGTTTGGCCTTGACCCTGCCAAATCTTCTCTGGCTCAGACTACCAGATGAGCTGCTTTAAAACTTGCTGGATGTGGCTGGGGATTTAGCTTTGTGGCATAAGCATCTGCCTTGTAAGTGCCCAGTTGTGAGTTCAATCCCCCTGAGATCAGTCCCAGGCTAGGGATTTAGCTCAGTGGCATAAGTGCCTGCCTTGCAAGCTCACGGCTGTGAGTTCAATGCCCGGTACCAATAAAAACAAACAAAAAACTTGCTGGACTGTCTGCCAACCCCTGTTGAGATTTCTACCCACACTGTTTTTCAGTAGATTAGTATTTCTGCTTTGATATTAGATTTTTTTCTCCATTTTGACTTTAGTGCATGGTGATAGACATGGTCTACTTTTAGTTTTCAGCATATGGAGAACAAGTTTTTCCAGCACCACTTATTAAAGAGGCTGTCTTTCTTTCAGTGAATGTGTTTGGCCCCTTTGTCAAGATAAGATGGCTGAGTGTGTTTGTAATTGTGTCTGTATCTTCTAATCTGTTCCACTGATCCTCAGATCTGTTTTTTTTGTCAGTACTATGCTGATTTTATTACAGTAGCTTTGTACTTTAATTTCAAGCTAGGGATTGTGATGCTTCTGCAGGATTGCCCTTGCTATTCTAAGTCTCTTCCAGTTCCAGATGAATTTTAGGAATGTTTTCTCTACATCTGTGAGGTATGCTAATGGTATTTTGATTGGGATTGTTTGAAAGATAACAATACACAATATAATAACCACTGTTAATTTCCCATCATCTTGTTTTGAAATTGTCTTGTTTTTATTGTTTTTTCTCTTTAAAAAAAAGTTAAATAAAATCTTGCTGGAGTCTTTAAATTTGCTGCTTGTTTGTACTTCAACTCTGCTGTCAACCCTTCCAACTTTAGCCTCCTTGACAAGGACATTTTGGGCCTCACGCTCTTCCTTTTAAAATTCTATCATGGCCAGGGATATAGCTCAGCAGCACAAGTGCCAGCCTGGCATATGCAAGGTCCTGAGTTCAATTCCCAGTACAAAAAGAAGAAAGAAAAAGAAAAATCTATCAGTGTCTGCAAATGGACTTTTTCTAGACCAACTCTGAAATTCCATATGAAATCATGTGTTCATCAAGGGAAGAAATTTAAAAGGAGAAAGAGGAAGAAAAACCAACTTTTCAAATTTTCTTCTGTGTTCTGAGTTCCAGAAAAAACAGCAGCAATGTTAGAAATAAAACCAAAGAATGACTGCTTATTTCTATTTTTTCTTAAGTATTTCTTAGCTGTTCTCTGAACTTTCTATTTTGAAAGAAAATATGAAATAAAGTATCATGGGCACCCCGTATCTGTGGGGCTCATCTCCATGGATTCAACCAACTATGGATTAGAAATATTTGGATAGACCAACTGCTTTTTTTCTTGATATAAACTATGGTACAGCAACCACTTTACATAGCATTTGTACTGGATTAGGTATTATTAAGTGATCTACAAATGATTTCAAGCAAGCCATGTGTAAGCTATGTGAACATACAATGTCTTTTTACACAAAGGACTTGAGCATTCAGACTTTGGCAGGGGGTGGGGCAGAATCCTAAGTATGCTGAGGGACAGACAACTCTGTAATTACACCAACAGACTGACTGTTCATAGTAATTAGCTGAATCAGATACCTCATATTTTAAAAATTACTTTATTAATAATTAGTGTTATAGACATAAGGAAACTGCTTCTCTTCTTCTGCTCCTTCTCCTCTTCCTCCTCCTCCTTCTTTTTTTTTTTCTTGGTACCAGGAATCGAACTCACAACCTCATGCTTGTCAGGCAAGTGCTCTGCTGCTGAGATATATTCTTAGCTAGCATACGAAAATTTCACAAGCAGGAGTTCTTTAATAATTTCTCTGTGGAAAGTGCTTAGGTATTGCAAATATACTTTTAAAAAGGTGCCTGAATACACTGTAGAAAGAAAGGTTGTGTGAGTCCCTGTCACCTTCCTGAAATGCTCACGAATGCTAGGCCCCTAGGAGGAACTGCCCTGTAATTGACTTAGCTGTGGCGTGCAAATCTCTTGTGTTCTGGCTCAGTACAATTTATTTTTTAAGCTTCCAATTTTTAGTTTTGCCAACCCAGGATACTAAAACTCAAAGCAAAATCTGTCATCTACCTGAGGCTGGGGATTTAGCTCAGCGGCATAAGCACCTGCCTTGCAAGCAGGCGGTCGTGAGTTCGATCCCCGGTACTGATTTAAAAAAAAAAAAGGACAAAAAAATCTATCATCTATCTCACTATCATTTCACAAAATGGAAGAGGATTTTAAAACCAATGGAGGCAGAAATGGAACGATTTCAGAAAAAAGATATGGTTTAGGCCAGATATCCGTATGTGGAGCAGTGAAAGCTGCAACACAGATGAGCCCCACACCGACACAAGGAAGTCGATAATCTCTATGATAAAAGCACAGGAGAGTTCAGCAAGGACAGAAGTCATTTATGAATTAAAGCCACTAAAAGTCATTAAAAGCCAAAGCTATTGCTTCAAAGTTCCAAATGGAAAAATCACGACAGCGATTCCCAAACTTCGATCATGTGAGAATACCTTCACAATACTGTCAGAGCCGCATTCCACCTGCATGATTAACACTCTGTATAAACTGAATCATCTGTGTACTTAAGTTGTTAAAATATGAAGCCATATATGAACACCATAAATAAAAAAACCAGTATCCTGGGCCACAAAATCAAGCTAACACAAATGCTGGCAAGGCCTGCACCTTTCTTTCTGACTTCAACTCTGTGGTTGAAAAGGAGATTACTGGTAGCAGGTGGCAAGGGTTCAAGTCATACCAGCATCAGAATGAAATTTTCTGTTTGGTTTAACCTGAATAGGGAGATGAAGGCAGTAATTTTCTTATTATGTAATTCCATGTAATTTTAAGCCATGCTACTGTATTGCCTAAAATTATTATCTGTATCCACTGTTTGAATGTCCACTTTATATGCTTTAATTTTGTAACTTGAACAACTAGTTCTAAGATGACAATATGTATTATATTAACTAGTGATTTCCTACTGTTTATTTTTTCTACAATTCTGTATAACTTGTACCCTTTTTTTCTGTTTTTTCTCCTTAAGTAAAATTTAAAAAAATATAAAAAAAATTATTATCTGTATCAATTAACACTGTTTTGGTAGACATTCCACAGAATCAGGAGCGTCCTGGCATAGTAATCAGGAGCACCGTCCAAAACAAGTTGCCTAAGTTCAGATTCCAACCTTCCCATGTTCTCGCTGGTGACCTTAAGGCTTTCATCTGTGATAGGGAAGAATAATAATGTACACTCTACATTATGGATTGTTCATGGGGAGCAAGTGGATGGATATATGCAATGGTCTTGGAACAGTAATCAGCACATCTGAAGAGTAAAACATGTTAGTTACTATTCTTATTTATCTCGCACTTTGGGAAACACCCCCTGAAGACACTGGTGTAGGCCTACATTAGGCAATGTCAGGAATGTGGTAATATAGCGACATACTTCTGGAAAGAACTGATAGCTAGAGAATATGAATGATAATTATCTTACTAAATTAAAGTTAAATGAATAACTTGTTCCATGTGCATCTATGGCAATTTATTGTTCACTTTGTGTAAGTTTCCTTCCATGCCTTCTTTCCCCAGCCAACCACAAACCTGAATGGTATGTTTTTGCCTTTTGATGGAGTAAACAACACGTTCGATACAAAAATGTCACAGCGCAAAGAAGCTTTCAGGCTTTTAACTGTAAGTCAGCCATAAATCAGCCATGCAGGTAAACAGGGCTGCCTAAGTGTATCAGCTTTTTAAATATAAATCAGTGTCTCAGCCGTTTGCAGTAAATAAGAGAATTAATATAGAATTTAATCCTCAGAGGAGCACAAGTTATACTTTAATTCGTAGTTTGAAATATAGTAAGGGAGGGCTTATCAATAAATCAGCAAATAAAATGCTAACATCAAAAAGGGGTGGTTCGAGGGGGATCCTAAGATGGATTAGCTGGTCCTGAACAAGAAAGACGCATATTAATGTATCCTAAGCTGTTGCCTTTCATGTGTCCCATTCCTTTTGTCCCTGAACTATATTTAGTACAGAGAGAACAACAGCGCTGCCAGGACGGCCAAGTAGAAAGAGAGGGCATTAATTTAGGAGGACGTGGTCAAGGTTAGGGCAAGGAGATAGTGGGCAAGTACATATTTGGCTTATTAAAGTACAAGATAAGGCCACCCTGGGAATTCATAGCAATTCCTAGACCTTGTCTATTTTCGGCCTGTCTGTGGTATCATTCAGAAGGGTCTGGACTAGACAAACGCCTGTCTTTCTCAGTGTCCTCCATCTCTATGGCATGATCTTGGAAACCTCTTTATCTCCTCCCTTTTCTCCTTACTCAAGTTTGTCTCTCCCTCCAGTGCTGTGAACTGAGCCGCTCACGTCAGCCCTCCTTCGGCTGTCTGTCGCAGCACACCAGCCGGAGCTGGCGCTCTCCGGACAGCCTTCTTTTTCCTGGCCAGGCGGCCTCTCTGAGGAAGTGGTCATCATCTCTGCTTCCTCTCGGGCAGGTTCCTCAACTCCCCTACTAAATCATGCAAACATTAACCATTCTTCTGTTATAAATCTCGTCTCTTCTACCTCTCTTCTTCCTTTCTTGTTTTCAGGGTATTTTTAAAAATCATCTGTAATATTTTTGGGATTTGAGACGGGGTTTTTGCTATGCAGTCAGGCCTTGAATTCACTATGTAGCCCAGGCTGGCCTCCAACTTGTCATGATACTCCTGCCTCAGCCTTCCTCCTGGGACTACTTGCATGTGCCACCATGCCCGGTTCAGGAAATTAAAAAAAAAAACAAAACACCCTTTTACTCATATTTTGTCTAAACACACCAAAATGTTCCAGACTGTGAAGTAAATTACATTCTAGTCCTCTTAATTTATATGCCACAGTTTTTCATTTTACTTTGCATTGTTCCCTTGGACCTATTTCTTTCAGAAGACTTATCTTAAAGCCTTTAGGACACCAAAAACAGCAGAATAAGCTCAAATGCAACACGTGCACTCCTTTCCCTGTTCACTCCTGTGCTTGAACATGGTTTGGAGACAAGCAAAGAAAAGACCTTGGATTAGAGCCCCCAAACTTAACTCTTAGCACTGACTCTAGCTTTCGGTAACTTGTACATTTTACCCCTACCTGGCCTCGATGTTCTGGGTTAAATTAGCTTTTTCAGATCTGTCCAATTACTTTACTGTGATGTGAATAAGTAATATATGAAATTAAAAAAATGTTCTAAAACTCCCAGTTTGCTACCGAAATCAGGAGACAAATCTCCACATCCCTTCAGCAGGAGCTTGTAGAATGCCGGGCACTGCTCCAGATGCTGGCGATGTGGGCGAGCAGTTCACAAGGCCCTGCTATCACACAGCCATGACTTCCTACGTAAAGGCCAAGGAAATTTATCAGTCAACACTGGTCAAGGAAATCAGAGTAAAACCACTCTACTGAGGAGGGGACCAGTTCATTGGTTGAACCAGCACACATATTTTAAGAGTGGGCAGGAGGTTTACACACATACCACCCTAACCCAACCCAAAAGATAATGGGAATCATCTGTTCTGCTCTCATGTGCAAACCTATAATTTATGGAAAGATGGGAAAAAGAGAGTCCCTTAGGAGACCTGGCCAAGTTCTGTGGTAAAAATTCAACTGCACTCAAAGCTCAGACTGGGAGAGGTGGGAGTGGGAAGGAACAAGAAGCCACAGGAAAAATAACATGTCTCAAGGCAGGCAGTTCTCTCTCTCCACCGTTCCCAAAGCCACGCTTGGGCCAGCTGCCCTTACCCCCTCCTCCTAACACTTCGTCACCTTTCCCCATTCACAGGTTACTGCTTTTTCTTTAGTTTCACTGTCTTTTTAAAGGATGGCAAACTGCCTATATACTTGTAATTCTTATCACAAGGTGATATCAGGAGTATGAATTATAGGGTGTCCTAGGAAACAGCTAATTGTGATTAAGAATGTGCATTAATAAAATAAAAGTTAACTAAGAATTTTCAAATATTGGAAAGGAAATCATTTCCTTAAATACATGACTATGTATGTGTTTACATGTATATTTTTGCACTTACGTATAAACTTTTTACTAAAGAATAAGAGTCCAGTCAACAGAAAAAGTTACATTATTTAAATTTACAATATTAGTAGTGATATCACCCACCAAACTTGAACTTTGAATTTGAGCTAGATAGTGTGGTGATTCCAGTCTCTTTTTGCTTCTTCTACTAGCCCAGTCACTCAGCTTTATGATACTGCTTTTAAGGATATGAACGGCAAAGCAAAACGACTATAGCATTACTTTCATTGTATTACTTTAAATGCCGGCGTTGATGATATCTCCTGGGTCATCTGAAAAAGTATTTTTATTACACTTATTTTCTCACATATGTCAGGATTTATTTTGCTAGTTCATCAGTCATTTGAAACATTAGTATCCAAGTCAGAGACAAAGAAATTGAGGTCACCTAAACTAGAAAAGATTGAGAGTAGTGACAGAAGTAGGATGTGAAATACATGTCACGCTGTTCACCTACAGAATCCCCTGGAGGTATTTCAGACAGTGAAGGCGTTCTTGCTACTCATGGATAGTTGGAGTTGCTGGTCAGAAAAAAGAACACGGGAAAGAAACAACCTGTGGTCAGAGGGAGCATGAGAAAGCCTTATACAGCTTTACCAGCCAGTAAGCTTTGCTCACACTGCAGTAGGGTTTCTCTAGCAGCACTCAGAGCCCTCATGCCATGAGAAGCCATCTCCAAGGCGCTTTACATATTTCTACCTCACTGACTCACAGTCCTGTGGGATAGGTTTGTTAACTGGTTTTATCTTACAGAGAAGGAAACTGAGGCAAAACAGATTTAAGGAACGTGCTCAGAGAAACCCAGTAGGTATGGGTATAGACATGTGTTGGCCACTGTCCGTTTCAGATTCGATGCCTTCAGCTCTTATGCTAAGCTGCCTCTCAGAAACCACGCTGAAGTAACCCCGCCCTGTAGTTCTCTGAAGTTACCTGAAAGCCAACTGTCTGCTTTAAGACCATGTGGTCCTAAAGAGAAAAAGAGAAATGTCACTGGCACCGGGACGCTGCTGGCACCCACCTGCACACCCCTGCCATGACCGTGAGGGCTCCTCGTCCTGACTTATGGGCACCTTCTGTGCTCTCTGGAGGGTGAGCCCGACAGATAAGATAAAGACTTGAGTTCAAGGTTGAATCTTTCTCCTCAGAAATTACTTTCAAAAGTTCGTGTGAGCAGACCCGAAACCTCGCTCAGGTGACATTTTATTTTATTCGCTTAGGCGCAGCAGAGTCTTGGTAAGAGCCCAGCTCCTGACTGGGACCCAAGGACCTTGGCAGGTGTGGCTCTGCAGCCCCGGTTAAGGGGCGAGGCTGCCTGTCCTCCTGTGTGCCTCTCTCTGCTCGCAGCTCACGGGGCTCCTTCAGCACACGCCGGCCCACAAACTGTGCCCTGTCTCACACCTCACAGAGTACAGGACCTCACAGTGCACAGTACCGAGCACAGAACGGATCCTCAAGAGTGCTAAAATGAGGTCCACAAGTCAGGCAGTGACAGTACTTTCCTGGGGTGCTCGTAACTGTTTGCTGTGAAAAGGGATGCTGCTCTTTCTTTTTTCTTTCTTTTTAAATTGTGGTAAATATATGCAACACAAAACTTACAATGATTACCACTTCTGTGTGTATAGCAATCATTTCTGGTTGGTTAGGCTGCACTCACTCCTCTAAACACTTCAGCTTCTCTACTGCTAACCAGTTCCTGAGCAACACAGCTGCAGTTTGGACAAAACGCTGGTTTTGCTCACTGGCAAGGCTGGCGCACCAGTGGCTCAGAGGCCTTGCAACTCTCTCCTGGATGGAGATGACTTCAGCCTTGTGGCACCCTGGCCGCTCCACCTGCCGTGGATTCGGAAGCTGCCTCTGAGGTCTGAAGTTCTCCTACCTCCCTCGTCTTAGGCAGCTGAATCAACTTCTCTCCCCACCCCATCATTACCCCGTTCAGCCCAGCCCGCCACCAGCCACCATCGGTGAGGTAGGGACTCATCATTGTAAGTGTGCTGAAGAAAATCCAGAAGCAAGAAACTAGAATAACTTGCTCCTGCTAACAAAACAAACCAGAAACACAGTAGGGGCCAGGACCTCACAGTCACTGAGTTCCAAATCCTTCCTTATCCCAAGGAGACAGACTGCCTGCCTCTCTATTCTAAGCTTAGGCAATGTGGCTTAAGCAAACTCACAGAAGGAATTCAAACCTCAAGATCCACTTTCAGCCCCCACCCCAGCCCATCCCGGTGTCCCTTCCTTCTCCTTCCATCTTCCTAGGCTGTGCAGAGCCATTGCCTATCTTGCTCTGCCAGCATTTGAATGGCCTCTTGAGCTGATTCCAACCAGCAGGGTGCGGGTGGGAGGTGTTGTTTCTATGTTAAATTAAACTCAGATTTGCTTAATATCCTAGCCAACTTATGCCACAACTATTTTGGCCCTTTCTGCCACCCCAAAGCCTTTTATGGCCAAAACGTACCACTGTGCTGCTGTTTAACTCTGTTTGCCAGCAGGCCTCTGGGTCAAAGCCAAGTAACACCCTTCCTTCTTTGGGTTTTGGGGTAGCAGGGGAGGGCTGCTAATTCCTTTTGTGACCACTGAATAAGAGCTGAGTGGTCAACAATTTGGTAAATTATATACACACCTAAAATGCCAGCTGCATCAGAAATACTGCTACCCTTTCAGAAGGAAACCTTTACACCAATGGCAATCCTAGAGAAGCTGGGTTTTCTAACCACATTTGGTGGGAAAGACGCTAGCAGAACTTAAAACATGCAGGCTCCTGAGCAGCCAAGAATCATTTCTGATACACATGTATACCCATGGCTTCAACTGATGGAAGGGAAGAGGACTGAAATTAGTCACAGACATGACTGTATGGAGCGGGCATGGGCAGAAGTCTGCCATAGTTGCGCTCAAGGCAAATTTTTAAAAATCAAAACAAAAAGCAAGTTTGTAGCATCATAAATCTACATGTAATTGGCTCGCTGTCCCCTATGGGAAATATATTCTGTGTATTACCCACTCCTTCATTGTAAAATGCTGCTGGCCACAGGTCATGGACATGGACAGAATGAAAGTATTTTTATATGAAGGCACTAGTTAAAATTGGCCTGGAAGTAACTGCAGAGTTCCAGCCTACTTGGGGGAACCTGGGTGTGACACAGTATGTGCGTGGAGTCTCTGGGTTGCCTACTGTGTGCTGTTGGCACTCTGGGCCAGTGAAGGGCACAGGTGCCTGCTGCTCTTCCACTGTCTGCCCCTTCATTCCCTTCTTTCACCCAGAGAAAGGGAGCATGGAGCTTCAGCTCTGCGGGCCACTTTGCTCTGCTGCCAGGGGACTCTCTGTAGTGGTTTACCCCTAGAAAGGGGGAATGTTCATGCTGAAAGAAGCCAACGCAGTGGCTTAGAGTGAGTGTCTGTTTGTCCAAAGGGAATTCTTCAGCTCCTGGGCAACCATGTAGCTGACAGCATTTGTTCTTCTTTATGGTTTGGTAAGCCTGAACCATTTTATATAAAACTGAAAAAAAAGAAAACCTAAATGAGGATATGTGACACAGCAGGACAGCTTGGGTCTGAACGCTGGTCTTCCTGCATTAGCCAGATGGTGGCCAAGTTCATCTCACTGGTAAACATGGGTAATGCTAGTACTGTGTTGGAAGACTATTGTGAAGATTAAATGAGATAATCCATGTAAGAGCTAGAACAGTGCTACCGTCAGCACTCAGTAACAAAAGCAAATAACATTTCTTGGCTATATAATAAAGAGGAGCTATTATTAATCTAATTTTTAAGTACAACCTTCTCACTTTACAAAGGTTGCAGCACCAGAAATATTATGTGACTGGGAAAGGACAAACCTTTGGTGCCATCTGGGACAGGGGGGCTTTGACCTGCCCCTCTTCCCCTCCCAGTGCTAAGTGCTATGAAGGGAGAGTGCAGGCACTTGCTTGCAGGGCAACTGCGCCTTAAGGGTTAAGGGATGGAGTGGGCAGGCTGAAAACCCTGGCTTTTCTCACTCCTTTCTCCACTCTGCCCCAGATGGATCCTTGTCCCCAGCAGGCAGTAAGCAGAGAAAGGAGAAATTCAGATCAGTAGTTTTATTACCTGCAATTGCCTCGCCTACTTTCTCTCCACACCCTTGACCTCTGCTCCAGCCAGGAATCTTTTCAGTCCCCTTCCTCTGATCTTTATTCCTCAGCTCTAAAACCTTCTCTGAGGATACGCCGTGCTCTTAATGTCTCCTGAGCTCACCTCTTGCACGACTAGCCTATAAAATGCTCTCTGCTGTGAGCTTCCGCGTACACATGGTAAACAGCAACCTGACTGGTGTTGCTTGTTTCATTACAAAATCTACTAGATGCCATGTTATCTTCCACACACTTTTTTGTATTGGCCAACTTTTATGCACTATGTCCTTACATAGCATACAATGCCATTGGATAGTAACTGCCATTGGATAGTAAGGTATTAAGATGATAATGTTGTCAAAGAATAAGAATCAGTACAATCAAGCTGTTACTAAAAGATGTTTTAGTCAGCAGCCGACCACAAATATGATGGTGGTCCCAAAAGATCATATCACCCAGCGATGTACTTAGCCATTGAAGTTTGCAAAGCATACTCCATGATGTATGCACAGTGACAAAACAGTCTAACGGTGCACTTCTCAAACACCCACTGGTAAGCAATATGGAACTATAAAGCATATACAGTATGAACAGTGCACAATACTTGATGACTGTAAATGACTGCATTGCCTGTTTATGTATTTACTATACTTATTTTTTAAAAAAGTGCAGCACTTGAGAAGCTGAGGCAGGAGGACTGCTGCAAGTTCAAGGGAAGCCTGGACTATGTAGTGAGTTCAAGGCTTGCCTGAACTATGCAATGAGACCCTGCCAAAACAAAACAAGAACAAACACCCAATAATAATTTTTAAAAAAAGGTTTACAATGTGGTGGGTTATGTTGAAAGTTGCCTCACTGAGTCTTTTGACTGTACCAAGAGGCTCTGTCATCTGACAGACTTGTACGTTTTAGGTGTGTGCACAAACAATCCATGAGGTTCTCAAAATAGGGCAACTGCCACACCATGCACTTCTCAGAAAACATTCCCATAGTGAAGTGACAGCAGGATTACATATTTAACTAGTTTTTTCAAACAGTCCTTCAGACTATATCTGTGAAAATGCTTAAAAGTGCTGCTGAAAGAAAAATGTGAAACCATTGGCCATTGGCAAATAGAAAGCTTGTTCCTGTCTGTAGAACCGAGGTGCTGCGCTCAGTGCTGGAGACCCGACTCACTCCAGTGCCAGCCACACCTGGCTGCTTCGTGCACACTGGCTGGAATCCCCAGAAAGGAGATGCATGCCGAGGGACCTCTACCTTTCAGTTGCTTCTCAGCAATCATAAAATCACAGAACTGGGGCTAGGAGCTAGGAAGAGTTATAAGATTGCTTAATTCAACCTTCTCATTTTATAAATGAGGAAACTTGCTATCCAAATGTATGCCTGTGGACCATTTCTTGAGAACAGATAATCCTGCAAAGCCAAAGCCAGAGAGAGAAAGAGAGAAAAGGTCCAAAGGGGATGTACTGTATGAATCTGTCACACACAAATGCCATGTATCTTTAACGGGGGTTAACAGGGTCAAAATAATCCCTACAAAAGTTAAATTTTAAAAACTCCTTTAAAAAAAGAAAGAAACCCAGCTTTTACAAAGTGCTAAGAAATGACAGGGATGAGGTATTTCCAGAGCTAAGCTATGTTTCCATGTCTCATTAAGACTTAATGGACACATGGATTCAGGGAGATGCCTGGAATTTAAACACGATTCAATGTGAGTTAATTCGAAGAGCAAAGGCCCTTCAGTCCAGCTCCTTGCACCTCAGCGTCAGAGGAAGCTAGAAAGCCAATTACATTCACAGCAGGGCCTCTCCCCTACTGCAAGGGAAGAATGTGCTGCACATTCTGTGTGTGCTTTACAAGCTGGTAAAACTGTAATTGCAGGTGGGGAGAAACAGGGCTTCTTTTCATTCCTGCCAGTGTTTCAGTCTGGTAAGCTGCTTCTAGAGGTGCAGAAGCAATACAGACTTGGTGGTTTTCCTTAGGCAAAAAAATGTGAACTCTACGATTCCATAAAACTTGTAATTTTGTTAAAATTCAGAACTGTGCCCAGTTCACCAAATGCATTCTCCAGAGAAACAGGTGTGGAAGGCAGTTATCTTTTTCAGCAAGGCAAAACCCACCTGTGGATGCAACCTCCAGAGGCCTCTTGGCAAAAGCACAGGGAGGGGGAGAGCTGGGTGCAGCATGTGCCTCGCTCTGGTGAGCCAAGGGCTGTCTGAGTGCGAGTTCAGGACCAGGCAGAAAGCAGGAAGGTGCCTGTGCAGGGCTGTGTAGCTTCCCTACAGACATGCTACTCCAGGTGGTGATGGCAAAATGGGCTACAAAAGGCCCCTGCAGCCTAGATTTCCTTGCAGAATCTGATGAGCAAAATCGGGATATAGCCTACATGATTTCCAAGGCGACAGCTGCAATCTAGTGCACACAGATGTGGTATCTTGGTGATGCTGAAGGAAGCTCCACATCTCCCAGCAACATGAATGCTGATACTTGTACACTAGTAAAGCCTGGTCTTCTCACCCCTGTGAGTCAGGCTTAGCTCTAAGCGCTGCCCATACTGATTCTGTTGGGGCAGGAACTGTTTCACTTCAGAGGTGAAACGCTTGAGGCTGATGAGAAGTGACTTGCTCAAGGCACTTGGTGCACCTGCAGCATGCTGGCATCGAGCATGGGCAGGTAACCTCTGATTCTTCTGGGAAAGCATGGCAGTGGCCAGGCTGTCTGTGATGCCCAGCATCAGGTATCATCACCTCTCCAGAGACCTTTGCTCCAGGCAGAAACTCCATCATCCCGTGTTGGCTCCACACTGGTGAGATGGCCTCCTAAAACCTCCCGACAGCATCTTAATTTTGATTTCTATTTAATTTTCCACCTCACAAAGCAATGCCAGGTGGTAAGGAGGCTGCTGATGCCTTTCGAATATGATTTATTAACCAACAGCTTGAGGAACTGTGCAGCTTCCTTTCTGCCACCTGACCTCTGTCTACAGCCTTCCTAATGTTTGCATTGCTGCCCTGACCTTGCAGGGTGACCTGGAATAGCTTGCCCACTTCCTTGTGTGTATCCACTTTCAGAGCCAGCTGTCAGCCTGTGCAAGTCTGTCAATTAGTATCTCAAGAGTCTGGGATGGGGCCTGCAGCCTATTGAGGAGCACAAGCTCATACTAACCTCCAAATTCTTTCTCGTAATTGAGCATTCATTAGCTTGACAGAACAAAAGCAGGCATTCTCTATTATAAAGCAGAGGTCAAAACTGGTGGCTGTGTTTTGTTTGGCCTGCCGAGTGTTTAAATATTGAGAAATTTCACATAAAAATACGGATTTCCGGCTTCTCTTAGAAAATGGGCAGTGCTGATGACTCTAGGGCTGCTAAATAACGGCTGCCCTCTTCTGAGAGATGCCCTGATTCATGGTCACACTCTGAGGTCTCATCCCAGGTATACTCTGGGCACCAATGCCACTCCTGTGGCCTCCGCAGGAATCCCAGGTGACACAGCTCTGTTAAGAGCCACACTTCTCTTCTTTAAAATGTGGAAAAGATTGCTAGTCTGCCCCTCTACAGCAGACCCAGAGGAGATTGAGTTCTGAGTCAGTTTTCTACCCTGGCCCTGCCACAGTAAGTGCCTGACACATAATGGATGTCTGTTGCTTTCCTCTTATATGGATGCATACACGAAGGACTAGCTTAAAAGAAGACTGTACATATCTGAGTGAGAAACCAGTGTGCCTGCCACAGGAGTCCAGGCTTAAGAAAGCCCTGGCAGTCTTGTGAGTGACCAGCTGCTGCTTCCTAGGCATTTTATTTGTTGTGTTATAAAGCTCTTCCTGGATGCCACAACCAATTCCTAACCCGGTCCAGGAACAAATGTGTGGATGGCTCACTAGAACTCGACCAAGAATTAAAAACCAGACAGCAATAGGAAAAGCTGCCCCACCAGCATGCCTGTTCCTCCTCAGAGTCAGGGGAGCACAGACCGAAGTGCAGGCCTCTGTTCAGGGCCTTGTTATTCTTCGGGTCCCCTAAGACCTACTACAAACATGGGATGGTTGGCAAGAGGCTCTGAGGAGTCCAACCCCAGGGGACACTGCTAGGCACTAGAAGTACTCTGCTAGTACTCTAGAAGTTACTACCGCACAGCAGAGCACCACAGTTTGGTCACGATCAGAAAGCATCCCAGGACCTTTTCTGAAAATGAACTCTCAGTTTCAGGACTAGTATGTGCTTAATATATATTTGCTGAAGGAATTAATTATTTTGGAGAAAACCCCCAGCCAGGAGGAGTTTCATGACGTACACTTTGGTTTACGCTTCATGTATACGTTCATTGCCTGAAAGTTTTGTTGAGATAATTTATCTAAATAATCCTGAAACATACAGACAGAACGTCCTTTAGAAATAGCAAAGTTAATGAAAAAATATCTCCTGCTTGTCTCCATGAGAGAAATACCACAGATCAGATCCGTAAGGGGTTTGAGGGCACCAAACCCTGACAGTCCTCCCCGATTCCTGTCTGCCTGGCTTTCATCTACAGGGCCTACATCTTAACTTATAATCATAGCCTGCAGGAAGCCTTTCCTGACAGCCAAATTACTGGATGTTCCGGTTACTATTGCTGCAAAACAAATTATCCCAAATCTAGTGGTGTAAAACAATCATTTATTATGCTCACAGATTCTGTAGGTCAGGAGTTCAGGTAGGACATGGTGGAGAGAGCTTGTCTCCACTCCATCTGTAGCCTTGACCAGGAAATCCTGCAGGCTGGGAGTTGGTCCTTTAAAGGGGCTTTCATTCACGTGTCCAGAGGTGGGTTTCAGCTGGCAGCTCTGGCTCAGCCGAGTTGTCAGTTACAGGGCCTACATGTGTGTGGCCTGGCTGTGCAGTTCTGAATGGCCTCGTCTAGGCTTCCAGGAGTGTCACCAGAGCATAAGGTGAAGCTTTATCTCCTTTTAGGACTTGGCCTTGGGAATCATATTATCAACACTTTTATGGTCATGGGCCCACTCAAAATCTGGGAAAAGGAACAAAGACTCTACCTTTCAATGGGAAAAGTGTCAAAGTCACAGTCAAAGAAAGGCATGTGGGATGGGAGACATTGTTGTGGTTGTCTTTGCAAAACAGTCTCCCACACCAGGTTAGATGTGCTTCCAGAGATTCTGTCAATGCCACTGACTAAAAAAAAGAAAGAAAGAAGGAGGCCTGCCTCTCACTTTATTGAACTCAGTGCGAGAAAAAACTGACCGATTCACCTTTATCCCCTCTGCTCCTTGCACAGTGCCTGACACAGAAGGCCTTCAACATACACTTGTTGATCTGAACGGAACAGGAAGGGAGGAGCAGGACTCTTGGGGCCTCCTCTCATGCTGCTTGCGGTGGCAGAAGGGAAATGTGACCAAGGGAAATGTGACAATGAAAGGTGAGGAAAGTGTGCCAAAACGCATTGCTGGGGCCCAAGGCCATTCCCTGTGAGTGTATCACATGTGACAAGGGAGCTTTTGCTTTCTGATGTCTCCCTGGCTGTGGATAGGAAGTAACTAAAATTATGACTGACTTTGTATTTTCCTTTTCTTGTGCTTTTGAAAATATTTTATTCAGTCTTTGAGTATCTCTGTGTCATAAACATGGGAAGTATGAGATCACTCAAGAGGCTGCCTGCTTTTTTTTTAAATGCATATTCATCCATCTGATATAACAGAAAGTGTCCCGGAGTCAGAGAGCCTGGCCTTCAACCTGGGTCCAGTCACTTAGCAGAAGCTATATAGCCTTGGTAAGCTAGCTAATTTTTCTGTGTCTTAATATTTTTGCCTATAAAATGAGCATTTTAAAAAGGCAGGCTTATCTCACAAAGCTGTCTGACAAATAATGCTTTTTAATGTGTAAAACGATATGAAGATATTAGGTGCTATTATTATAGATTGTGATGGCTTAAAAATATGTACATATATTCTTACAATGTCTTTTAAAAGGTAGAAACTAGTTCTCCTCTCCTTAAATACAGGCCAGACTTAGTGGTTAATTTTGCTACTGGAGCCCGCTTTCGTGGCACATTCCTAATGAAGGGAATGTAGCAGATGAGGTGACCATACCTTCCACACAAAGGATGCCTCACTTGGCTTTCGCTCTGTCAGACCACCTCATGAGGACTAACAAGTGCTTGTGGAGCGGCCGCGTAGGGGAAGCAGGCCTCCTGTGAACTACTAGCTTTGCCATGCAGCTGTGGGCGTGGCCCACCCTCAGCTGTAGTTGGTACCTGCAGCCTTAACATCTAGCTCACAATCTCAAAACAGACCCCACAGACTCCACACTGTCTCACTACACCAATCTGCTGTTCCCAACCCGTAAAAACCATGAGAGAATGTAACTGTTCACTCATACTATAAGTTATGAAATTTTTGGAGTAATAGCAATAGCTAACTAATATACAAATGACAACCAAATGATAAAATAGTAGGCATTTCCATTTCTCTGAATATGAAACGAGTTGATTTTGACCCAAATCCTTTCTCACCTGCCCCTGAGGTCTATAACATTCTGCAGGCTGAGATAGCAGGCTCAGCAGTTGGGCAAGGACCAGTCTAGTTCCCCTACTAGCAAAACCACTAACCCCTACACTGGATGTTTAGTAAATATTCTTTAGAAACAGGTCTTTATGCCTTATGGTATTATAGGTACTAGACGTAGGCATTATGACTTTTTTTTTGTCTTTTTCGTTTTTATCTGTACCAGGGATTGAACTCACAACTGCCTGCTTGCGAGGCAGGCGCTTATGCTGCTGAGCTAAATCTCCAGCCCCGGCATTATGACTTTTAAAAAAAATAAATAGGTAAGCACACAAAGCCAAAAGAATGACAACACCCAGATGACTGGAAGCCAAAATAGAAGTGGAAAACAGGAAACTGAGCTCCTGGAAAGTGACCTTGGCACCAGTAGACACCATCTAGCTCCGTAGCTGCACCCTAATCCACTCCATGCTGCTCGTGCCTGAGGGCTTTTGGGAGCCTAGGCTGACCTCTTTACTGATAGAATTTTCGGCGTGGCTAAAAAGATAAGAAATATGAAATAAAAGTGGCCTTTAAGAATGTGGAGAGAAACTCCATGACCTCCGGGGTCTGGCTTTCTCTCTGCCCCACACGTGGTGTGGGGGCATTTATAGCTTAGGTTTGGCGTGGTGCCTAAGGGGCATTACTGATGCACAGGTAACCCATTGGAATTTATTTCGCGCCACAGGTAAATTGCTTAGGGGCGGGAAAGGTGACCTCAAGATAGAGCCCCTTGGTTCCGCCTCCCAGCCTCCCACTGCTGCAGCTTCCCATTCAGGGCAAAATCCTTTCATTTACCACCTGGACAATGGGGCTGTCTGTCCACTACTCTCACACTGGCTCATCTTCCTGGTCTGGTTTTCCTGAAAGGGCAGTAACTTTGTGCTTAGCTACCTACATTTTCGGTCACTGTCTCTACCACATCTCCCAATCCTTTAGTATGTCTGTGAACCAGACTATAGTTGGGTAGCTGAGTCTATAGAACAGGGCAAAGACTAACTAGTGTGTGTAACTAATAATCTGTACCATCACCATGTTAACCACCTGCTTTAACCCCTCAGCTAACTGCCATCCACAGCAAAATATAAATGCCCAGTAGCTAGGACTGGTGGTAAGGAAGCCAGAGACTAAAGATCTCTGGTCTGGCTCTGGTCCCTAGCACTTGCCACTCTGCCCTTTCCACTCCCACAAGATCTGCAATGGCCTGAGAATCTGAGCATGAGGCACATGTTGCTCAGAACATTCTCAAGAGACACCTGCCTTCCTGAGAAGCAGTGACTTCCCATTTGCTCTACTGCCAACCAGTCGAGCCTTCAAAGAATAACATTTAATCCTTTCCCTCCACCCAGGAAAGCTCTTCGACAGAAATACACATTCATTTTGTAAAAATTCACTTATTTAAAAGGCATAAGTTGATCTCCAAATAATGTATGATCCTTTTTCCTAGCTTGTTAATTGGTTGGATCCACCCTGGCTAAAGCAGCTGACAGATTTAGTGGTGTTTTATTGGAGGCTCATTCGTGTCCTGCCCCAGACTGTGTTCATGGGTTTCTGAAGGCAATGTGGCGACTGCAGACACAAGCAAGCTGTCATGCTTTGTTTTTCTGCTTGTTAAATCGGAATGCTCCTAATTAGTTGTCCTGCCTACTAATGCTTGGGTGGACAATGGTGCAGGATCAGGGAACTGAGAGGCTATGAATACAAGTCCCTTGGGCTCCTGAGGCTTGGGGACTGGTGAGTTGGTTGTGGGCACTGTGTTTCTGTAGGTTGTGGATTCAAAGATGTCAACCCCTCTGTCACTAAAGGTCATCACCTGTTGCTTTTTCCGTGAAAGGATGGCTGTGCTTGGGTGCACACTTAGGCCTGGCCTTTGTTTGCCCCTCTGTGAAGAGTGCCCACAGACAGCAAGGTCCTCTCAGTGTGTGCTTGCTTGGCAGGCAGGGAGATGCAGAATAATTTACATAACATCTTTGAAGAATTCTGCAAAGTGTTTTCAAAAAGTGGTCTCAAAATGCCTTGAACATTGCCTTTTAGGGACACTATTCACTTGCTAGAACACACTAGGAAGCCTTGAGTTTCCTCAGAGCAAAATGCTGTGCAGCATTTCTGTAGGGGCCAGTTCTGACAGCGGTTTAGGTCACACAGATGACAACTCCTGAGCTATGTTGGTATGCGGACTAGCAAAAAACTGAATGGAGAAGTTAGCTGTTCAAGAATGTCTCCTGGGTATGCAAAAGTTTACAACATTAGACAACTCACCATTATTCTGATGTACAAAAACCATTTTTTTTTTGTTGTGGTGGTGGTGGGGATTTCATAGATGGGCATTTGTTTTGTTTAGCGCATAACAGTAATTAGTTTGCTTTTCTTTGTGGGGAGAGCAAGTGAGTTCGAGAGGGAATGTGTACATATGTATATATCCATTTGTCCATCCATCCAGTGGCCAAATGCTCTGTGAGTTATGTGTAAGTTGTTTCATACATGCCTTCACTACTACTGTCATGTAAGACAAGCAGTTGGGACCATTCTAGACAACTCCAGAAAGATAGTGTACATTGGATTTCTTCTTTCTTCATGGGTCTCCATGCTGTGCTTTACCCTTTTGGCATCCTTCCCACGTTACATATCTTTACTCTGAATTCTGGACTTTCCCTTCCATCTGTTTTCATGATTAAAATCACTTGATGTCTTTCCTTTGAAATATTATGTTGTGTTTTCAACATATTAAGGAAAAACGAATTCGGGCCAAAGTAATACTTTACTCTTCTTCGATAATTTTATGTTGTTACCAGAACCTAAACTGCCTTAATCTAAAGGCAGGGTCCATTTTGGAAATTCTGGCCCCAAGGAAGGTGAATGATGCATGACAAAGCTGCTTAGATTGTTTGCCAAAAGGGGTGTGTAAGGGCCAGGTGTAGGTGAACAGATGAAGAGAAGGGGCCACTCTAACCAAATGCCTCACCCTTGGGACCACTGGGCACAAACAAACACGCATAACTGACATTCACTGCTTAACTGACAAATGCCCCAAAGGAAGTAACACCAGAAGAGTTCTTCCTGCAGTTTAGGTTTTGTCACAATAATATTGGTAGTCAAAATTTACAAGTCCAATCTGACCTTTTCTTTCAGTAAGTAGAAGGAACTTTAGAAGAATTTTCCTATCATTTATAGTCTAAGAAATAACACATTACACCAAGATTCTGATTTGCTCTGTTAGAACTAAGAGTTCTTGAACAGTAATTTACATAGGTCCAGGTATTCTACTAGTAAAATTTGGAAATTCCTTACCAGTGTTAAAAGAGCCAAGGGAAAGTGATGGTTTCTCACATACTCAACAGGGCAAGGGGAAGGCTAAGACACTGAGAGTACTGTATAAAGCGAGACTTTAAGAATATTCATTCCAGCAAAAGATAATGTTTCTATTAAGGCTCCTCAGTATATTCTGCTCCCTTCAACCACACCACACCTTCTTGAAGTCCTCTTTGTGATTATCTTTAGTTGTGCTGTTGTGGCTGCTTTGATGTCCAAAATCCATTCAGAGCATTTATCTTTCATGGTCATTTTGACCATGGGGAAGTGCTGGACGTTACGTGGTGGCAGGTCTGGTGAACAGGGTGGATGAGAACACACTGTCATGTTTCTGCAATCCTGCCTTTCCACTGGATGACACACAGCAGCAGCACTCACTGTACTTTTGATGGCACCTTGTAAAGACATTCACAAAAGAGGATTTTTAGCACTACATGAGAAAGAATAATGCCACTTGTTTGAAGAAAGGGTAAGTACTGTGAGGAGTATTAATGGCACTGCATCTTTTACTGTGACAATTTTTTTTTAGTTTAAACAATCACCATGTATTCTGAGCATACTTTGTACTACTCCTACTTTCTTTTTCTTTTTTTTTGGTGGTACTGGGGATTGAACTCATGACCTCACACTTGCCAGGGAGGCACTTAGACCACTGAGCTAAACTCCCAGCCCCCTATTCCTACTTCCTTATTTGAGTGTATCTTTTCATTGTAATCCTGTCTTACAGTTTTGACAAAGGATTTGTGATAAAACCAGGCAGGATGAAAATAAAACAAATTCAATTCTACTTCTCAAGGTATCAAACCAAAGAAAAGCTCTTAAAAAGAAGTTTCTCCATTAAAAACACAGATGTCTGTTTGTTTACATAAGCTCAGTAAATCCTATATAAAAAGCTGGGTTGTCTTTAAAAAACCACTGTGAAAAAAATAAATAAAATAAAATAAAAAACCACTGTGCAGTCACATATTAAACTTTTTGTGCTTCTTTTTTTTTTTCCTTTTTTCCTTTTTTCCAGTACTGGGGGTCAAACTCACGACCGCCTGCTGGCAGGGCAGGTGCTTATGCCGCTGAGCTAAATCCCCAGCCCTCACTGTGCTTTTCTAATACCTACTCTGTTGAACAGAAATTCACCCAGAATTCCCACACTGAAGAAATGAGTGAATCAAGCTCCTACAAGGATCTAGAGCACCTCTACCTCACTGCAATGCCTGTCTTGGGTCTGCCACTAGATCAGGGGGCTCTGGGTTCCACTTCCGTGTTAGGGTTAAGGGCTGCCAACGGATGACTGTTGGATAATCACTGTGTGCTGCTCAGCCACCACCTGTTTTTTTTTTTTTTTTTTTTTTCTTTCTGTAGTTCAAACTGGCCTTCAGTCAAACTCACTAGGTAGCCCAGGTTGTCCTGAAAGTCTCAGCAGCCCTCCTACCTCAGCCTCGAGTGCTGGGATTACAGGCATGTACCATCATGCCCAGCAACCATTAACTTTCACTACCTTTTTTTTTTCTTTTTGTCTTTTTGAGACAGGGTCTCACTATACAGGTCAGGTTGGCCTTGAGTTCACTTTGTAGCCCAAACTGGTCTTGAACTTGCAATGATCCTCTTGCCTCAGCCTCCTGAGTTCTGGGATTACAGGCATAATCCCAGATACCTTTTTGATACACATGCTAGGAATAGTGAAATAGATAATTAAGGACTTATTGCCAGCATAAATTTTGCCAATAAGTGGCCCTTAGTGCCCGATGGTAGGTGACTGAAGCTCCCAGGACTACAGGAAACAATAACCTTTGCTAGGCAACTGCCAGTCCTGGCTACTTATTCCTTCCCTTCCAAGTGCACAATATTAAGACAGAATGCATGCAAAGAAGACAGTAAATTCAAATAACAAGAAGGGAGTGGAGAGTCTTGAATGTAACTGATGCATTACAGCAGTTTGAAATATTTAGCGAAATTGTTGAGTTTATCTGTTAAAAGTGTAGGGATTGTTCCTTGGATATATATATGAATCCAAAGAGAGACAAGAAGACTGCAGTATTTTTTGGTACCAGAATAGTTTTAACATCTTTAAGTATGATTAGTGTTCTGTGTATAATATTATTCTTACATTACCTATAAAATTTTATATCCCTTTTTATCATGCTCATTAAGTTTTTGACTTTTTCCTTCTTGGGGAGGAATATGTATATTTTGCTTTTTTAAGTAAAAGTTAATGGAAAAATCAAATTTATAGAAAGGAATTTGTGCCTTTAGGAAGAATATTGGTGTTATTTTTCAGGATCTATAATCCTTTAATCACTTAGTTTAATGTATATTTCTTTCCCATGAAAGTCTGTATACCAAAATTCCTTTTCCTATAATTATTTTATAAGAAAGATCTGCTCATACAGAAACCTTTAGGTGAAGTGAAATCATATTTACTCTGAACCTGACATTTAATAGAGTGATAAGGCAGCCAGGGAGAGGCTGAGGTGGTGCAGAGTTGCATGGGGCCTGGTGGTTGGATGGGTTAGGAAGGTCTCCTGCCATGGCTAATGCACTCTTGCAAAAGTAAAGCACTTTTTAAAAAAAAAATATTTCTCCTTGTTTCCCTTCCCTTCCTTATTTCCTACAATGGTTCAGACCTAGAAAACACAGTCCTTATTTACTCAGAATCCAAGGAAAGATAAGTCTTCAGTGTTGATAGGAAAGACACAGACAGACCAAAAGCTAAATCCAATTTAACCCACCTCAGGCAGAAAAAGTAATTGAATTAAACTTCCTCTAAATATGATAAGTTTGGGGCTTTTAAAGCCAGGCACAAAGAGCCAGGTTAGAATGAGTGGCTAAGTAAATGGATGCATTGAGCTTCAGCCACCCCGCCCACAGGGAGTTTGATAAGCTGTTGATTGCCTCTATCACTTTACTGCCCAGGCTGAAACTGATTAAGCTGCTTATGGGGATCTGGGGCTAATGGCTTGGTCTACCCAAGAACACCACTGTCACTGATTTAAGTAAGCTGCTTGGCTCGTAGGGCTTGATTATTACAAGGGGAAGAAAAGAAAAAGACAGCAGGATATAGGAAGGCTTTAAAAAGCAGGCTTTATTATTCCAAATGGAAACATCACTTTGACATCTTAAAATGAATATGGAATTACTCTGACTCTTCTTCTTCATCTGATATTGAACCTTGCTTCGGAACGGCCTCCTAAAGGGTATTTACTCTGGAGCCCACATGTTCTACTTTCAACTGCCTTTGCGAGAATGTTTCCTGCCTTTAAACACCAAGCAACGGCATCTGGGTTTTCAGACACTATGACCAGACATGAGGAAGCAGATAAATGTATAATGGGTATTCTAATCAATTTTCCTCCTTGACCACCACTGGATAATTGTAATTAAAAATATGTCCCTTTCCACCCCAGACAGCAGGTAACTGCCACTTGACCCCACAATAAAGAGCAGGCAGGACTGAGGAGCAGAAGGAGCTGGCATGTGCAAACAGGTCTACACGACGCACAAATAGAAATTAAGTGTCTTTTCACCCCTCCCCAACTAACTGTTCTAAAATTATTTTTGCCATTTAAAATAAATCTCTTATCTCCAGAGGAACAAAGAACACAAAAGTCTTAATTTAAAAAAAAATTTTTTTTTTGTCTTTCTCCTTTTTTATGGGTACCGGGGATCGAACTGACGACTGCCTGCTTGCAAGGCAGACGCTTATGCTGCTGAGCTAAATCCCCAGCCCCCTTAATTTTAAAATTAAAAAAAAAGGATGTACACACAAGAAACCTTGAAAAATAAATTCTGAAAAATGACTGAAGGACATGAATTTGATTTTTTAAGTTGACCCCATTATTCTGGTAAAAACAAGAAAGGAAAACAACAAAAGAATAGAATCCCAGCATTTGAGACGTTCTGAAAGTTATCACGATTATTTTTTTAAAAACTGACTCTTGGGAAAATCAATACATACATAGAAACGAAAGCAATGTTTTCATTTAGTGTCTCACAGCTTCTTAAGTAGTTGTTGTTTAAATGATTAACCAGAGCTTAACCTATTCAGAACTTGAGAATGAACACAGGAAACCTCAGCGTCTTCCAACTGCTAACCTGGTCAATTATTAAAAGCACATGTACTAATAAAAGTAAGTAAAGATGATTGGATTCTTACATGCTCTGTTATATTTTATTAAACTATAAAAGCTATTTAACTATTTGGCTTGAGCACAAGTCAAAAGATTTAATGTATCAATACCTTTCACATTTTTCTTTAAGTAATTTTTTAATAAAATATAATTCTAATATTGTAAAATCTACTTTTAAAGTGAACAATTCACTGATTTAAAAAAATCTATTCACAAAACTGTGCAACTGTCTTCACTGTCTAAATGTAGAATACTTTCATGCCCTAAAAGAAACCTCATATTAGCAGTCATTACTTACTTCTTCAGTTTCTCCAGATTGTGGCAACCACTAATTTGCCTACTTAGTACATTTCATTTAAAAAGAACCATAAACATCTACCTTTTCCCACATGGCTTCTCCCACGTACTGTGATGTCTTTATAACACTCATCTACACCGTAGCATGGATCAGTACTTCTTTTCCTTTCCAGGCTGAACAGTAATGCACAGTACGGCAAACATTTTATCCAACCTTTCATCAGCTGACAGGTATCTGGGTGGCTTCACTTATTTGCTGTTATGAATAATGCTGCACTGAGCACTTACATATATATGTTTATGTGGATGTCTACATATTTTTAATGCTTTTGGGTATATACCAAGGAGTGTAATTGCTAGGTCACATTTAATTCCACATTGTTTCAAGGGACTGTCAAACTGCTTTTCCAAAGTGGCTATACCACTTCACATTCCCACCAGCAATGTATGACTGCTTTAGTCTCTGCACACTCTTGCCAAGATCTGCTATGGTCCCATAATATCATTTTGCACCAAGCCCCTTCCCCATTCTGAATAGAAATCGAAGATCGGGAATTGAAATGAAAAATACACCAGAGAAGGCTGAATGCAGTGGCAAGACCCTAGCGCACAACGAAGCTTCCTTAGGAAGAAAAAAGCCTCGTGGGCTGAGTACTCACCTGCTGCAGGTCAGCGAGGGAGTACAGGTGGATCTGCTGAAGGAGGTATTCTCGGGGGAAGATTCTGAAAATGAGGGCAGATACACCAGTGAACTCTTGTGCCACGAGACTCACTTTTTTAAGGTTTAAAATCTCATTCAAAAAGCTGCTTTCTTCTGTCCTTACCCCTTCTCGTGTACTCCTACTCCCCAAACCCTTTGAGAAACCTGTAACAATATCTTTTTATTTTTTTATAGTTTGCTTTCAAACATCAATGTCAGAGTGGAAGTAAAAGTTTCGTGCTTCTTTTGCAATATTAGGGACCAAACCCAGGCCCTCAAACATACTAGGCAAGTGCTCTACCACTGAGCTACTTCCCCAGCCTCTTTCAAATTTTATTTTAAGACAGGATTTTGGTATATTGCCCAGGCTGGCCTTGAACTTGGCGATCCTCCTGTCTCAGCTTCCTGAGAAAGTAGGATAGCATGTGTGCACCACTGTACCTGGCGGGTCTTTTTATTTTTAACGTGCTGAGGACCAAACCTAGTCTTTCACTTTTAATGGCATTTGAAATGCCATAGTACTATGGAGTAGGTACAGGCTTGTGAACCAGAGCATCAGGCTTTTTGTACCAGCTGTGTTCCTAACAAACTGTGTAATGTCAGGAAAGTCCCAGACCCACCGGGCTCCAGCTTCTACACTGTATAATGAGGGCCCTAAATATGATGCTTCTAAATCTCTTTCTGGCTGTCATACTGCATGATGCCTAAATTAACTGACATTAGAGTTGAGTAACATTGGCAACCTGTGTGTTTATCTAGAAGCTTCTATGATTTTCATTAATGGAGAACAGTGGTGCTGAGCATCACCTTAATGAGCCACCTGAAATACACAGTGATGATAATTCTTCAAATCCACTTGATTGACTTGAGAGAGATTCAGGAGGTTAATAAAGCACACTTCTGGCTGGGTCTGGGTGGGTCCTAGCAGCTTAACCTTAAGGAATCTATTTGGTCCCTGGCTGCTTTCTCTCTACCTTTTCTGCTGCTTCTCAGATGCCCCAAGTTGAGCAGCCTTCTTCTGCCTCACTTTTCTGCCATGATGTTTTTACTTTGCAGCCAGCTGACCATGGATTGAAACCTCTACTATAAGTTGTGGGTGTCAGTTATTTTTCCTGGCAAAGCAAAGGTGATTAATATACTGGGTATAGATGTAAATGATGGGGAAATAATCTGAATTGGGATTCCCCAATAAAGTCTTTGTATCTTTGGCACTGTTAGTTTAAAGCATCTAGATTGGGTGAATAAGAAAAAACCGATTATGAATCAAAGCATAGTTTTAGAGTACCACACAAAGTAAATCCAAAACTAAACTCAGGGTGCTAGTATTTTTTCTGGTTGTCTTTTGTGGTTCTATGCAATTATCTTGTATATTAAGTGAAAGAAACCATTAACTTATTCAATTAACATTTATGACTACCACTAGATGCCAAGCACGGTGCCACACACTAGGAATATAATTATGAATAAGATAGCCCTGGTGTCTGAGTTCAAGTCAGCCAGGTGTGGACATGCCTGACGTCCTAGCTGTCTGACAGGCTGAGGTAGCAGGGCTACGCGTTCAAGCCTCGCTGGGAAACTTAGCTAGACCCAGTCTCAAGTTAAAAAGGGATGGGGATGTAGCTCAGGACTCCGCTGGTGGGGAAATCTCCAGTACTGGGGGAAAAAAGCATAAAGTCAATTTGTGTAGGGACACACAAATTGATAACTACAGCACAGAAACAGAAAATGCTAAGAGTTATGTATGATATACACTTTTTTTTTAAACAATAGTCTAACATGGTAGAGTCCAACTCTGGCTATCCATCGGAATCACTTGCAGAGCTTTTATAAAATGACAGAGAACATGCATGATTGAGCCTAGAAATCAGTACCAAACTAAAAATAAAACAAGTATTCTCCCAGAAAGAGTACATCCAAGGTTTAGAATCACTGGCCTAATATCTAGGTCACTGCAAATTCATTATTTGGTCCTTTCAGTTAAGCACGCATCATTGCCAAATCCTAGAGATTTAAACTGTCTTATTGTCTCACCCATCCAATACTGATTAAACACATACTATACACCAAGTACTGTACTGGGCCATGGAAAAGCAGGCATTGGCTCAGTTAGACAAAGTCCTTATCCCACGGAGGACTGGGCTGGTGGATTCTATAGTTTGGAGCTCTCCTGGATAGCAGGACAGATACTGAAGAGACCTTTGGAAAAGCATGACTTTCCCCTACAGAAAAGAAACCAGGCTAAGAAAGTGACTAAGAAAGTGGCTAAGAAACATATTCTGGGAAATGGAATACAGTTCCTGAGGCTGGGCTCTCTACAACGCTGATGGTTCAGGGCTGTACCCATGGCAAGAAGCACAGCACAGTCCTGGAGAGCTAGGTAAAGTAGAAGGAAAATACTCAGTTCCTCCATATGGCATTAGCTTCCCCAAACAAAAGTCCTCTGTTGTGGAAGGTGTACCACTGTCCTTTGAGAGATCAAGAAATATAACCAATCTGTATTTCCAGTAACACACAATAGGACAAATGATTAAGAGAGCTATTCATCATGATGCTCTTGTTACTAAATACGAATAATAAGAGCCCAATTTGGGATTTGCACTTGCAAATTTGAAATACAAATTTCACTCAGTCCTCACAATGGCCCAGCATAAGAAGTATAACCTCCACTTTACAGAAGAGGACTAGCACTCAGAACCAAGACTGATCTGCCAGCGTCACAATGCTAGAATTCAAGGCTAAGATTTTTTCTTTTTTGAGACAGTCTCACTACGCAGTTCAGGCTGGCCTTGAGCTCACTTTGGAACCCCAGTTGGTCTCGAACTCATAACAATCCTCTTGCTTCAGCCTCTCTAGTGCTGGGATTACAGGCGTACACTACCACGCCTGACTTAAGGCTAAGATTTTCTAGGTCCAAAAATCTATGCTTCTTCCAGTTTCTTGGGGGTACAGGAAGAGGAAGGAGATATGTAAAATTGAGACGACTAATGCGAATTTCCTTTTCATTTGTAAATATTCATACTTTCATATCATTCACCTAGTTTTCTCTAATGTTTACATCTTATATAACTATGGGCCACTGATTTAAATTCAGAAGTTAATTATTATATAAATTACAGACTTCCAGCTGTTTCCATTCCAGGATTCCTTTCAGAATATAGCACAATTTACAGACTGTTGCTATTACTGAACATGCTGTACTTTAGCATTTGCTCAGTGACTTGATACAGTCAGAAAAGGAAACATAGGACAGTCTTTCAGTAGGGCTCTGAGGGTGGCAGAGTGTGATACTCTAACATGGGGACAGGGAGGATGTTTGGGGATGGTTGAATGGGAAGACCCAGCATTTTTTTTTCTTTTCTTTGCAGGTCTGGGGATTGAATCCAGGGCTTCACATCTATGAAGTGCATGCTGTACCACCAAGCTATAGCTGGAATAATCCTTTTGAAAGGTAACTGCTAAGTAATGACATCCTTAAATAAAGCAGAATGAAAGGAATGTGGTGGTGGTGGGGTAATAGCTAAGGCGTGAACGGGGAGATTGGGTGGGAGAGTCATTTCTACATGAGCTCTCACTTCTGCTGATTTGCAGGAACACAAGTGAGCTATGTCCAGTAGGCACAAAAAACTACAATGTAGCATATCTATAATGTGTCTTGCTACTTACAACTCTCTCTGCACAAGTACCCTGAAATTTGTATGACGAGGTCACTATACAGTCAACAAGCACTTACTGGGGGCCCAAAATAAGCCAGGTGTTGAGTTAGATTCAGAGAAGGGTACTTCCGTGAACACAATTAACAAACACAAAAGGAATTTCCAGTTTCCCTTCTTCCAGTTTCCAGGCCCTTCTTACTTCCAAACACCATTCATTTTCCTTCTCACAACAGTTACACAAACTTTGCTCATGTCATCTCTAATACTCTTCAGCATCATTTGTACGACTAGTTATGTCATGTGCATAAATGTGTTAAGTACATTTCACATAGGCTTACTTTCCCTCTCCTTTTAGGAGAGATTCTAAGCCCTTCCAGAAATGCTTTGTCTTATGCTTCCCTTTATCACTCTTCACTGTCTGATGCTATAATTTTTACGAGGTCAGTCATGACACACAAAAAACTGGAAAACGCAATATATGCAGAAAGATAAAGGCTTTTTGTTGTCTAGAGAACATGTTGTCTTTGAAAGACTTAGTGTTGGTCATTAAAAGCACAGACTTTGAAGGAAATAATGCTGACCAGCTCCTCTTCCCTCTGGAGGAAGGAAGTTGTACCAGAAAAGCCCTGAAGTCAACTGGGAGAACAAAGTTTCACAGAGGGACTACTGGAGTTATTAAAAATGAATCTCTTAGCGCAAACCTTTCTTTTTAATGACTTAAGAGACACTAATAATATAACTAATCAGAAAATTTTTTTGTCCATATCTTGTACTCTGAGCACCTATTTCAAAGATACCAACATGTAATGTATTAGCTATAGCTATTCTATTAATTATGAAATTTTGACTTTTTCATAAAATTTTAGAAAACCAACCTGTAACATGTTTTTGAAAGTGAAGACAAGAAGAAAAGGACTTTCACAGTTTTCTAGATAGAGCCAAGCTCTTCTGTTTAGAGAAGGCAAGAGTTTTCTAGACAGGGCCAGCTAAGAGCTTCTTCCTAAGACAGATTGCATGAGCAACACATTCCCTGAATAGCCCGGGCACATCAACCATGGGGAAGGGTAGGTGAGTAAGGACAAAAGAGGCAAGCCTGGAAAGACAGACCATGGCGACTGCGCATCTGGGGACACCTAGGGCTCTTTCCTGCTGTGGCTCCAGTGCTACAGGGCAGAGGCCCTTGAGTAAATGGACTGAACAAGAAGGATCCCCAGCCACTCCTCGTGAACTCTGCTGGGTAGAAGGGGTTGTAGAGAAGCTGGAAACCCAGGGCCCACTCAGACAGAACTAAGCTGCCTGAGGCAGATCTGGGCTGGGAAAGACAGGGCTCCTCAGAGCAGGCAGGCACTTTGGGACTTCAGGGGAGTGCTTTACGTCTGAAAAGCAAAACTTGGCATCCTCTTAAAATAATGTCAGCATTATTTTACTATTAATTATTCAGTAAAGAATGGATGACTGTTTGCATTCTTTGTCAGGGAACTCCTGTGATTGCCTTGACTCCCATGAATTAAACTCAAACCTTAGCACCTATTTCTCTGCAATAAATGGGTCCAGGGTTCATAACACGTGCCTGACAGTGTGCTGAGGCCTGATGATTTGTTTTGTTTTGTTGGGACAAGGTCTCACTATTCAGCTCAGGCTGGCCTTGGGCTCACAGTGATCCTTCTCCCAAATGCTAGGATCACAGGTGTGAGCCACCACACCAGGGTGGAAAAAGTTTAATACATACACAGATGTGCAGGGTGAGGGAAGCCAACAGGACACCTACTCAGGAAATGCCTCCAAAACCTGAGAAGTCAGAGGGGGAGAAGCAGCTGCAGGTGGGGGTATTCCTGGTGAAGGGAACAGCAGGGGCAGGAGGACAGAGGCTAGAGGACAGTGTGCCAACAGACTTGGTCCTGAGAAGATAAAAGAACTCTCTGTGGATACATGACTGACGGGGCAGCCAAGAGGAACCTTGAATGCCACACTAAGAATCTACCCTAAGAGAGATGAGGTACCTCAGAAGTACTCCAAGCAGGAGAATGACACACTCAGCTTTTGTGACTAAAAGATCACTGACACCAGGCATGGTGGTGCATACTTGTGATCCCAGCTCCTTGGGAGGCTAAAGTACAAGGAGGACAAGTGCAAGGCCTGCCGGGATGACTGAGCAAGACCAGTTTCCAAATCATGTAAAAAGGGTGTGGTGTGGTGTGGCAGAGCACTCGCTGAATATGTGGTTGGCCCTGACTTTAATCCCTACTATGAATTTTTAAAAGCTGCTTAAAAAATATTGACAGCAGAAGAGGATAGAGAGACTGAAGCTCTGGAAAACAAGGTGAAACGTGAGGCTTGAACTGAAGTGGTGGACTTCCTGATGGAGACGGCCTAGCCCTGGGAGGTTTTGGGAGCTGAACTGTGGGTCATGGTGTGTGGCAGAAAGTGTGGCAGTGAGAAGCCCGGGGCGTTGGCAGGCTTCACGCTGGGTAAAGCAGGTGATTGGCTGCTCCGCTTGCTGACACGGGAATAAGGGAGAGGAAGCATCTTGCTGAGGAACAGAACTAGGACTCTCTGAGAAAGGAGCACATGGAGTCGCCTGAGTCCAGCGAGGAGGCTGTATGCCTCGGACTACAGGCTTTCGATGAAGCCATGAGAACAAGGGGCTGCCCTGGACAGCAGCCACTGGCAGAAGGGTGCTAGCTAAGGAGTGGTGGGTAGGAGCCTGGAAGGAGCAGTTCCACCTGGAGAAGGAAACGCAACAGAGCTGCATCAGGGAGCCAATCGAGGAGAGAAAGTTTAAGAAAGAAGGGGGTCAGTGGTAGTCAAGGCAGTGAGGAGGTCAAATGACATGAGGAAGATTCCTGAGGCCTAAAAGATGTCAGCAGAACTTGGCAAATGAATTCATCAGTGACCTCAGACAGAGAGGTTTTGAAGAGCAGGAAGCCAGACTGCAGAATACAAGATGGTGGATTATTCTATTAAGTTCATTTTAAAGGACAGAAGAGAAATCGTACCACTGCAAAACAAGGATGTAGGGCTAAGTTACAACAGCTTCCTTTTTTTAATGAAGAAAGAGACTTGAATATTTGTGTCTTAAAATTAAGAAGCCCATACAGAAGCAGGAACATACAGAAGACACAGAAATAGGGGTAATTAACAGAGCCTGGCCCTGGAAGAGCTAACAGGAAACGGCATGGGCACCCTGCTAGAAATTCTTTCCAAGACACCATCACATATGCACATACACACAGGTACCTACGTGTATTTTCTTAACTGAAATGCTCCGAGTTTTTTTTACTAACATGTTACAAAAGTAATTAGTAATTTCTCCATTGTAACCCACAAACTTCAACAATTAGGAACCAAATGCTGCAAACTAACTGAAGGTTATCTGGCTTAGCCATCCTTTGGTAAACAGGAACCTTGCTGCAAAAGGTCGCTGTCTTTTGTTTTCTGATGAGGCCGCTATGTTTAAGGCTTTCTGTGCATTAAGTGACCTCGCTGCACCACAACTCTATTAATCATCAGGCCTGGCAGCAGTGGGCAAATCACATGCACGGCACTGCTCAAGCCAGTACAAGTTCATCTGGTCGGCCCTGACACTCAAGCCAAAGGACAGAAGAGATAAAGAGGGTCAACTCCACACTTCTCTCATTCATCAAAGGAAATCACAGCGCTGGCAGGTAGCATTATTAAGTTCCCTGTTAAAACCCACAAAGAGACTATAAAAACCAACCGGCACAAATCATTTCTAGCGCCAACATTTTCTATTTTATCATTTTTAGAATTACTTGACACGCTGGGAAAGTAACTTGGGCTTCATTTATAGATTGCTGTCATGAGAGGGGTGAGAAAAGATGAAAATTAAAAAGAAAAGGGTCACATATGATTCAGAGCCCTTATATTAGATGCTATTTAGGGTTAAACATTCAGAGTTACTTGCCTATGAAATCAAAGGCAGTCGTCTTAACAAAAGGGAGGGGGGCTCATTCTATTTTGTTCTATGACATTAAGTCAAATAAATCAAGATTTATTTAACTTGAACAATTTCTGAGGACTTCAACTCAGCTCCCACCAAGACCTGATGCTGCAAAGAAAAGGGACTGGTCAGGCTCTAAGAAGGAGCTTCTTTGCAGGGTTCTCATAGATTTAATAATTCATATTATGATTTTCCTGAAGCTCAGCATCTCAGAGGTACACAACTGGCATTTTAAAAACCAATGGTTAAAATGAGGATTTTTTTTCTTGAAGTTTCTAATAGAAATATTTCAGCTTAGACAGGTTTTAAAGAAAGACATACAACACATCCACAAAAACACCATGACATCAAATACAAACCTCCAGAATTTGATTAGAAATGATGGGTCTAAAAGGAGAATATGGACAGCGGTGCAGAAGGAGTAATTTAAAAAAGAAAACCATTTATTCACACAGCGTTCCTGGTTTTCAAGAAGATGTGCTCCCGGGGAGGTAAGTGTGAGGTTGAGAGCACCACACAGCCTACCTGGGAGGGTACACGCACCCACACTGAAATCAGCAAAAAGCTCCACAAAGCTACCCAGGGAGAGGCAATTTGATGTTCTTGAGATGAGCTGCAAAGTCTTCCTGAAATAGTTACATTAGGCTGGATGTGGATAGGGCTTCTATGTCTAGCTATGCTCAGAGTTAATGGAAAAACAATTTTAAATCAAAGGGAGATATTTTTGATAGCAACCCATGTGAAAGAAATAAGCTTCAATCATTTTTCTAGGTACCTCATTTTGCTAATCTCATTGGCTGAAAAAATGGCAAGATTGGACCAGATATTATATCTTGGCAGATAGTTATAGGAAATAAGGGTCTCTTTTACCTGCTCATTCAGAATTGTATTTAAGTTTCTTAGCAACAATTTAAAGCTTGGAGTAAAAATACTTGGGAAGTAGTTTTGGTTGTGATTAGGCATCTGATTATAAAAGTGAGAGTTTATATCACAGCTATCATGTATCTAGCTCAAATCCTTAAGGTATATATATATATATATTTTTTTTTTTCTTAATTTTATTTAAGTTGAAAAAGAAAAAAAACAGAAAAAGGGTACAAGTTATACAGAATTTCAAAAAAAATAAACAGTAGGAAATCACTACTAATAGATTACATAATGTCATCTTAGAAATCATTGTTCAAGTTACAAAATTAAAGCATATAAAGTGGACTTTCAAATAGTGAGACTGCAAACAGTTCTGTTCAATGATCCAATAAAACTCAGTAATATGGTTATCTATCTTATACACTTAATGCAGTTATATCCTTCAGAGCACTTTCTTTTCCTCTCTTTTGTACAATGACAATTACACATTTTGGGTTTTATTATTCCCACAGTTCTTATTACTTTTTTTTGAAGAAAGTAAAACCAAATGTGACATAGCAGAACAGAGTCAGTCAAATCAAAAGGATGGACATAATACATAATGTAAAACAAAATACAAGGTGATCAACAATGGTTACCATACTGCCTCTTGCTATCTTAAAAAGAATTGCCTATATCATCAGTTATAATAAAATTGAACAAAACAGTAAAGAACAAAACCAATAAAACCAAAACACTGAAGACATTACAGGACTTCAAAAGAAGATAATAGTCAACCAGAATGGGCGTCATAATGAATCTTATTGTCTTCACAGTTATTGCCTATACTTTCTTTTATTTTATTTATTTATTTATTTATTTATTTATTTGTATTTTTTTGTATTTTCACCAGTACCAGGGATTGAACTCATGACTGCCTGCTTGCAAGGCAGGCACTTATGCCGCTGAGCTAAATCACCAGCCCCTGTTGCCTATACTTTCAAACTTAGTACTATTAATCAAAACAGAATAGAGGAAAATCAGTCAAAACAAGATGGTGAGAGCAATACAGAGTTTCAAATCAAATTAATAGGAAATCAAAGCGGGTTACTATAATATATCCTGCTATTTTTTATTTATTTTTCCCTTAATTAAAAAGATTTAAAAAAAGTAAATAATAAAAAAAGGAGGTTGACATAAAAGACAGCATAACAACAAAACAGCACAGGTCAAAACATAACCATTTAAGCAAAATAATGTTTCATCACCAGACATCCCGACATAAAAGTAGTTACCATAGTATCTCTTTCCTTGAAATCTTTGAGTGTAACTTCATATACTCTAGCATCAAACATATCACGACAATGTAAAATCATTCAAGAGAATGACAGTATTACAGGATATTTAGAATCAATTAACAGAAAATGAACAATGGTTTCTGTATAATCTCCTTGTCTATAAAAATTTTTGTTTATATTATTGCATATAATAAAATCCAATAAGATACAACATGTTAAGACCTTTGGAGACAGAAGAACAAAAGCTTGATGGGACTTCAAAATGATATTAAATCAGAACTAGCTATTATGATGTCTTGTTTTCTCCAAAATAGCTGTTGCTACCATCCAGCCTTCTCTGCCTCATTTCTGTTGAGCTCTTTTTTCTGTCATTAGTTGTCAATCTGTCCTCTTTTTTTTTTTATCGGTACCGAGGATCGAACTCATGACCGCGCACTTGCAAGGCAGGCGCTTATGCCACTGAGCTAAATCCCCAGCCCCTCAATTTGTCTTCTTCATTTCGCTTTCTGCTCCATTCATTGTGGCCTCTCTGCACTGTTTTTGGAATCTTGGTATTTTTCTTTTTTAGAATATCCTGCAGTATTCTCTGTAGAGTTGAACTGGTGGTTGCAAATTCCCCTAGTTCCTCTTTATCCTGAAAGCACCTTGTTTTTCCATCAATTTCTAGGGACAGTTGTGCAGGATATATTAATCTTAGCTGGAGGTTATTATCTTTCAAAGCTTGAATTATTTCCCCCCATGCTCTTCGTGATTTTATGGCTTGTGCCGAGAAGTCTGCTGTAATTCTGATGGGTGTTCCCTTGTAAATGATCTGTTTCTTGTCTCTGACAGCTTTTAATATTCTGTTCTTATATTGGATTTCTGGTATTTTGATAATTATATGCCTGGGTGTAGCTCTGTTTGGGTTGTAGGTGGCTGGGGTCTTGTATGCCTCATACATCTGAGTATCTTTACCTTTTGCTAAATTAGGGAAATTCTCCTGGATTATTTCTGTGAATAGCTTTTGTAGTTCATTTGTTTGTGTCCCTACTTCTTCTTCTATGTTCTTAATTCTTAAGTTATAGATCCTCTTATCATCTTCTAGCCTTTGTATTATTGCTGTTTCTTTGTTATTTTTAAGAAGTTTTTCATTTCATGTTCCCACATTACAAATCTGGCCTCCAGTTCAGATAATCTATCCTTAGTTTCTTTCAAGCTGTTATGCCAGTTTTCGATAGAGTTTCTAGTTTCCTGGTAATTTCTTTGAACCTGCTTCACGTATTCTATGTTTTCTCTATTTTCTCCATCAAGCAATTCTCCCTTTTTTCTGTTCTTCCATTCCACCGTCTGTTTTTTCTTGGGCAGTGCTTAGCATTTCTCTAACTATTCTACTTATATTTTGCTTTATTTTGGTAAATATTTCACTTTTGAACTTGTCTATGAGGCTCCGGAGATATTGCTTTATGTCTATTGGTGCCGTGTCTGATATTGCATGTTTTCTGTCCTCATTCTCCTTTGCGTTTACCTTTCCTGGATCAGTGTTCTCAAGATTGGGGACTGAGGACCCTTTCTTGTTGCTCCCTCTTCCCATACTTTTTGTTCCTTCCATGCAAGCGTATATAGGAGGCCCAGTTTTTTTCTTTGTTGGTTACAGTTTGTTTGAATCTGCCAGCTAGGTGTTCCCACCCACTGCAGTGTACTAGGGAGACACAGTCCTGGGCAGCCTCTGCTGGGTCAGCCCCTCCAAGTCAACCTAGTGAAAGCTCCACTGCTAGGTGCACCACCAAGCGCTGGGACCTGGTTTGGGCTAGCCTACTGGGTCTTAGTCAGCAGCGTCACCCAGACCAAGCGCTCCGCACCAATCCCACTTGAGAGGGGAATATGTGATTAACGTCATGGCAGCGTCCTATTCCGGCTAGTCTGCCCGGTCCCAGAATGTACTCTTGTGGAGACTCCTAGTTTATGGAAGGGTCCCCGTTCCTCTCACTCACTGCAGGTCGATACAGGGCTTCCCCCTCCCCCCAGTCCAGCTCTCAGCTCCGTTCGCTGATTCCCGCTCTTAGAGCTTTCGTGTCTGTCTCCCTGCTGTGCTGATTGGGACCACAGCGGCGGCAGGAAATTCAAATCATGATTTCCAGAGGTGCAGGTTCCAGCTTCCGTGCTGAGATTTTATCTGTTCCAGTTATAGCACTGGGATTGCATTTCCAGTTGGTTTCTCTCAGCTCAGTTCGTTCCTGGGTTGGCAGGGTATATCTCCCCTTGCTTAGTAGGTCTCCTCACACCGCACCATTCCTGGATTCTAAGCTGGGTATCTCAGAAAGCCTCCGTAGTTGCTGTTATCTATCCGCCATGTTCTCCCGGAAGTCCAGTATATATATTTTTTAACAATAATAACAAAGGGATGGCATCTTTTGTCTCAGAAAATGATTTTTTAAAGGTTATGTATATTTCATTTAATCTCAGAGTAAGACAAAATCACTTAACTTTTTATAAAGACTTTCTCAGTAAGAGCTATGTATAAGATGGGCATGGAAGTCCTACCTAATCAGCAGGCTGAGGCAGGATGATTGCAAGTTTGAGGCCAGCCTCAGCAATTTAGGGAGACTCTGTCTCAAAAAATAAGATCTAGGACTGTAACTCAGTAGCAGAGTATTTTCTTGGCATGTCTTGGCTTTAATCTCCAGGAAAACACACAAACACACACACACACCCCAAGAGAAGGGGGGTAGACATGCTATGTATATATATATATATATATATAGCTTAATGCAGTTGATATTTATCCTTACAAAGTTCCTTGTTCAAAGTTCATTAATGTTTAATATTGAGCAACAATGACTTTTGCAAAACAGTCATGGGGCTGGTTTGTATCTATCTGGCTGAAGGAGACCTCTGGAGGAAGTAAAGGAAGGGGAAGAGCAACTGGGACATTAGGAAGGCAAAAGACTGGAAAACCACACCTCTAAAGGTCATCAAGAGAAGAATTTTTTTTTTTAATTTTATTTAAGGAGAAAAAAGAAAAAAAGCAGAGAAATGGTACAAGTTATACAGATTTACAGAAAAAAGAGAAGAAGAATTTTTGAAGTAGAATAGAAACATTTTGCTTTCAAAAACTATCCAAATGACATCTTATATTTTAGTAGAGTCTGGGTCCTGACAGATTCCACAGCTGATTTGTCAAGGCAACAGCCCCCACTGCAGTTAATGACATTTTTAATACACTAGCTTGGACCCTGGCCACAAGTCTACTTTGGATCTTTCAGAGAACATGAAAAGTTATATTCACTTACTGAGGTTAAGAAGTATTATCTATACACTTGGAAGTGTTAACAGTTACTTTTTTGAGATTAATTTAGCAATAAATTGTTGCTAAAATGGGCTTATTTTTTTAAGATGCAATGTTCACCACTACCTCAAATACTGATGGTAAGACATTCCTATTATGCAGCATAGGGACACAGCAAGTCTGTTATTAAGAATCAGGCTGCCCTTGGGAAGACACTTTTAATAAACCAGCCTCCTGAACTGAGCAAGTCTGAGTCACAGCAGCAAGCGCTATTTTCGCCGTCACACAATCCTTTCACCTCTGTCTGACTTTCGGGGAATCAAGACTCTAGCAGCTTATTTATTACTAGACTGCTCATGTGATCTTTTGGGAGCACACTGAAAATAATTATTATTACTTCTAAGATCAATGGCTTGTAGGTATACCTACACATTAAAACACCATTTTCATTCAGTGATTCAAGATGTTTTAGATGTTTACTGACATGAAAAGACATTCACAAATGCTACATACTAAATGATTAGGCTAACAACAGTAGGTATAGTATGAAAACATTTTTACTGGGAAAAAAGCATTTGCAGAGATCTGGAACAATATATACTGAAGTGGTAGGAGAGTGGCCTTCTTATTTTTATTTTCTATGATGGACAGTTATCTTTTTTTTGTCTTTTTCGTTTTTTTATCGGTACCAGGGATCAAACTCACAACTGTCTGCTTACAAGGCAGGCGCTTATGCCGCTGAGCTAAATCCCCAGCCCCCTGGACAGTTATCTTTTGTTACAAGAAAAAACAATCGATTTGATCAAACTGAGTGGACAGAACCTTGGTAACAGTACTTCATTCACCTAACTGACTTATTCAGCAACTAACTCCCATCCCATGTCAGGTAGTGTCCCAACCCCTCGGGACACAGTGAACAAAATGGATACAAAGCCATGACCTGTGCAGCTTACACCCGTAAGGACGGCAGAGCCACTGCACATGCTTGCAGTCTGAGCAATGCACAACTTCCATGTCTGTACCTAGTGGCTGAGAGGGGGAGACAAGCTAAATGAAGCACCACGGTGTATGGTAATACGCGTTTTGGCTTGAATAAATGGTTGGATGGTGGTGCCATTAAGAGAGATGGGAAAGGCTGAGGGGTGGGAGGTGGGGTAGTTTGCAGTGGGGTGGAAATGAGGGTCTCAGCTTCAGACATGTTAATTTGATATGTTATTAGAGGTACAAAGAACATTTCAACGTTTGGACTTAGCCTTAACCTCCTGTGAACTCACTACAGATTTTTCTGGGTTAACAAGGACCAGAGTAGGAAAGAAGTCTTGGTAAATCAAGTGATTATGTATGGAGATTACTGTAACAGAGAAAGTACTAAACACTGCTTGAAGAAAGAGGAAGCAACAATAGTGTGACAGGACACACACATACACACACAGATACACTTGTTTCTGATACTCATCAGGAGAATGTCAATAAAAATGGCAATCAATATGATAGAAATTTCTCATCATACAGTAAAATTAATATTTCAGTGAGAGCTTGCGTAACTATAATTGTACTTTTAAATAAAATGTGACACAGGAAATGGTAGCTTAGAAGGCAGATTCATTTTTAGTATTCTCTTGAGATTTCCAAGTCAAGTCATGAAGTTGCTTCTAAACGGCCACAGCCAAAGATTAAAGTTGACAAATGTCTAGGACCAAAGGCTCCCTAAGAATGGACACAATTTTGCCTTAAGCAACTAGGAGAGGGGGTTTCACAGTGCCTTCACTGGTGTTAGGAACACACTAATTTTAAGTTTATATAAAATGGGAACTTTGGATTTACCAGCCACCCCAACTTCTCAAATCCCAGTTCTGATGATAGTGAGTGGGCATACACAAGCAACCACATTCCTTGGACTGGAAATACCAATACTCAGAAGAGAGAAATATAGTATGACTTGAATTGGGGTTTCTGGAAAGCTAGTCCAAATAGCTGCTGGCAGTCTGGATGTTTTTTTAGCATTCCAAGGTAAAATGAGAGAAAAAAATAAGATGATCTTAAAATCTGTTTGCTTTCAAAAAGCAGTTGGATTTCCGAGGCTGTCCTGTTTTAAATGCTACTATTTTCTTATATGAAGTGGCAGTGAAAAGTAGGTGGTAATGTTTTGCTGTTATGTCTGCCTTGGATGTGTGTAACTACAGATACTGTCATGTTTTTAAGTTTACAGTCCTAGGAGATGGAAAGGTCTAGCGAGCAGTGACCTACAGAAAATGCACTCACTGGCGCTAAGCCAGTGGTCATGCCTGGTTCTCCACGACTGACACAGCCTGCCAGTGAGCACAGCAACCCCACCCCACCCGCCCCCATCTGCTGCCTCCCATATTTCCTTCACACTCTCCTGAATGACCACAGTTAAAGGTTCAGGAGAATTACCAGTGGCTCCCCTTAGAGTATGGAGGTCTCTGGATATCACTAACAGCAAATTCACTGGGGAATCAGCAGTGATCTAAGCATCAGAAAACCTAGTTTCAGTTGGATTCTACTACTTAGGAACCTGGTCACCTTTATAAGTCACGGTTCTTCACTTTTTTCTAAAGACCCTCTGTCCTCATTTTTTTTTTGTGGCACCGGGGATCGAACTCACAAACTTGCACTTGCCAGGCAGGCACTTATGCCACTGAGCTAAATCCCCAGCCCCTGTCCTTTTTTTTTTTTTTAAACCAGTACCAGGGATCGAACTCACAACCACGCGTTTGCAAGGCAGGCGCTTATGCTGCTGAGCTAAAGCCCCAGTGCCCCCTGTCCTTCTAATCTTAAAGAGCTGTTATATAAAGAACAAATACTATATTACTAGGGAAGTCCTTATTAATCAATAAAAACATTATTATCATACATACAAGGAGCAATTCTACAAACATGACATAATTATCAATAAGCCTTCATTGACTACCATAGGTAGTCTTCTCTTTTAGGTTATAAGGAAAAGCTTGGCCTTCATGAGTCTTTCAGTGCAGCCACGAAGGATTTACACACAAGGAGAGGGAAAACATCCCCACAGCAGTTAAGTGTCAAATGAGTGACCAGGATGATCATTGCTGGAAGAGCTCAGAGAAGGAATCGGTCACTAAGGACATGTGGGAAGAGGTGGCACTTGAGCTGGTAAGAGAGGCCTAGTCAGGCAGAGGTGGGAAACACTGTATGAAAGTGAGGTCTCTTTGGCTAGGGTGGGGTGGAAGTGGCCCCCTAGGGACACAGATGATGATTCTGGGTGGTGGTCTGAGCCATGTAGGACTGAGTGGAATTTGAAGTTGTGTAGGTAGGTCAGGGTCAGATCACAGTGAGAAGATACTCCACTGAGAGTATCGAGACCTGCAGGTTGCTGATCTACCCACTGTTTGATAAGGTGTCTGATGTTAATGTGTATACTAGCCTGGAAGGAGGAGCTGTACGAGGGAGAATTTCAGGTAGGAAATTAGAGAAATAAGGTGGTAAGAGTAAAGACTAAGGGTGACCATAGAAATGCAAAGTAAAGGAAAGCTGTGCCTTATTTTACTTTTTTTTTTTGCTACTGGGAATTGAACTCATGACCTTGTACTTGCAAGGTAGGCATTTCTGCTGCTGAGCTAAATCCCCGGCCCATGCCTAGTTCTTCAGGGTCCAAAAAGCAAATTATTTAGACCACAGAGAGGTTCATAGCTTGGAAAAGTAAGACAATGATATCATGATTAACTGAAACTGAAATGACTATAGTGGATATATTTCTTATAGAAAAATAGTAACTTTAAGTGGTGCATTTCAATAATCCCGGCACACTGGGAGGCTGAAGCAGAAGGACCTAATTTCTAGCCCAACTTATCAGGAATTTGGCTAAACTATATATATATATGGCTAAGGATGTGACTCGGTACAAAGGCTCTGGGTTCAATCCACAATATTACAAAAACAAAACAAATCCAATGACTTCAACCTGACACTTGAGTGAAGCTGTCAGGTAGGCAATCGCAGAACAAGTGACTGCTCTCTCATCACTGTGGATTTATAGAGACTAAGAAAGGGTCCCAAGGAAGAAATGTTCTCCCCTAACGAACAGTATGTTGCCACACTGGCTCCTGGTTGTCAGGGCTGACAGCAAACTCTTAGCCATTCCCAGTATGAGGGAGCTGGAGGCAGTCATGGAGGCAGCAAAGGTGCAGAGAGGGAGTGGGTGTGCTGGAATGCAAAGAAGGGCAAGAAGAACGAGGGCCTAGAAGAAAGCGCTGCCCACAATGGCCCGCAGTTCAAGAAATCAGAGTCGGAGGAAGTGACGGTGTCAGCAGAGAGTGCCACTCACAGCCAGGCTTCGAGGGCCATGAGCGAAGGGATGAAGCAGTGAGAAAGTGGACACATCTCTGAGAACTTCACAGTCCAAGGAACATTTGAAGACACAAGCTGAAGTGGTGGTGACAGGAGGAGACGGTAGCTGGTTGGCTGGTTGGTTCTTTTTTAAGTGGTAGCATAGGTGAAGATAACAGGAGTAAGAAGGTACCTAAATGTGCTGGAAGGAGGGGGCACAGTCACTGACAGGCCCTGCTGTGCCCCTTCAAGAGGACCAGGAGTTGCATCGGGAGCCTCCACGGATGTGTGCTCTGCACGAGCGCCATGGCACAGTCCTGGGTCCTGGCTCTCCAATGCTTCTTCCCACTGGCTTCTTAGAAGAACCACAGCAGCTAACATTTCCTGAGTGCTGCTCTGCCCCAGGCATGAGCTCTCTTATTTTTCATATTTTCCCTAAGCAGTGTCACTATTATTATTCCCACTCACTGTTTTGATAACTGGTTCTAAAGGCTAGAAACTAGCGCTGAACCAGGGCAAATCTAACTTCATGCCCCACCACACACTCCCTCCATTCGTGCTTCCACTTTATTCTTCTCCTTGGATTACCCAGCGATAATCCTTGGCTTTGCTGAGACCAGGAATCACTGCAGACTGCAGTTCCAGGTGTCAGCTCAAGTCATCTTACTGCAAGAGCTTGTGAAGCATGTTTTGACAGTCTAGCCCAAGCCCTGGGGCACCCCAACCCATCTTCTGAGGAACTGCAAAGTTGATCCGGTGGTACTACCTCTAGTTTTACAAGCCTTCTTGTTTCTGTTTTTAGAGAACTAAATCTGAGATGTTTTCCACCCATCCGAAATATGAGAGATAGATCCAACATCTGAGCTGTGTGAAACTTTAATTATATGTATTCAAGGTTGAATTAAGTGGGCTGCTGTTAAGAAAACCAGGGCAGTCTCCTACACTAAGTAGCACTGGGACTGGAAGACACCAGAAATGGCAGAGGTAATGGAGAATGAACAGCTCGGGGAGAACATGGCGGACAGATAGTAGCAGCTATGGAGGCTCTCTGAAAGACCCAGCTTAGAATCCAGGAATGGTGCGGAGTGAGGAATCCTAAGCAAGAGAGGAGATATGCCCTGCTGAACCAAGAACAAACTGGGCTGAGAGAAACCAAGTGGGAATGCAATCCTGGTGCTATAACAGGAACAGATAAAGCTTCTTCGTGGAGGCTGGAGCCTGCGCCATTGGAAACCAAGATTTGGGTTTCCTGCCGCCGTGGCTGCGTCTGAATCAGCTCGGCAGGGAGACAGAGCGTGAAAGCTCTGAGAATGGGAATCGGTGAACAGAGTTGAAAGTAGGATGGGCGGGGAGCCGTGCATAGACCTGCAGTGAGTGAGAGAAACTGGGACTCTTCCACGGTCTAGGAGACTCCAACAGAGGACATTCTGGGACCGGGCAGACTTGCCGGAACAGGGCGCTGTAGAGACTTCAGTCACGTATCCCCCTCTCAAGCGGGACTGGTGAGCAGTGCCTAGCCTACGTGACACTGCTGGCTGAGACCCAGTAGGCTAGCACAGCCCAGGTCCCAGCACCTGAAGGTAACCTGCAGGGGCGGATCCCGCATAGGCTGCCTGGTCCGTAACTCCCTGGTGCGCTGCAGTGGGCAGGAACACCTAGCCAGTGCAATTCAATCAGACTGTGGCCAACACGGAAGGAAGCTGGGCCTCCTATATACGCTTTCATATATAAGGAACAAAGAATATGGGAAGAGGGAGCAACAAGAAAGGCCCCTCGGCCCCCAATCCTGAGAAACAGGCAATAGCGGAAACCGCACCAATAGACATAAAGCGCTATCTCCAGAGCCTCATAGACAAGTTCAGGAATGAAGTTTTTAATGACCTGAAGCTAGAAATAAGCAGAATAGTTAGAGAAATGCTAAGCACCACCCAAGAAAAAAACAGATGGTGGAATGGAAGAACAGAAAAAGAGGGGAGAATTGTTTGATGGAGAAAATAGAGAAAGCATAGAATATGTGAAGCAGATTCAAAGAAATTACCAGGAAACTAAAAACTCTATCGAAAACTGGCATAACAGCTTGAAAGAAACTAAGGATAGATTATCTGAACTGGAGGCCAGATTTGTAATATGGGAGCATGAAATGAAAAACTTCTTAAAAATAACAAAGAAACAAACAGCAATAATACAAAGACTAGAAGATGATAAGAGGATCTATAACTTAAGAATTAAGAACATAAAAGAAGAAGTAGGGACACAAACAAATGAACTACAAAAACTACTCACAGAAATAATCCAGGAGAATTTTCCTAATTTAGCAAAAGGTAAAGATACTCAGATGTATGAGACATACAGGACCCCAGCCACCTACAACCCAAACAGAGCTACACCCAGGCATATAATTATCAAAATACCAGAAATCCAATATAAGAACAGAATATTAAAAGCTGTCAGAGACAAGAAACAGATCACTTACAAGGGAATACCCATCAGAATTACAGCAGGCTTCTTGGCACAAACCATAAAATCACGAAGAGCGTGGGGGGAAATAATTCAAGCTTTGAAAGATAATAACCTCCCGCCAAGATTGATATATCCTGCACAACTATCCCTGGAAATCGATGGAAAAACAAGGTGCTTCCAGGATAAAGAGGAACTAGGGGAATATGCAACCACCAATTCAACTCTACAGAGAATACTGCAGGATATTCTAAAAAAGAAAAATACGAAGAATCCAGAAATAGTGGCAGAGAGGCCACAATGAATGGAGCAGAAAACAAAATGAAGAAGACAAACTGACAACTAATGACAGAAAAAGAGCTCAACAGAAATGAGGCAGAGACGACTGGATGATAGGAACAGCTATTTTGGAGAAAATGACGTCACAATAGGTAATGCTGATTTAGTAAATCATCTTGTTTTGAAGTCTCATCAAGCTTTTGCTCTTCTGTCTCCATTGGTCTTAGCATGTTGTATCTTATTGGATTTTATTATATGTGATAGTATAAACAAAAACTTTTATAGACAAGGAGATTATACAGAAACCATTGTTCATTTTCTGTTAGTTGATTCTAAATACCCTGTAATACTGTCATTCTCTTGAATGGTTTTACATTGTTTTGATATATTTCATGCTACAGTATACGAAGTTATACTCAAAGATTTCAAGGAAAGAGACAATATGGTAACTACTTTTATGTCGGGATTATCTTGTGGTAAAACACTATTCTGCTTAAATGGTTATGTTTTTTTCTGAGCTGTTTTGTTGTTATGCCCTCTTTTATCTCAATCTCCATTTTATTATTTATTTTTATCCTTTTAATTAAGGGAAAAATAAATTAAAAATAGCAGGATATATTATAGTAACCCACTTTGATTTACTATTAACTTGATTTGAAGCCCTGTATTGCTCTCACCATCTTGTTTTGACTGATGTTCCTCTATTCTGTTTTGCTTGATAGTACCAGGTTCAAAAGTATAGGCAACAGCTGTGAAGATAGTGGGATTTATTATGACGTCCATTCTGGTTGACTATTTCCTACTTTTGAAGATCTGTAATGTCTCCAATGTTTTGGTCTTGTTGGTTTCATTCTTTACTGTTTTGTTCAATTTTATTATAGGCAATTCTATTAGAGATAGTGGGTGGCATTATGGTAACCATTGTTGATCACCTTGTATTATTGTTTTTACATTATCTATTATGTCCAGCCTTTTGATTTGACCGACTCTGTTCTGTTATATCACATTTGGTTTTACTCTCTTCCAAAAAAAGTAATAAGAACTGTGGGAGCAATAAAACCCAAAATGTGTAATAGTCATTGTACAAAAGAGAGGAAAAGAAAGTGCTCTAAACAATATAACTGCATGTATATTTAAGTGTATAAGATAGACAATGATATTACTGAGTTCTGTTGGATCATTGAACAGAACTGTTTGGTCTCACTGTTTGAATGTCCACTATATAAGCTTTAATTTTGTAACTTGAACAAATATTTCTAAGATGACAATATGTAATCCATTAACTAGTGATTTCCTACTGTTTATTTTTTTTCTGAAATTCTGTATAACTTGTACCCTTTTTCTGCTTTTTTTCCTTTTTCTCCTTAAATAAAATTGAAAAATAAGTAAGTAAGTAAATAAATAAATAAATAAATAAGAGAATGAACAGCTCCATATCTCCAGTTGATTGCTGCTACACGAGAAAGTGCAGTCAGAGCTTATGACTCCTTAAGAGAAACGAGAAAGCTGTGTTTTGTGTATGCATAAAAACTCCTGATTGGGGCTGGGGATTTAGCTCAGTGGCGTAAGTGCCTGCCTTGCAAGCAGGCAGTTGTGAGTTCGATCCCTGGTACCGATAAAAAAAAAAAAAGAAAAAGACAAAAAAAAAAAAATACACTGATAAAAACTCCTGATTGTTCAAATGGTGGCATCCATTCTGTCATCTGGAAGTTGCAGGGGCCATTCTTGGAGGCCAAACAAAGCATGTGTGCTGGAAGATGTGGCCTCAGCTTTGCACCTGACCGTTACCATGCTGAGCAGTGCACAGCACAAGCTCTCCTCAGTGTCCCTCCTGAAGACCCCCGGGCTGCTGATCAGGATGTGTTCTGACAGAGCTAAGTACGTCAGGATCCTTGAGTTCTTCACACGCCTCCATGTGTGAACACAGTAAATAATTCTCATGAGATGTTAACTAGGCCTTGAACTGATTCAGCAGGGTCGCCATCTGGGAGTCCTCAGAAACAGTGAACTGTCAGCACCATAAACATTTTAGGCTTCACGGAGGACACTGACTTCTTCTAAACTAATCACTCCTGCCAGTCAAGCTTTGCAGAACAGGTTTAAGAACAAGGCGTCCATTTAACAACAATAATAAAAACAGTGAGGATGAAAACTGGACAGTCATAATAATGAAAGGCCTAAAAGCAAACTGTGACTTCCCTAATAAGGCAGTGACCAAAGCTGACTCCCTGGTGGTGGAGCGCCAATACGATTAATCAGTCTGTTTTCAGTTTTCTCACGACAGCAATATTAACAGTTTGCTCTATTCTGTTTATATGGTGCTGACAGGCCTTCAGCATGCTGGGCCTACTTGCTGGAGATTAATGGCTGCTCACTCTTAGGCTGAGGTAAAAGTAGGCAGGGAGAGAATGCCTTTTATGACTAGATAAGAACTGAAGTTTCTTGCTTTCTTTTCTCCTTCCTATTTCCTATCAACTCTTCCCTCTTCTAATCTATACCAGGATCAGAGATATGAAAGACTAGTCAGGTCTCGAAGCTCCCCTCACTTGAGATGTTATGTTCTCAGGTAAAATATAGGAAACCTTCTTCAGTGATGTCTAACAAGAAAAAAAAATTATATATATATATATATGAAATATATATATTCATATATATATATATATGAAACTTAAATACTGATTTTGGATAAGTTTATCATCACTAACTAGTGTTAGTTCATTTAGTTTTTTGTTTACTTGTTTAAATTGAATTCCTAGTAAAAGTGAATGAAATTGACGTGAGATGGCCTCTGACAACAGGACCTGTAATTACTAGGTGGGAATGGATCGTCTTTAATGCTGTTTTTATGGTCACAGGAGAAGGCAGAGCTGATATAAAGGACAGCATGCAGCAGGAAGTATGGCACCTTAGAAAACCTCTTAGGAGATTATTCCACTTAATAATCATATTTCAATGTAAGTCAAAACGATTTTAAGTAACACAAGATCAGTTGCCTTCCACTCACTACCTAGCCTGTTGAAAGCTAAAGGAATGATGTTTAATACTGTATACTTCTCTCTGCCAGATTAGAAAAAAAAATGATAACTCCAAACATTTTAATACCATCTAAGTGTAGGGAATCTAAAATAACAAAAATGTTAAAACCCAATGTGCCTCCTCCAGAGTTCTATAGGAATCAACATCCCATTGCTTGTTCTTGGCAGATTCTGCCCCATCCAGTCTATGAAACGGACGTAAAGGCAAGCATGTGCTGTACAGCTAGGAACCACAGCCCTGCGGTCAGTCTGCTTTCCCCGCCAGCACTCTCCTGTCGTAGCAGCAGGAGGACAGAACTAATTCTGCAGAGAGGACCCCGGGGGGTGGCTTTTAGGTAGAATAGTCTATCAAACACTTTTGAAGCTAGACATAAGAATAGTATAGGATAAAAGAAAGCCATATTAATGACAAAAATACTGAGTACTTACTATGTACAAGAACTAATTTAAAAATTTCAATTGTACAAGCCCATTTAATTCCCACAACAAAACATGTTTCAGTAAGAGTTAAACTGTTATTTTTGTTTGAAGTGCAGCATGTTTGTGAGAGTAGAGGAATTACTGGGTGAGATATGGGTATATTACTAAATCTGTATTTGTACTTTACTACCTTGTCGAACGCAAAGGTTGGACCAGAGCGAGGGAAACTGATGTCAAGATAGATGTGTTAGAGGGACACTGGAATAAACTGGGGAGAAGAAAAAACTGAGAATTAGCTCAGAAACCAGGCAACTGATTGCTTAGACTAATTTGCTCTGTTGTCTTTCTTGCTTGCTCTTTTTCTTTGTCATTCATTCAACAACTATTTCTGAGGATTTTGGATGTGTCTGATACGATGCTAAGTGACAGACTGACAGATAAGAAAAAGGAACCTGAAACTGTCTCTTATTTGCCCTTGTAAGTAAGTTAATGTCCACTTACCCTGCCCTTCCCTGCCCTCTCCATTTCCATCCAATGCCTCGTTTTATACAAGGTTCGTAAAGCAATGAAGGGGCAAAGGGAGAGGGGAAATCACTGCTGCCCTCATGCTAGTCATTTTGGGAGCGCCCTCCTCCTATAACTTCGTTTCTCTCCTGGTGGTCTGGCCATGAGGACTGTACATGGTGGTAAACCACTAGACAGCTGGAACAGAGTGGAGAGTCTTACTCATCCATTAGAGAAAGACCTCCTCTTTAATTTCTAAATATGTGTCCTGATTTGGCATATTCTAACCAAAGCAAAACATTATACCAGAAAGGTATCTGACGTGATCCCCATGTATAGATTTTCATGTAATCTACAAATATAGTCACAAGAAAAACAAGCTCTGAGCCAAGTCCAAAGGTACTGAAAATACCAGGACAAGCATACTTAAGATTGTTAAGTAACACAAGATCAGTTGCCTTCCACTCACTACCTAGCCTGTTGAAAGCTAAAGGAATGATGTTTAATACTGTATACTTCTCTCTGCCAGATTAGAAAGAAAAATGATAACTCCAAACATTTTTTTTTTTTTTTGTCTTTTTCCTTTTTGTCGGTACCGGGGATCAAACTCACGACTGCCTGCTTATAAGGCAGGCGCTTATACCACTAAGCTAAATCCCCAGCCCCAACTCCAAACATTTTAATACCATCTAAGTGTAGGGAATCTAAAATAACAAAAATGTTAAAAACCAATGTGCCTCCTCCAGAGTTCTGTAGGAATCAATATCCCATTGCTTGTTCTTGGCAGATTCTGCCCCATCCAATCTATGAAACGGACGTAAAGGCAAGCATATTTCAAAATCTTGTATCTAGTTTGGTTGGTAGATTAACTTGAGACATATAATTCAATTGGCTTCCAGAGAAAGCTCTGATCTTTTAAAATTAAGATTTGCTTACATTTTGTAAGAAATATATCCCAACCACTTTCTGAAGAACAACAAGGTAATAAAATGACCACCACTAAGAAATATTTTGCTCTATGGTAACTGTTTTTTTCATTATTATTTTATGAAAGCTCGTCTAGATGTTATGTATCCCTCACTATCTACATTTATTTCTTTTAAAATATCTTCTTCAGATGACTGGGGTTGGATAGTTTCTTTGGATCTAATTGGATCTCAAATTGTAAGCTCTATTATTTTAATTCTTTCCAAAGGTTCTTATGTAGGTAGGCTTATGTCTAAAAGCATTTATCATGACTAATATATGCTGCTGGTTTTTTCATTTAAAAGTAAAAAAATAAAAAGGTATTTTTGGGGAACTTATGAACATCAACGATCATTTCAAGTACAAACTAGTCCATATATGCCAACGGTGAGAATTTATATGCCCATAAAAATCTAACTGTAAAAGGAAGAACTCTATGAGAGTGAGCACATCTCAACTTCAATTTTATTTTAAGGATCTGAACCTGGTTTGGACTTGTGTATGCTATGAATTGAGTTAACTCCGTTATGGGAAAGCAGCCTGCACCAATGTTAAGAATAAAAATGCAGAATCCTGGGCTTGTGCATTTTAATTCTTCCTCTACTGCTTGCATTATTTACCAAGCTTTGGTGTTTGTTTCTGTATGGAAAAGAAGACTTGAATAACCACCTAGTTATTTCCCACTGAAAATGTTTAGTTATGAAACATTTCAAACATGCTCATGTTTACTGCTAATTAATAGGAGTTGAAATTGAGAAAGTATAAAACATCACACGGGTGATCAGTGGAAACATTCCTGTGACTGGTGTCTCAGATTAACACCTTAATAAGTGAAGGCTTCAATTTTCATAGAGAAGTTGTTTTGATTTTGTTTGGTCCAACCAAGCAGAGAGTGTCACAGAAGTGCCTCGGGGGAGGCCTGGTGCAGAGGTGGAGGGAGACCTGAAGGTTTAGAGCAAGTTGGTGTTGCAAGGTCCTTGGACAGCAATGGACTATCCTCACTGGATGGGAAAGAAAAACAAACTGGAGCTGTCTGACATTTACAACTCTTACCTGCGACGCAGATCCTCAGCGACCGCTGCCCGGCAGCTGAACAAATAGGCTCTCAGTGATTTTAGCTGCTGCCGCAGGCGCACCACAGTGGCCAGTGGCTCGGCATGAAGGTACAGCATGGGGTTCTCCTGCTGGATGTCGATCAGGGGCTCTTCATACACATACTCCAGGAACTCTTTGGCCTGCTTAGACACCTACAAAACAAACTTCGCAGTCAGTTCTGACAATCATCTTAATACTTGCTCAATCAAACTAGGAGCTTTAGTTGAGACAGCAAAGTATCACTTTTTCCCCAGTGAAAAAGTCCAAGTGGAACAAACATAAATTTTGGCTTCTCTGTCTGTCTTCCAGAAACTCAACTAGTAAAACTTGGAAGAATTAATTATCTTGACTGTGGTAACAATTTTATGAATATATGTATGGTAAAGTAACAGCACCATATCGATGTCTCACACCAAAATCAACTTCCTGGTTGGCTCCCTTCATTTGTCTCTACAGTACCCAAGGCATTATCCAGAGGAGGAAACTGTGTGAAAGGCACAGGGACTACTCTGTACTATCCTCTGCAATTTCCTGTGTTTCCATAACTATTTCAAAAGAAAAAGGGAAAAAAGAAATTCATTGATACCCTTGACCTCAATACTTATTTTAAAAGCCTCGTAAAAATATAATATATATATATGGATGTTGTGATGGTGGAGTGTCAATATGATTGCCTTTGGGATCTTACCTGGGAGCTAGGTATGGTGTCTCAAAGCAACTAACACTATGAATGTTGATTTAGAAATGTCACTGTCATCAGTAGAAATGAATACATTAGAAACAATGCACTAGTGATGCAGAAAAAGTAGCTTCAATAATGATAACACGTAGTACACTTAATTCTTTTAGAATCTCTACATGCCAGTTACTGATACTGATATGTAAATCAGATAACAATTTCTGTTTATGGAAGGCAAAATATCCTCAAAAAGTCTCCACTAACACCCAGCTGGAATTTAGCACTGAAACAACTCTATTATTTAAAAAAAAAAAAAAAACAAAAACTGAAATTCATTATACTTCATACTCTAGACCAGAAACTTATTAAATGAAGACAAATAGGACAGTCCCAAGGGGCTTGCTGTTTATAAAAGACAAATATTTAAAACAAAAATAATACATAACCTGTCACACAGGCTTGGTTGAGACCTTCTGGTTGCATAAAGCAGGGAGAAATCGACTTTCCTGATGAATGGGCTAGGCAAATGGGTGGCAGTAGATGTGAGTATAGAAAGATAAATAGAAATCCCCTGGGCGAGCCATGTGTAGGGGCACATGTCTGTCTCTAACCCCGGCACTCTGAGAAGCTGAGGCAAAAGGATGGCAAGTTTGAGCCAACCTGGGCAACTGAATGACTCAGTGAGAGCCTGTTTCAAGATAAAAAAGGTCTGGGAATACAGTTCCATGTCAAGGTCTTGGGTTCGATCTCCCGTACTGGAGAAGAAAAATTCACTCGGTGGACAGGGTAGGTCAGAGGAGGGGACAACCATGAAAACCCTTCAATGTGTTGTATAGTTCATTAAGGGTATGGCTCTTGTGCACTGATTAAGGCATGCATTTGTGTATATATCTGTAAAATTCATATTATTGCTTTCATATATTGTGAAGGTCATACTAAAGTTTATGTTTCATATAAGGATGTAAAAAATTACATCATTTAAAAATGGGGTTTTTTAAATGAAGCAATTAATTTTGAGATACCTGTCCTGTTGTGTGATCCTGTAGAATTAGAGTTAAGGGAGCTTACAAATTTCTGCAAATCCATCTCACAAAGAGGCACTCGGAACTAGTCAAAGCTTTTGAGTAATGAGCTATACTGAAAATAACAAGGTGATAGACTGAAAAAATCCTGCCTTGTGTCCGAGATTATGTGCCCGTTTACTGTGGAGGCATTAGGCCACTGAAGGAAGATGAAACAGGCAGAGCCATGTCCTCATGCAGCTCACAGGGCGGAGCAGGCAGGCACAATGGGTTAAATATTTTATTTACCATGTTTAAATATTTGCTGTATTTAAAAGTCTTTAATGAGGAAACAACTGATGGTATTCTGGAAAATGAAGTACAATCCACTTGAAACTGTTGCTAAAAATGATGTATTGTACAATTCAATTAGCCCTTTGGGCTCTGTGGAGCAGTGTTTATACTGAGTCAGGGCCTGTGAATTAGGTCCACAATGCTACCTTTTAGTAGGTGAACAGAGGACAAAGGGCACTGGCTAGGCTCCCAGGCCTTAAAAGGACTCTCTCTTCAGGTGGTACTCAAACCCGAAAGCCACAAAAAAGTCTTTTATAGAGACAGTAAAAGCAGCAAGACAAATAGGACAGCAGCTACTGACAGCAGTATTCCTAAACTGAAATGCTCGCCTCAGTGCTGTCAGTGCACAGCCTTCTCAAGTTACCAAGCAGTGCTCACTGCGCACACCCAGTGCACCCCTGCCTCCATCCGCAGTTGGGGCAGGTAGAGAAACCCTGCCGCAGAAAGCCACTTTTGGCAACAGGACTGAGCACACACTCAGGGTTTTAAGAATCAACTGTTAAGCCTGGTGAGGGATTTTTGAGAGAACTCAAAATTTGGCATGAGGTGCTAGTTTTGCAAAATAGAACACTGCTGTTTTCTTAAGTCCTAAAGGACCCTCCACAGTGGCACAAGGAGTCCACTCTCAAACGCAGCTATCATTAAAAACATTTTTCAAAAAAAAAAAATTAGAAGTTATTTAGGAAAAGTGGCCAGTGATATTCAATGTTTATGTGAGAAAAGTTTTCTTATTAATATAAATATCATATTATATCATTATATGTGAGTGCTGAATACGCCCCAACTAAGAACTAAGAGCTACTGTCCTACTTCTCACCAACCAAGTTATGAAAAACATAAAAGTGTTGTTTCAGATGTAAATAACAACTCAGTTCATGAGTCAGGTGCAGCTGGGTGAGTGCTGTTTTTCCAAAATGAATGGTCTGGCTGAAAAATCCCCATGATCGCACTCCATTCATATTGCAGTCCATCTTTCATGCTCAGTGGCTCGTTTTCAAACCCAAGGGCCTATGAGTATTTCACCAAATAACATTTAACATTTATTCATGACACATTATTTATGTAAGTGAATCTCTCTGCATTGCTCTCATTACTTATCAGTAGAATAATCTGAAGCTGCGAGAACTCAGTGCCAGGGCTGTGGACCTGCTGTAGTTTATGGGCTGAATCCCCCCGCACTGCACTGCAGTTTGCATGACTCAAGAAGGAAGAAGTTGGGGTGGAAACAGACCTCCCCTACCTCACACTCAGGGAGAGCTGGGGACAGTAGCACAATCACACGAGTACTACAAACTAACAATGACAAACCTGCTAGTGACATATGTGTCTATAAATAACACAGGCGGAGTTTCATCTGAACAGTAAGCATGGCTGCCACTGACTTATGAGTGCACGCGTTGTGTCATGCTGGTGACAGCGACCTCTTCAATCTCCAGGTGCTGTTCAGAAGGTCCATGTAACACTGCACAAGAAGCTCTGGAACGGGGCTCTGGCATGTCCCCTGACCAAAAAAAGCCCTGGTTAAAAATGCAATTAGGCAAAGGGAATGCTTAAGCATAGGCAGAAATTTGGAGACAGTGCGGTGCTGGTGGTAGTGAGGCCTTTGTTTTTGTTAAAGGAACAGAAGGTATCAGAACTAAACACACAAGAATAGGCCAGGCATGGTGGCACACACCTGTAATCCCAACACTTGGGAGGCTGAGGCAGGAGGATAGCCAGGAGTTCCAGGCCTGCCTGGGCTATGTGGTAAATTCAAGGCCAGCCTGAACTGCACAATGAGACCTTGTGTCCAAAACATAAAGAAAAAGAAAATACAAGAACATAATCTTAGACTTAACAAGGACAGTCGAGACAATGGAGTTGGTTTCTCTCAGTCTGTGTACCAAGGAACACTAGTCCCACAAAAAAGGTGTTCTGAGGTTCACCAAGAAATACACCCTACAGTACTTCTCTTCTTGGTGATTCTCAGTACAGTGATTAGCATACTGAAACACTGAGACGTCTTGCACTAAAGAAAACCTGCTTAACTCAGAGTCCTCCCAAATCCATCTGGCCACAAACTGAGCAGCTGTTTGGTGTTGGGCCAGATTTAAAGGGCAGGGGGGCAGGAGGCACCATGCAGCCTAGGCACTGCTCACTGACTGGAGGAAGGGGAATCATCTTTCCCTGACTCTGCTCCACTCAGTCACTTGCCAGGCGGAGAGCTTGAGGACTGCATTCTCCCGGAAAAGCCCTTTCCGAATCTCCACAGTGCTGGCCTGCTTGTGGCTAACACCTTCTGACACGTACAGAACTTGTGACTGCTCCATGGAATCCACTTGGAGAAACACTAGGTATTAATCCATGATCTGTTTTTAATAAAAGAAAACACTGAGCCCACTGACTTACTTATGGCTATTTCGTGGCAAAACTGGAGCCAAAATTCAGTCTCTGGATACCCTGCTCTTTATATTGTTCATACATATAGTTTTTAAAAAGTTTTCACTCTACCATAATCTACCATTTTATTCCTCAAAAAAAAAAAAAGAGGTAATTTCAGCCCCTCCACCATTCTTCTTCCCCTGTCAAACAGAAAGCAAGTAAGTTGCAAATTTATAAAATGATTAGGCAGTACACTGCAAGTAGGCTTCCATTGGATTTTAACTTTAAAACAAAACTAAAGTTCAATAACATTTTTATCCCAAAATTTGTTTGTTTCTTACTTTTTCCTTTCACGGGAATAAGAACATTGAGCACTGACCAAGGTCACACATGGTCATTTGTTTCTAAAAGAATAACATACTTAGACTCAATAAAGAAAAAAGGAGGAAGAACAGCCAGAGACAGCACAGTTACAACAGAAGTGACAGCTGACATCCTGGCACTAAGGAAAGGTATCTATCTGCAAGGAGATAGAAGGTAAAAACAGAGTGTATAACTACAACCCTGACTGAGGAAAGTGGGCTTTCTCCACCAATCTCACAAACGCACACACCTACACGGAGGAAATTATACAGGTAGCCTGACTCATGAGTCAAAGATCTCAGTCTATCCTATATTGACACTATTTAAATGAAAAGACACATAGCTATAAAACATCTGTGGAGGGATATTCACTGTCCAGGAGAAGGTGAATGAGGTAGGGTGGAGGAAAACTGTCTACATATGCCTAGCCTTTATCACTTTCTGAATCTTGAAATTTATGAAAGTATATTGAAAAAAGAAGAAAGAACAATAAACAAAGGAAGAAAGAATAATAATAGTATGGCAGTGTGAGTATAAGTAGTATGAATCATTTAGGAAAAAATAGTCTCCCTTACTCCACTGGACTCTGGAGTTATCTATCACAGGACAGAAGAATCATTCATACTTATAATTCTGAGGCACTGAAAAGGTTTCTCATACATATATTTAAATAAGATTCTTAAGTGATACTAAAATTTATAAAATTATAATAACCAAAAGAGGGAAAAATATCATCCATAATCTTATTACAGGAAAATAACCATATACTGCTTTAGTATAAACATTTCCTTCCAGTATGTATTTCTAACTATACTGTGAAAACTAATAACCAAAGTCTTGATAAAATCAATTCCAACCCACCGAAAATAAAAACAAATCAATTCCAACCATGCTGCTCCTCAGTCTTATTAAAACAGGCAGTGGGGGTTAACAAAGGAGGAACCCTAAGTTTAATTACATGACGCTGAGCAAATGCTTTTTCCCATCAATATGCTTTTTTCAAGCTCTGCAAGGGCAGCAAACTCACCACGAATGCCTCTCAAGATGTGGAAATAGGAAATGGCTTATGTAACATGGAAAACCCCTAGCTAAACGGAATGTGAATATTCAGGCTAGGACACAACATTTTTTTTTTTTTTTTTGAAAAAGCACAACTACAGGAAAATATTTGGGAAGAGTTCAGCTGTTTGAGTTCCTGGCCTCCTCTTTGTCATGCCTGAGTTTTCTAAATGCCTTCAAAGAGAATCTCACTAGCAAATGGCTGCAGAATTTGAGGACAGGATTTCGCTGCTTCTTAATCTTAGTGCTTGATTCGATCTGAAGGATATAGACCAGAAAATAAATGAAATCTTTCTTTAAAAATAATTAGGATTACTAGTATTGGGGCAGACCAGGAAATGCTTAAGATGACAGATACCATTCTGCTCGGCAGAACCATTCTTCACTCTTTTAAGTGAATATGCAAGCCTGTCACGTACTTGCCATTAAGGACAGTAGGCAGATCCAACAGAACGATGTCTGGTTTTAGGAACTGATAGGTCCAAATTGATCCCCATAATGAGGAGTATTAAGTTAAATGTTGGTGTCTGAGAAAAGACAGAGAGACACTGAGCTAAATGGAACAGTTACTTAATGCAGTGGGATGATCCAGATAAAAGTGACCAGATAGTTCCTGCTTTAGAATCTCCCCTGGTCCTCTGAGAATGTGGGAAGCAGTGACCTGACACAGGAGATTTTCCTCATGTGCAGCATGGATGAAGTGAGAGTACCTAAGATACATCTTTAATTAGTTATCTGTTCTCTCAAAATCCGATTCGGTTACTTGAACCACCACAACACAACAGCCTGCATTACAGAAGGACTGCAGGTTTGGTGATAGCCGCTTCGATGGTTTCTGGGGCCTTCAGAACTCCGTGCACAGGGACCCGGGTCTCTCCTCCTAGGGCCTGCCTCCGGAACCCCTGCCTCAGGTTTTGCTTTCCCAGTCAGAGCCACCTATCTGCTCCTGCTCTGCTCCCTGATGCGTATTCTGTTGGCAGGTGCCATGCAGTCACAGTGCAGGGACTGCCTCACTCATTTCCTTTGCACACTCAGCTGTCAAAGCCCTTTGCTAAGCCTATTAATCTAACCCTAAAACAAACTCAACCAGACTTGTCTCCCAGTAAGTATGTTTTTATCTAATATGCACAGGACCAATGTATTTATAGACTATATTTAGAGTGTCAAGTACAAGATGCAGGGGAGAGTGTGATAATTCTGTCTAGTAGAGGGAAGCAAAGTATTAGGAGAGGAAATGAGATTCAAGGTAGGTTTTGGAATTTGCTGGGCTGAGTGAGAGAAGAAGAAGCCAAAAGGTGTGAAATAGCTTGGCAGGACGGGCAACAGGAAGCATAGATATGATCTCAATGAAAAGATTAATGGAGAAGGAATGAAATAGCTAGAAAGACCGGCAGAGATGCAAGTGCACAAAAGGCTACATATACCAGGCAAGAGAAGCATACTTACTTTACAGACAATCACAGTAACAACTGCCCTAAACCAGGACTTACGGGCCACACACGATGCTAGGTGCTCTGTCACTCATTCACTTAGGTAAACAGCCACCTTATGAAATAGGTACTATTATTTCTATCATAAAGGTGAAGAAACTAAGACTAGAAAAGGATAAGGCATTTACCCAGGGTAAGAGAAGGACCACAAGAGGCAAGAATCGGGTGTAAGAAGCACCATGAGGAAGTTAATGGCTTTTTTCACATGTGTGACACTAAACCTTCAAGTTGGTGTAATGGAACTGGAGGTTGGGGGAGCACTTGATCTCAGGACCTAAGCTGATGCAGCCAATGCTTGCTTGCTGGTTAGGCCAGGTATCTGTGGCAGGAGAGGAGTCCAGGAGGCCTCCCAGATCTGGCGGACGTGACTCTGGCAGTCAATCGACAGTTGGGAGGGCACTTAGTGAGCGGGCATATTAAATTTGAGGTGCCCAAGAGGCATGCATCATATATCGAGGTATATCCTAGGAACCAATGTAAAGACACATTTCCTGTGCCTGGGGAGTCTCTCTTTACAGAAAACAGACAAGCAACCAGCTGTTATAGAAATGTGATGATAATGAAAACACTAACATCTTCTGTTCATTAAGTGTTTAGCATAGTCATTTGCTAAGTCCTTTTGTTTTTTAATCCCAGGTTACAATCCTCTTTTAGGTAACTGTAAAATTACAAAAAGAACAAATGCTTATTTGTGCTAGGCACTATCTAAAAAGATCACATTTGAACCCACCAAACTAGCAGTGACCCTCTGCAGTATTCTTACCCTCATTTACAGATGAGGACACTGAAACATGGAGTTGAAATAACTTACCCAAATTTTACAACTAGTAAGTGATCAAGACTTGAACCCAGGCAGTTTGGCCTCAGTTTATAGAATAGGAAAGTGGGTCTCAGAAAAATTCAAGGAACTTGCCATAGTTAATAAAACACCTAATAACAGGAAGAGGTATGCCTTGGACGCTCCCGCTTTTAGCCTCTAAGAGCATGCAACTCTCTAGGCCCATGATACGATGGTGGTGAGAAAATGAGCCACAAGTAGGGAGGGAAGGGAAGAAACACGGGCTTTACTCAGAAAATGCTCTTTTATTGTGCTGGAAGAACAATATATAAGCCAGTCATGGTGGTGCACACCTGTAATCGGTCCTCAGGAGGTTGAGGCAGAAGGATCACTGTGAGTTTGAGGCTAGCCTGAGCTACAAAAGCAACTTTGAGGCCAGCCCACACTACACAGCAAGACTCTGCTTGAATACATACGTACATACAAAACAAAACAAAAACAAAGAATGATACATAAAAATGATGGGTAAACACATCTGGAGACATGTAGAATGACTGATACACAGAAGAAAGTGCTCTTTCTTTCTCCTAGGTTAGGAAAATAGTAAAGATATGTACAAATACAGATAGAGTCATATTTACATTTCATAACTTCTGTTTTCTTCTTGCAGTAGGAGACAAGGTCAGATGCCAAGAAGGATTAGAATGCAGACTTGGGGCCAGTGAATATGTGAATGAGTGAATTACCCACTGAGTAATAGAATTATGCTCTCTGTTAATATGGGTAAGACATGGTACCAGGACAGAATCCTAAGCCTAGAGTTCCACTTCAACAGGGAGTTAGATTCCTGGATTTGCATTTACATGGTGTTGACAGTGCTACACAAATAGCTAACCAATTAAAATATCCTGAGGACTACTAGGCTGAAAACTAAAACTGAGATATCTATTGGTCAATTAAACCATATACTGATTTCAGTCACAAAACTCGAGATAAAAAAAGAGGAATCAGCAGCATATCAATCTCAGTTGGTGAAAGGTCAAAAGTAGGAAGGGAAGGGGATGAAAAAAGAATTAAAATGTATATGCACCAACTCTCCACAATGAATGTAATCATCATGTACTGTAAACATATACAACAAATTTTTTTTTAAAAATCACAAGCTCTGGAGATGTAGCTCAGAAGTAGAGAATCTGCCTAGCATACAAGACACTAGACTGCCAAAAAAAAAAAAAAAAAAATCATAAAAGGTAGAGTATGCAATGGAAACAAGAATCCAAAGAATAAACTTTGAGAACCTCCATATTAAGGGTGTAAGGCTGGGGATACAACTCAGTGGCACAGTGCCTACCTGACAAGTGCAAGGTCCTAAGTTTGATTCCCAGTACCAAAACAAAACAAAACACCAAAACAGAAATTTAGGGGTATAGGCAGAAAACAGGAAGTCAGAGAAAGTGATTAAGAGGGAGAAAAACCAGGGATGTGTTATCAAGGCTAAAACAGAACAATTCAAGGAGAGTGTGGGCGGCCCATCTGGTCAAATACTATATACCACAGAAGCCCAGTAGACTAAAACCTGCCGCAGGTCAGCCAGATTTGGCAAAAGTACAATACAGAAGAGATAAGGCCATGAACAAAGGCAAAGGCAAAACCTTCTGTAGGAAGAGTGAGGTTTCTTCTGTCACTGGCAAGAAGACAACAGTGGATGTAGATGTAGACAGTTTGTAGGTGAGCTGATGGAACCACAGCATCATCATCCCAGTTTTACTTGTAAAGTAGAAGATAAATGCCGGAACTAGCTTACTAAGTGAAGATGGCAGATGCTGAAACCACAGGATCTGATAGAAGCTACTGATAAAGAGGGAGGAGGATTTCCGTTAGCCCCAACGACACATCTACCTGCCCTGCATCCACATCCAAGCCCTCCTCCTATGCATGCAAGTCCATGCTCATAGACTCAACCTCAGCCTGCTAGCATCTCTCCTCTCGCCTAGGTAGTTCACAGTCCTACTGAAAATATGCTGTTATTTTTCCACTAAAACAAACAATCAAACAGAACTTGACCCACTTCCCCTTGAGTTACTCGCCATCTCTGTCCTTTCCTTTAGTGCACAACTGCTCAAAAGAGTTGCCCGTTCTTGTCTTTCATGTCTCTTTCTTATTCTATGTTGAGCCCACTCCAATCAGACCTTTGCTCCCACCACTCCACTCAAACTGCTCTCATTAAGGTCACTAATTACCTCTGCATTAGGAAAGCGGCAGTCACGCCGCAGTGCTCATCTTCTGTGACCTATCAGCATCTGTCACAAGTCATCCGGGATAGCTTGCTTCACGGGCTTGTCAGATAGCCTGGACCCTTCTACTTCACTGCTCACTCCTGTTTGGCCTCCTCTGCCTCTCTTCTGTCTTCTTAAGCTGCAATATCCCAGCAAGTCCTCACTCTTTCTCTTCTGTTGATGTGTATTTTTATATCTAACGAACCTGCTAGCTGCACCTCTTGTCTGTGAGCAGCTACTTTGCAAAGCTGTTCGCATACAACTATGCTTTTCACTTGCTCCCCTTCTTTAAGAAATACTAGTCCAACGTAGTGATCAGGATTGTACCCCATTTCCTTTGCAGGAAGCTCAGTGCACTGTTCCTTCTGTGGGTTGTCACCTAGGCACCTTCATTGCTTCTCTCAAGATTCCAGTCCTAGGGCCCTGAGTGTGTAAAGATTGACCTTCCCATGCTACTCGACTGAAAGAAATACCTTGGGTTGCTGGGAGGCTGAGGCAGGAGGATCACCAAAAGTTCAAGGCCAGCCTGGGATACACATAAATTCAAGGCCAGCCTCAACTACATAGTGAGACCCTGTCTCAAAAAACAACAATAACAAAACCCATGGACTATATATGCCTTCTCTAAAGATTACTGGCATGCTCATACATTATTTCCCTACTTTTATCCTCCCATAGTGTTGTGATGCTGGAGGTGAGGGCTAATAAACAATGAGGACTTTCTCCATTAGAATTTGCTCTTGGTGCCCACAGTAAATTATAGTAAATGTGTTTCTTAGGCCTAGAAGTAAAAACTGCTATCTATTCTTCATTAGAAAATTAGTGAGTCATCATTAGGAGGTCTCTAAACTGTGAGCTATGTATGAAGAATGAGATAACTGAACGCTTTTCTGAGACTACTTAATGAAGTTGGTTTTGAATTGTTTTATCAGCTTGAAACTCATTTAACCACAAACGAACACCTGACTGCTACCATCAAGCCAAGCCGGTGCTGCACCTACCTTATACTTCGAAGTATCCCAGTTGTGCACTATGCGAGCTGGGATAAGGAAGCTGTCGTCCACATGGCAGCTGCTGCAGTAGTACCACCCGCTGTAATTGCAGACCTTGGCTTTCCCATTGGAAAGGCCTATAGAGCGCTGGCATCCTGTTCAGGGCAAGAGGAGAAGTCTGATTGTTGCACTTTGAATACCACAGAACAAGCCTACACTACCCTCTAGATAAGTGAAAGAAGTTGCAGAGAATAGATGCAGATGTGTTCCTGTCTTTCTAGCCTTAGGGGCTCCACCTCATTTCCTGGAGATTTACTGTGTCACCCAACTGGTTCCATCCTGGGTCTCTTCTGATTCTATCTGTTTTGTGCACAGCTTCTCTACAAACCCTTTATTTCCTCGTTTTCTTCTTCAGAACTCTATTTGTACATGCACTCTTGTCTAACCAACACAGTATCTCTGAAGAATATACTGTCAGCTCCATTTTACTGATAAAGAAATGGGAGTGTGGATTGGGCTCAAAGTTTGTCTGACATGTAACCTTCTTTTGCTTACAACAGCAGTGTAAGGAATTGGGTCTTTGACTGAGCCCATCTCACCTTTCCAACTTTTCCTCCCATGATATGTATGTGACCACTTACTCACCTACATATTTCCTTCCCATCTGCAATGAAAATACAATCTTTTATTCCAGTCAGAGAACTTCCCACATTGCCCCCTAGATAAACTCAGTGTACACATACCCTCCACATAACAGCACACATTATACACCTTTCTGCTCTCTGCTTTGGCAAATCTGGCCCCTTATTCAAGACTGCTGATTGCTGGCAACTGATTGCTAATCTCCTTTTGATATTCCACCAAGTTCATAATTCTGTGAGCACTGTCCATGTGCAGTCAGGTAATCTGGCAATAGTCATGACCTTCCACAAGGAAGCCATTACTTCAATAGGAGTTATGACCTTCTACTGATGGGCATGAAAACACTGTCATGATCACCCCAGAGGACAAAATCGTGGCAAGCAATCAAGGATATATAAGCCCCTCATTATTCTGATATTTCTGACCCTCAGTTTTCATTTTAGAAATCTTTCTCTGTGGAACTTTGCATGGTTGAGTACCAGAAACAGTATTAATCAGAGATCTGATACTATTTCACAATGTGGGCATGAAAATATGATAATGTAATGGTCAGGGTGGCACCCCATTTCTTCCTTTACAAGATGCTTAAATACATTTATTTAACAAACTACAAACCTAAGATACTGATCCACATGAACTCCCAGGATAAAACTATCACGAAAGTGCAAAGCACTTCTATCATAAATAAGCTGGGGTTAATATTCAGTTTCACAGTACATCCTCCAGAAACAGAATTGGATCCTACTGTGTTTTAATATGAGCAGTATTGAAAGATAGTTGGGCAGGGGATATCGCTCAGCAGCACAGCATCTCCCTGGCAAGTGCAAGGCTGTGAGCTTGATTCCCAGTACCACAAAAAGAAAGGTAGTAAATAAATGTTAGTATTCTACTTAAATGGATCCCTCCAATGCATTTCATTACTACTGAGTAGCAACAAAAACATTATAAGCTCCTGTTTTTCCGGCTGGTTGAGGAAGGAGAAAGAATGTGTGAAAGATAAGGCAGAATTGAACAAACTTCTGTTTGACCAATCTGTCACAACCCCAGGGCTGGGAACGCTGGAATGCCATTTCCTGTCCTTGCAGACTGCATTACTCAGTTGGCATTTAGCATGTGCTTTCTTAAACTGTCCTGTCTTTTTATGGGCTTGTCAAAACAGTCACGCTATAAACATCTTAGAAATGTTTTTTACCTTCAGCACTTAACACAGAGCTTTTACATATAACAATCAGTAAATGTTTATGTGGACAGGATAGGCTGTGTACTGGTCAGCACATGTACACTCACACACATATGAAGAGACTAATGCCAATGGTTATTCCAAACTTGATCCTTTTAGCCCTGTCTCCTGGCTCTTGAAGCAGCCTACTTTTATTAGTACTGCTGCTGAAACATGCATATTGTATATTAGACACTTGTCCATCTATGGGCTATAGGATAGGGTTCAGTGAAAGCTGGTATATCCTAGACACAGGGATATTGCAGTTTCCAAAAATTAGCAGATAGTCAAATTTAGTTAATATTAAAATGATATGACTATAATTCAGCCTTTTCTAATCTTAGGAGGTGACATGATCTTGCAGTAATTCAGGATCATCATAATTCAATCTTACCATAGAACCCTGAAAAAATATTAAGTTATCTTAGCTTTTTGATTGCTTGAATTTTGCATATAATAAATATCAGTAAGTTTTGCTGGATATTTATATAATCATTCATAGGTATGACTGGGTTTATTAGTCTATAAAGATGTTGTTATCATTTTCTGGACACAAAATATACAATATCAAAATATACAAATATGCATTTAAGAGAAAGATAGAGCCTAAACCTATATTGACTGGGTACACAGCTCCAGAGACACGCCGCTCCAGAGCTGGGCAACAAATGTGTAAGCTAACTAAATGAACTAAACACTCCACAACACTGCATAGGTCTCTGGGTTCATAAAAGATGGGAAGGGGTAGGGAACACAGCTAGGATTCATTCATCCAGGTTTTAGCTCAGACAAAAGCAGCAGCACTGATGTTCTTGCTCCTCTGAGCTGAGTGTCTTTCCCTTCCCCCCTGTCTAGAACCATGCTAGCCTGCTGTTATGCTGTGGTCACCCTCATAGTCCTGAAGTGAACCCAGACTCTGCGTGCCTATGGCCATTCTGGGCCCGCAGAGCCTAGAGTCAGGAACACTGGGCCTGCTCTCTGTCAGACTGGACTGTCAGATTGGACTCTCTGTGGACTGTCAGATTCAGTGATCATAAGCATTTGATAGAGATGTTTGTAAAAAACATTGATGCTTCCCCTATGATGATTTTGATTTTCCAAATCAAGGGTAAGGACCGGGAATTCAGATTTCTAATAAGCATCCTCCCCCACTCTCCACCAGAGTCCCTGGTGGGTAAAAGCGGAGGCTAACTCCCTGATTTCTAAGTGACCTCTAGTTCCCTCCAAGCTCTGAAAAACTGATCCTATCCAATGCAAGCAGAGGGCAGGCAGACTGCTCAATGAAAAGCTCATGATTTTGTCACAGTTTACTTTCCAGGCTTCCAAAAATCAATATTTCAGGTCAGGTTGTTGGTTGATTTTTTAAGAATTGGGTAGTAGAAACAACTTGAATTCATTTTACCAGTGTTTTTCCAGAGCATTTTTATCTCCTCTGGAAAGTATCCTACTCAACTTTGAAAGAATTAAAACTTTTTATTTCCAGATTGAATGTATTTGTCTTTCAAAGGCTGTGGTATTGCTGGGAAAGAAGGTTAGAGGCTGGTTAGTGATCTTAGGTAGACTCGTTTCTAAAAAACAAACCATACCATTTATTTCAAGAAGGAAACACCACTGTTTCAATTAAGATTTCCTTAAATATCACACACTAGCAAATCATGGATTAAAAAAGTCTGAAACAATTCTCCATAAAGGTACACGATCTGGGATTTTACTTTATCACTGTGAGGTTTTCAACAGGGAAAAAAAATGTGTTTTCTTAATAATGACTGTTAAAAAACAGTTTTCAGAAGGTGCCAAAAGCTGGCCTCTGAAAAGCAACATTATGAGAAGAAAAAAAGAACTGTAAAGTACAGACAAAAAATAATTAATTGAAATAACTAATTAGAGCTTATTTACATATATTTTTATGTACTTTCAGATTTTTCAACACTGTTTCTAAATTAAGGGGCATTTGCAGAGGGGAACACTCTACACCTTAGATCAAAGCAAACACATTCTTCCAAGTTTCTTTTTGAAACTTTTCAAAGTGTATTCAATTCATAGGAACAAAAACTATCTCACAAGAGAACCCAGTGGCCTTTTTTTTTTTTTTTATTGCTTCCCACCCCACTTCAAATCTTTAATGAACACATGCTCTGAAGAGCTTAGCTTCCCCTCTGATACACTTCTGGAAACAAATGTCACCGTTTACCCGGAATCCTATTTGCTGCATGTACAGTCCACTTTCCGAATGGCTTTTCACTATGGCACCAGAAGAATCTGTTGCTGGGGGTTGAAGCAGAAATCCTGGCCCAGCTCTCCACAAAAGCACAGTCTTTCTTCCAACGAGTGCACCGAGCTGGCCTGCCTAGCTGTGGTGGTGTCACCCAAGCGAGGTCTCGAGCAGAAGCCTTCTCTCTAGCTAATCCTCCCCTGACCAGCGCTGCAGCTCGAACCCACTGCTGCCCGTGAGGAACAGCAGCAGCTGAGCCTGGGCCCACGCGAGTCTCTTGAACCGAAGGAAGCACGTGGTGCTCTCTGCCCCTGCCCCATTTTCACTTCCCCAAAGTGAGCTTTTTTTCCAGTTTAGTAAGGGAACACCGGTGGCTTGTGCTTAAAAGGCAAAAATGCTCTGAGAAAAAAATAAGAACTTGCCTTCGTAGAACGGAAGGAAAAAGAGAGAGAGTGAGAGGTCACATTTTCATCTGCTCTGGAAAAACAGAAAGAAAAGAACTGGTAGGTTTCACATCCTCTTTTACTAAATAAACGCACGGGCATGCGAGATAAGGAGCAAGCGGGGAGGCTCGAACCCTGACTGCGAACCCTGATTGCGGTGAGCTCTTCCTAAAATGCTGCTCGCAGCCCTCAACTTTGATCCTATGCTCTTGGGACCAAATTTTTCCAAAATGAAGGAAAACAGAAGGGGAGGTTCAGAGTGACTTGCTGATTTATAAGAACTGTGGAAGCTGGGGACGCGGGTGTGTGGTTAAATTAGAGCACCTGCCTAGCAGGCACCAGCACCCCAGAAGGAAGAGGGGGAGAAACTGGGAGAGTCATGAAGAACTTAGCTTCCTTAGTATGAAATACAGTCTATAGCCATTGATAACCATTGGCTCACCAAGTAGCCAAGTGCTGAACCCACACTTTCTAAAGTAGAAGGTTACAGTTAGTACAAACCGCAAGTTATGTTTATTTGGTATGGGATTAGCAGGATCTGGGCAGTTCTCCAATTAAAGGATGTCTAACAGAGCCAGAGTAATCTTTTCAATGCAGCGTTGATATCCACTAAAGGAAAGAGAGGCAAAGCAATCCTGGGGCCCGACTTGCATCTGACACAGCTGGAAGGGACAGTGCCAAGATGGAAAGAGGGAGCCCCATGATAACAAGGCAGGGGAAAGGGAAGGGGAGGGGAGGGCAACAGGAAACACTCAAGAGATGACCGGTGTAAACATCACAAGTCTTCGGTTTTACCATTCAGGCAGGTGACCTATAAAATTATCGGAAGGCATCTATGTAATCATAAAATCAATGAAGACTTCAAACATCTGAAGAGAATCTAACATATATCACTGAACAAGCATTTTGTATATCACAAGACAAACAGTATGCCAGGCATGGTGGTCTGTACCTGTAATCCCAGCACTTGGGAGGCTGAGGTAGGAGAATCACTATGAGTTCAAGGCCGGGCCTGGGCTACAAAATTGAGTTCAAAGCCAGAATGAACTGTATAGTAAGACCCTCTCAAAAATATTTTTTTTTTAAAAAGCCCACTTGAACTATATAGCAAGATCTTATCTCAAAAAACAAAACCAAAAATAAAAATTAAATTTAATTAAAATTTAAAAAGACAGTATTCACAAGCATATCAAATGAAACTGAGGAACAGAAGGAGAAATCCAGCAAAAAAACAACTGTGTGCTACCTGTAATTGCTAATATGAATAGCATGTCTGGTGATGACATCCCATTTGTTGACTGAAAATATGGACCATGTTAGAATGAAACTCTTTCAATTTCTTTTTTTAAAATTTGGTACCAGGAATTGAACTCAAGATCTCACACCTTATCAGGCAGGCGTTGCACCTCTGAGCTATATCCCTGACCCAAAATTTATTTTCTCCATAAGGTTTTCAGTCCCTTGACAGTGAATTCTGTTCCCAGGGGATACGAACGTCATAGCAGGGCAGGAATACATGGCCTCACATACAATCCCGAGGTATACTTGCTGGTTCTTTCCAAAGCTGCACTGAAAGTCGTCTGTTCATCAAAAAAACTTTTTTCCTCATCAGGTCCTCTGGCTTTACCCGGCCTGGTCTTGTCTTCCAGGGTTCGCTTTATGTTTACCTCAAATTGTACAGCAGCAAGTGGTTGTGTGTGGGAAGCCACCACTCGCCGTTGGCTGAAACTCTGACTCTCAGGGTCCTGCTGCACTGTCAGAGGGCTGACACACACTCAAGTTAATGTGAACTGGCACTTGTAGAATAGATCAGCTTTCGTCAGCAGTTACAACCTTAAGAATACAGCAGAAAGAGCCCTGCACCCTAGGAGGATCACAAATTGGAGTTCACTCTTAGGTAATTTAGAGATTTAGTAAGACCTATCTGAAAATTTAAAAAAAGAAAAGAAAAGAAAAAAGGGCTGGGTGATATAGCTCAATATATAAAGGCCTTGGGTTCAATAACCAGTATTGGGATATATTATATATATATATATATATATATATATATATATATATATATATATGTATAACATAAGCAATAAATCCTCTAGGGCAAAATGGATGTACCTACAGCAATACGGCAAATGTCATGCTTGTAAAGAAAATATTAGTACTAGGCCTGGGTGCTGAGATAGCACGATATCCACTACATCTAGACAGACAGAGACAGCAACAGATGAGACCAGGACTGAGTCCAAGAGACATCCACTGCCAACACAGTGACCATCCACATAGCAGCACCATGTATGACTTGATTATACTTGCAGAACTAAGGCAATTAAAGGAAGGCAATCAATTCAGATTCGGATGGAAATCCAATCCAAATACTGATTGGTTTAAAGGTATCCTACTATTAAGTGAGTTTGTTTGGCACCGAGTATTTTTTGGGAGGGGGTGGTTTTTTGAGACAGGGTCTTACTATGCAGTTCAGCCTGGCCTTGAACTCACTATGTAGTCTAGGCTGGCCTTGAACTCACAGCATCCTCCTGTCTCAGCCTCCCAAGGGTTGGTACTACGGGTGTAGGTTGCATTGAATATTTAAATAAGTCAGTTTTGACTGGTAGGACCTATATTGTATTACCAGTGCTAACAGTACTTAAATAAAAAATAAAGTGAATTCACATATCAGGTAATTACTGATAACTGAATATATAAACTTGCTAAATTCTACAGTGCTTGTTTAATCTCATGTAATGTCATTAAGATTATATATCATGTGAAATAAATTAATAAATACCAACTAGATTCCAACTTACACTGAGAAGTGTCAAGATTTATTGGTCTTTCAGGTAAACAATGATTGAGATACTAAAGTCAATATTTAGTCAAAATTTATCTTGAAAAGCAATAAATCTTGATTTTTGCTAAGGCAAGTAAGTAAACATGTGTACCATACTAGAGATTCTGGCTGCTTATTTATCTACTAAATATCTGAGTCATAAATACAATGATCTATAGCTTTTCATTTCAAAAAGACATAATTGAGTTACTTTTAGTTTTTCTTACAAGACACTTCAATAGCACTGTTTATATTAGTATAAATTCAATAGTGACAAACTTAAATTCAGTTACTAGTATATTTACACAATCTAAATTTGGTATAATTTCCCCTCCTTTCCTCTTAATAGTCAGAACTGGATTTTCTCATTTACTTATGGGTCTGTCTGTTCCTTCCTCAAAAGCTTTCAAGAAAATGATAAAACAGCTAAAAAATGAAATATGGTAATAAATAATGGGAAGAGAAATGGATAAACACACACTGACATTATGCCAGGCATGATTATAACTGCGTTGCACACATATGTGTGTTTGTGTCTTCATGTAACCTTCAAATCAATTCTATGAAGGAGGAATTACCCTTATCTTGCAGATGAAGAAACCGAGGCAGAGGGGACTAAGTAATTCTGTTCAAAGTTCTCCAGCTGATAAAAAGGCAGACCCTAAGAGGAGTGGCTGATGTGATGCTTCATGAGCAATCCTACATCACAAAAATTGTCTCTGTGTTGGTGACAAAGTAACAAGGACAGAAAAATATGAATCAATTTATACAAAAGAATATAATTTAATGAATTTAGCCTAGGATCTCAAGCATTAACATGACATGCTCTCGAAACAGCTGGCGACAGGACAAGTGTGCATGGTAGAAAGCAGATGATAATAAGAGAAAGCAAAGGTTGGAGAAATCACAAATAATTGTGGCCACTGAGGAAGGCTGTGTAGACATAAAGGCGCTCAAGCTGGAATGTGAAGAAAAACAAAACTGGAAAAATAAACATCAAGAAAGAAAGGTTAAAATCAGAAAAATGGGGTCACGTCAGAAAACACTGAACATTCTAGATATTTGAGGCTCACTTTAAGCAAGAAAGAGAGTTTGGGATGATAAAGTAAAGCTAGAACGTATGAATGCTAAACGCTCAGAGTAAGTGCGTTTACTAATAAGATACCAAAACAGCGTGGGTTGTCTCAAGAGGGTGTAATCTGCGCTTTGCAAGGATTGATGGGTAAGAAGAAACAGGAGAGGAGAGAATCAGCTGGTAAGTTATTGCACCAGTCCAAGCTTGACTAGGTGTATCTGTGGGAATAGCAAGGGATAAAATGAAAGTGTTAGTACAGAGACAACTGCAAACAATTTGGTAACTGCCCATGTGAAGGGGATGATAAAGAGACTGTCCGAGACGCCCATGAGCTAAACCAGACAAGTGCTCACTGGTAATTCCAGCACTCCGGAAACTGAGGTAGGGGGGTTGCAGGTTTGAGGCCAACTGGGTTCCACAGTAAAATGGGGCAGGGAGGGAATCTATCCCATGATGTTTTGAACCAGTGACAATTGTACGAGCTCCATTATTCAGAGCAGAAGGTAGCTGTGGGCTGGGGAATCTGGGAATGCTGTTTGTTTCAGGGATTAAGTCCAAAGACAGATTTGGAAAAATCTGAGCTACCAACTCTCCTGTGTTATGGGTCAGCTGATTGGAAGTAATTACCCTTCATTATACAAAGCAACTTAAATTGGATATAGTGTTACTGAAAACATCTAATACATTTGATGGAATGATGGCTGAACTATTTTTACTTAAATCCATCAAAGAAGATGCTGAGGTAACAGGTTATAAAACCTTGGGTAGTGTGAAGTAGCATGCATTTCATCAGAAGATATTTATGATTTTATTTTACTTTTTTTATCGGTACCGGGGATCGAACTCATGATTGCCTGCTTGCAAGGCAGGCGCTTATGCTGCTGAGCTAAATCCCCAGCCTCAATATTTATGATTTTAAAAGAACTGAGTGACGAAAAGAAGGTGTAGCTGGCAGGCCTCACGGCTTGCCCAGCATTCTCACCCAGGAGAGACGTCAGTACCAAGCAGGGATTCTGCAATGTCTGTGGATATTTTTGTTGCCCAAAGGGCGAGCTGTGACAGCTGTCATGGTGTCTAGCAGAGGCAGAACAGGGGTAATGCTAAACATCATACAATGCACAGGACAAGCCTCCCAAAAAAAAGAGCTAGGGGGCTCAAAGCATCAACAATGTCACTGTGGAAAGCCCTGTGACAGTGCGACAACCAGAGGGAAAACATGAGAGCTCCACATTCCGAGTCTGCTCGCAAGGAAAGCGTTCCCAGCTCTGCTTTCTCATCACGACAGTAGGGTAAGAGGCCTTGTCCACAGTGTGCCACTATTCGCTCTAGTCTGCAGTCTCTAGTCTCCAGTCTAGTGTTCTAGCCTCAGCCCCGGGCTTCACAAATGAATCTTCCCAGGGAAACACTTGCCCAGCAAGAACTCTTTGAACAGCAAGTGCATCAACCAAAGGGCTCAGTGAGAGGATACTTCCAGACACGAATGCCGCCGGCGGTAGGCACAGTCCTACAGCATCACTTCACCTCCTCCTGTCAGTTCTGGCCTACACGTGCAGTCCTGGGAGTTTTCGCAGGTTCTCCTATGACAGGGAAGGGAGGTGACCTTCACTATCCTAGGAAAAGCACAAGTGCTAGCTAGGATGGGCTGCCTGAAACTTATGCATGAGGGTCTTTGGGGGAAGACATCCTATGAAATAAACTATCTTGCTGATGATGTTGAGCCATGTGAGAGCTTGAGACAAAAGGAAAACTTAGTAATATTGACACTGTCTCTATTTAAACCTTATATTTATTTCTTATAGATTTACCTTGACTATCGAAATTTCTTGACACCCCGAATTCTGTGCCTATCACGAGTGCTGTAGTCATCTTGCCCTAGTCTCAGCCCTGCTGAACACTTTTGTCTTAGAGAATTTACAGTGTGCCCCAATTATGTTCCTTCCGGTTATTTCTATCAGCATTTACATTGTATTAAATCACCACCAACTCTCTTCCCGTAATTCCTCATCACATCTCTGCTAGGACTGACTCAAAACTTTTCTGGCTTCAAAGCTCAGATTATCCTTCTGGTTTACCTAAAGAGCAACTTCGCTTTCCTCACTGTTTCTGAAGCCTATGCCTCCTTATAGCATATTCAGAAGTCTATTTTTATACAGCCTCAGCTGAGCTAATATGAAACTTGGGTCCCCTCTGACTTCTCTGTCACATCACACCCTGTGCGTGGCACCTGCTTCTCTTCCCTTGTGCTTCAGGTCTCCTCTTTGAACATTACACTATCTTTAAAACACAATCTTTCTTCTTTTTTGCTAAACCTTTGAAAAACCCTGGGACAGCATCTCTCAGAGTAATGTCTACTTGAGCTATTTTAGTAATGACAATAATTTGACAAAATTAAAGTCATGAGTGTGGATCTGAGTAGTGCTATGAGAAGTCTCAACGTGAAAAAGATGACTTTCATCAGCTTCCTGTATATTCAGACTTGAATTTTTACATTTTCATCCCAAATTCTTTATGTTCTATGAAACTTAGGCCTTGGTTTACTTTTTTCCTTCATTCGTTTCTATTATGGCTTCTATGTTTTTCTGTCTCTCTAAAAACACATTTGTGATCAAGCACAACATTAACTTTTTAACTAGTATTTGAAGATAGCTTATCTAGGTTACTTAGGTATTAGTTTATTTAGAGTTGGTAGAAAAAACACAAAAAATACCTGCACACAGGAAACCCTGTCCTCTGGTGCTCATGTTGCTGTCTGAGAGCATTTCCTAGCCCACTCCTCCCTGCTTCTCCCTATGCTGTCCCCACAGATGGAGAAATAGGTAGCTGATGCTGAGTTCAGGACCATTGCAGACCCAGCCTGGCTCTCGGGGAAAGGCTGGTGTCTGCTGTATTAGGCAGCACTACCTTGGCAGCGTCTCCTGAGACCAGGTACACACACACATCTACCTAGTACAGGGTCCATTTTACAACAATATACACAGTATTTAGGGAATACATGTGATATATTGATCAGGCTCTGATTCCCCAGAGGAAAATGAGGAGGTATCACTTATCAAACCTATAAACCTTGTAGGGACCGTGGTACAGACAGTAAGCATCCAAACCAGGGGGGTGGGGAGGAAAGAGGCAGCAACCATGTCAGTGAAGAGATTCCTGAGATGAGGCTCATCTAATTTAGGCTCAAGGGGTTGCCAGGAAACCCGAGGCGTGATCAGGCACCTTTACTTCAGGTAAAATTCCTCATCCTAACATTGGAGAAGAAACACCATTTTCCAAAAGCTGTTTTAGCCATTATTAGGCCGTAAAGACTTCTCTTTATCTAAAGAGCACTTGGGAAACTTCCCCATATCTCCTGAGCAAAAGTGCAGGGATGCATAGTGCTGGCAGATAGACAGGTCTCCTTTGGCTTGGCCAATGTAACGTGTGGACTGTTCCCAGCCAAGGCCAGACAGTTTCCCCTCGAGAGAGAGCTGAAGATGCTGGCTCACAAGTCTGTCCAAAGGTTGCCCGGGCTATCTAAGTCAGTGGCGGGGCTACAAGTGGAGGTCCCAGCTCTGGTGCTACTTTACTGCTTGCCCCACCGAGTCTAGATGCCTCTAGACACATCATGCGTGTCCACTATTCTGTGTGTTCTCTAATAATCCAGGGCTTGAGAAGAACATCTTTATGGATGAGAAAGAGACTAAGGTTTTTGAACTAGTCTACTCCTTTGTGTCACGGGGACAGCCTGGTGAGCTGAAAGGTAGGTATTTTCAGCATGTCTTTTGGTTCAATCCCACGAGCTACTTTACTGAAATGGCATGAGTAAGACACAGCCCTTGGTATACGCCTGGCTACAATGTGGTTTATGATCTTACTGGAAATTAATGTAAGCCAACAGGTCAGAATCCTAGTTCCCTTCTAGAAGTGGTATATAGCAGAAACTAAATTGCTTTTTCAGCAATTCCTGTAATCCTAGCACTGAGGAGGCCGAGGCAGGAGGACAGCCATGAGGTTGAGGCCAGCCTAGGCTCCATAGGGAGTTCAAGGTCAGCCTAAACTGCACAGTGAGTTTGTCTCAAAAAAAAAAAAAAAAAAAAAAAAAAAAGATATTTCATGTAAACATAATACATAAAGTTAATTTTGCTTACTTTTATATCTATTGAAAAGGAAACTCCCTCTATTTTAAACCAAGATTTGAGATGGGTCCTGAGTAAGAAAGGAAAGATGATTTTGTCACCGACATCGCTCTCTCACCCTCAGCTGGGCTCTGGGAGGACTACAGTCAGGCTGGGCAGCTTGTCTACTCTCAGGCTGATTGGTCCCCAAATCACCCAGAAAGACTCCCTTCCCAGGTGGATGTAGCCAGTAGAAGCCATACCCCACTAGCTGACTGGAAATGAAGAAATGGCAAGTGGGCAGACGCTTCCCCATTCTCAGAGTGGAAACCACATACTTCTTCTGATGCCATTTTTGCTGTGGAACTGGTCTATTCAATGCCTGTGCTACTGTATAATAATGAGTTTGTCTAATCTTTGTCCTATGGTTTCTAGCAAGGAGCTTCTAAAACCTTCAGAATTTCCCCCAAATAATACAAGGAAAGGAGTTTTGTGCTCTTTGTTTTTAATGTGATTTAATTAAAACATTTTCTGTCTTATATTTCAAGGTATAAGGACATATAGACAGCCACATTTCTTCCACAAAATTTACTTTTAGGTTACTCATAGGCCTCAATTTCTGGAACTACTGTAGCCTAATATGTTGAAAATATTAATGGAAGAAATAAATGGCATTGCTGAATTATTAGCTTTCCTTATCTACAGATTTATTTTAAAATGGCAAGGTTTTCACTTAGGTATGTTTCTGCTATTAGACAGTGTAATGGGTTTTAGAAAACCTCTCAAGTAGTTCTGACTCTTGGGAATTCATGAAAACCTTAGTTTTTCAAGTAACTTAGCTAGAAATTAAGGAGGATCTTGACCTACCCCCGTCTATCCTAAAACCACACCTAGACCAGTTTCTCTCCCAGTGAAAGGTCAGTAAACAGAAACTTTTAACTCAATGTGGAGTCCAGTAGTACATTAACACTTTCTTTAGAAGTTCAGCCAGAAATGAACATGGGATGAGGACAATGTTAACCAAAAAGGAAGCTACAAAAAGGGACAACTTTCCAGACCAAAGTATAGCAACAAAGACTGGAGAAATGAACGGCCAAAAAAAAAAAAAAAAAAAAGCACAGCGATGGCCTATGAAGTTCAGGAAGGTCTATCAAAAGATCTATGTCTTCTGAAATTCAAAATGATTTTATTCTTCTGAAACATATCAAAGGGGAACATATGACTTCTGTGATAAGAATACCAGGAATAAATCAAAAAAGCAAATTTAAGTTCTATAAAATCAAACGGCTTACTTATATAAAGTGATCAAATCTCTTTGAACTTTAGGATGTGAAATGGTTTAAAATACAAATTATATAACATTCTTCTTCTTCCATAGGCTCACATTACTATTTCAATGTGTATTCGTATTTTTTGCTCATTTATTTTTATTTAAAATGATTTCTTGAACCTACAAACTTAGAATGCAAAACAGTAAAAAGTAATTTATCCAATAATAGATATCAGAATGAGAAAAAGGATTCCTATCTGCTGTCTTTTCTGTCAACTGATATTTTTACTGGTTTAAATTCTCTTCCCTAAAGGAAAATGGTATGACTTATGAAATAAGACTTAAATGGAGGACCTTAATCCCACTTTTCCTAATCCTCTATAGATAATCAAAGAATCACAGAATGAGAGACAAAAAGACTATATATAGAGCACAGTCATTCCCTCTAAACTATGCCAGCCAGAGATGAAGAGCGTGAAAGTCAAAGACCTTCAAGTTCAACTGTGTGGTATAATTACCTATTTATTTGGTATCAAATCTCCACTTTCTGTGAGGACTCATAATGGGATGCTCTTGTTTTCTATGTATCCAGTACAGATCTCAATATGTTGTAAGACATCAACAAGCATTTGCAGAAGGGCTGAATAAGTCTCTTTATCTTGAAAATGAGAAAACTCTAGATGAGACAATTTAAGCATTCTTGTCTTGAAACCAGAAAGTTCAGGTTTTCCAGTCTCATGGGTCAGGCCTCTTGCTGTTCTAAGTATTTTGATCCCTGGCCTTGGGAAATCCGTCATCCTGGGTATTTCTATTACCTTGGTCCAGGAATTACCACATCGATTATGGGTATCTTCTCTTCTAAGTGGCAGCGGCCTTCAAATAACATGGGGACTGATACCTATGATCTCAGTCTGGGTGACATTTGTAGTCTGTGGTTTTTAGTCCTTTCACTATCTTATTGTACATTGACAGATGGGGGCATAAAGTACTGCATTTATGATGGAAGTTTCCAGATGTGGTCTGGCCAGGGCAGAGAGCAGGGAAGACATTATCTCTTTTTTCTGGACCTGCTTTGTGGATGCTTCGGGTGGGCCATTGAGCACAAATGCTGGCTTCCCTACTGCCTCATCTGTACTGCCTCCCACATGGGCTTTGTCAGGTTAAGTTTCTTTGCTTTCCATCTTTGCAGGTAATTTTCTGAACATAAGTATAGGGCTAGCTATCACTCTCAATCTCATCTGGCTTGTTTTGATCCATTCTTCTGATTTACATTTCAGAATATTGATTCTGTCATTCCACATATTAGTTGTGCAACCTAGTTTTATAATAGCTGTGATTTTGATAAGTATGCCTATTATATCTTTATCCAGGTAATTACTGTCATAGGTGGGCAAACATTAATGATAGCTAACACTTACATGGTATTTACTCTGTGCTAGGCACTGTTCTAAGCCCTTAAACTCAATTTACTTGCACTACAAACTAACGAGGTAGATGTAATTATCTTTTCACATCTGAGATGAAAACATGGAATAGGGAGAGATTAAGTAATTTCTTCAGGGTCATACAACCAGTGAGTTGCAGATCTGCAAACACAGGCAAAAGGACCCAGTCTTTACTCTTACTGAACTATGCAGCTTCTCATCATTATTGTGCATATTTACCAATAGCCTTTAGGCTGAAAGGGGTCTTTACCCAACAATCCTTGGGTAAAACTGTCGGTCATTCACAAAACAACCCAAATTTCTTTGTCTTGGGGATTTTGGCAAACACTAAGCAATGTATAACATAGTCCTGGTGTGGAGGTCTAGCACCTCTCCATTTTCCTTTGTGTACCCTCAGCTAGACTATAGCATCCTAGGGTTTCAGACCATAACTATACTTCTCTAGTGCCTTCCCTAGCACCTACTACATAATGAGCACACACATTCATAAGGAGATTTCTTCTGAATTTAATTCCATGGGAAATATAAAGTTTATTTATTTATTTGGTTAGTGTTTTGAGACAGAGCCTCACTATGTTGTTCAGGCTGAGCTTGAACTTACTATGTAAATCTGGCTGGCCATGGATTTGCAATTCTCCTGCCTCAGCCACCCAAGTATAGGATTAAGACAAAAATTTAAATGGAGTAGGAGGGTTGGATATGGTGACATACATCTGTAATCTTAGCATGCTGGGAGGTAGAGGCAGGAGGGTTACAAGTTTGAGCCTTTCATGGGCAACTTATCAAGCTCTGTCTTTAAAAAAAAAATGGTTAAAGACACAGCTCAGTGCAAAGGCCCCTCCCAAAAAACAAAGAGGCAGTAGGAGGTCACTTTAGTTCTTTGGCTTTGAAATTCTCTGCAACAGAGATTTTCTGACATACACAAATACAATGACATAGTGTGATGGTTTGACCCCAGTCGTCCAGTCCTATTCCCTTGCTAACCCCCTTCAAGTCCTTTACCTACTTTGAGGAGGGTTCTGCAAGTCTTTGAAGAGGACAGACTGCTCCTCATTCCTATTTAACAGGATTGAAGACCCTGAAGAACATGTGTAGCACACACAAAGAGTCTAATAATTGCTTGTTGAAGCAAATCTTTCCATAAAACCATCAGCAACCCTCTATGGTGATACTTGAGGTTGAGAAAATAAAATTTAGCCTTTTGGCAAAACAAAAAACAAACAAAACAACACAACAATTTCCAGAGATTTTTTTCTATGTGACCCAACGATCCAAAATTAACAAAAGGACTCACATCACACAGTGTGAGAAGACAACAACTAATTAAACAATTCATAGTTTTTCTTCCGTCATTTTTCCTCCAGTTGGCTACCTGCCTACTCCCTAAATCAAATCCTACATCATTCCTACCAAGTGGGAGACATAGAAAAATACTAAAAAGGTAAGAATTGGAAATAGCAAGGAAAATCAATTTCTGCTTCTCCTTCTATTTCTTTAGACAATCTTGTGGTACGTTAGTTACTAAAGACCTCCGAATTTTTCATGTGAGAATGAAAATGAATTTTATCTACTTAAGAACTTTTTAATTTTTTCCCCAAGATCGTAATATACAACTGCCCTTCTTAGCACTTAGAACTTAACTGTGTGTGATTCATATGCTGATTTATAAGTACCTCCAAATTCAATTTCTCTCTTTTTAGGAACAGTTATTTTGCATGATTTACCCCAAGGTCAATAAGTAAATAAAAAGGCCCAACACAGAAAAACTGCAGACTTCCACAAAGGCAGCTATTTCATGAATAATTAACCACCCATACTTTCTATCAGAGATGCTTGTATTGCTAGGGTAAAGGTATTCTTTATGTCTAAATGAGTCATAAAACAGGCCTTCGCCAGAAAAATGCTCTCATTTATCACATGAAATGCCATGTGGTATTAACAAGGTTGATACTGTTTGTTTAATATATTTTGCTTTCATAGGGGCTTTCATAGGGGCTTGAAATGATTTGTTTTTGCAGCTGTAACTGAGTTAAATTAAGGATTTATCTTTAGCTTAGCTAGTTGAGCATACATAACCAGGAACTATTAATTACCTGCCTAGAAGCCTTTGGTCATCTTTCACAGTTTACAGCAACATCCTTGGGGTGCTGAACTACAGAGCACCTAGATTTTATCTCCAAATAATCAATCCTGGCTTCTTGGGAACTGAGAGTAAAAACTTCTTATTTCTGGGTTTATAACTCCCCTTTTGCTACTACATGTAAATGTTATTAAGTGTACAGACTCTTCAAAGAAATTGAAGAGAAAAATCTTAGTGCCAACACTAACTTCAGACATCTATTCCCACACATAAGAAACAAGTACTTTTCTGTCCTTAAAGCACCAGTTATCACCCCTTTTCCCTCTCTCTTCTCACACTGCCCTTCTGCCTCACAAAAAGCAGGGAGAGCCAGGGAATTGTCACTGTGGATAAACTTGTCAAAAGAGCACTCTACCATCCTAATTCGCCTCTACCTGTTTGTGAATGCCAGGAAGAAAGAAAAAAGCAAGAGGGAAAATAAGAAGGGACAGAAATGGGGTAGCGGGATAGTGTGGGGCAAAGAAAAACCAGAGTGAGATTCAAACAAAAATGAAACACGCCTTCTTAGACAACCCGAGGGGTGGGATGCTCCCCCCAGCAGGTCCTAACAACATACTTCTTTATCAGAGGTTCTTGTCAATCAATTAGCCTGGGCAGCAGGGGGTGGGGGCGCCAAGGAAACAATGGACCGCCCTGTTGTATTACTATTTAATCACTTTTGCTAAATAAATAGAGCAGCCCTGAGGTGCTGTCATGTCAAGGGAATTTATAACAAAAACAAAAAAAAACCTTCATTTTTCATTGGTCATTACTTTTTTTTCCTTCAGGACAAGAGAGGGTTATTACTGTAGCCTTAAGTTCCATCTTTGTATTTCTTGCCTTTGATTCCCCCTGGACCCTGCCACTTTCTGGCACTAATTTGTCAGGCTGAACAAAGAGGGGATTTGTACCTCCTGTAAGGTCTCAATTAGGAATGGCTTCTGCTGTATTATGTGCCATTCAGAGAAGACACAATGCCGGTAATTACAGGAATTTGCACTAAATGGCTCAAGAATTCATAGCAAAACTTTTCCCCCCTTTGAGTTTACCCCTCCCAGGGCCTAGAAGGGAAAAAAAAAAAAGAAAGCAAAAAGTTCTTCATGCCAGAGAGAAGTAATTACCAACAGCAGTCTCCAGAGGTTAAACAGCAGAAAGGAGTAAAACTCTAAAAACTGACAGTTCGAGCTGGTGAAGGGATCCCCTTAGGCTCCGTTTCTTCCTGTGACAGGTCCCACTTCAGCTCACAAGCTCAGAGGGCCGTCCAATTGCAAAGCAGTCACATGAGGAACACTTTCCAAGGTGAGCTCTGCCTCTTGTCACGCCTATAAACAAGTCCTGGGGCCCTGTGATTACAGCACTCAACTGCTGGGTTTCTTGATTGTTGGTAAATTACAGGAAAAACATCTGTGTGTGCTAGTGCCAAGAAAACTATGTATCTATTGAGTATGAATAAGTAGGTACTCATCTCAAACACAAGCTGCTGCCTTTTAATCCAATTTATACAGCACTGAAGAGTAAATCACCTTAGAAACTTACAGGCACATATTCAGAAATAATAATTTGTTTTAGCATTAATATTTGACATTGATCCTCATTGCCAAACGTAATTTGCTTGTTTGTTGTCTGGATATAGGGTCTCGCTATATAGTTCAGGTTGGCCTTAAACTCACAGTGATCCTCTTGCCTCAGCCTCTCCAATGCTGGTATTACAGGCATGTGCTACCATGCCTGCCTTTGCCAAACATAATTTTGAATTCCAATCAGTAATTTCGCTAAAGGAGCACATTTTGCTTTCTGCTACAGAGATGTTCCTCAAAACTTAACCTAAGCATGGTTAAAGTTCCAGTTCTTCTTCAATACCAGCCCCCAGCGTAGGTTCCTTCACTTGAGAACCTTCACGGTCAAATATTAATTCAAAAATGATTGAAGATTTCCAGTTTCTCTAGTTCTATCTGACACCACTGCTGAAACTTGTACAGACTGGTATCCTGGTTTCACTTCTGTCAGTTGCCATTTGAGGGTCACTGACATGATTGTCTCGTTAAACAGCTGTCTTCCTTGGCCGACTGCAAGCTTCCTGAGGGTAGAGACTGCACCTGCTTTCCTGCTTTCGTGTCTAGGTGTGTGCAAGTTTCTGGGCAAACGATGAATGACAATAAGCAGATTTTGATTCATATTTCGAGAAGAAGCCCAGCCAGTAGTAAACCCCAGAGGCAATCAGGACCACAGTTAAGTATCAGGAGCAGCAGGAAGGCTCAACAGCCAGGACTTCCTAAGCTTGGGCAGCTATGAAACTAGAGAGGAAGTGATGGAGCATCCACACATCACCCATCAGAACCATCAAAAGTCCACGTGCATGTCAGGAAACATGCAGTGAAGTATCAGCATATATTTTCAAAACCATACCTCAGGCGTTTCTGGATGGTCATGGTCTATTTGCTCTACAGGGCTCTAAATTTTATTTATTTTTTATTATTTTTTTTAATCTAAATTTTAAAGAAGGCGATAGAGACTCCTTCACTTACAGAAAGAATGCAATGAAATAAAGCCAATCGTACTATTTTACAGATTTAAAAGCCAATATTTATGGTTTCTCTGAACAGCAACTAAATGATACCATAATAAGCAGTTGCTCAGTGTGATCTTCCACTTTTAAAGTCTACTCATCCAAAATGTTTTTTAAAAGGAGAACGAAGTAGACATAAAATGCTGTAAAGGGCCATGCTATTAAAGCCAAGAAATACTGCGAATTAGCGTCTGTTAAAAATAAGATACAAAGCTCAAACTCACTAAAAAACAGTGTCCTGGAACTTTTGGCATTTGGCAGATAAACATGGTACACATCCAGCTTTTTCACTGCATGTGTGTTTTTGTGAGGATACAAAGTTAGATGACACAGGTACAAAAGCCAGAAACAGCTGGTTGAAATTAACTGTGTTTGTGAGAAATACAGATCAATTTTTAAAGGTTCATCTGCTATAATAATCTGTGATATATCGAACAGCCTCGTAAGTAATTTAAAAACCAGAGGTTTCCTTAATTTTTTTTTCCTTTTTCTTTTGAGACTCTGCCCCCTACAGGAGATAAAGTATTCCTACCCGAAGCAGGAGAACAATTCCCCACGTACCAACTAGAATTAAGAATGAAAAGCAGGTAGATGGGCCATGAGTCACAGAGCAACTCAATACAGCACTCTCTCATGCAAAAGGAGGCATTTAATAGGTCTGTATTTATGTCACACTATATGAATTAACATTTTCCCCAACCTGAATTAGAAATCTACCTGTGCCCCACTAGCACTCCAGACCAAAGCACAAAGGTAAAAGCTGGGCAAAGAAGTTTCAAGCAAAGCAAAGGAGCTTCTGATTTGCTACTTCTATCCCCAGACGGTCCTCCAAGCAGACAAATTTAGTGAGCACCAAATTTAGACAGCAAAGAGAGGTGTCCTACACACAGAACCTACAGCAGCTGTCGGAAAGGGCTCTTTCCGCTGACTGCATAACCTTTTCTCTTCTTTTCTACCTGGTTCTTCTCAGCACTTTGTCTTTTTCCTGTTTTCGCTCTTTTGACTGCTAGAGGAAGCAGCCTTCCTCTACCTACCCTTTCTCCTCCTTTGGAGTGCTAAGAACACAGAGGCATGTGCTGCCCAGGTGGAGAAGGAGGTATGTTAGGTAACCACCCTTGGATGGCACCTGAGGCTTTTCCTCACACTTGTGCTACAATGTTTCTTGATTCAGGTACTCCAGTGTCTACCTTAAAAACTAAGTTTTTGGGCAAACAATAAATGCTCTCCCTTATTCAACAGCAGACCTGTTGATCCTATCAGTAACCTAATGCCATAGAAGTATTTGTAATTTCAGGTTGTCCACAGAGTTAACGACTCGTCACCACAGTACTACCAAGTGCCTGAACTTGAAATGTAATACACGTACCAGTATCTGTGACACTGGAATACCAAAAATGTCTCAGCTGTGCCAAAATGAGTATCTCCTTATTTCAAAACCATTTCCTAAAAGTAGCTGGCTGACTTGGCACAAGGTCTGTCACACTCCTACAGTGTCACAGTCCACCATGACTTAACTGGCTCTTTTACTTAAACAAGCTCTGCAAATTTCTGCTCAATACTCACTGAAGCCCTCACGGTAAAGTGAGAGTGATTCACAGAATCCTCCCCTTGAAGTAAATTATTTTTCAATAGAAAAGGTCATCGTCATAACTAACCTAAATTCAAGATGTGGTTTTTAAAATGTTTTCACTACCATTTGGCAAGAGCAAGAATAAAATTTAAAATCTGATATTGGCTGAAACTGAGTTTTGTTTTTGTTTTTAAATCTTTTTGAGATAGGGTTTCACTATGCAGTTCAGGCTGGCCTTGAACTTGCAGTGATCCTCCTGCCTCAGCCTCCAGAGTGCTGGGATTACAGGTGTCATCACCATGCTTGGTTTCTTGTTCATTTTTAAACAACATACTTAAGTATTGAATACTTGAATTAAAACCTCCCCAACCAGACTTCTGATTAAAACTGTTTTTAGGGCAAAAAAAAAGTATTGCCCCAAGTTGTGGGGTTTAGTGGAAGGAAAATAATTTTGATCTAGATTATAGTCGACATAGATCTGGTACAGTAATTTTTTTCTATTTTACCGTTTGGAGGAAGGTGGGAGGAACAGAGAGGAGACAGGAAAGCAGCCGCAACAAGGTTTTCAGATATAGTGGATCACTGGTCCTGAACTCTACTTTGTGTCACCCTTCAGAGCAGTCCCAGGAAGCTGATGCCCCACGAGTCACCTGATAAATAACCTCCACTGTTCTTTTAGCCATCTGCACACTTTCGGTCAATGCTAACCTTCTGGATTGCACCTTAACGGGACTTGACAAGATCATGATCAACAGCAGTTACCAACTACCAGTGTCTGCCTTGCCTAAGGAAGGTTAGCAGTCAGCTTTGGGCCCACACGTCTCTTGACACAGTCCCAGTAACTCGACATAGAATCACAGGCCATTCAGGAAGCCCAAATTCCAGTCTGCTTAGGTTGTAGCCAAGTTATTTGATTTAGTAGGGTGTATTATATCTGTTTCTATTTACCTAACCAACCTGGTCTGAGTGGTGCACGTATGGACAGAGTTAGTACAGCAAACACCCTCGAGGCGAGATGCTTTTCATAACCGGGGTTTCTAACACTCACAGTGAAGAAATTTTAAGAGTGAATTCCAATTATGAAACTCGAGATTGCTCTTTAGTGAGCCTTATGCTAAAAGCCATTCCATACCTGCGCATTTGAAACACTGAGCAGTGAGTCCGCGCTCCAAAGACAAAGTCGTCAGGATGCTCAGGAAGCTGGTGGTCACAGACTGGCGTTTGCTCTTCCTGAGTTCGTGCCCGCCCATCTGATCCTTGGGTTTACTCCTCAGTGTGACTTGCAGGTTCTGCTCTGAACTCCTGGCTACATTGGCAGCTGTCTTCAGCGCCTCCATCCACTCCTGAGCCCTCTGCCGGGTCTCGGCTCGGAGGCGGAGGACATCCTGGGGGAAAATGACTTGAAAGCAAGAGTCACAGCCATCCAGGTGGTCTATCTGGACAGCCAGACACACATCTACGTTGTAGCTCAACAGGGGATCCTCATCTAGCTTGCCTGGCTGAAAGGCCGTAAGGTAGGCCTTGCTTAGCACAAATGTAAATGCCTTCCAGTTGTTCTGGACAGTTAGTCTGTAGAGTGTCCCTGATTTGAGGATGTTTTGGTACTGCTTGGGGCTGTCCAAGACAGGGGATGATGGTGGCAGTCCATTGGCTTTCTTCTGTAAACACTGATTCTGCGTACAGGTCACATGATGGCTGAGCCCCAGTGAGTTCACCAGCTCATCCTGCTGGCCCACGTAACCAGGCACGGCAGCGTGCACGACCTCCCAGAGCTTCTGCCCCCAGTCCAAAGCCTCCCACGGCGACTCTGCCTTCAGCTGCAGCTGAGTGTTGTCACAGAGGACAGCATCCACCATCCTGGCCTCAAGGTGACCCAAGACTGATATGCTCTGGAAGTGTGACAGCTGGTACGTGGCATAGAGGTTTTGATTCCCACTGCTGTCAAGACTGTAGAAGTATAAGTTATAGGGCGAGAGTTCTGCGTAACAGCTTTGCCAGTAACTGTCGTGGTCCTTCCTAATATCCAGGTAACCCTTCTTCAGAATGTTTGGGAATGTCTGTTTGTGCTCTAAAAAAAAAAAAAAAAGAACAAGAAGAAGAAGGAAGGAAAAAAAAGGAAGAAAGAAAGAAGCAAAGTATTAATTACTTATGAGAGGGCAGATATAAGAAACCAAGCAGAGCAGAGGTCACATCTTTCTAGTTAAAACTAAACAAAACAGAAGTAATAAAATTCCAAGATAGTATCTAATTGGCAAGATGTAACTAAGGAAAAATCTCTCAGCTGAAAAACTGAACTGGGGTGATGGCAAATGAGTGCAGAGTAAGTATGGGGTGTGCAATGTTAATGTGACAAGTAGATGCCTGTGGGGGAAAACGGAAATACTGAGGAACTATGGCTAGGGATACCCTGCAGGTCTAGGACCTAACTGTACCTTGCCAGGACTTCTTGCTTCTAAGTAACGTTCTGCACAGCACTGAATATACACAAGATACGGCTCCTTCTGCCACATGACATAATTCCCTGCAAGTTCTTTTCTCAGTTTGGTGAAGGCAGAATGAGTCCGTGAAAAAGTATGAAATGTGCTGCTTCTGTGTCTCAGACACAGAAACTTCTGGCTCAGAAACATCTGTGTCTCAGACAAGCCCCTAAGAATCTAAAGCCAGAATACTGACCTTCTGTTTAGTCACTAGGATCACTCCCATCGACTCACTGGTTAGATGTCTTTCTCTCCGAGCCTGAATGTGCCTCTGCTATTCCCTTAGCTTGTAATGCTACTTCCCTCTTCAACCAGTGACCAAGAATTTACCTTCCTCCAGAAAGAAAGCCTGTCCTGAATCCCCCAACCCCTTTGCCCATCTCGCCTGCACATATATATCCCTGAGTCAGTATCGGGTATCTCAACTATATCCCAACTCTACATAGGCTCTCTATCAGACTGTGTTAGTTTATTTAAATGTCCAAACAAATACATTTTAAAGTTTGTTTTAAAAAAAGTCATTCTTTTCCATGTGACAGTAAACTCCCTGCTCATCTTTTGTCATAACACACGGTATAGTGCCTGGTATATAACAGGTGCTTAAGAAATCAAATTAGAAACAAAGCTCCTCGAGTCCAGCGTGCTGGCGCACACCAACACTCTGCAGGCTGAGACAGGAGGACCACTGTGACTTCAAGACCAGCCTGGGCTACAAAGTGAGCTTAGGGCCAGCCTGAACTGCATAGTGAGACCCTGTTTTGAAAAGAGAAGAAGAAAAAAAAGCTCCTAACACAAAGCTCAGCACATAGTAGATATAATTCTCTTTCCCTCCGTATCACAAGTTTATCTAGTCATGCCATCTTTAATCTACAATGAGCTGTGATATATATCACTATAGGGTTTTTGTTTTTTGTAGTATGGGGTAATAAGCCCAGGACCTCTACACTAAGCTACATCCCAAGCCTCCTCATCCATCCATCCATCCATCTACCTTTTTAAATTTTGAGACAAGGTCTCACTAAATTGTTCCATTGCTCAAGCAGCATACAAACTTGGGATCCTCTGCCTTAGCCTCCCAGAATGGTGGGAGATAAAGAGCATGCACCACCATGCTTGACTCTAGCTTAGTACTTTAATAAAATGGGACCACCACTGGAGCGCTGAGAGAGCTCCTGAGACTTTATCAGATATGAAAATTATATCCATGCAGAGGCAAACACTCTTCCCTGGTAGAGACTTTTCTTAAGATGTTTCTCAAGTCTGTCACACACCGAAGAGTCAAAAACTAATAAAGTCCTTCCCTAAAGAAGACAAATCACACTCCCAGAGGGCAGGAGTTCCACTTCTGTCTACCTGGTGAAAGGGAAAGAAAAAAAAAAAAAGAGTGAGATCTGAGTCTTAAAATAGCAAGCCAAAAGAGAAAGGGAGAAACGAGGCAAAGAAAAAGCCTATTTTACCTGTTATACATCTCTAGTCCCAACATTTATTAGTATTTCCGTGCTAACACAAAAAACCATTAATTTCTTGCAACCCCCCCTAATGCCTTTGTAGAAAGGAGAGGTAATGGATGCTATTCTCAGCCACCTTCCTCTCTGACAAAGCAGCAAGGGAGGCAGCGTGTCAGAAACCTCTTTTCTCATTTCCACAGGTGATGAGGGCAGCCTTCTCCACAATAAGGTCCATGACCTTCCCTGGTCTCTCCTGTAGCCCAGCAGCTCAGCTATGGTTCCCTGAAAACCACCTTTCTTGCTTTTAGAAATACTGTCATCTCTTCTTACTTCCCTGAGAGCTTTTTACAACAACTACCGTGAATCAAAACTCTTATTTATTTTTTAGCACTGGGGATTGAATCCAGGACCTCAGGACTGAGCACTCAGCTACATCCACAGCCTTTTTATTTATTTATTTTTTAATCTGGAGACAAGCTCTGGCTAAGTCACTTGTTTTTTTGGTTTTTTTGGCATAGGGGATCGAACTCATGACTGCATGCTTGTTAGGCAGATATGCTTATTCTGCTAAACTAAACCCCATAATAGTGACTTAGCCAGCCTCAGAGCCTCTGAGGCGCAGAGGCTGGCTAAGTCACTATTATGGCATGTGTTTAGATGTCCTCCCAAAGCCTCATACTGTCACAGCTTGGGCTTTTTCAGGGGTGGCTGGATCTAGAGGGTACAGCAGATTCACGGTGCAATGCCAGGATCAGGGGTGTGAGCGCTCTTCACCCTGGGGACAATTAAAAGGGACAAAAAGAGGTTTGCTTCTTTCTAGTTTGTCGTTGCTTACTTGCTACCTTTTGCCAACTGTGAACTGTTTCTCCTCCATGAGGCCTGTCTGTTCCTGCCTTGGAGCCAGCCAATTATGAACTCAAACCTCTACAAACTGTGAGCTCAAATAAATCTTTCCTCTTTTAACTTTGGGGATTGGGTGTTTTGTCTCAGCAACGAGAAAAAGTAACTAAGTCACTAAATTGCCAAGGCTGGATTTAAACTTGCATTCTCTCTGCCTCAGCACCCCAGAGTGCTGGGATCACAGGCAAGCACTGCCACCTTCAGCTAGATGCCTGTCTTTTAATTAAGCCCCTGACCAAAGCCTCATTTCTTTGAGGTGGAGCTAAAGCTTAGTGGGAGAGCACTTGCCTAGCATGCCAGGGGCCCTGAATTTGATCTTCAGCATGGCAAACAAACAAACAAAACACTTCTGACTATCCACAAACTGGGTTGTGGATGCCAGCATGGGTGGTGGGAGCAAAAAGTCTCACTAGAGAATCTCCCAGGTAATAAGGCTAAAAGATACACTGAGTTCCCACATTCTCTTTCCTCTCAGTAAGCAGTGTCTCTTATCTCTGCTTCCCACCCCAGTTTCAGTGCTTCGTAGTTGGGGTGCTAACTAAGACAGCAAAGGAAGATGCTAGATACACAAAGGGGCTATTCTTGAAGGCCATAGTCTGGAGTGGAACGAGAAAGCAAAGGTTCAGGAAATTCTATGCTGCCAGGCGGCTATGATGGGCAGAGAGGTAATATCAAACTTTCTCAACATGTTGTGTGTGTAGTTGTTACAAGATAGTTAAAGAACTATCATTTCTCTTTGGGAGGCTGAGGTGGGAGGATCATTGCAAGTTCGAGATCAGCCTGGGCTACAAAGTGAGCTCAAGGCCAGCATGAACTGCATAGCGAGACCCCGTCTCAAAAAAAAAAAAAAAAAAGAACTATTATTTCTCTCTAAGCTTTAGCAACTGTCACTTCCTAGTGGATCTCAAATTTATTTTTATCATTTTTAGTGGTCAGAAGCTAATATTTAAACCTAAACTTTTGTTTATTTACCATAGTTTAGACTATATCATTTTAATTCATTTAAGAACCCCCCCACATATCCTTGTAAAGTGCTCAACTTCACAAACGAAACATACAATCGTGACTAAAAGTGACTCAGAATCACTAACTAAGATGGTCACCAGTGTGCAAGTAAAAATAGGAAAAGATGATGGAGATAAATCACTGTCCCTATGAATTTCACAATCAAACCACAAGACACAAATTCCTCACGAAAACAAAACAAAAACCTCGTCACTTCCCCACTGGGCTCCCATTAGCTGGCACCCAGCCCTGGCACAGTTCCCCTGGGTGTGGCCTGTCCTTCTTGCTCCTTGCCATCAGTCCCTAGGGACGGGGCCATGACGGGAACTGCTCCTGGCTGAAGAGAAAGAAGGGCAGGTCAAGCACCTGATGCGCTTCCACCTGCCAGCCCGCCAAGTTCCTCTTCTGACACTGCTGCCTCTCAGCTCTCAGCGCCACCTCCATCAGGGCCAGGCCACTGTCACCAGGCTGAGCTTCGGGGTGTCTGGCAGCCCTTCTTAGGTCCCTCCGTGGCCACCTCTTCACAAATTCCAGGGAGACACAGTTTAGTCTAATATCCACACTTGTTAGCTTGGCCTTAAATGTCTCACTATGGAAAATTCCAAACACTCTAAAGCATACAAAAGAATAAAATATGTGTATTCATTGCTCAGCTTTAAAAATCAGCATGTTTCTTGTTTCATCTCTCCCACCTCTGAGCTCTTTGTTTTGTTCTGCTTTGTTTTGATTTTGCTGGAATATTTGAAGAAAAATCATAGATATTTTATCATTTTACTTGTAAACACTTCAGAGTATATCTCTAATAAAAATTACAACTTCAAAATCTATGTATGGGTCTACTTTCACCTACATCCCACATTAATAAATCCTTACATAATATCCAGACTATTTCTAATTTCCTTAGATTATCTCAAAACATTTAATACAGGTGATCTGTTCAAATTAGACTTACATGCTGGGCGAGGTGGTGTACCTCTGTAATCCCAGCATCCCGGGAGGCTGAGGCAGGAAGATCACAAATTTGAGGCCACTCTGGTAATTTAGTGATGTAGCAAGATCTTATCTCAAAATAAAGATGGGGGATATGGATCAGTGTGAAGTCCCTGAGTTCAATCTCTAGCACTGCAAAATAATAAACAAACAAAAAAGGAAAGAAAAAAAAAATTTGAGACAGGCTCTTACTATGTAATTTAGCCTGGCCTTGAACTCACTACGTAGCCCAAACTTGCAGCAATCCTTCTGCGTCAGCCTCTTGAGTGCTGGGATTATAGCACTCAATTCTTGCTGGGAAGAGGGTAGTGTTCACTACCACACTCAGCAAGAAATTTTATAAAAATAACTTAGGTTTACACATTGATTGGTCAGTATGCCTTTTCAGTTTCTTAAAATCTACATTTTCCTTTTCCTTCTTTTTTCATGCCACCTATTATTCATCCATTTATTTATTTTGGGTGCTAAGTTCAGGGCCGCGTGCTTGCTAAGCAAGTGCACTGCCACAGAGACGCGCCCTCAGCCTCAGATACATATTTACTGAAGAAAATGCCTCGCTTGTCCTATAGAACTCCTATGTCCCCAAAGGGTCAATGTGTTTTATGGTATTAGTAGTTGTTCCTATTCCTCATGGTCTCAGTAAATGGCCTGACTTCAAGGTTCCGTGCTCACACCTGATCGTCCTTCTCTGCTGCTTGCTCCCTCCCAACCTCAGCGCCTTTGCGTCCAGTCTCCCTGCTGGAGTTCCCCTCCCTGCCGGACGGAGCACTGCTCTCGCTTCGAGCTCCTTTCCCAGCTCACCCACTCCGAGGCCCTGATCCCTCTACTGTCTATACCAGCCTCGTCACTCACTATTTTTATTAGATTTCAAATACTCTTTCACATTCATCACGTATTTATTACATTCCATAATAAAACTATTTCAAAAATCAGTAAGAATACAAAAAGCAGAAAATAAATCTCTGTCTTCACATGCCAGCATCCACAACCCTCCTGCTCAGACTAAATACGGTGTAAAAACCCTTTAAGCATTTTCCATAAATATGTATAGATAAAAGAATCAGATGTGTTAAAATATATTAGCATACATATTATTGAGCCACTGTGTGCTTTCATCTCAGTATTTTGTGCCTTTCTAAAAAGAAAAATTAGGACCCAGATCACAATAAATGAAATCTAGTTTACAGAGAAAATCTGATGACCTGAATCAGCACATGAACAATCCTGTAAGAAGAGAATTCTAAATCCAATAATAGCTGGAATGGAAGACAAAGAACATTTTCATGTTTTCAAATAGCTCAAAAGCTCGTGTGGTATCAGTAATCCCAAATCAAAGTTATACAGGAAAATGTAAAGGAAACACTTAAGTTCTGTTAACAAGGGTAATAAAACGAGAGGTTGCCAAAATGGGAAGAGGATGGAGTACTTAAAATATGACAGGGTAGTACTCTGTTCCACACAGGCTCAGTGGACTGCCTCTAGGTCAAAGCTCAACAGATACATTACACTTCTTTCCTCCTTGGTCAGCCATCTTTTCAGTTTTGTTTTTTGGGTTGAAGCAGGGTCTCTCTATGTAGTTCAGACTGGCCTTAAATTCACACCAATCTTCCTGCCTCTGCCTCCCAACTACTGGGATGAAAGGTATGTGTCACCAAGCGCAGCAATCTTCTCAGTTTCACAAGCTGCCTGAAAGGGAGCTAGTTACAAGGACAGGTAAAATTGTGGGAATGGAAAATCAATGAAACAGGACCTACCACAGTCACATGGGCTCAAAGACAAGACAGCAAAGCAATTTGTCATATATCTACTGAGTACCAACCATATGCAAAGGAGGGCTCTAAGCTTTTTAGAGACATAAAAATAATGGGAGTTTTTAAGGTGCTTACAGTTTGTTGTCATAAATGAGGCCAATATGACACTTCTACAACAAATTGATTAGTTCAAGGGAAACCACAACGTCACTACAGAACACTCCTTCGACTTGACAGTTCTTCCCTTACAACTAATTCCAATTACCTGTACTCAGCTGTTACTGTCTCTTGACCTGTAGGCCTCAGCTCCAGCTTCCTGGACTACAATGCCATTTGGCCCAACCTTACCTCGTGGGTCTAGCCTAGATGCCACCAGCATTCCATGGACCACCTAGAGCCTGGGAGATAGGGTTAGACTTCCTCAGGGACACAGGTTTCCTGAGAACCATCCAGCCGTCTGGTGGCCCACTCCCCACTCCAGGATTGCACACTTCTCTGGGGCTTTAGGCCTCAAGATGCCACTTGAGGCAGACTCTGAGGCCAGGGAATCCCTGGACTTCTGCCCTCTAAGCCTACCTTACTTTCTCCTCTTGCCCTTGGCCTAAATGCAGTGATGAGGAACCCATTAGTTTTCAGTGCTAACAGCACGCATGCCACAGGTTCGCTACCATTCGTCTAATGTAACAGCCCTTCTGACGCTGTCTGAAGCAGAGGCAGAGGGAAACTTTCACTGATTGCTACTCTTAGCCTGTAACTCTGGACTCACAAAGATGCTAAGACTGCATCGAGGCTGAATAGAAAAAGATGCGAGATGTTGCTGAGTTGGGTAAAAATTTAAGTTCTGTGTATGCCCTCTGTGTTTAGGGTCCTCATCAACACGGCTTCCAGTTCTCTGACTCCAAGGTCCAACCCTCTTCCCCATAGTGACTTCCTGGACGTTTTACGTCTTATAATGAGGTACTGGTCATCTCCCAGGTATTTGCCTCACTCCTCTCACCTGTCTTCCATGTGACCCCCAGGAGACCTTCAAGTACAAAGCTATCCACCTTGCCCACGCAGTGTCGGCCGTGCATCACTAAGCTCACTCTGATTCTGATTCTATGCTCAGTAGTCATAATTTGCGGTTTCCTATCTCCTAGACTCATCACAGTGCTGGATAGCTACTATCCTCTGTATTCTGTGTTTAAGTCTAACATCCTTGAGGAAGACACACAAATGCTAACCCAGGCAAACATAGATTCACATTGCTCAACTTCTTTTGTATTTTCAATCCTGATAAGTCATTGATTTATTTCAATGAATGTCAAACACAATCCATGAAACGATGTTTCGAGGCCATCTTAACTTTCCATAATCCACACCCAATTCCTCTTTCTCTGTGCACTGCAGAACACCCTGTCCACAAGCTACCCATGGCTTCCAGTGAACACCTTGTGGACCAATGGCCTGCAGAGAGCACGTGACCTAACCTGAGCCCCGCTTTCCTCCTCCTTAAAGTGAGGCTGTGTCAGTCAGCAGTGCCTGCCTCCTTCTGTGAATGCACAGAAGAAATGAGTAGCTCTGAGAATAATACTGTTTAATAAATCTATCCTATTAAAGGCTTTTAATCTCCAAAGACCAACTTTTCAGGTTAGTTAAAAAAATTGTTGCACAAGTCACTGCTGGCAAAGCATGGGCACAAAGGAAAACACTCATCAACCAAAAAATCACCAGAAGTAATGCTTATGTTAAACCCATTGTATTTTTAACACAAAATGAAGTCACCATTCCATAAACATGGTGAGCAGGATGACACCACAAGAGTACCCAAAGAAAAGCCACACATAGCCAGAGAGAAAAGATGCAAAGAGTATATGATGGGGTGATGCCACTATGTCCACTGTGAATGGCTGCTGTAATGCATGTGATTGGACGCAAGATGGTTTCTTACAGAGAGTGTTACACTGTATGGATTTTGCTGGTACAGCCCTCGGTACAAGCAGATTTACCTAGGCCTAATGATTACTTCATCAGTAAGAAGAAACTTCTTATCTTCTTACTGAAGCTGAACTCTCTGCACCTACTCCTCACCAGATTCTCCTCTACTTTTCCAGAACTCCTTCCCCTGAACCATTGTAAACACCCTTTGCTAAGCTCTTTTGCTCCATCTTCTAGCATCCTAGCATTTCCTGTGTCTGGAGGAAAACCATTTGTCATGGCTTGTGTCAGTGGCCCCCAAGGCTCAAGCCTAATGCATTTGTGATTGGTTCATTGTCTAATGCTCAGATTGGGGGGTGACTGCTATAGCCACCTAGGGGTGGAGCCAGGATGTGATGTAATGGCAGGAAGGTGTGTCTCTCTCTCTTGCCAGTTTCTGCCTTGCTGTTTGCAGCCACCATGAACTGCAGCCCTGCCATGCCATACTGCCTTGGAGCCAACTGAGTATGGACTAAAACCTCCAAAAACTGTAAGAAATAAACCCTTTCTTTCCCAACTTTGGGCATCAGGTATTTTGTCCCAGTGATGAGTAAAAAGTAACTAAGACAACCATTTATTGGGCCTGCCGCTCTGTCTCCCTGTGGGGCCCAGATCAATGTCAAGACTCCACTTCCTATTTCGCACTCTGGGCTCTGAAGATTGCTCCCACTGCCTCTCACACCCCTTCTCCAGCCACAGTCACCTCTTTTGTTCCTTCATCAAGCCCATGTCCCGGCTGGCCTCATGGACTCTTGGGTTGCTACACCTCCGTCTAGAACTTCCTACCGCACTCCAGAGTCTTCCTTGGCTCCCCCCCCCCCCCCCCAGTTCTTCACCTCCGAATGACTGTGCTCAGTTCTGGAGTCTCGAGGAGGCATAGTGCTCCAGACAGACTCTGATAAGAGGATGGGACCGATTCAGGGAAACAGCACTGCAAGTAGTGAGCCTTTTGCTTCCCTTCATCCGCTTACACCTTTCCCTGATTAAAGTCTCTCCTTTTCTTTTCACAAGTTCCACTTCCTCTTTCTGGCTACATCACCTTAATTTGAGTCCTCGCCTCCTATGGCAATGACTGAGCTTTTTAGTTAGTTCCCATCCCCTTGATTTTTCTGTCACCACCCATCCCTACACTCTCAGTGCCTGCGGAGACTGGCAAACAGCATTCCTTTCCGCATTCAAGTTTTGAACCAACTGAGACTGGCAGAGAACATGAAACCATCAGCCAGCTAGAGGAGGCATTTCAGTGTTGTTGCAGCAAACTGATCCCCGGGATGACATCCACTTATCTCAGAGTCACAGCAGCCCATGCAGCTCCAGGCCTTCCCTGTCAGGGGCTGCACATATAGGGCTGACAGCGCACATGGTCACAGGGAGAGTTGCCCTAAGTCACACCCCTTCCTTAGGGCAGAGCAGACAGGAGCCAGGAGAGGCCAATTCACAAACCATGCTATTCTAATTCCTGTCCCTTCTGTCCCACTACCAGAAAGGGGGGTCCCTGCTCATCCCTGCCCTTCACCTCCACCAGCTTCTAGACCTCTTATCAGGCAGCCTTCCAATCATTACTCTTGACATTTTCAAGTATCCTGAAAGGCCTGAAACAGTACATTGAATCTATTTGTCTGGCTTTGAATACCCTCCATAACCTAAGCCAACTATTCCCCTAGATCAGCCCTGTTCCCCATTAGGCTACATTCTCTCTGTTTGGTTTAGTCCTCTGTCCTCAAAGCTTAGCTGAAATATTCTTGCCTCACTGACAATCTCTCTGGCATCCTAAATCATAGTCACTTTTTAAAAAAATAAATAAAACAGCTTTATCTGTTTCAGGTTAGAGTATTCTGGGTCAAGTCAGCAACTAGGAAAACACATTTAATCCATGTTAGATTTTTGCCCTCCTTAGTGCAGACACTGGAGAGAAGTAAATGCCACAAGATTTGCATTGATCATGATACTGCCACTAATGCCTGTAGCAAAGTACATGAAGAAAGGAACATGGAAACCAGTGTGTTGTGTATTCTAGATAGGCTGCCTTGACCCTAGCACAGTGCTGGCCAGCACAGCGCAGAGATGACATCTCACAGGTACTTCTTAATAAATTTATTCTATTGGGAAGGAACTGGGATCAATACTCTTCCTGCAGCTACTTTGGAGACTTTGATTTGAAGGTAAAAGCAGCATACTGCATTAGTTTACCTTTCTAGGGGAAAAAGCAGAATATCTGTGCAGGCTTTAGAGAAAGAGACCTGTAAAGTATCTAGCTACACCTTCTACAGATAAAACAATGAAAGGATGTTTTCTGCCCGCCTTCTTTGCAATGGACAACAGTGGTCATGGTTGGTGCAGACTTGGTCAATTTCTCTTCTCCGGTATGAACCTGGTTAGGAATCATAAACCCAGCTTAAAAGCAGAGGCTTTCTACCTTCTGTGACAGGGGAAACCCTAGCCCTGGAAGAACTTTCTGACCCAGCAGGCAATTCCAAATACCAACTTTCAAACCATGCTTGCTTACTTTCTGCCACAGCAAGCTTTTTGCTTTATTTTTCTTTTTTTTTTTTTTTTTTTTAATTTTATTTAAGGAGAAAAGAAAAAAAAAAGCAGAGAAAGGGTACAAGTTATACAGATTTGCAGAAAAAAAATGAACAGTAGGAAATCACTAATGAATTACATATTGTCATCTTAGAAATAATTGTTCAAGTCACAAAATTAAAGCTTGTAAAGTGGACATTCCATCAATGATACTGCAAACAGTTCTGTTCAATGATCCAATAAAACTCTGATATCATATTCTATCTTATACACTTAAATATACATGCAGTTATATAGTTTAGAGCACTTTCTTTTCCTCTCTTTTGTACAATGACTATTACACATTTTGGGTTTCATTGCTCTCACGGTTCTTATTACTTTTTTGGAAGAGAGTAAAACCAAATGTGACATAACAGAACAGAATCGGTCAAGGCAAAAGGGTGGACATAATAGATAATGTGAAAACATAATACAAGGTGATCAACAATGGTTACCATAATGCCTCCCGCTATCTCTAATATAATTGCCTATACCATTAGTTATAATACAATTGAACAAAACAGTAAAGAACAAAACCGACAAAACCAAACCATTGGAGACATTGTAGGTCTTCAAAAGTAGATAAAAGTCAACGAGAATGGGCGTTATAATGAATCTCATTATCTTCACAGCTGATGCCTAAATTTTCGAACCTGATACTATCCAGCAAAACAAAATAGGGGAACATCAGTTAAAAACCAGATGGTGAGAGTAATACAGGGCTTTAAATCGAGGTAATGGAAAGTCAAAGTGGGTTACTATAATATATTCTGCTATTTTTCCTTTAATTAAAAGGATAAAAATTTTTTAAAAAGTATTAAAAAAGTAAATAATGGAGTGGAGATTGAGATAAAAGAGGGCATAACAACGAAACAGCACAGATCAAAACATAACCATTTAAGCAGAATAGTGTTTCACCACCAGATAATCCTGACCTAAAAGTAGTTACCATATTGTCTCTTTCCTTGAAATCCTTGAGTACAACTTCGTATACTGTAGCATTAAGTATATCAAAACAATGTAAAACCATTTAAGAGAATGACAGCATTACAGAGTATTTAGAATCGACTAACAGAAAATGAATGGTTTCTGTATAATCTCCTTGTCTTTAAAAGGTTTTTGCTTATACTATCGTACATAATAAAATCCAGTAAGATACAACCTATTTAGACCATTGGAGACAGAAGGACAAAAGCTAGATGAGACTTCAAAACAAGATGATACTAAATCAGTATTACCTATTAAGATGTCATTTTCTCCAAAATAGCTTTTCCTATCATCCAATCTTCTCTGTCTCATTTCTGTTGAGCTCTTATTCTGTCAGTAGCTGTCAGTTTGTCTTCTTCACTTTGTTCTCTGCTCCATTAGTTGTGGCCTCCACTATTTCTGGATTCTTTGTATTTTTCTTTTTTTAGAATATCCTGCAATACTCTCTGTAGAGTTGAATTGGTGGTTGCAAATTCCCCCAGTTCCTCTTTATCCTGGAAGCACCTTGTTTTTCCATCAATTTCCAGGGACAGTTGTGCAGGATATCTCAATCTTGGCTGGAGATTATTATCTTTCAAAGCTTGAATTATTTCCCCCCATGCTCTTCGTGATTTGATGGTTTGTGCAGAGAAATCTGCTGTAATTCTGATGGGTGCTCCCTTGTAAGTGGTCTGTTTCTTGTCTCTGACAGCTTTTAATATTCTGTTCTTGTATTGAATTTCTGGAATTTTTATTATTATATGCCTGGGTGTTGCTCTGTTTGGGTTGTAGGTAGCTGGGGTCCTGTATGCCTCATACATCTGAGTATCTTTACCTTTTGCTAAATTAGGAAAATTCTCCTGGATTATTTCTGTGAGTAGCTTTTGTAGTTCATTTGTTTGTGTCCCTACTTCTTCTTTTATGTTCTTAATCCTTAAGTTATGGCTCCTCTTATCATCTTCTTGTCTTTGTATTATTGCTGTTTGTTTCTTTGTTATTTTTAAGAAGTTTTTCATTTCATTCTCCCATATTACAATTCTGCCCTCCAGTTCAGATAGTCTGTCCTTAGTTTCTTTCAAGCTGTTGTGCCAGTCTTCGATAGACTTCTTAGTTTCTTGGTAGTCCCTTTGAACCTGCTTCACGTATTCTATGCTTTCCCTGTTTTCTCCATCAAACAATTCTCCCCTCTTTTTCTGTTCTTCCATTCCACCATCTGTTTTTTCCTGGGTGGGGCTTAGCATTTCTCTAACTATTCTGCATACTTCTAGCTTCAGGTCGTTGATAACTTCATTCCTGAATTGGTCTATGAGGCTCTCTATATGGTGCTTTATGTGTATTGGTGCGGTGTCCGCTATTGCCTGTTTCTCAGAATTGGGGGCCGAGGAGCCTTTCTTGTTGCTGCCTCTTCCCATATTCTCTGTTCCTTATATATGCAAGCTTATATGAGAGGCCCAGCTTCTCTCCCTGTCAGCCACAGCCTGATCGAATTGCGCCAGTTAGGTGTTCCCACTCACCGCTGCGCACCAGGCAGCCTACGCGGGGGCCCGCCCCTCCCGGCCTCCGTCAGGCTCTGGGATCTGGGTTGGGCCAGCCTACGGGGTCCGCCGGCAGCGTCATGCAGGCCAGCCACTTTTCACCAATCCCGCCCGAGAGGGGAATGTGTCGCTGGAGTCGCCACCGCGCCCTGTTCCCGCAGGACTGCTCAGGCCCAGAAAGTCCGCTGGAGTCAAACTGTGGTGGAGTGTCAGTTTCTCTCACTCACCTCGCCACAAGTCAGAACATGCCTCCCTGCCCGTCCTGTTTTCGACTCCGTTCGCAGACTCCCATTCTCAGAGTTTCCGCGCGTCTCTCTCCTCGCCGAGCCGATGTAGAGGCAGCCAGCCACCACGCGACGGGAAACCCAAATCACGGCTTCCAATGGTGCAGGGTCCAGCCTCAGCAGCGAGACTTTTCTGTTCCTGTTTTAGCACCAGGACTGCATTCCAAGTTGGTTTCTCTCAGCCGAGTTCGTTCCTGAGTCAGCAGAGCATAACTCCACCTGCTTATGTCTCTTTAGTCCGCACCATACCTGGCTTCTGAGCCTAGTTTTTCAGAGAGCCTCCGGTAGTTGCTGTTATCTGTCTGCCATGTTCTCCCGGAAGTCTTGCTTTATTTTTCTAATCTAGAGGAGTTGAATATAAAAGGATATCACAGAATACCAGTAATTCCATTACTGTATCTTGGTACAACCTATAAATCATAGAAATTTAGAGGCAAAGGGGATGCCAGAACTCCTGTTAGCCCGTTCCCATCTGTGACGGAGCCTGCAGCTGCCTTCAAGAGTTCGGATTGCTTTTCGTAGGCTCGGAACACGGCTCTCCCCCGAACCATGGAAAAAAAAATGATAATTTCTTTCAGCCAATCACAGTCATCTTATTTTCTTTTTCCAGAGAACACGGTAGAGAGGGCATGCAACCCAGTTCTGGCATGTAAAAGATGCCACTGAAAGCCAGCAGAAAGAAACCCAGAGATGTCCTGCATCCCCTTACTGGCGCTAGCTGTTGTCACACAAGTAAGCGTCTTGGCTGCTGTAGCCACTTTGTATCCATGAAGAGAGAGAAGAGATATCACCAACATTCTAAGGATAGCAGAGCAAAAAGTCAGAAATCCCTCTGGTCCCTATTGACCCCGGGACCATCTACCTGTGGGATTCTTGTCAAATATTTATTGCATTTCATACCAGACATTCACTAAGCATACCTAGCTATCTCTTAGGCAGGTACAAAAATACGATGATAAGGGTCTTACTATTTATGTCATTCTTGATTATTACATTATTTGCCTCTAAAAGCATTCTAAACTGATTTCACAGATTTGAAAAGAGGTTCCAGGAAGTAAAATGACTTACCCAAAGTTACACCACAAAGTGGGCAAACTGATAGCAGAACTCCAATGTCCAGACTTTTAATCTAGTTCAAATTGTTTTATTGACAGTGGAGCAAATGAGTCCAAAACCTCAGGCTTGAGAGGCGGACTCGAAGGGCACTTATAGGCATCTCTGGAGTTTGGCCTGGCTTAGAATCCTAGTCCAACAGCACAGCTAGCTGCTCCATGGCCTTGGGTGAGCTCAACCCTCGAAGCCTCAGCTTCCTCGTTTGAAGAATCAGGACTGTACTGCCTGTAACATTAAACTACTATGAAAATGAAATAAGATAATGAAGGAGTACTTCCTAGCATGAGGCTGAGTGCTGCAAAGATACCTGCATTAAACGGCAGCAGTTACCCAGAGTGGTGGGCTGGGGAACGGGTCTCACTGGATAGCCCAAGCTGGCTTTGATTAGAAGAATGTGCTGTCATGCCATGCCTGGTTTCTTATTGACAGCATTAATAACAAACGATGCCACTCAACACAAACTATTGGTAAATATAAAATAAGTAGAAGCTGTTTCCATTTTATAAAAAACTATTATTCTGCCTTACTGGGCACGACAGCACATGCTCGTAATCCCAAGCACTCAGGAGGTTGAGGCAGGAAGATTACCATAAATTTGAGGCCAGCCTGGGCTATGTAGTGAGTCCAGAGCCAGCCTGAACTACATAGTGAGACCCTGTCTCAAAAAACCCAACAAAAAACTATTCTGTCTTGATTGCCTAAGCACCAAACATAGAATTCCATCTTCCACACTTGGTATAGCACAAAAGATTCTACAATATAATTCACACCTTCAAAGGACTTCCAATCTATTGGGGGACACGGATAGATCAGCGATTACCTATAATGTGTAACACAATAAAATGTGCTTGGGAAGTGTAAAGTGAAAGAAAAAAGATACTGTGGAAAGCTAGAAATGTCTCATAAAGGATATGGCATTGAAATAGGTCCTGGACAGATAACAAGGATCTCTGGGATGTGAAAAGGGCAAAGACGGCATGAGCACAATCCCAAGAACTCAGGAGCCCTCGAAAATTCACTAGAGCAAAACATCAGGGTGGAGGACAGTGAGAGGGTGAGGTAAGAAGTGCCCTGATCCTGTAAGTAACGGGGAACTGTGGTTTGATTTTGGAGCACAGTAGTGTGAAGAGATTTGTGGGTCAGGAAGATGACTCTAAAAGTCAGTAAAATTAGTAACCACAGTTTTCCTTAGCCTAAATAAACAAATGAACCACAAAGGACATGAGACACCCTGTTTTCCCAGCTCCTATACAGCACGGAAATGTTAGGAACCAGAGTGCAGGCTGTCGGGGAGACATACCAGTTTCCAAATAGCTGCCCTGGGCAATGCTCAGTAACAGAACCAATGGAAACTATATGACCACGAAAAATCAACTTTCTATGACCTATTTTAGCAATTTCTTTGTACCGACTAATCCCATTGGAGAGTGAATCATGAATTTAGCAAGAGATCACGTCCTGGTGACCTCACTTATTCTAAGCTCTGAAGACTATTCCCACCTCTACTGGCTGCAAGGCTTTTGAGAAACATCATAATGGAAAATTTTAGTATAAGCCCCCAATTTTTTTATAAGTCAAAGATGGGGAAAAAAAGAAACGAAACAGAGCCACATAAAGCCCAGAATAAAGAACTATACTGTCATGGTTTTTCTAACCCTGCAGAAAATCTCGGCTTGAGACCACCTCCTAAGGTACTCAGAACAAGAAGACACACGCACGGGAGCAGTGCCAGGTCATCAGAGAGTACAACTGATGGACACAAAAGCCTGGTTGACCACTGCCCTTGCCAAGCAGATAAAAATGCGAACATAGTAAGGCAAGGAAAAGTAAGATTCTGCCAGTTTACTGAGTTTCAGAATTCTATAGTTAATCCAAAAGATTTCTTTTACAAATTTTGATTTTAAAAATTGCCACTGTAGTTCATACAAAAGTAGAGTTACAAGGCATGCAGTCTTTCAGTTTTGAATTATTTTAACAATATCTAAGGTTCCGTGACCTTTCTCTATTGATCTGACTATAGTAATTAGCTCCCACCCAACCATGAGTCAGGGTCAGTTCAAATACATCCCTGAATGGTATGATTTTAGAGCCAACACACAGGAGAGATAATTCGCTTTTACAAATCAGAGACAACAAACAGTAAGTGCTTTTTTCCAAACCCATGTGTAAATTAGGAATAAAGTTAGGATAAGATTCCTCCCCCCAACCCTGTAGTAACAGGACTCAAATCCCAGGCCTCATACGTGCTAGGCAAGCAGTCTGCCACTGAGCTACATCCCCAGCCCTTCTTTATATTTTGAGATAGGGTCTCATTAACTTGCTTAGTGTGGCATCAAACTTTTAATGTTCCTACCTCAGCCTCCCAAGTGGCTGGGATTACAGGTGTGTGTCAGAATGCCAATAGTCTACGATACTTCTGAATCCTAGTTGAATATTTATATACTGTCCTACCTTCTGCTGCCATGTGTATCTTTATTTCTAACTGTGCATGTTCATGTATACCCTATTTCTCACACATATACATATATGAACAATATCTAACACCCACATATTCATATGACTTTGATTTTTTTCCATATGACTTTGATTTTTTCCTTAAGATGTATTGGTATTTGGATTATAATTGTAATATTAGGACTCTGTCTTTTTATTTATTTATTTTTTTTTTTTGGTCTTTTTTGTTTTTTTTATCGGTACCAGGGATTGAACTCACAACTGCCTGCTTGCAAGGCAGGCCCTTATGCCGCTGAGCTAAATCCCCAGCCCCTACTCTGTCTTCTTTATCCTCCAGGGAATTCCCAGGTGTCAATGAACAGCAGCAGCCTGACACTGTTAGAGAGGAGGAAGGTTAAACACAGATACTAGTCAAGAGAATGTCTTTATAGAGCTAAGATGATTAGTGCTAGGAGGGGAAATCAGCCCAGGTCTAGCTCCCAGGGACCGAGCTTTCCCAGGAAAGGCAAAGGCTGGGACAGTGGTGAGAAAGGAGCAGCCCCTGAGGACGTTTTGGACTCCACCAACCACCCTGAGGTTCTTTAGAAATAATGACCTCTGCTACCACCTTGCCTGAGACCTATTCTTCACATCATTGTCTGACCTAACCTTTTGACATTACTATCCATTTATCTCAAAAAAATGCAGGTGGCACTAATTAGGCTGGATTCAAGCCATACCTATGGGTCCACTAAAACCAGGTGGCAGCACTCCTCGGCCACTAGCACAGGCAACATGGCTTCTTAAGGATTTGGCCTAGGGCTGCCCACGTCTGAGGTGATGCAGCTTCTACAGTGCTTTCAGGGTTTTGTTGGGGTTTTTTTCGGGGGGGGGGGTGTTCAATATTGGGCATTGAATTCAAGGTCTTCACACTGAGCTACATCTGCAGCCCTTTTTCATTTTTTATTTTGAGACAGGGTCTCACTAAGTTGTTAAGTTGCCCCAGATGACTGGAACGTTTGATCTTCTTGCTTCAGTCTCCCTCAGTGCTGAGACTGCAAGTGTGTACCACCACACTCAGCTACAAGTTTCCAAAAAAAAAAAACAACCAAAACACGAGGCAAAGTGAAGCCCTCATTTTTTTCTCCCCCATCCTCACTTAGCTTTCTGTGTGGCTGACATTTGACAAGGTGGAAGTAAAAGTTACTGCCTCCCTTCTGCAGATTCAGTGGTTTCCTAGAGAAGCGTGCACAGCTCTGCGCTCCTCCTGTATTTCACTACGTTAATGGAGGGAATGATCTTTGTCTAGCGCGATTGCTTCGCGTGCTCTACTTTTCCTACATATGTTTATTTAGGGCTCACAAGAAATTTAAGCAAATATTACTTCAATAAATATCCCATATTTTATGGCTTAAAAAAAATGGAGCCACGGAGAGGTTAAATTTGCTCTGTGTTGTATAGCTAGTAAGTAATGGTATAGGTCTGAAACTTTAGGTGTCTAGATTTAGAGTCACTGTTTTTAACCAATAGGCAAGCTGGGTTAACCAGGCGGCCTTCGTGTGGCCTGCCTCTCAGCAAAACAGCTACTATTATGCCCTACTACCCACTGCCCTGGTTACCTCAGAACCTGTCTTGCTTTGTACTCAAAGCAGTCTTTACCTCAGTAAGTCTCAAGAGCCAGGTATTTGTCACCAACAGAGACAGAGGATGCAGAGATCCCTCCTAACAAGAAGACTTCTGCACTTCTCACGGAAGTCAGGAAAGGGTATGAGGGTAGGAAAGGATGAAAAGATAGACAAGGAAGAGAAGAACCACTCTTGATAAATGTAAGCTATTCAAGGTGAGCTCAGAGAAGGCATTAAAAATGAATTATCAAGTGAAGAAAATATAAGACCATGCAGTAATAAAGCTCACAGGAAGAGAATGACAGAGCTAGGTACAAAGCCTAGTCAATCTCTTCAAAACAAGCCCTTGTAAATACTATTTCTTTTAGGAGGTCGCAGGAACAGTAAGAGAGGTAGAAGGGCGGATCCTAGGTCGTCCTGGGACTTCCTGAACTGAGTGCCTACAACAGTCCAGCAGAGACATCCTCCAGGTGGCTGTCCTGACCCGGATCTGCTGAGGCCTCAGTTCCAGCTCTAGCCAAGACATCTCTGCTTCTGGTGTATTTCATGGAAGAAACAATCACACTTTCTTCAGTTTAGGTGGCTAACTTTGAAGGTTTTGCCGTAAACTCCATTCAAAGATCTTGGTTGCTTCTGAGTAGGATGCATACACATCTCTCTTCAAAAGTCTGGGAGACAGCAATCAGCCATGAATCTGTAACTCTTCTCTACTCCCAGCCCAAGAACAGTGGCCATTGCTTGTCCTGCCCTTTACCAGGTGAGCAATAAAAATATGACTTATTTTTGCCTCTTCATCAGAGCATACCAAAAAGAAAAGGTGTCAGAATCTTGAGACACCCTTTACCCAAGTTTCCTAACTCCTATTAGGATGTGTGACTCGTGAATGAGGACAAGGTTACAGTCTACTTTTCCAAATATTGCTTAACCTTAGCTGGGCATTGTGGTACATGCTTGTAATACCAGCACTCAGGGAGTCTGAGGCAGAAAGACTGCCACAAGTGTGAGGCCAGCTTGGGCTCCACAGTGAGCTTGAAGCCAGCCTGGACTACATGGCAAGCCTGTTTCAAAAAACAAACCCACAAGCCAGGCATGGTGGCTCATGCCTATAATCCCAGCACTCTGGAGGCTGAGGCAGGAGGATCATTGTGAGTTCGAGACCAGCCTGGGCTACAAAGTGAGCTCAAGGCCAGCCTGAACTGCATAGAGAGACCCTGTCTCAAAAAGATCAAAAAAACCCCAAACAAACAAACAAACTACTCACTTTATATTTCAACATAAATTAGTATTAAATTTTATTTTAAATTGAGAATTACAAAAGAATGACCACGGTTTTTCTAATACTCAAAAGAAAAGTTCATTAAAGTGTGGTTCTTGAATTTTCAACCTAAACAAGATACAAAAAAAAGCTGAAATATGACATTCTAATTTGGATTATACTAGGGATTTAAAATGGTTCAGGTGCCTTTAGTGATAAAATTCTATGAAATCTAAGAAACAAGGCACAAAGTAAAGTTCAGAGGTTATTTGCTAATCAAAGAGTACACCTATTTGTATATGGCCTTAAACAGTTCAAAAGTAAACTTATCAGTCTGCCAGAAATGGGCCACAGCAACTTGTCTGCCTCCTAATATCTAATCAGTCACCATGTCCTTGCTCCGTGATGTCCTTGTCCTTTCTCTCCCATGGTCACCACCATTAATTACACGTCACATAAAATGGTGAGCACCTACGAGAGTAGACTAGAAACTACAAGCTACGAATTTAAATGGAGGACAAAAAGAATTTTTAAAAGAAGACTTTTTAATTGTATGTGAAAATACGCTGCACTTCCACTTTCAAACTAGGCAAATGCTCTACTGCTTCTCCTCACCTTGGTTCACACCATGTTCCTGTCTTCTCTGTCTTCTGAACTACTGCGTCCTTCAAGGTCCAGCTCAAATTCTACATCCCCTGACAGGTCCTTCCTGACAGTGTCTTCTGCTCTTATAGCCATTGCCACTCACTCGTATATAGACTAAAATAAAACTCCCTCACAAAGCTTCCCGAGTCATTAGGTTCCAATCCCTTCAGTTAGATGAGAAAGCTCTACAGGGCAGGCGCATGTCTTCATGTATCACTAAATCCAGCATAACACACAGCTAAGCCCAATGTGTGCTCCAATAAATCTACTGATGTGAATAAGCCATATCACACAATGCCCAAAGGAAAATGCATAAATGTGAAAATATTCTGATTCTAACATACAAGATTAGCAAGAGAGAATTAAGCATGGTTGCTTTTTCATTAAATATCTCGAGAAGACGAGACTGTTGACTTCAGGCAGGGTAAAGTGAAGTAAACAAAAGGCAGAGTTTAAGTGAATAAAGCCCGATGTGGATATTGGAAAGTAATGTTCCCTTGAGGTTGACAAAAGATAAATGGGAAAAATTAACAAGTATTCAAAGGAGTTCAGATAAAAATGAAAACATACCAGTATTTCCTAGAGCATCTTCTACTTTACGTGGTGAGGACAACAGGAACGAGGGCCTGGTGACGTGAGGACCCTGAAGAGAGGGCTGCTGCTGTTGCTGCAAAGGCATGGTTTTGAGAACAACTCGCCAGTCTGCTTGGGTAACATCTGATCTTGATCGAGCATGCCCTGGCTTGAAAGTAGAGGTCTCATCCAGTAAGTCATTCACAGAACGAGGTCTGTCCCTCCGACGCTGACAGATATTGAAAAAATTAAACGTTGATGTTTCTTTTTGTTCCATCCAGGATAGATTATCTGGGGTTGTGCCTCTCTGGATCACAAACTGTTCTTTGGCAGGAAAGACATCCTGAGCATTGGTTTCTAAGAGCCTGCTCTTACAGTGCTCCCAAATCATGCTCCCTTTGCCCAGGGAGGCAGTGGTTCTCATGGCACTATTGTCTGTTATATTACTGAGTACCTCCTGCCCCACCAGTTCAGGGACTTCCTGAATCCTATAAACCTCTGCATGCTGCACAGCCTTTTCTAGCTTACTGTCAAAAGTACTAAAGAAATCCTCAGTAACCTCTAAGGCTGGGCTGATATCATCCACTTCCAAAGCTTCCATGTCACAGGTTCCAAGAGGCTTACGCCTCTCAAGATGGTGCAGGGAAGGCCTTCACCAACATTCACCCAACAACGACAGGTGATTGTGCAATACAGCTGCGGAAAGAGTGGAGAGGAACCTTTGTTGGGCTACCTAGAGCAGGTCAAATGTAACAGTGGATTGTGTTTTCCTGGGCACTGAAAATATTTGCTAGTAACAGAACCATGGAAAGACAAATGTTCCTTTGAGCTTATTCTTCAGTGAAAACAGCAAGGTAGTTCTTGTCAAACCGAGGCCACATCAATCCTCAATTTCCTGGAAGAAAAGAAACAGGACAACATTGGAACATGGTTCGCCATGCTCTGCAGCACACAAATCTTCCCAGTTACCTCCCATCTTTGTCTCTTCCGCAACAGTATGCACAAGGGAGACAACGCACACACAGAAGAGGTACTGTCAGGAGCAGCCCACTCCCCCTGCACACGAGCACTTATACAGTGGGGGCAGGGCTCCTGACAAGGGAGAGAGGGTCAACAGCTTCTACCCACACAGAGCAGCCTCTGAGAGCAGTTGTGAAAAGACTGCCCTGGCCAACTCTGATACGTGACCTAGAATAGTATGGAAAAGAGATGAGGGCCTCTGGCTAGCCCTGTATCCCACTTAGTCTGAAGGCATAGTCTGAGTCTTTTCCCACACCTTGAAAGCACCGATGATCTACTGGGCTTACAGGTGTAAAGGGGAGACAGTGAAGGAGCTCTAAAACACTGTGCTGGTGCTTCCTTGGGTTAGACCACACCATGCTTAAGATGATTCCGGACTCCAAAATTCTTCCAGTCTTCTGGGGAAGCTCCAGGCTCCAAATTCCTCCAGACATCCAGGTCTGGCCTCAGAGTAGTGATCTATTCTAGGGTACAGCTAAGAGCCTGAATCGCAAGCTATAGTTTATCTCTTCCTTTTCTCTAGACCTGGAGTCTTAAACCTTACAGTTCTGCCTGGGTAGAAAGAATCCTCTATGAGCCTAATTCATTCTTTCTGGGAAATAAATACCAAATTATGGTTGATCTTGACAATTAGCAGTCTAATACATTAGACACTGGCCATATATGGCTATTTAAATTACAATTTAGTAAAATCAAAGTTCCTTAGTCATACTAGCCATATTTCAAGTGCCTAACAGTCACATAACCCTGTGTATCTTTAGCCAAAAACAAAAACAAAACAAAAAACACCAGCTAGGAAAAGGTTTTTTTTTGTTTGTTTTCTGTTATTGTTGTTTTTTTGATACTGAGGACTGAACTCACGACCTCATGCTTGCCAAGTAGGTGCTGTGCAGCTGAGCTGAATCTTTCGCCCCATCACAGGTATCTCCCCCGCCCCCCCCCCAGCTTTTAGGTAAAACTACACAATTAATAGCATCGTTATACATTGCTGCAAAGACAGATGGACATGCTTTCTTTTCAAAACCTTCAAAAGTTTGATAGGTAACTAATTTTTACTACTTAGGTCATTACACAATTACAATTCAATTAACAGCATCAATTAACACTGCTTAATGTGTGAAGTAGTATATACAGACCTTCATTTTAGACATAACAAGGGTATGTGGTTCACAGAAACTGGTTAGCCTCTTCCCTTGTGAAGCGGTAATTTTAAATTTGTCTGTCATTATGTATTTTGATATTTATTATGTTAGTACTTCATAAAATTAGCTTCAAATAGTTTTGCTAATTTTCCCCCCATGTCTAAAGTGAAGGCTTTAGTCTTTTGAATTGTGTAACAAGGTTTTACTAATAATTCCAAAACTTGAAACTTTTTCAATTGCGTCTGTGCAAAAGACTCAGAAAAAGAAACACATAGGAAATCTTATAACTTTTAGTTCTTTTGTGAAAATTCAAACATTAGCAAAGGGTAAATACCTGTCACAGGCTGGGCATGGTGGTACACAGCATAATCCTAGCCACTCTGCAGGCTGAGGCAGGAAGATTGTAAACTCAAGGCCAAGCTGGGCAGCTCAGTAGACCCTGACTCAAAAGAAAATAGAGCTGGAGATGTAGCTTTGTGGTGGGGTACTTGCCTAAGGATTTGTGAGGCTCTGGATTCCCTGGAACCCCCCCCACACACACACACACATACCACCCGGCACCCCATTTTATGGAAGAGGCACCAAGGTACAGAGTACTAAATTAATCTAAGATTACAGTACTTCCTCTTCTTACCCACTGCTTCAAATTCTGTCTCTAAACCATGCTAGAGAGAGCAGGTAAGTACATCCAAAATGGTTCTTGTTTTAATCAAAATGCCCAGGAGTATACTTTTTATGTTCTCTGCTTGAGCACTTGTAGGCTGGTTAAAAAGACATAAACACTGATGGCCAGTGCTGCTGGCTTGTATAGCACTTTGGTCCCATATGGTCTAAAACCACAGAACAGCCAAGTATGGTGGTACACACCTGTAATCCCACCACTTAGGAGGCTGAAGCAATCATAGCAGACTCAAGGCCAGCCTGGACTACACAGTGAGACTCTGTCTCAAAAACCAAACAAATAAAATTAAAAATAAAATCACAGAATGTCGGACAAGGAAGCAACCTCTGAAATCATCTTTTAACCCCAACCTTTCACACAAGAAGACACTGAGGCTGCAGCTGGGAGGGCTTAGGAGGTCTCAGGGGCACCATGGTTCTGGTGCCAAACAAACAGATCTGCTCCTTCTCATCTTTGGGCTTTGGTTCCACCTGAATGTTTGTGCTCCTTTCTCAATGTGACCTCACCCAACCACACTATTTAAAATTAGAACACAGGTCTCCACCATGGACTCTTAATCTCTTCTTTTTCCAATAAACTTCATTTTAAGTTAGTTTTAGATCTTCAAAGTCATTACAAATGCAGTGTATTTTACACTAAGTTTCTGCTTTCGAGTATCTTACATTAGCATGGCACATTTATAACAATAAAAGGGGGCAGGGATATAACTCAGCAATACAGTGACTGCCTGGTAAGCAAGATGTTGTGAGTTTGATTTCTGGTACCAAGAAAAAGAAAAACGAAAGTAAAAGAATCAATATTGATACATTAGTATTATTAACTAAAGCCATATTTATTCAGATTTCCTTAATTTTTCCCTCCTGTCTCTTTTCTGGGCTCCTACAGGATACCATACTTAGTAATCCTGCCTCTTTACCTCTTCTGGTTTTGCTTGTTTTCTGACGCTCTTAACAGGTTGAAGAATACTAGTAAGGTATTTTCTGAATGTCCCTCACATGGGTTTTATTTGGTGCTTTCCTCTGCATTAGACCAGAGCTGTATGTTGTGGGGAGAAAAACTTCCAGGTAGGAAGTGCCATTCTCATTGTGTCACATCACAGGTACAGCGTGGCTTAGCTACTGTTGGTGTGACCCTCGGCCCTCTACTTGAGGAGCCCTTTTCCCCCCAGCACTTCCCATCTTCTAACACGCCACTTCATTTAGTGACTTCTTCAATGTTTACTGTTTCTCTCTCCTCACTGAAATAGAAGGTCTGAGCCCAGATAATGCATGTTTGCTTTGAGTGATCTCCATTGAGATATCCCAAATACACACCACAGAATGGCAGCTGGCACAGGCACACAGAGGTGCTAAACACAGTGCTGAACAAAGGTGCTGTTATTCCTTTGCACGATACCCAGAGATCTTCGTGATCTGGCCACCTCCTCAGTGCCATGCTGCTGTTTAAGGCCACCATGCGATGCAGTCTGGGGAATCTTTGCTGTTTGTGTGAGATGTCCTAGCACTCTGGGTTTGCCACAGAGTACTGGAACGACCAGCCAAGTCCTTCCCACGCCACTCTGGGCCCTAAACTACCTGCCCGCAGTCTCACTTCCCCTCCTGCACGACCTTGGCCTTTTGGTCCTCTTGGGCTCCATGGTCCAACCTTACTCTGCCTGGAATTTCATCTTTTCCTTGGGTTCTGTTGACCTTAGAGTTGCATTTCTCTGGTTGAGTGCCTCTTAGTAGCTTTCCTCATTTTGTTTAGAATCCACTAATAAAAAATAACAACATTCAGACAGGTCAAACTATAAGGGGCTCCTCCTACTGACAGTGAACCTTGGTGTGGGTGCAGCGCGCTATGCCCAGCACAAAGCAGAAAGCAAAGGGGAAGCCAGGAGCTAACTAGAACTGTGCTCTGAATCTGGTTTAACCACACATTGGGAGGCCCCATAAAGATGCTAATAGCAAACTGTTTTGCATGTGGATCATTCCTAAGTGGCTGTTCCCACAGGGCTTTAAAAATATGAGCCTCTAGATAATGATGGAACGCTCCACTGGACCTCACCTATTTAACACCATGGGCTCCTGATATCTCCAAGGAAGATCCATCAGCCCCATGAAGATAAGGTCAGCAACCAACTACTGTTCAGTCAAACTCAGTGACCTCCGGACATTTCCTCTTGTATTTACATAGGATACCCTTTCTGTAAAAGGAGGCACTTCTATTTAATACCAACTGAGAAACTGAGGTCCATTTGTCCATGTGGTAATAAAAGAGTTCCAACCAAAGAACCCTACGGTGCATCAAAATGTAGTAAGATAACGAATCAGTGTATTGCTATTTTCTGACAAGGCAATCTACTGTTTACATCCTCATTAAGCAAGGCCAATTAACAGGATGAATCCTGCAGTCCTCCCACACAGAGGCAGAAGCAGATATGAGTAATAACACTAGGCCAGCCCACACGGAGATGCTGTATTTTCCGGAGCTGGAATTCGAGGCACTGGCTCCTCCCACCCGGCCAGATGACTTGAAGTCAGAATTTAACAAGTGTTGCGGGTGTCTGGGACCACACAGCTTTAGAAACAGCTCAGCTGCAAAGCAAAACGCAATGCCCAAGACACCCAGGACAACCTGCTTCTATTTTCAGAACTTAAAGGCAGTGCAATCACAAGAATGGCCGGTAGCACAAAAAGTGGGCCTACATGTTCTTCACTTTGGTTACACTGTGGCCGACTGAATACTGTCCACAAGGGACAGAGTGTAATGAATTCACCAGAAGAGGCTCTGCCTCGTGTGGAGTGACCTTTCTGGATCAGGAGGTTATGTTTTTTATGGTGCTTTATCATAAAGACAGTATAAATATACTGATGAGCAAGCCACAATCAGATAATCAGGAAACGGTGCCAGAACGGGCCTCAGGAAAAGAGCCCCAGGCTTCCAAATGAGATGGACAGCTAGAAACCCAGGTGGAAACCTGTTTTCACAGGCTTGGAGGGAATTTTTAAATTTAATTTTACTTTAAAGAGAAAAAAATAAAATTTCAAAACAACATAATAGGAGAGTAGCAATGGATTACAATCCTGCGCTACCATACCTGGCTTTCCCTTAAATATAGCTCCAAAAGTAAACGGCAATAAATACTATCGAAGGAGAGAAGAAAAAGGAAGAGGAGGAACCAAAGGGACAGGAGGAGGGTGCAGGAAGGAAAGCAGGAGAGCAAGAGGAATAACAGGAGGAGGAAGAAGGGCAAAAGGCAGCAAGTACGATGAGGATGCGGAGGAAAGAACTGCTCTGCCCTTTCCGCCTGGCGAGCCAAGCCGGTGCAAAGCCCCCTCCACCCCACTTGTTCTCTCACAGGTCTCAAGAGAGACGGTCCCTCTAGAGAGCAACTCCTGGTTTCCAGACCCTCGTGACACTGCTAAACAGCTCCTTCCCCAGGAAAATCTCCTTCCAGGTTTCAGGATTTCCTGGGCACTGTTGTTTTTTTGTCTCTTCTGGGAGGAGAGTTGAGACAGAGTCTCACTACGTAGCCCAGGTTAGCCTCAACCTCCTGCCTCAACCTCCTGAGAGCTGGGATCTCTGGCATGTACCACCACACCTGGCAGCACTACACCCTTTTTATCTTTATTTCTTTATTAGCACACATTTTTAATACATAATAACATTCATCATGGGGAATTTGTACTGTACATAATATATCTTTTTTTTTTTTTTTTTTTTGGTCTTTTTCGTTTTTATCGGTACCAGGGATCGAACTCACGACTGCCTGCTTGCAAGGCAGGCGCTTTATGCCGCTGAGCTAAATCCCCAGCCCCACATAATATATCTTAATTCTTTTTTTCTTCCCCATTCCCTTCCCCTCCCTTCAACCCCTCTTCCCCCACAAAAGCTTTGTTGCCACTTTTCCCTTACCCTTCCTTCTCCCTCCTCCCCACACCCCCTTGTCCCGTTTCTCATTATGAGCACGTCCTTCTACTTCCCAATGACTGTGCTCCACTATGCTCCTTAGTCATCCTTCAGGTTTCACAGAAGCAATGTGATACTTAATCAATGTGGTGCTGAGTGTAGAGGGTCCACCTGAGGACTGTTGCCAGCATAAAAAGAAATGGAGAGGAAGAGTAGTGTTGCGGGTTCTCCTAAGCATTGTTTTGTTTGGAGTTGTTGGTTCTCCTGGAGAGGCTCTGTCTTGCTAGCTTCGTAATATGAACTTTGCTGTTCTCATTGTCAGAGGAGCTCAGGACCTTGTCATCACTGAGAGTGGCTATGGCACTTTTGGGGGCAGCCCTGGCCCTTATTTTAAGCATCACTTCTTGGTTCCAGTGTAGAACCTTCAACCTACTAGCACAAATCCTTCACCCCCCAGCACAGACTTTCTAGCTTCCACTGTTGACCTTTGGGCCTTCCCACCGCAGGCCCAGGGGACAGACTTGTGTGAGTCATTGTTGTGGGCTCTCGCCTCCAGTTGGACTCATAGGAGGCATTTGTCTGGGCTCTAGGTCTTCAGCTGAACTCATTCAGGTTATTGGCAAGGGATCCAGGCCCTCGGCCAAAACTTAGGTCTTTAGTGTGTAGACAGATTTCCTGCACTTCTTGTGTTTGACTCTGGGTGACTAGCATAAAATACTACTATAAATTATGTGCCCTGTAGGTAATTACTCTCCATACAAACCTTCACTACAGCAGCATTCCTCTTATTTCTGCCCATTTAGTCTCAGTCTCCATCTTCCTCTCTATCTTCCTGATCTCCTCAGTAACTGTGGACATTTCCTGAGCTCTTTCTGGCTGCAGCTATCCCGTCTCCCTAAGTCAGTTAAATCATACCAGGAATTTCAATACAGCAATTATCTGCATTCATGCTGCCCAAGTTTTTACATCCAGTCTCAACCAGTCTCAATCTCAAACCTGACCTCTAACCCTACGTTCCTAACTATGGGTAGGATTTTTCTACCTTGCCTACTTTATGGCAAAATTAGTCACTGTTATTTCAAATCATACTCCATTCCACTACGGGCTGGGCACTGTTCTAGAAATCAAAGAAAACAAATGAAACCTTTTCACGGAGCTACCACTGACAACCAGGTTCAGCTCTTTCACCTGATAAATACAGGCCTTCCGCAGCCGCCACTCAGCTCACCTGCCAACTTTGTACTTCTTTTCTGTTCACACCTTTTTTCCTCCAAACCTGAATGCTACAGCTCAAATTTCATGCTTTTCCAACCTCAAGCCTTTGCTGACAGTTATCACTGAGTTCCCCTCCCCCCAATTCTATCAACTGAAGGGAATTCAACCACCTCTTTGAGGCCCACTTCTGCTGCAAGCTTTCTTTGACCTGCAAAATCTTTAAGACATTTGATGCCCCAAGATGTTTACCCAGAAACCAAGCTAAATATAAGCCCAGCACTTCAAGTTTCGGACTGCTTTGCTACCAAAAGCAGCTATGTTGTCATATCCCTGTGTAAACCACGGAATTGGAAAACTGAAGCTTCTGTTTGTGAAGTTCATTCTCAGAAAACCACCAGCATTCCAATATGGCCTGCCCTTAGAAACAAGAGACAACACTCAAATTCCAGCTATGCAAGTGTCTAAAAATGTAGGCTCTTTTGGGCATGGTGGTGTGTGCATATAATCCCAATGCTCTGGGAGGCTGAGACAGGAGGATCACAAATTGGAACCCAGTTTGAGTGACTCAGCAATTTAGCAAGACAGTCTCAAAATAAAAAACAGGTGGGATATATCTCAGTACCAAAGCTGTAAGTTCAATCCCCACAAGAATAGAAAAAATGCCCCCTTTGTTTTCCATCTCCATTTGCCTCATTGTTAGGGAATGGTGACTAAAAGACAAAGGAACCACTTATCTTCACAAAAGGCCCGAGGTGAAAGTGAAAAAACTCCTACTGTAAAATGTTAGGACTGGGTCAGGGACAGTGTTAAGACTGGGTCAGTGGCACAGAGCCTGCCTGGCAAGTGAAAGGCCCTAAGTATGATCCCCAGTACCAGTCTCCTCCTTCCCCCAAGTGTTAGGCCTTAGTCTCTTCTCAGCCTGCAAGAGCCGGCTCGCATGTGTAGATAGCACTGAGTAGGAGGGCTGGACATGGGACGGGCCTGCAACAAGGGACAAAATGAGGGCTCCAGGGACCTGGTCTTGCAGGCCAGCCCAAAGAGAAGAGTGAGGGAAGTGGCTGCAGATTTGAAGGTATCATCAACAGAATCTTCTACTTGCAATACAAAAATGGGGCTTTGCTTCCAAACCTGATCCAGGTCTGAGTTTCATTCACCTTTCTTACAAAACTCAAACTGGGTTAACTTGTGGGACAATCAACTGGTTTTACTGAGAACACTCATTTTTCACAAGCATGGTTTAGGAGTTTGGGTTTACAAAGTGCTTGATGAGCTTCTTACTAAATAACCGTGTAATCTCAAGAGAGGGGCTAGTGAAGGGTAAGACTTATTTCAGAGATGATGAAAGAGGGACAAACATGACTCTACTGTCTATCCCAGAGCAAGAAAACAGAAGTTCCTGAAATGCCCGTCTAATTACCAAGCGCTGTGGGCCACCCAAGTTCAATTACATTTAAGTCACCTTAAATCTCACAGGCGCCCTTCTGGTGAGGCCATAAAAAAGAAGTGAGTTGGCTAAAGCCAACCTATGAGCCCTCAGAGACTAAGCAGATACTAAGCACCGCACTTGTTCAGTGGGAGAGAGGTGGTACACGGGCAAAACACAGACTTCGGATACCAGGAAGGAGTCCAAGTCCCAGCACTACCTTCCATGCTGACTGACAGCCAGCAAGTGAGGCAAACCCTCTGCCCCTGGGCCCCCCTGGTTTGGAAAAAGAGAACTGTGTCAGTGCCTGCCCCACTTACATGGATGCAGAGACTGTATGTGAACCGCCCTTGCGAAACCGGAAACAAATACTGTTCCACTAGAAGCCAGCTGATTCCTAGCTGTACCACCATTTGTACTCAACAAATAATTACCAAAGACCAATCAGGCACCTAGATACTGTACTACTTTCGATGCTAGGAACACAGAAGACAGCTTTTGCCCTTGAAGTGCTTAACAGGTAGCAGGCAAAAGACAAACAAACAAAAACAACAACAAAAAACAAAACCCAAGTGTAAAAAGCGCCTTTCTGAAAGTATACAAAAGTGTAATGGGGGGCTAAGAATATGGCTAGTGCAAGGTTGTAAGTTTGATCCCCGCTACCAAAAAAGAAAAAGTGTAATGGGACTACAAATAAGGAATCCATTATTTCATTAAATGACAGTGATGTGTATACAAGAGATGATTTCACAAAGAAATCAGAGACACAAGAAGTAAACAGAACAGAAACCATCATACCTGATCTACAGAGGATGCTGCTTCTGCACTAAGCTGTCAACTTCCAGTGCCAGCAGCCCTGGCCCCAGCAGAGTGAGCGCTTTCTGCACCCACAGACAGCCTCACAGCCTGCTGGGTCCCTGGGATCCACGGACTCCTGGCTCACAGAAAGTGTGTGCCGGGCAGCACTGTTTGTCTTGGGAAATAAGTAACTTCCTCCTTGCTGAATTACTCCTTAGGTCACCGTGGCTGCTTTCAAAACCACCACACAGTCACAAAACCAGTTCCTGCGGGCGGGAGCTCAAGGTAAACCACCTGAGCGGCAATTAACTAGATTTTCTTCTCTCCCAGCTGCACCTGCTTGCTAAAAAGTGAAGCTGGGTCTCTGTTAAATGACACCCCAAACTGCAAAGACCAATGATCAGTCAGGTCAAAGCAAAAGGGGACTGCATTCTGGTTTGACATAGTAGTGACAGACTGCTTTGTGACCCCTCCCTACCTTTTGGGCTCAATCCGCAACAATGACCTTGGCTACCAATCAGCCCCTGACACAGTCAGGCCGGCCGGAAGCAGGCAAGGCTGGCAAAGGCAGACAAAACACTGTGTCTGACCCTCAAAGATAACTGGGAGATAAGGCAAAATAACAGACTGAGGCTTTGTTACTCAATTGTGTAAGACATGAAAGTCAGAAAAAAATATATATTACAAAGGACAGAGGGAAAGTGTAAGAAGCACAAAGGATAAGAATAGTAGAGTCCACATTCTCATCCCCCAAATCTGAGCTGACATTTCTCTTTTCTTTTCCCTTTTTTTTTTTTTTTTTTTTTTTTTTGTGATAGGGTCTCAATTTGTATTTCAGGCTGGCCTTGAGCTCACTATGTAACCCAGGTTGGCCCCAAACTCATCTCAATCCTCTTGCCTCAGCCTCCCCTGTGCTGGGATTAGAGCTGTATGCCACCATGCCCAGCAGTTCTTATAATTCTTTTTTTTTTTTTTTTTTTTTTTTTGCGGTACCGGGGATCGAACTCAGGACCTTGCACTTGCCAGGCAGGCACTTACACCACTGAGCTACATCCCTGGCCCTAGTTCTTATAATTCTTAAGCCAAGACTAAGATTAAATAATAGATAGCTAATATTTATGTAGTGCTTACTAAAGAGCAGACATTATGTTAGAACTTATATCTGCATTACATTGTTAAATCCTTAAAACGATCCTTCTAGAGAGGTGCTATTATTACCATCACTTTCTGACTAGGAAACTGAGATTAAAAAGATGAAGGAAATTTTCCAAGGCAATATGACCAATGAGTGAAAAAGCTACAAAATACACACATGGTTCCATGTATCAACTCAAAGCAAATTATTCTGAAATAATATGCTAACATTTCACATACATAGTGCTTCCAATTTTAGTGCCAAATACCAGCTAATTTAATTAGTTTTTAAATTTTTATTTATTTTTAAATGTTTCTATTTGTTAATCCCACAACTCAGAGAATTAATGAACAAATATTACCTTTGTACCCTGGGAAATAGTTGCTACTTAACGTACAAAAAAAAAAAAAAAAAAAAAAAAACCAGAAAATATCTATACTACCCCTGTTATTGCAAGTTCTCTAATGGAATGATAAATGAGAAGTCCCTGAACAAACAGAGTAAAAGGTTGTTCTCTAACTAAATAGCTAACCTCAATTCTTTTTGTGACCTTGGACACATTACTTGGAATGTTTGCAAGGCTATAATAACTGTGACTTCATTTAGGCCAAACAAGTGCTTTTGCAAATGTTTACATAGTCTTAATTGCCCAAACCTTTTACTAATGTTTCCCTAAGACATCATTTTTCATTTGGCCAATAAATACAAACACTTGTAAAAATGTTTGCTTAAAAAAATTGCAAACAAATACTTCTGTCAAAAAAAGTAAAGAAGTATTTTTAAATGAGATGTTACTATAGATATCAAAACACATTTTAACAATGAAAGCAAGTTCAAATTAATTGCCTCTGTCATCCAAAGCCTACTTAATGGCAAGGGAAGAGGGCTATCAGTATTTATGGGTTTACACAAAATAACAAAATCAATCCATGACCTTCAGCCTTATTTTAAACCTACTGAAAGATGATAGGTGCTCAGGTTTTATATTACCACACCACAGTGAAAATACAGACCCCATCCCTAATCCTTCAGTGACTTCCTGGATCACAAGATCTGGGTCAGACCTCAGCCCCAGTCTTCCGTGTACCACTACCAACAGTACGGTTGTAGGCATGCCACTGACGCCTGAATTTCAGTGACTTTCTCTGTGTTGCAGAGGAAATAAAGATGCTTGCCTTCTTTTCAAAGGAGGTTGTGGAGTGCAAGTCACATACATAACACAGTGCTTTATGAACGCTGAGGAAGGATACAGGACGGCAAAGCTGTCTGTTACCAAGGAAGAGGCCACTGCCCTCTCTTTGATCACTATTTTTTGCAGACAGGGTCTCACTGTATAGTTCAGGCTGCCCTTCAACTCATTATGTATCTGGCCTCAAACTTGCAGCAACCCTCCTGTCTCAGTTTCCTGGGTGCTAGGGTGATAGGTGTATGCCGCCACGCCCAGCTTATCTTCCCATTTAAACCACCCACCTGGTGGAGAAGGTAGGCAGTGCCATCATTTTAGGGAGATCTGACACAGGGTTTTAAACTGCACACGGTCCCTCCCACACTGCTGAAGGCAGCAGGAGCAGCTCCACATCAGGTTTTCCGGTGGTCTCCAGATGGAGGGAGCCATTCAAAGCAGCACAAGTGTTGGATACTTAAAAAGGACAAGTTTTTCTCAAAGACAAATCCACGAATGAAGCCCTCTTTCACTCCCCAACTTCCTTGATAGGAAGGGTAGAGTTCTCACCCTCACTCTCATCTGAGTTCCTACAAGGAGCTCATTCTCCACACTTTCGGACGCCATTTCCCTCCACCCGTGCATTCTCCCCCCAGAGGTTTTGCCCCAGCTGAAACCGTGCAGACAAAAGTCACCAACAGTTTCTGTGCACAGCACATGACCAAGCGCTCAACAGTGTGAGCCACTAAGCTCTGCTGCCACGAATCCCCAATGTGGCCCCTGCTGGTGTTCCCTTCCCGCCTTCCCTGGGCACCATCATCAGTCAGTCCCTGTGTGTCCTATAACCCTCTCTCTAGTTCTGCCTGCTGAGTGATCTTCTTTCTGATGGCTTCAGATTCTATGTTGTACATGAGGAACAGATAATTGTCCTGATCCTGCATCCTATAGGCGACTGTTCTGTTTGTCCCCTAGTTCTTAATGTGCACAAAACCAAACTCATCTTACCCTCAAACAGCCTTACCCTCCTCACAGGGGCCCCCAGAGTGAAGGCAGTGCTATCCTGCAGACAGTACTGACCTGGACCTTCCCAGCCCCCTCTGCCACAGTCACTCCAAATCATCAAGTCATATCAACTGAACTTCATAATATCTGCCAAATCTGTCCATCTCTCTCCATTGCGACAGCCTAACTCTGGCATCACCATACCACTTCTTCCCTTCCATCTGATCTCCTCTGACTCATGTGCCTTAAAGCAGTAAAGTGGCTTACTGAACTTAAAACTGATGCCCTTTGGATGAAACACGCACGCCTTCACATCACCTCGGGCCCCTTTCCTCCTGGGGGAACCTCTAGAACCTCACTCTCCACCTCATCCCTCTCACCCCTACTGCAACCCACTCTGTCACCTGCCTCAAAAATTCACAGAAACTAGAATTTTCCACAAGCTTTCTTCACCATTCTGTTTCCTCTACCTGGAATACCTCTTTTTAAAAACCACCATCATCCTCACCCACTGCCCTGTCTCAAGTACCAACTGTCCCAAACTAATCCCCACTCAGCTTCCAGGACTTCCCTGAGAAATCCCCCTTCTGACCTCCCAGCTCCATTTGAATAGCCTGCTAATACTCCCTCACAGCCCAATCTCCTCCACTGTAGCCTCCTGCTATTTTAAAAGGACCTGTTTACTTGTCTGTCTCCCCAAACAGTGACCTGCACCAAGGCAAGGACAGGCGCCTGTGCTGGTCAAGGCTGCACAGTATTCCCGGCACTAAACACACAGCCATGACCTGAGACAAGTGCTCAACCCTTCCCTGTTGAATCGAATAAAGGAAAGGATCCCTGAAGGCAGAAGATAAACTGTCCTGGAAGAGTTGAAAGCTAGTAAAACGATCCCAGAACATGTGGAAGATCAGGCAGCTAATTTCCTGGGGTATGACCACTACTGACAGATCCGGGAATATAGCTCAGCAACACAAGCACCTGCCTGGCAAGCACAAGGTCCCAAGTCTGAATCCCAGTACCAAAAAGCAACCCACTACTGGCTACATTTCTAATAATCCATAACCTTTACCATGGTCCCTGCTTTGTGAATGAAAGTCAACATTTATAACCACATCTACAGACCACAGAGTGGGCTGAATATTGAACAGTTTCTCAGCCAGACGTCCGCAAAAAAACTGGATAGTGTACAGCAGAGCAGCTCAGTTTGTAGTGAACTGCAAATTGGTGACAATTGTAATCATGGACACATGAATAAATCTCTCCCATATTCATAAATGTGATATTAACAATTAATAAGCATCTGAAAAACAAAATATAAGTGAAAAAGCATGCCTCACAGCTCAACAACTCTATATTCTGACTGGTTCTTACTCCTATCTCATGTTACCATCTTGCTTACACTCATGGACCAAATAAAGTGTCACCTGCTTACTGTCAGCAGGAAGGTAAATTATGTGGAGCTTTCTGTGTTTGATACGATGCACAGTGGCCAATTAAATAACAGCAAATAGTGTGCGGACTTTACTGCTGGTGGTGATTTTTATCCTACTCCCACTCATTACTTAGTTCTCTACATCACTTGTCTTGCACCAGAGACTGGAAAGTAGTTCAGCCCTTTATGAACTAAATACCAAATTTACTCTTTAAAAATAAATCAACACCTTTTCTTTCGTAGGATAACATTTCCCAGGCAGCAAAATCAGCATTAGCTAGCAGCCGCTGGAGCAGGACAGCGTTCTGTGCTAGGGCTATGGGCACACAGGGCCAAGTAAGGGAGCCGATGGGAGGTGCAGATAGGACCAGCCATAGCTAGCAGTGCTGGAACTGCCTAGAGCTGGAGGATCCTCCCAAGTTCTGCCCAAATGACCTAACCCTTTCCAGGTTCCTGTTAAAATTAGGTCTCTGAAAGGATAATGAAAGAAGCAGCCATCTATCTGTTTGCTTCTGAAATATGTAAATGACTTAAATTCAAAAGGCTACACCCAACATAAGACTAGAATTAGGGCATGTTAGGTCTCTCTTGGATATTTTTAACAGACTCATTGGCCTTGGTCCAGTTTGGTTTTCCTCGTCCTGTCCTTGACTCTGTCTGTTTGTCTGTCTGTCTCTCTGGCAATGATTACATATTCTTCACAGTTCTTTACTTTTCACTTGCATGACCCAAAAGCCTAAATCTAAGTCTAAGACCCAAAGCCTAAATCTGATCTGTGAGAAACCCACCACCACACACCTCCTGTTACTTCTGTAATGATGTTCGGGGCTTGTTGCATCATCAAGCTCTCAATGATTACCTCATGGGAGATACAACCCAGCTTAATTTTTTATCTTTCCACTATGATTTATTGTTTCCTCCCTGTGTAAGAAAAATTTTGGCCACATATTTATGAATTTTTTGTCTTCATTATTACAACAGAGATAGCAATGCAAAATTAGTAAAATGTTTCAGATTCATTGTGTTCTCCACAATGTTGACATCCTTTAATATTTGTGATTACAAGAAAATACCAGAAAGACACTGTTTAACATTTTGAGACTATAGAAAAAAGGAAAAATAAGCAATACTAATCCATCCTCCACTGGGAAAAGCAGCGCCCTGCGTTGCCTCTTTGGCCCTTTCCAGTCCTATATGAGATGGCCTGTATGTGCAGTTCTCTAGTGTGTTCTCCTCCGTGTAGCAATAACTGCCACTACATTTCCCCTCTATGGGATTCTCTATAAGCACCCTTTTAATGCCTGTTTAACACCCTGTCTTTCAATGGCACCATAATTTAACTGTTTCCCCGTTACTGGGCATTTTGGTTATTTACAACACCTTTCTAAACAAGGTTATACTGAACATCTTTGAACACTAACCTTTCAAATACTTCTCATAAGTTCTTTTGGATAGATTCCCAGAAAATGAATGACTGGGTCACAGGGTAGAAACATTATTGAGGCTTTTTATACATTTAACCAATGTACTGTACTTCTCTGAAAGGTTATAACAATTGTGTGCTTTTCATAACATTTAAAATTGTCTATTCCACTGCATGCTGACTCATACAGAGAATTAGAACATCTATTTACTGGGAGGTTGGGGTGAGTTTAGACTGGCTTGAATTTACTATGTAGCTCAGGCTGGTCTCAAAATTATAGCAGTCCTCCTGCTTTAGCCACGCTAGTACTGAGATTACAGATGTGCTCCACCATGCTTGGTAAGAATCGGAAGTTTTAGAAATGTATGTTACAGAGCTGAAAAACTGGTACCTTGTTATTGTTTTAGCTGTCATTTGACTAATGTAAAGAATGCACTGATAGTTTACTCATCATTTGATTTTCTTTTCTATGGATAGTGTGATAGTTGTCTGTCACTATCACGAAATACTTGAGATAATCAACTTATAAAGAGAAAAGGTTTATTTTGGCTCACAGTTTTGGAGGTTTATGATCACTTAGCTCCTACTTGGCCCTGTGGCAAGGATGCACATCACAGCCAAGTGCACAGTGGATGAAAACTACTTTTATCACTAGTCAGGGAGCAAAAAGAGAGCAAACAAAGAGCTTAAGTCTCCCAACACCTTACAGGGCTCACCCCTGACACAAAGATGCCCCACCTCTCAAAAGTTTCACTATCTCCCAACATTGAGACCCTGGGGACCAAGTCTTTAACATCCGGGCCTTCAGGACAGTCAGGACCCAGATTATTCCATCTATTTCTAATCGTCGGCCCTGATGAGGTGGTCTGTATTAGTTTCCTATCACTGCAAAACAAATCTCCACATCCCAAGTAGCTTCAAACACCACCAATTTATCATCTCATCATACTCAAGGCCAGAAATCTGAGTTTCCCAGGTCAATCTTGTGAGGCTGAAATTAAGATCTGGCTGGCCTCTGGTGACGAATCCTGTTCCAAGCTCATCTAGACTATCGACAGAATCCAGTTCCAGGGATTTGGGCTGAGATTCCCATTTCTATCCCAGTTGTCATGCTCAGTAATGAGAGGCCTTCAAATTGCTTGAGGCAGTAAGTTCCTTCTCAGTGGTACCCGTCCACCTTTAAAACAGCAACGCTCTAAATCTTGTCAGCCTTCAAATCACTGATTTCTTATCATAGGTACCTGTGATCAATTAGGTCCACCAAGATAATCTCCCATTTTAAATTCAACTGTACCACAGTATAACACAGTCCAGGGAGTGCTGTCTTACTCTATGCACAAATTCTAGGGATTAGGGCAAACAATCCTGGTGGAAGGGCATTTTTAGAACTGTGTCTGCCACAATATTAAGTTTCATTTCTCATAATTTATTATAAATCTCAATTCCATGATGAATAAATGTATCTTCCTGGTGACTGCTAGAAGCTATCTATTCCCAATGGCAAAAGCAACTGTAGACAAGATGTTACGGACAAAGATTCTGAGTATGTAACTTTGTTAACACTGCTGTTTTACATTTTTAATTAGGGTAAAATACACGTGACATTAAGTTTACTGCCTTAATCATTTTTAAGTGACCCATTCCATTAAGTACTTTCCCCGTGGGTGTGCAAGTCCCGAGAAGACTCTTCACCTGTAAAACTGAAACTCTATACCCACTAAACAACTCATCCCTCCGTTCTCAGTAATCACCATTCGACTTTTCAAATTTGGTATATTTTTATTTGATGTATTTGTTAAAAAAAAATTACCTAGTCATTTCAACATACTAGGCACTATTCTAAGCATTTCTAAATATTGTTTAGAAATATTGAATCCTCATAAAAAATCTCTGAGGTCAATATAGTTATTGTTCTCATTTCACAGACTGAGAAACATAGCAAAGATGAGTGAACTGCCTAAGACGATATGATGAAGCGGCCAAGCAGGAATTTAGACTCTGCAAGCCTGGCTTTGTAGTTCTTGCTGAGAACCATGACATCATGAAAAACTATGGGAAAGACACACTTATCAGGCATTAAGATTATTTCTCGGTGCATGACTTCACTTTTCTCCTATAATTAACCTAGTATTTACCCTCTACCTAAAAGGCTCTGTAATCAAGATGACATACTTTTATTAAGCATCCAAGGACCACTGTCAAGTTTTAGTTAAGGAATATCTTTCAAGCAAATGAAACAAAAATTACTTAGCATTTTACAGGCACATCAAGTACATGTGATATTTTATAACAAACTAATTAAACACAAACCATGATTCACAATGATTACTGAAATTTGGAACAACAAAATACCCAGATGTTTCTCTCTCCTTCCAAAGTCTGCGGCTGAAAAACCTTCCAAATAAGTTTATAACGGCATGACTAGGTTTAACCTAGTAAATTCAAACTTGCTTTGCTCTGCAAGGTGTGCATAGTGGCCAGTCTCGATTTGTCACCCGATTGCCTATCTCCGTAGCAGTTTATTTTACTGAAGGGATGGGTCTGAGACGTCCTTGTCTTGATTTTCCAGCTTAGTGATTCTCTCATACCAGGCCCACCCACGCCTGTCCCGGTCATGTGATGTCATCTGCCATACATTTAAAGCGGGCAACGCAGACAACACCACGGGTCCCGGGTGCTGGGCTGAGCTGCAGCTCCGCCACCTGGGGAGGGGACGACGACGGCGCCCGGCGCAGGACCACCCTCGCGGCCACCATACGTTCTACTCTCGATTTACCTGGTTCCCCAAAACGAGCCCACGACGCAGCCCGTGGCCGCCGCTCGCTGCCCGTTGCGAGGCACTGCGGTCTCCACACAACACCCCGCAGGGGAGAAATGGCACCGTCGCCGCTGCCTCAGGGCGCCTCTGGGACCCGCACGACGCTGTCACCGTCCCCATTCCCTCCCCGCCCCCCGGCCGGCCGGAAGCCGGCAGGTGCTCCCCGGCGGCCCGTCCCCCTCACCTGCGGGGCCTGCGGGCTTCCTGGAGGCCGCCAGCGCTTCCACCTGCTCAGCCGCCACAGCGCATCCGACCACCCACCCGGCTCTGTTTACAAGCGGCGTCTCGCGGTCCCACGCTGAAAAGCTTCCCTGCGCGCCGCCCGGCAGCCAGACCCGGGCACACAAGGTTCCCGGCCGCCGAGAACGCGGCTCTCCCGCGGGAGACCGGGCGGCCAGGCCGGACCTGGGCTACTGGCTTTTGTGTTCTCAGGCAGTTTTTAGTACCTATCCCGTGAAAGCGACGGTTTGCGCTGCAGGGTCTCCTCCCTGCTGCTTCCAACACCAAGGGGTGTTTGTAATTGCGGATCGTCCCTCGGAACACACCGGGACCAGCTCACTTTTTTGCAGCCTCCTTGTCTAAGACATTACTCAGTGAAGAGAGCTCTCCTAAAGCAGCACTGGTGGGACCCGAGAGTGCGCCTCGGGGCAAGTTGCGACTCTCCTAATAAATTCATTAATTAGGCTTTCCTGTTGCATCCAACAGGTTAGAAGAGAGTGGCTTTGAGGGAAGGTTGCAGATTCCTACCAAACCAGAAAGCTGTGTGCGCTACCAAGAGATGGGGTGCAAGGCGTCCTGCACTGGTTCCTCCAGCTTACACCCCCGGTGACTTGGCCGCTTTGCAGTTCCCCACTTTGTCCTCCATCATAACATTGTTCTTTGCCTCTGCTCCATTCATAAATACACGTTCACTTCTCGGCTTTATTGGCTTCTGCCCTTCCACTTCAGTCTCCTCTATACATTTCCTCAGTCCAGAACATTATGGTTTCACTCACCAGCAGATGATAGGAACCTCACAGAGCCCAGTGTGTGTATGTTTGAATGAATGAATAAACGATGCAACAAGAAAATGTCAGGTGTCAGAGAAAGCAACATCGTGAAAACTGCAAAATCTGATTCCAACACCAACCCTCAAAAATTAATAAGCAAAATCTTTAACTACTGGGCATTTTAAAAAAATCTCTTGGTTGATATTCAGAATAAACTTTTTAAAATTTGCAGTACATGTTGTAATTTGCAGTGCATTTTTTGTTGTTATTTGAACTTGTAGCATTCTCTCTTGCCTCAAGACTTCCAGTTAGATGAGCAGTTAGTTCCCTCTGATGAGGTCTCTCATCCCTACCCCACCTACTTGCCTGGTTAATTTCTCTGTGCTCTTTAAGAAGAAACCAGATGACCTCACACCTTTCCTGAAAACCTGACCAAGCCTGTTCCGAAGGAGAACTCGTTTGTTCCTCTGCAAACAAGCTCACCATGCTGTGCTGCCATCCAGTATACATTTATCAGTCTTCCAGTTAGATGAGCAGTTCTCAAAATTCAGCATGTGAAGAATCTTCCAAGGTTGTGTAAAGTGGCAATCCCTGTTAAAATGCAGATTTGGAATCCCATTGGTCTGGGTTGAAATCCCTAAGGAGGTGCCACATTCTGAATGTCAAGGTTCCTGAGTCTTATACCCACACAATTTTATTCAGAGCTCTACCTACAGTGTGGTCCTGGATTCTGTGATGACTTCAGGCAAGTTCCTTAAAGTTCCATGTGACCACACACTCTGATAAAATGTACATCAGTCTTCGAAGTCTGAGATCAGGATCTATGTGTTGTTGCTTTTTCACTGTATGTTACACACCAAAACAGCAAATAAAATGCATCTAAAAAGCCATGTTTGCAAAGTGACTGAATTTATTTACTGTCTCTAGTATAGATTCTCAGTATCAGAAAAAAAATGACAGGTTCAGGGCCAAGAATATTCTCCACTGAGCAGCTTCTGGCAGTTAGCTTATTTTATTTTGCTGTTTGTCAGTTTATTTATTTTTGAAGTCTTGTGGCTTGAACCCAAGATGTTTCCACTGAGCTACAGCCTCAGACCATTTTTATTTATTTTGAGACTGGTTCTTGATAAGTTGCTAAGTGCCTGCCTGGAAAACATGAGGTTCTGAGTTCAATTCCCGTGCCCTCCCCTCCGCAAAACAAAACAAAACAAAACAAAAACTTCAAAAAGTACAGAGTTCTCATACACTCCTCACCACCACATATGCTCACTCTGTTCTGCTGTCAACATCCTGCACGGCAGTGGTATAAGTGTCATAATCCATGAATCTATATGAAAGGCATCATAGTCACCTAAGTCCATAGTTTATATTAGGACCGCCCACCTTTTTAAATTCATACATGCCACATCTTTACTCCAAACGTTAACTGACCTTGATTGCCAGAATGAGTTCAGACTGACATTTGAGGTGCTCCAGTTTACTGCCTTCCTGCATGGATATCCCTTTGTTTTTCTTTTCTCAGCACTCCTAATTCTTTTAGGAAGACTGTCCTTACCTCTAAGTGACAGGGAAACACGCGATCAGTGCTAATCCTTTTCCACTGCCTTTGGCACCCGGGTCTCAGGCACAGTGTTTGATCCAGGCGTGGATGTGTGACCCAGCTCATCAGCCATCCCTCTCTTCCTGTTTGAAGAGATGGACAGGCAAGTGTCTTGTCTGTCGGGTCATGGGGCTGCCCGGAGGCCCCCAGTGGCCGTCTGCCCACCATGTGCACGGGGAGTGCCCATCTGCAAAAGGAGGGAAGAAAGTGGAGAAACACCTGCGGATGAATGGATTCTGGGTGAGGAAGAGGCCAGGCCAGGAAAGGGTGTCGAGCTGACAGCCTCACCATCATGGCCTCGGGTAAGTGCCTGTCTTTCCAAAGTAGTGGCACTGGTTTCTGTGGTTCACAACTGAAATGTCTCGCTCACCTTTCCTGAATTTTTTCTCACATACTCCTTTCTTCCCATCTTGTATTGCAGTCACACCTCTTTTTCAGCTCCTACATTCTCCTCATTTCCTATGATTCTGCTTTAAATTCCCCTATTTTATTAGTTTTGGTAAAATGGATAAAGTGTTTCTTCGATTATACTACCTTCTGTGTCTTGAAAAACAGCGACATTGTCATATTCATTTTTCCATTTTCCACAACACTTACTACTAAATGATCTCAGGGAATGTTTGTTAAAATGAAATAGCAAATGATATGTAAAGAAATGTCCCTATTAAATGCTTTCATTAGAATTTTTTTCTTTTGGCCTTTATTTACAAAAATAATGCTCAAATTAGAATTCAGAAAAGCAATATCATCTTCCAGGAAATAAAACAGTTTCCTTAAAAGTATTTGAATGGCCAAGCATGGTGGGACATGCATATAATCCCAGCACTTGGGAGGCTGAGGCAGGAGGATCATTGCAAGTTTAAAACCAGCCTTGCAAGTTTTGAACTAGCAAGTTCAAAATCAAGCTCAAGGCCAGCCTGAACTGCATGAGACCCTGTCTCAAGAAACAAAAACAGAAACATAATATTTGAATGACCAGGCCTGGTGGCTCACACCTATAATTCTAGCACTCAGGAAGCTGACATAGGAGGATGGCATAAGTTCAATGGAGACCCGCCTGGGCTACATAGGTGAGTTCAAGGCCAGCCTACATTACATAGGGAGACCCTGCCCCCATGCACAAAACAAAATAATTATTTGAAACATAATCAGAAACATTTTGGTGTCATTTATAGCTTAAAGTTTGCAAATATATCCTACTCATTTCCCAATGTATGCCCACATAAAGTTAGGGTATTTATTAAGAGCAATTAACTTAGTTTGTCTTCACAGATAAACTAAAAATATTCAAGATGTAAGATATCACAATCACAAATGGAGTCACTCACTGAAAGTATAAATGATCCCGCTGTTCAGTTGACAGGCAACCACAAGGCCATGCACGTTATTAAAAAAATTTTTTTTTAAATTTTTTCTTTTTAAAAAAATTTTATTTGAAGAAAACTAAACAAAACAGAAAATAGGTAGAAATAATACATTCAGAGAAGAAATAAACAGTAAGAAATCACTAGTTGATGTTTACATATTGTCGTTTTACAAATAGTTGTTCAAGTTACAAAAATGGAACATGTAAGGTGGGAATTCAAACAGCGAGACTGCAAACAGTTCTGTTCAACTATCCAACAAAAACTTAGTAACATGGTTGTCGATCCTATACACTTAAACATACATGCAGTTATCCATAGCTTCATTTATGTTTAGATTAAACAAACTAAAGCAGGTTAAAATCATTCAGAACAAAGAATAATAGCATTGCTGATTTCACATCATGACACTCCATGATCAGCACTGGGTACTGCAGTGTCTTTTTTTTTTAATTTAATTTAAAGAAAGACTAAACAAAACACAAAATGGGTAGAAATAATACATAATTTCAAAGTAAAAAATAAACACAGAAATCACTAGTTGATGATTACAGATTGTCTTCTTACAAATAGTTATTCTATTTGTAAGATACTAAAGTGGAGCTTATAAAGTGGGGATTCAAACAGTGAGATTTCAACCAGTTCTGTTCAACTATCCAACAAAAACTTAGAAGTATGGTTATCAATCCTATATACTTAAACATACATGCAGTTATCCATATCTTCAATTGTGTTGAGATTGAATAAACCCAAGCAGGCTAATATCACTCTGAACAAAGAATAATACTATTGCTGGGTTTCACATTATGACACTCCAGGATCAGCACTGGGTATTTTAGTGTCTCTTTTTCTTCAGCATATCTGTTCATTTCATCATATGTCACAAGGTCAGTTCTCATAAACTGTTTATAGATTGTACACATGCATGAGTCTTAACATGTATTTCTATTCTTTCTATATTAGAGGGAGAAACAAAACAAAGCAAGGCAAAACAAAACATATTCCTATAAACACATGTAATGAAATAAACATATAAGACCATTGCACAAAGAGTTATACCATGGTTGCTGTGTTGTCTCTTGTTATCTCCAATAGAATTGGCTATATCATCAGACATAGGATAATTGAATATATCAGTACATAACAGTACTAATAAAAAACACAACTTTGTATATAGTATAGAACTTCAAAAACCAGCAGTTATCAAAGCAGAATGTGTATCATAGAGTCTTGTCATCTTCAGTGTAGTTGCCTATACTCAGACTTGATACTATCAATCACATCAGTTTTGAATAAAATCTTCTCTGCCTCATTTCTGTTATGCTCTTTTTTTGACATGAGTTGTCTGCTTATCGTCTTTATTCTGTTTTCTGCTCCATTCATTGAGGCCTCTCTGCCACTGTTCCTGGAATCTGAGTACTTTTCTCTGTCTCTAGAATGTCCTGCAGTATTCTCTGTAGAGTTGGATTGGTGGTTGCAAATTTCCCAAGTTCCTCTTTGTCTTGGAAGCATCTTGTTTCTCTATTAATTTCTAGAGACAGTTTAACAGGGTATATCAATCTGGACTAGAGGTTATTTTCTTTCATGGCTTGGAATATTTCACTCCAGGCTCTTCTTGATTTGATGGTTTGTGTGAAGTCTGCCATTATTCGGATGGGCCTTCTTCTGTAGGTTATCTGTTTCTTGTCTCTAACAGCTTTTAATATTCTGTTCTTATATTGAATTTCTAGGATCTTGATTATTAAATGCCTGAGTGTAGCTCTGTTTTGGTTGTAGGTGGCTGGAGTTCTGTATGCCTCATACATCCGAATATCATTTCCTTTACCTATATTTGGGAAGTTTTCCTTAATTATTTCTGTGAATAATCTTTGTAGTTCCTTTGTTTGTACCCCAGCTTCTTTATTCACATTCTTTATTCACAAGTTATAGATCCTTTTGTCTTCTAGCCTTTGTATTGTTACTTCTTGCTTCCTTGTTATTTTTAAAAAGTTTTCCCTTTCTTTTTTTTTTTTTTTTTTTCAACAAAAGCAAGTTTGGTTTATTTGAACGTTTCATTAAATAAGTCTACAAAGGTAAGAAACTGAAGCACAAAGCGCAGTCTTACAAGAAGCGCAACACCCAGAGTTAGTGCAAAATGTACAATTAACGGCTGCTGGGATACCCCAAGGTTTGACTTATTTTTTAAAACAGTGTACATTGTTAAATAATGTAAGGAAAACATTTATAATTCAGAAAGTTCTTGGTAATGTGGAAAAAGATACTGAAAATGTACTATTAACACAGAAATAACTTAAACAGTTCAGTAGCACTAGTTCGTTCCTCTAGGCTTCAGTTGTTTCATCCACAGGAGAGGATAAATCAACAGTAAACAAAACCAGTTCTTTGTGTGCGATTGAGAAGACCTCAAAATTATTAAACCAAAATAACAAAACAGTAACATGGTACATTTTGCTCCCTCATTCTTCTGGTAGAAAGTACTGTTTTGTTCACTGCAGGTGATCTTTTCTCATTTAGGTAAGTTTTCCCTTTCATACTCCCACATTGTATAATTGTCCTCTAGTTTGGATAATCTATCCTTAGTTTCTTTCAAGCTGATTTGCCATCTTTCCAAAAAGTTTTAATTTCCTGGTGAGCTCTTTGAATCTGCTTCATGTATTCTATATTTTTTTATATTCTTCATCAAATGGTTCTCTCCTTTGAGTGCCTCCCTTCTTCCATCTGTGTCTGCTTGAGGGGTGCTTAGTATCTCTTTTATTAATCTTTTTATATCTTGCTTTAGCTGGCTAACTATTTCACTTTTGAACTCGTCTATGAGGTCCTGAAGATATCTCTTTATGTCCACTGGCACTGTGGCTGATATTGCATGTTTGCTATTCTCATTCTCCTTTGTATTTACCTATCCTGGGTCAATGTTCTCAGGGTTGGGGCTTGGGGACTTTTTGTTGTTGCTTCTTCTCCATCTTTTTTGCTTCTTCCAGGAGGCCCCAGTTTCTTTCTTTGTTGGTTACAATTCTTCTGAAGTGTGCTGCCTTCACACTGCCATGTGCTAGTGAGTTACAGACAGGGACAACAGTATGCTGGTCCCTCCCCTCCAAATCAATCAAGCTGCTGTGGCCTGCACTGTATTACTTTGCACTGCCTCCCCTCTGGATCAGTCAAACTTCTGAGGCTTCACTGGGTTAGTGTGGTTAGTGTGTGCCACTGCTGTAGGGACTTGATTTCAGATAACCTATTGGGTCTCATCCAGGTCATGTGACCCAGGCCTAGCTCACTCCGCCAATCCCGTTCAGGAAGGGAACAACTGACTGAAGTCACTGCTGCCCCTTGTACTTGCCAGTCTTTCCCAGTCCCAGAATGTCTGCTGGAGGCCCCCCCCCCCAATTTATGGGATGGCTCCACTCCTGTCACTCACCACAGGTCGATATAGGCACCCTGCCAACTCAGCTCTCCATTCAGCTTGCCAACCCCAGAACTCAATGTAACTGCGCCTCATAACTGTGCCTCCAGTGAGTCGAAGCAGCGGGACCTCGAATGGCTTGGCAAGTCATAGTGGGACCTTGGCAAGTTGCAACAGGACCTCGGATGGTCAGCAAGTTGCCTTAATTTCTTGGGATGAGAGAATTCATCTCCTTCTGTTTGGGGCTCTCCACTCTGTATTATATTGAATTCTAAGTTGACTATCTCAGGGAGCCTCTGTAGCCAGTTGTTATCTAGCCACCATCTTTGCTCCTCCCCCTCATGTTATTAAAATATCAAAACATTTCTGTCAGGTTGATAACTAACTTTGTTTCCTAAATGTTGTAGAAATCCTAATTTCTTTCTGAAAAACCTCGTACATCTTGGGATCCAACAGCTGAATGATTAATATCTTATGCTTTTTTGCTAGAATGATAGATATCTCCAAGATCCTACTCTTGCATTACCGCCAGGATTATTTCTAATTAGTTGATAGGCCAGCCATATGTGACTATAATAGCTATGAATATGTCAATAAAAAAGTAGTGAAAAGCTTTCAACAAAATTGTTCAGTGTTATGCCACACACTATCACCCACCAGAATATCAAGTATAAATCATAGAATTTACAGAAAAATTATTTATTGGGGCAATTAACTGTGGCCATTTAATAAGCATGTTCTATAAAAATTGATTGACTCCAGGTAGGAGATCATGGATTCACAGGGGCTGGTTACTACAGACCAGGGAATTGGATTATGTATTTTAAAACCTATTTTTTAAAAAAAATGACTCAGTCTTGAGGTCGAACAGAATCATTTTGTATGTGTGTTCTCAACTTCCTCTTAGATAAAATCCAGCATTCCTGATAAAATGCCTGAGCAATCAGCAAAATTCAGATAAGCTTTAATAGCATTGAGTAGTTGTTGCAAATTGGATTCCTCAGTAAGCACATATTGAAAGAAGAGTTTGGTATGCGGGGAATACATGGAATGGAGGGGAGTCCCATTGGCAGAGAAGGAAATACAGTATGCCTGTGAGACCCAACATCAGCTGACCCCACACAGATCTCCAAGGTACAGCAGCCCTTTAGAGGTTTCATGGTAACTGACTTGGGCTTAGAACATGATAAATCAATTCTCTAAAAAAGCAAAAGCCAGGCTGGGGATGTAGCTTAGCAGCACAGCACCCGCCTGTCAAGCTCAAGGTTCTGAGAAGCTAGTGTTTGCCAACTGCCTTGGTGCAAGTAGCCCCACCCCTGTGCTTAATTTCAGGCTCTGGCCACAGCATCACAGAAGAGTGGGGTGTGCAGTCAGGTGGTAAAGGTCACAAAAAGCGGGCAGTGTCTCAGATGTCTAGGACGTGGGTTCTTGCAGGAGGTGACTTGCCCATGGGCAAAGCAGTGGGACAATGAGTCCTTTTTGCTGGGGAATCTGAGCAGTACATCACAGAGTCCTTCATATTTATCCTAGGAAACCAGTAGCCACCTGCCCACTTGACTGCTAGTCAAGAATCTAGGCATCTTCCATTTTTAGGTGGTGGAGACAATGCATACATTTGGAAAGAATTCCAGCAGTCCAAAACTGTAAATAACCAGAAAAGTGATGAAGAGGAGAGGGAAAAAAAAAACTCCAGAGCTGGGCATGGTGATGCATAACTGGAATCCCAGCACTTAGGAGGCTGAGTCAGGAGGATTGCTGTGAGTTTGAGGCCAGCCTGGACTACATAGTGAGTTCAAAGCCACCCTAGACTACACAGTCAGTAAGACTCTGTCTAAAAAAAAATCCTGCAGAATTTCAGAAAATCAGACAGAGATACTCAGATAGATCCCTAAAAGAGCAAGAACTAAGCTTGCCTCAAAAACCTAGTTAAATTAAGGTAGAAAAGTAGAGGAGAAGGAATATTGTGACTAGAATCTTGGCTCTACATTTAATTCTTGGGCCTTGCACTAATTACTTCTCCTTGCCTCAGTTTCCCTCCCATGAGGTAAATGGGAATGGCAATAATAATAGTAATGATATTATCTAATCCAAAGTGTGAGTTCATTTTTATTGAGTTTATAATAGTACTTAATAATATTTACCCCCCTATAAGTGACCTGTTAGCAAATGTAAATAGTGCGAAAACCAAAAATAACAGCAACTCATCATGGCATTTAACCATAATGAACTATTCTCTCTTCCTATAAAGTGTCCCACCAAGAATAAACCTTCTCTGGCAGAAAAGTGGAACAAAACTTTGACATATACTGAGAAAATCGTCAGAAAAGTTTCAAAAAACAAAAGCTCACTTCATCAGAACTGGCTCTTGCCAGCAGGCATGCTGCTGCTATTTCCAAGGACCAGGGCAAGAGAACACCTGGGTGTCCTTGGCTTCCCAGCACGGGCCCTGTCCTGCAAGGCGAGGATCCACATGTGTGTGTTGGAGCTCAGCTGCCAAGTCCTTGTCTCATCAACGGTTACAGCTACTCCTCAGACCCAAGGGGACCATTAGTTCACTTTACTTTGCTGTTTTATAATATCCAAGTTGAGGTAATTTACAAAGAAGTAAAGTTTACTTCACTCGTAGTTCTGAAGCCTGGAAAGTCCAAGGTTATGACAACAGCAACTGATGAGGACCTTCTAGTTGCATCATAGCATGGTAAGAGGCACTGCATAGTGAGACAGAGCAAGAGTCTCTTTTCCTCTTTCTTATAAAGCTATTAAGCCATCCTGGGGACTTTCCATGCGTGACCTCATCTATTCCCAGCTACCTCCCAAAGACTCCACCTCCAAATACCACTGATGCATGAATTTGGTTATTAAGTTTTCAACACATAAATAGGGACAGGAGTGGGGATATGTTCAAATCCTAGCAAGGACACACTGACAGCCAGCCAACTCCTGCAAGACAAGCCCTGGGGGAAAAGTCCCGTGTGACACTTGGAGCAGGTCCCCAGCTTGGGACAGGGAATTCTGAGGCCCTAGATATCCAGGCTAGGAGGAAGCCCAGATGACTATTTGCTTAGCCCAGAGAGGTGCAGCTGGAGAAGTTCCTGGATGGTACTCCGTAAAGCACGGAATCCAGGTCAGTGGCCAAGATGCCCAGGTCTAAGGCAGCACTCAGAATTTCTACTGAGGATCAATCCTTTCATGCAATACTTCAGCATCAGTACATCTGGGACTGGGCCAGCATAATTATATGTGATATTTTGCTATTTCAGAAAAAAACAAGGTAAGCTCATGGCTTGAAAATACATAATATCAGAAAAAATATTGGGTTAAATTATAATCCTGTATCAGTCAGTGTTTACTGGAAAACACATATAGCAAAAAATATACAAATGTGCAAGAAATTACAAGATCGGCTTATGTTGGCCACCCACAGAGTCAGATGAGGAAGCATACAGAGGGCGTCTGCACACTGGAGACTGAAGGATTCCATCCAAGGTTTGGAGCTCACTTCATCTCCTGAGTCAGGAGGCCAATGGGTCTGCAGTGGAAGACTGAAGGATCAATGAGGAAAATCAAAGAGTCTACACTGGAAGCCAGGAGATGGTGTCCAAACTGAAGATGAAGACTGGAGCTCCTTTGATGAACAGAAGCAGACCTGTCCTTCCTCATTTCCCCTTTGTATCTTCCAGGTGATAAGCCGCCCTAGGGTGGGTTCTCTATACCCTAGAGAGCAGCATTGCCAAACAGATTTAATTAAACTTCTCTAAACTTCTCATATTGACACAATCAATCAACTAACTGAAAAGTCTAATACTATAAATTATACTTGCTTATTATATTTAATATTTTTCACAACACTAAACAGTGATGACCCATAAAATTTTTTGTTTGTTTTTGAGACTTGGTCTTACTGTGTCTCATAGGCTGAGCTCAGACGTGTGGTAATCTTAGTGTCTCATTCTCCCAAGCACTAGGATTATAGGTGTGTACCACTACACCCAGCTCCATAGTAAGAGCTAATGAGCAATTTATAATGCTTTGTAATATCAGAGCATTACAAATCCTTGTAATTTAAAAGACTATCAGCTTCAGAATTTCACAAATTTTTGAGACTAAACTTGGTTTTTAAGAATACAGCCCAGCAGTCCAGCCCCCATGTGCACACAGGCAGCCATTGGGACTCTCCTGTGGGTAGCCAGTGCTGGCCAGGAGAAGATACAGCCAGCCCTGCCCCCACCCAAGTCTGCCAGTGACCCATACCTTCAGGGACCCATAGCCAGCTCAGGCTGGGAGAAACAGCCAGCCATGCCTTGGAGAAACCACAAGTGTCTGGAGACGCCACCCCCACCCCAACTAACTCCCTGGGAACCTGTGGTAGGAGAAACCCAGGTGCCTGACCCATCCCCCACACATAAGTGGGTGCCAATGTGGGAAGTGCCTGGGACCCCACAACCTGCTCATCTGGAGAAACCCAGGAAAATGTCAAGATGAAGGAACCAAAGTGATCTCTGGATCTCTGGCCCAAACAGAACAAGTCCAGGAGATATGAACATGGAAGAAAGCAGAAGTCTCACACCTAAAATTTCTGGGACAATGGCAATTGAAGTAAAGAAACTACTTCACTAGGCTGTAAAAGAAATTAGATCAAAAATAATATCTCGGATAAAAGAAGAAATGGCAAACAATAAAAAGGTTGCTATGTGTATCTAAAGAAGAGAGATTTTAAAAAGAGGAGCATAGGAAAATGAGGAAAATCTTGAAAGAACAATAGAGAGAAGAATTGGAATGTGTGAAACTGATTCAAAGAAATAGCCAGGAAATTAGAAGCTCCATTGAAAGCTGGCAAAACCACTTGAAAGAGACTGAAGATAGACTTACAGACCTTGAAGACAGGGTTACAGCTAGAAATTGCAAAAGAAAAGGTCTCTTAAAGATAACAAGGAACCAGGAAATAACAATTTAATGGTTGCAAGACACTGCAAAGAAAAATAATTTAAGAATGATAGGTGTCAGCGAAAAAGAGGAGTCAATACAAATGACATAAAGAGATTATTTACAGAAGTAATGGTAGAAAACTTCACAACACGGGAAAAGGATCTGACATACAGATAAGTGAGGCATGTAGATCTGCAACTATCCATAAATGAAATAAATCTACATTCAGACATATGATAATCAACATCTCAGAAAATCAGCACAAGAAAATAATATTAAAGGCTGTTAGAGAAAAGAAACAACACCTATAAGGGAAAATCCATCAGAATCATGACAGACTTCTCAATACAAACCATCAAGTCAAGAACTTGGAGTGAAATATTTCAAGTCCTGAAAGAAAATAAGTTCCAACCCAGATTGATGTACCTGCCAAACTATCTTTCAAAATTGAAATGGAGAAATAGGATACTTCCATGACAAAAAAACTGAAATAATTCTGACCACAAAACCAACCATACAAAGAATACTGAAGGATATTCTAGAGAGAGATAAAAATCACCAGAGTCCCAGGAATAGCAGCAGAGTGGGATCACCAAGTGGGGCAGACAGTTGAATACAGGGAAAAAGTAGGGAGCCAATGGCAGGAAAAAAGGATGGCAGAGATGAGCCAGTGAATGTTGGCCATAACCACTAATATAGATGGCCTCGATTCACTAATAAATAGAAACACAGGCAGAGTGGATCAAGAAACAAGACTCATCAACATGTGGTATACAAGAAACACACTCCCGAAAAGAAATTCATGGACTGAATGTCAAAGAAGAGAGAACAATACTCCATGCAACAGGGAAACAGAAAAAAGCAAGGGTAGCTTGCCCATCAACTGCAGAACAGATAAGAAACGTATGGCATTTTTATACAATGGAAGGCTACTCAGCTATAAAGAAGGTTAATCACAAGGCTCTTTAGGTAAATAGATGCAACTTGCGATCATGCTTTTGGGTGAAATAGTTTGGATTCACATAGGTGAAGACCATATTGTCTCCCTAGCATAAAAAAACTGAAGGAGTTAGTGGGACTCAAAATGTACAGCAGATATTGTGAAAGTGAAAGGGGAGGAAGCATCTAAAAAATGAAGGTGATGGCCATTGTTAATGTTTTGTTATTTTGTTGTATTGCTTCCATTGTTTTGTTTTGATTGGCTTTATTCTACTTTATTTTTGTTTGATTTTTATTCTCTTAAAAATTAAAAAAAAAAATACAACCCAAAATCCAAACCTTTAGAGCCAAGTCTCTTTTTTCTTTTCTTCTGGATCCAAAAACCCACCCCTGTTGCTGAAGGCTCAAGTAAACTTTTCCATTAGTTAGTCTTGTTCATCAGACTTGAAGGTACACACACATAAGAACCAAAACTCACAACACTGAGTTCAGTTACTGACAGGTGATCCTTTAGCACAAAAATTTTAATTAATTATTGTACAAACGGCAACTGTTACCTACAGTCACGTGGTACATGGACAAGAAACCAACATCTCATGGCAGGTGTGGTGGTGCATGCCTGTAATCTCAGCACTCGGGAGGCTGAGGCAAGAGGATCACTGCAAGATCGAGGCCAACCTGGGCTGCATAAAGAGTTCCAGGCCAGCCTAAACTACAAAGTGAGACCCTGTATCCAAAATAAATAAATAAAGGAATTAACATTGCTCTAGTAATTGTAAATTTGTGGTTTGGAAATAAATAACACCAGACATTTTAATTAAATTGCACCCCATGTATAAGCCGATCAGGATTCTTAAAATGAACAGCACATCAAATGTAAAGGTAGTGGGAACTAGATGGAGAATCCTCTTAGTTTTCCCATTTCTTTTCTTTTTTTTTTTTTTTTTTTTGTCTTTTTCCTTTTTATTGGTACCAGGGATCGAACTCACGACTGCCTGCTTGCAAGGCAGGCGCTTATGCTGCTGAGCTAAGTCCCCAGCCCCAGCTTTCCCATTTCTTTGCTCAGTGTCTTGCTAGAACCCAGGACAGGACATGTCCCTGTGGTCTTGCTGGCTGTGCTGCACCATCCTTCCCCGGAGGTGGCCCATGCTGTATGTGTGCTGGGGAGCGGGGCTTTGTGATTCTCACTGAGCGCAAGTGGCTCCTCCCCTGAACTCGTGTAACTAGTCAGCCTCTTTCTGCCAGCCCGTCCTCCCACTTGATTAAAAGCAAAACAAAACAAAAGCCATACAACAAAGAAAATCCCTGTCATTTCGGGCATGGAGGCTCACCTCTGTAATCCCAGCGCTTTGGAGGCTGAGGCAGGAAGAGAATTGCCGTCACATGGACTATGTAGTGAGTTCAAGACAGTCCAAAACTACATAGAAAATCTCTATCTCAAAAAAGCAAGAAGACAAAACAAACAAACAAACAAAACCTATCATATCAGACCGTTCTGAAACCCCTGTCATCCTGTACGTTTCATTACAAAGTAGTTCAGGACGGTACTTACTTTCATGTTAGGGAATTTATCCTTCCTGGGTAAATTTAGTTTGCTGTTCCCGTGTTCTCTGTCCAGTGTCTTGAAGTACAGCTACCAAGAAAAAAAGAGTTGTAAGCACCAGGAGAACGGACCAGAAGGGAAGACATTCCAAGATCAGGGTCCCTTCCTGGGTCACTTCTGCCCCAGGAAGAGGTGAAAACCTCTTCTCTTCCTTTCATGTACATAGTGCTTTTTAACAGTGTCTCTGAGTAGCAGACATTTATCAGGGTGACTTTGCATTGCTTGTTTTCCCAAGAACTAATTTCTTCGAGGGCAGGGACATGCTGGAAATCACATCCTAGAGAGAAACGTGCAGCGCAGAAGAAGGAGAGGTGTCTCGGGCCCTGAGAGAGTCACTGGTCATCTTCAGAAGGGACGCTTGGTAGGCAGCCGGCCCAACAGACACACTGGTGAGTTTGATGAGCACAGAAGAGAGGAAAAGAGGAAGAAGGCAACATGGAAACCTGACCTCTGCCACAAGCTGGGCTGACCCCCCCCCCCCCACACAGGCTCACTCCTGGGCACGCACAGACACACAGAGCTTGGCTATTCTTCTGCTAATGGGATTGGCACCGCTTAAAGTAGACTGCTAGGTCATTGTCTGCGACCACAGCAAGAGAAACATTATTTAAAGACCATTCAGACGATAAAAGAAGCAGCCGAGCAGAGTAATTATCGGGGACTCTCCATTAAGTAGGGCATCTTCGCTCTTTGTCTGAGCTGGTTTAATAAGGCCTGCTAATGGGGCCAGGGAGTGGGGGATCACTAATAGTTCTAAAAAAGGCCCCTCTCGCCTTTGTTAGGAGGACTGTCTTTAGACCTGTCTCTAAAGCCGGAAGTTACCGCGCTGCACGAGGATCTTCACAGAAATTCGGGGTACACCCCTGCTGCTCAGGACTCCGATTTTCAAAATGAAGAAACATCTTTCTCCTCCTCTTTCTTGGATTCCAAGGTGATTTCCCTGCAGCTCCTCGCATGGTCCCTGGCCTTCGGTTTCTTGGGGACTTGTCATTGCAAACAACAGCACTCAGCGGTAATAAAGTGAATGACACACCTCGGGGATCGCTTCAGTTCACTGCGTCTACTGGCTTCCCGGAACTTAACGTTGCTAGAAAAATTGCCGGTCCCCCGCGATCCCTTTACCGAGATGAAGCTGGAGACCAATCACAACTTTCCATTTAAATTTTGTGTGGCCATCTCTGCTCAAAACACTATTTTATAATCAGCCAGCTTGAAGCCAAAGGCCACAAGGGACCGTCAGCGCTCCCGACAGCTGGCATCACACTGGAGGCACCTTGGCCATTATTAACTTGGCTTTGGAAGTGGACATTTTTTTGTTTCCTAGACTCAGCCCTACACCAGGCTCCCATCACCTTCCTCTGCAACAGCCCTTGGAGGTTTCCTAGAGGCACTACTGACTCTCCTCATGCATTCTCCTACAATAGTGAGCAATTCTTTCAAAACAGACTAGGTTGAGCTTCCTAGTGCCTATATGAATTCCTGATGTCATTCATGAGACCCATGCACAGTCTGCTTCTTTCTTTCTTCTAGTAGCATCATGAACCCTGGTTCCCCATCTGCTTTGACCACCAGGGCCTTTTCCAGTGCCATGAACTGTCACACTCATTCCTGTCACAGTCCCTTTGCACATGTTTCTGTCTAGAACTTTTATTCTGGCAGCCCTCATTTACCCTCAGCCTTCAGCTCAATAGTGAGACCTTCTAGAACATCTTCCCTTACTGCTCTCTCTGCCTTGACAATTTCTATTCCATGCATTTACTTCTAGCACTATCTTTCCTCTTCATTGCTCATCCAGTGAACTTACATACTTATCAGGATGCTTTTGTCTGTATTAATATTTATCTTCCCATGAGCCTGTGAATACCAGGTTAATAGCCTTTCTCCATAAGCAATCATCACATCTGCTTTCATGTACCGTTCTAGCCTCAGCACCCAAGACCCGGCTGAGACCTGAGTGCTTCATAAATATTTGTGCTCCCGTAGATGGTGATTCAGAGCTCTGCCCTGCATTCCTCCATGGCTGTTTTCCATTTATCGGCCAACGCTGGTTCCCTGAAAGGTTCCCATGAGTGCCATATTCGGGGATCACTCTTGTCCATATTTTCCCAGGACAAGGTAGAGAACCAGCTCTCTCTGGGATGAAGGACTATGTCAAGTTTCAACTTCATTCTTTTTCCTCCCAGTGAGATCTTTGCGCAGTAATGCAGAGTTACAAGGTACAAATACACAGACAAACTTTGACGATACCTCCTATATTCTCAGAACCGAAGGGGAGTCAAGCGTGGTGGTGCACATCTATAATCGCAGCACTTGAGAGGCTGAGGAAGGAGGATTGTCTCGAATTCAAGGACGGCCTTGACATAGTGAAACCTTGTTTAAAAAACAAAACAAAACAGGAACCAATGAGAAGAATGGAAGATCCAACCAAGAGAGTCAAGGACTCAAGTTTGCCAGCGTTCCAGGTGTGCTTCCACAGAGATGAGTGGATGGGATCCTTCCCATTACCTACTGTCACAAAGAAAACTGGGGACTTGCACTCCTGGCAGGAGAAAGTTGGTCTTAGTAGGTGCAGAGTAGCAGCATGGATTGGATATGACTTCTGTTGCTTTTGGTGGCCCCAGAGCCATGGCCACCAGGCCAGCCTCTGGGCAACCAGCTGAGTGCAGCCCTCCTCACACTTAGCAGGGCCAACCTTTCTGCAGGGGCTGGCTGCATTCGTATATCCCACTGCTCCTTTTAAAGACAAAGCCAGATGAGTGCTCACCTGTAACCCCAGCAGGGAGGCCGGGGAAGGAGGATCACTGTGTGTTTGAGACCAGCCTGAGCTACAAAGTGAGCTCAAGGCCAGCCTGAACTGCATAGAGACCCTGTCTCAAAAAGGCCAAAATAAATAAATTAATTAATAAAGAAAGAAATAAAGCTAGCAATCAAATGCAGCCTTGCATTTCCCACTTAGCAACCTCATCTAGATTCCAACGGCTCTTTTTGGGTTGCATTATCCAACCTCAGTCCACCAATTTAGGGGATGGTGTAGAAACCAAAGAAAGGAAAGTCACTATAAAATTGTTTTCAGGACATCAATGACCCCATAAAGGATTGTCCTCCGGAAGCAGGAGCGTTCATTGTTCCTCAAGCTACATAAAGTCACTAGTCACATCCTGGGTTCCAGGGACATTCACCTTCAGTCAGAGCCAAAAAGTTTTCTGGAGCTGGATTAGCGGGAGAGACTGTTCCAAACCCTTACATAATTTTTCCACCTGTCTAAACACCCAAGGAAATGTACAAACTTGTCAGCTTCAGTTAACACCTTTCCTTTGAATTCTTGACTTTTGAGCTACAAAACAGACAGAAAACTGTCAAACATCATTCCTACTGTCAAGGAGCCAACAATCTCATGAAACATACATGTCTTTTTAGAAAATCCATGAAGCAACAAAATACATGCCCCAAGTTGCAGAGTTCTAGATCTCTTGTTATGGCTTTTGTTTAGATGTCCCCCAAAAGCCTCATGTAGTCACAGGACTTTTTAAGAGATGGCTGACTCTACAGTGTGCCACACTGGGATTAAGGGTGCTGGGGTTAAGGTGGGTGATTGCTGGCTCAGTCCATAGATTAGGTTGGCACTGTCCTAATCCTGATAGACTGGGTACAATGTAAGGGACAGAAAGAGGCTTGTCTCCCCTTTTGCTCTCCTTGCTTTTGCTGTCTTCTGTTGCCATGAACTGATCGCCCACTTCCATGAGCCACTTGGCCTTGGAGCCAACCAATAATGGGCAAACTGTGAGCTAAATAAACACTTCCCCTTTTAACTTTGGGTGTCATGTATTTTGTCTCAGCAGTGAGAGAAAAATAACCAAGACACCACTAGAAGAATGACCTGCAACCTACAGCCTCAACTTTGCTGGGAAATGTTGTTTGCAACATGCAGACTTTGGAATCTTACCCCAGTCCTCCTGATTCAGAATATCGGGAGATGGGATAATAGGACTATTTGCAATCTCTTCACTGGGTTCTTAGATACACTGAGGCTTGCAAGGCATTTAAAAAGCTGAGAAAAGAAGAAGCTGGAGTAGACTGGGCATGGGGGAAGATTTCGAGGAGACCTTGAGTATAAACTGGGCTGCCCTTGAAGAGCAGGCAGCAGGTTATGGAATGAGGAAGGCGATCCAGGCAGAGGGACAACAGGGACAAAGGCAGGGACTCTGAACACAGCATGAGGGGGACCGACTGAGGCTGGGAGTCCGAGAGGGGTATGAAGGAAGAATGAACCCCCAAAGGCAAGGCCAGAACTTGTCAGGAAGTGAGTTTCCAAAAATAGGCATGTAAGTACTCTGATTTCAAAGCTAATCTACTTTTGAATGAAAGTATGACAGATTAGAGAAGGACAGAATATAGAAAAATGTAGAATATTTTTTCTATGCTCTCCTCCCCAGGGAAAAAATATAAAATTGTAACATGTTGGTACACATTCATTCCCTTTGAAACTCATTTCTATGTTTAATCCAATCACTTGTCCCTCACCTTCACATACTCACCAGTTAGAATTTTCTTTTCTTCCCAGCTTTGAAGCCTTTGTTCACTTCATAGTACACGCAGCACAGACCTAAAGCCTTACCTGGGCTTTTAAAGGTCTAATAGTATTTCATTGTAAAATGAGCTATTGTTTAACGCAGTATCACAATTTATTGCTACTCGGAGGTTGGGAAGAATCTGAGGATAGGCATGATTTAAAATCCCGTGATAAGGGTGGCTGTGCGGTGCTGGGATTAACCTTTGGGAGGACCAGCTGGAATGGAGACCATGTGTTCACAGTGGTCTGCAACTCTTCCATGCTAGTGACCCTCGTCTCAGATCTACATCTGGATCTCTTTATCTACTGCTATGTGTGTATCTCTATCTCCATATCCTTATCTGTATCTGTCCAGTACGACATCTCTTGCAAAAGCAGAATGGAAAGCCTGGGCCCAGGCTTTTTGAGAAGTGTCTGTTTTTTAAGTAAAAGACTAAATTGTTTTCAGTAAATAGTGATATTCACTATAAAGAGTTGGTGGATGTACCTCACACATCTTAAGACTTGTTACAATTTCTTCCCCCTCGTCAAACCTCTTCCTCTCTCTCCATCTCTTGGTCCCTTTTCTCATTTGCAAAAGATATTTTTTTTACTCTTTATGTATTTTTCTTATATAGGAGAAGCCATGTGATATTTAAACTTGTATATCTGATTTATTTCACTTGATATTATAGCCTCAAGTGCATCCATTTTCCCACTCAAATGTATCCTTCTTTATAGCAGAGTACTATTCCACTGTATATACATACATTTTCTTTATCCATTCATCTGTTGATGGTGTGCTTCCAAGACTTAGCTATCATGATCATGCTGCTGTAAACATGGGTATGCATGTATCAGAGTAATATGATGTTTTTTGCTCTTCTGGGAAGATGCCTACATAGGGAATTTCTGTTTTTCATTTTTTGGAGAATCTCCATCCTGATTTCTATAGCGATTATACTAGTGTATATTACCAACAACAACACAGAAGTGTTTTCGTTTTCCTGTAGCCTTGCCAATGTTTGTTATTTGATTTTTTTTTTTTTGTCTTTTTCTTTTTTATCGGTACCGGGGATTGAACTCATGACTGCCTGCTTGCAAGGCAGGTGCTTATGCCGCTGAGCTAAATCCCCAGCCCTGTTATTTGATTCTTAATGATGGTCACTTTTTTTGGGATAAGATGGAATCCCACTCTTGTTTTAATTTGCATTTCTTGAATGGCTAAATGTTGAACATTTTTCATGTAATTATTAGCCATTTGTAATCTTTTTTTTTTTTTTTTTGAGACAGAATCTTACTATGTAGCCCAGTTTGGCCTTGAACTTGCAGCAGTCCTCTTGTGTCTGCCTCCTAAGGGCTGGAATTACAAGCTTGCGCCACCACAATGGGCAAGGGTCTTTTTTCTTTTTTTTTTTGTATCAGGAATCAAACTCATGATCTTGCACTTGCCAGGCAGGTACTGTGGCACTGAGCTATATTCTTGGCCCAACATGTGTTTTTTTTTTTTTTTTTTGTCTTTTTCCTTTTTATCGGTACCAGGGATCGAACTCACAACTACTTGCTTGCAAGGCAGGCGCTTATGCTGCTGAGCTAAATCCCCAGCCCCAACACGTGTCTTTTTAAAAGACTATTTTTTTTTTTTTCTTTTTTTGCGGAACCAGGGATTGAAGTCATGACCTTATGCTTGCCAAGCAGGCGTTTATGCCGCTGAGCTAAATCCCCAGCCCACTGAAAAGACTATTTTTAACTCCACAAATAGTCTCCAATGGGTTGGCAATTTATTCAGCTTGATGGTTGTCTTATTTTCTCATTGCTGAGATAAAATTTCCAACATCCACACATTAAAAGAGAAAAGGTTTATTTTAGGTTACAGTTTGTAGAAGATTCAGTCCACAGTCAGCTGGCTCCAAGGCAGGGTAGCACATGGCAGAGGAGAAACAGTCCATGGCAGGGCAGGCAGGAGGAAGCAGTAGCTTGCTTTCCTTCCTTATACTTCATCCTGTCTACAAGCCTACTGGTTGGAGGACTAATGCAATTAGCATACACCCACACTGCATATTCACACACCCATGATCCGACCACCTCCTGAAAGCCCCACCTATGAGTGAATGCCTGAGTGAGTCTTGGGAGGGAGACATTCAGATACCAGCCATAGCACGGTAGAGACTTTGTTTCAGTTTATCCCCTCTTTAAAAGTTTGCAAGTCCTTAGAAGCTTCAGTCTCTATGGATGGGATCCATGAGATTTTTCTTTTAACATTCTTTTCCCAGCCTGCATCTTTTAGGCCACGGTATTTTCTCTGCTGAGAAATGCTGGGACAATATCTGATCTTCCAATCTACATCTCTTCCCATTATGTTCTTCTTTGAGGGAAAATAAAGGAAACTATATCGAACACTGTAAGAGAAAGCATTAGACCAGATGAAACTGAGAACCCTGTTAGACAGCTTGAACATTAAAAAATTACATGAAGCATGACATGGCTTCTATCTTCCTTCCTTTCAGAAGTTACTTTGCTGGTGAGGCTTATAGCCTAAGTAAATGATAAGTAGTTAATGTGGCTATGGGGGCTACTAGTGCTTTTAACTTCAGATAAGTTCAAGAACTTAAAAAATGAGTGCATGCAAAAGGATGTCAGTATTTGCCTTTGGAGTGGCTTGCTCCTGGTTTTAATAGTCTGTAGACCTTATGATACTTATCCAGAGCGATTGAATATAGTAATATACTACTTTAATAGTTCTTATCACACAAAGGAAAGCAACTACCAACGGAAGCATATTAAAACATAAACTACTGTTCTTTTCATTTCCTAGATGCCATGAGATTGGGAACTTCCTCTCCCATGTTCTCCCATGAGGCATCAGCTTGCCACAAAATCTACAGAGCCAACTAAACATGGGCTGAAACCTCCAAGCTGAAATAAATACAGTGATTATTTATATGAGAAGAAAGTAGGCTCGGCACATTTCCCTGTTTCATTTTTCCACAATAAGAACACCAGGGAACAGTACAAAAAAACAAAGATGTGTGTGTTACTTCAAAAGGAGGTCGCTCTCGACTGGTTTTATTTTCATTCCATGTGTCGGGGAAGACCCTCAGGACTACTGTTGGAATCTTCTAGAGTCCTGCATTTCTTAGTGAGTTACAATCCTGAGAATGTATTAAAAAGTGAAAGTAATGCAGAAAATTAGGATAACCACAGAGAGTAGCCAGGTACACGATGGACACAGTCTTCCTGTGTCTGCATTGAGATGCACGAATAAGGTCTTCAACACAAAGCAGTTCTACACCAAGTATGTTCTGTAGTCAGTGGTCACTGTTCATGAAAAAAGATGACCAAGAAGACCATCTGTATTAACATCTGCACCAGGAAGTAGATAGGAGGCATTGCCAACAGGGGCTTTCCCTGGGACAAGTCAAGAATCATGTCTTCCTCTTTTTTTGCATCCTCACTTTTAGTAAGGAGGCTGGGTTCTCCTTCTTCCAAGGATCGCTTTGGGAACATCTTAATTTACTTCTATATCATTTGAGAGATAAGAAACTCGGTCACAAAAAAGGATGGAGAAAAAGACACACTCAATCCTATGGGAAACCCATCAGGCCTGGTGACGTGGTTCTTGCAGTGCTGTGCTAGGCAAGCTCTCAGATGTCTCAGACGTATTGCACACACGATAGACATATCCGGAATGTCATCATGAACCAGAGTAGTGACCCTATGTCGAAGTTTGTCCTGTCTCTGTTCAGCTGCACTGTGGTAGGCACTAGATCCACAAACTTAGCTCTCTCAGCCACCTTGGAATCTAAGAAGATAAAAGAAGAGTAGCAAGAGCAGGAAGAGTGACTGATGTGAGCAACTCACGTATTCTCTGCCGCTCTCATGATATGTGCTCTCCGAAGTATACTCAGTTGTCTTTGGAGATAGGACAGATCCAAAGAAAGTTTCAGACAGGGTCAGAGAGTAATACACCTGTTTCACAATACTGAGTGCTGGCCTCCCATTTCTTAACACCCACTTTCCCTTCACTGGTGTCTTCCTCACCTGATTCACTTCCTGGCCTCCTCCCCGGTTCATGCCTTAAGTCACCTGCATAGCCATCTACGCTGTTTCCTCTCATCACAAATCTCATATACTACTTTTTATAGTCTGTGTACCAACCTGTCCTGATCAATACATTGCTGGTAACGGTAATGGATCGAAATGTCATAGAATCCCCAGTTACTTAGCTAAATGGTGTTGTTCAGGCTCTTTCTAAAATCAGTAATATTTCTAAATCCCATCCCCCATTTCAAACCTGCTTCTGATTAGCTAATCAAAATGGATGGATCAATATATAATGATAAGCTTCTCCCAGAAAAAGTTTAGACTTTCTATTTGCTTTTTTTCATGCTGCTTATTTGAAATTTTCATTGAAGATATTTTGAGTACGGAGAAATGAATGAGACAGTGCTTATCTTTAAGTACAGGTCTGATGCTGTGAGGCTCCTGCACCTCAGCATATTTATGTTAACCCTTGTGGCTCCTCTCATTTTCCCTTTAATAAGCTACAAAGACTTTACTAATATAACTTATTAAGTTGACAGTAAACGTTTCTTCAGCCCTCTGTCCAAGTGACTGAGGCTTTCTTAGGTCTCCTCTGCAGTTTAAATTCTTTCTCTACACCATTCAGTTTTCTCCTCAACCCTATTTTACTTCCTTTCAAAAGGATTAATCCCTAATAACTATTTTTCACTCTCTACTCTGTTTTGGCATCTGTCTCTGTAAAGCAATCGAGAGACATTATTTGTCAGATCTGTGGAGGACCAGGGGACAAGCCACATCCACAGAGAGCTGGTTTCTTTCTTTACCCCTTAGGGTTTCCCTAAAGCCAACCATTTCTATAATTTACGGTGCTTAAGCCTGTCTAGAGCCTGCTAAAGAGAACTCTTGGGTGGTGCAGAGAAGGGATAGGCTTGTAGCTATCTCTGAGGGTTTCTAGTAAGCCTGCAGGCTGCACAGTTCTGCCAAGGACCTGCTGGACAGGTTAGCCTCGGGCAGCTCAGATTAGCAGAAGAAAATGCAACCCAGTCAAATTTGGAGAGAAAAACAGGATGCATGCAGAAGAAAATTCTCTGGCATCTCCTCCTCACTTTTGCGATTATTTAAAATTATTTTTCTACTTTGAGTGGAAACTTATTTTTGAAGTACGAATGCATTCAAAAGCACACGTCACTGTTTGGTCCTGAAAATTTTACAGACTGTGAGTCTCCTGTAATTGTTATCCAGACCAAGAAAAGAAATAACCAACCCAGGCTGGGGATTTGGCTCAGTGGTTTAAGCACCTGCCTGGCAAGTGTGAGGTTGTGAGTTTGATCCCTGATACAAAATAATAAAATAATAATAATAATAATAACTACCCCTTCCCTAGGTCTCCTTCTGTGCTTTTGTTCAGTTACCATCTTTCATCACACAGCCAATAAATACCTGGGCATTTAAACATAATCTGACTGCTCTAGAAATGTATAGAAATAGAAACATAAGGTATATAAACATTTTTAAAAATAAAATATTAAAATACAAAAGAAGTCAGAAAAGAAATAATTCTGGCCTGCATGCGTTAGTCCTCTCCACACCAGAGTTCAGCATTTTCTTCCTGGACCATCCTCACACCGTCACATGGAAACCTTGGTCTTGGATTTCTCAGTGGTCAGAACCATCAGAAATAAAATTTCTGTTGTTTCTAAATAGAACTGTGCATTTTCATTTCATCTGAATGCCTTCTCATTTTATTGCCTTCTTTAATAGTCTACAGTCCTTCCTTTAAAAAATTCTATCTGGTGCCTAGTAAGACTGCCAGTTTTCTGGCATTTTCTTCTATATCCTACAACAGAGCAAATTGCCAGGGCAAATTCTATCCTAGAGCCTCTGGAGGTTGTGTTGTTTCTCCTTTGAGTCATCCATCTTCCCTGGGTGGCAATGTTTTGTTCTCTTCACTCACCTTCCAGTAAAGTTAAGGTATGTCTATGCTGTTTATTTACAGACATGTTCTTGAATATATTCCCTGCCCTGGAGGGTGATGTTTGAACCCTCTCTCCAGACACATCGGGAGGAGAGGCTTTCCTGTCACTGTGACAGAATACCTTGAAGCGAGAGTGTGATGGAGTAGGGCAGAGAATGCATTGGCCCTCTATCACATGACTGGCATATCTGCCAATGTCATCTTAAAGGAGAAAAGACTGAAGCGGGCTCACGGTTTCAGTCCCCAGTCAGCTGGCAAGGCAGGAGCACAGGGGAGGGGCATGGCAAAGCAGAGCTGCTCCCCCCACAGCAGCCCCAGGAAGCAGAAAGAGAGGGAAAGAGCCAGAGAGGAAGTGGGTGGGGGCCCAGATATGGACTCCAAGGCCACCCTCATAAAGAGTGCCCATCAGTGAGCCCCCATCTACAGTTTCCATTCCCTCCCAGTGGTGCTGTCAAATTATGATCAGATTCCATCAACTAACCAAGTTAAAGCCCTCCTGATCCAGTGACCTCCCTGAAGCCTAGTGAGGACATACCACATCCAGACCACAGCAAAGAGGAAGGGGGTGGGCTGACTCAGGTAGGAAATAATCTCGCTCTGCAAGCAGGAATGTGGGGTGAAGGGGGATGATACTGGAAAGAAAGCTCTGAGCTAGGTAGGAGAAGCCGCGAATCTTGATCTTTCCTCCTGGAATAAACAGCTTTTATGCAGGGAAGTGGTCAGTATGTAGTGCAGGGAAGTGGTCAGTATGTAGTGAATGCCATCCATGGTGCTTCTAGCTAGATTGGATGTAAAACTGGGTATGAGCAGTGCAGGCATAGTGTAGATGCGAGGAAAAAGAGAGAGGCTGGTTCTTAGCTACCCTGAGGAGGGCAAATTGGATCTGCATCTGCCTATTTCGTGTAAGGAAGAGACCAAATGAAGGCAGAATAACCCTTCAGCTTCAACTTTGATTTTTCATGGCCAAGAATGTCAGGCAAATCCTGTGTTTGATTGGGTTATGGATTCAGACAATAATCTGCTTCAAATCAGTGAAGGAGAAGTTAGACTGTAAAACATAGCACAGTCTGGTTCTCAAATGTCCTCTGAAGGCCTGGTCACTAGGTGAAGGTCTTCTGGTCATTGAGCTCAAGCCCTTGCAGGGAGCTGAGAGATCCCAGTCTCTTCTTTTTCCTTCTTTTCTCTGTTTCTGGCTCAGGACCTGAGTGGTTTGCCTGCCATGTGCTCTCTACCACTGCCCACTGGCACTCTGAAGGCTCAAAGCAATGCGTTCACGTGTCCTTGAACTGGGATCTCCCATATCATGAGCCAGAATGACCTTCTCTCTCTATAAGTGAATTGCCTCATGTGATTCATTGCAGTAATGTAGAGTGCAGTGGATACAACACACAAATTAAACACCAACTCCCTCCTGCATCACCAATTCCCACCTCACTCAGTACTCTTTGTCAGTTTGCCTTCTAGTAACTGGAAGTATACAATCCCTCTTTCACTCTCTGTCTCCAGCATTTCCTTCTGTGTGCTTCTAGAAAGAAAAGGTAGCTGTGCCACCATTTTTATGTAAATTCAGGCTTAAAGTGTAATCAAATGGACTTGAATCGTGTCTTTACCACTAGTAGCATTTAAACTGACTTGTGTGTCTTGAGATCATCACCTGTAAAATGGAAGTAAGGGTAATATTAAAAATATAAGATTGCAAAGATGAATAAGAGAATTACTGCCAATAAGGTACTTAGAAGTGTGACTTGCCCATAGCAAATTCTCAATAAATATGAGTTGTTTTCGTTTTTTCTTGGTGATCTTTTCATATCAGCCTGTATAACTATTACTTATACATACTGAATATCCATAAATTTATTTTTTGACCCAGGGGATTGAATACATATCCTAACATAGGATAAGCATATGCTCTATCATTGAGCTACATCCTAAATTTATAATACTTATAGTGTATAATGCTCCCCTAATGACTATTTCTGTATTTTTGGATTTTCCTATTATAAATACTATTATATACGCCTTGGTAAATTGCAAGTATATCCATCTGATGATTTTAAATTGAAGAATCAAAGGATAAGATGCATTTAAAATTTAAAACATAATCAAATCATCTTTTTAAAAAGTGTAACATTTGTACTTCTACCATGAATATGAAAACAAACGCACTCTACACCTTTAACATTTCTTATTAGCTTTGCAAGGTCTTTCCGTTTAGATCTAAACTGCCCTCCAACTTCTCATAAATGTGGAAGGTGACTGTATCCTGGTCACTTACCACACACACTGGTGAATTCACTCAACGGTGAGTCCAGCTGTTAGGAGGTGGGCTGGCTGGAGGCAGCTTAGCAGGGCAGGACCTCGGAGGGCACATTCTCCGCCCCAGCTCCCTCACCCCCTTTCCTGGGTGACCTTGGGTTGAGGCCTCCCCAACAAGGCCCCTCTGCCACGCCGACTCTGTCCAGGAGTCAAGGCCTGGAGCCCTGAGTTTCCAGGAATCTCCCCTCCTTTCATTTGTGGGTATTACCTATTTTGTGATGGGAAAATGTCTAGGATTTAATTTGGTGGGGAAATCCAGCATACCTCACTGGTTTCTAAATAAGCTTTTAAAAACAAACCAGCCTCTTTGAGACAGAATTTGCCACCAACTTACCCATTAAATGTGTACAAGGCAATGATTTTAATGTGTCAGATTTATGCAACCATCGCCACCATAGATTTTCATGACCCCGAAAGGGATCTCTGTTCCTCTGTGCAGTTCCTCATTTCCCCCAGTTCCCACCCCCCAGCTCTGAGCAAAGATTGATCTACTTGTTCTCTCTCTAGATTTCCCTATAATGAACACTCCATGAAATTGGAATCCTACAGCATATGTTCCCATCCCGGCTTCTTAATTTCCTTCCTTTTCATGGCTAAAATCAGCCCATGATGAATACACGGTACTGTCCACTTTGTTTATCCAGTCATCAGCTGATGAGCACTGTGCTGCTTAATCTTGTTGACTATTATAAATAATATTATTACTGCCAGATGATTTTCCACTGCATAGAGATGCTGTTTTAGAGGCAGTCACTCAATTGTGAGTGAAACGAAAATTTTAATACATCTGACCACTTTCCTTGTGATGTGCTTTTGTTTTTTTGAGTTATATGAAATGCTATGTATTAATGATTTTTTAATTTGCCAAGTATAAAGCAATTATTTTACAGCTTTGTATGTTCCAATGTTTTCTCTTCCTTTAAGACTTTTGAGATTGTGTTTTGCTTAGAAAATGTTTTCAAATGCCAAGATTATACATAAATAAATTACCAAAGTTTTGAATTATTGGTATTTTCTACAGCAGACTTCAATCTTTGGCTGGAGAGGTGGTGCACGCCTGTAATTCCAGCACTTGGGAGACGGGGGCAGCAGGATTGCAGTAAGTTCCAGGCCTGGGTGAACCGCACAGTAAAACCCTGCCAAAAAAAGAGAACATTTCAATCTTTGAACCTTTTGGAAAACTTTGGGATACAAAGAGTATGATGAAGGATTCGTTTTTAAAAACTTTTCACTCCTAACCAGTTTATCCCTATCTGTTAACTCCTACACTATGTTTTCTCCCTGACCTCTGCATAAATTTGGTTCATCTACCTCTTTACACCTTAAATGTATACATGTATTTGAGTTTATTTCTTGTTATTCTATTTAGCTAATTCTTCTCTGGAATAAAACATTTTGATTATTATATATTTATAATATATGATTGTATTAATTACCCTTTCAATACTCTTATTTTTTATAATTTTTCAAATTCATCATTTTTACTTCCTGATAAAGTTTAGTATTATTTCCATGAACTTCAAAAAATTTATCTTGGTATTTTATTTGGCTTGACACTGAATCCATTGATCAATTAAGGAAATTAATGTCTTTATAATTATGAATAGTCTTTGCTGTAGGCAAAGAGGGAAAATCTGAAGTAAAAAAAGACAGTGGGGAGGAAGGGGAAGAGGGAGGCTTCTTAAGAGTCTATTTCCCTACTAATGCACTTTTTAAAATATGATATAAGTTGTATTTGCTCTCTAAATAGCACAAAATACTTTTAAAACATCACCTTCCAGTTTTAAAACATTCCGGCAGAATATGATTATTTTTAATCAATAGATTGAAAGTTCAAGGCAGAAGGTTGGTCAAATTCTTTAAATTAGATATAATCATTCTTTAATAATTTCTTTTCCTTTGGATAATGATGAAGAATTGAATGGGAAGCTGGGTGTGGTGACACACACCAGTAGTTCTAGCACTTCAGAGGCTGAGGCAGGAGGATCAAAACTCACAGCTCAGCCTAAGCACTTTAGTGACAACAAAAAATAAAAAAGATTGGAACCATAGCTCAGTGCATAGACTGTGGGTTCGATTCCATTTTGGAACAAAAGAGAGAGACAGACAGAGACAGACAGAGAGACAGAGAGAGAGACAGAGAGAGAGAGGGAGGGAGGGAGAGAGAGAGAGAGAGAAGAGAACAGAATGTGTTTCTTCACTGCAGGTTTTTGCCAGTTGCTACCAGCCTAAAATCAATGGATGGGCATAACAGAATATTGAGATATAGATAGATGATAGATGCAGTTCAACCGGTGGTGACTTTATTTTGACATAAGCTACCGCATACAAATTTACTCTTACCCTTTGACTTTTGTTGCACTGTCAAATTATTTTCAGATTACCCAAAGTGGTAGGTAATAAACAGGAAAATAGATACGCCTTTAGTCTTAGTTTTTCATGTCGCCTAATTTTGAAGTCTTCCTTGCAGAGTCACAAAATTAAAGGTTATTTTCCTGCAATTTTTCTCCTTCTAAATATTTAGACAACACACGAGGGTGACTAAATGGCTAGTTCAGATCGACCGCAAAGACAGCCGATCTGTAAAGAAAAGCTACGAGAACAGGGAGTCCAAATGCACTTGGAGTACCTGGAAATTACACCTGGCAGCCAGCGACCTTTTGTGCTTCTTTGTTGTACTGTATTTTCTGGCAGCGGGCTTTCAAGGGTACCTTTATTTCACTGATTACTAAATTAGTGTTGGATTTAATGAGAGAGATATGTCCTTTTATTTGTCCCTTTTTTTCTTCTTCTTACTTAAATAAAAAAAAAAGAAAGAAAAAGGATCAGCATCACAAAAGCTTTGTACATTTCTAGTTTGCTTTTGATGATGTGACCATTTGCTCCCATCTATCTCCATGGTAATAAGCTTCCTCCACCCCCACTTCACCGAGCCTGGATACTCAGGACGCTGCTTCAGGAGTAGGGAAGAGTTGCATGCTAAAATAATGTAGAGAAACAAATTGGTTTCTGTAAATAGGCCTCATCTTCAAAGCCTTCAAATTTTCTTCAAAATGTGATCCATTTTTCTTTGCTTGAAAGAGGTGCACTGCAGGTAAAGTATTCGAAAGTAAAAATTTACATCTCAGCAAATGCATCTCAGCCCATATTCCAAAATAAGACTTGGACAAGACTTTAAAACTGGAACAGGTCTAAGGCTTTATCTAGTCCCGGTTGTTTATTGTACACATAAGGAAACTGAGGCTCAAAGTAGCTCACATTTTGTGTTTAATTATAACTTGAGGCTGGAAGGTACACCTCCCAGCACGGCATTCCTTCCTCTGCTACAAATAGCTCAATAGTAGTTATTATTATGACAATAAAAATTGCTATTATTCATAATTAAAGCCTTTATAATTAAAACAGGCTAGTACTAGCCCATGACTAGACAAGTAAACTAATGAGATAGAATAAAAAGCCCAGAAATACCGAGGGAAATTTTTACAAGGACATGTGCCAACTCCTCTCAATGAGACAAAGGTGGGTGTTTTAATAAATTTTAATAAATGGTGCTAGAGCCAGGGGTGGTGGCACATGCCTGTAATCCCACAACTCAGAGGCCGAGGTAGGAGGATTGCTGAGTTCAAGGCCAGCCTGAACTGCATAACAAGACCCTGTCTCAAAAAACAAAACAAAATGATGCTGGAACAAATTAATTATTTGAAAAAAAAAGATAAAATCCATACCTTATACTATTCCCAAGAATAAGTTCAAAATAATTACAGACCTAAATGTCAAATATAAAATCATACAAATACTAAAGAAAAAAATAGGTAAATTCTTCTTTAATCATGGTATAGAGGAAAGGCTCAAACTCTAAAGGCAACAGTAGATATTTTCTTCTATTTATCACTTATAAACTTGACTACGTAAATTTTTTAAAAAAATGTTTTATTTGGCATGGTCAAAAACTTCACTCTGAACAAAATTTTAAAAATAAACAAACTGGAAGAAAATATCTGTAAGAGTCATGACAGTAAAGAGCTAATAGTCTTGATATATAAAGGATTCCTGAAAGTATGGGGGAAATGGACCCAAAAACCTATAGAAAAACAGGAAACTATATTAACAGAAAATACTTGTATTAAAAGGTAGGGAAGGATTAAGTTTGTAAGTCAATAAAGAAACCATCTGCAGCCAGAATATAGTATAGTGGCACAAGGGCCTGCCTGGCAAACACAAGATCCTGGGACCAAAAAAATAAAAATGAAAGAAACCATCTGTATCAGCCTCCACTAGCAAACAGAACACTACGTTAGGAGAGTTTACCTGGACTAAAGAAAATTAACAAAGAACAGTGCGGTACCCAAGTTAGTGACAACCAGAAAGCTATCACCGTTTTGGAAAGAGTATAGTGTCACCTAACAGACAAGGTCGAGGGAGGCCTCTGTGGCACCGTGACTCAGCTGGGAGGAGCGCAGAGGCCACAGTCACCCCGTCCACATCCACTAAACTCTGTGTCATCTAGCAGCAGAACCAGCCTTCCCTGCATCGGATTTCTCTGGACCAGCAGAACACTGTAGACTTGACTCTTGGCCTGTTTGTAGGCACGGCCTTGAAGACTGGCAGTTTTGTTTGCTGTCACCTGGAACCATGGCTGGAACAGTGATGGTCCATGTAAGAATGTTTCTATCCAGAGGCTGCCAGCAAGTCAGGAAGCTAAAGCTGCTACAAAAGAGGAATGAGGTAGAAGGAGAAAAGAGAGAGGGATGCCGGGGCAGCCATTCTGTGTCCTGCCACCCAAGTCACTCACCTCACTGCAGGGGCTCCCCAAGACCTTCTAGGGCAGACATGAGCCGTCCCTTGATATCCCATGGGAATGTGGTGAGACTAGTTTCAGGCTACCACACTTGTGCAGCAGTACATAACCTGAACAGACTTGGGTGCTTGGAAGTAGGGTGCTGCCCTATCAAACCCCCAAGGACCTTGGCTCTGGGTGGCCATCCGGGAGAAGCAGAACAAGAGATGAGGACACTGTTGGGGAGGTGTGAGAGTGCTCGGAATAACTTTGGAGGATAATAGTTTTTTTTTTTTTTTTTTTTTTTTTTTGGTAATGGCAGAAAGTACGGTCTGCAGTAGTGTGGAAAACAGAAGCAAGACGTCAGGAGCGGCTGGGGAGATGCCCCGCAAAACGTGGCAAGTGCCAACTGGCCTTTTCTTAGTTACATATGATGAAATGTTATACCAGCGAGCTGTTCTAACCAAGAAACTGTTCAAGTTTTTTTTTTTTAGCAGAATGGGAAAGATTTACAAAGAAGCCAGGATTTGCTAGATTAAAAAATAAAACTGTTGGACATCCCCAGAGCCGCATTAAAAGAGGCTACTGTAAGAAATGGCTTCCCAGTCAAATCCAGAGAGTGGCTGCAAGATGCTTCGTCAGAAAAATTTAAGGACAAGCCTGGTAGCGTTTCTGGGACTCTCAAAGGTGTTACTCCTAGGCCGTCTTAGCAAACAATGGGAGTTTTACTTACAGGCGATGTGTCACATCAGTGTCATGGGAAGCCCAGATGTTTCGGATGTGTAAAATGGGCACATTTGCATCTATGTCACCCGATTACTCCAACTATTAAGCCCAGGAACATCCACTCATTCTGTCTGCAGAGGACCTGCTCCTTACTACGAATTATATCAGCGTTTGCCAACTCCTGATAGATATTAACCTTCAGGATTCTCAAACAAAAATTAGAATTTTCAAGAGATTCTCAAAATTGTAAGTTATTCTTTATTTTCCACCATAACATCTTCCTTATATGGTTTTTAAAAACAATACCTGGGGCGAGGGATGTAGCTCATTGGTGCAGCGCCTGCCTGGCAAGCATGAGGTCCTGAGTTTGATTCTCAGTACCAATAAATAAATAAATAACCCACAATACCTGGCTACTAGAATAAACAGTAAGCCATTTCTTTATTATGTGGTCATACTAAAAGTTTGTGAGGTTTCCTGAAAAACAAACAAACAAAACCTAAACAAGCAAAACAAGGGATTAATAAATGCATATGTTATATATTTTATTACTATGGATATATGTATTTGGACAAGATTGCACTACAGTTTATCGATGTATAAAAATTATCTCTACTTGATATAGTTATTTGATAATAGAAATATTAAAAGATGGTAACCTTAACCCAAAATAAAGGCAAGTAGAATGCTTTAAAAAATTGAAAGATAACAGTGCATCTAAAATGTAAGAGGTATCTCTCTTGAAATTTACAGCCATGTCTGTCCTCCCACATTGACTGTAACATTGTTCACAATGACGCAAACAGGGAAACCAGCCAGGTGTTCACAAACTGATGCAGGGAGATGGACTACTACTCAGTCATTAAAAAGGATGAAATCCTGCCCTCCAGAACAATGGAAGGAAATGGGCTTACTACATTGAGGGAAATAAGCCAGGTGGAGGAAGATGAATGCCACATAATTTCACTCCTATGTGAAGCCTAAAGACCTCATCTTGTAAAAACTAAGAACAGAATGATAGCCACCAAAGGTCAGGAAAAGCAAGGTCGGACATAGATGTGGAGTGAGTGATTCGATGGACTAAGTTATAGAGTGGGAATCAAAGGTTTCTGGAATGCTATCATGCTCTGGGCCAAGTGTGCATGATGATAATTTCCTGTTTCAAAAAGCTACAAGAAAGAATTGCAAAAGTTTTGACACAAAGAAATGAAAATGAGGAGATATATATGTTTAAATTGACTTAAACATTGTACAATATATACATGAATGGAAACATTATACAATACACAATTCATATGTGTGTTTTATGTGCCAGTTGAAAATAAACTTAATTGCTAAAAAATGAGATTTCAGGCGGACATGGTGGTGCAGCCTGTAATTCCAGCACAGGGGAGGCAGAGGCAGGAAGATCACCACCAGTTTGAGGCCAGCCTGGGCTACAGAGTGAGTTCAAGGACAGCCTGAGCTACATAGTGAGATCCTGTCTAAAAAAGAGAGAGATTTCTGAGATTGCCAACAGGTCAACCCATGAAGGGATAATATTTCTAATCCTTCTTATTTAAGCACAAAAACTGTTCCAGAAAAAGGAAAGAAAAAGAAGAAATATAAAAACACATAAAGTTGGGGGCTGGGGATTTAGCTCAGCGGCATAAGCGCCTGCCTTGCAAGCAGGCAGTCGTGAGTTCGATCCTGATACTGATAAAAAGGAAAAAGACAAAAAACAAAACAAAAAAACAAAACAAAAAAAACCACATAAAGTTGTATTGTATCATCTGTTTGGTCTTTGTTTCATGACACATATTTCAGATATGGAATTTTTTTTCATTTTATACTGATGTTAGTTGAATTATTAAGAATGTATTTAGAAGCATGTTCAAGTTGGATATTAGGGAACATAATGCTTATTATATAACTCACTGCTTTTTGATAATGATGAAAAATATTAATTTTTATTTTCTCTTAAAGCCAATAGTATCTTTGCTAATTCAGAGTTTAGTTTCTGATTTCGGGATCCAATAGCTCCTGTTAGTAGCCACTGCTGTATTTCTTTCTTCTTATTTTCATTTGTTTATTTAGTGGTGCTGGAGATTGAACTAAGGACCTAGTGCATGCTAAGCTTGCATTCTACTGCTGAGCATAACCCCAGCCCCTGTATTTCTTCTGATGAAGCATATTTCCTTCACAAGTTTTCCATTAATAGTTTTGCTAATTGAGCTATTTCATTTTTGTTCGTCAAAGCAAAAAAAGCCTTCCAACTTTATATAACATTGGGTAAATATTTAATGAGAGGTATCACTTTTTCTGAATTAAGCAATTTATTTGTAATTTCTTTTAAAAGCTTATTGCCCACAGCCCAGAATTTAGCTTTTGATTATAATATTTGAATCATGACTGCTTAACGCTTTAACTGCTAATCAAACAGGTTTTAAGTGATTTAACATCTCTCCCAGTTTCACTAGGCCTTTCTGTGTCCTAGCATCAGTGATCATAAAATAACTGTATCATGATTTAGATCATTAAATTTTTCCATCCTTTATTAGAGCTTTATACTGTTTTGTAGCTGAAAATGGCTGGTAAATCCCCCCCCCCCTTCTTATTGCCTAAGAGAATTTCTCACTGGAGAAAGCTTAAAAGGTTTCACCACTTTTCCTATTCTAAGAATTGCCAGAAAGGCATTATCTTATGGATCATACTGATTGGCTCTAGCTGGACCACTGGAATCAGAAAAATGGATGCTTTCTCACCCATCCACTATTTGGCATCTGCACTAATTCTGCTTTCTCTGCTAGTTATTTTAATGCTCTATCTTCAAATTTTCTAGTAAAATCCTTCTGCTGCAGAGTGGTGATGCAGTCCACCTGCTGAAACTCGCCACACTTTCCCACTACCTGGGGTGCATTGCTCTTTATTAATATGTATCAGTGGCATTCTAAGCCAGTAGCACCTTTATTTCTTGCAAGAAGAATTGTAATACTTTCATTTGGGTTTTAATTGCTTTTTCTCAAGATTCAGAAAAATACCAATTACTGGAGGAATTTAGGGAAGACACCCTGCATGGAAATACTGCACTGTGTCAGGTAGTTCTTTAACTAGACACACCAGGTATCCACTCTCACATGAACACAAACGATGGAGGCATTTTGAGGAGCAAAACCAGGCTGGAGAAAATGGGATGTGTTGGATGGGTGTGGTGTGTTTAATTAGTGTTGAGGTTCCGTGGCATGTAATGGTAAAGTCGCAGATAGCAGTGACATAGAAGCTTGTTTCTTTCTCACATCGAAGGTGCCTGGAGGCTGGTCCTGCACGCTCCAAGCCCACGCTTTCCAGACTTCTGTCAGTCCTTCTTCCCATCCTCAAAGCCACCTCTGTGTCCAAGGTGCTTCCGGAGCTCCACTTAACAGTATCTGCACTCCTGGCAGTAGGAGACCATAAAAGAGAAGCTCTGTCTGCATCCCTGGAAGGAAATGTCTAGGCTGACCTGGCAACGTTTCCATGAGCCGGAATCATGGCTGTACCCAGCCACTGGGAAATGTAGGCTGACCCTGGGCCACTTTGCATCCAGCTAAACACCGTGGTTGTTTTACAGGTTGGGAGTGGATCGAGGAGAGCCAGTGGTCTAGGAAGCCTTCTTGTAGGAAGTGACAATCAATCTGGAATTTGAATGACAAGTAGAAGGTTTTAGGCAAGGGACACAGGAGATGGAAAATGCTTGAGGCCCTAGGTTTCAGTCCTGGGGAGGAGAGTGTGCAGAGCAGCAAAGACAACACAGTGAGGAAGGGAGGAAAGAAAGAAGGAAAGGAGAGAGGGAGGGAAGGAGAGAGAAGGAAGAGTCTGGGGTTTGGGCACTGACTAGGTAATACAGCTCTTTCCCCATCACTGTTAGAGCATTGCTCTCAATTTCTGAAAAGTTAAAAAATTAAAAAAAAATTATACTAGGAATTAATTTTGAAAGAGGAGCGTGGCATGCCTTAAATACTTCTGGAATACTTAGGGTACAGATGTAAAGGAATTTGCTCTTAAATATGCCGGAAGTAGTGCATGTTGCTTTTGGCCTCGATGCTTTAGTATGCAGCAAGCTTTTGACTGTTAGGCTTTCTGGTCTACCTGCAACATGGGAACTTGCCTTTGCTCATGCGCTGCCTGCCGGGGTGCCCTGGGGCGCTCTGTGCAGGAGACCAGCCTGCAGCGGGATGTGGGAAGGCGTGGACCCAGGTGGCTGCATACAGTGGGAGCCCACCAGGCCTATGCTCTCGGTCCACTCTCTGCGGACGTGTGACAAGAGCACAGATTCCTTTAATCATGCTTAAAAAAGAAAAAGAAAAAGAAAAAAACTCCCCCAAACTAAACAACTCTTTTAATCGTTTTTCTTTGTACGGCCATTAGGCACTTGGTAGGAATCTACACTGTAGTTTGAGCCAAGGCTCCGCAGCTGCATTTACGTTCACAAATCTGAGCTTGAGCTGTTCTGCGTGGAGCTGCTGAGCCTATTTTCAAGGTCCACTGTCCGGACTAGGTTCACAGTCGGCACAAATGCCTGTCTGCGCGCGCCCCCTAGCGGTCTGGCTCAGCCTAGCGATGGAAAGGTTCGGACACCGATATTTTCGTGGGCCGCTTTGCCCTGCAGGTGCTGGGCAGGCCGCTCGATGTCTTCTCCCTTTGTCCCTCCTTGCGGTCTCTTGCACACTGATTCGTGTGGAGGTTTGGTTAACATCTGTCGAGCTGTCCTCAGTAAGCGCGTGTCGATGAAGGATGAAAAGAATGAACAGTGTGATCTTAGAGGTCTTTCATACTCTTCACTCAAGGCGTCCGTACTCAGTAAAAACCGCAAAACCCCACTACTTACTGTCTTAAGAACTGCTTTTAAAATCAAGTATAACATATATATAAAAGCACACACAATTTAATGCATCTAGTGCATTTTCAGAGACCGATCACATCTGTGTAACTAATATATCCAGAAATAGAAATAGACTCGCACCCATGTCCCTTCAGGTCCCTGTCCTTCGTAGGGCCACCACTTGGACCTTGACCAGTGTCCATTCCTTCTGCCTGGTATTACATTTTGAAAAAATGGAATCCTATAGTATGTACTTTTTCCATCTTTTTTTTTCCTCCCAGTATTGTCTGTGAATTTCATCCTTGCTGTGTGTTTTGTTCATCCATGTGTTTCATTTTGAAAATCGATTCCAAGAGCCCCAAGCTACATTTGTATAAAAACTGCAAAAGGGCTGCTTAAATTATTCCGAGTGTTAATTAGCAGTGCCTCCTACACAGAGCCAAGCACACTCTCATGGATACCTGATGAGTCAAAGGAGGAAGTCTGAAGACGAGCTCAAGGCTTCTCAGGCAGTGACTCACAAGGACCCAGCACCTCTATTTTGTTCTAACCTGTTTGGCAGTATCCCCCCAGTCCACATGCTGGGCATTCCACACCAACACCATGCCTATCTCTGGGTCCTCTGAACATTTTCTTCTGTTTTATTCCTGCTTTTTCACTTCATGTTTCATCTCCACTGTGTGTGTGTGCCAGAGCCCTCACGCATGGGCTTCAACTCCGGTTTCCTGCCTGGATAGAGGGAGAAGGTTGGGCAGGGTTGGGGGTGACTGTGTGTGTTGAGATGTGAGGGAAGCAGGTGAAAACAGATACAAATGGTGGAAGAAGTAGAAACTGGGAAATTCTTTCACACTTCTTTTGTCTTAGCAAATGTGAAACACACAGAAACACTTGCCAGTGTAGTAAAGATGCACAGAAAGTTTAATAATGAGGTTCTCGGGTGAAGCGCTAAGGTTATACTGGAATCACAGTGATGCAAAGGAAGACTATGGTAACATGAGATGAAATCCATGTGCTTTTGTCTCTGCCTCCCCAGATGAGGGGGTAGAAATCGCCTTTGCCTTGGGCACGTGGTTGTGTTGAGGTAAATACAGCACCAAACCGACAGTCAGAAGAAGCAGGACTGAGTTTTCTCTAAGCCATTTACTGTTTTTGCGCCTCTGAGCAAATCATCCACCCTCTGGATTTCATCTATGAAGATGGGAATGTCAATATCTATCCTATAGAGCTGTGCAGAGGAGAAAAAAAGTAATTTTCCCTTTACTGAGTTCTTAGCTTAAAAAGTGAATTCTTAACCAAGAACTCCTGTAACAAAAGATAAATAAGAAAAAGGCTTGAAAATTTGATATAGTTTTATACAACTCAGGACACTTCCTAGGGAAATAAAAACCCATAGAAACAAACCCAGGTGTTTTTACTAGTAAGTCTGAAGAAGAATGGAAAGTCCTGGAGAAATATGATAGGGCAATAAAGGTCCGACCCGGTATGATAAACGGGAGAATCTTGGCAGCTCTGTTGGTTCAGATTCCCCTCTGTGACCTCCATTGTGGAGATGAGGGTGCTTCTTTCCTCTGGACACAGAGAGCATATTTCTCAGATGGGGATCTTAGGATCTGCTTTAAAGGGCAGGAAGTCCTTGCCAGGCTTTCTGACCTGCTTCAGAAGAGAGTAGATGAAATTGAAGGGTTGCCTTCTTGTTACTATCATTTTCTCAACACGTTTCTTTAGCTTAAAACATTCAGTCTGCCAACAGGCGATAGTCTGAGCTTGTGTGTCCTGAATCTCTTTCCTCTGGGTGGGGATTAAGTGACACTGCTTGAGGAAGCTCTCTGCACAGTGTGAACCTTTAACCTAACATGGAATCTTATTGTTATGGAATAATTCTATAGATACCCCGACCTTATTTAATAGGTCAAGAAGCGAGATGTAGATGTTGAAGCAACTAACAGGGGGAGCAGATTGATCAGGTCAGGAATTTAGAGAAATGTTTCCTGGAGGCCTTCCGGATCTGTCAGCTGCTTTGTTGGCCTGCGGGTTGAGTTTGGTCAAGGGGAAGGACCATCGCGGGATCTTATCGGTCAAAGAATGATTTGCCTTTATCCTTTGTTTCTGTGTGTCCATCGATTGGTTGAATCCTTCCTGTGAAGACCACAGTCTCATTAGAAAGCCTGTGTAGATGATGACTCTGAGTTGTGGCAATCACTTCTTTCCCGTGAGCCTTGAGCCTTGAGCTTGAGAGTTAGGCAGGAGTAACAGGACGTCCAACCCCGTCCTGGGGTGCTGCCCTTTCTCTTAGTGATTTCCTGACCTGGCTCCCTTGACTACAAATAGGCCCTTTATTGAAATATCCTCAGTTCTGCCACCTGTTTCTTTTTGAGTGCTGAGTGCTTCAAAATGATATGGGAAAAAAAGTTCCAGAAATGTGATTGTCTATTTCATCACACCCAAAAAGATAATTTAGCATTGGATCATGGAAGGCTATGGTATAAAATATTGTATACAAAAGTTTTCTTTGGAAAGCAATCACTAGGCATTCTAACAATGGCAAGAGCATGCATAAGAATAACTATGGTCCAGCACTCTCCATTCCAAGCAATGACATATTCACAGTGATCCTGTGGTACAAATATTATTGTTATCTCTGTTTAACAGGTGAGGAAACAGGTGCAATCTAAACAATTTAAGGTCATGCAGTAAGTGGAAGATTGAAACTCAGGTAGGCTAGTACCAAACCTCTTAACCTCCACATTATCTTCATGGTCTTTAAAATCCCCTTCCAAAGCTCTGAAGAATGCCAACCATTCCCATCTTCTGTGAACATTTCAGGAACATATTCTCCATTTGCTGCCCTCATGTCTCACCAACAAACTTGACATCATTTTCTGACTGCATTTCTGCAAAGAAACAATTTTGTTCACGTCAATAAAGATCTTCTCAGAGCACATTTTATTTAGCTTCTTTTCGATCTTCAATGTGTATTGCCACATTGGAGACATTTGACATTGATTAGCTTCTGCTGATAGAAGTGTCTGAGATGTAAAGCCTTGGATGCTTTTCAAATACATATGTGTGTGTGTGTATCTCAGTTTGCCCCTTCTTTATCCAAAATGTTGATATTTTTTTTTTCTTTTTTCCAGTACTGGGGATCAAACTCATGTCCGCCTGCTTGCAAGGCAGGTGCTTGTGCCACTGAGCTAAATCCCCAGCCCCAAAATGTTGATATTCTTGAGGTTTTTTTCCCCTAGCCCTTTTCTCTTCTCACTCTGCTGGTTCTCTTTGGGTTATCTCATCTACCACTATGGATCCAGTTGCTATTATGCAAAAATAATTAACAAGCAAGGAAAAGGGAATAAGTATGAGAATCAAATCACTCTACAAACAGTTTGTCCAAGGTCAGTGTCTGGTCCTGTCCATATCACACTTATTAAGGAATACTGGAGAAATCTGGCAAATTTAGTAGAAAGCTTTTGCCTCCAAATTGCCTATGGCATGTACTTCATGGGGGCAAGAAACAAACTGGTATCCTGTAAAGAACTGTGTCAAAGATTACCAGTGATCCAACTGGAGAAGTCATTAGCTAGAGTGTCTTGTGCAGCTGGAAATAGAAAGCTGTCCTCGAGCACAATCAGCATCTACCCGGAGTTCCTGTCTGCAGTGATTCCTTTTGCTAATACAAAGCCACCAGTGTCAGATTTTTCCGACTTACCTCTGTGATGGTAGTACTCCTTTGCTTAAACCTTCAGCAGAAAAGAAGTATGAGCAGTGTCTGAAGCTTTTCAAGGACTGACTTTAGCCTGTGTATGGCCTTATTTTCTCCAGATCCCTGCCTTATACTCTATGCTCCATGGACATTATGCTTGATGATCCTGGAGCATATCCAGATGATGTGTACATGCTCTTTTATTAGGACCTCCATGGCTTCCTGCATCCTTTTATCCACCATCCATCCATCTATTCATTCATTTATCCTCTATCCATCCTTTAAAACAGACACTGAACACTTGCTCTGGGTCTAGTCAGTGCTCAGTGTGGGGATATACCGTAACCCAAAACTATACAAGGCTCTTGTCTAATACAGCAACTGATCTAATGATAAGAGACAGTAATCAGAGTCACAGGTAAAGACATCAAATTTCACTTCTGATAAATTGTATGACCCTATGATGGTGCCATGAGGGCCTGCTATAGTTTGTATCTTGAATATCCACCCAAGACTTGTGAAGTTTGGTCACCAGCACATGGCATTACTGGGAAGCAGAACCTTTAGGGTGTGGGTCCAGTGGAAGGCAGTTAAGGTCATTTGGGGTCTGCCTTTGTAGAGGACATTGGGATCCTGGTTCTTCTTTGAACTCGTTTTTAAATCTTTCCAGCTACTAAGAGATTCTACTAAGAGATTCTACTAACAGCTGCTCTGTTCTACCACATGCTTCCTGCCATGTTGCACTGTCCCATCGCAGGCCTAAGGGCAATAATGGAGCCAAGTGACGGTGGACTGAAACCTCTAAAACCTTGTACCAAAATACAGCTTTCTTCTTTATAAATTATCTCAGGTATTTTGGCACAATAACGGAAAGCTGAGTAACAAAGGAGAGCTAGCCTAGTCAGATGAATAGAGAGCCAAAGAAAATTAATTAGGACTTCATTAAGGGTAGGGAAGGCATGTGCAAAGGCCTCAGGCAGAAGGCAGCGACAAGGTATGCTAACAGCAAAGAGTGCAAAGCAGAGGGAAAGGGTGGGAAGCAAGCGGGCGACACCTTTAAGAGGAGGGTAGATGTTTCCCTGGGGTTAGCAGGGCTATGAATGTTTGTGAGCTGGGCTGGGGTGGTACTAATACACCCAGCTTCACGTTTGAAAGATCTGGCTGCACGTGGATGATAGATTTAACGGACAAAGACCGGGAAGTGGAAAAGCAAGGAGGAGTCGACGGCAGAAGTCCCAGTGGGTGATGATAGGCTCGGACTCCTGCTTTGCATGCTGCCTTAGCGCTGTCTGGGCTACTTAACAGCTTCCTAAAAGTTACTGTCACTACCCCCACTCCAGTAGATTTCAGGTCCTGAGGACAGACAGGACTAGAAGCATGCACATAGGCTCAAGTCAAGGGGACTCTGGGATACCGCTAAACTTTAGACTCATTTATTGCTGGGGACCACAAATTCAGTGCCTGGTTTGTGTATTTCCCTGTGGGATAAAAGGAAGGATTGGGATTGTTGATGTCACTCATGTGGGATTTCCCATTGATTCTTCCAAGCATAAGATCATCTATGTCTTCTTAAATCATCACAGGATTATACTATGGGTCAAGATACTTCAAACATAGGATTATCTACACCCTCTGAGTTGGAGTCTTCGGATGAATTGCAATCCCTTGCTAGCCCCACCTGTCACTGTATAGACCAAATAAATAGTGGCTGTTTTGGAAGTGGAGGAAGTCGGATCCAGAGACACTGACTTCCCAGTCATTGTTGGAATATAATACTTGTCTCTGTTTATTTTTCTTGAGACATTCTTGAGACTGACAATTGGGACTCTTGGCTGGTTTCTCAATATTGACAATCAGGACTTGTGGCTGAGTACCTGATAATTTATATTGCTGTGACCTGACAGATTTTTTGTACTGCTCTGAACTGACAGACTTGTGTGCTGGCTGCTTGTTGGCTTCTGGCACCATCTTGACACATCTCCTCACCCCTAACACAGGCCTGAAAAATAGTTTTGTTCAGGCATGGCAAGAACCTCCAAAATCACATGCCAAAATAAAACTTTTTTTTATTGAAGATTATCTTAGGTATTTGTTATCGTGATTAAAAATTGACTAATACACCATAGTGGTTTCAAAACTGGGATCACATCAAGATTATGGTTGTAAGTTGTGCTGGTTAGTTCGTGTGTCAATTTGACAGGGTAGGGGATGCCCAGGTAACTGGTAAACCATTTATGAGTGTGTTGCAAGGGTGCTTTTGGAAAAAATTAGCATTTGAATTAGTAGGCTCAGTAAATAACATCATCCTTACTGCCATGAATAGGCATTAACAAATCTATTGAGGGTCAAATTAGAACAAGAAGGAGGAAGCATAAATGTGCTCTTTGGATAAGATGTCCATTTGTCTCTGCCAGCAGACATCAGTGGTCTTGGTTCTTGGGTATTTGGAATGGAAATAAGACTTACAGCATTGACATTCCCAGGCTGTGATGGCTCATATCTAGATGTCCCCCAAAGCCTTGATGCAGTCAGAGGCAGGTTTTTGCAGAAGTGGCTGGGTCTAGGGTGTATGATATAGAGATCAAGAATGTCGTGCTGGGATTGATTCACATGCTGGGATTAAGGGTGTGAGTGCGGTGGGTCACCTGCATAAGATATAAGGGAAGAAAGAGCTGCTTGTGGCTTGTGACTTGTAGCTTGCTGCCTTGCTGACTTCTGCTGCCATGAACTGTTTCACCTCTGCCATGCCAACCTGTGTTGGAGTCAGTCAACTATGAACTAAAGCCTCTACAAACTATAGCTAAATAAACCTTTCCTCCTTTAACTTTGGGTCTTGGGTATTTTGCCTCAGTAATGAGAAAAGTAACTGACATACACTTTTAGACTCACACTTCCCATAGAATTACACCACCAGTATTCCTCGTTATCCTGTTTGTGAACTTTATGAGACCTTGCAATCTCTATAATCATATGAACCAAATCTCATAATCTCCTCGATACAGGTATTGCTGATTTTATTTATCTGGAAAACTGTAACACATGAAGAGACTAGGCAGTGCAAAGAAATGGGGTAATGTGTAGACGACTTCAAGACTGGCCTGAAAGAAATCCTTGGCCATATTTTTTGGAGTTCATTTCTGTAATTTATTACAGGAATTCCATTCCATGATCTCTTTACTGTCACTAAAGAGAAGTTCTTGACCAATCCTAAGGTCTTCCATTGGTTTTTAAGAAAGCATTCTAAATTCCAAGGGGGAAGTCATACTCTTCATAAAGGCATAATTGATAGGCCACAAATGGTAACTCAAAAGGCACTCTCAGTGGCCATCACAGTCTGCACCTGTGTTTCCAGTGAATGATGCACTAGTTTGTTCACTGTGGCATCAAAGATGTTACCAGAGTTCTTGCACTTTATAGCTGGCACCACACAGATGGTAGGCACCCTTCTCAGAGCCCATTTATTTTCTTTTTCTTTTTTTTAAATTTTATTTTGAAAGTAGTAAAAATGCAACAGCACAAGACAGAACAAAGCCAATCAAGACAATGTGGTGAAATTGGTACATGATTTCATAGTAGGATACTGGGATAGTAGTAATAGGTACTATGGTATATCTTTTTAATTTCACAATAGTTGTCCAGTCAATTAGTTATAGCAAAATCAAACCAAAAATAGAACATTATAAAACCAATTGAGAATACTGAATAGGGAAAAAGAAACATAACACAACAAAACAGTGAAAACAACAGAAGATAGAAGGAAATTCCCCATATTTGCTATATTGCATATGGTCATCCTCCCAAGAGATGCCGAGACATCTATTCCCAGTAGCTATGGGGGGGGGCAGGGGAAGGGTGCTTGATTTTTCAGCCCATGTGGCAGCAGGCTTACAGGTAATGGTTCTCTTCCTAGCCCACACTATTGGTGCTTACTAAGAGGGAGGGTGAATAAGCTGCATGAGTCCCACCATGGCCAGATCTCAGGAGCGCTGGTTCTTCTCCTGGCCCTCGCTACAGGCGCTTACCAAGAGGGTGGGTGAATAAGCTGCCTGGGTCCCACCCATGGCCGATCTCAGAAGTTCTGATTTTCCTCCTGGCCACGCCACAGGTGCTTACCAAGAAGGTGGGTGAATAAGCTGCCTGAGGCCCACCATGGCCGGATCTCGGGAGTTCTCGAGCCCATTTATTTTCTAATATTTCTCTTTTTCTTCATGAACATCTCTTTGTCACTCCCATTCACTGTGACTTAGCTGTCATTGACTCTATCCTCCAACTTCAAGGATCAGGCCAGGCTTCACCTTTAGCTATTTAGCCTAATTTACTGCATTGGCCACACTGAGTGCTCTGGAAATGGGAACTCTCTCAAACTAGGCCAATGAGGCTTTTGTCAGACTTTGTTAGAACTCCTTGGTGGGATTCAGGATGTTGGAGGCTGTAAGCATGGTCAGAGTTCTCCAGAGAAACAGAAGCAATGGGAGATACGTAGATAGAAAAAGACTAGATAGACAGACAAGAAGATTTCTTATGGGAATTGACTCACACAATAGTGGAGATGAGGAGTCTGAGATAGGCCAGCTGAAGGCCAGAGAACTAGAAAATCTAGTAGCCTGGCCCAGTCTGAGTCCCAGGGTCTTAGGATGTGGGGGACTGTTAGGGCAAATTCTGGAAAATGAAGGTTGGAGAACCTGGATTCCTGACACCCAAGGACAGAAGGTCCATGACCCAGCTCCAAAAGGGAGGGAGAGTTTGCCTTTCCCATGTCATTTTGCTCTGTCTAAACCCTCCATGGGTTGGAGGATGCCTGTCCATGCTAGGAAAGTGTGACTGTTCCTTTTGAGGTCACTGACTCAAATGCCAGCTTCTTCTGGAAGCACTTGCACAGGCATGCCCAAAAATCCTTTAGCAGTTGGTTGGGCATGCTTTAACTACCCAAAATTGATCATCACAACCACTATTCTGAAAAGTGCCTTCTTGAGAGGAAGCCAACACAGAGCTGAAGGCAGGAGGCTACAGAGAACTCATTTTCTCATTCGAATTCTTGCATCTAGGAACACTGTGACTCCCATCAAAACATGGTTGAGCCAGGAAGGATAGAGAGCCAGGGTTCCAGGTCTGTCAACTAGGATCGAGTCTTAAGAGGCTATGATTTCCCAGTGCACAAAAGTCTGCACATCAGAGCTGAAGCATCACACTCAGAACATTAAATGCCATCTCAGTTGTGTTACATGGATCAGTCTTTCTGCATGTTGCAGGGGTGGTTACAGGTCTCCTGCATGGCCCAGCTCACAGTACTCTCGGGCCATTCTCACATTCACTCATCCTCAAGCCACTCCCTTCTTCACAAATTGATAAAATCCAGTATAGCCCTGAGTTGAGGCCTTTGTTCTGATGGACCTTCATTCTGGCCGTACTTAGGACTCCTTGACCTCCATAATTATTAGATTGGAATTAATTCACTAGAATTCCAATAACTTTTCCGTGGGATTACAAATATAAACTTCCCAGAGATGAGGACAGTGAAGGGGTCACTATAGAGTAATAGTAAATTCTCTTTCTGTTTAAACTTGTGTGAGTTAGGTTTTATTTTAAAATGGTGATAGGGACTGAACCCAGGGAACACTGAGCCCCATGCTTAGAACCTTATTTAAAATTTTATTTTGAGACAGGATCTTGCTAAGGTAGCCCAGGCTAGCTTTGAACCTGAAGTTGTCTTGCTCTGGCTCCTACAATTACAGGCATTCATTGCTGTGTTTAACTGTTGCCTTTTTTTTTTTTTAATAAAAAAGATTTGAGAGTCTTACTGTGTTGCCCAGGCTGGCCAAGCAAGCTTCCTGCCTCAGCCTTCTGAGTAGCCAGGACTACAGGAGAACGTCACCATGCCAGATTCAGGGTAGCTTTTAGTCGCTTGAAATAGAAAGAGTCCTACCCAATACATTAAAGCAATGATCTCAGTTCAGAGTTATCTGTACTGCTACCCTCTGTGAGTTAATCTCACCTTCCCTGTTTTGTTAGAAGACAGGAATGGAAGCCAACTATAGGTCAAGCATAACAGCTGCTGCTAATCTTCTGTTAAATGACCTCTAAGGAAAGTTGGATCTCAAGTGTTCAGAGGGTTATGGGTAAAACATTGAATACTTATCCTTTAGCCGATGAGCTCTTTGTTCATTCAGGCTTTTCTTTAAGCAATCAACTTTATCTTTAATTACAAGTTTAGATGAAGCTATTGAAAGTGTCTAATCAACTCCATCATTGAAAATATAAAGTGGCAATGCTTCTAAATTAAGAATTTATTTGCTAATTTTTCTGCTTAACTAAGCAGCAGTCATACCGGGGACATAAATGTGTTCAGGAGACTCTTGGTGAGTAACGAATTGAAGGAATAGTGTGGCATCAAAGCATCTATTTGTGGATATTCCTCTCACCGCATATTCACTCTGGTGCCTTTTTCAGTTCCTACTGGTTCAGGTGCACGCAGTCAGCAGCAACACCCATTCCTGGAGTTTTGCTCTTCTAAGCATCCAGTAAGAATGTTCGCTAGCCCAGATATGTGGAACCTTGACAACTTGGGTGTTCTGATGTTCCCTACTAACACATGAGCTACCTGGTGTTCTTGAAGCAATCGAGGCAAACAAAACCCCAGACTTCTATCTCAACGTTGAGCTACTTCTTTTCACCAGCTGCCTGTCCTTCTAATGGAATGGTATTTTGCTTCACTGCCTGTGACTCCTTGCCTGAGTTCTTTTCTTGGACAGAAACAGACCTTGGCAGTGGCCTAGTTGGTGCGGATCCCTGGAAACCAAGTCCCTCATGTCCATCTTTACTGCTCCTGCTGGTATCTTTTAAGGACTCAGTGTCAGGCACAGCTGCTGAAGTTCTGTTGCTATGTTACTCATATGTCCATTTCCATTACAAAATACTTGAGGCTAGAGATTTGTTCAGTGGCTTAAGTGCCTACCTGGAAAGTGTGAGGTTTTGAGTTCGATCCCTGTTACAAAAAAACAAAAATACTTTAGTGACGGAGTCAACATATAAAATGGAAAAGTTTATTGTGGCTTACAGTTTTGGAGACTTAGTCCATGGTGGGACAGACACAGTGCTTTGTGGCTGAGGCCACATATCATGGCAGAAAGCATGAGGCGGAGGAAGCTGTTCACAATCATCACAGGGTGGCTTGGAAATGAAAAAGTGAAAAGAAACAATATAAGGTTTCACTGTCTCTTTCGAGGGACAGCCCCACTACTGGACTTCCTTTCTGGGGTCTGACCTTTTGATGGGTCCACCACCTGTCAACAGCCCCATGACCTGGGGACCAGATCTTAATGGATAGTTCTTTGGAGGACACTTACCCAAACCATAGCACATGTTTTATCTGGTTTTCTTTGCCAGCGTTAAGAGTTTAGAACTCACCAGTATTTGTGCCTCTCTTTGGGCCTCAGCAGTTAGTACTGTGAACCATTCCCTGGAGAAAGCAGCCTCCCCAGCACCGGGTTCAATAGCACCAGCTCCACTGCATAGGTTCCTGCCTGCCAGCTGCTCCCAGGGGCCTCCCAGGTCGGGGCAGCTCTTTCCCTCGGCTTTTTTTACACTATGCTTCCAAGCTGGAGCATTTCATCTCTGTCTTCTAAAGACAGATACTTGGTTTCCTCTCCTTGAAGTAATTATCTAGGTAAGAATGCTCCTTTATTAAAAAAGAGTCTTTCTTTTTAACTCAAAATACTTAACAATAATCATATGCATCCCATATGGGCTTTTCAGTTCCAGGCTAATGAAATTTCTCCCCCCACCCCTCTCCTTCTTCCTCTTCTTTTCCCTCCTTGTCCTGTCTCCTTTTCCTCCTCCTCTTCCTCTTCTCTTTCTTCTTTCCCTTCCTCTTCCCCTCTCTCTCTTCTTCCTCCTCCTCCTCTTCTTTCTTCTCCAAATGTTCAACAAGGGAGGCACCTCCATCTCTAAATCTCCTGTCTTGGCAGGATTTATGGCCATCTCTTGCAAATTAGTCCCTGCTTCTAAAGGGACAAAGTGACACTTGTCAACAAGATGGTTGCTAGTGGTGGCAGCCTGTCTTAACTTTCCTTCTCAGCTCACAGATAAACAGGTTCCCTCTGTTCTCTGGGAGAAGCCATGGATGCATACTCAGTGTTCCCTGATTTGTTGGGCTATAAGCATATTCCACAATTTCATTTGCTTCCCTGGTTTGCCTTGTATAACTCATCTTTGTGAAAACTCATTGACCAGGCTCTTGGCACTGTGCCCTAGAGATACAGAGATGGTTTACTGAGCTGATTCCTTCTCTGATGAAGGCAGGGTCATCTCATGAGAGCAAACTGCTAAAGTCCAAACCTGCACATGAATAATAAGTATTTCTCTTGAAGCCAGGTGTGGTAGTACACACCTGTAGTCCCAGCACTCAGGAGGCTGAGGCAGGAGAATCACTGCAAGTTCGAGACAAGCCCGGGCTACAAAGTGAGCTCAAGTCACTTTCATCTTCTTGAATGGTTTCACACTGTCTTGATATGTTTGATGCTATAGTATATGAAGTTATACTCAAATATTTCAAGGAAAGAGACACTATGGTAACTACTAGTAAGTCGGGTTAGCTTGTGGTGAAACACTATGTTGCTTAAATTGTTCTGTTCTGACCTGTATTGTTGTTATATTCTCTTTTATCTCAATCTTCCCCCTTTTTAAAATTTTTTTATTTATTATTATTATTTATTAATTAAGGGAAAAAATTTTAAAATTAGCAGGATATATTATAGTAACTTTTAAAATTTCCTATTAACTTGATTTGAAGCCTTGTATTGCTCTATCTTGTTTTGAATGATTTTACTCTATTCTGTTCTGTTTGATAGTATCAAGTTGAAGGTATAAGCAACTACTTTGAAGACAGTAAGATTCACTATGATGCCTATTCTGGTTTGACTATTATCTTCTTTTGAAGTCCAGTAATGTCTCCAATGTTTAGGTTTTATTGGTTTTGTTCTGTACTGTTTTGTTCAATTTTATTATACCTGATGATATAGGCAATTCTTTTTAAGGTAGCAAGAGGCATTATGGTAACCATTGTTGATTACCTTGTATTCTGTTTTCATATCACGTACTATGTCCATCCTTTGTTTTGACTGACTGCTTTGTTTTGTCACATTTGGTTTTATTCTCTTCCAAAAAAAAAAAAAAGTAATAAGAACTATGGGAGTAATAAAACCCAAAATGTGTAAACGTTATTGTAAAAGAGAGGAAATGAAAGTGCTCTAAAGGACACAACTGCAAGTGTGTTTAGGTGTGTAAGATAGATGACCATATTACTAAGTTTTTGTTGGATCATTGAACACAACTATTTGCAGTCTCACTGTCTGAATGTCTACTTTGTATGCTTTAATTTTGTAACTTGAACAACTATTTCTAAGATGACAATATGTCATCTATTAACCTAGTGATTTCTTACTGTTTATTTTTTTGAAATTCTGTATTACTTGTACCCTTTTCCTATTTTTTTAAATAAAATTTTTTTTAAAAATGAGCTCAAGTCCAGTCTGAACTGCATAGCAGCATGCTGTCTCAAAAAAAAAAAAATTTCCCTTGAAAGCAGGAAATTCGCTGGTCTCATCTTTTATCATCCTGCTGATCACCTGCTCTAAAATGACAGGAGTTACACAATCCAAGGTGGTTTTGTGGATTCCACGGCTTTGAGCCTCCAAATATCTTTCACTTTTGAACTTGAAAGATTCCTCTGTTCTCTGTCCTCTACTTCCAGGCTGCTAAGTGGCAAATTTTCCCTGCCTCTCCCTCTGGTCCTTTCCTTCTTATTTTGGATGAAAAGATTACAGCCTGTGAGTAAATTACTCCAAGAAATGCCACATCCGGGAAATAATATACATGGCTTTCTGTGGCCATCCTTCTGCTTCTTTGTCTTTTGCCCAAACGTCCTCATCTACAGAGCTTAGTGGTAAGAGGTGAGCATTCTGGAGTCAGAAATCCAGCTTCAGATCCTGGTTCTGCCCCTGCTACCCATACTACTGGGTTAATCTTTTCAAATTGCTGAACTTTCATTCATGTTAAATGCAAAAACAATTCAAACCTAACTCATGGCTAATGTGAAAGAACTGGACAACTACACAGGTGGAAAGTGATTGGCACAGTGCCTAGCACACTGGAAATAGTCTGAAAATGTTGTGAATTATTATTATTACAGATCACAAGGCAGAGGAAAATGCAGTGGACGCCGCAGGACAGCCTTCCAAGCTGCTGCTCTCCCTGCAGCTGTTCAGTCTTGGCTCACGGATGGGTGGGGTCAGTTTCACAGAACCTGAAGCAGCTCTTGGGTCTGTGGAAACAGATTCCAGATGCTTAAAGAATTTCCATAATTTCCTGTGTAATGAAGCCTCAGTAGAGAATCATTTGAGCAGTGTCAGTATTCTCTCTAAAATGACTGTGATGTGTATTTATAACTCATGGGGAATTTTTTGCTTGCACTAATAGAGACATTAACAGTCGAGGGGTTAGTTTCTTTCAGCCTTTATCATCAGGTGTGCTGTTGTGTTCATTCCCCTCATCCCTGCTACCTTTTACCTTCTGTCTTTTTTTAGAAAGACTTTCGTTTTTTTCTTATTTTCTGACACCACAAGATGTTCTAAATTTATCTTGTATTTTCCAGCACTGTTTTTTTGTTTGTTTTAGAGAACAAAACAAAGCAAAGCAAAGCAAAACAAAACAAAACAGAACAAAGCAGAGCAGAGTAAAGCAATGCAAATAACACAAGATTTCAGAAAAAAGACAGCAGGAAATCAACAGCAACTACCACGTCTCTTGTTTTCTTCTTCAGCCCTGGTTTTAAGCACTCTTGTAGGAGCCATGATTCTTCTTACTGGAAAATATTATTTAAATACCAAGGTCTAACTACTAGGTATGTGCTTATCTAACTGACATATAACAAAAATCAGTATCTATCTGCTCATGGAACCGTGAGTTTGTATTGAAACCTCAGATCCATTTCAACCACAACATGTTCATTTTGACCTTCCCTCTTTCTTTGTTTATATCTTCTTTCTTATTGTCTATAATCCATTTACTGATTTTTTCATGCTAGATCCATGTAGCCAATATTTGGAAATGGTAACCTATACGACAGTGAGAAATATTTTTATTAACCAGATAACACGTTTATGTGTAGTTTTTTGTCTACAGTGTTATAATGCACAGTCATGATATTATTTGCCTACCAACAGCAAATTTCACAGGTCTAGAAAAAGACATTCCTAAAATTCATATGGAACTGGAAGAGACTCAGAATAGCAAAAACAATTCTGGACAACAAAAGCAAAGCAGGAGGCATAATAATACCTGGCTGCAAGCTATACTGCAAAACAACAGTGATAAAAACAGTATGGTACAAAAACAGAGACTTGGATCAGTGGAACAGAACTGAGGATATAGAAAATTCCCCTGACATATTCAGCGATTTGATCAACAAAGGGGCCAAAGGCATATGTTGGAGGAAAGATAGCCTATTCATCAAATGGTGCCAGGAAAACTGGTTATCTGTGTGCAGAAGATTGAAACTGGACACATATCTCTCACCACATATGAGATTAAAATAAAAATGGATCAAAGCTCTAAACATTAAAACAGAAATTTTCAGCCTACTGGAAAATAACCTATGTAAAGGACTTGAACATTCATGAAGGTGACCACAGAGGTAGTGCTGCTAATCAGTTGGTTTTCTGTGTTAATTTAAGCGTTTGTTCCAGGCTAAGTAACTTGCCTGATGAGCTAGTGGCTGGCAAGCATAAACGGAACTCTCCATGCCCGTAGTCACAGCAGAGGCCTGAGTGGCCTGAGCCACTGGAACAGCTCTGAAGGCCAGTGGCAGTACGGCTGAGGCTGCTCAGCTGTTCAGGGGCAATAACTGCCATCCTCAGAGATGAAGTCGTTCTCTGAAGCAAACACTGACTGCTCGGACTGTCTCTGATCTAGTTCCATGAGGCCTTGTCACTGTTACACCTTTTACCTCAGCTGTTCTGTGCACTTCACTGCATGCCCTCCAGTACGATGTACCCAGTCAACAGTGGGCAGTTCTGAGAAGTCTCTCTTAGCCACAAGAGCTCTGACTTTCCCTGGGCCCCCAAATGCCACATTGCTTTTGTCTATTGTCCTTCATCCTTCACTGCGCCCTCACCCAGAAGAGAGACCACCCAGCCCCTAGTAGACTTAGGATTTTCTAAACATAATCTCTATGGCACAAGAAATAATGGTAAGAATCAACAAATGGGATTATAGGAGACTAAAAAGCTTCTTTACAGCAAAAGAATCAGTCAGTAGAATGAAGAGACAACCTGCGGAATGGGAAAAAATTTTCAGCAGCTATTCCTTAGGACAAATATCAAGAATATACAAAGAACTAAAAAAAAAAGAAAGAAAAAGAACCGCAAAACTAAACTAACTAAAATTAAAGATCTAGTCAATAGCAATGAATAGACATTTCACAGAGGAAGAAATACAAATGGTCAACAAATATATGAAAAAATGCTCAGCCCCTGTAGTCATTAATGCTAGTCAAAACAGTACTAAGATTCCATCTTACTTCAGAAAGAATGGCCATTATTGGGAACAACAGTAACAAACACTGGTGGAGCTGTGGTGAAAAAGGAGCCCTCCTTCCCTTTTGGTAGGAATGCAAACTAGTACAACTATGACAGAAATCTGAATGGAGATTTCTCAAAGAACCAAAATAAGAAATTCATATGACCCTTCTAGGTTTCTTCCTCAAAGATCTTAACACATTATTCTACAGTGATACATGCATACCAATGTTTATAGCAGCACAATTCATAATAGTTAAATCCTAGAGGCAGCCTGTACCCCATCAACAGATGATTGGATAAATTTCTTTATGGTGTCTATATGTAATGGAACACTACTTAGCCATAAAGAATGACAGATTTGAGACACTGGTAAGAAAATCGATGTGCCTGGAAAATATAATATTGAGTGAAATATACCAGACACCTAGGTTTAAATAGTATCACTCATTTGAGTGAAGCAAAGTACAAACAAAGAGAATGAAGGATGGACAGAAGGGGATAAGGAGATGGGTCCCCTGAAATAGAGAGGTGGTCTAAGAGGAAAAAGCAGGAGGAGTTGTCGGAGGGGAAGAGAAGTAGAATAAAGATTTGTTATACACAAGAGCCTAATAACCTCAATTAATGTATACATTTTATATTACAACATGAGCTAAGATTAATAATGTCAACAAGAATGAAAAATAGGATAGAGGAACTAGAGGAGGAGGAGGGGGAAAAAAGAAACCAAGCTATGGTAGGTACATGTAACCACTCCCCAGGATAATTATAAACTGCACAAACTGCAAACATTAAAAATTAAACAAGATATCGTTTGCCTCAGTTTCTTAGTTCTTTTCTTCTCTGCCTCATTCAACGTGGTTATGGTATTCGTTTGCAATTCAGGTAGGTTTACTCATTGGTGTTTGTGTCCGCTTGGGGCTCACCACGGCTTGGCCGCTTTGAATTCTGGGTTAATTCTGAGTATGCGAAAGCAGCTCTGAATCTGAGTTGGAGTTTCCCGGGAAGATACACTCAGAGGTCAGAGCCTCCTCCACCCAGCTACTCCATCCTCACTCCCTCCTCCTTCCTACCCCACTGCCCCTGCACCCCATCCACTTTTTAGTATGTGTTGCCTTTCAATAGAATGAGGTTTCTGGAGTCTTTACAGTCACAGCAAGGGGCAGTACCAGCTTTGACAGTGTTATGAGGTTCATGTCCTCAGCCAAAGAGCAAGGACACATTTGTGCGAAGATGAATTTACTGGAATTACTTGGAACAAAGGAGCCTGGGCCCTGTGGGAAAGCACAGGCAGCTCAGTAGGATGTCAGGAGTGGCTCTTGCAGGATATTTTGTGTCCTGCTAGGTAGTTTGGGGGATGGTCAGAAAGCAGGCCCAATTGTTTAACTGGATACCTAAATTTTTAAAATCTAAGGTGTGGGAAAGATGCCATAAAGCTGATGTTGGGGAAAATAGCAGGCATCCACTTACTAGCTAGGAGGGAAGCCATTTGGTTATTTTTATCATCTGTGCAGTGTTTCTGTTCTCTGGTCTCAGACGTGGTTCTGCATGGGCTCATTTTCGTTTTCTATCAGAATCACAGAGCAACCTCATCTGATGTTGATGCATTGTAAACTGTTTATGTTCAGTAAGGAAAGTGGCAGCCTAGTTATGAGTGCCGACCCAGATCCCAGCTGTGACCTGACAGAGCTGTTGCTCTGTGCTTTCTGATACCCACTGGATCTGCCCCACAGGAATCACCTGGTGGAGCAAGGGAGACATTCAGGGAGAGTGGGTCTTAGGGCACAAACTTCACCTAGCTAATAAGCAGTTAACAACTGTGTCCTTCTTTTGGGACACCTCCTTGCCAAAATGGTTGTGAAACTACTGAATTGCTTCCGATATTTTGCAAATAGTTTTTGTCCTGGCCCTTTAGGCACACTCTAGTTGCTCCCTTGGGATCCTGATTGAGCCTCAGGACCCAAAGCTGGCCTGTGACCACTGGCCTGGTGAGGCTGTGCTTTTACCTTATTGATGCTTAAATGCCATCCCTGGACATCTTGCTGAGCTCACTTCCACAGATGCGTATTAAAAGCTAATAGCACTTTTTCTGTTTTTCCATATAAACCAGCTTGGTGAATACCTGTCTCTCTTAGATACCAGTGACTCTACGTACGTATATGATATCTATCCTCAGAGGTTTTAGAACATTTGGTTGGGCAGGAAGACTTAGAAACTGTCAGTCAATGAGTCTGAATGGTCTCTTGAGCTCCAGTCACTCATGATCAAGGCAGTTTGAACTGAAGACAAGAACTGTAACTTTTACTTTCTTCGAACATTATTCTAATATTCATTACAGAAAAAAATCCCAGAGGGTAGATATATTAGTCTGCTTTCTGTAGCTATAATGAAATATTGAAAGCTGTATACTTTACAAATAAAAGAGGCTTATTTTTGCTGTTTTGGAGGCTGAAAACATTTAAGATCAGTTTAGGTTCTAGTAAAAGTTTCATGGTATACTGGCCTCCCAATGGAGAGAATTTGTGCATAAGTAATTATATGAGGAATCAGAAAGTAAAGAGATTCAGGGGGCAGGTTCACTCTTTTTATAATGACTTATTCCCTTATTCCTAAGGGAATTAGTATCCCACAAGAGCGATACTAATCTCTTCCAAGATGGCATGTTTATTGATTTGTTTTTCACTGGGCCTCACTTTTTAAATTGTCTATCACCTCCCAACACTGCCATACTGGAGACCACATTTTCACACAGTGAAACCATATCCAAACTAGAGTATTAAATCGTACAATTTAGAGATCAACATCATTAGTGTTGATTTTTTCAGACTCTTTCAAACACACACACACACACACACACACACACACAGAGGAAATGAGAATGGGATTATACATTACATGTTATTTTGACAAATGTTATTTTACTTAAAATACCATGAAAATATTTCCATATCAGTGGGTATAGACCCCATATTATCAATAGCCAATTGATACACACGTATTCAACAATGACTGTTGTGGATATTTAAAAATATGAAAATTTCCCTGAAGTTATCAAGCTTAAAAATGGTAATTATACCATTAATCACTGATATTTTAGGTAATTAATAAATATTAAATAAATATTAATTCTACAGAGATATCAAGCAGAACAGAAACTTTGGTTTAGATTTGGGGTTCATATCTACATTTAAATGAGTTGAAATTTAAGTACTTAATGACATTATAAAAGATCAGTGGAAAGGGGTCTTCCTCTATCTCGGCCATAACAAGTTATGGGGGAAGACAGTATAAAATGGGTAAGATCAACAATTAAAAAATGCGTCATATCCCCAGTATCTCATGGAAAAAACTTGGGGCCTTTATTTCTATGACCATCATGAATATGACCCATGTAATCCAACCCTACAAGGCAACTTCCTCATTCTACAGGTAAAACCCAGTAACCCCAACCTCCATCAGCATTCTAGTAATACCTACCTCACTGGCACAAGTATTCTCCCAGCAAGCTCAACCCATTCTCCGGCTTCTGTCACAAACATATGCTACTCTGTCACACTCCGCAAATCTTACAGAGTGCTGCTGGCTTTGCATCCCATACCAACAAAATGTTTATATGGCTGCCCCCACATACTGGAATGCCTCTTCCCTATCCCAGCCACAGTGGGACGTTTATCTACAGTCCTCCTGACTGGCTGACTAACCTCACTTGCCTTGGTCTCAAAATTCTTCTCCCCAAATGGGGGGACCTCCCCCACTGCACCCACATTACCTCCAACCACTAGCCGTCTTCCCACCCCAGGGCTGGCTTATAGATTGCCAAACAGGGGCCTACACTTGCCTTCTTCCTGGGGAGGAGGGTTTTGCACGCTAATCCTTTTAGTTCCAGCCCTCACAGTAAACTCTCAGGAGGCCATGGAAACCTTTTTCTTATTCCAAATTGACAATACACACTTCACCTGGGAAAGAAGGCCCGTCCACGTCCCAGGTCTTCTTGGCCCAGGCACTCTCTCTCTACTCGGAGGTGGCCTCCGGGCAGGGGAAATAGGCACAGCGGCCCATTGTTATCATCAACTCTCCCTGGAGCTTCACCAACAGATAGAAGACATAACCAAACATAACATAACCCATTCACTCGAGAACTAAATAATCAGCCTTGTAGCTGTCACTCCCAGAGCCCACAAGCTGTAGACAAGAGAGAGGCACCTGTGCTACGCTGGAAGAATGCTGTTTCTTTATCAGTGAGCTGGGAATCATCATGGACAAGGCAGAAGGTCTCCACAATTACGTAGACAAAAAGCACCAACAGCTAGGCTATGGATGTTCTTCCTCACCATGGTCCTGGTGGAGACCCATTCAGGTCATGGAGTCCCTTTCTTCTACTTCTCTTGGGTTCTTTAATTATGATAATGACCTGCGTCCTCATAGCACCTTGTCTTTTAATCTTTTATCTACGAGGCAAGCATCCACCAACGATAAACTCCCTACCCCGGATGGAACACCTGGTACCCACATGGGCATCAACCGTCATCCCATCAACCTTCCCGAACCCCAACACGTTGCCCCCATTGAGCAGAAAATAGAAAGAGTCATTGCTCTTTCCAGCAACAGAGAGACGGGAATGAAAGGTTTCCCTCGTATAAATTACAGGACATTAAGGCAGTGGTCGAACAGGGCGGAAGCCAAAGTAAAAACGACACTTACCCTGACGAGCACTTCCTCCTCCTTCCCCTTCAGCCCTGATTACAAACTTCCTGTTTCCTTTCCCGCGAAGAGAAATCCAGTCAGTTCCTCACACGTCAGTTCCTCATACATCATCATGCCCACCCAAGCGCCACTTCCGGCCAGAGGTCCGGTAACCCTCATCTCCATGTCCTCAATAAAAGAATCCTTTTTCTTTCTTTTTGCTTCTCTATTGTACCGAAAAAACCCTAACAATTTAAAGGGTATTTTTTGGGGCTGGGGATTTAGCTCAGCGGCATAAGCACCTTCCTTGCAAGCAGGCGGTCGTGAGTTCAATGCCTGGTACCGATAAAAACTGAAAAAGACAAAAAAAAAAAAAAAAAAAGGAATATTTTTTTTTAAATCTCAGAAAACTACCTACTCCATTTAAGAAACAAAGCATCCTATAGGGAGTGTGAAGCAGATCTCTAGGTACTCTGCAAATACAATCTAAATAAATTAACTTTTTCATTTGTTGTCCATTTGCACCTAGTTGAACCCAGGTGGTTTCTACTTTCCAATGGTTAGTAGTATTCCTAGAAAGAAATTATTCCTAGATTGCTTGCTGAATAAAACCACCTGTCCTTGTTAACCTCTTCAAGGACAAAACCATGGTTCCATAAAGGGCAATGTTTAGGGGAGGGGAAATACGGTACTGTCTGTACTTAGAGAGGGATAATAAGGCATGGAGGAAATGCCACCTTTGGGGGCACCCAGAACACCTGGAGACATAGTTGTTTTTGAAAGAGTTTTGGCCCAGACAGGACGCTGTAGTCAGGAAAGCGTCAACCGGAAGCAGGAAGCCCCTATATCCTCCACCCCTAGGAATTTACCTTTGACGCCATCTTCCCGTCCCTGGGAATTTACCTATGGCAGGAAACCTAGGACCAATGGGCTACCTATACATCCCTAATGCCTGCCTTAGGTTCCACCCCAAACCGAGGCAATTTACATACCCCCACGGCCCTGTGTCTGCCAGAGAGATCACCGGTCGCCAGTAGTGGGGGTGCTGGTCATCTCTCTCTCCGTGTTCTCAGAATAAAGGCCGCTTTTTATTTTATACTTTTCATCTTTTGGAAATAATCCTGGCAGTTTTCATCTGCTTATTCAGGAGTCTTAATAGAGCAGTTAGCTACTACTTTTCATCCACCCAAGCTCTCTTCTCTCAGAGAGCAGTTCCACTACAGGCGGTGCCAACAATCACAAAGTCTCTTTCTAACACAGTCGCTGGTGTGTGACTAGGACTGGCCAGTTGGAGTACATTGTCCTCGAGGACATTCTCATGGTTCAGGGACAGCATCTCACCATGTGCAAGACCAACAGGAATCCTTTTGAGACAGCTGGTCCAGAGGCTAAGGGACAGAGAAGGGGATCTGCAACTGTAGCCACCAGACAAGCCCAGCATGTCTAGGGACTGTCTAATGGGAGACGCCTTTCAGGATGAAGCCACACAGAGGAAACCACACCAAGGTTAAAAACCCTTGACTTCATCTCTGTGACTTTCCAGTTCTGCAACTCAACTAATCCTGTTTTAATTAAACTCTTAATTTTTAGTTTTGCTGTGCTGGGGAAGGAACTCAGGGCCTTGTGCATTGTAGACAAGTGTTCTACCCTAGCAACCAAAGAAGCTTAATAAACTTTAGAATTATAAATTCCCATAAGTAAGAAGAGATCCCAGAGTTAAGCTCAATTCCCACCTATATCCTGTTGTGAATATTTGAGCATCTCAATGACTAGAATGTTTACCTTTGTGTATGACAGCCCACTACATTGCTGTATACCTCTAGTTACCTGAAGGTCTTTTTTAAAAAATGTCAAATCCATATCAGCCTCTTCATAAATTATACCTATCAGTATTTATTCTGTATGAGACTCACACAAAAAATTAATCTAAGCTCCCTTATGTTACCCTTTCATGAAAACACTAAATTTTTCTTCTCTAGTATCAGGATTCTCAAACTTCAAAGGGAACAATTTTTAGACCCTCATCTTTAGAAAACAGGATGTTTCAGTAATAATCTTTTTATAAGGCATAGCCTAGAACTGAGCAATTCAGTTGATGAATCTGACGAATAGTAAACTTACTTTGTCCATTCCAGACACTGTAGGTCTACAAGTACTTTTTTTTTTGTACTGGGGATGGAACTCATGAGCTCATGCTTGCCAGGTAGGCGCTTGTGTCACGAAGCTAAACCCCAGCAACAAGTATATTTTCAATTATATTATTTTTACCTAACTGTATCATACTTAAGATATCCTTCATTAAGCTTCAGACCTTGTTGTAGTCAGGGTTTGCAAAGGAAACAATATAGGACACATAATTTTATATATTCACCCAAAGAGTTAAATGTGGAAGCATACAGGGGATCTGTTCATGTACTAGAGACCCAAAGAATCCAGTTGAGGGCCTGAATCCCATGACAATGTCTTACATGAATCCAGCTTAAGACCTAGGGCCCATGACAATGCCTTCCACAAGTCCAAATGGAGGCCTAGAGCCCACAGCAATGTGTCTTGCAAGTCTGTATTAAGGATCTGTGCTCGGAAGGCCCAAAGGTCAGCCATTAAGATAGAAAGCCTGCACCAGTGGGATGAAGGATCTGTGCCAGCAGGCTGAGGATCTGCACTGGAGCCAGGAAGCAACACTCAAGGTAAAGACGAGAGCTCCCTGGAAGAGTATCACAGCCACCCTCAGCATCAGCAAGGACCCAAGCTCCTTCAGCAATGAGAACAGCTGAGTTCATATCAGGAAAGCCAGTGTGACAAGCTTCACCAGGAGAATCAAGAGCACACCATCTTGCTCCCCAGTTCTCCTTTTATGCAGTTGGCAATGATTCTCAGGTGATTCAGTTCAGCTGGGTGTTACAAGCTGGCCATTAAGGAGCTGGGGATACAGCTTAGCAGCACAGGGGCCTGCCTGGGGAGTGCAAGGCCCTGAGTTTGAGTCCCGGTTCCAAGAAACAAGCTGACTACTAGTTAATCTACCACAGACCTCATGATAACTTTTTTAAATGCACAGACTCAAAATACGTGGGACAATAAAGATAATAAAATACAGCATTCGTAGTGAACATTTAATGGGCTATCACATGGCAGGGTTTTTTGTGTGTCTTTTTTTATTTTTTTATTTTTTGTCTTTTTGAGACAGGGTCTTGCTATGCAGTTCAGGCTGGCCTTGAGCTCACTTTGTAGCCCAAGCTGGTCTCGAACTCTCAACGATCCTCCTGCCTCAGCCTCCCGAGTGCTGGGGTTACAGGTGTGAGCTACCACGCCCAGCCACATGGCAGGCATTTTAAAACAGGATATATTATTGTTTACATCTCACAAAACTCCAACTGGGAAGAGTAAAACACTGCACCTTAGAGAGGTTAAGTAACTTTCCTGATGTTTTTAATGAACTCATGGTAAAGTTTGGATCCAACTTTGAATCGCAAAACTGGATTTCAGACTATTAAGACTGTGAAAACAGTGCCTCCAACAGAAAACTAGCTCTCTGAGAATGGTGAACTCTGTGATGACCGAAGTCTTTCAAAGGCTGTGGTGATCATGTGTGGGAGTTTGTTGAATTTGTTTTTATTGCAGTTTTTAAGCTTCTTCATGCAGCCTTAGACTGACTTTTTAAAAAAATTTTATTCAAAGAAAAAAAAAGACAAAACAGAAAAAAGAGTAGAATACCTAGTTTCAAAGAAAAATATTAACACTAAGAAATTACTAGTTGATGAGTGTATTGTTCTCTTAGTACTGTGGGTTTTAAATGCAAAACTATGTACCATGAACCCTTGAAGAGAAGTTTATAATAGAAGGTTAGGAGGAATAGAAAAATTTTAAATGGAGCCTAATTATACAAATATTAAAGAGGAGGGGTTACAAGAGTATTACATGGTGAGCGGACAGAATGCCCAGAAAGACATGAAAACCATGATGGAAAGTTTGAAATGGGTGCTGTGTGGTGTCCATAGGGTGTCGGACTCTGTGCTTAGCTGAGAAGGCACTAGTTTAATTGCATGGAAAGAAAAGATGAGGAGGCAACACAGGACAGACTTTGTTTTTCAAGCCAGGACCCTTGAAGTGAAGCAGGTCATCAGTCAGACTAAGTGAGAGTGAGTGAGTTTCAGAGTTGGAGTCATTGGGATGTGTATTTGCAGGTGTCCTTTTCCATTTGCATGTGTAATACAGATGTTCCAGGATGCATTATAAAGCCCAAGGGGCTGGGGAGGATTGATTACCTCTCATGAGCTATAGCCATGGTTCTCCAGACCAGTGTAAGTGGGGTGATTTGGGGAGAAAGACAAACATCACTGGAGAGAACACCTCAAAGTAGCCTCAAGATGTGTGGCTTGGGTGATTGTTTTTGTTTCTGTGGTGCTAGAGACTGAACCCACGGCCTCACACATGCTAGACAAGTGCTTTACCACTGAGCTCTATCCCCAGCCCTATTTTTAATTTTGATACAGGGTTTCCCTAAATTCCCCAGGCTGATCTCAAACTTGCATTCCTCTTACCTCAGCCTCGCAGTGGGCCAGTGTTACTGATGGTGCCACACAGCCAGACCAGATTGAGATGTTTGTAAGTGGCAAGAGAAATATCCTTCAATGTCTGCGAGAGGGTTAGAAGAACACAGGAAGCCAGCCAATACGATTTATAGAAGTAAATATCTTTTTTTTCTAAAGGAGATTAATCAAGACTTTGATAAAAATTCATATATAATGATTAAATATATAAAGGATATAAAAACTGGTTGAGAGAAATTATACATAAATGGGGGTTGAGCCTGAAGATGAAATGAAGAAACTATTTGGACATGGACGTCAGATCTGTTTTATTCATGAAGTCAAAGTGCCCTAAGTCGGAGGTGATCTCCCAGACATTGAGTGAGGCCAGCAGAAGGATGCTGAGCTTCATTAAAAAGCAAAATGCAAATGAAAATGCAAATGCAAATGCAAATGCTGGATTCTCCATCTGAAAGGGGCCCACTAGCTCTGGTGAACTTAGATCAATTGTCATGCTTCTCACAAGATGTTTTTGATGTATCAGAGTGGCAAACACTTCTTTTTAAATAAGATTTACTTCAGGTAAATTATAAGCTTACCTTGCATGTGCTGCATAGCAGAGTATATTCAAAAAGTACAAAATTATTTCCTCTTTCCATCTGCGATTTGGAAAAGGTTTGTAAGCCATACTTGATTCACTACTGGTGACAAAAAGAAACAAAACTCTAGACAAAAAAACAAAACTCCCCCCTGTAAATGGAGGAAACTAGCTGAATTAAACAGTTGACATTTAAGAAATTTTTAAAATATTAGTCTCTGTGCAGCACAAAAGGCTTTCAACTTTTCTCAAAAAGTAGGAGAAGGCCTGGGGATTTAGCTCAGCAGCATAAGTGCCTGCCTGGCAAGCAAGAGGTAGTGAGTCTGATCCCCAGTATCAAAAAAAAGGAGAAGAGGGAGGAACTAGGTGGAAGACAAGGATAAAAAATTGGAAGATTCATAAATCAATAGGAAAGATGAAATGATGACAATGATGAAGCAGGAGGAGACAGAAGAATGAAAAGGAGGGGAAGGAGAAGGAACAGAAGGCATAGAGGAACAATCCATCGATAATAAACAAAGATGAGAATCAAGGTACAAGCAGAGATTCACTATAGATGAATTAAAAATTGGGTAATAATATTAATAAAGTCCACTAGCAGTGAATTTTGGCATAGTCGGGTTCTACAAACTTCCTTATATTCTAAAAATCTTGTTCCTAAGCCAGGTAGATGTATGCTTGGTCCTCAGGTAGTTCAGCTGGCCTGCTCAGTAACAAGTCCAGCTTGGTATGGGCCATGGTCCCTTGTCTGTAGTCTCTATCTGGCTCATTGCTGGGGAATCTCTTCAGCCATGCATGTGATTGGCTCTGCCACCTGGCCAGGTCCTGACCCTGGGGAGGCATCTATAAGTGAACAGTTTCTGCACCTGTGCCTGGAAGAGGAGTCCAGGAGGATTATCTTACTCTGGGAACCAAATCTTGTTTCCAGTCAAGCTTTGTCATTATTAAGCATGTGAGGTATCTGGATACCTAAAATAAATAAGTAAAATGGTATACGAGGTAAGTAGAGTTTAAGTCAGAGGAGAAAAAGTATTTGAACATTGTGTATTTCATTCAGAATTAGTGTCTGAGTGGGGCCTCAGCATCAGCATTTAAAAACCTCCATGAGTGATTCCAATACACAGGCAGACCCCAGATTCAGTGACCCACACTTTACTGGACCTGGGGGACACTGGCACTTTAGTCTAGGGCTTCTCAAGCTTGCATGTACAAAGGAACTGTCATGGTTTATGTCAGTGGGCCCCAAACCCCATGTAATCATGGACTTGACTAAATTTAGCATTTGTGATTGGTTCGCTGTCTAGCACTTGGATTGGTGGTGTGAGTGCCACACCTGCCCATGGGTGGCCAGCATACCAGGTACCAGCAGGAAGAAGGTGTCTCTCTCTTGCTGGTTCAGGCTTTGCTGTTTGTGGCAGCCATGAACGGTGGCCTGCCACGCCATGTTGCCTTGGAACCAACTGAGTATGGACTGAAATCTCCAAAAACTAAGAAATCACCTTTCCTTCCCTATCTTTGGGTGTCAGGTATTTTGTCTCAACAACAAGCAGAAAGCAACTAAGACAGGAACATCTGAGGACCTTGTAAACATGCAGGCTCTAGCTGAGATGTAGCTCAGTGGTACAGTGCTTGCCTAGAATGCACAAGGTCCTGAGTTCAATCCCCAGTAACACATACACAAAAGGGAAAAAAAATCTGAAAATTTTGGACTAGGATTCAGCTTCCCTTGCCTGGCAAGTACAAAGTTGTGAGTTTGATTCCCTGCCAAAAAGTAAAAATAAAAATAAAAAAATAAATGACAGGCTGAGTCTGGGGTGTCCTGATACTCTGGGTTTTTAGCCAGCTTCCCGAGTTTGTCCTGTGCGGCTCATGGATGGCCTTTACATCATCTAGGGGCTGACTGAGGACCTGGTCTTAGCAGCTGTGCCTATGAAAGCTTCCACACCCTAGCTTCTCTCTCAGTAATGATAAATCTGAATGCATAGACACTGACAGATTTGACCCTCGTTTGCTGTCCCAGGGAGGCTTAATACAGATCTGGCTAAAAGCCCCCAGTAACTACCAATCAACATTAGACGGCCTTGTATTTTTTTCCACAAGATTAATTAGTCTGCTGCCCTTAATATGAGTCTCAGAAAAAGTCTCTGTTTATGAGCAAAGAACAGACAAATTTTCTGCCAAAGGTCTAGAATCCAACAGCCACCACAGTCCTTGTTCCTTACTGAAGCCTCTTGGGTCTGGTCTTCATCTGGCTGCATTTCTATCAGCATCCTGGTCTTCTGAGCTCTGACCAGAATCTCCCACCAAGCACAACTGAAAGCTTTCAGGGCTGCTTCTTCAGCCGGCATTTCCAAACCTTTCCAAACTCTTCCCACGAGCCAGCTCTAAAGGCTCCTGAGCCACATGGTCAGGCAGTGTCACAGCAACGACCCCACTCTTGGCAGTAAAATCTTAGTTATTTTTCTCATTGCTAAGCAAAATATCCAGCATCCAGAGTTAAAAGAGGAAAGATTTTCTGCGCCTCACAGTTTGTAGAGGTTTCAGCTCCAGGTTGGTTACCTCCAGGGCAGGGTGGCGCACAGAGCAGAGCTCTCAGCCCTTCCAAGAGCTCTGAATGTCCTGGACCCCACGGTCCCCAGCTCTGACTCCTCCCACGCCACACCGCCCAGCCCTTGCAGCGAGGATCCCCGGCACCGCTGGGCGGCGTCTCCGGATTCCGAGCTTCGGTCCCGGCACGCCCGGAGGTGGCGGCCACACCGCGCCCCGCACTCCAGGGACCGAGCCCCGCCGCGCCGCGCCGGCCGGGCCCCCAGAACCCGCGGTCCAGAGCGCGGCCGCTGTCGCGGGGCGAGGCTGGGTGTGGGGACTCGGGCTCCCCTCCGGCGCCGGTCGGGCAGCGGAGGGTGCGGGCTGTGCAGCGCGCGGGACCGGGCCCGCTGTCCCTCCTGCAGTTGCCCCGGCAGAGGGGGCCACGAGTGACCCGGGCGTCACGATAAGTCACGCGGCCGCGTTTCACAGGCGAAGAAAGAAGTGGGGAGCGCGGCCCGGGCGGAGGACGCGGACAGCGGGGCGGGCGGGGCGGCGTCTACGCAGCCGGACCCTCGTCTACGCGCCGAGGGCCCCCACTCTTTAGTGCGGGACACTTCTGTAGGTTCTGGTCCCGTTACCTCTGGGATGTGCCGGTTGCTATCACCCGTTGATGCTACTGAGATTATTTTTTTAAAAAAAAGTTAGACCCTAGGTATTTAATAATAGAAGTAGAACGTCAGCTTTTTCATACTTATGAGCATTTTTATTTGCCTAGGTTGGGAAAAACAAAAAAGTGCAAGTGGAGGAGCAGGAAATGCAAAGTTTCAAAAGGATAAAAACAAGTGAATCTGTAAGTGAGAACTCTCCGAGTGCTCCGATCTTGAACATTGAGGCTAACAAGATGGAAATGGGCTTCGGTGAATCCTGGAAATGTCCAGTGAGTCCTGGGAAGAACTTCAGGATTGAAGGATGTAAGGAATTGATTGGTTCAGGGAGTTTCCACAATGTCAAACCTTCAGTAGGATTAAGGACAAAACAGGAACAAAAACACAGCTAAAATCACAGGGGATGGGAGTCTTCCAGTTTGGTCCCGGTGTTCTTGGCAGCCCTGTGTGGGAGCATAGAAAGAAGGAGACCTTTCCTCTTGGCCAGTTTGGGTCCTGTGATTCAAAGAGGAGAAAAATTTAAAGTTACTTAAGAATAAAAAGAAAGGCTTAAATTTAAGAGCATAAAAAAAGGGCCATAGTTGTCAAACACCAAAACAGATTACCTCTTAGTGTATTATAAAATATAATCAAAGTCCTAAGAAACACATTCCAAGAGGGCCTAGGATTCTCCTTTGTTCTCTGGTGAGCAAGAATAAACAAAGCCTTGGACTAGGTGGAAATTAATTGTATGAATACAAAGAGGTGTCTCTGCCTGAGTTGGGTAGGCAGAGGAAGGAATAGCTAGCTGTCTGGAAGCTGGGACTCCAGGAAGACTTTAGAAACTATTTATTGGCCTAAAAAACAGTTTGATGGACTGGAAAGAGCAGTGGTGTAGAAGCTGACCTGAGTGACTGGCTTCTTTCATGTTCAAAGCATTACAGTGCCAACCCATGAAAAGATTCTGTCTTGTCTTTGACTCATAAATCTTTGTAAGTTGGTATTTATGAGTTAAACCCAACTATGCACCGTATGATGATCCCATTTCTTTTCTTCTAGCTTCTGGTTATCCGACACGGCAGTTATAAGCACATATTTCAGATTGGTTAGGTAGTGGGATATAAGCAGCAGAATACAGCATTTACAGATCATCATAATAATTAAAAATTTGGAATAGTAAAAATAAATTTAAAGCAGCACCACTTTTCTCAGAGATGATTCTAAGACCAGGATTCTGTAGGAAGAGAATTGACAGATCAGAATAGTAAAATACGAGAAAGAACTGGAATCCAGAGTCCCGTTGAGCAGGCTCCATGTGGCTAAGGAAGAAAAGAACAAGCAGAAATCTTGGGTGCAGGGAGGATGTCAGTGGGGACCACTGTCTTTTTTTTTTTTAATCAACTATGAAGAGAGAAGGCTTATTTCAGCCTAGGGTTGAAGAAACAAAGAAAATCTCAGATTTCTCTTAGAGCTGAAAAGCTAATAGCTTGGGCCAAAATATGGTCTAATTTAAATGCCCCACGGAACTTTCCGGGAGTAACAAATGGGTATAACACTTAATTCTCAAGCCATACATACGAACGAGGCAAGTAGTATTTAAATAAAGCCCATGATCCCTCAAAACAATGGCATGAATTCTTTTCAAGTTGTCAGGAAAGACTGATGGACATCATCACTGAAAGGGTGACAGGAAATAGGGAACAGGCAATAGCGTCGTGACCTCAGTGTTGTCCAGGAAGTAACATCCAGCCACCCCTAAGAAGGAAGAGATTCATAGAGAAGCAGTATGTGACCACAGGTGACCATTCTCCCTAGTGTTCATGTCATCTTGGCAATGAAAACTGGCCACTCTGGGGACAGTGGAGCTGGAGATGTGTTTTGTTTAGCTGGCTCAGTGTTTAGAGGATTTTTGTAATATTTCCAGGTTAATTCATACTTTCTGAGAGTTTGACATAATCTTCATCATTCTCTTTTGTTGTAAAAGAAGGATTTTTAAAAGTTATTTACATCATCTCCTGGCACTTGAAGGAATGACTCAATTTTCAGCTGGGCGTGGTGGTGGTGCGCACCTGTTATCCTGACCCTTGGGAGGCTGAGGCAGGAAGATTGCTTCGAGTTCGAGGTCAACCAGGGCTACAAAGTGAGCTCAAGTCTTACCTGAATTACATAACAAAATCTTGCCTGAAACAGAAACAGAAAAAAGCAACAAAAATTTTCTAATTATGAAAGTTTCAAACAAAACCAAGAAAATGATACATCAAGTTAAAGTTTCCGAGTATACTTCCTTGACCTGAAGCATATTGTGTTAGGAACTTCTGTATCAGGGAGAGAGGGTTTAAAACGTTTTTTTCTTTTCTAAAGTGATATATGAATAGATGGCACTTAATTTGATTGGTTTTTATGTTTTAAAAGTCTTTGCTTGTAAAAATAAAATTTGGCATAGTATGTTGCTTCCTATCTGAAGAAAACTTATCTGGAAAAATCTAAAATGTTGATAACTACTTGATTTAAAGAATGTGAAAATTTTGGGGTGATGGATGCAATTCTAGGTTTTTAAAAACTTTTTTTATTATTTTGAAGGTACTAAAATACAACAGAACAAGACAGAACAAAGCCAGTTGAGACAATGTAGTGAAATTGGTACAGAAATTCACAGCAGGTTACCAGGATAGCAGTAATAGGTACCATAGTATATCTCATTATCTTCACAATAGTTGTTCTTTCAATCAGATATAGCAAAATCAAATGAAATGCAGAATAGTATAGAAATTATCAAAAACAGAATATTGAATAAAGCAATACCATTAATCAGAATAAAGCAAAACAGTGGTAAAATATTTGCCTTCAAAGAGATAGTAGAAGGAAATCCCCCTTATTTGCTATATTGCATATGGTCAACCTCTCACGAGATGCTCAGACCTCTGGCTCCCATTTGCTAAGGGGGGAGGATGGGGGATGGGATGGATGTTTGATTCTCGGCCCGAGCACTGCAAGCTGGTTGCTTAGTTTCTCAGCACACTAAGTTCCAACATGGCATGGATCTCGGGAGACGCTAGGTAGTTCTTACCTTGGGGAAGCTGCAGCTTGCCTGAGCCACAGCCCTTACCAGGGAGGCGAGCTGGTTGCTTGGTTTGGGTTGTTTTTCACTAGAGCTCCTCTTGTTAGGACTTACAGAGTTAATGACATTAGACAACTTTGAACGGGGTCTCATTCTTGCCTCTGACTAGCTGTGAGAACTGGGCTATGTAATTAAATTTAACAAAATATCAGGGTTTTTTCATAAATATTGGAAATAACAGGCTTAATATGCCCAGGATAGAAGCTGCTTATATAATTGACCTATTTTTTGCCTTCGAGTTAATGATTTTTTTTTTTTTTTTTTTTTTTTTTTTTTTTTTGGTCTTTTTGAGACAGGGTCTCCCTATGCAGTTCAAGCTGACCTTCAACTTACTTTGTGCCCCAGGCTGACCTTCAACTCATAGCAATCTACCTGCCTCAGCCTTCCGAGTGCTGAGATTATAGGCATGTGCCCCATGCCTGGCTAAATGAATGATCTTTACATAGTTTCTACTGTAAAGCTGTTACCTGATGTTTCTCTTTAAATGAAGTAGTTTTATTTAGGCACCCGCATCCCTGCCTGCCACCACTAGGGCTAGCTATCATTGATCTTTACTGTTCTCAGAACTCTTCAGTAAAGATTGCAATTCACCAGGAAAGGCACAAAACTGACTACAAAAATGATGAGAACAGGGTTCTTAGTATTTTTCTTTTGAAATTCTACACAAGAAAATAGTCATGTTGAGTGCCAAGCTCATTGCAATTTTGTGTGAAAGAGAAAATAGGCATTTATAATACATTTGGATGATTTTTCAGTACTTTTACTCCTTAGAATACATATATGTAAGTTTCAAAAATGCTTTTAATATAAAAAAACAGGTTGTCTGGAGTCATTGTTAAAATTTCCCCCAGGAATGTAGATATATTAGCTCAGTGGTACACTGCCTGCCTAGGAAGTGAGAGGTCATGAGTTCAATTCCCAGAGCCAAAAAAAAAAAGGTCCCTCCAAAGAATTGGGGGAGGTGGGACATAGAGGATTCATTTTGCATGAATCCTGTGACCAAGGGTTGGGGAAGGGAGCAGAAAGGCAGGCCATGGATGAGGGTAGCAGCTGGAGGGGAGACGAAAAGAGTCAGCTGGCGGCCCAGGGGCCAAAGGCAGGAAGCCTTGTACTTGTCCTCGGTATCTATTATGGCAAAGACAGATCGTTTTCCACTCACCAAAAACAGTTTTCACTGGAGTTGTTGCTCCCAAGCAGTGGGGGAAAGTGTCACAGAAAAGTGAAGCGGACCGGGAAGTGCTGAGTTTTCCATGCCAGGAAAACTTTCTGTTCCCAAAATGTTAAGGAATAACATAAGAGGAGAAATATACCGCCCAATATTATTCCATTTATTTCCTCTAAATGTCATGGGGTGATTTAAAAGTACTCAGTGAAAGTACTCAATAAATAAATAAAAATGATTAATTTGTATTAGTTCGTACTTGGCAAGCACTTGACTTAAAAAATGATTAGATCTTACCATTTTATTACTACTTTGTATGATTTTTAGGCAGAGTTCTTTCCTGGTTTGGTTATTTTTTCGCCTCTAGTGGTACCTACAGCAAGGCTCATGGTGGGTGCCCAGTAAATGGTAAACATCCTATCTCAGAGAAGTTAGGATTTCTAGTATATAATAATTGGGCAGTCTGTTCAAACAAACAAACAAACAAACAAACAAAAGTTTGTGCTATGAGAAAGCAGCCTCATTTCTCTAAATGGGAGCTCATAGCAATAAGGGTGCCTGTATCTGATGAGACTGTTTGCAGCACTGTGAGCAAATCAACTTTGGTAAAACCCAATACGTACAGAGAAATGGTGTAATAATGGAGGGGAATAAACTGTGGGATGCCATTCAACTGTGAAACAGAAGGAGATTCTGCACTCTTGTATACTTGGAAAGCAAGCTGCAGAATATTATACCCAGCATGAGTCCATTTTTTTTTAAAGCAAAGAAGTGTGTATTTGAGGAGCTAGCTATATAAACATGCGGAGAATTCCAGAAGGGTGCTGGTTAGGCAAAGAAGGGCTAGCGGTGAAGAGACTCAGAAGGATCCCTCTACTTCTTTCCTTATAGAATTTGTAAAGTAGTGGGGTTATAAGCAGCTTTTACTTTGGAGGGAAATTTAAAAAATTAATCTCTACTGATTTAAGAGAGTCTCAATTTTATTTTAATTTGCAGGGATTTGCTTGTAAACAAGTAGATTATAGTTCAATTAAAAAGCTGTAGAAATGATAGCTTTCTTTGAAGCGCTTTTACAATTAAGTTCTTTTTTTTGGAGCAAAAGAGCTTTTTAGTTTGTGGTATGTTACATCATGCAAATCTATTAAAATACTGATAATGCCTCTTACTCCATGCGTTTGCATTAGCTGGGCTATTTCTGCATATTCAGGCAGGAACAGTACTGGCTAAGGGTGAGGGTAGCTATTAAGCAAGCTGGGCTTGGCCTCACCTTCCTTTCACTGTACCTTTTGTGGCCTCCAGCAATCTCTTGGGTCAGAAATAAACTTCTAGAATATTATTTGCCAAAGCCTGTAGCTGAATGACTCCCTGAAACCATCACTTGCCATGGTAATAGCCTGACTTTTCTTTTCTTCGGCAGGTGCACCCTCTCAGCCCATCATGACTTGTTTACACTCCATTGTGCTTTGTACTTCTTGAACAGATCCCTCCTTTTTCCATTCACCTCTTAGCTTTTGAAGGAGAGCATTTACAAGGAGATCGATTTGCACACAAGAGAAATAAAGGCAGAAGTCCTCAATTGCCAACAATACAGACTAAATACTTTATTAGGTTCCAAAATGAGAAAATGGTAGTGTTCACCTATTTTAGTATAAATCCACCACCCTCCGTAAAGAGCCTGCCTTAGCATCCACAGCCCCCCAGTCGTGGTACCGCCTGTACTCCTGGGGCCGCAGCAGGTATTGCCGCCCGCGGTAGTTGGGCAGCTCATAGAGGACCCAGTGGCCCTCCAGCACGTGCAGAGAGCGGAGCTCGCTGAGGTGGAAGCGGTCCTGGATGCAGGGGCAGTCCTCGCTCAGCTCCATCATGAGGCCCTTGTGGTCTTCTCTCTCGTACAGCCGCATCCTGTGGGAGCTCGCCTGCTCAGCCCCAAAAAGAAGCATTGGAAAAAGCAAATGAACCATCTCCAGAATTCATTTAACTAAACAGCAGTGAATGGGAAAGATCGGAGCAAGTGGTTGCTAATGTAAAGTCGGAACCTCTAAGCTTGCAAGGCTGAGTCTGTTGCTAGAGCCTAACCCTGAGTTTTGGTGTGCTTACTGTACATTGCTTATCTGGGAGACGGACTTTTTAAAAAGTTCAAACTCAGCATTAGACTCCATCAAGAGCTCAACTATCTTGGTTCCTAATTCCTTGTATTAACTCTAACCTGTATTGTGCATGGGGGGGGGTATAAATAATTTGACTGGTATTCTATTAATAAAAGTGTTATTTATTTTATATGCATATAAGTTTACCATGAAAGTCAGATTTCAAAAGTCATGCACCTGAGGTGGAAAGTTGGTAGTCTGGAATCAAAATTTAGCTGATTTTTTAAATTAGGGGAAATGACCCTTCTCAAAGCTGACTAGCCCAAAAGGTAGCTGCACCATGAGCTGAACAAGAGTCTTTAATATCTCCTAGTTCACAGGGGAACCTGCTTCATTCACTCATTAGAAATTCCTATGCTGTAGGTAAAATTACTTTGTGAGAAATGCTGGCCATCAGCTTCCTGTTTGCACGCTCTGTTTTCTAGTTCTTTATGATATTGCATGTGCTGCAACGACTTTTGGTTGACTTAATGGGAGCAACGATTAAAAAAATACAAATGACTCTTCTCCTAAGTGGATGCTTGCTTAATTTCCTGATATCTGCCACGCCCGCCTCCATGCAGAAAGGTATCTAAAGGGTTTTAAGGCTTAGATGCTTTTTAAGGAAAAAACCTCCCCTCTCTGGAGCCCCGCTGGATAACACAGCGGCTGTAGCCAACTTACGTGGGGCAGGAGGCGGCAGGAGCGGACCGAGTCGTTGAGGCCCATCCACTGCTGGTAGTCGGAGTATTCGCCACGCCGCAGGAAGTACTGGTAGCCCTGGTAGTTGGGGCGCTCATAGAGCATCCAGCAGCCGCTGTCCACACGGACGGAGTTGCAGCGGCTGAAGTAGGTCTGCAGGTTGGGGCAGTCCGTGGTGATCTCGTAGCAGCGGCCTTGGAAGCCCCGGTCCTCGTAGAAAGTGATCTGCAAAGGAAGAAGCCTTGCAAATGAGATGATTCGCTCCCCGCCAGCCCGTCCGAGGCCCCCCCGTCTCGCCTGCCCTTTGCCGGTGCCCCTCACCTTCCCCATGGCTGGTGGATGCGGGCGGACGGTGCAAGCTCAGTGTGGTGCAGCCGGCCAGCCCCGGCGGGTCTATATAACCCGGGCGCTGCTGCGTTGGCAGGAACCACACAAAAGGGGCCCGCAGGGGTGAGTAAGGGGATTTTATGGATCCCTTTTACGTGCTGCATTCAGTGGCAGTGACTGTAGATTTGCCTTCATTCTCTGGTATATTCTAATGCTGCCCTATATGCGCTGCTGCTCTCTGTTGTTTTTATTTGGATTCTTAGTGTTTTCTAAATTTATCAGCACATCAGTCTGAACTTTTGACCTGAAAGTCATCCCTACACCATGATTCCATTATACCTCCTGAATCTTCTGGGGGAAAGACTGTCCCTTTCTAGAAATGTCCCAGAATTATAGGAGGCCAGAATTCTGAAACAGAATGCTGCAGGTACTGGCTAATAATTTCCCCAGATGAGACAGCCCAGTGTATCTTGAGTTTTTCCTTTTTTCTTTCACAAGATTTGCCGGTCGGGGGCAGCGCACAAATCTAGATTCTGATCTTGGTGACTTTTGACTGTGCTGACCGGATGTTTTACACTGAGCTCTTAACTTCCTCTTTGGTGGGCGCTCTGGTGTGTAACTTGAAGTCTGCCCCTCAAGCCCACCTTCTGATAAGAACCAAGGGAAAGATTTCCGTGGTCCTGGGGCCCAGTACTGTAAGGTACATTGCTTGGTGAGTTGTTTTCTCTTTCCCAAAAGGATCTGAGGAGGCCCCAATGTTTCCTGGGTGGGAATGTGAGCTTTGGACCCAGCCTGTCTGAACTCAGGCCCCCTGCATAGCTCCAGGAACACAGCACAGTTTCCCAGAGCACAGGGGGCTTGGGAGTGACAGCTCAATGACAATGGTGATGACATGTATGTGTGGGGCTCTGAGAGGCTGGCCTTGAGCTCGCACCTAGCCATTTTATTCCGTTAGTAGACATCAACAGTCTCACAGGATTCTTCTGGGGCCAGGATACAGTGAGATAAAATAAGCCCATCTCACCATTTTTGTCTAAGCTGAGGCAAATGCAAAGCTGATGTGCTATTCATAAAATACCAAATACTCTCTTCCCTCAGCCAAAATTATTGACTGCGACTCTTTAAAAGGAATTTTTTAAAATCAATTCCAGCTGTATCCTTGTTGCCCTGTGTTGCGTGGGACAAGTCATAAACCTAATTTGTTTAATCAGGTGTGTTCCTGGTGGTCTCCAGCTGAAGGACATTGGGAGGAATACATGGGACAATGTTTGTAATGTGTTTGGCACCATAGTTGGTATAAATGAGCACCAGGAATATTTCAAGATTCCTGAAGAATTTATCCCCCATAGAGCCATGCAATAGTTTAAGACAAAGTTAGGCTTGGAAGGAACTTTAGAAATTATCTACTGTTTTTCAGACTCTAGCAGGCAAACACATGCACTTGCTTGTTAAAACTGGAAATCTCCAGCCCCTACTCTCTTCCAAGAGTCTATATCATTAGATTAATACCAGACGCCTGGCATTTGCATGCATTTTTAATCAGCATCAAATAATTCCTGGACTAAACTTTGAAAAAGCTGTCTTCTACAGTGACATTGTATGTGGGCCCTTTTATAAGATTAAACAGCTAGGAGGATATTGCAGATTCAAAGTGTGAAGAGGGAAGGCCTTTTGCAGAGCTTTTGTCTCATCTCAGAATGGCATAGTCTTTTCAGAATCTTTCTCCTTGTCTTTGTTCCCCTCCATATTACTTACTGCCTTTCTTAGAGGGTCTCTTCATATCTCAGCTGGACTTTTTTCGGCCCCCTATCCTGTCCGGTCTTTTTTCATCCACATTGCCTGCTGCCAGGACGCTGGAGTGGTGAGCACAGGCTCATCTGCTCAGCGTGCTCCACTGCTTAACACCAGTCCAGCACCAAACCCCAGTCCCTCAACCTGGTACACGAGGTCCAGTCTCATCTGTCTGTGGCCTTATGGTGTGTCGCACAGAACCACACAGTCCTTTTCCAGATGCATTATTTTTACATGACTGGTTTTTCTCTATTTTTCAACTTTTCTGCAAGCTTCAGCTCAAGCATCAATTCCACTGTAAAGATTTTTTTGAGGACTTTTCCTAATCTTCTAAATTGAGCTTAATATTGTCCCTTGTTTTCTCAGGCATCCTGTTAATACCACTGTGATGGTAAGTGTCACTTCTGTGTTTTGGTTAGACTCCAGTCCCTCAGGATAGATATGGGGAGCCTCATCTTTATTTTTGCATTCTCAATAATTAGCAAAATGGATTGGCAAAGCTTCCAGCATAAATGATGAATGAATGTGAAATTCTTTGTTGCAAGAGTCCCTTGGGCCTTTTTCAAATGCTCAGCCCACACTGGCATCCACACTCACACCAAAGGCCTAACTTGCAACCTTCAGTGTGCAGCATAGCTCAAATATCCTGGGCTTGATTGATTTCATCCTTTGTAACAGTGGAGATGAATGAGAGAAAGGAAGAAATCTTGAATGTTGTGTTGTCTCCGAAACCATCAACTCCTTAATAATTGTAATTGTATAATATTTATGTCTTTTGAAATAACAAATGAATGTTCCAACAGCAGCGGGCAATCTCAGAGTTTTGATAGTGTCTAAGGTGTGGCTAACAGTTGATTTTGCTCCCTTTCTGCTTCTTAGTAATGAGTGTAGAATTTGGCTTTGCTAAATAAGCAGAGGTCATTTGGGTGATGATTATGGAGATCGAAGTGTCCCAAACAAAGGCTGGGTAAAGGATCAGTCTCTCATAATATTCTTCTGGGAACAAATTAAACATATATTTCTTCTTGTGTAAGCAACAGGTGGTGTGTTTGTCACTTTTTTTTTCTCTCCACTAACTGATGAGAAAGAAGATGTAAACTTCCAAGGCCTGGAGGGGAAAGAAAAGGACACATCCTAACATCAATGGCTAATTCCACGGTAGCAGGGAGGAAGATTGCAGAAAGTGCATAGTAAAATTCTTTGGGGGCGTTAACTCAGCACAGCAATTCTTTTTACTGTGCTCCTTCCTGCCATAACTTCTATTCCAGTTTCATCGTTTGATGGGCTTTTTATGAGATGAAATGAGTGGGAAGTTATTGTAGAGTCAAAGGATGAAAAACGAAAAACATTTAAATCTGGATTTAGTGTTTTGAACTAGGATGTGCAAGAACTATCACGGTGTCTATCAGTCTATCAGTTAACTCAAACTGTTGGTTCTCTGATTAAGAGGGGAGAAGGAAGGAAGCAGTAAACGGTGGGCACTGTAAGTGGCCCCAGGTCGCTCCGTACTGGTGACTTTCTCTGTATGGTGGGCTTAGGGAAGGGTATCTTTCCCTTTGCCTCTATTTCAGGGATGAGAGAAAGCAGTTTTTAAGAATAAGGTCTCCATCAAGGAGATCCAGGGACTCTAAATTCTTGTGTTCTCAGATGTTTCAAGATAACTCCTGTTCCTGAAGTCTAATTTTATGTCTCCTTGGTGAATACTATAACATTCGGCACCCCAGAAGATTTAGGTTTCTAACTTATATTTGATGTTATATTGGCAAGTAGAGGACTCTGTTTATTATGTCAAGGAAGCCAATCCCAGTGTGGGGAGTACAAAGGTTAAAGAACTGGGACTTAGAAGCAGTTAGCACAAAATAATCTGAGAATTTATTTCCCAGAAGAGGAATCTCTCTGTATTTGTATGCATTTGCTGACCATGTGCCACAGTTTTTTAAGAACAATCCTAGTTCATGCTTATTTTTCCATTATGATAATTAATAAGACATCATTTCACACTTAACAATGACTCAGTTGAAGGAACAGATTATATGCTCACTCTGGCACGGGCCATGTGGGTATTGGATATGAAGGCCCTGAAAATGCGGGGTTAAAGCTGACTTCATAGAAAATGAGTGTCCCTGCATGAATGGCTATGCACGGAGGAGAGAGAGCAAATCAGGGCAGGCTAGCAGGCCACAGCAGGCTGGACCTACAGACCATCCAAAGCAGTGCCATTTATGTGAAACCTGGTATCATTTTCTTCTGATAAACTTGCACTTGTGCCTCTAGAACCTCTGTTACAAAGCCAGCTATGCACATCCATGCTTTATGATGGTTCAGGGAAAAGAGTTCAGGGTCAGTGGGGTGCATAGGCGGGCAGCACTGGTGGGAGGGTGAGATGACCCACCCAGGGGCAGTGCAGAGTGCAGATGCAGGACTGCAGAGGAAAGCACAGACCACCCATCCCTTCTCCAGAATTCAAGGGACACGGGAGGAATAGGTATCTGTGTGAAGACATGGATTCACGAAGCTCTCACCCATGTGGGATGAGACTTGGGCCAGTTCATTAGAGTCTCAAAGGATGGGGAACTCAGTGAATTTTGACCAGAAGTCAGCAGTTTCAGTGGTAAACTTTAGCAGAAAGAACCCAAGAACCTTATTAAACACTGCAAGATATTTTGGAGGATATTGTTTATTCAGTAGTCTCTACCTGGATCCACAGGAAAGCTTTCTTTTGGGCTTTAATTCAGGGGATGATTAGGATTTCCTTGGTAACTAATTAGTTTGTCTTAGAGACTGTGATTCATGAAACTTGTCTTGTTTTCCTGTCTTCCATAACTGCTGGATCAAAATCTGGGTCTATCTACAGCTAACATCACACCTTCCAGCGTATGCCTTGGACTTGATATGACTCACCATGTTTCATCTCATCTCTCTTATTCTTGTTTTTCTTCTGGCCCAATGTCTTCAGCCACTTCTTTTTAACTTATTATAATTTTTTACTTATTATAATTTTAACTTATTATAATTTTTTAACAGCTTTAATTAATTTTGGAAAATGAAAGAAACAAATACACAGCTATATAGAGTTCTCCAGAAAGTTCAGATTCCTTCCTTTCCATTTAGCACTACTTCTGATTTGTAAGCCAGAATATATTGACTTTCTATTGAAATGATGTAAGACTGAGTTTCCTCGTGGATATGTACCTTGAAATCATCTACAAAGCTCGTAAACAGAGAATGATGGCAAGATTGGAACTCTCATCAGGGATAAAGCATTGGAAATTAAACTGGGAGGAAAGAGATAGCAGTTGTTAGAAGGATGAGGAATATGCGATAAGTGAGACCAGCTTGTTTGTTTCCTTGTGAAGCTAGCGTGAGAGCCTGCATATTGAGAGTGGCTTCCTTCCTGGAAGCAATGGTCAGTGAGGACAGCCAGTGAGGACAACAGAGGGGATAACTTGAGCTGCTTTGATCAGTACGAATTCAGCATTGTAGCCCATGATACAACTTTGTTAGACAACCGCAACTAGCTTTGTCCTAATTGAAGTCTTGTTAAACCTACATGGTTTGGTCACTGGAAGAGTGATGGGATTATTCAGTACTTTATTCCCCTTAAAAGAAATTGCTGCCCATCTCAAAAACATGGCCCAGTGCTTGCTGCTTATGAATACTTAATAGATTGAAAGAAACACAGGACTCTATGAGTGCCAGAATCACAAGCTACATATTTTATTAGATTTTAAAGAAGAAAAGTAGGGAATGGAAATGACTTCAGTAAAAATCCATAACTCGTCTGAAAGAACCAACTTTGGCATTCGTGGCCCCCCAGTCAAGGTATCTCCTGTACTCTCCTGGCCTCAGCAGGTACTGCCTCCCCCTGTAGCTGGGCATCTCATAGAGGACCCAGCAGCCCTCCAGCACGTTAAGGGAGTGGATCTCATTGAGGTGGAAGCGGTCCTGAAGGGAAGGACAGTCATCTGTGATCTCTGACATCTGTCCTCTGAAGTCATCTCTCTCGTAGATCCTCATTCTGAAAGTGCCAGAGTGCTGGAGTGCAGACAGAAAAGAAAAAGAAACAGAAAATGTCAAACACAGAGAGAAATTAAAGTTCTTGCCCATGCACCACCCTGGTCACAGTTGGCCAGAGTTTCCCTGAGTCCAAGTTTGCCTTTATGCTGCCCAGTCCAGAGTCATCCTGCTCTACTCTCTCACTGCTAATGAACTGAGTGCTTCATAGGCAAAGGAAGGGAAAGAGCTTAGCAGCTCTTCAATTTCTATCTACCACGTTCTTGTCCTGGGGAATTAAAATATGCTTAAAATAAATGCACCATATCACTTTAGTGCTTGTTATTTGACACAGCCCTTCTCAAAGCAGAAAGCTATCACTGGACATGCTACAGTTGTTTAAAAAAAAACCTATTGGTTTTCATGTATGATATGGAGCAGAGGGTTAGTACATTTTTGTGATAAATAAGATGCTATGTTTCCCTTTTCTTTGTTTTTAAGCCTGAGTTTTGGGTCAGATCACAACTGTCCAGCTCTTCCACTTTCTCCCAGCTTCCTACCCTCCACAAAACCATTTCCCTGAGTTGCAAAAACCACCTTTGGTAAAGCTCTGTCCGATGACACTGTGTCTCGTGCCTCTAACACCCCAATCTGCTATGACCTCTTTAATCATGCTCCAGAAAATACTGAATCTCAAACTTCAGTTTTGAATATGGATGGCCTTTCTTGTAATTTCTATTGCTGAGCAAAAGCAGAAGGTATGGCCCTGTCTTTCCTAGGAAGAATAAGCTAATAGAAAAGTAAGGCCAAACAAGCCAAGGTACTTTTAATTACCTAAACAGTCCCAACTTTACAGACCGTGAGAGACTGCATTTCTGACTTGCCAGGCTTGGAATGAATACTTTTAAGAAATTTTATCTTGAACAGATAGTAAATTCAGTCTCTCTCCTGCACACTACTTTTTCCTAATTAGTCATTGCACCCTTAATTTTTTAAAACCACGCTGACAATGTACAATCTGGGAACATGATTTTTATAAAAGCACTACTGCATTCACGAAGACAGGCGTCACACAGAGAAGCACTTCTACACTGTGTAGCTTCCACCCCCAGCTCCTGGTTGAACTATTGGGTTTCAGATTCCGTGCTTGTTTTTGTTTTTGGTGCTGGGGACAGAACCCAGGGCCTTAAGTAGCGAGGCATATGTCCTATCACTGAGCTGTATCCGCAGCCCCAGTAAGTAGATTTCATTTCCAGAGACCAGGGCGGGACAGAGCCACACTCACCTGGGGCAGGAGGCGGCAGGAGCGGACCGAGTCGTTGAGGCCCATCCACTGCTGGTAGTCGGGGTAGTCGCCCCGCCGCAGGAAGTACTGGTAGCCCTGGTAGTTGGGGCGCTCATAGAGCATCCAGCAGCCGCTGTCCACACGGATGGAGTTGCAGCGGCTGAAGTAGGTCTGCAGGTTGGGGCAGTCGGTGGTGGTCTCGTAGCAGCGGCCTTGGAAGCCCCGGTCCTCGTAGAAAGTGATCTGCAAAGAAAGACGCAGAGACGTGGGTGCTTTTCCTCAGCGAGGATGCTGCGGCAGGGCAAAGACCCAGCACCAGATGCCCAACACCTACCTTTCCCATTGTGGAGCGAGCGAGCAGCGCAGGTTCTCTCGGTGCTGTGCGGCCCTGGGGGAACGGCCGCTGTATATATAGCAGCCCTGGCTGCTGCCTCCACAGGAAATCACACAAAAGGGCCCATTCCAGTGAGTAAGGGGATTTGCAAGCTGCCCGCTCTCCCTCCCGCTGGTCACTGGGGTTGGCTGAATGGTTTACTCTCATTCTTTCTGGTAGGTTCGGGTTGCTCTGATTCACTAAAGCTGTTGTTGCCACCGAAGTGAAAAGACTCTTTACTCTTTTAGTTGAGCAAAAGGGTGAGCGAAACTCTAGCCCCATGCTTTTATTTTATAGCTTACTCTGCTAATTGACTTCTCAAAGGAAACTGCCAGTATTCCACTCAGGGCCTGCGCTTTTTTTGTTTATTTGTTTGTTTGTTTATGTTTAACTTCTGAAAAGCCAGAATTTAAATAATAAGACGGCTTAAGGAAGAAGGAATCCGGAAAAGTAATCTGCAAAAGTGCTTTGCAAAGCATAAAGCTTAGCTTCAATTCAGGAGCCTGTGATCATCACTGTTGTTGTTTGGGAGGGAACCTCGAGTAGAATTGTTCCTGGAGTGGAGTTCTTAGGCCTCAGGACAGGATCAGATGCCTGTCTTGTCTTTGTCCGCCCCTGACTCGCACAGCCGAGGTTGGGCACACAGTAGGCCTCAGTATTTGGTTCTGATGGACCATCAGTGGGCACAGGCTTGTGGTCCTCCTCTCTTTTCTGTTTCCCGCCCGGCCCTGAATCCTTCCTGCTGCAGCTGCTGCCCGCTACTCTCCCTGCTCTTTGTAATCTTTGCTGCCCTTCAGATCTCCTAAGGTCTTTCTTCTTCTCTGTGAGGGTCCTTTCTCCCTGGGTGAGGGCGGTTTGGGCAGTGGAAGGGGTGATACAGAAACCCTCCGGGAGCCACTCTGCTCACATCCCCAGATTCCAGATGTTAGGCAGTATCCAAGCCACACTGCAGGGATTTCTGGTAGTGTGGTTTTGGGGTCCCTGAGGCCCTGAGACAATTTCCAACCATGCATATAATTAAGACAGTTTTAAAAGTAATTCTAAGATTTATTGTTTTGCCTTTTTTATTCTTATCTTTCTTGAATGTGTAGTGAGATTTTTCCAGAGGCCACATGACATTAAAGTACTTTGCAAAAAAGCATCAAACAGCGCCAGTCTTTTTACTAATTGTTTTTGTTTTGGAAAATAGGGTTATTATCCATAAACATACTTTATGTATATTAGGATGTACTAAGTTTACTGACCAAGAGTTCTCAAGACTGGAAAAGTAAACCCATCCAGGTAAGGAAGAGTCATTCCTTCCAAAGCAGAAGGGATCCAGGTGTTTGACTAACCATCACATGGCTGGTTGGTCTCTTCAAGGGACAGCGGGGCTCTCTGGGACTGAGCTGGTCTGTCTTACTGACAGAGTAGGCATCCTCCAGTGGCAGCAGCTGGATTAGCCAGGTAAGCAGGAGTTAATGCATAGTCTTCACCTTTGGCACAATGGACACACTATTCATGAGAGGCTGGCCAGTGTCAAATGACCAAGTCATTCTGTCCACTTGATTGTTTAGTGTCTCTTTCATGGTGCTCTAATAAGCATTGGCATGGGATGTAATTGTCTTCATACTCGTTCCACTCCCGTGTATCTCTACACATCTCTATCCCAGACCCTCCTGTCTCTCATCTTCCATTCTTTCCTCTTCCCAGCTCTGGACTAACCAGCCAAGCCACTTACCACTGCTCAGTAATTCTGCATATATCCTAATTTCAAGCTATTTTTCTTTCCACACAAACGGTACTTCCTTAAAATTAGCCATTGGGAGGATGTCCCCCGTTACTGTGTTAGGCTGGCCCTGAGTGAGCTGTTGGGGTGCAGCCACACTCCACTTTTGGCCAGCACCCACTTTCCATGTCGAGCCTCTAGTGAACCAAATTCACCCAGTCTTTTCTCTCTTCTGTCACTTGGCCATAAAGAGCCCTGCCTGGAGTTTTAAGTGTGAGCTGGGAGTGAGCTAGTGAAATGGTGGTAACTTCAGCCAATCCCACAGGGAATGCTGGTGATAGTTCTTTTGACTTGAGATAAGGTAACTGCAACTATGTGCCCCTCCATTTTCAGTCATGTGACTGTGGAGGGGTGTACTTGGGCAAGGAAGCTCCCTTCTGCAGGGGGAATGTGTCTTTATCTGGGACAAACTCAGTTTTCAACTGTGAGCAACTTGGGAAAGAGGTAGGAGTCTAAGCACTGCCCTACAGAATCTTTTTTATGACAGGAAGAAATGACTATCATCTTACTATTTGAGATAATCATAATTAGGACTTGGAAATAAATGTTCCCTAAAGCCTCATGTGTTCAGAAGGTGACTGGGTCATGGGAGTTGCTATACTCATCAGCTGATTCATCCATTCCTAAGTTCATAACTGAGTGTGCTGTGAGGAGGTGAGGAGTGAAGGGAACAGCGGATCACTAGGGAGCTGACCTAGAAGGGTATATTCTTGTCTGTGGTTTCTCCCTTCTCTCTTTGTTTCCTGGTTGCTATGATATGAACAGCTATTTTCATGACCAGACTCTTACCTCATGTCATTTCTTTGTTTAAGCTTGCCAACCACTGACTGAAGCTTCTGAAACTGTAAGCCAAAATAACCCTTTTCTCCTTAAAATTAAGGGTGTCTGGTATTTTGTCTGTGATGGGAAAATGACTATATATAATCAGTTAACATTTTTGTGTTTGTCTTCCAATTTTCTATATATAAAACCCACATGTGGTTATATTACTTATACTGATTCTAGATGTCCCCCCAAAGCCCCATTCAGTCGCGAGGGTGGGCTTTGTGATTCATTCACAGTCCAATGCTGGGACTGAGGGTGTGAGTGCTGCATGTGCCCTTGGGTGGGCAGCCTGCATACAATATAAGGGGAAAAAAAAGAGTTTCTGTCTCTGTCTCTGTTTCTGACTCTGTCTCTGTCTGTCTGTCTCTCTCTCTGCATTGTTGCTTTTGCTGTTTTCTGCCACCATGAATAGTTGCCCCTCTGCCAGGTGATTATGGACTTAAACCTCCACAAACTGTTAGCTAAATGAATCTTTCATCGCTTAACTTTGAGTGTTGGGTATTTAGTCTCAGCAATGAGAAAAGTAACTAAAGTGGCTAGGGATTTAGCTCAGCGGCATAAGCACCTGCCTTGCAAGCAGGTGGTCGTGAGTTCGATCCCTGGTACCGATAAAAAAAGAAAAAGACAAAAAAAAAAAAAAAAAAAAAAAGAGAGAGAAGAGTAACTAAGACAGAATTTGGTAGGAGAAGTGGGGTGTTGCTTTGACTATACTTGACCATGTGGTTCAGGAGCCTTTGAGAATGGCTTGTGGGAAGAATCTGGAAATGTTCAGAGATGCCAGTTTAAAAAGTGGAACTCAAGTGACTTAGATTTTTCTGCACTTGAGATTCTGGTCAAGAGACCAGAGGGTTGATAGAAATCCTGCTGGTAAAGACTAGGCTTGAGAGGTTTCTGCTGGGAAGGACTACATTGGATTTTGGATTCCAGGAAGCGTGTGTTTTGACTTGGCAACAGGTTTATCTGCATTTTGCTCACGTCCAAGACTCTGCCTGAGACTGAGATTAATGGCAGTTCTCATAATCTGGCAGAAGAAATTTCAGAGAGGTCGAATATTGAGGCTGTGGCATGGCTACTGTTGGAGCTTTTAACCAGATTTATGTTGAAAATCAACAGGAAAGAGCCAAATACAATAAAAAACATTGTGAGTTTGGTCCAGAAAGGAAGCTTCAGTCAAGCTGTGAACCGTAAAGATAGAGCACAGTACATCTTGGTTGCTGAGAAGTAACTGGAGAATAGGAAAGAAAGCCTGAAAGCATCACAAGAAGCAGCATGACTCCATCCTTTGTAGCCTCAAAATTATAAAAGTGAAAGACTTTGCTTTGAGAAGAAAGCTGTGGAGTACTGTGTTCCAGAATGGTGGCAGCCGCACCAGGTTCCAGGATGGAGATGGCATAGAGAATTTGTTCCTCAGAATCAGATTCAGAGTGCCTAGTGATCAAGGCACTTGACCCTTCAAAGAGAATGAGCCCTGGCTGTTGCTCCAGCTTTCAGCAGTCCTTGGCATCATCCATGTGGCGCTGGTTTGAGGTGTTTTCAGAATGCAATGGTTGTGGGGTTAGGAAAGCTTCTATCCAAATTTCAGAAGACGACTTGGAATTTCAGGCTGTGTGGCCCTGAGAGGGCAGTGTGTGAAGCTGTGAATGTAAACAAGGGTGCATTGGAGACTCAGAAGTTTGGAAAAGCCACAAACATGGATTGTCTGAAGCAAACTGCAAAGAAGGAGCATCCTGGGTTCAAGAGAGAAGCCATGGAAGCTACAACTATCAGCAGTGCCATATGGGCGGGGCCACCCAAACCCTTTAGAGTTTATATCTTGCCACAGATTGCCTTACATGCTGCACGTGTAACTGCAGGACTTAATCTTTACCTTGCTGGGTTTTGGACTTGCTTTGGTCCCATTCTTTTATATCTTCCAGCTTGTAAGTTTTAGAATGGAAATGTCTATCTTATGCCTTTGAATGCTGAAGAGTTAACTTTCTTTTTCATTTGTATAAGCACTCACAGCTAAGGATTTGCCTTGGATCTCAGAGGGGACTTGGAACTCAGACTTTTCAGCAATTCTGAAACTGTTAGGACTTTGGCAACTCCTGGAGATGGACTGAATGCCTTTTGTAAAAAGGAATGTACATGAATTTGGGGGGGGGGGTTCAGAGGCAGAATATTATGGTTTGTGTCTAGATGTTCCCCCCAAAGTCTCATGCAGTTATGGGAGTAGACTTTTAGAGTTTATGATTAAGGGTGTGAGTGCTATACCTACCATAGGGTGGGTAGTCTGCATACAATACAAGGGATAGAAAGAATCTCTCTCTGTCTCTGTCTCTGTCTCTGTCTCTGTCTCTGTCTCTCTCCTTTTACTATTTTCTGCCACCATGAACTCTTGACCCTCTGCCATGCCACCCAGCCTTGGAGCCAGCTGATTAGGGACTAAAACTTCCACATACCGTGAGCTAAATAAACCTTTCTCCCTTAACTTTGGATGTTAGGTATTTTGTCCTAGCAACAAGAAAAGTCACTTAAATATATATTGCATAGCCTACTCTGGTTTTCATCTTTTAAATACTAGTAGTAATACTGATTAAAGTGATGATATTTAATCCTTTCCTATAAAGTTATTTTTTGGTGAAGAAAGACCCTGAATGAAAAATCATTCTGAGCTCTCAACCATACCTAGGTTTGAAGCCTATTCAGCACTCAAGAAAGAACAGTTACCTGGTGGATTCACTAAAAAAAAGTACTATTTGCATATACTGAAAATTCTAATCCTTAAAGAGACTAATCTGAGACCTAATATATTCAGTGTCATTTATAGTTGTGTGTTTGAGGACAACAAAATATCACTGAGTGATTTTAGTCTGATTTAAACTCATTCAGATTTTTATCTGCAGCACAATGTTTACTTAATTTATGACCCTGGAGAAATATCTTTTTTGTTTGTTTGTTTGTTTGAGACAGGGTCTTACTATGCAGGTCAAGCTGATCTGGAACTCACTATGTAACCCAGGCTGGCCACAAACTCATAGTGATCCTGCCACCTAAGCCTCCCAAATGCTGGGATACAAGTATGTGCCACCATGCTCAGCTGGAGAAGTATTTTATAGGTCACTTAGGTTGATCCAGAATTACCCATAAATTTGTCTGTATAAAGACATCACAATTCTGTGAAAGAAAGATAAATTAAATCTCAGGGTCACAAGACCGGGATATGATCAATTCTTTATTTTTATTTTTAAAATTTTATTGGTACATTTTAAAAATACATAATGATAACATTCATCATTGGGGACTTGTACTTATATGTGGTATATTTGCTTTCTTTTTTCCCCTGTTCCTCTAACTTCCCTTCAACCCCTCTGATCAATTCTATTTGAACTGATGGTGATGCTTTCTGGGCCTGAACCGCTGGCTTGGTGGAAGAGCCTAAAGTTGCAAATGACACCACCTGTAATGAGTCCCCCTGCGTGTCCCATGGGATTTTTTTTTTTCCTTTGGATTGGGAATCAAACTCAGGACCTTATGCTTGCCAGACAGGCACTGTGTCACCGACCTACATCCCCATCCCTTCCATGGGCTTTCTTTGACACTGCTTCTCCTAGACTTGGTTTTAGTTTTTTATCACAATTTTAACAACCTTGTGAAATTACTAAAGAAGCACCATTTATAGGGGGCACATTTGAGGAAGCAATAGTGTTACCCATCCATATACATATGTCTGCATTTTCTGTTACTTCTTGTATAATTTTTGAAAAGTCTTTTAACTTCCTCCAGCCCGTTTCTTCACAGGAATGATGATGAAAATCAAATAGTACAACTGATTCAAAATCCCAGGAAAATCATAAAGTATACCAATGACCTAAAAAAAAAAAGTTTTGTACATTTGGTTAAAGAAAAAAATATTCATGATATTTGTTAACGATAGTAAGGCAGACTTTGCAGAAAGAGGGCTGTGAAAATGGGTACTGTAGAGAGATCACTGAAATGGGTTTTTTTGTTTGGGAAGAGAGATTGGACTCGATTCCAGCTCAAACATAGACAAGAGATTTATAGCCATGAAGCAGCATGCAAGTCAGTGGATGGAAAATTACTAAGAAGCACTGAGGATAAGAGGTTTCTGATCTAAACTGATTGTGATAAGATTATTGGTGAATGCAGGCCAGAGTGCTCAGGTAACCATGGGTGGGAGACAGTCACTTACCCACTGAAAAGGAGCTAAGTTCTAGGAAAACGCTGGACCAGACCTAATCAAGCACAAGATCTTGTCAATATTTTTAAAATGGTAGAAGTAATAACAATTTCCTTCATACATAAGTAATAATACGGGCCTTGCTATCAGAGTGTTTATGCTTTGGCTTATCGTTTGGAGACTAAATATGATGAATGAATACTTTCACCTGCAGTACTGGAACATTTTGATTTAACATAGATTTTTTGTTTTGGTAATTTTGACACCATCAGTGATGATCAGTTGTCTACATGTTCCTGGCCAAGGTCCCAGACAAAGGAGGAACATACGTGAAGCCTGTGCGTTTGGTGCAGATGTGGTCCGTGTGCCTCCCCCACTCAGGGCACCTGGCAAGGGTAGGACAGACGCTAGTGGTGCGTCCAGGGATGCACCACTGGTTTAGCCAGCGGCCAGCAGCAAGGTGGTCTGCAGGAGTTGCTGTTGTGTGCTCAGGAGATGCTCTTCGGTGGACCTTGTGGATAGTTGGGAAATCCTCCCTGTCACCACGAGTTCATGATCAACCCTGCTCTAAACCCACGTCCTGGGTGGCGGACAGTGCATGCATCAGCCAGCTTTGCTCATCAGCTGCAAGAGAGATTTAGGTGTGTATGTGTATGTGTGTGTGTGTTTGTATCAGATCTATCCCCTCTTTCCATTTTTGTACCACCAATACAGTGGCTGTGTGTGTTTCAATTCAATTTCTTATTGCATGATAGCTGTATGTTCTATTAAAAGGCTTCAGAAGTCATTGAAGTAGTGTGAAACAGAGAAGTCAGTACATAAAGAATAAGTCAGAAAGGTGTCCTCATTCTCACTGTTTTGTTGAGCTCAGGCTGAGGCATTGTCTCCAGTTCCCTGGTCTCCTTCATGTCCTCAAGTTGGGGTGCTGGCTAATGATACAGAGATATAGCAGTGTGTCTTTTTGTTTTTTATCGGTACCAGGGATCAAACTCACAACCGCACACTTGCAAGGTAGGCGCTGATGCCACTGAGCTAAATCCCCAGCCCATAGCAGAGTGTGTCTTGCTCTAAGATCTAATGTCTCACACCACTGATCCACCATCTTCTGAAATGCCAGAAACTGGCTGAGAAGCTCTTTCATTGTTTGCCTTCACAAAAATGCTGCTGTATACCTTTTTTCTTTTTGTTTTTGCTCTCTCAGCCTACTTGTCTTACCGTGCATTAGACTTTTGAAGTAAGTTCTCAGACCTTAATGCAATAGACCATAACCCACTGTGCTCATGCCCATCCCAATGCCCTCCATTCCCTCGGGGAAGCCTCCATGCTGTTTGTCTACCCAGCTAGCCAAGATTTGGGGGTCATTTTTGTCTCCCTTCAGTCCTCCGAGGTCACCAAGCACAAAACAGAATGGAAGAGTGTAGAACCAGGAAAGTAAGGAGAGAAAGTAAGTGTAGGAATATACATGTGGCTTCTATGTCTTTGGACCCCTCTAAGAGTTAACTTAAAGTGAGGGAATCATTGTTTTCCAAAATAGAGTAAGAATTATCTAAATTTTCTCTTGCTGCGTCTTCAGCAGAAGCAAAATACCTGACACCTAAAGTTAAAGGGGGAAAGGTTTATTTAGCTCATAATTTGTAGTGCTTTCAGTTCATAATTGGCCAGCGCAGGGTGTTCACAGAGGAGAAAAGTTCATGGGGGGCGGAGGGGGGGAGAATATAGGAAAAGTAATGAACTAGAGGGACAGGGAGAAAGACAGAGAGTGAGCAAGCCTCTTTCCGTGCCTTGTACTGTATGCAGGCTGCCTGCCCTAGAGTGAATGTAACACTCATACTCTTAATCCCAGTATTGAACCATGAATCAATCACTGACTCCAGATTCACCACCTCTGAAAAACCTGCCCCCATGACTGCATGAGGCTTTGTGGGGGGGACATCTAGACATAAACCATAAAAGGAATTATCAGTGTTTCAGTTCTTTTTCATTTTTCCAGAGGTATATTTATCCACGTGCTTAATTAGTAATCACAGAGGATGGAAAAGTGTGACATGTGACATGGCTGTGGTCCTTATGCTTGACTTTATTTCCTACTGAGGAGACTAAAAAAGTCCAGAAAGATTCACGATTGGAGGAACTAGGAATTGAGCTCGTCTGTCTGCCCCCAAGCCCTGGGCCAGGGACCTCTCAAATATCATAGTTTGTTTTAGATATGAAATTTTCAGATGTGCATATCTTATCTTCCTAAATTATACACTTCTCATAGTAGGTCCACTGTCATTACTAACCCTAAGAATCACTGGCTCTGACAAGAGTTCTAGGAAATTCTAGTGGATTCCTCCATTGGTGGATTTCAGCCTTGCTGTAAGATCTCAGCGTTCAACTAACTAGAGAGGGCTCTATAATTTTAAGTTTACTTATTTGTGTGATAGCCATAATAGGTGACTGTCAAAAGGACACTCAAGATGTTCACAGTCCCCTGAGCTTGAAAAATTTCTAGTTCATTTCCTCTGAGCTGGTACCTTCTAACCTCCTTGTAGAATATATCTTTGAAAGACCGGCATGAGATTAGCTATACTACTTTCTGTATCACTTTGTTGTTGGTGCTAATTGTGAGGTACGTCTGCACACAAAAGCATGATGCAGAAATAATGGGACTAGAAGCTTCCTTACTCATCTCCAGAGCCTCTTCAGTATCCAGATTTCTCTTGGGAACTTCTTGAACTCTGCTTCATTCTCTGTGACCAGTCCTGGGCATGTCCATGCGTATAGCATAAATATAGAAAGCCTCAAAGAGTGATGATTTGTATATTGAGCCTCTACTGTATTGAGCATTTACAGAAAGCTTTTCATTGATTTTTCACGGAAACATGAAAGAGAAAAACTACAACTAAGTAAGAAAAACTCACTTGCTTGTATCATTCACCTACTAACCAGAAACCAAGTCCATGGACTTCAAAGCCTGCATTGAGCCACTGACGTACCCCACTTTGAAACCTAGTAGAGCCTTCAAATATCAGAGCTGGAAGGAAACACAGCTTATCTTACCCATAGTCCTCATTATGAAGAGAAAGAAACTGGTGGCCTTCTAAGCTTTATCAGATAAAATGTGACTTTTTAAATCTTCTAGTTCACCCGGGTTAAAATAGAACTTCAAATGAACTAAATTATTTCCAGTAGTACAGGTCACTAGTTTTTCCTTTTTTGTAAAATAGAGCTCATATGTCATTGGTCACCCAAGCAGAGGACAATACAGAATGACTTAGCTAAGCCTGCAGCAAAACAGTAAAATTTCTTGTATTTTAGGTATTAGTTCAAGCCTTACTTTCTGGTAAGATGTGTATTTTCTATTTATAGTTTATAGCACATGTTCCGCCAACAGAAAAGAATATTGTTTTAAAATAATTTTATTATATAATGATATTTTAAAGAACTCTCACCCATTTAATGTGTACAATACAGTAGTTGTAGTGTATATGTTCAACCATCACCACAATATAGAATACACTTACTTCCACAGTGAGAAATCGCTCCCTTATCCCTACCTTCTCCTGTCCCTAAGCAACCGATAGTTTATGTAATATCTCTGCAACTTTGCCTATCCTTACTGTTTCATGTAAATAGAAGCATATAATATATAGTCTAATGTAACTGGTGTCTTTAATTTAGCATAAGGTTTTCAAGGCTCACCATGTTGTAGCAAGTATCAGTGTCTCATTTCTTTTTATAATCAAAGAATATCTTATTGTATGGATATGCCACATTTTGCTTATGTAATGATCTATTGACATTTGGGTATTTGGGTTGTTTCCATCATTTTGGCTACTGTAAATAGTGCTGCTGTGAAGATTTATGTGTTAAATTTTGTTTGAAGATCTTTTTTCATTTCTTTGATTGCATATCTATAAGTGGAATTGCTGAGTCGTAGATAATTCTATGGTTAACTTTTCAGGGAAACACCAAATTATTTTCCACAGAGACTACTATTTTACATTCCCACCAAAGACTTGTGAGGGCTCCAATTTTTCCAAATTCTCATGAACACTGGTGTTTTGTTTGGGGGTTTAAAATATCATGACCACCCTAGTGGACATTTAATGGTCTCTCATTGTGGTTTTGATATAAATTTTCCTAATGACTAATGATATGGAGCATCTTTTAATTTATCTGCTGACTTGTGTCAGCAAATGTGTATCTCCTTTGGAAAAAAGTATATTCAAATTCTTGGGCAAATTTTCAGTTGGATCATTTTTGTTATTGAGTTGTAAAAGTTCTCTATATAGTCTAGATCCTAAAACCTGATCAGATACATAATTTGTAAATATTTTGTTCCATTGCATGATGTCTTTTCACTTTCTTGATAGCATCTTTTAGTGCATAAAAGTTTTTAATTTTGATAAAGTCCAATTTATTTTTTCTCTTTTGTTGCTTATGCTTTTGTATCAAACTTAAGAAATCATTACTTGATAAGAGATAATCATATCTTTTTCTGTCAGAGAATTTTATAATTTGAGTTCTGATGTTTCAATTTTTACTCTATTTTGCATTACTTTTATATATGATGTGAATTGGGGGTTTTAACTTCATTGTTTGCATGTGGATAATCAGTTGTCTCAGTAACCAGTTGTGGAAAAGAATGTTCTTTACCTATGAATGGTCTTGATGTCTTGGCCAAAACTTGGTTGAATCTAGGTTCATATAGGTTTCTGCTCTACCATAAATTCCATTCCAGTGTACTTACGCCAGCACCACACTATTTTGATGATTGTTTTATGGTAAATTTTGAAACTGGCAAAGTGAATTCTCCTACTCTTGTTTTTTTCTCAAGATTTTTTGGCTGTTCTTGGTCTCTTGTGTTTCCATATGACTTTTAGAATCAGCTTATCAACTTCTCCAAGAAGTCAATGTGGTCAGGGCATTATATTTGATCATATAAATTTGGAAAAAGAGCTAATATTCTAGGAGAATAAATCTACTAGAACAGAAATCCTAGAGACATGCAATAAACACTAATGGCTCACACTTCATTATTGAGGCAATAAAAATTCATATTGGAATCTAAAATAAAGATGACTATATTGATTGTGAGGTTGAATTTGAGAGAATACAGGAAGTGTATTAATTTCTCACATGGTCATTTATATAATAGTTTACAGGTAGCAAAGTTTGTTCCCAATCTTCTCTCATCTTTTCATCATAAGCATCCTGGGGTTTAGTGAGCAAGGAATTTATTATCACTTGTAGTTTTCAATAATGCAACAGACATACAGAAGATAAGATGTACTTGGTCAGAGAAACAAACTAAAAAATAAGCTTACAAATTGTCTCGGTTGCTGTGAAATTGCAAGGGTTTCTGGAATGAAAGACTTTTAGTGCTAAAACTGGAAAAGTCCCAGGAAAACTGACCTGGGTCGGTCTCTTTACCAGTGAGGCACAGACAGGCAAAGTAAGAATCAGGCTGTTTAACCATGATGTAGCATTTTGCCTCCTGAGAATGATCCAATCAAGCAGGCTCAACTTTCTCTGCTTTACAAAATTCTACCTAAAACCCTCTTGTCATGGACCTTTTCTTCATTAATCTTGTCTGAGACATTGGCTCTCCTAGTCCTCAAGCAAGTCCTTATCTTTTGGGGTCCCAGCTAGAGTGGATTCCATATTTTCTATGAATTCTAATAGTTGTTCAGGGTGTCTGCCTTTCCTCTCTCTTTCAGACTGTGTAGGTCCTGGCAGGCAGTACGGATCTACCTTCTTTTTCCCTAGAGGTGTAGATATTCCATGCATATTGCTGTCTGACAGGGAAGTAGACATTCAGGATAGCTTTTAGGGACAGGCAAGTGGTCCAGAACCCCCACTTTATATTAGAATTCAGTTAAAGATGAGCACGAGCCACTCAGTGCCAGCAACACAATCTTTATTTTATAGCATCTCCATGTGGACCAATCATCACAAGCAAGGCACAGCTTAGTAGGCATCGATGACCCGTCTGAGAGAGCCGACCTTGGCGTCCATGGCGCCCCAGTCGTGGAACCGCCTGTAGTCCCCTGGCCGCAGCAGGTACTGGCGGCCCCTGTAGTTGGGCAGCTCGTAGAGCACCCAGCAGCCCTCCAGCACGTGCAGCGAGTAGATCTCGCTGAGACGGAAACGATCGTGGATGCAGGCGCAGTCTTCGGTGAGCTCTGACATGAGGCCTCTGTAGTCATCCCTCTCGTACAGCCTTATCCTGTGAGAGCTGGTCTGCAGCGATAATCAGAAAAGGAGAAAAGTAAGTGATGTGCGCCTTCTGTGTCCACGAAAGCGACTGCCAGCCCGCATCACCGTGAAGCACGGTTTCAGAGCCTGCTGCAAATGTGTTTCTAATCTCACTGCTGATGTTGTTATTCTAGCAAAGAAGGAAGAATATTGAAACAAAGCTGACATGACCAGTGAACTGAGGACTTTGTGGAGGAAACTAACTTTGGGAACAGAGGGAATAAACGTGTTTCCTTTGTAAGCAGCCATCTGTCACAACTGTGTCTACTGAGTTGTGGAGAAGGTTTTAACTCCCATTTCCACGGGGACGCTTTGGCACTGACCCTGATGCAGCTTGTGTGAAAGTCACTTTTTTGCATTTAAGGTGCTCAGTGATTCAGATGTGCTGAGCCCACTTATCTTTCCAAATGATTTTTTGGCGAATCTTTGAACCAACTGATTTTCTAGTCCCCAAAGAAATGTCTGTTTGATTTATGTCTCTGTGAGTCTGTACATTTTTCTAGCCTAAATCTGATTTCCGGTCTTAATTTTCCTGCCCTAGCACCTAACTTGGTGCCTCCAGAAAGCACAAACATGCTCTTCATGTGACTGAAAAACATGTAGTCTTTTGACAGAGACCACATCCCATGAGAGCCTAATCAATTCCCTGCCTCTGCCCTATGTAAGAAACTCTTGGAAAATAGAAGATACACAAGCTGAAACACACTGCTCTAGGTTCTACATCAGTATGTTATCAAGTGAAATAAAAAACATCAGTGCAGTTGAAGTGTATTCTACCTACACAGCCCTGTTATTTTTTTATCATTAAAGATTATAAGTACTTCTTTCTCTACTGAACAAGATAGATTTGATTTAGAAACTATAAATTGCCTACATCCTATCAAGTTAATAGATTTATTTAATTTTCAAATGTATTTATCTTTTAAAAAATTGACAGATAAATTTGTGAGTATATACATGTTCTTAATTACAAAGTGTACTGATTGTATATACAGGATATACATATAGAAGTGTATGCATGGTAGGACATCTAAATCTGTGTCACCTTATATACTTATTTCTGTGATAAGAGCACTTAACATCATGCTAATGCTAAGAGCAACTTAGCGTTAGTAAAGGATATAATTTAGAATCATTAACTGTGGACATTGTACCTGCCAACAGGTCTCTGGACTTGCTCTACCTAATTATGGCTGTACACCTTTGAACAACATCTGCCTGAACCAGCCTCCTTTTCCCAACCACCCCAGCCTCTCCTAGGTGCTGATGTACTCTCGGCTCCTCTAAGATCAACAGTTTCAGATCCTATGTGCATGAGCGTATAGAGTATTTCTCTGTCTGAGTCTGGCTTATTTCACATAACCTAGTGCCCTCTAGAGTCCCCACCTCACTGCACAGGACCGGGTGTTCTTATGGCTGAAGGACCTACAGCTATCCGCCAGGTTGAAGTTTGAAGGTTATAGTGTCATGATTTCTTGCCCCCTAACACAACATTGGTGAGCATAAGCAAGATAGCACTGCCACTCCTGTCCCCTTCATATGTTTTTTTAAATGTGTGAGGGTCAGGCTTTGCTGTCTGCACCATGCGCCTGTCCTGGCTGAGAACATTAGCTGGGAAAACTTGTGAATAAGCTCTGACGACCACTGATGGGTGTCTGGAAGCCAGACTCACGTAAGGAATGGCCCTGCAGGAGCGGACCGAGTCGTTGAGGCCCATCCACTGCTGGTAGTCAGAGTAGTCGCCGCGCCGCAGGAAGTACTGGTAGCCCTGGTAGTTGGGGCGCTCATAGAGCATCCAGCAGCCGCTGTCCACACGGATGGAGTTGCAGCGGCTGAAGTAGGTCTGCAGGTTGGGGCAGTCGGTGGTGCTCTCGTAGCAGCGGCCCTGGAAGCCCCGGTCCTCGTAGAAAGTGATCTGCAGTGGAAAAGGAGGTGACAGAGATGCTCATCTGGAAGGTACACCCCCTCCCCTCAGAGGCCTGTTGCTGGCCAAGGTGTGGCATCTCCGCGGACTCACCTTCCCCATGGCTGTTGACAGCGAATGATCAGCGTCCAGTGTGACGGGACGGGAGTGGCAGCTGATATATATAGCAGGGCGGCTGCTGTGTTGGCAAGAACAGCACAAAAGACTGCTGGGGGCAATGCGTAAGGGGATTTCTGTGTTCTCTCTTTTTTTCATTTGGGATCATGGGGCAGGGGGCTCTCATTCTCTCTGGCATTTTCGAGTTGTCCTCACTAGTTCCAGTGAAAGGAATTCAAGTCAGCAGAGCCATTATGACCTTGGAGACAAAGGCCGCACTTCTCATCCTATGCAGCTCTCTAGAAATGCATTACACGCCCAGCAGTTTGCAGCGTTTGCCTATAGAAACTGCTGAGATGGAGGCTGGGGCTGCATCCGAGGCAGCTCGTGAGAATCGTCTGAGTTTCAGAAGGACTTGAGGTACAAAAACCTCAATCGAAAAATCTTCCACTGGAAAGAGACTGCATTTCGAAGTCAGGATAGTATGACTTTGATTTTTAAAAACTTGCTCATGTTAAAGATAAAACGATCATTTCTGTGCAAACACTAAAATGTCAATCATGGTTATACATGAATGGTGAGGTGAAGGTACTAACTCGGGTTTTCATGTCTTAGTTTTGCTGTTATTTGCTAACCTTTCTATTATGTTCCAGCTCTGACGTGGTGAAAAATTGTAAAATTAATTATTTGTAAGAGTGTTTATTCTCTGTGAATATTGTTTCATGTTTGTGTGGGGAACTGTAGCTAAGCAGTTCACTGCTCTCAGTCTGCAAAGGAAGCACAATTCTCTTCTTTGTCTTGCTTACAGTCATTAAATCATCACTTCCGCTTACACTGCTGTTACTTCTTTCTTTAAAGATTTAGTAAATGTTTTCTGAAACCACAAATGCATGCTCTTTAAGTAAATTTTACAGTCCCATTGTAAATGTTGCTTCTAATTATAGATAGAAAATGAAACTTCATTTGTCCTGGGGAAAAATATAAGAAAAATTCATTTAAAAATAACAAAGCTCTTTAATAAAAATTTGATATAAAAATTTTTGATATGAAAAGCACAACGCATAGAAGTTTTGGAAACCGTTTAGTGAACTACAACAGGTAAAATCTAAAAAAAGAATACATTGCTGCCTTCAATAGTGTTGTTGCTAAGTATTATATGTTTTATTGTAAATTGCATGAGAGTTCATTTAGTTATCTATTTATTTAGTTATCTATTTATTTACCATTTAGTTATCTATTTATTTATTTACAGTTGTTAAATTTACCCATGTTTGCCCAAAGAAAGAAAGAAAAAGAAAAATAGTAAAGTGAAATGTAGGACTTAGTGCTAATTGTAAAAAGCATGTTTGGAATTAAATACTTTGTCTTGAGATTAAACTACTCCATGAGCTAAAAATAAAGAGATCTACAAGAATCTGAGACACTCAAAGGGCAGGAAAATACACAGGATTCTTGTTTTCCTCCAGGCACCACCCTTCTTCAAGAGTTGCTTTTTGTTTTTAAAATTAGTGTTACAATTTGCCTGTGTTTTCCCTCGCCCAGGTGTTGCCCTGCCATTGAGCCAAGTGTCTGTCTGAAGAGCTTCTCTACTGCTGCTAAACTATGGATTTAGAAGCATTCCTTAGATGTGCAGGGATGGAGGACCATACAAAGCTCAGAATTATTTGGTCATCCCATCCCTTATGTATGTAGGAAGAGGAAGTAAAAAACCTTTATGCCTCAGACCCATAAAGGGGCTCTGAAACGATACCCCACTATGGCAACAACACATTCCCAGTGCTATTTGTGAAAATCCTCAGGCAGCACTTAAAGTAAATGTACAGATGGTAAACGGAGAGACACCAAGAAGAACTATTCTCTCATAATAACAGAGCTAGACAAAAAGCAAACTGGAGAAACCCTAGGCTGCTGTACCTCTGGCAGGGACCACAGGTCATCAGTCTCTCTTTTCTCTTTCTTAAGGCTGCCAGTCTCCTGGTAAATCTTGGATGTCTGTGTGGAAAAGACTGCCCCAGTCTCCCCAGCCACTGCCCTCCATCACCATGTTCAGCAGAGGTCAATAAACCATTGCATTTTTGCATATACTACTGAAAGTGCTCTGCAGAAAGATGGCAGGCCCGAAGCAGGGCATGAGCCCTCCTGACATTCATTTGGTCAAGTCGTTATTACAAACAATGCTGGCTAAGCCAAGTGCCTTGTCAGCATTTGAAAAGCCACCGAAAACATAGAAAATGTTCTTTTCCTAAATGTGACATTCTACAGAGAAAGTTTGCAGCTATTTTTATTTTAATGCTTTTTTGAAATGATTTAAGTACTTTCCATTTGAGATCATAGAAGGCAATCAATGACCAATTAGTTTTATTTTGGTTTATAGTTTGGGAAAACTGTTCACTACCCTACCACTGTGGAATACAGAATGCTACACATTTAGAGAATGCGCCACAAAGCCTACTAGAGAATCTGCCACAAAGCCAGCCTGCTTGCTCTGACACAAAAGTATTGTAGGCTGAATTATCTATCAGTCTTCTGATCACCACCAAGTAGCAGAAGACACACACATTTTTTTCTTTCACCAAAACATACTCTGCAAATGCTTCTAATAGAAGAAAACTCAACATTGAAAATGACATTCAATGCCATTTGCACCAAAAGCTAACTGTAAAGAAAAAGGTACTGGTAAAAGTTATAGTTTTACGATGATGGTTTTTGTCTGGTCCCAGAGGTTCCATTATGAAGTTCCATGGTACAAGTTTCTAAGTGACCTGCAGAATGAAAGGATGATTTTAGTATAAAAGGTAACATGGCACAAACATGGGCTTTAAATCTACAAGAAGTTACACTCAAATATCAAATACTACCTGACAAAGATGGCTTATACCAATGTGGGTATAAAACAATTTCCATGGGACTGTTCTGAAAGATTTGGAAACTGAATTATTTTTCTCAACTAATTATAATATGTGACATCATGCTGGATCCTGTATAGAAGGGAAAAATGCTTAAAAAGGGTATTTTGAGTCAATTGACAAAATTGTTGTGTAGTTGATCAGTCAGATAAAAATAATAAAAATATCCCTGTTAGATGTTCTGAAATTGATAACCCTATTGTGGTTATTTAATGAATGACTTTTTGTCCTTAGAAAATATCGACTGAAGTATACAGGGTAAAATGAAAGGGTCTGTAAATTTTCTGATGGTTCAAAAAAATTATATGTCCACATCTATACACACTCAGAGAGAGAGAAAACAGAAAAGCTCGTGGGACAGAGCACTAGCAGCTGATGAATTCCGATATATGAACTTTTTTGTGCTATTCTTGCAATTTTTAAGTTTGCAGTTTTTCTATACGTGTGAAACTATTTTCAAACACGGAAGTAATAACAAACATTATACTTCTTTTGACTAACCTTATCCAAAGTAAGTCTTTTTAAAGCTCCTTAGGAGCTAAGTACTGTGCTTATAGTATGTTACTTTGAAGTTTGCATATATTGCTTTGAAGTTAAACATATATTGCCTCTCTCTGTCCGGTTGCTTCTCATAACGTTGTGAGTTCTTCAGGAGTGGTAATAGAGGGGGTAATCTTGCTATGTCTCTTCTCTCAGGCCTTCCATACTACTCAGGGAGTCCTCAGAACAACCTATGAAGTAGCTTCTTTTATAGAGAAGAAACTAAAGCATACTAGGACTAAGCAATTCACCTAAGCTGTTACGTAAGGAGCCAGCATTCAAGAGTGTTGTCATTGAACCCTTTGGTATGGTCCTGTCCATTTTGAATTCATTTCTTGGTGATGTTCACACTACTAACACTATCCTAGGAAGTGATAATACACCATTTTGACCAACAAATGGGCCATTAAGACTAATACAATAAAAAAAAAAACTTTAAAACTCTTTCCCAGAATATTTGGATTTTTAAACCATAGTTTCCCCCTTTTCTTAGTATATGAAGAAATTCAGTGGCTAAAATGAATAGAAAACTGTGAATGAGGCATTGTTTCATCTTGAGGTTTAAATAATTGGTTTTTAGCTAAAAAAAAAAAACAGACATACTATCCATAGGCCATAAAGGAAATTCTAAGAATCCCAAATACATAAAATGAAAAGCGTGCTCAAGCAACAAACTACAAAAGCATATTTTGTATCTCCTTCATAAAATACTTATTTCTGTAATATAAAAGGAGCCTAACAGACAGGTAAGACACACATATAAGTATATTTATATGTATTATAGATATTTTACTATCACAAGACATATTCACTAACAGTAGTTATTTATGATCCATGGAAATGGAATGTGGCCAGAAGATGATTATTTTACTTTTCACTGTACATTTGCTGTGTGCTTTGAAATGTTTGTAAGTCTGTGTTACTATCATACTTTTTAACTGGTTTAAAAGATACATTATTCAGGAGCTAGAAAAAAATTGCTAAGTTACACAACTCATGAAGTATGAAAGGAAAAACACAAATGGATTTTTTCTTGTGTGATTACAAAGAAGAGGACTTTACAGAAGGATTCATCTCAGAACCAGAGATGGCTGCAAATGGGGCATTGCTCTTTTGAGGCCGGAACACCACCTGGCCGCAGAACCCAGCCCCTCCCTCAGTACGCACAGCGCAGCAGCTGTCTAACCACCATTCCCTTACTGCCGATTTGCCTAACTGGTGGTAGTTACTAAATCTCCATCACCTGCAAAGCACTTCATACACATGTGGGAAGTGAGAGGGAAACAAAAATCTGCAATCATCAATAGTTGTGGAAGAAAACATATCGGAATAAAGTTATATCTTCAAAGTAGCATTCATATGAGCAGTCTTTAAAGCTAGGTTCTCATTACAGAGGTCTGTGACTTCCTATTTCAGGTATGTGTTTTTGGACATTTAGCTTTGGCCTAGATGACCAGGTTGTGTGTTTGCGGATGTGCACACGCATTTCTGGAGCTCTTACTTGTTCTGTTTTGCTTTCTAAAGCCTGGTGTCTCCAAACACACATAAAAATGACCTCATACTTAGAAGTTCTTCAAAAACAAAAAATACGGTCCTGTAAACTCTAAACTCTTAAACTTCCTGGCAAATACCTTTAAAAGAAAGCTCAGTCTGGTTATGGTTTCTCCACAGTGTGCTTATTCTGTTTTTAGAGTGTTGTATATGAAAGCCCTGATATAACCTAAGAATTTAGGCAGCTCCTAAGGCAGCTCCTGCTGTAGGATAAAGTTATATTTCTAGCCCATCGATAGTTAACTTCTGGAACCCAAAGAAGTCCTGAGCCCAGAATGGGTCTTTTAGATTCCAGTTCACATTTAAAAGATGCACAGCACAGCAAATGAACCCAATTCACAACTCAGAGGACACTTCTCAAAATTCCCTTCCCCACTCCTATTTTGCAACACCCCAGCCTATAGGAAGTCTCTCCTTCATTGTAGCTCTGAACAGTCCCAGACACCCAGCTGGGACCCTTTCTCTGATTTGCTTTCCTCTCGGCTTTTATAATGTTGATGAACTTGGGTCTTCTCAACTTCCTGTTACATTTTTTTTTTTCACTTTATGCATGAAGATCTAGAACCTAAACCCGGAAGAGGAACAAACTCCTTCCTTTCCATTTCCTGTACATCTCTACACCCTGTACATCTATCTGAATCCTACAGTGTAAGTAAGACTTGGGAATCAGGAGTATTAGTCAGGCTCAGGGGAGATGCCAGGCAGGAAATGATAAAAAATTCTCACTATAAGAGAGGGACCAAGAATAGGAACGTCTGGGATATGGATATTGATATAAATCTCCTCAGTATATTTACTTCAATCAAAGAGTAACAACCAATTAACTTATAGACTAGTACTTTTCCAAAGGCTGAAAAGATAATCATAGCTAATACTTATTTAGGGTTTACATGGCCCTCACCACTGCTCTAAACACTTAACCTCTATCTCAGTGAATCAAGTCAACAATCGGAGGTATCGTCACTCTTCCAATTTTGTGAGTTTGTTTTGTTTTGTTCAGGCACGGTCTTGCTTTGTAGAGCAGGCTTGCCTTGAGCTCATTACATACCCAGCCTGGCCTCAGATTTGCAGTGCTCCCACTACCTCAGCCTCCCAAGTGCTGGGATTACAGGTGTGCACCACCATGCCAGGCCTGGAGGCTTGACTGATAATCACAAGATAAGTAGTTCTTTCAAGACATCCTGGTACCTGTTTGGTCTACTTTATGTTTTCAGACCTACTTTGTTCTTCAGCAGGGCACATGAAAGTCTTTTTGATGATTTCGCTTCCGTCGCATTGGCTTCCTTTGTAGAACTGCTCCTGGCTTTTTTATTTGCTGCTCCCCTTCTGAGCATGACACCTACAGACACATGCAGGAACCGCATTTGAATAGAGGAGTTTAAAAAAATGTGTCCTCCCACAGTTTCAGAGCTTTCCCTTCTGGACTGCTTTGCTCCCGTTACCAAAGGATCTGGGAAATAAGGCTTTGTGATTTGGGTAAGTAATAAGGGGTGGTGGGAAATCAGGTCATAAAAGCTCCTAGTTTGTTTTCATTTCATTAATCTCATTACCATTACATTACGAACTAATGTAATTTTGCTTACATTTCTGTAGGCAGATGGAAGTAAACAAGCTTACTCTGCTTGCGGGCATATTCTGCTGCTTTGGGCGCAGTTAGCATGGCCAAAGGGTGCATAGACAGCCGGGGCAGTGGAGCACGAGGGACCTGGAAGACAGGTGGCCGACTTTTCAGAGCTGTACCGCTTGGTGAGATTTGCACTGCTCGTTAACACTTGGCTTGTTTACCCAGCCCAGACTCCTTGACATTAATGACCACGGTTCATGAGATGCACAGGATTTCCCTTTGCTTAGATGCCCTCTCATACCCTCATCCTCTTCATGGTTCTTGCATCTGGGAAGAGCCACTTCCTCCTTTCCTGCCGAGACATGCAGCACTAATATTTCTGCCTTAAATGTTTGGGTTTTCAATTTTTTTTTTCAGGAATTGAACTCAGGACTGAGTGCTTTCCAGGCAGGCACTGTGCTGCTGAGCTGTATCCCCAGCCTACCCCTGTCTTAGTTATGTTTCTCATTGCAGAAACAAAATACCAACACCCAAAGTAAAAGGAGGAAAGGCTTATTTCTGCTCAGTTTGTAGAGGTTTCAATCTGTAGTTGGCTGGCTCCATGGCAGGGTGGCATGGCCCAGGGGCTCTGCAGAGGAGAAACAGTTCATGGTGGGCAGAAGACAGCAAAACAGCAAGCAGCACGGGACAAGCAACAGCTCTCTCTCTGTCTCTTATATTTTGTCCACATCCTTAGGGCAGGTTGCTACACATCCTTAGGGCAGGTTGCTCTCACACTCACGGAAGCTCTTCACATTATCCACTCCCAGAACTATGCCAAACCAACCAGAGGACTCATTTAGTAATCACACATCTTTGATCCCAGCGCCACAGACTCAAGATCCAGCCACCTCTGAAAAACTCCACCTACGACCACATCAGACTTTGGGACATCTAGACACAAGGCATAGCAACCCCCTTCCATGAGAAACTTGCTCTGACTTCCACCCCATCTCCTCCCTCCTGGTTCTGCCACCCAATGCTGGCTGGCTGGCTGATTCACTCATCTGTGAATGCAAGCATGCCATTTGATTTTAATTTCTGTGCTGACTACTGGAGGTGTGAACTTGTTCATATTTATTGACCACTTGTATTTCATCTTTTCTGTACAATTTCATGCAGATATTTTGTTCAAATTTTTTTGTTATTTTAACTTGAAATTTTTGCTTTTTCTTGCTGATTTTTCAGGAATTCTTTACGTATTATGAATAGAAGTCCTTTGGCAGATGTTTGTATTCTGATTATTTCCCACCTCTTTGTGGGTTGTGAATTCACTATAATAATGGTCTTTTGCTTACAGAAAATTTGAATTTCAGTATAGCTCAGTTTATCAACTTTTGCTTTTCTGGTTGGGGCTTTCTGTATCTTATTTAAAAAATGTTTGTCTATACCAGGGTAACAAATGTATTCTTCTATAATTTCTTCTAACTGCTATAAATCAGGTGAACCAAGCAGTGCATATCTGTCCCAGACTCTTTAGGGTTGCATGGTCATTTGGTAGGTCCATCCTGTGCTGTGTATAGCTTTATAGTAGATTTCCAAATCAGATAGCACATGCCTCAGTGTTATCCGGTGCTAGGTTCTGGGGGATTCTTTCCAGGTTCGTGGCATCCTGAGCAAAGAGTTGGACAAGGTAGTAAAAGCAGTGATGGTATAATTTATTGTAGGTGGAAAAAATACCTCTCCAGGGCAAGAGCGGGAGACTGGTCAGACTCACAGCAGCCTGCATGATAATGGAGAAGAGCCTTTGGTATCCAAAATTTCTGGACTGGCTTCTCCCTCATGCAGATAAGGGACTGGGACAATCACCCTAGCAAAACTCACCTTGCCCACTGTCAGATTTAAACTATCCTCTGGGAAACTTGCTTGGTTTCCCATCAGACCTAAATGAGGAATTGAAATAGTACTTTCCTGGTTGGTCCTGTAAGCAGCACTAGATTCAAAGGAAGGAGTGGTTCCCCTTTCCTCCGGGTTTTTATGACCTTTGGCACTTTCCGCCTCTTGCCCAGCCCATCTGCCCCACCCCTCACCTCCCAGCTCTTTGGGCTCTCCCTTCCTTTCCTGTTCTAGACTGCTTTGGCTGTTCTCAGCTCTGCATTTCCTAGCGAATTTTATCATCAGCTTGTCAGTGTCCAAAATAAGAAAGAAAGGGTGGGGATGGAGGGCGGAAGGAAAGAGAGAAAGTCTCTGAAATGTTGGCTGGGGTTGACTTGAGTCTCCAGATTACTTTAGGGAAAATTGAGATTTCAGCAACAACTGGTGTCCTACTCCGTGAACATGTTGTGTCTCTTCATTCACTGAGGTCTTCTGCTTTGTTAAAAGTATTTGTAAGTGTATTTTTGACTTGTGATCAATGGTATATCTCTATACTTCATTTTCTCTTTGTTCCTGGTATGTACGAATAAATTAATTTTCACATTCCCCTTATGTCTAGCAACTTGTCTAAATTCACTTTTTAATATAATAAATTATAGATTCTTTTGGATTTTAAAGTAGTCATTATGTCATATCTAAGAAATGATAATTTTTCTTATTTCTACACTAATATATTTGTTTTCTTGTATTTTCCACACCAGCTAAGCTCTTTGATGTAGTCTTTTTTTAAAAATTGGTACCAGGGATCGAACTCACCACGACCATGTGCTTGAAAGGCAGGCACTTATGCCGCTGAGCTAAATCCCCAGCCCCTTTGATAGTCTTAAATAAGAATTGTGACAGCAAGTACCTTTTTTCTCTCCTGGTGAACCAGCAGGTGGCAGCAGCCCCAGTCGGCCTGCCTTCACAGGGAGGTAATGTCTGTGCAGCATTTCACTATGACCCTGGGTTTTCTGAGATATCATACAGGGAACCTGAATTAAACAGCCAGTGGAGGTGTGGGGCCCTTTTGCTGACAAAACAGTTTATAGACATTTTACCAGCAGTGCTACCAAATTTCACCTCCTCTTTTTATTCAAATGGCAGAAATATTTATTGAGAGAACTTCCTTCATGTGTAGTGTGGTAAACAGTGAACTGTAAGCACAAACTATGACCTCTAGCCCAAGAGGCACACAGTATTTTCAGCAAAATGGTCCTGCTCCAGCACAGAGTGTAATGAACAAGGAGACTTTGATTCAGTCTAGGTGCACTGTGGCTGCGATAACAGCCCTTCAGGATAAAGTGTGCCAGATGAAGGGAAAGGATATTGGCCTAAATGTCATTCTTGATAAAGGTCTGTGTTTTATGGTCTACTTTCCCTGTCCACTGGGAAAGGAGGAAACTATGGATTTTAAAGGTCTCTTCCAACTTGATTATTCTGTGAACCTTCCTGAGTCCTGATAATCTGATGACTCATGCGAGCTGTTCATTTAGCTTCCTCTATGTTTTCTACAAAAAAAAAAAAAAAATGTTTTTTAAACTAGGATGATATTTAAATCCCAATCATATTTCCTTTCTAATTCCAAAGCTATTGACTAATCCCTTCATTGTCTCAGTGTGAAAGAATTATTGTGATTATTTTTCAGTTCCTGTGCTTACTAATGCCAAAGCATATTAGTAAAAATTGCTTCTAGCTCGAAGGAGGTGGGAATGGGAAGATATATACAAGCATATGGGAAACTTTCCCTTGGGTAGGGGTTACACCACCCGGAGGTAAAAATCATCACCTCTGTCAACCTAGAGCAGTAACTTACTAAAACGTTATTGTGATGTCACCGAGACAGAAGGGGAAATTTCAGATCCTAAGCGTCAAAGCAATTGAATATGTATTTACAGAAAGCAGACTGGGCAAAATAATAGCAGGTCATGTAGTGTGGAAAAATGGATTCTTTGCACTGTCTATGACTAAGTTTTGCAAATGTGGCTGGGATGCTGCAACTATATTTTCTAAACATTTTAATATGCATGAAAAAGAGCAAATTTCAAGTGGGAAAAGTATTGGAAAATCCAAGACTTGACAGATTCTGTCCTATAGTAGTGTCTCCAAAAATCAAGACTCCACATTACTAGAGAAAAAGAGACAAATAACTCAACAGAAAGATGGACAAAAGACTTTATCAGGCACTTTCCAGAAGAAAAAATCTAGCAATAATTGTCCATTGGTAATCAGGAGAAGTCAAAACCACGATAAGATGCCATAATACAGTTTGACAAAACTTTAAAAGTCTGAAATATCAGTGTAGATAATTTACACTGTTTATGGAATGAGAACTGTTATTTTAAAAAATAATTTGGCTTTATATGGAGTATTGTTGTGCAGTGGAGACATAGAAAAAAAGTAACCCAAATTTCTAAAACAGAAGAATCCATAAATACATCATGATGTATTCCTAAGGCAGAATAAACTGTGGCTCTGCATATGTGGATAAATTTCTGAAACATGTTGAATGAAAAAGCAAGGCCCTAGGATGATACATTTTCTACTATTCTATTTATATAAAATTTAAAAATGTGCAAAATTAAATAATATAAACTATGCAAATTAAATAATGTATTGCTTAGCAGTGAAACTGTAAAGTGGTTTTCTTGATGTGCTTGGTGAGTGTGCTTACTTGGTCTTTGCACTAGAAATATACAGGGTTTTAATTTGGACAAAGTTGATGTGGATGATCTACAAGCTGAGCTTCAACCCAAGGGGACGTAATTCATACTGAAAGTGCTTATTCCGCATTATTAAGATCTGTCAATGCAGAGTTTTTATTTAGAACCTAGGACTTTCTCCTTATCATGAAACCACTTTTTCATTTCTGAATTCCAGCCTCAGCCAGCATCCTCCAAGAAAAGAAGACCCAGGCTAGTCGAGGAGCACATGCCTGTAATCCCAGCACTCTGGGAGGCTGAGGCAGGAAGATCACACCCTCAAGCCCTTCCTGGGTGAGTCAGCAATTTAGTGAGGCCCTTTCTTGAAATGACAAAAATGACAAATGAAAAGTCTGGGGCTGTCACTCTGTGAAGGCCCAGGGTTCCTGGGAATGTGGCTTCAGGAGGACAGAAGGAAAGCAGGTTCCCACGTGCCCTGTGTGCTGCCCCTGTTCCCTCTCTGCTTCCCTTTCTTTTACCTCTCTGTCTCCAGATAGAGCCAAAGGCTGTGCATCGCTTGCTTCATTGGTTAAAGGAAGATTTATGGTTTTTCTCCAACTTACTTGGAGTAGGGCATTTTATAGTTACCGGAAGTGAGCTGTAAATGGCCTGTATTTACTTAAGTGCCTTGGTTGAATTTTTTCTTAGAGTCCAGACTCTTCGGTAGACAGAAAACGCCCAAGGACCACAGAGTTCAGACAATTGTGTCTGTGGTGCCTGTTGTCACCAGATGGCAGCAAACAGCCCTGGAAAGGCGGCCGGCCTGAGCGCGCAACTGCGTTGAGGAATGTGGCCCGGTCCGGTCTTGGAAGAGCTACACAATCTGATTAGCATTCAGCAGGGCTTTAAGCTTCTGCTCCAGAGAGATCTTAGCTTTACTTAGGAGGTCTTTTATCCAAAGGAATCAGAGGTCATTTAGATCTATGCGGCAGGGGAGAAACTTCTGGGAACATGTCTTTTTTTTTTTTTTTAAACAACTGTCTCCTAATCAAAATCATTTTTAAAAAAGTCCCAGAAAACTGTTTTAAAATAGTCTTATCATTTAATTTTTGAAAGGCTACATTTCCCTTGAGAGGTCCTGCTAATTTCTTATTCCAAACCCACAGGATGCCTGAGTATAATTAATGTGTAGCAGAGAGTTTCTGAGAGTCTGAGCTGGCATTCTTTTTTTTTTTTTTTTTTGTCTTTTTCCTTTTTATCGGTACCGGGGATTGAACTCACGACTGCCTGCTTTTAAGGCAGGCACTTATGCCACTGAGCTAAATCCCTAGCCCCTGAGCTGGTATTCTTGAGTCCAGAAGGACTCTGTGGCGCTCACAGGGAAGGAAACTCAGTTTCATCAGTTGGTTCCTTAAGCCTTGGCCTTTGTGACAATTAATTGCCTAAAAATAGGCAATTAATTGAATCATAGCTGCAATGGCAGGAGCTTGCTTTGGGGTGAATTAGAGCTCTAGTTCTTAAGTAGATGTGATTTTATCTCTGAGGGGACATGCGGCAGCCTGGACACATTTTTCATTATCACAGCTTGAGAAAAGCTACTAACATCCAATAGGCAGGAGCCACGCTGGTGCTGAACATCTCACCATTTACATGAGGACATCAACACCAAACCCCTGGACACAACAAAGAATCTGCTCAAAATGTTAAGAAATCCTGCCCTGGGGGAACCCAGATACCTATCTCCTGAGTGCTGGGATCTTAATTATAGCTTTTATTTTGAGGCTATTGTAATGCTAAACATTAAGGTTTCACTGATATGAATTCTTTTAATCCCACAACAACTCTACTTTCTTTTTCCTGCCTTTGCAAGTGCAACTGAGATTAGGAAATATGCCCAAGATTATTCTGCTTGTAACGTGTGCAGTTAGTTGAGAATTCAAACCCAAGCACCTAGGCTTTAGAATCCTTCCACATGAGACTTGCCTTGCACATATAAATGCATAATACATAATCCCATCCTACAGCAATAACAAGCACAGCTTGAAAGGTTCTTGCCCTAGTATAAAGTACTGTACAGTGATGGCGGTGGTCTAACATGGCAGAAGGCCAAAGTGGGAACACTCACCACTTCCTCCTTCTTCTCCAGCCCTAATTGCAACTCCCCTTCCTGTTTGTAGAGAATTTCAATCAGCTCCTCACATGTCATCAATATCCGCCCCATGCACCACTTCCAATCAGAGGTCATAGAACCCTCTGCCTCTCTACCTGGTCAAAGGAGACAGGCCAGCCGCCGTGGGTTGTGTGCGCCTTTTCACATCCTCAACTCAGTAAACTTGCTCATTTTGTACTTTTTGCTTCTCTGTTGTGTGCCTTTCCCTTTTGTCCTTTTCACTCTTGTGTCGCTTCCCACCCCTCGCCACGCATGAATGGCTGCCCTCAGCCATGCCACCTACCTTGGAGCCAGCTGAGTATGGACTGAAACCTCAAAAAACCCTGTAAGCTAAATAAAACTTTCCTTACCTCCTTTTGGGCATCAAGTATTTTGTCTCAGCACTGAGAGAAAAGTAACCAAGACAAGGATCAAGAGTTGAAAGGACCAGAGCTGGACAGAAGGGATGGAGCACACACACACACACACACACACACAAAAAGAATAAAAATTATGTCTCATGTGCAGGTACCAACTCCCCAGGACAAATGTAATTATTATGTACTACAGACAAGGACTAGTAAAAAAATTTTCAAAACCTGTTTGCTATTACTATGCAGTTTTACAGCGAGATATGGTGGAGCACTTCTGTAATCCCAGCTACCCTGGAGACCAAGCAGGAGGATGGAAACTTGGAAGCCAGCCTGAGCAATTGAGTGAGACCCTGTCTCAAAATTAAAAAAAATAAAATAAAAAGGGATGAGGATATAGTTCAGTGGCAGAGCAGCTTTCCTAGCATGGATAAGGCCCTGGGTATAATACCTACTATCACAAAAAAGAAAAGTAAAAAACTTTAAGAGGCATTCTACAAACATATATTATTCAAGGAGGATGTGGCTGGGTCTGGTTCTGCTTCATAACTAATACCTGGAAACATAGTATAGATGTATAACAGAAATAATTTCTCTCTCAAAACCCCTGATATTAAGTCTCATGTCACCCTTACCTTTGTAGTGCCAGACTTGGCAGAAGAATTGGCCCCATAAATTTTAAAGACTTCTTCAATTGGGATACTGTTCTGTTAAACAACAACAGTAATGTATTGTCATATCATGGCTTTTCTTTTATTATAAAGTAAAGCTGTTATAACTCTAGTATACAGTACAATTTGTGGTATTGTAGGCACTAATAAATAACTTCTGAATAACCAGATAAGGTCTCGCTATGTAGGACAGGCTTGGCCTTGAACTTGCTATGTAGCCCAGGCTGGCCTCAAACTCACAGTGATTCTTCTGCCTCAGCCTCCCAAGATTTGGGATTACACACATTCATCAGCATACCACAGTGAATAACTAGATAAACCAGTTTTCCAGATATCAATTAGTCATGTCTCTCATTTTTTTCTCTTAATGTATTTTCTATAGAGGATAGAACTCAGAATCTTTTTATTTTGCCTCTAAAAATAAAACATTTTTAAAAAATGATGCATTTACTATGAGTAAATCCTAATCATTTAGAAACTTCGGTTGAAAATTAGCATAACTATGCCTTAATATTAAAATGCTCATGTTAGATATAAATAGTCCTATTTATTTATTTATTTATTTGTCTTTTTCCTTTTTATCGGTACCGGGGATCGAACTCACAACTGCCTGCTTGCAAGGCAGGCACTTATGCCGCTGAGCTAAATCCCCAGCCCCTATATATTTATTTATCTACTTATGTGATAGTCTTTCCCTTACCATTAAGATTCCAGCGTAAGATGACAAAATCATTGCTTCCCGTTCTCTATAGTTTGGATACACACGTCTGCTGTGAAGAGGCAGTTTCCTAAGGAGAGTAGGAATAGATAAGAGTAGAGGATTTATTCTTCTTCTTTCAAAAATTATCAGCACACACTCATACAGGTGAGTGGGCTTCTCTGTGACGTTTCCGTGGATGGATGCGGTGTACACTGGTCACACCATCCGCCCTCCTGTCCTCTCCTTCTGCTCTCCTGTCTGCCTCTCCCTCTCCCTCTTCTCCTTTCAATTATTGTTCCTTTCCACACCTGCTAAGGTTGCTTTCATAATCCCGAGGAACATGTGATGGCTGGGTGCTGGCCGCTTTTTTATAAAGATGTGACTGGTCCTCCATGGGTGAAATATGCATTCCTGAGTCTGTGTCCTTCAGTAGTAGCGATAAATTTGTTCTGTATCCACGGCTTCACAGCTATCAGACAGAGCCCCTGGACCCCATGGTGGTGTGTGTTTATGGGTTCCTTAGCCAGAACCCTTTCCCTGTCTTGTGCTTTTGCTTGGGAGCAGAGGAGACTGTTTTCCCCACTGTAAGCCCCTGTACATCCAGGGAAGCTGAGAACACCCTAAATTCCAAGGATGAAAACTCACTGAGGACTGAACTAGTTATCTCCATCTCCCATTAATCCAGAGGACGTGAACACTAGAGGTGGATCCTGGTGACACTGGTTAAATGTGAATGAAACTTTGCCTAACACAGACCCATCTACAGGGCAGGAAGGTGGACTTTCTTTCTTTTTTTCTTTCTCTCTCACTTCTTTCCTTCTTTCTCTTTTTTCTTCCTCCTCCTCTTTTTCTTCTTTGTTTAACCATAGTTGTTCGAACTGGATTTTCTGCTTTATTACAACTGACACCTAACTGCTACAATCATTTAGGATGGGTGTGTAGTTCAAGACCATGGAACAGAAAAGAGTAAATAAACAGCTGGCCTCTGGAGTGAGCTATTGGATCCCGGTCTCATGTGTTCCATGTTCTGACCCACGGGGAGAATGTGTCTGCACTGCACATGGGACAGGATATCAATAATCCTGGAAAGGAAATTAACCCATGACTCAGACTCAGGTACGCAATGTCTGTGGTCCTCAGGGAAAGATTGCAATCGACCATTTTAAAAGTCAGAGTGCGTGCATCATAGGGTATAGCACAGTCAGGTTTCTCTGGTGGAGCATTTCACCTAATACAGACCAATCAGAAAAGCTGGGTGAGGGATCTAACTCAGCAGCACAAGTGCAAGGTTGTGAGTTTGATTCCTGGCACCAAAAAAAAAAAAAAAAAAAAATGCTGCCAACTACATAAATGCATCTGTGACTTCTTGGCGACGGCTGGGTTTCTTTCAGTTTCTAGTTGGAAGGGGATGTTAGTTCCGTCCGTGTTTTCAAATCAGACCGCCTCCTGGTGCAGCATGTTAGGTGGAGTGCTGGAACTTCCTCCACGAGTAACCAAAGGGATGCATTGAAAAGGAAAATCATAAACACATTTCAACTTACAAGTCCTCCCACTCCAGCCAAGCAAGGTCTTCTGAGCGATCCAGCCACCGCAGCGCCACGCCTATGGCCAGGTCATAGTGTGCCTGGAAGCAGAGACACAGAGAGAAGGGTTCACACAGCATCCCAGGGGCTCCCTGGACCCAGTCATGGTGCGTGGGGAAGACTGTCCTACCCTGTCATTTCCCAGTAGGAAGGGCCATTAGCTATGTCTAATAGCCTGATGCTCAACCACATAGTGTGGGATCTAAATTCCTCTTCCGCCAGAGCAGTCGTGTGATTTGTGTCATCCAGAAAGGAAAGGACAGATCAGGGAAAGAATAGTAAACTGGGAACCAGGGAATTGGGACTCACTTCTAGGTACTGCCACCAGTTTGTGGTATATCCTTGGGTGAATGATTGGTGTTCTCTGGGCCTTGGACTTTTAAAATTTGGGAACAGATAAAGAGACACCAGGGAAGAGGGCCACAGAGGACAATGTCCCATTCTGCTCGTGGTGTCAGGACCATACCTCTAGGGGGCAGGGGCAGTGGTAAGGGAACCTGGAGGAACCTTCCTGTCCATCTGGGAAGGGAAGGACAACCTGGGGCCGCTTCAGGGAGGAGGATGAAGGGAAGCTTCTGCAGGTGGAGGAGGGTGTCCCAGGTGGAGGGACTAGCGTGAGCAAACTCCCGATTACATAACCAGCACAGAGTCCCACAGGCAGTTCAAGGCCGAGGGCCAGTTGAATGTTCATCTCTACACCGTGATGACCTTTGCCTGGTCATTTCTAAGTGTTTCTGTTTCATAAGCCTACTTGATATTTATGTAACAAAATATATTCCTTCTTCCTTCCTCAAACTCGTACCCCATACAAGGTTGATTCTGATTTTATTTCAGATGCATTCTAAAGCTCTAACACTCTCTAATGCATATAATTATTTCTTTGTGGGCTTGAACCAGACTGAAATGGGAACCTACATAAATATATAAATATACAGGGAAAGATGGAGCATGCTCCATTGTTGAAACCTAATCTGGAGTTTGAGACTGGGCGGGCAGAGTTGGCAGGACCTTGCTTGTTCATTAGAAATGCAGGTTCCCTGCCTCACCCCAGAGTGTCCTGAATCAAAACGGCCTTGTAATGAGACCTCATTAAAGTTTGAGAAGCACAGCTCTCGGCGGGCTCATGTCTCTGTTTAATGTGCACACAGAGGGTCAGGCTTAGCTACAAACCTAACTCCAAGGCGAGCTTGAAGCTCAGCAGGTCTTGCTATTTTCGGGGAGCAGAGCGAGAGTGCCTTTCTCCCCGCACTAGGGCAAGGATGACAAATGCACAGCAGGGAACCTGAAGGCTTACTAAATTATTTTGGATTAGATGTTTCTGTGGTTTTTGTGAAGAACTATCAGAGCCTAATATAAATCTAGGCTTGAACATGAGTAACAAAGGATTTTAGGATAACTTACCCCTTGGATTTCCCTCACTAATTCAAATAGTAAGGAAATGATCATATTTGAAAACAGCATGGCCATTAATTTTGCAAGTTTTTAACATCACAAACCTCCCATTTTAGCTTATATGCCTTTGCTTTTTAATCATTCCTTTTCCTGATGGGACTCTGATTTTCCCATTTTCATTCGACTTTCTGTTTGTGGGTTGAAGTGACCATATGCACAACCTTAAGATGAGAAAAGTGAGGAAGATTTTTGGGGTGTCAATAGTGCCCTGATTTACTCTTCAAATTCTATTCTCGTGTTGCCCCCTGAATGTACGTAGAGCACAAATGTGAGGGGCATCGGCATGTCTTTCTTTACCATCTCATCTAAAAAGGTGAGTTGCCTTCTTCCTTTTGGGTCAAATTCATTTTCCCGGAGTCTGATTCCAATGTAATCTCCCCTGAAAAGCAAGAGAGCAACATTGAACCATTGTGGGTAGCACAGGGCTAGAGCTGCAGAAAGAGGCTTTGCCCTCCCCCCCCCTCCTTCTGCAGCAGAAGTCCATGAAGACCTCCCTGACAACTGAGCTATTGTTCAACTGTGGCTTATATTGTAATCTGCAGTGCTTCAGGTTTAAAGTCCCTAAGCATAGTTAACTTATGTCACACTTGTATGAAAATCAAAATCATCACGGGGCAGAATTTACAGAAAGGTTTCCAAATATCCACAGAGAAAAAAGTTCTTTTCATTTTTTTGTCTTTTTGAGACAGGGTCTCACTATGCAGTTCAGGCTGGCCTTGAACTCACTTTGTAGTCCAGGTTGTTCTCGAATTCCCAATAATCTTCCTGCCTCAGCCTCCCAAGTGCTGGGATTACACGTGTGCACCACCATGCCCTGCTCAGAAAAGGTCTTTTTTTGTTTTTGCTTTTATAAGATTAGGATTGTGATTAACTGTTTAAAATAAAGATTCGTTTGCTACCCATGCAAAATTCAGGCAGAATGTCCAAAGCTGGTGATTTCTAGATGTGTAAAATGCTACAGAAGTGTATTATTTAAACTTAAGCCTTTTCACATTAGAATGCATATTCTTAGGAGAAGTTATACGTGATGACTCATTAGTAGTTCCGTGTTAGTGTATTCTTATCAGATCCTTTTCTTAACAGTGACTTTTAATAAAAGGAGGTAGATGGAGGAGAACAGAAGGATCCCACCCTGGGGAAATTGGAGAGAGGGACTGAGTGGACTGAACAGGGAAGGGTTCAGGGTCTCTGGGACCAAGGCCTTCAAATCTCACCATTTTATGAAAGCCCCCTAGGACATTTTGGGCTCCTTAGTATGTGGAGGATAAGCTTTTCCTACCTTTCAAAGTTTTCATTTGAATCATTAATCTTTTCTTATTCACAAAAATTCTTGAATCCTTGCTGTGCATTCTAAGTTGAATTCAAGTAGCCTAAAAATATTTTTTGGCTATAAAATTATATGTACATCAGTCTTGAAATTTGATTGTTTGTCTGACATATACAGAGAAGTTGGCATTCTTGATTATGGTTTGTTATTGTTATAGTAGCCTCCAAACACGTGCAAATTAATGTATGAATTCATACATGGTTTATCTCAGCTTTTTTTTTTTTTTTTTTGGTATGAAGATCAAACTCATGACCTCACGCTTGCCAGGCAGGTGCTTGTGCTGGTGAGCTAAATCCCCAGCCTCTATCTTAGCATTTCTTAAAGACTTAGTAAAAGATAAATACCTTACTAGACAGAGAAGGAGCAGTTGCAGGGAACTATGATAAATCCTTTGATTAAAAGGGTATTATTATTATGCTTGCAATATATATGAAATAGAATATAACCTTTCCCTCTCTTTTTATATGCTCTATAATTTTTCACCAGCATTTGCTAAATACAAAGTCAAAGCAAAGCTACATAAAAGAAAAAGTGTTTCCAGGAAGCAATGTTGTTAAAAATTCGGATGTCTAAAGGAAGATGAATTACTGGGTTGATATGCCAAGAGTAAGAGGCAGCGGCTGTCATCTGAATACTGGTCTTCGGGACACCTTTTCAAGGCCTCTCTCGTATGTTCTTTCCCAGCCGGGCCAGCCCCTTGTGGGTGCTCATCCTGCCTACACTGACCGGCAGGATGGTTCCCAAGGCTCAGCTCGCTGCAGGTACTGGGTATGAGGCGTCCCTGGCAGGAGAAAGAGGCCGGGCGTGCCCTGGCCTTCTCCACTAGAGCACATACTTCCTCAGCTTTCCCCCTCCTTGCCGGCATCCAGGCCATCTATGACAACCCACCAAACACTGAGCATGAGAAATGAGAGTACCTCTCAGCCATACTCACAGCAGCTTTTTCATTTCTTTCTTTACGAGCCTTCTCTCCATGGTTAAAGGTTTATGCAGCTGAGCAGCTCTCCGTGGTTTATACTGCACCTATGTGCATGCGCGTACACACACACACACACACACACACACACACACACACACATACGCGTTACTCTGGAGAACACCAGTGCACAAATATAATGAAAATGTTAACAATTTTGGTTCTGAGATGATAAGTTCCTGGTCATTCATCATATTATCTTTTGTACTTTCTATACCATGACTTTTGAAATCACTACACTAAATACCATTAGAAAGAAACCTTTCTTTGAATGCATGTAGCATGTGAACTCTAGGGTTTATTGGGGGCTGCTCTCCAACAGCAAGCAATCAGAAAGTGGGGCGCGTGGTTAAATAAATTCTCCACCAGCTCACTTAGCTGTTTTGAATCAGTCTAGCTGCTCCTGCACCTGCTCCAACCTTCCAGGAAAGGTAGGAAGTGGAGAGGGTGAAGCGGCAGGAACTGGGCACATCCCTGTGACAAGGACGAGTTAGGAAGACAGCCCTGTTTCTCCTACCAGACCGTCATGGGGAGAGGGTGCTACAAGCAACAGAGGTGGCCTCATGGCCGGGAGAAGGGAGAGCCTCGGCCAGGGAAGCCAGGTGCAGGATGAGGAGTCCCCTCCGCCACCCCTGGCATAGCCATGCCTGGGCTTCTCGGCTTTTTGGCACCGCAGTCTCAGGTTTACCTGGAAACTGATAAGCCTGGTTAACATCACCAAAGCCATCATATGACCCCACAGAGGCTGGCACGAATTCAGATTCTTTTCATTCAATAATCTGGTGAACTGTGTGTTCATAGGAGATTCATCCTACCTCAATTCCTTGGCAGGAAGTGGGGCTCACTGTTTTAAAGCCCAAAAGGTAGGAGACAGCATTTTCTTTAATTCATTCTTCTCATTCTGAGCAAATACTTTGACTCTCAGATTTAAGAATTATAAAGTTTGAGGGCTGGGGATTTAGCTCAGCAGCATAAGCGCCTGCCTTGCAAGTGTGGAGTCATGAGTTCAATCCCTGGTACTGATAAAAATGAAAAAGACAAAAAAAAGTATTATAAAGTTTGCATTTCTTCGTTGCTGTGTTCCTTATAGACTCCTTTGCCCCATTCAAATGGCATAAATGCTTAAATATGAAAATATGAGCCTCTCTCACCTGCAAGACATGAGGCTGGAGTCACAGTCTCTGTGAGGCCGCCAGGTAGCTGTGTCACCTTGGACAAGTGAATTTGCCCCTCTGTGTTTTGTGTTTCTCCCTCTGTAAAACAAGGACGAATGACAGGCCAGGTTCCTTCTAACTGCAGGACGCAGTGATTGATATGCATTGAGCAGCTCTGCCTGGTGAAAAACAGCCATTTGCACAGACTGTTCGGCTAGATCTTAATTTTGCCGGTCTCTCTTTTTCTGTCTGGAGAGCTTTAAAGAAAACAAGACCACCGGCTGGAAACACACACACACACACACGCACACGCACACGCACACGCACACTCACACACATACGTGTGGAAGAGGTATTGGAAAGATGTCGGCCACCTCAGGCGTTAGCAGTCTCACAGAAACCAGCCCTCCGGAAGGCACAGCTCTCGTGGTCCCCAGGAGTACCACACGCACAGTACACACAACCCCTCCACCCCCCAGCTCTCTGCTGTGCTCTATGAGATGCCAGCTCTGCACAAATTCCCCTGCGAGAATCTTACCAACTGCGGGGCTTTTGTTCTTCCTGAGCTTCTGCGGATGCTTGTGCATCAGTGTGGCTGGGGCTGGTGCTTGCAGACATCCTAAGAGTGGATGACTTTTCCTGGTTGCTAGGAAACTGTGGCTGAATGCAAATACCATCTTTAAAGCTCCCCCACCACGCCCCCAACACATATTCTGAGAGCAGGAGCAGAGAGTCACACATAGGACTGTGATCCTGACCCCGAGTTTACGTATCTTTTTACCTGAGTGGATTTAGGTGTCCACCTGAATGATTAATCAGAAACTGAGCCAGGAGCCGGCATCCCAGGTTGTTTTCTTTAATAGCATTTCCCTGCAGACATAGGAGCCAACCGGATTGCTGGAGAAGCCAGTTAAGCTGCTCCTCTAGATGTGGGGAGCCCTAAAGAAAGACTTAGGGAGATTCTACTGTGTGACCCTAGACGCAGAGCAGTCTAGGGTCCCAGGAACCGATTCTGAGTCCGGGTCATCAGCGCCTGTCTCCCGTCCCCTTCGCACACTCAGCTCCGCATTTAAACCCTCGCTCCCTTCTGAAAGCCTGCTGATCTCCCCCCTTCAATAAGATCTAGACTCCTTCACGCCACTGGGCAGAGGTCAGGTGTGTTACTCCGGTCATTCTGTGCAGTGTCAACATCTCTTAGCCCGCACCTCTATCCCCCTCCACCCACCAAGTCTCTTCTTTATACAGAGAAGGGAAAATCTCTTTTTCTAACCCACTGCTAAGCTTGGTGCTGAGGCCCCTCTTACAGTAGATTGACCAGCAAGGGAGAAGCGTTCAAATTTATTGAATAGGAACTGGACTTGACTTGAGAACCTCCGTAGTGAAATGAAGTCTCTTGAAGAAACAGGAAACTATGCTTTCATGGTTTATTTTGATAAAGAGTAGACAGGCCTGAAATGTGAGTCAAAGGGGTGCGACCTCACAGTGAGAAACTGGAAGAGACTTAACCTGGCCTAGTTGGTTAAGAGACTTAACCAGGCTGCTCATATGCTTGTCTGTGTTTCTATCCCTTTGATCCTTCCCTCCAGCTTAAGGGAGGCACCTCTCCTATGACGGTTTTAGGGCTTCCTTCATGGAAGGTGAGAAAACCCCTTTAGAATTTATGGCTTGCTTCAGGGGAGAAGGGATGAGGGGGACATGAGAGGGATGTCCCTGCTATTGCTTTCTCAGATGCGGGAGGACCAGGTTCATTTCCTCAGGAAGACTCTGTGTCATGTTGGGGCTGGGGATTTAGCTCAGTGGCATAAGCACCTGCCTTGCAAGCAGGTGGTTGTGAGTTTGAACCCCAGTACCGATAAAAATGAAAAAGACAAAAAAAAAATTACATTAAATACATCTTTTTTTTTTTTTTTTTTTTTTTTTGTCTTTTTGAGACAGGGTTTCGCTATGCAGTTCAGACTGACCTTGAGCTCACTTGGTAGCCCAAGCTGGTCTCAAACTTCCTACAATTCTCCTGCCTCAGCCTCCTGAATGCTGGGATTACTCTTATTTAGCTTTTGTTAGAAAAGCTTCAACCACAAACCTAGGATCGGTACAGAGAAGACAGTGTCTTCCCTCACAAACATTTGGTAGTATCTTTAGCACTTCCGGAGGGAGGGGGGATGCATGCACATATAGATAGTATGTACTAAACCAGTGTATGTTCTTAGCAGACTTCTTTGTCCTCTTGAAGGGTCGGCTATCCTAAGGTAACAGGGCTAAGACAGTGCTCACCCCAGGATTCAGGCATGTCTGGACACATCTGGGCAGGTCTGGAGAAACTAAGCTTGTGGGATTATTGAGATTATATTTGCACCAGTGTTTCCTAGTGCTGATTGTGCTTTACAGCCAACCTCAGCAATGAAAAGTCTCCCTAGCAATGGCCCACCAGGGGTAGCTGTGAGCTGTCCATCTATAATTTTTTAAATTTCTCCCGGGGCTCCAGCATGCAAAGAAAGCTGATAACCTCTGAGGCATGTGAAAGACAGTGATGTCTTAGGTGGTTCTCTATTGTTGCCATTACACTAACCTTTAACTAGACAGAATAATTTCTGCACTTCTAAAAACGGCAGGAGCAAAGATGGACCAATTCTTTTCTCTGGTCTGTGCCACATAGATACGATGCCCAGCTATGTGACAGCCAGCCCATCACCAGTCTGAGAGCAAAGCTACTATAAGGGTGAGGGCAAAACCAAATCACTTCAAGGTATATGTTTGTAAAGCTAGTTCTAGTTGGAGATTGATAGTCACTTTAGCCAAAGATGCCCTAACGGATACATACCTCTGCATCCAGCTTGAAAATTCATGCTAGGATCCTTGGTAGAAGAGGCTACAATATTAGTGAATAAAAATAGTACACTTTCCCTGTGATTGTCCAGTCAAATCTCCTGAGATGGAATAATCTAGAAATAAAGGCTTTATTGAGTCCAGCCAGAAAAGAGATAATTGCTTGGACATTTCCTACAACTCCCAACAGCAAGGCTAGATAATAGTTCCAAGAGACCTGGCAGTCAAGAACCTCCTATGATGAAAATTTGGCAAAGGAAGTTGTTTACATTGAAGCTATATTGGCTATAGATAAAAGAGGCAAAACGACATGAGGCAGGGACCCTTTTGGGATAGGATGGTTGTCAAGGGGAAGTATTAGTGGGCATGGTGGCCCCTGACTATAATCCCCACCACTCTTGGAAGGTGGGGCAGGAGGAGCTCAAATTCAAACCCAGCCTAAGCCATTTAGTGACTTAGCAAGACTCCACCTCTGAATAACAATGGAAAGAGGTCCGGAATGTATCTCAGTGTGATCCCTGGCTTCTATCTCTAAAGTGACCAAAAGGAAAAAAGAAAGGGTAGGGGAATGGTGCTGGTGGTTTGCTCCTGGGGATTTTTAAGGTAATGTTTACACATGCGATCAGGAATGTGGAGTTTCTGTTGTTTGGCCCACAGCTTATTTGATTAGCTTCCCTTCCATTGCTACCCTCTCCTCTCCTCCGCCATTATTAAATGGAGGACATCACTGATTTTATTTTTTCTTATCATGCTTAGCAAGGAACAGGATGGAGGCAGTAGTGATACCACAGGCTCTGCCCTGGTGAGGCAGCGTCATCAGCGATGGCAGCATGAGATCCAGCATCCTAATTTCCAGCATCAGCAGCTTGGCACTGGACATCAGCAGGAGCTCAGACCAGGAATGAGTCTCTCCTGGGCGGGCTCCAGCCGCCCTCTTCTTTTGTTGCAGAGTCACTCTTTTAAGCTGAGACAGCAACAGGAAACAAAACCCAACTCGCATCCTTGGACAGTTCGTCAGAAGGCTAGAAAAATCTCACCGCCTCCAAGTGCAGGGACATGGGACTGGGCCTGAGGAACCAAGCTGAGTGTGCAATAGCACTGAGAATCGGGAGGTCCTCTGCTCTTCTCCGGGGGTCAGCTCCCTCCAGCTCTCTCCCCTTCCCTCCCCTTTGCCCTCCCCACTCTTTCCTTTCTCCATGCTTGACTTTTCTGTTTCCCCGTCCTCAACACAGTAAATGACTGCTAGACAGCTCCCAGGTTTGCATGCTACACACACACACACACACACACACACACACACACACACACACACAGATGTGCTTCTCCTTCTTGGTCCCTCGTTGGCTTTGCAACACCTCTGAAAGTTCTACAGAAGGTACCGAGCACATTGACTTTTTCCCCGTATGCTTGTCTACTGGAATTCTACTCTAAGTAAGAGCTTTCGTGTTTCCCTTATTTATGAATTATTTATAACAGTATAGATTCCTGGATATTGTTTTATCCCATGGAACACCACCCAGCGCTATGTTTATTTATTTGGCTTCATTGTTATACTCTGGCTATTAGCAATGCCTTTGGGAAGACCTTCTTTTGGGTCAGGGACAGCCCAGTGATAGAGGGCTTGCCTGGCATGTTCAAGGTCATGGGCTCAATGGCTGGCACCACAAAAAAACAACAACGTTTTTGTTTTGCACCCAAGACTTGCCATTTGCTAGTTATTGGGCACAAAGTACCTGGCTAAATATTTCTAAAATAATCTTCTGCACACTGTGTGTTATAGCAGGCATATAAGGGATAACAATGAACAATAAATAAGGAATGTAACACAGTGTTTACCACAAAATCTTCATTCAGTTAACTTTAATCTTGCCAACCTAATAAACACCAATGTGTGAAGCAGTGCTTCCTCTACTGAAAGAACTTTCAGGACAAGGCACATATCCTGAGTATCAAGGTAAATTCTGTGATTTCCTAGTGTATTTAGAAGATTATCTTGCCATCCTGGAGGGTTTGGGTGAATGTTGGGAAACAGATTGTCATTAACCACTCTTTCCTAGTAATGCCAAAAATAATGAAATATGTAGGAATCTAACAAAGGATGTAAAACAACTCTACACTGCAAACTACAATACTCTGAAAAAGGAAAGCACAGAGGATATCAGAAAGTAAAAAGATATCCCTTGCTCTTGGGAAGGAAGAACCAACATGGTGAAAATGGTCATACTTCCAAAATTGTTATACGTATTTAATGCAATCCCAGTCAAAATATCATTAGCATGCCTCACAGATCTAGGGAAAACATTTCTAAAATTCATTTGGAACCATAAAAGACCTAGAAGAGCAAAAAGAATTCTGGGCAACAAGGACATGGCAGGAGGCATCACAATCCCTGACTTGAAATTATACTACAGAGCTACTGTGATAAATGCAGCATGGTACTGACAAAATAAACAGACCTGAAGATCAACAGAACAAATGAGAAGATGCAGAAACAACTTCAAACACACTCAGCCACCTTACCTTCGACAAAGGAGCTGAACGCCTTCACTGGAAGACCAGTGTCTGTTGTCATGCACTGAATTAAAATCAAAATCAATCAAAGATCCAGGTATTAGAACATAAACACTAAATCTACTGGAAGATGAAATGGGTAGAACTCTTGAAGACATAGATGTAGGTAAAGACTTTCATAAACAAAACCCAGATGGCATGGGAAACCCTACATAGAACAACTGTATTTAAAAAAAAGAAAACTTTGCACTGCAAAAGAAATCACCTACAGAGTGAGAGAACTCACAGTGTAGGAAAAAAATTTTTGGCAGCTGTTCCTCAGAAAAAGGACTAATAACTAGAATATGTAAGAATTTTATTTAAAAAAACTTCACAATCCCCAAATTAAAGACTTAATCCAAAAATAGGCATTTCAAGTGAAGCAGTAGAAACAGCAAATAAATATATGATAAAATGTACGAGACCATTCAATTGAGAGATACAAATTAAAACAACACTGAGATTCCATCACTGCAGAAAGAAGGGCTATTATCAAGAAGTCAGCCAATAATAAGTGCTGGAGAGGCTGTGGGAAAAATAAATTAGTGTGTGGTCTGTTTAGGAGAATGTCCCTTATGCAGCCAAGAAGTAAGTATACTCTGATGCTGTGGGGTGGGATACTGCAGACATCTACTAAATCCATTTGCTCAAAAGTTTAGTTCAGTTCTGATATTTCTTTGTTGATTTTTTTGTCTGGTTGCTCTGTCTCTATGCAACAGTGGGAGTATGGAGCATAATACACTTACATTAGTGCCTATCTGACTTTTCATGTCCATTAATATTTGTTTTATACAGTTGGGTGTACTATATATAATTGATGTATATATACTTACAATTGTTATATCTTCCTCTTGGTTTGTTCCCTTTACAAGGATGTAGTGACTTTCTTTGTCTCACTAGATCAGTCTTGGCTTGAAATCCACTTTGGTTGCAAAAAGAATAACTTACTCCTGCTTTTTTCTGAGTCCCTGTCACATGGAGTATTGTTTTTCATCATTTAACTTTCAGGCTATGAATTTCTTTTTGAGTTAAATGTGTTTCTTGTATGCATCACATTATTGGATCCTGATTCTATCTGTTCTGCCAGTCTGTTTCTTTTGGCTGGTGAACTCAGACCATTAACCCTGATGGTTATAACTGACATGTGTTAACAGCCTTGTCAAGTTGCTTTCCTGTTTTGGGCTCCCTTTCTTTCCCTTCTGTTTAACTGCTCACCTTTCCAGGTGGCTTCATTCTGTCGGGGTTCATGGAGTTGAAGTCTTCGTTGTCTTTTTCTAGAATGTCCTTGAGAACATTTTGGAATGCTAATTTGGTGGTTGTGAATTTCTTTGGGTGTTCTTTGTCATGAAAGTATCTTATTTCTCCATCAATTTTGAAAGATAGTTTTGCAGAGTGCATCGATCTGGGTTGAAGGATGCTTTGTTTTATGGCTTGAAATACCTCACTCCAAGCTCTCCTTGACTTCAGGGATTGTGTCGAGAAAACTACTGTGATTTGGATGGGCTTTGCTTTATAGATGGTATGTTTGTTTTTCTCTAACAGCTCTTAATATTCTGTCCTTGTGTTAAATTTCTGAAATCTTGACTATTATATACCTTGAGTACTTTGTGTGTGTGTGTGTGTGTGTGTGTGTGTGTGTGTGTGTGTGTGTTTTGATCATGGCTAACTGGAATTCTATGCTTCACTTTTCTGTATGTCAAATTATTTTGCCCTGCTTGGGACGTTTTCTGCCATTACTTTTGTGAACTGGTTTTTTCTGTCATTTGCACTAGTTACTGCTTTTTCATTGACTCCAGTCAACGTTATGCTTTGTTATGATTCTTTGCATCATCTAGCAGCTGTTGGATTGACTTTTTTGTGGTCTCTTGCAATTTTTCAGAAATATTACTGTTCGTGATTACTAGCCACAATCCTGTTTTCTAGGTTTGATATTCTTTCCTCACTTGGGCTTATTCTGCCCATTACTTTAAATCTTCTGGCTATCTTTGAATCTGATTCATAGATCCATTTTTTTTCTGTATTGGATGTTCATGATTTTCATAATTTTCCTAAGCTCCTCTGTTTTTTTTATCTGTATCTGTTTCAGAGTTGCTAACCACGTCTTTCATTTTGGTCACCATCTTCATAGTTATCTGAGAAATTACTTGACTTTTGAACTCAATTCATTACTAAAGGTTGGTTGTAACTCAAGTTGGTCATAACTCAAGATGATTTTTTCCCATAAGAAATAATCAAAACACCCATAATGTGTTCTGAACATCCCAGAGTACCCTTTAATGAAACTTTTCATAATAAAAAGAGTAGGATACTATGTGTAATTTACTAGACACACCAGTAGTTTTTCCAATATATTCACCAAAAAGTTATAAAATGTGCCTAGTTTACCAGAAATGACAATTTCGTACTATACTCACCATTCAAATTGACATCTTTGGCTTGCAGGAAGGGAGGGTGAAAACGAAGGTGATCATTGTTTGGAAGCAGAGTCCCCTTCCATAAGAACATGAGGTATGTGTGCCTCTGGCATCCCTTCTGTCCCTGGGAGAGTCTGCAGTTCACTAACACCTGCTTTGATTCACCAGGTCTCAACCTTTTCAGAACTAAATCTGGTCTAAGATTGTCTGTTTCTGTCTTTTCTTTAACACTTCTTTCTATTGCAAAGGTTTTGTTTTCCTTCCCTTCCTTCCTTAGTGTCTTTTCTAGTTTTGGGGGGCCATCTTGATAGTAATAATCATAGAAATTATATAAAACACTGACTGATATCACCCATAAACACATGGATTTGGACTCAGACTGATGCTTATGTATGCTTCTCTGGCATCAAGTCTTTGTTTACAACTGCATAAGCAGCTGGCATTTGAGTTGTAACTCAAGACTTTGGTCCTAAGTTAAACCTAAAATTCTAGTCAGAATCCAAGTTGTTAATATGTGAGGCCAGTTGTAACTGAGGGTCTGCTATATTTCTGAGTTGATTCATCTGCTTGAGTTGTGTTGCCTCATTTCCCCCCTGGGTTTGCGTTTGGTGAGCTTAAAGTCTAACATTGCATCTTGCTTAAGTGTCTTCTCATTTTCTATGTTTTAAAATTTAGTCCCTGGGTTGATGTCTGTAAATTGCCTATGGCAAGTAGCTTTTGCTAGAATGAGAATCTCAGAGGTGTCTTGCAGGCAGAGCTGGCTTTAGGGTTTTGAGTCTATTGCAGCATCCTGCATCTTCAGTTTATTGGGGATGAGAAATTGCTGCCTATGTCGCCCAGCCCCTGATTCTTTGGGACCAGCCTATGGTATTGTTTATGACTGTAAGGCAGTCTCAGTCTTAAAAACAACTGACTAGAACAATTATGTTGGCTAAAGTAATACAATCAGCAATAACAACAGCATCCAACACAGCCTAGGAAATGACAAACTGTGGTAACTATTGATTTGCCAACTTTCACCATATGAATGATATTTGTGGTTGTATAACAAATTCTAAAACAAAATAGAAAATTGTATACAGTGAATATTCCCTCAATATGGCAATTTTACCCTCATAGGGGAAAATTTTAAAAGGGCTGGGGGGAAAATAGAGAAATAGAAGAAGAGGAAGAGATTAGAAGCAACGCAGGAGGACAGAGGAAGATTGTGCAAGCTTAGGGAAACTAATGCAGAAGACAGGAGGGAAAGAGAGAAGGAAGGAATGAAAACAAGAACAGAACAGAACAATGACAACAACAAAAACCAGAAACAATGGTCACATTCACATAAAAACAAGAACAAACTATCAAGGAAAAAGCCAGAAAAAAAACCAAAAACATAAAAAATAAGAAGGAAATTTTCCATTTCAGGGTGTGCCTCTACTGTCACTGGTAGATGAAGTGAGCAGACGGAGTTGAGGGTCTCGCTGATTAATCCTAGCAAGCCCACTGAGACGTGCTGCAGAGTGGTGGGTAATCCAAGCACACTGGCACCTTTAGTTACGCTGAAGGTGAGGCTGGTTTCTGGCTGAGAAATTGGAACCTGATTTTTTTCAGCCTGCACCACTCCATGTGCCTCCTGCCAGTCTGAACTCAGTTCTTGACCCGCCTCCCAACTTGAAGTCGGTTCCACCTTACCCTGACACTGGGAGTGGGAGATGGAGCCAGTCCCCAGCTGCTCTGAGTTCCAAGCTCAGTTAGCTCTTCACCAAGATGGCCCACAGCAACTTGCCCTCTACTGGGGGCGTCTGAGCCTGAATAACTCATCAGCCCCTGTAGCCCACTGCATCCATCACTCCATTCCGCTGGTGTATCTCTCTGTGGGAGCCTCCGGGGTCACGGGTAGTCCCTGTGTGTCTGCAGGTTTGAACTGTTCCTCCACACAGTGACTCAGGGCTCAGGGAGAAAGCACTGCGTGCTGACCTCTTTTTCACTTTGCTTTACCTGTGGGTTTCATTTCCTGCTTCAGGAGCCTTCTGGTCCTAGAGATTCACACGTTACTTCTCTTTCTCACATTGCTATATTCCAGCATTTGGACACCAAGTCTCGGAGACACTCTTTTTCTGCTGCTGACCTGTCCATCGTGGTCTGATTTTATTGCCTGCAGCAGAATGTGATTTTTTCTCTTTTCCCACTGGTTTGGCTGTAGAGAGGACTCCAGTGACAGAAGAGACTCTGGGCTGTGAGGCAGGCAGCTGAGTCAGAATCATGGACTCACAGGCTGTAAGACTTAGAAGAGATTCGACTCATTTTGCTAACTTTCTTCTGGCTCAGAGAGATAAGAAATGTCCCCAAAGCCACAGACAATGAGGCCAGTAGTGAGTCATCTAACAAGTGACCTTGGTGTTGCAAACACTTTGAAAAGCACAACATAAAGCAGAGGCAATAAAGCAGGGCTCAATAGCACCCATTCATGCTTCTCCCTCAGGTTGAGATAAAGGATGGGAAGTTTTGTGATTTGTCCCAAGATCCTGCATCATTCACTCAAACTGTAAATAAAGAGCAAAATGAGAGACAGAAAATAAGAAGAAAGGAGACCTTTTCCAAGTGGAGGGGGATCTAGGGATGGAGGGATGGAAGAAGGCAGGGAAAGGGGTTGAAAAAAAGAACTATGTGTTATATACATGTTCTAAGCTCTCACAATGAATATAATCACTATATAAAGCAAGCATGTGCTAAAAAGAAACAAAAACTGAAGAAAGAGAAAAGAAGTGGTGCATTGCCGTTCTCTAAGTCGAGAGAAGTGAAATACCTATGTGGGTCGTGGGGAACATTTGGTCCTGGGCTAGTGAGTTCAGAAGGAAGCCTGTCTCAGAAAACTACAGCGTAAGTCACACAAGGAAGAACGAAGCCATGCGGCAAGTGTTGGGAGAGAGGAATCAGGTACAGAAGAACCCACAGGACCTGATTCATTCATAAAGAACAAAGAAAGATGAAACTGACACAGGCTGTTAGAAGTTGTGGTTACAAAATCTTTGAGTTTATGTAATAAACATATGGGTGCAAAAGTGGGCTTGGTCTTGAGCTGGTGTGAGGTTTCATACATCTTGAAAAACTTCACCAACCTATCCTGGTGTGGTGGTGCCTGCCTGAGTCTTATCAGGATTGCAGGCTGTATCCCAGCCTGACACGATTCAGCAACTTTGTGAGAACCTATCTCAAAAAAAAAAAAAAAAAATCACCACACTGTATATTTATGGCATGTGTTCTGATATATACATTTATTTATTTCAATAGGAAGTTTTACAAAAGTAGAGAGGGCATTACTAGTAGAAATAGATTCATCTTAGTGGATTATTGCTACCTACAAAGTGTTTTGTCAGATGAGAATACTCATTTCATCAGCTACTACATGGTGATCTACAAAAGGGGGGAATGGAGGGAGCGAAGGAGAAGGAGTAGCTAGTAAATGCCCTGTGGAATATCGCCAGCGAATTCTCCTGTGTTCACCCCACCCAGCGCAGAATGTCCCACACAATGCGTTCTTAATGACAACTGTCAGGAAATCATTTAAGCATCTGGTTTGATTCAAGGTTATTTCTTTCCTTTTGAAAGCTGATTGTTGAACTAGGGAAGTAGTTCAGCAGTAGGGTGCTTGCCCATCTGCACAAGGCCCTGGTCAATCCTAAGCAGCCCCTCGCCCTAATTTTATTATCATTCAAAGTCAACTTTATGTGCAGCATTACTGTTTTTGGATTCTCACATGAATAATTTCAATTTCTTTTATTTATACTCCTACTGACTGTGGTCATCCATCCCTACATTTGCTCTTTCTGAATCTATGTACAGGTGTTGGGAGAACAGGTTCCCTGGGATTATCTGATTGGCCAGTGTGGACATGCCTTTTGCTAGCTCATTTGTGACGGAGCTGGGCCTCACTGGGAGGCTCATAGTACACAGCGATGGCTTGACTGGGGTGGTGGTGGTGTCAGTGGTCCTGAAGAGTATTTGGCTAGAAATTCAAGCCAGTTCTTCAATATCAGCTTTACAGGCAATCAAACTGATATTTTCTATGTCTGACTTCTGTTCCTGTCTCTTAATGATTCCAAATTTGGGCAAAGGAAAAAAGTAGGTTTTGTTTCTTAGCCCTCTAAAATCCCAACTCTGGGGCTAGGGATATAGGTCAGTGACACAGTGCCTGCCTGGCAAGTACAAGGTCTTGAGTTCAACTCCTAGTACCAAAATAAAATAAAATAAAATAAAGTAAAGTAAAATAAAATAAAATAAAATCCCAACTCTGTTGTGGTCACTTATGCTTCAGAGTTGTTTCCCCTTTTGATTTCTTACTTCCCCATTTATGAAAGGATCCTCTGAATTGTATCTATCTACTTTATGAAACTATTTACTTCTATAAATGGGTTCATTCATGTGTACAACTTAAAATGGTACCTGGTACATCAACTGTACTCATTAAATGTGAGTACTCATAAAATGTGGTTTATAATATTTTGATCAAAGCAACATTGTGCTATTCTGTAACTTCTTTTACCTTTGTTTCAGTCAAATGCACATCGTAGGTACCTTTTTCTATGTCCATGAATACACTTTTATATCATTGCAATTAATGACTGTTGTTTTATTATGTAAAAGTTCACAACTAATCTAACACTCCTATGTGGTCCCCTCCTTTAACAGACATCTTAGAATTTGGGAGAAAGAATGTGGAACAAATACAAACTTAAAAGCTTCTTCCAAGTATTGTTAAGTACACTAAAAAGTACACTAAAGAGAGTATTAAAAATAGAGAAGGTAGTTTCATAGTCTTGAAACCAGGAAATATGCCAATGTCACTTTATAAATGTTGAGCAATATTTCTCACATACAGTACAACTTAACCCAGATGAAAGAAAATACTTAGAATCAACTTTAGCACAGTGTTCTTGGTTCTTGATAAAAATTAAAGCTGTCAATAGTCTGAGCAATAAAGTTAATAATACTGACCTTTGTGTTCTCATAACTTTTAGATCATTGCACATTCTAGTAAATTCAACCATCCCATTTTACTTACATACTTATATTCTGAAAACAAGCCTGTTTTTAAAAACTCCCTGAAATATGTGATCTAAAGCATACTTTTATCAGTCAACACATTTCACTTTTCCCCCTCTCCTGTAGCTTTCTCTTTACCCTTTACCTTCAGTTGGTAACCACCAGTCTAATGAATAGTTTTGCACCGAGTCCTGCAAGCAGAGGGTAAGAAATATTTAATGTAGTTAACCCAAGAATTATGGAGTCAAGAAGAAAAATAGCTTACATTTCCTTTCTCATTTTAAATAGATTACTAGTTATCAGTCACGTCTATCTCCCCTCCCTGCTCAGGATCTAGTTTAATTGTTAGCTGTAAATGAAACAGCTGGAAAGCTTCAGAAACATGCTAAGACTTCTAAAATGGGGTTAATTTTTAATGTATCCTGGGTTTCCACAGCCACATCGAGCTCAGGGCAGTCTGTAATAGTGACTCAACAAAAACAACAAATGATATCAATACTGTGGAGTTTTTTGTTTGTATAATGAAATTGTTATTTGAGTCAGCACTTAAATGGTCACCGGTAAAATACTTTCCATCATGACTGATGCTTTAGATCTTTGGGTCTGTTCTAGAGTAGAAAGTCCATCAGTCTAGAGTAGAAATCATTGTTCATGTGGGTGTCAGAACTGTTCATCTGTTACTTATTGTCAGCATATTTTTCCTAATACACCTATGTAAACACGAGCATAAAATTCATACACGTTCAAAATTGTTAAAAATATGCATTTTTTCTCCAAGCAACCCCCAGTCCAGTGTTGTTTCAGTTTCTTTCTTTCTTTCTTTCTTTCTTTCTTTCTTTCTTTCTTTCTTTCTTCTTTTTTTTGGTATGGGGATCAAACTCATGACCTCGCGCTTGTCAGGCAAGTGCTTGTGCTGCTGAACTAAACCCCTGGCCCTGTTTCACTTTCTTTCTTTCTTTTTGTTATGTGGATCATTTATTTTATATTTTATTTTAAAGAGGGTAAAATTAAACACAACAAAACAGAACATAAGAAAGCAATGTAAGAGACATAAATTTCAAAGCAAGACAATCAGAAATCTTTACTATTATATTGTTCTCGTTTTCTTCCAAATAGTTGTTCATCTCTTCACATACAGAGAATTCACATGAGACAACATAGCATAGAACTGATCTGAACAGGATGAGGAAGGCATATTAGGTCTTCAAGACCAGACAATAGGGAAGTCAACAGTGACTGTCATAGTGTTTCTCATTCTCTTCAAAATAGCTGTTCATACTTTCATGTATGTTGAAATTATACAAAAAAAAAAAGGCTAAAACCACTCTGAACAAAGAATAATAGTATTGCTGGATTTCACATCATGATGCTATGGAATCAGCTCTTGGTACTGTAGTGTCTCTTTTTCTTGAAAGTAGTTGTTCATTTCATCATGCATTATATAATCAGTTGTCATAAACTGTTTATAGGTTCTATGCATGCATGAGTCTCTACATGTATTTATATCCTTTCTGTATTAAGGGAAAAACAAAGCATAGCAAGACAAAACAAAACAAATTCCTATAAACACATGAAATGAAAAAGTCATATAAAACCAGTGCAAGGTGATCTACAATGGTTACTGTGTTGTCTCTTGTTATCGTCAATAGAATTGTCCATATCATCAGGCAGTACATAACTGAATATAGCAGTACATAACAATATTAATAAAAACAAAACATTGTAGACAGTGTAAAACTTCAAAAGTAGGTAATAATCAAACCAGAGTGGGTATCCTCGTGAATCTTGTCATCTTCAGTGTAGCTGCCTATACTCTCAGAGTTGATACTATCAGTCATAACAGATTTGAATAAAATCTGTCAATACAAAACAGCAATCTAACAAACAAGATTCAACTAAGATCAGTCATGATAAATAGTGTAAGTTATACAGGGCTTCAGATTAATAGGAAATTAAGGATGATTACTGTACTATATCCTGCTATTTTCAGGATAGCTGTCTGTGCCCTCAAATCTAGTACAAGTAGAACAACTGGAACATAATATAATCTATCTAAACAGAGCGGTGTGACCAATGTGGGTTTTAAATCCTGATACACTATTTACAATATCCTCTGCCTTCTTTTTTAAGACTATTCACCCCCCTTTTACTCCCACAGGGTGCTGTACCTTTTGGGTCCACCAACTCCCTCAGTTTTTAGATTGGGGGGGGCAACCTGCTATTTACCTAAGTGGTTCTGAATCTTCTCACTCCTGGACTTGATCTCAGGTTATATTTCTCTACCTACAATGGCCTCAGGGTTTTCCTTCATTATAGCTGAGTAGTTCTCTACTGCAATAAGTATCCTGTTTTTCCAACCTATCTGCAGATACTGGTTGAGTTGCTCCTATTTCTCTCTAGTTCCCTGTCACATAGAGCATTTTTTCCCTCATATTTGATTTTCTGTCCATAAATCCTTTTTCAGATTAATTATATTTCCTATACAGAGCATCTTGGTGGACCCTACCTCCTGATTTATTCTGCCTGTGGTTTTTTTTTACTGTATCAAGGCCATCTATGTTAGAGATTATAGTCAACCTTCTCTGCCTCATCTATGCCATGTTATTTTTCTGCCATTGGTTGTCTACTTTTCTCCTTCATTCCACTGTCTGCCCTGTTCATTGAGGCCTCTCTGCCACTGTTCCTGAAATCCTGGTGTTTTTTTCTTTCTCTCTAGAATTTCCTTCAGTATTCTCTGTAGGGTTAGATTGGTGGTCACGAATTCCCCCAGTTCCTCTTTGTCATGGAAGCATCTTGTTTCTCCATTAATTTCTAGAGACAGTTTTTCAGGGTACATCAATCTGGGCTGGAGGTTATTTTCTTTCAGGGCTTGGAATACTTCGCTCTAAGGTCTTCTTGATTTGATGGTCTGTTTTGAGAAATCTGCTGTGATTTTGGTGGGTTTTCCTTTATAGGTGATTTGCTTCTTTTCTCTGATGGCTTTTAATATTCTGTTCTTATACTGAAGTTCTGGGATATTGATTATTATATGTAGCTCTGCTTTGGTTGTAGGTGGCTGGAGTTCTGTATGCCTCATACATCTGAATATCATTTCCTTTTCCTATGCTTGGGAAGTTTTCCTTAATTATTTCTGTGAATAGCCTTTGTATTTCCTTTGTTTTTACTCCTGCTTCTTCACTCACACTTTTCATTCTTAAGTTATAGATCCTCTTGTCATTTTCTAGCCTTTGTATTGTTACTGCCTGTTTCCTTGTTATTTTAAAGAGATTTTTCCTTTCATGATCACACATTGCAAACCTGACTTCAAATTTTGATAGTCTATCCTTAGTTTCTTTCAAGCAGTTTTGCCATCTTTCAATGGAGTTTTTAATTTCCTGGTAATCTTTTTGAATCTGCTGTATGTATTCTAGGTTTTCTTTATATTCTTCTTTATATATTTCTTTTTTGTGTGTTCCTCCATTCTTCTATCTGTGTCTTCTTAAGAGGTGCTTAGCATTTCTTTTATTAATCTACTTATATCTTGCTTTACTTGAATTAATATTTCAGTTTTTTTTTTTTTTTGTCTTTTTCCTTTTTATCGGTACTGGGGATCGAACTCACGACTGCCCGCTTTCAAGGCAGGCCCTTATGCCGCTGAGCTAAACCTCCAGCCCCAATATTTCAGTTTTGAGTTCGTCTACAAAGTCCCAAAGATATCTTTTTATGTTGCTGATGCCGTGTCTGATATTGCTTGCTCACTGCCCTCAGTCTCTTTTGTATTTACCTCTTTTAGATCAATATTCCCAGGGTTGGGGGCCGGGGGGTTGGGACTTTTTCTTATTTCTTTCTCTTGTCATGTTTTTGGTTTCTTCCATACAGATGTATAGTAGAGGTCCCAGCCCCTTTCCTTGTTGGTTATGGTTCTTCTGAAGTGCTCTGACTAGGGATTTCTGCCCTCTCCAGTTTGCTGTTGGTCACTGAGGTGCAAGCAGGGGCAGCATATGCTGGCCCCTCCCCTCCGGGCCAGTCAACCTTTGGGGGGCCTTCACCGAGTTAGTGTGTGCCATGCATAAGAAATTGGTTTGGGACAACTTATTGGGTCTTGGCCAGGGGCATGAACCAGGCCAAGCAAATCCCATAAATAATCTCTGGGAAGGGAGTAACTGACTGAAGTCACTGCTGTTCCTTGTTCAGGCCCATCATGCCCAATTCCAACATGTCGTCCAGATGGTCACCCCTTTCCTGTCTTATTCCCAGCACTTACCTCAGGTTAATGTAGGTCCCTCGACAACTCCATTCTCCTTTGGGCTTACCAACCTCTGACTTCAGCATGACCATGGCTCTGGCAAGTCACACGGCGTGAGTTTGGGCCACTCCAGGCGAGAGCACCATGGGTGCTAATCTTAGCTGCTTCAATGGTAGCCTTAGAACTGTGTATTTGGTCAGTTCTTTTTCCTTTAGTTTCTTCCTGGGTTGAGAGGATCCATCTCCCTCTGTCTGGACCTCTCCAGGATGTTTTATTCCCTCATCTGAGTTGTCTCTCTCAGGGAGCCTTTGTATGCAACTGCTTACCCATCCACCAACTTTAGCTCCTTCTTCTGTTTCACTTTCTTAATGGTACTTTATTGTTTGTTTGCTTTCCTCCAGCTTTGTGGAAGGATGATTAGAAATGAATATTAAATATATTTGAGGAATAGAATGATGTTTTGGTATACACCTAATTGTGAAATGATGATCACAATCAAGCTAAGTAATATATCATATCCTTGGCTATGCAAGGTACTGTGTGTGTGTGTGTGTGTGTGTGTGTGTGTGTGTACACCTTGTAAAGCCAGGTATATGCTATTTAATCCCTCTGCTCTACCCTCTGGTAGCCACCCTTCTGAAAGGTCCTACATAGAAGCAAGATCATGAAGTGCTTATCTGTGCCAAGCTTACTTCGCTGAGTGTAATGTTGTCCATGCTCACCCATTCGTAAATGACACAGCTTTCTTCTTTTACAAGTATATGTATATGAATATATGTATATTCACACACTATATATAAATATGAATAAATATGTATTTCTTTCAGACTTCCTGTGTCCATTTACCCATTGACAGACAGGGCAAGGAATTTAGCTCAGTGGTGTAAGTGCCTGCCTGGCAAGCGCAAGGTTATGAGTTTGATCCCTGGTACCAAAAAAAAAAAAAAAAAAACGTTGACAGACACTTAGGTTGCTTCTGTGTGTTGGCTTTGGTGACTAGAGGAACAATAAACATGGGAACACAGATATCTATTTGGCATAATGGGTTCATTTTCTTTTGCATATATCCAGTAGTGGGAGTGCTGAATCATATGATAATTCTATTCTTAATTATTGAGGACCCTCTATACTGTTTTTCATAATGTTTTTGTCAATTTACATTTCAGTCAGTTGTGCCAGGATTCTTTTTATTCTTTTCTCTCCAATACTTGTTATCTTTCATCTTTTTGATAACAACTATTATATTATTTCCTCGATAACTAGAAATATTGAGCATTTTCCTCATTCCTGTTAGCTATTCGTGTTTTCTTCTGAGAAAAGTCCGTTGAATCCTTTGTCAGTTTTTCAATCTGATTCTTTGTTCTCTCACTGTTGACTTCCTTATATATTTTGGGTATGAAAATATTAACACTATTTGCAAATATTTTCTCTTATTTTAGGGTTGTCTCTTTATCCAGTTGACTGTTTCTTTGCAGAAACATTTTAACTTGATGCAGTACTATATGTCTAATTTTGCATTTTTTCCTTTGCTTTCAAGTCATAGCTAAATGACCACCAGTCTGATGACAAAAATCCTTTACCTCATGTCTTCTTCGATCATATGATAATTCTAGTAATTTTACATTGCAGGCCTTACAGTTATATGTTTAATCAAACTTGACCTGCTTTTTAAATACACCATGAGATAAGGGTCTAATTTCATTTTTCTGTATGAGGAGATCCAGTTTTTCTAATACTATTTTTTGAAGAGATTGTTCTTTCTCACTGAGCACTTGGTACCTACATCAAAGATGAATTTACCGATGGACTTCTGGGAGAACATGGCGGATAGATAGCAGTAGCTACAGAGGCTCTCTTAGATACCCCACTTAAAATCCAGGAATGGGGCGGGGTGAGAAGTCCTAAGCAAGGGGAGATATACCCTGCCAACCTAGGAATGAACTAAACTAGGAGAAACCAACTGGAAATGCAATCCCGGTGCTATAACAGGAACAGATAAGGTCTCAGTGTGGAAGCTGGACCCCAGGCACTGGAAGCTGTGATTTGAATTTCCTGCAGCTGCTGCTGCATCCCAATCAGCACAGCAAGGAAAGAGGCGCAAAAGCTCTGAGAGTGGGAAGTGGCAAATAGAGTTGACAGCATGACTGGCGGGGAGCCCTGCATCGACCTGTGGTGAGTGAGCAGATCGGGGACCCTTCCATAGAGTAGGAGGCTTCAGCAAAGGACATACTGGGACCAGGCAGACTAGCCAGAACAGGATGCTGCAGTGTCCTTAGTTGCATGTCACCCTCTCAAGCGAGATTGGTGGGGAGTGCCTGGCCTGGGTGTCACTGCTGACTTAAGACCCAGTAGGCTAGCCCAAACCAGGTCCCAGCACCTGGAGGTGCACCCTAGCAGTGAAGCCTTCGGTAGGTTGACCTGGAGGGATGGGCTAAGCATAGGCTGCCCAGGCCTGTGTCTCCCTAGTACACTGCAGTGCATGGGAACACCTAGCCGGTGCAATTCAAACAAACTGTAACCAACAAAGAAAGAAACTGGGCCTCCTATATATGCTTGTATGAAAGGAACAAAAAATATGGGAAAAGGGAGCAACAAGAAAGGGTCCTCGGCCCCCAATCCTTAGAAACATGCAATATCAGACACGGCACCAATAGACATAAAGCGGTATCTCCAGAGCCTCATAGACCAGTTCAAAAATGAAGTTATTAACTACCTAAAGCAAGATATAAGTAGAATAGTTAGAGAAATGCTAAGCACCACCCAAGAAAAAACAGATGGTGGAATGGAAGAACAGAAAAAAGGGGGAGAATTGTTTGATGGATAAAATAGAGAAAACATAGAATACGTGAAGCAGGTTCAAAGACATTACCAGGAAACTAAAAACTCTATTGAAAGCTGGCATAACAGCTTGAAAGAAACTAAGGATAGATTATCTGAACTGGAGGGCAGATTTGTAATGTGGGAGCATGAAATGAAAAACTTCTTAAAAATAACAAGAAAACAAACAGCAATAATACAAAGACTAGAAAATGATAAGAGGATCTATAACTTAAGAATTAAGAACATAAAAAGAAGAAGTAGGGACACAAACAAATGGACTACAAAAGCTATTCACAGAAATAATCCAAGAGAATTTCCCTAATTTAGCAAAAGGTAAAGATTCTCAGATGTATGAGGCATACAGGACCCCAGCCACCTACAACCCAAACAGAGCTACACCCAGACATATAATAATCAAAATTCCAGAAATCCAATATAAGAACAGAATTTTTTTTGTTTTTTTCATTTTTATTGGTACTTGGGATCAAACTCACAACTGCCTGCTTGCAAAGGCAGGTGCTAATGCTGCTGAGCTAAAACCCCAGCCAAGAACAGAATATTAAAAGCCATCAGAGACAAGAAACAGATCACTTACAAGGGAACACCCATCAGAATTACAGCAGACTTCTCGGCATAAGCCATCAAATCACAAAGAGCGTGGGGGGAAATAATTCAAGCTTTGAAAGATAATAACCTCCAGCCAAGATTGATATATCCTGCACAACTGTCCCTGGAAATTGATGGAAAAACAAAGTGCTTCCAGGATAAAGAGGAACTTTGGGAATTTGCAGCCACCTATTTAACTCTATAGAGAATACTGCAGGATATTCTAAAAAAGGAAAATACCAAGATTCCAGAAATAGTGGCAGAGAGCCACAATGAATGGAGCAGAAAGTGAAATGAAGAAGACAAACTGACAACAAATGACAGAAAAAGAGCTCAACAGAAATGAGGCAGAGAAGATTGGATGGTAGGAACAGCCATTTTGGAGAAAACAAGACATCATAATAGCTAGTGCTGATTTAGTATCATGTTGTTTTGAAGTCCCATCAAGCTTTTATTCTTATGTCTTCATCAGTTTTAACAGGTTGTATCTTATTGGATTTTATTATATGTGATACTATAAGCAAAAACTTTTATAGACATTGTTCATTTTCTGTTAGTTGATTCTAAATACCCTGTAATAATGTCATTCTCTTGAATGGTTTTACATTGTCTGGATATGTTTCGTGCTACAGTATATGAAGTTATACTCAAAGATTTCAAGGAAAGAGACACTATGGAAACTACTTTTATGTCAGGATATCTTGAAACACTATTTTGCTTAAATGGTTATGTTTTGACCTGCTCTGTTTTTTTGTTATGCCCTCTTTTATCTCAATCTCCTTTTTTAACTATTTACTTTTTTATTTTTATCCCTGTATTGCCCTCACCATCTTGTTCTGACTTATTTTCCCCTATTCTGCTTAGCTTGATAGTATCAAGTTCGAAAGTATAGGCAACAACTGTGAAGACAATAAGATTCATTATGACACCCATTCTGGTTGACTATTATCTTCTTTTAAAGTCCTGTAATGTCTCCAATGTTTTGGTTTTATTTTTTACTGTTTTGTTCAATTTTATTATAACTGATGATATAGGCAATTCTTCTTAAGATAGCAAGAGGCAGTATGGTAACCATTGTTGATCACCTTGTATTTTGTTTTTACATTATCTATGATGTCCATCCTTTTGATTTGACTGACTCTGTTCTGATATGTTGCATTTGACTTTACTGTCTTCAAAAAAAAGTAATAAGAACTGTGGGAGTAATAAAACCCAAAATGTGTAATTGTCATTGTATAAAAGAAAAGAAAGTGCTCTAAAAGAAAAGAAAAGAAACTACATATATGTTTAAGTGTATAAGATATATAACCATATTACTGAGTTTTGTTGGGTCATTGAACAAAACTATTTGCAGTCTCACTGTTTGAAAGTCCACTTTATATACTTTAATTTTGTAGCTTGAACAACTATTTCTAAGATGAGAATATGTAATCTATTAACTAGTGATTTCTTATTGTTTATTTTTTAAATTTTGTATTACTTGTACCCTTTTTCTGTTTTATTTTTTTTTTCTCCTCAAATAAAAGGAAAAAAAAGATGAATTTACCCTAAATAAGTGGATTCATTTCTGGGCTCCGTGTTCTATTCCACAGGTCTACATGACTGTCTTTATGCTATGGCCATTCTTCTTCCTCTTTGTTCTCCTCCTCTCTCCCCTCTTCCCTTCTTTTTGTCTTCACTGTAGCTTTGTAGCTTATTTTGAAATCAGGTAATGTGAGTTCTAATTTTCTTCTTTTTACCAAGACTGCTTTGATTATTTGGGGTCTTCAGTGGCTTCCATATGAATTTTTGGATTATTTTTCTATTTATGTGGAAAGCCCGTTGTAAGTTTGTTGGGAATTACTCTCTTGCCCTACTCATGTTAAAGTGGTTATCACATTGATTGAGTTCCACATGTCAAATCATCTTACACCCAGGGATAAACTTTATTTGATCATGGTGTATGACCCTAGTGTTAAATCTAGTTTCCTAGTATTTTTGTTGAGAGAATTTTTGCCACTATATTCATTAGAGATATTGATCTGTGAATTGCTTTAGTGTCAGGGTAATGCTGGCCTTACAGAATGTGTTTAAAAATTTATCTTCTGTTTTCAGCAGAGAATTTGAGAAGAACTGGCATTAACTCTTCTCTAAATATTTGTTAGAATCACCAGGGAAGCCATTGGGTTCAGGGCTCTTCTCTGTTGAGTGATTTTGGATTACTGATTCACTCTCCTTATGCATTTTTTTCTGTTTAATTTTTTGTTTCTACAGGGTACAGTCTTGCTAAGCCATATGTGCCTAGAAATTTATCATCCTGCTGGGTTCTTTGCTCTTGATTCTCAACATAAATCTGGCTAAAAGCCCCCAACAATAGCCATGTTACCGTGTCAATATTAGACTGCCTTGAAATTTCTTCTGCCAGATTAACTGGCCTGCCACCCTTAAACTTAATCTCCAGCTAAGTCTCTGGACACTAGCAAAATACAGACAAACTTTCTCCAAGACATAACTCACATGACCTGGAGTCCAGCAGCCAAGGCAGGCCTTTTTCCCAGCAGAAACCTCTTGAGCCTGGTTTTTTACCAGTTTTCTGGTCTTCTGAGCTCTGACTGGACTCTCCCATACAGAACAGCCTAAGGCATTCTAGTTTTATTCTTTCAGGTGATATTGCCAAACCTTTCCAAACCCTTCCCACAAGCCATTCCCAAAGGCTATTGAATTATATGGTCACAGCAATGACCCCACTCCTCTGGTACCAATGGGTGTAACTTACTCAGCTTCTTTGTTTCAAACTATACTATTTCCCCTCAAGGGCCTGGTCATCGATAACCTTTGAAGGAAGGTGATGGAGGAAGTTCCATCTTCTACAGCTACTTCCAGCTGAATAGGAGCATTGATCCTACCTACGTGAGAGCAAGGAACTCTCACCTTGACTGACGAAGGCCTTTAAGGTAACTGAGCTCTTCCTTTAAAGATTTATTGATGAACTATGGATGTGGGACCAGATTCTGATCTTGAATTATAGTCACCAGCATTAGTTTGATGACTGTCAAGCAACAATAAACAAATTTGAGTAAGAGATTATGTAAGATCTACATGGTAACACTATGTGATGCATTAATAAAGCCTATGTCCATTACAATAGCCAGGGCCCCCAATTCCAGACATTTGACCAGAGCATCCACGACTCAAATAATTTTTCATGGATCTTGGAAGCATATCTGGCCTTTTTTGTGTGTGCAATGTCTCTTACTTATTGACAAAGGATACACACTCCTTTGTAAGGAGTTTATATCAATAGACTTTTTTTTTTCTTTTTCCTTTTTATCAGTACCAGGGATCGAACTCACGACTGCCTGCTTGCAAGGCAAGCGTTTATGCCGCTGAGCTAAATCCCCAGCCCCATCAATAGCCTTTTTGTTTCAGCTGTTAAGACATCCAGTTGCACAACCACACTTGTGAGTCTATCCAGTCTTGAAGGAAAGTAATACTCTAAAGGAAAGCACTAGTCTTGAAGAAAGCAAAATTTGTCAAGCCTGTTTGTCAAGTTCTTAGGTGACATGGATTTTCATCTGTGTAATCACTTGAGAGTTGGCAGTCCCTAGGCAAGAATAAATAAAATTTACCAAGATAGTAAGGCATGTAAGAGCAAAGCATGAGCCCTGGAATGGAAAGGAAAGTGGGGACGGAGTCACATCAGATGCTGTTTCTAAGGTGATTGGAACAGCACTGTAAACAACCAACTCCTAGACCTGTCCACAGGTAGCTAGAAGCTGTTAGCACGGGGAGTAGTGTGAGCCCCCTTTAATGTTTAGCCTAATTGTTCATATTTTTATATGTCTTTGATTATATTCCCTTAGTGGGTGTTCCAGACCATTTTAAAGAAGTCTTGTGTCAACCAAAATTTACCCCTTGCTGTTGACCAAGGTTCTTACTCAATCAGGCATAACCTTTGGAGCCATAGACAAACCTCAGCTGTTCTGTAAACATAAGCCATGAGGATGGGTCATGGTGCTGCTTGAACATAGGGGTTTTTGTGACAGCCTGGAAGACTTTTCCTCTTTGGTGACTCTCCTTTTGTGTACATCATGAGTTGGTTGACTCCAGTTGTCTGGTATCAAACAGTCTCCTTGCTCAAGAGATTGAATGACTTATCAAAATTTTAAGCTCCCGTACAGATATTCTGTCATGTTCTGGGTCCTTGTTGACTTTAGAGGGCTAGAACAAAAATATTGGCTAGCTTTAAGCCCAGTTATCTTTTAACTTTGATCTCTAAGCCTTAGTTGTTGAACAGCCAGAAGGTCTGTTGTGCCACTAAAGTGAGAGCAGTGAATTTAACTATTGTAATTTCATATGAATATCAAGCACATTGCAACATAAAGCATAACCCGAGGACTGTTATTTTCTTACCAATCATGTTTGTCTTAGAAGTTGAATCCTTGTAGAATGTTAATAGTGATAGTTTAACAGAGAAAACTTGGAATCAAGAACCATATTTAGAATTTTAGCATGACAATCATGACACTATTTTTGAAACATTTAAATGTCCATCTTAGTATAAAATAGCCTTCTTAGTCAAGCATCTCTATCCGAAAACAAGATATTAAATGACATAAAGAAAACTTTATCTAATTTGCTACTCTCCAATAGGATGCCATCAAAGAAGAATGCATGTGTGTACAAATCTACCTTCAAAGTTGATAATGTCTAGCCTTTCATTTTTAGTGTGTGACGTTGCCTGGACCGCTTGCCATCAGAGCATCTTTATGAGTGACACATACACATCACATAAGCTTTTTAAAATGATCATTTGGCTGATGATCTCATGCTGGCTCAACAGGCTTGACAGGCTCCTCTTATCACAATTAACTGGAACACAAGTAGGAGAAAGGAAATATTTGTGTCTATAGAAAGTTTATCAACGTACACAGCTGTACTTTTACATCGTTGGAGACCTGAAAGGGATCTGAAATACACAGGACCTCGCCTTCCTTCCTTCCCTTAACTACCTGAAATTTGGTACAGATAAAAGGTTGTAGGAGCCATAGGTTATTCGTTCATCCAGTCTCATATTTTTTTCCTCCAAATCTCATTTTATTTCAAGAAGAAAAAGAAAAAACCAGAAGAAAAAAACTAAAATAAAATTTCAACACATGTCTATCAGGGAGAGTCTTAAATCTTTAAGATGTATGTTTTTAAACCATAATTTCTGAGGAAAGATGTTGCTTGATTGTAAAATGAAACATTCCATTAAATCAATGTCCTTTTAATACAGGATTTGATGGAATCAGTGAACTAAGTAATTTTTGGAACAGAGGCTCTAATTTTTGATAGTTGCTCAAACCACTCTTTCTAATAGAAAATACTATCTCAGCCTATTCACACCTCCACAATTTCTTTTAGAATTTATGCTACATTCTAAACTTTTGATGGTGGAGTATACATCAGAACATCATTCAAGAAGAGATGATAAATAGTCTACTATAAATCTCTTCATTACAGAATTTTCTTTTGAGGTAGGGTCTTGGCTGTGTAGTTCAGATTGGCCTTCAACTTGCTAAGGAGCCCAGGCAGGCCTGAACTTGAAGAGATCCTCCTGCCTCAGCCTCCCAATTGCTGGGATTACAGGCACATATCACCATGCCTGACCATTACAGAATTTAGACTACATTAAGTCACTGTTTTAACCAGTATAACAGAGTAATGCTACACAGATTAACCTGAGGAAAATTCAAAGAATTTAGTGAGGGATTTTCTTCTCTGACTTTCCTTTCTTCTTCCTGTCCTGTAAGTAAATGTCTAATGAAATGTTTTCTAATTTATTACCATTATTTTTGAACAAAGCTTGGTCTCACTCCTCACCAGGTTGTTACTCTGAGTGAAAGGCTGGGGGACCATGTGGATTATTTTTAATTAAGAGGCTTTTATAATTTGTCTTTTGCAGAGAAACTGATGCAGCTCAGCAAACAGCCTTGAGTTCTCCTTCCAGGGCCACCCTGTGCCACCCTGGAGTGGAAAGGCTGAGCTCAATTCATTATTTTATTCAGGGCCCAGAAGTGCCCGTGGGTGGGGGAGTCCACTGTTTTGAAGTAGTCACTGGAGACACTCAGATAGGCAAGTGGCCCACTGTTGCTCTGCCTGCTTCTTTATCTGTAAAGTTAGGACAATGCTAGTGTGAAGTTGGTCTTACCTAATCTTTTGAGATACATTTCAGTTTTTTAAAAAACTTTTTAATTTTGAAAAGAATAAAACCAAATGTGATTAACTAAAATAGAGTCATCAAAACAAAAGGATGGACATAGTACATGATGTAAAAACAAAATATAAGGTGATCAATAATGGCTACCATAATGCTTCTTGCTATCTTCACAAGAATTGCCTGTATATCAGGTATAATAAAATTGAACAAAACCAATAGAAATGAAACATTGGAGACATTACAGGACTTCAAAAGAAGATGATAGTCAAACCAGAATGGGTATCGTAGTGAATCTTATTGTCTTCAAAGTAGTTGCCTATACACTCAGACTTGATTCTATCAAACATAGTAGATTCAAATAAAATCTGTCAAAACAAAACAATGAAAGCAATAGAAGGCTTCAAATCAAGTTAAGAGGAAATAAAAAATGGTTACTATAATATAATCCTGCTATCTTTGGAATAGCTGTCCATGTCATCAAATCTAATACAAGAAGACAAATGAACAGAATAAAACCAAACTAAACAGAATGATGAAAACAATATGGGTTTCAAATCCTGATAATAAATTAACAATGGCCTCTGCCTTCTGTTTTTAGACAGTTCCTCCCCTTTCACTTTCACAGAGTGCATTGTACATTTTGCATCTCACTAACTCCTTTAGTTTTTAGATTAGGGAGGCAGCCCACTATTCACCTAAGTGATTCTGAACCTTTTTACCCCTGAGCATGATCTTAGGTTGTATCCATTTACCTACAAGAGCCTCAAGGCTCTTGTAGCTGAGTAATTTTCCATTGTATAAAAGTGTTATGTGTTTCTAGCCAATCTGCAGCTGATGGGCGAGCTACCGCCCCTTTTATCTGGTTCCCTGTCACACAGAGCGTCGTTTTCTCATCTTTTACTTTCTGTCTATAAGCCCTCTTTCAGGTTAATTGTATTGCTTATATAGAGCATCTCTTGATCCACTCTGCCTGTGTTTCTTTCTATTGGTGAATTGAGGCCATCTATATTAGTGATTATAGCCAACCTTCTCTGCCTCATCTCTGTCATGTCATTTTTCTGCCATTGGTTGTCTACTTTTCCCCTTCATTCCACTGTCTGCCCCATTCAGTGAGCCCCCTCTGCTACTTTTCCTGACATCATGGTCTTTTATCTCTCTCTCTGGAATATCCTTCAACATTTTTTGTAGGGTTGATTTGGTGGTCATGAACTCTCCCAGTTCCTCTTTGTCATGGAAGCATCTTGTTTCGTCATTAATTTTGAGAGATAGTTTTTCAGGATACATCAATCTGGGTTGGAGGTTATTTTCTTTCAGGACTTCGAATACTTCACTCCAAACTCTTCTTGCTTTGATGGTTTGAGTTGAGAAGTCCGCCATGATTTTGATGGGTTTTCTTTTATAGGTGATCTGTTTCTTTTCTCTGACAGCTTTTAATACTCTGTTCTTGTGTTAAATTTCTGGCATCTTGATTATTATATATCTGGGTGTAGATCTATTTTGGTTATAGCTGGCTGGAGTTCTGTATGCTTCATGTATCATTTCCTTTTCCTATGCTTGGAAAGTTCTCTTTAATTATTTCTGTAACTAGCCTTTGTATTTCATTTGTATTTACCCCTACTTCTTCACTCACATTTTTAATTCTTAAGTTATAGATACTTTAGTCATCTTCTAGCCTTTGTATTGTTACTTCCTAGTTCCTTATTTTAAAGAGATCTTTCCTTTCATGATCGTAACTGCAAACCTGTCTTGATAGTCTATCTTTAATTTCTTTCAAGCAGTTTTGTCATCTTTCAATGGAGTTTTTAATTTCCTGGTAGTCTCTTTGAATCTGTTTCATGTGTTCTAATTTTTTTTTATATTTGTCACTGAAGGTTTTCTTCCTTTTTTCTATGCTCCTCTATTCTTTCATCTGTGTCTTTTTTTGGACGTGCTTAGCAATTCTTTTATTATTTCTCATATCTTCTTTTACCTGTAAGAGTATTTCTGTTCTAAGTTCTTTTATAGCTTTGTGGAATTGTTTCTTTATTTTAGTTGCTGTTGCTTCAAAAACTGTAGGTGTGCAACTCCCAATCTCTTCTGTGTTTACATCTCGTGGACCAGTACTGCTTAGGTTGGAGGTCAGAGACTACCTTTTGCTTCTTGTCATGTTTCTGGTTTCTTCTGGACAAGTGGATAGCAGGGTCCCTGGTACTTCCTGTAATGGTTATAAATACTCTGAAGTGTGTTGGCTAGGTACTTCTGCTGTTTGTTTCTTTCCCCAGTCTGCTGGTGGCTACTGGAGTGTAAGCAGAGGCAGGGCAGGCTGGCCCCTCCCTTCTGAGCTGGTTAACCACAGGGAGTCTTCACCAAGTTAGTGTGTGCTGAGTGGGTGGGATTGGCTGGGATAGCATTAAGGAAACCTCAGCAGTGGCTATTGGACTGCGTACAGGGGCAGGAATTAGTCCAAGCAATTTCCACCAGTCTGCTCTGAACTAGGAGTGGCTGAATGAAGCTGGTTGCAGTTCTGTCTCTAGGTTTATCCTGCCCCACACTAAAATGGTGCCCTACAAATCTCCCACTCTCGTGGGAGGAATGAGTCCCCCACACTCACCATCAGCTGGGGCAGTTCTCTGGTCCACTGCTCCTGTCTGCAACCTCGTCTTCTGGCTGAGGCCTTTGGGCTCACTAGCCACCAGCTTCTCTGTGCCCATGCATCTTCAGGTTCCACAGCACTTCTGGCATGGTGGTTTCAGCTCCTGTAAAAGCGCTGCCAAATACCACCTTCTTCTGTTTAAGGTTTTTTTTTTTTTTTTTTTTTTCTTTTTTATTCTCTCAGTGGGCTTCAATTCTCACTTGAGTTTCTTCCTGGGGACCCACTTCTTTCCTTCTTGTTTTCTCCAGAATGCTATATTCCAGCATCTGGACTGTTTCTCTCAGAGAGGCTGTTTACTCTGTTTGCTTACTGTTCCATCATCTTCCCAGACTCCTCACTGTGTCAGTTTCTAATAATTGTCAGCAAACATTTTAGATTTTTAACAAAATGCTAGCATACTCATTTTTGCCTATACAGAACAAGAAATTAGAAAGAGACAATTCTTCCAAATTGCCTGTACATCCAGAGTTCTCCCAAATATAGACAAGGCGGAGATTTTCTTTGCAGCTTTGAAGGTTTCTCACTTCTGAGAAAACATTAAGCCTGCAGTTTATGGGAGACAAAAGAACACTACAGAAATAAGTACAGGAGTGGAAGTTACAGTCTCAGATTACAGGAATCTTTGTTTCACAGTAGGAGACTGTCAAATTTTTTTTGTTTTGGAGAGTAACATGATATCCTTGGAATTTAGCTTTTTTCACCCTGAACTCTCATCAGTGTTGTTCAGAAAAAGTTCCACTTTGATATTTCCTTGGACATTTCACTTTAAACAAACCCCAAGCTGAAATCATCTCCACCTTCTGAGATTATTATTCTTTTATGTTTTATGTGTGTCACCATGACTTATTTAGTAGCTCAGACCTTGAGATTTTGGGGTCTTCTTTAATACCTAATTCTATCTCAATTTTCCCACCCAGTTCTGAATCCTGGGAACCTCTGTGTTTCTTCACAACTGTCTTTCTTTCCACTTACCCAACTCCTGTCATTTAGAATGAACCCAGAAACTTTCTACCCTTGAGTCACATCTCTTTCATTTATTTAATTTTTTTTTTTTTTTGTCTTTTTCCTTTTTATCGGTACCGGGGATCGAACTCATGACTGCCTGCTTGCAAGGCAGGCGCTTAAGCTGCTGAGCTAAATCCCCAGCCCGCATTTATTTAATTTTTAATTAAATTTAATTTTGAGACCCAGACTGGTCTCGAACTCCTGATCCTCCTGTCCCAGCCTGCCATGTAGCTGGGCTTACAGTTGTGTGCCACTGTGCCCAGCTGTGCTGGTCCATTACCTCCTCCCTCATGTAGCTTTAGTCTCCTTCCCTCAGGTTGTTGCAGCAGCCTGCTCCCTTGTCTGGCTTCCCTAAAATTCCTAATACAGCCCACTCATCTCTCACCTGCCTCTCCCCACTCTTCATTAAAGAAAAAATTGTTCGATGATGTCGTTAAACCATGGTAAAGAAGACTTCTTCACCACAATTGGTTCTTGCAGTGGGGCAAAAAAAGAATGAGCAACCCAAATACTGCAGGAGTGGTGGGAATGTGCAGTCAAAGAACACAGAGCCTGGGTGGAGGGAGGGGATTGAAAATGACTAAGGAGAACTTTCAGAGCAAAGGGGGATCGATCCTCACCAAACTTGACCCAGCAGGATTCCTGCTGAAGGCAGGCTGGGGTGAGCAGACGTTGCTTGGGGAATGATAGATGATGAGGAGCCTCATCAGGTATGAAGGGTGGTAAGACTTTCGGGGAGGAGTTCTTACAAAATTAACTGATCAGGGTTCTTGCTAAAACTGGATTTTTCAAGGATATGCACTGAGCGTCATACGTGACTCAGGAAACCTGACCAAAGTTTAGGTAAGCAAAGATCTTTGTCACCTTGTTGATGACTCATCTCTTAGTAGAGCAAGTGTTCCGAGATGATTGATCAGATCAAATCCCTCCAGAATGCTCGCTCTCTCGGTGGTTCGGATCTGCTAGAGCATGACACACCTTGGCACCAGGCCTCTTGAACTTGCATGGTCTATGCCATCCTACACTTAACTCAGGGGTTTCATCTGTCAAGAGGATTGCAGGGGCTTGAGTCATGGGCCCCAAACAGCATATGCCCACATTCTAATCGCTGGGACCTACAAATGTGACTGATCTGACAAAAGGATCTCTGCAGGTGGAGTGATTAAAGGAACTCTAGATTAGCTCCTTCTGGATTCCTGAGGTAGCCCTCAACCCCCTGACCAGTGTCTCTGTAAGAAGAGAGAAGACACAGCCAGGGGAAGAGAGAGACAGTAGTGTTTCTTCACGTACACATGGAGACAGAGACAGGAATAATGTGTATCTACAAGCCACAGTTACCCAGGAATCACCTGTTGCCTCCAGAGGCTCGAAGAGAGGCACAGAACTAATTCTCCTTTAAACCTTCCAGAAAGAACCAATCCTCCCACAGCGTCATTTCAGACTTCTGTCTTTCACAAGGATGGAAAATTTTCTCATATTTTAAACCACCAAGCCCCTAGTGACTTGTTATAGTAACCCTGAAAAACTAACACCAGCACCTTTTTCTTTGAGGGGTAAGGACGCTGCTATGGTGTGGGTCTATGATTTTAGAACATGCGATGCTGGGATTAAGATGTGTGATCCTGGTAGCCAAGATATAATATAAGGGACAGAGAGAGGCTTGTCTTTTCCCTTGCTTGCTTGCTTTTGCTGTCTTCTGCTTGTCTTGAACTGGCCTCTTCTGTGATGCCCCTCTGTCATGCTGCTCTGCTTAGAGTTGAAACCTCCACAAACTGTCAGCTGAATAACTTTCCCCCCTTAACTTGGGTGTTGGATATTTTGTTTCAGCAAAGAGAGAAAAGTAGCTAAGTCACACGGAAATCCCTGTAGAATGAGTAGTGGTTCAAGAACCTTGTTTCATGATTGCTGCCCGTCACCAGAGTCATTCTTGTCACTTCTCTCTCTTTCCCTGCTAAAAAAGTCCTGTATGCCCTTTAAAAACTCAGTTCAGGAAACTCATTCCTGAGAGCCATTTTCCCACCCCTGGTCCAGGCTGTGCTTCCTGGATGTGGTCTGCCATTTATTTATATCATATCATGTCCTTTGCTTTCTTGGCTAACCCCTCCTACAGTTGCAGAGTTCTGTGGAGACAGTGTGAAAGCATGTGTGCGCCTAGCGTTTAGCAGAGGTCTTTTGCTTATGTAGGCATGGACATTTATAGATGCAGTGGGAAGAAGAGCTGCCAGGGATGACAGTGTGGACTGAGATCTGTGAGCTAACGGTGATATCTCTGGCAGCAGGCGGTGACATGGGGTATTTCTTTTTTAACTCACACAAATATCTTCATAGCTAGTGATGGCCCCCAGGCTAGACATGATTGTCTCATGTGTGGTTGCAAAAATTTCATGGCTCCGGGATCTTTTTTTCCCAGAAAAATATCTTGGAAAATCCAGCTAGCAGAAGACAGGATAATATTTCAGAAATCTAGAAGAGAAATGTGGTTTTAAGTCTAGTAAGTATGGAGGTCTTCATAGGTAAGAAATATTTGTGGCATATACCCAGTAGACAGGAAATTAAGAGAGGAAAATTTTGTAGTATGAAAAACGAGTAATGTCTTTTTTTTTTAACTATCACCCCCACCCACCCACCCACACACACAAACGAGTGGGACTATAATTTCCACTTTGTCTTCGAAGTCTAAAATCTAAATAAAATCAGTGCTGTATGTTTAATACACATGTATCAACTTATTCTTTGATGGAGTGTGTAAAAATTCCACTCCCATGGTAACAGGAAGAGTGGCGGGAAGATCGCAGAAGGTGTGATTCTCAGAAATTGGCTCTAGGGTGGAACTACTGGGTTCTGAGCTGCCCCTGGGCTGCTGTCTATCTGCAGTGGATTACGGTTTCCAGAAGGGATGCTCCACCCTTCCTGCAAAGCGATAACGTCAGTACCCTGGCCAAGGGGTGTGGGCAGGATTTTGCGCTCCCTCCTCTTGAATCTAAACAGGCCTGGAATTACAGTAGGAGTACAATTGTGTGACAGCCAAGACTGGGTCCTACAGAGTCACCCCAGAATATTACTGAGGAAAAAAAAAGTCTACGAGTACATTTACAATCGAATGGATCTCAGGGGCATTGTGTTTTCTGGGGGAAGAAAAAGCCTATTTTGAAAGGGTCCATAGCATGTGCTTCCACTGATATGACATTCTTCAAATGACAAAGCAATAGGTATGGAGACCAGACCAGCGGTTGCCAGAGGACTGGTGTGACAGCTGGTAGGTAGAAGTGGCTCGAACTCCAAGGGACAGCACGAGGGAGTCCCTTTGAGGGACAGACATACACACAAATCGGTGCATAGAAAAACTGGCAAAACAGATTAAGTTCTGTAGCCTGGATGATAGTTTTGTATAAATGTCTATTCCTGGTTCTGATACTATCAGTGTCACCCAGGCGTCTCTGGGCTTTAGTTTCTTCATGCAAGGTAGTATGTGCACAAGCTCATTGCAAGCACAAAACAGGTAATCAAGTGAGGACTACAGAGTAGAGCTTGTATGAGGGCAGTCAACATTAGCTGCAGTTACTTTTAAAGTGCATTCAAAGTATAACAGGAGGTCAAGAAAGATATGGAACGATGTCTTTAGCTCTGAGTCTATTCCAAAATGACATGAAATGACTTTTTGCTTCTTATCTCCTGAATTGACACCAAGCCACAAGAATTTGGCAACAGGGTGGCTTCTATCTTGGGCACATCCTTAGATGACCTCTCTTCCTTGGTTTGTCTGTGGGGTAAGCATGCATTCTAAATATAAATGAGGATTCTATTGAGTTCTCCCCTCCTCCTGCAGTCCCAGAAGTAGTAACGTTTTCTTCTTAGCCAAAACCTTCAGAGACAAAAGTATTTGTAGGTAGTAGTCTGACGTGTGGGGTCAAAGGACATTCTTTCATGGAAAATGTCTATTGCTTGAACCACAATTGAGCTGTTTTTGAAGTCCTGTATTGTACTACATGGCATTATGAGAAGACTTTCTTCTGTCATTTGTCTAAATTTGAGCAAAGTGTGCTAAATCAAGGTGTTTTTAGGTTTCCTTTTTACAACATCATTTATCAGAAACTAACTATAGTTACCCTCTGATCCCCACCATACTCACCCAGTGAGGGCATTTTGTCAGTGTCCCTACAGATTAGGTTAGAAGACAACTTTTAGAAGGAAAAAGCAGAAGGGAAGGCAGAATTGATTAGAAGGAACATGGGCCCAGAGACTCGGGGAGCCTGAAAGTGCTTCAAAGTCAGGACCCAAGCAGTGCCCACCACTCCCAAAGGTGTTGACCACACTGGCTGGCTGGACAGGCACTCACAGTTGCAATGGCAACATTTGGAAAAATACCGGGAACTTAAGACTCTGGAAATGCCAAATCATTAACTCCTCCTTTCTGTTCCTGGCCCTGATCTGTTATGTTTTATGGAATTTACCCTCACAATCTGGATCCTCCTCCGCTGACTCAGCTGAGTCAATCTTGCCCGTGACATTTAATCCCTAGACAGGAAGAAACAAGAGAAAGAGAGCTGATAGCGGAGGTGGGAGAGGGATCCTGGGAAAAGCAGAGTTGAACACTGGTTTGAACTTTGTTTTATTTACGTTATTGTAAAACACCACTACACAATAACCCCAGATCTCTAGGGGTTCTTTTAACATGTTGCTTATCTTGCCATACCCTTAGGACATTTGAAAAATATTTTCATGAAAAGTGAGACCTGAGTTAACCCCAAATAAATTCTGAAAGGCATTCCATTGTATTAATAAAGAATTACACTAAAACTGTGTAACAAGCCCAGTGACTTAACCGGTCACTGGTGCACTTGGAGAACCAGGAGCAGCCTCACCTACAAGAGCATTACCCCTGAGGAGAGGTTTCTCCAGAAAGTGTCAGGACTGGAGGACATGCTCAAATCTGTTTGCTGCATGAACTGGGCTCTAAGCTATGAGAAAGGAGAAAACCTCTCCTATAAAGAGAGAAGTCGGATTTAAAATGCTGGCTGAGATCCAAGTGGTAAGTCTCCATGGAATTGTACACGGGCATGGCCATTAATTTGCAGGAATAAACAACAAACCAATACAATTAGAAACATAATCAAAGGAAACATAAATGCATGGCATAATTTAGTAACTGACTGGAAAATATGGAAAATTATGAAAAAACTTTAAAGGGTTAAGAGTAGCTCTTTTTGGGTAGAACTAAACAAGGATAACCAGGGAAACAATTTTCATCCAGAAATCAAACAAAAGCTTTAAATCTAAATATTCCAAAAAAGAAAGTATCAGGGCTTCATCAAAGTGAGCGAATGAAGGTTCAAAAAGCCAGCTAAGGACTTCAGGTGCCTACTCATAGTACTTAGTGTAGCTGGGTACAATGACACACAGCTGTTATCCCAGTACTCAGGAGGCTGAGGCAGGATCATTATGTGTTCAAGGTCAGCCTGAACTAGGGTAAGAGCCTTTCTCAATGGACAAACAAAACCAAAACCAAACAAATAAAAAGTAGTGTCTATTCCAGTTGCAATTTCTGGAATATTCCAGTTGAAGAGCAAGACATCTTCTTAAACAACTTTTTAACTTTTATTTTAAAAGATTAAAAATAATCAGACTGGAATTGCGTCACTCTGTCCAAAGCAAAACAGCAGGCTTTGTCAGCAAGATAAAGCTAACTCTAGGGAGAAAGTTCCTGGATTGGTTCTAGGAAGACCTGCTCTTGGGCTGTTAGCCCAGAGAAATTCAGAGTAGGTTTCTTAACATATTTCTCAACCTTCATGTTGTTAAAAAGAGCAAACACAGGAAAGCACATAAAGTTATGGTTGGCTTAATAAATTATTGCAAGGCACTCCTGTCATCACCACCCGTGTCAGGCAGTAGGACATTGCCGCCTGCCCAGAAGATTCCAGTGCCTTTCCCAGTTAGACTCTGCCCTGCCCCTCTTGACTACGCTACCCAACTGTGCACCCCAGGGACTGCGTAATTTAGCCCGATAGTGGAGTTTTAACAGTAGATGTTCCCATTTCTACAAAGGGGTGGTAGGCAGTAATCCTAGCACCTTGATACCTTTGTTTGCAGCTAACCCCTGAATACTTCTTTAATGGCAACATGAAGCTTTTCAAACTCCAAGCTTGAAAAGGGCAATCTTCCACACTTGCAGCTGAGCCACTAGTGGAGGTGGTGGCCAGGGCTGGAAGGAAGGGAAGACAAATATATTCTGTGGGTAGAAAGGGAAGGTCATGTGTCGTGCTCAGAGGAAGTCCCACATAGGCAATGGCAGTGGGTGGCCTGATATAAGGATGGTGTCTTTCTTTAGCCAAACTCACTGCTTACAAATACCTATGTTACAATGCTGATGGGATCTACCTTGATGGATTCACACTCGCCAAATCTCAGGTATCAGCATATATAGTGATGGTAATGGATTAAGTCCATGGAATAAAAGAAGGGACTGTGAATCCATACTCTGGTGAAGTAATTAACAGATGAGTGGAGAGGAGGAAAGTCATTTTCATCACAGTAAAATATAAACACATATATTTATACTGTAGTATGTGTCATATATAGAAAGTATGATTGACATAGTTACCAATGGATGCTAAAACTATGGGTGAAGGTTAATGATGAGCAAAAGGCATTTTTAGCATCTCTCTGCTTGTTTCTTACGCTCACAAAGGGGAAAACAATAAATTCACAGTGGAGAAAGAAGATAGGAACCACCTGGACACCTGGACAAACTTGTCACACACTGTTGTCCTTGACTTTGGTCCCATGGAGAGTCACTTAGATTCTGTTGACTGTTCTGTCAGACCAACAGAATTTGTTCCGGTATATTCCCCAAGCCCACTGGATTTCCCTAAAATACGACTATGTCCTTCACCTTCCCTATAGAAAAATGGGTATGTAAGTCTCTGAATCTTATTGACTAGTGGATAATCACACTCCTGTGGCCTTTAATGTTTTGCACATTAATAGGCTCCCATGTTTAATGTCTGTTTATTCCAATCAATCTTCAGAGCATGGAGAGGAATTTTTCCTTCACCCCTACATGAGGCTGTATGATTTAAACATGTCAGGGTCCAAGAAAGCAAAGGAAGGATGAGGAACTGTTTTAGACAAAAGGAGACAGAGTGTGAAAAGGAAAATTAGAATGCAGGCAACATTGAGATAGCTTCTTAAAGTGGAGTTGGGAACTGCGAATGTAGCCTGGTACTTATATTTTCCCACTCTGCCTGCGTCCTGAGTTAGGTGCCAGGGAATACACACAGACACACACAGACACAGACACACACACACACACACACACACACATACACATACACACACACACACACACACAGTCAGGAAGCCATTAAGGAAGCAGGACTTGTCTGTGTATCTCAAGGCACTGCCTGCAGGGGCATCCAGAGGGACCAGATAATTGTGTCCAGAGGCACTCAAAATGTCAAAGGCTACCGGACTCTCATTTTATGGACACTTTCACCAAGTCTTTTTGTCTTCTATTCATCAAGTGGTTTCTGTTCTTTCACAACAATCAACAGAAGCTTTTCTACTCAAGAATTTTCACTGCTTTGTAGGAAATCAGCATGACTTGTCTACAAGTTTCTGCTTCCCGCTAACAGAGGCAGGCTTACCTGAATCTGATACCTGAATTGCAATTTCTAAGTCACTAAATAACGTAGTTACAGTTTCTGATTTTGACAAAAGATGTGGCAGTCAAAGGCAATGTGTGACCTTTGATTGGATCCTGGATAGGAGGGGGAAGCTGCTGATTATGGGAACAGTTGTTGAAATTTGAATAGAGCTTCCAGGGGGAGAACCAGCAGTGTCTCCTGAGATCCACGCCATGTTGGAACTTAGGACTCTGGGAAGCCAAGCCAGCACCTCCCCTCCCTGGTAAGTGGAGGCAGGGTGGCAGACTGCAGCCCTTCCAGGGGGAGAACCAGCAGTGTCTCCTGAGATCCACGCCATGTTGGAACTGAGGACACTGTGAAAACAAATGACCATTCTGCCTCCCTGCCTAGCAATAGTGAACCTACTGCTACATGGCCTAGAGTCAAATATCCCACTTCCCTATCCTCCTTCTCCTCCCTCCCCTGCCCCGCCCATTAGCAAATAGAAACCAGAAATCTGAGCATCTCCTGGGAGGTTGACCATAGCAAATAAGGGGGACTTCCTTCTACCATTTCTTTGAAGGCAAATATATTTTATTACTGTTTTGCTCTTTTCTGATTAATGGTACTGCTCTATTCAATATTCTGTTTTGATAAATTCTATAGTGTTCCATATTTCATCTCATTTTGATATACGGGATTGAAAGAACAACTATTATAAAGATAACAAAATATACTGTGATACCTATTACTGTTATCCCAGTAACCTGCTGTGAAGTTCTGTACCAATTTCACTGTACAATCTTAGTTGGCTTTATTCTGACTTGTTCTGTTGTATACTTTCAAAACAAAAATAAAAAGAAATTTGAATAGAGCCTGTATTACATTGTATTAACAATTAATGTTAGGTCTCCTAATTCTGCTAATCATAATATGGCTAACCAAGACAATGTCATTTTAAAAAATTATATACTAAAGATTTTAAGAATAAAGTCGGAAACTGTCTTCAAATTACTCTAAAGTGGTTCAGGAAAATAAGAGTGTGCATTTTGGCTGTGTGTGAAAGATACAACAAAGGGTACTACTGTGAAAAATTTATTACACTATTCTCATAATTTTCCTGCAAGTTTGAAATATTATCAAAATTAACAAACAATGCTGCAATGTCTACAAAATTCTCCTGCTGCAGAGTCGGTAGCATCATCCAAATTCAGAGATCTTCAAGTTCTTATTCTGGAGGAATTAGTGATTTAGAATCAATTATCAACCTGATGCTAAAAACAGGACTGAACATTTTAGTGCTAATTTCAGTGTTCAGATGACTGAGGCAGGAGGATTGCAAGATCGAGACCAGCCTGGGTTACTTCAAGGTCATACTGGAATATGTAGAAAGGCCCTGTTTAAAACCAACAAACAAAAAAGCCAAAATAACACAACAACATCTGGGCATGGTTACACATTTGTAAGCTCAGCGCACTGGGAGGTTGAGGCAGGAAGATGAAAATGCTTGAACTCAGCCTGGCAAATTAGCAAACTGAGGAGAGTCTGCAGCAAAATGGACACTAAAAGGGGGCTGGGAACATGGCTCAGTGGGCAGCCCACACCAAAAAAACACAATGACAGGAACTATGAAATAAAACCTTTAATAGCAGAGGGCTGGTAAGAACATAGCACTTTTATCGTAGTAGTGATATAAGTAATTAAAGCCTTCGTTATTATTTTTATAGTTTCTGATCTTATCTCTTAAACAGAGGAGTCAATACCCTTATTTGGGGGAAATTTTTATTATACAAAAAAGCAAACAGGAGCTGGAAAGTCACTGGTCAGTGTCTGCAGGATAGTAGGTATCACACAAGAACAGGGTAGATCTTTACACTGGAGCAGACCAGTAATCATTAAGATTGAAATTTAAAATTTTGCAGTTAAAAAATTCCAAGAAACAGCACCTGTGAAACAGAAGAGGATTTAAATATGGAACCCTTTTCCTCCCTCTGACATCACTGTCATTTTTCAGGTCAACGATTCCGATCCTCTGGGTTGTTATGAAATAATCCTTTAGCTTCCAGAAGGAGGTGTCCATACCTGCCAGCTTACGCCCATCTGCTGCTTTCTTTAGAGCCTTCGCTAGTTCTTGGCCAGATATTGATCCTGACAGACACTGGAGTATCACACATCTGACCAATCCTAATGAGTTCTCATGCCAGAGGGGCCAGTGGCTCATCCAGTCCAACGCCATGGCTTTGTGGATGTTTTCATCATCGCCATCACCATGCGATACGATCTTCTTTCACCCAAACCCAAAACATACAGACGGGGGAAGAGACCTGCCTCTGCCATAAGGGTTCCCGAAGCCCAGTCCAAACGGCCACTGTCACATCTTACAATCTTCATCACTGCTTGATGCTCCAGTCCCTCCCCATTGCACACTGAGCATAATGGACACCACTTACGCTGGGACTGAACCCAGGCTGTCGGCCATACTAGGCCAGCTCTCTACCACTGTGCTTCCTCCCTGGCTCTAACTTTTTAAGGAATTCAAATCCTGTCAAAGGGAGGGGAAATGAGTGCTCTACCCGTTAGGGAGGTATTGCCAGGGGGGGAAATAGGAACAGAACGTAGTAAGTTTAGATGAAAGGAAAATACTACAGACAGATTATATTTGATAAATTACTTTTGATGTGAAGTTCAATGTTAAAGTTTGAGTTCTGTGGAAAGTCCAGCGTCCAGGGACATTCCGTGTAACCAGCTTGTTGGACATCAGGGGCTTAGAGTGGATAGCAACTCTACTGCTAAGTTAACTAGTCTCTAACTTTGTCATTAGAAATCGGTACACAATCTGTGAGGACTCTGGTAAGAAAGTACAGGATCATGGTAAAGAATGGATGTTCCATTCCCTTAAAGGCCTGTCTACCCTACTTATGATGGTTTAGAGGCATCGCTGTCAACGTGAGTGGCTCGCAGATCTTTACACAGGACAGACTAGTCACACATAAAACAGTAGTGCACAATGCCATCAAGGCTAGGAAACAAAACATTGGGATGTCTCTTTTATCCTGAACTTCGCTGATCCCTGCTCCTTTTCATTGAACTATCGACTCGAGTTGTCAGTCTTTCATAAAAATATCTTAGAACCTCCTATAAAACATGGAAATAGTTAGTGCCTTTGTGAAACCTTTTTACCTGCTGGCCCTCTGCAGAGCTCGTGTCTTTGACTTTGGGTTGGTCAGGGCTTCAGGCAGCCCAGGATCTGCACACTACCCCTGCTTCGTGAGCATCTCCAGGCGAGGGGGCTGTTTTGGAGGTGCCCCACGGGTAGCACAGGAAGAACAAGGTAGAGTACCTTATAGCAGCCCCACCAGGATCCTGAAAGGCGCCATGTTCTCTCAGGCCTTCAAAGAGATCTATGTGGAGGCAGTGTGGGTCCTGACTCCAAGGCTGCCAGGAAGACAGACCAGAAAGAAGCCAGACAGGTGATTTCCGGGGTGCCTTCCTCCCAAAGATGCTGGGACACAGGCAGCCTTTCTCCAGATGGGAGCTAGAGATGTGGGAGCCCGCCTGCCTTACTCTTTCCCCTTGTCCCCACATTTCCCGCTGCCCCCGCCACTCTGCTTTCTTGTCTCAAGCCCTCCTTACCCACTGCTTGGTCCAGATCTTTAGTTTCCAACTACAGTACTACAATCAGCTCCTAGCGGGCTCCCTTGGGTGCCCACCATGCTACCCCTTGCAACCCCATTCTTATTTTTTTTAATTAAAAAAATTTTTTTGAGACAGGTAGTTCAGGCTGGTCTTGATTTCACTATGTAGCCCCAAAGTGACCTTGAATTCAAGGCAATCCTCCTGTCTCAGCCTCCTGGAGAGTGCTGCGATTACAGGTGTGTCACCGCACTCAGCCCTACCTGTCCTTTTTATAAAGCTGCCCAGTTTTTTTTTTTTTTTTAAATTAAAAATACGATCACGTCTCTTCTTTCTCAAAACTCTTCATTAGCCCCGTGTTAACTTGCAATGCAATGTCTGAACCCCGTGGTGTGTGCACAGCCAGCCTCTCTTCCCCACTCCTTCGGTCCTATCTCTGGTCATCTTTCCTTCCTCTTGTAGACTCTGCCTCTCACTGTCTGTCTCTTTTATTCACCCACTTCCCCCACAGTAAACTTCTAGTGGATAGAGATTCTTTTCTATTATGTAGCACGGTGCTCGGCGTGTAAGTACATGGAAGTAAAAATGCAGAAGAACGATTAGAACATCATTTTAATTAAAATTAACAGTTCAGATGAAAAACCGGGCCAGAATAGTGTTTAATATCAGCTTCTGGAAAATCACATTTATATAAAAAGGAAATAGGCCAACAGAAGGCCACAAATGGTACAGCTTACATTATTGCACGTGGATGGAATATGCTATTTTGGGTAGTGTAATACTCAGGTCAAGCTAGGAACAGGAAGAGACAAACGCAGAGGTCCAATCCTCTAGTCAGTATTTCCTCTGGATTTTGAACTCCCTGGCGGACTCAAAAATATTCAGCATACTGGACACATTTAACAAGCATTTTACAAAAATGACTATGGGGTCATCAACACACTTCAGTTACGCTCATCCTCTGCTCCAATCCAGTGTGAGCTCACAATAGAGCTCTATCCTTACCTTCCTGGACATCTGTAATAATTAAGACCGCCCAGTGCCGGTGCTCCGGATGGGAGGGAAGGCAGTGAATTTCTGTTTCACTCGGATTTTAGGCAACAGTACGGTGGCGACTGTTCCCAAAGGTTACTGGGAAAAGGCAGCCTTTCGAGCTCTCTTGATTTTGGTCATTTATATCGGAACACAGAGAAAGTGACTATGAACAGGAGTGAATATTAAAACAATTCCAAGGCTGCGACCAGAAAATAAAATACAATTTTAAAAAAGGTCGCCTGCTATACTCACAAAGATGGCTTAACCGTATGTGTATAAGAAAAAGGCTATAAACTCATAGAAAAGATCAACTCTGGCTTCTAAACAAATTACAAAACTGATTTTGCTTTTATACTCTTTGAGTGTTATACAAAAAAAAAAAAAAAAAAAACCATGTAAACCTGTAGACCACGTGTCTCCTCCTCGGCCCAGGGGTGGCCTTAGAGTTTGGCCTGAGCTAGTTTTGTCTTCAAGTTTTCTCCGAGTTTGTCCATGAACTCAAATGTATTCAAATAGTCAGAACGTTGCACACTAATAGGGGAGGAAAAAGAAAAGAAGGGAATTTAGTTTGTCTCTGAGATGACAAGAAGTAGAGAGGAAAAATAAAATCCCGCAAGTGTGACTTAAGGTAAGGTTCTATTTGTTTCTAAAAGAAACCCAACTGCCGCTCAGGGGCTCCAGTCTCCAGGTGATGACTGTACTCAAGGTTCTGGGGGCGGAGCCAGCGCAGCCCTGGGGCTGCGGGCAGCCTGGGCCAGGCTCGCTCATGCCTGAACCCTCCTGCCATGCAGCTTCCAGGATGAAGATGTTACAGACCTGCAGGTCACACTAGAGCCAGTGACCTCACTCAGCCACATTCATCATCCTGAGAAGTAACAAAGTTTATTCAGGGGACAGCCACTCCTTCACTACATTTCTATGTATTCTTACAAGTCCGTAAAACAAGTGATCTTATTTTTATTAGCATCTCACGTAAGAAAAACTAAAAGACAATGTACTGGCTGACATGATCCTGCAGGCAAGTGCCTACCAAACAGGCTACAAAGATCCTACGTTAATAAGAACATTTCAAACACTGGATCTATGCTGGAAATTCAAGTTAAGAGACACAGTGAGGCAGTTATGCCCTTTACTGGGACACACTGATCCGAACTGAGATCTCTGAGGAAACACTGGTAGGCACATGGTATTAGGGCTCAATTTTAGCAGTGTTTCGTTGATTTTTTTGTTTTTTGTCTCTGATCTCACTATGCAGTTTTGGCTAGACTGAGACTCACTTTGGAGCCCAGGCTGGCCTTGAACTTGCAGTGATCATTCTGCTTCAGCCTCCCTATTGCTGAGATTGCCGAGATTGTGTGTGCTGACACACACAGTCGTGTGTCACCACGCCCAGTTAGTAGTGTTTCCTGAGCTGAGTCTTAGTCACTAACTCTGACTATGAGGGGAGGATGATGAGCTGGTAGTCGAGCTGGGACCCTGGCTACCACATCCTCAGAAAAGCCCTGGCCACACACAGGCCCTCAAACCCTAGACTGATGGTTATGGAGAGTTAAAGGATTCTCAGTTGGAATCTGAAAGGGTTTTGGCTCAGGCCGGACACTGTAGGCGGTAAAGCCAAGGAGCTCCTATCTCTCCCAACCCTAGGAATCTACCTCTGGTGCCAAACTAGTGCCAATGGGCTACCCACCCCTAACCTAAGCTACATACAGGCCCCCACTCCACGTCGACCCCGCGGTGGAGATGCTGCGCCCCAAGGGATTGGGGGTGTCTTTCCCCATATTCTCAAAATAAAGGTCATTTATATTTCATACTTCTTATCTTTTCAGCGGCTGCCGCCGGTCCCCCACAGTTATATCAGAATCAATTTGCCATATTAGACTTGAACTGCTTACTTTCCTCATTTGCAAATTAAAAAAACAAAGGAGTAGAATAAACTAGCCTTGAAGTTACCTTTGCCATTGTCTACTATTTTCTTCCTAAAATCAAACAGAACCTTCTCATTCAGTAATTATTAGTTAGATTGGAGATCAGCAAATTATAGTCTAGCCCATTGGCCCAATGTAGTCTGCAGCCTAATTCTGCACATGGAAGTCTGACCTGCTGTACTGCTTTACCCTGCCTTCTGTCTTCCACTACTTTCCTGCTACAATGCAGACACAGAGTAGACCAGCTGCACAGTTACAAAAAGACTTTGTTCCCTCTCTGACAACTCACAGGCACCGTCTGCCCTCCCCCAAGAGGACGCGGAATAACAGCAGTTCACATTCTAAAAGGCACTGGGGATCGTCTGAGCAGAGTCTGGGGCTTCCACTTACTTGGGTAACCCTTTAATGCAAGCAGCCAAGTCCTTGGTCATGAAGCCAGCCTCAATGGTCTCGATGCAGACTTCTTCCAAAGCTTTGGCAAAGAAGTCGAGCTCCTTATTGTTGTCCAGCTTCGCTCTGTGGGCCAACCCTCTGGTCCAGGCAAAAATGGACGCTGAAAGGGAGAAACGAAAACCCTGTACCTCAGTCATTCTCAGTTTCAGGGATTCCTGAAACAGAAAAGCATCTGTGTAGTGATATACTTCATTAGATGCTATCCAAAAAGCCTGGAAGTTTTAGAAACAGTGGAAAAATTTTGCCTAACAGAAACTTGAAAATTCCCAGTGGTGTGGTGTGGCACTAGGCCCTGAAGCTTTAGGCGTTTCTGCTGATTTAGAAAAGGCTGCTCCCTCCTCGTTCATCTCTGATGCTCTCCTCTTTCTAGGCTACAATCGCTTTTTAAAGTGCTGTCCTTGAAACCTTCCTAGAAGATCTATCCGTGGGGCTTTTGTTTACAGACTTTACATCTTACTGCACCAGAGGTCAAGGAAAGCACTTGCTGATAACATTTCTCTCTGCACCACATACTTTCCTGCAAAATAGAGAAGCACATGCGGTATTTTAAGAAGCATCTTACAACAGCTCCTGTTAGAATGAACCAGCTACTGAGTGATAATTTTGGAACAAAGCACTGAGCATCCCAGGGATGTTTCTGAGCCCCTGGGGATCACCCTGGGGCACGCTCTCTAGCCGGCAGTCAGCTGGAAGTGGATGTTGTCTTACCAATAGGATTGGTGGAGGTCTCCTGCCCCTTCTGGTACATGCGGTAGTGGCGTGTCACAGTCCCGTGGGCAGCCTCCGCTTCTACCGTCTTGCCATCCGGACAAACCAGCACGCTGGTCATCATGCCAAGGGAGCCGTAACCTGTGAGGGGAAGAGCACAGAGCACAGAGCACAGAGTCCAAATGCATGAAGAGCCTGGGTCTCTTAGACCAGAGGAAGACTGACTCCATCTCACCAAGTCTTGGTAAACGAAGTACACACGAGCACAAGGAGTCATCAGTAACTCTTCTGCTTTTCAGAAAGCAGAAGTCTTGCTCCAGGAGGCAGAGTCAAAGGCTCTGGGAAGGGTGTAACACCCCATTTAGCACAGGGGTAACTGCTCCACAATGGGAGCTCTGCCTGCATTTCACCCTTGCTCTGGGGTCTCAGAGCTACCGGACCAAGTTTCCCTACTTGTGTGTTACAGTTTGTATCTAGATAAACCCCAAAGCCTCACGCAGTCACAGGCTTTTTCAGAGGTGGCTGATTTGAGTATGGGATGCTGGGGTTAAGGCTGAGTGATTACTTAATCAGCCCACCAATTGGCTTGGCACCGCCCTAATCCTGCAGGGTTAGAAGAGAGAAGAGGGACAGAAAGATACTTTTAAACTCTCTTGCTTTAGCTGTCTTCCCCTGCCATGAACAGTTGTCCCAGCTGAGCATGGAATGATACAAACTGTGAATTAAATAAGCCTTCGTTCCTCTAGCTTTGCATGTTGGGTATTTTGTCTCAGCAACAAGAGAAAAATAACTAAGGACTGTAAAATGGGGACTGAGTTGTAATGGGATTAAATGAACATACACACATAGATGCACGAACATATAGGTACATATATATATGCACCTGCCTAATATGTAAATGCCTAGTCCTCAGCACAGTGTGTGCTACAGTAAAGGCTCACCGTGCTACTGCTTGTTTAATATGAGCGTGTTCTGCTCTCTAGCTGCACAGACTTGCTGGAATTGGGAAGAAAAGGGAGACCAAAGGCTGGGGACGTAGCTCAACAGTGTAAGTACCTGCCCAGTAAGCACAGTGTCCTGAGTTCAATTCCAGGTACCAAAAAAAGAAAAAAAGAGTCAAATAACACCCATGTGTGCTTCCTTGTTCTCTTTACTCAACAATTCTCTTTCCCATTCAGAAAACCACATTCCAGCTCTTCAGTTTGTGCAACTGATTTATCTCCTTGTGCACTCTTTTTCACCTGAAACTGTAGAGCCCTTTTCTCCACGTTTTTGCTACCTCCCATGAGCACCTGTGTAGTAATGTAAACTTAAATCAAGTACTACCTTCTATGTCCCTACCTTCATCAAAGACTACGTGGAATCACTCTAATTTTTTGGTGACTTTTCAGTACAGTTGAGAGAGTTGTATGTAATATTAGTAGCTTCTTCCATATTACCATTTTTCCCTGAGATTGCATAAACACTCAGATGTTTATTTATTTATGTCTTTTTGAGACAGGCTTTCACTATGTGGTTCAGGCTGACCTCAGACTCATTTTTTAGCCCAGGCTGGCCTTGAACTCGAAGCGATCCTCCTGGGTCAGCCTCCTGAGTGCACCACCACGCCAGGCCAACACTCCAGTATTTATTAATTAGAGACATTCATAGTCACCATACCTAGGGGAATTTGTCTATCCATTAACATTAGGAGACAGCTCAGTGCCACCATACGATCTGAGGTCATAAGTGAAATGGTGTGAGTCCAAAGTAGCCCGTGTCTCTTGAGAAAAATGAGCTCTGCCATCTTTTAATCTGTTGAGTTGCCTAAAAATAACAACCTACAGGCTCTGGACCAAGCCTGGCTCTGGGGTAGGTCTCTCTTTAAGGTTTTCCATACTTTATACCTCTTAATTAAAAATCTTTTGAATTTCCTTCATTTTGCATTTAGACACAAACTACTTCCCTAGGTACGTTCTTCTGGCTGCCAACAGGACACTTAAAACAATGGAAGAGCTTTGGGTCCTATTCCCAGAACTCAACTACAGGGAAGCATTGTCGTTCTCCTTCGTGGAGTCTCCACAAAGTGCCACCCCTTCCTCTGTGCATTCGGGACAAGTGACTGCAAAGACTCAAGACACAGAAGGAGGGGACACAGCCATGTAACTCCCGGATCTGACATGAAAGCTACTTTCCACGGGGCTGCTCCACTGACTTTCCAACTGATAAGAGACATGTGACTTCCATTCAAGAAACAGTAGTAGTATTCCCAGGGAAACAGCAAACGTAATTAAAGCTAACACAAACATTCACCCGGACACTCAAGTTCACACAGCCACCCAGAGGAACCGAAACTGGAAGAGCCACTTGGTGCTGCGCACATCCGGAAGGGGGGATCTGCTGCTAGGCCAAGGAGCCCTTGTAGGCACCAAGCCTGGTCAACAGATGGTTTAGGGCCTTCCCTACCTCTCCTTGCCTGGGAACCCTGACATTTTTACCTTGTGGTAAGAACTGGAGGAAAAATGAGAGCAAGGAATGGGGATGGTTTTCAGATCAAGTAGTTGGCTGTCCGCTGGACAAGTAGGGGGAAAAGGTGTGAGAGAAACTGGGTTATTAAGTTCTAAGGCTGGAGCCAGGGCTGTTAATGCATCAGTTACTAGACTTCTCTGTGACCTGGAATGAAATCAGTTTCCCAGTCTGTGTTGTACTTCCTTACCTGTCAGATGAGACCACGGGTCTGGATGTCTGTGGCACTAACATTTCCTAACTTTACAACAAAATCCCTCTCCCAGACTGCATGCCTCACTGCCAGGCTCCACCTCCACTGGCCCTCCGCCCCTTACCTTGGGCCACAGAATCCGACTGGACGTCACCGTCGTAGTTCTTACAGGCCCAGATGAAGCCCCCCTCTGACTTCATAGCTTGGGCCACCATATCATCGATGAGCCTGTGCTCGTACCAGATCTTCTGGGCTTCAAACTGGGACTTGTACTGCCTAAGAAACAGAAAACAAATAGCAACAGTAACACAGGAAATTGATTTTGTTTCCCTCAAAGGGGTAGAAGATAAGGGCAGATGGGGCCTTTATTTAAGAATACACTGTCCTGAGCCAGGCGTGGTGGCTCATGCCTGTAATCCCAGCACTCGGGAGGCTGAGGTAGGAGGAGCGTTGCGAGTTAGAGACCAGCCTGGGCTACAAAGTGAGCTCAAGGCCAGCCTGAACTGCAGTGAGACCTTGTCTCAAAAAAAGACCAAAAAAAATGAATACATTGTCCTTTTAAAAGCAACTCAGGTTTTGCTTCACCTCTATTGAACCACAGTTCTGGCTTCATCTAATTTAGGGTCATGGATGATTTTCACTCAATTTGTCCCAGAGTAAAAGGGTTAAAGAGATGCACATTCTATTCTACAGATGCTAGCTTACTTGAAGAAAAAGGAAAAGGAAAAACTGTAGTTACTTGTCATATATCTCCTGAAAGATGTCTTTAAAGCGGCCATCATATTTCTTCAGAATAGTGTTTTTGGTGCTCAGATACAGAGGCCAACCCTTAGACAGAGCCATCTGGAAGGAACTGTGCGCAAAGTCTTCAATGGACTTATCTTGATTGTACATCCCCATGGCAACGCCACCACCCTCTGCCAACACAGAAAACAGGAGGAAGGTAAAATCAGGTGGCACGTATACAACAAGGCTGGGGTCACCCACCACGACCAAAGGACAGTCTCAGCTCCCGTCTGAACCCGATTTCCACCCTGCACAGCACATGAGTTCTGAAGGCACAAAATAGGGCAAAAATCAGCTCTACAGAAGGATTCTCTAACTTGGTTTGGAAAGGGGCTAGAAATGAGCAAAACATAGGGTCTTTAGGACACTGACAAATTCCTACTGATATGAGCCAGAAATGTACTAAAAATGGGTACAAACTTTTACATTTGGCTTTTAGGTATTATAACAATTTCTAATGTGTACTTAAATGTGGACTCATCTCCGGTTACGGAGAAGGATTTGCATCTCTAATACTGAATGACAGTCTGTAGTTTCCTGAAGGACATGAAGCTTGCCCACTGTAACTGGTGGAAGTAACTGTGTCATGTGTAATCTCTGATGCTCCACAGCTCTTCTCAGCTGAACTCTGCTATTACTGAAAGTCAGAACTGAAACCACGCCAGTGCCCACGGTTAGAGAAAAGTGCTCAAACCTGCAGAACTAGATCCTATTGAAATGATATCACTTAGAAGCAAAGAAAACCAAAGGTAGGTGTTGGGGTTTGTTTGTATGAGTGCTTTCAGCAACTTCTGGATGGGATTTGCCCTGAGGCACACTTGAAGCAGCTGGGGCAGAAGATACAGAAAGCAAATGTTTTACTTTCGAAAGAAAAACAAGTAGGGCAGGAAACACATTTCAGCCAATAAATAATGAAACCAATTCCAAACAAAATGAGTGCAAAGGGCAGGATTACATGACGATTGATTGGGGGCTACTAACATTGATTCCCACAGTCTGTGCAGGACAGTCTTGCAGCTGTCCCTCCCTGGTTTCAGACAGGCATGTACTGTCATCCTTACTTGTCATTGCCCGTATCACTGACTAAGTGGCTAACTCCTTTGTGCCTTTATGCATGCCACCACAAGACACAAAAGCCAATTAATTTTTATGTTGGATTTTGGTTTCTGCAGAAATCTTGCAGATTAAGTTATAGTTTTAAGCAGTCACATAACTAACTTTTTAAAAAAGTCAGTAATAATACTGAGTAGATCCTATTAAAAGCCAACACAGCTTGGGTCGGTCTCATGTTTACCTTCAAAGTTATGGACCAGGTATGTCACCTTCTGGCTTCCATCGCTTGGGGTGTAGGTTATCTCTACTTTCCCAGGCCCGGGAACGACAAAATCAGTTGCTCTATACTGTGGAGAGGTGGGGAATAGACATCGAGGTAAGAAAAACAGTCTTAACATAAATTATAAGGAAAAAAAAAGAATACAAAATATAGAGCTGGAAAACACCTAGACAAATAGGGCAGGGCAGCTTGACCTTCTTAGAGATGAAAAGGAAAGAATCCAGAGAGTTCTTTTAGTTAGTGGTAGTATTTATTAAAACCAGTAGATAGAAGCAGCCAGATCAGTTATTTCTCTTTACACCCTCACAGCAGTTCAGAGTACTTCTTCAGAAGAGAGAGAATATTACAGGCAGCTGAATTAGACAGAAATATTATAGGCAGTCAGCTAAGGCTGGGCCCTCAAAGAGCCAACTCTGCAACTGTGGGGGTGACTGACACCTCCCCTGTGGACCAGACCTCAAGGATAAAACAAATGCCCGCTCACCCTGAGGATAAACATCAGGGATCAACATTCTAAATACATATCCATCTCCTGGGTCACCTTGAGAAAGCCAGGAAGCACCACTAATCCAACCCCCTACATGAAAAGCCCTGTTCTGTATTCATGCCTGTTTGCTATGTAACTTGCTTCCCTATTTGATCCCAGTTTAATCCATCTTACATGAATAATTAAACTCATAATCTTATTGGCTGACCATAGTTTTGTCCTGCCTCATGCCCACCTTGCAATTTCCCATTTTCTTCCACCTTGGACCCGTCTTAGCTCATGGTTTTGCTCTATAAAAATCTTGCAAAAAGGGGCTGGGGATTTAGCTCAGCGGCATAAGTACCTGCCTTGCAAGCAGGCGGTCGTGAGTTCGATCCCCGGTACTGATAAAAATGAAAAAGACCAAAAAAAAAAAAAAAAAAAAAAAATTCCTGCAAAAAGTCAGTCTTTGGCATCCCACTCAGGACCCCTTCTGGCTCTCTCAGACAGAAGCTTTCTTTCCCCTAATAAATACACTCTTCTCTTAAAAAAAAAAAATAAAATAAAACCAGTAAATATTGATTAGGTGCCTAGCATAGACAGAGCAGTCCTCTAAGAATTGGGAGAGGGCGGGAATAACACGAGGTACATTCTTTTAGGAAGCTTTCAACCTAATAAAGACTAATGTAAACAGAAGAGTTTTCAAATGTCAAAATGGGACCTGCAAGTCCCATTTAGGGGGACTTGACCGTGGCCTACAAGTGAGGGAATTCTCAGAGGAGCTGGTAGTAATTCTAACTGCAGTTTTGAAGGTAATGATGACAGTGCTAACGCTTGGGCCTTACTACATTCCCCACGTGCTGATCTCGTATTGGCACACAGTCTTTCAAGGAAGGCACTGAGACCCGGTGGAAAGAATACATTCAGGCTCCAAAGGTGTGGGATCTGGCCCTTATTTAGATTTCAAGGCTCAATCTTTCCACAGTTATCACTATTACTAACACCAGGCCCCTGCCCACATGAAACCATCATTCTGAAAGAAATTACGACAGGTTGATGATGCCAATAAAAGGGCTGTTCAAAGACAGCCACAGGCTTATGGCCTGAGCTAGTGAAGAAATGTGCCCGCGTGTCCCGGGCTTTCCCAGGTCAATTAAACCCTCTTCAGTGACTTGATTAACTCAGTGCCTTGGAAAGAGTGCAGTGAGGGCGGGCCGCACATGTAAGTTTACCGTCAGACTACAGTTGGTTGGTAAAGGAGCAATCAGGTAACAAAAAGGAATAAACACTTGGACCTAAAGTCCTTCGCCATAGAGCAACTTGTTCTCGTTTCTCAAAAGGAAGAAACTGAGACACCAAGGAGCCATATATGCTTCATAGAGATGCAGCTGAGTGCATATGTAACAGTCAGTGGATTAACAGGATGCATGCAATATTCAACCCGGACTCTAAATGGCCATTTCTACCAGATGATTAAAGCCACAAAAAATGTGAAAAGAAAAGAAAATGAAGAGAACAAAAAGAGAGACTGAACCAGTAAGGACTCGGGGTGGGTCGGTCTTGCTCTCTGTGCCCCCCTGGCCTTGGTCACTGGAGGTGTTTGTGAAGGACCGGCCAGGAGGAAGAGACAGTTTGCACCATGGGGTGAAATACAGTTAACTGATCCCCAAGAGAAGCGCTGGTGACCTGCCCTTAGAAACAGAGAGACATCCATTCCAGCCGCTGTGTTCAGGGCTGACTACAGAGACACATTTCAGTGTGAGAGATTCCCATTTTCGGATCTGAACTACTCCCTATGAAATTCCAGAACTCAGTTTCAATGTGGCAGTCAGACTCTGTCTAGCCGGCAGTTTTTCTACTTGACTTGGCAGTGAGCCTCCTTACACAGAAATACAAAGACTCTTATTTGTTTTCTAAGCAGGAAGGGATGCTTTCAGGGTTTCTCAACTACTGGGTCAGTCTGTCTTCCATAAAGTTTAAGACAATTCTTTAATACAATCTTTGGTAGTTCTCAATTCCATTTGTGCAGTTTAAACCCCACAGAATTCAGATTTCGGACGTGAGTTAGATAAGACTCAAATACAGGAATTAAAACATAGGAAAAAAACAAAAAAAGATGAAACAAAACAGAATCAAACCACTGACACATCCTAAGGGGATCCCACTGCGAGCCAGTGCTGAAAACCACTGGTCCAGCTGGATCATATAAGATTACTAACACAATATCACACAGTGTAAAGGATAAAGGACGAAAAAACATGTTTGGGAAAAATCACTTGTGTTTGAATGGGTACTTATTTATAAGTTCATCCATATTTATCTCTACCTAAAGGTATGCAAATCTGTTATACACAGCTGCATTTCTGCATCTTAAGAACAAAACACATACATTGGAACTTCTGGGCCACACATAAAAAATATGGAGAATTGGATTATGCCAAGATGACTTACTTGATCCCCATATGCATGACGGCCTATGATGATGGGTTTTAGCCACCCCGACACTAGGCGGGGAATATTTTTACAGATAATAGCTTCTCTGAAGACAGTGCCCCCTAGAATATTTCGGATGGTGCCATTGGGTGATTTCCACATTTGTTTCAACTTGAACTCCTCAACCCTCTTCTCGTCGGGGGTGATGGTGGCACACTTGATGCCCACGTTGTACTTCTTTATAGCTTCGGCAGCATCCTTGGTGACTTGGTCGTGGGTGGCATCCCGATTCTCTATACCTAAGTCATAGCTTGGGAGGAGAGAAAGGATCAATATAGCTCTTCAGCCACATCGATAGATTATGACTATCACGTGTAACCACAGTAATGGCACGCAGGGTTTGCCATTCAGAGAGTGGAGGTCCCTGAACACCTCATCTGTCTGGTTTCAGCAGGAAGGTGCACCCTAAATACAGAAGGGACTCAGACAGATTGCAGGGCTGCGCCGGTCTCCCTGTGCTGTTGTGGGAAGCTGTCCACCAGGAAACTAACTAGCAACCAACAAACACTGCCAATGAACAAATATTTGCCAACAAACTGCCTCCTGTTTTTCACCATGCAGAAGCAACAGCACTAGAGTAACCTTTGGCCTGATTTCCTTCCACGTACTTAGCGTATGCATCAAACCTTGCAACCATCTCCACCTTTCCCTTAGTGAGCTCCTACTTTAAAGAAATGGAAAGCTGCTTTTTTTTTTTTTTTAAACTTTGGCATAAAGCTGCGGTAGAGATGAGACAATCAATGCCAAAAAAGCTCAAGACTCCTTCATTAATGCTGGCTGGTCATGAGGGGAACCTCCCCCTGGGTCTTAGGCAAGTGTGTTTGTTCTGGCATAAGCCTGCAGTGTATTGGGTAAGGAATGGAATCACCAATGGTCTTGCACATGCTACAGAACTGTAGCTTAAGACAGACCAATACGTATTTTGCAGGTCATACAGAGCTTTATGAATGCTAGTTGTCCATGGGGCATAGAAAATGAATGTAACGCTTTAAAGTGTAATAGCTGTTGAAAGCAGCAAAAACAAAATAATGTAACTAGTTTATTCCCAAGACTTTAAAGAAAGGTTTTTCAGCTTTCAAAATTGCTACCTCATAAAGTCTCTGGATATCTCTTTTTAGTTTTTATCTCTTTGTTTCCTTATATAGCCCAACTGTTGACGCAAGTACAAAGACTGTAATCTTGATGTATGTTTATTTATATTTATTTTAAAAACTTTTGTGGTACTGCTGAGCTATAATCTCATTCTCTTGTTTTAGTTTTTATTTTGAGATGGAGGTTTCCTTAAATTACTACATCATCCAAGCTAGTTTCAAACTTGTAATCTTCCTGCCTCAGCCTCCCAGAGTGCTGGTATTACAGGCATGCGCCATTGTGCCAAAGGCTTGATTCATCTCTAGCTTTGATCTTAGATAATTCAAATAAATCTAGCAAAGCCATATATGTACTCATCTTGTGGTCTAAGAGGGTTGTTTAATCCCAACTACATAAGAAGCATGGTTGGCAAATCTCATGCTCTAGAAATCTTTTTTCTAGATACACCTACCAGCAAAGTGGTGGATTTTTTTCCCTTTTTGCTTAATATTTCTAGGATAAAGGGAAGAATAAATGTTCTGAGACCACCATGTATGATGGCCTATGCCTGTAATCCCAGCACCAGGGAGGCTGAGACAAGAGGATAGCTGTGAGTTCAAGACCAACTTGGACTACACAGTGAGTTCACTGTGTAGCAAGACCCTGTCTCAAAAAAAGGCCTGGGATTTAGTTTAGTGGCTTAAACGCTTACCTGGTAAGCATAAGGTCGTGAGTTCAATCCCCGGTACAAAAAAAGAAACCAACCGACCAAACAAATACACACAAAAAAGTTTTGAGACCACTGTTTGGCCTATGCAGTATGATCCAAAAAAATGGTGAATGGTTAAATTTTTACAATGTGACAGTAAAAGTAACATTGCCACTGATAAATATCCTCCCCCTCACTCTGAACACACCAATCCCATCATTGTTGCTACTTTCTGAAGCAGTTCTGGACCTCTGCTTTCAGGAGTGTCTGTGGTTGTCGGGGCTTCCCCGACCTCCAGAATTAACTCAATTTCCCTGTCCTGGTTTTTTTTTAAAAAGAGAAAAAAAAAGGGTAGAAATAATACAGAATTTCAGAAAAATAAACAGTAAGAAATCACTAGTTGATAAGTTACATATTGTCATCTTAGAAATAGTTGTTTAGGTTCAAAATTAAAGCATACAAAGTGACATTCAAATAGTGACAATGCCAACAGTTCTGCTCAATGATCCAACAAAAAATTAGTAATATGGTTATCAGTCCTACACACTTGTTTTTTATCTTAAAGGGGGTAAGATTATACATATCAAAACAGAACAAAACAGTTCATAAAGAAACAATTTAAAGAAATACAGATTTCAAATCAAGTCCACTGGAGATCTTCACGTCTATCTTACTGTCTCTAGTTTTCTTCCAAATAGTTGTCCCCATCTTCACACACATTGAATGCATACTGCATGTTACAGAACTAATCACATCATTACAGGATGACAGCGAAGGCTCTGTCCTGGTTTTGACTCTGGGGAAGAGTCGGAAGTCACCCAGTGTGCCAGCAAACGAGGTGAATGAGGACACACCTCAGGAAGCTGCCTTTCTGTTGGGTGGCAGCCAGCAGCCGCATTCCCTGTGCCTTTTATCAGACCTCACGAGCACAGGAATGAGGACTTCCAGGCCGCTTTAGAAAGCGGCAAAATGATGGGGTGAATGGATTCGAGGCAAACAGAAGTATTTTGAGTGAATTAATGGTAGTGTCTCTTACTGCAATACAACTCCTAATGTAAACAGGCAGCGACATTTTGACCACAGCTTAAACATAAAAACAAAACAAAACAAAAACACTTTGCTCCCCTAAGAACCCAGTGGTAGTAACAGTAATTTTGGAATTACCTGAAATTTTTCTGAGCCTCCACAAGTTCCTCATTCTGTAACAGATTTTAATTCCTAGGTGTAAGGACTCTATTACGAAAAGGTAATCATTACACAGAGCCCTGAGGAATCCTCCAAGTTCACCCACTGTCATACAAAGCTCATGAAATGCTTCTTCAATCCATGTGGAAGCTAGTTTTAAAGACAGGTCTTGCTATATGTAGCCCAGGCTTTCCTCAAACTTCCAGCAATCCTCCTGCTTCAGCCTCCTGAGCTCTGGCATTACAGGTGTGCCCCCCTGTACCTGGCTTGGAAGCTGTTTTTTACCTTCCTTTCCTCTACATTTGGTCAACCTCTGCAGCACAGCCTTTACTCCTTTATTGTGGTTGCAATGTAGATGTTATCAGCAGCTTAAGTTAAGAACAATTAAAATGAATGACACCACAAGAACTGTTCACACCCAAGCTAGTAACAAGCCTTTGGGATGCATTCTGAATAATTTTGAGTCAGGGCAAACAGGCTTACAGTCACCAATACTTTGTCAGAAATGTTACTCGGTATTACACCACATCAGCTCTGAAGCAGACAGAGTCTGTTTCAAATGTACAAAGAGCTTTGCAGCAATTGTAGGAAAAGGGCAAAAGGCAAGAGGAACCACGATAAGGGAAAAACACTGCAGACTAACTAAACACAGAGTTAGAAAACCAAGCCCGAAAGGGCAAAATTGTGCCCACTACATTTGAGTTGTTTCCTACATCCTCTATATACTTCTCTTCTACAAATAAAACTTGTGCAGGAAAGAGAGGGTTAGAAAGACCTGAAAATTATTTTGTTTGCTTCTTAATTCTTGCCCTTTCAGTAATTATAAACCCTCTGTTAAAGTAGAAGATTCATCATGTATTTGGGCTAAAAAAGAAAAAAAAGTTTTAGCCACAAAACACAGGTACGTTTGTATGAAAAAAAGCCGACGATGCCTTGATGCGACTTAGACTTTGCTTTCTGAGTTTGCTGGCTGCGCAGGGGGTTATTCATTACCTGTGTAGATCCAGTTCCACGTAGGGAAAAATGAGCTTTTCTTTAATCAGTTCCCAAATGACGCGCGTCATCTCATCTCCTTGCATCTCTACCACCGAACCGCCGTGGATCTTTCTGGACATTTTTACTGACAATAAACCTGAAAAGGAAAAATGATATATGCCTTATCATTTATTTCATTCTAAAGGAAAAATGAAATGAAAACAATTTGGTGACTCTTAAAAGAACAGTTCCTAACAGCGCTGATCCTGGTTACCAGCAGAGCTGAGCACTCTCAGTAGTATGCAGGGCTGCACTGACCTGTTGCACTTGTGCTTTGGGGTCAGCCCACGAGACAGCCCTGTAAGATGGAAATCACCTCCCACTTTAAGGACTCTGTGGCTACGACATGGCGGGGTGGGATGACCCTGTAACACGCCCCTGATAAAACCATCTTTCCTGCTACTGCTTTGTCTTAGGAAATGATCTTCTTCCATAACATCACATTATTTGAGACTTCTACCCTACTCCTTATTTTACTGGGCCTGCAAGATGAGCAGAATGAGGACACGTACCCAGCTAGTCCCCTTCTGGCTATCTTCCTGAAAGAGTTCACAGCATCATATCACAGTGATATATGCATACCCATGTTTGTAGCAGCACCGTTTATAATAGTTAAATCTTGGAAACTGCCCAAAAACCTATTAACCATGGAACAGAGAAAGACATGGGTTTTTTTTTATACAGTGGGGTACTACTCAGCCATAAAGAAGGATAAACTTGAGACATTTCTAGGTAAATGGATGCATCTAGAGACTACTCATTAATGAAATAAATCGGGCACACATGCTTAAATATATTGTTTCTCTGGTGTAAGAACCCAAAAGTATAAATAAGGACCAAAATGTAATGTATCATAGATATTTCAGAATAAGAAGAAAATATTCAAGTGGAAAGGGGAACTAGGAAAGGAAGAAAAAGAAAGGAAAAAGGAAAGAAAGAGAAGAGAAGGAAAATTAGAAACAAAGCTTTTGTCAGTAAGGAGGGGGAGAAGGGTTGAAGGGAGGGGAGGGAAATGGGGAAAAAGAAGAATCAAGATATATCAAGCACAGGTACAAATTTCTCTATGGTGAGCATGATCATTATGTATATCTAAAGTATAAAAAGTACCAATAAAAATTAATAAAAAAAAAAGGGAGGACATTTACCTGGCTCTCGGGCCCTCATACTCAGGGAACTTGGAAGGTAAAAGATTTAGAATTTCTGATGAAACTGCTTTCTCACAACACAAACATCAGAGATGTGACTCCAAAAGTAGATTCTCAGAGAAATCGGATACAGAGGAAAGGGCATTCCTCCGTGCAGCAACTCCTACCCCGGGCTTTGGAGGCTTGGGAACATCGCACTGTTCTAGAAGGAGGCGTGCCTCTGTAAGAATGAATCGAGTGGGCAGCCAACGCTAAATAAGCAACTGGTTCCCAGAAGGGACAATGGTGGATCCTTCAGAAGAAGAGGCTTGCAAGGCTGTGTCCTATGATTGCTACCAGAGAGGCAAAGAGGCTTTGAGTTGGCTAAAAGTATCTGGCCCTTTCCCCACTAAGGACACAACTACAGATTGCTTTTATCTCCGGAGCTGGAGTTGAATACTGACCTCAGGAAAATGACTTTAAAAATATTACTAGGTAAGAAACTCAGAAATTTTTCTTGAAAAACGGAGTTACAGTAATTTAGTTCTTAAATAAAAATTATATTAGCAGATAATAAACCTTAATTCCTCAAGATAAGCCAGGGTGTATTGCTAACCCTCAGGGCCATTTCTACTTTCCAAATCTGCAAATCTTGAATCCAGCTTACTAGGGAACTAGGGAACCTTCTGGAACTCAACTGGAATAAAAAATGGGGAAAAAAAATGGTGTAGGTGTGTCAATTACCTCCTATCAGTACTTTTAGCAACTACTTTAGAATGCTTTCAAGTCTAGGATGCTACCACCCTTACACCTTGCTTTTTTTTTTTTTTTTTTGGTTTTGGTTTTTTGAGACAGGGTCTTGCTATATTGTTCAAGCTGGCCTTGAACTCACTATGTAGCCAAGGCTGGCCTTGAAGTGGAAGTGATCTTTCTGGAATTAAAGGCAAGTGTCACAATGCCCATGCCTGGTCTGTGCCTCACTTTAAGCAAAATCTTGAAACAAAACAAAAACATGAAGCAGCAGACTTACCTTGGTTTTGATATTATATTTTCATGGTCGTGTTCTTACACAATATTATGCAACAACATGATTCGGCTATTTTTTTCTTGGTACCAAATACATGTAACAGGTAATCAGACCCTGTTCTAAAATATCAGAACTGAGTGTCTCTACTTCTTTCATTTCATTGTTTCCTTCTCAGTGAGCACAGACATGCTCTACAGTAATTTTTCTACACTGTATCATGTGTAAGGAAGACTCTTCAGGTTGTCCTCAAGTTATTTGTCCACTTTTAAAAGTGAAGCTTCATTGTTAGTACTATGTAAGACATTACTAATTACTACATTTTTTTCTGGGCTTGATTTCCAAGGGGCAGGGTTTGGGTGCCACAAAATGCACTGCATCCCTGTGTCTCAGCGTTTCAGCCCCCTTCAGCCCCAACTTCAGAAGGAAGGAGAGATCCAAAGGCACATTACACTTACCCAGTGAGAAGGCACCGGAATTCTCATCTCCTGACATACTTGTGCTACTCCAGAAATTAACTTGGAGTCTTAAGCATGTAGTGTAAGGAAAAATATGCCCTTTGCTCTATTTAATTATATCAAGCCCATCTTTTAACTTTTTTTTTTTAAGCTGAATTCAAGATACTATCTGGGAAAAAAAGTTCTGCTGAGCAGAGTTGTTGGTAATTTATTGTTGGACAAAAGCAACAAGGAATTTATTGTTGGACATAGTCCTGCTTCCCTTGCAGTGCTACATCAAAGAAAGTACAAAAGAGGAAATCGCTAATGCTCATCGTTACAAACGGATTGATTTCTAGTCAATCCCCAATCTTGCAGACTTAACTAAACGCAGTTTATCTCCTAAATCAAAACAAAATCGGGAATATAAAGTCATAATGTAGGAAACAATCCCGTCGGAGGATTTAGCTGTTTTTAATACCTGCCAGATCGCACGGTTTATCAGGCTTAAAGTGCAGTGCTGTGCTGTATCCAGAGAGGGTAAAGGGCAGGTTTCAATCCGCAGACACTTTGCAAAGAAAGGTCAACGGGGTGAAAACAGCTGTAGGAGCCTCCGAGGGCGTGTCCCAGCTCGCCGCCGGCCAGTGCATCTAGAGGTTTGAGCGTCCTTGGGTGACGCTAGGAACCTGCAGTGTCCTTGTTACTGTTGTGCAACAGGGCTGCAACCCAGGCTGGCCTGGTTCCTCCTTCCCGATGTCCAAGGCCAGCCGCTTCCCTCCGTGGGACCCGGACCTTTGGTCCAAGCGTGGGCAGCCGGCTGAGGAACAGGGCTGGCGGCCGGGCGATCATCGGTGACAGCAGCCCGAACCGCGCCCCTCGGCTCCGGTGGACGCAGCCTTCCGCCCCCCTTCTGGTCGCCGCGCTGGCGACAGGCTCCTCCGACCCCAGGGCACCCAACAGTCAACACTCGACCCTCACTGGCTCTCCTACCCGCTAGCCGCTCCCAACCCAGGCCTCGTGCAAACCGCCCCGCCGCCCGGTGGATCAGAGCCCCCTCCCCCAGCAGCCCGAGGGTCCGGGCGCCGCCAGCACCCAGCTTACCTTAGGGAGAGGCCTGCAGTGAGTTCCAGGCGGCCGCGGCAAGCACACGTTCTCTCACGCACGCACACGGGCAGTCCTTCCCGAGCCCCGCAACCTAGCTTCGAACACGGAGCGCCGCAAACTAGGGACCGGAGGGCGGAGCCGCACCGCTCTCTTTCTGGGTTTTTGTCCCCTCCCGGGCCCCACCCCCTCAGCCCACCTCCCGGAGCCCCGCCCCTGCCGCGCCACCAGTCGCGGAGCGCCTGCGCCTCCGTGGTGGGCGGGGACAGACTAAGGGCGGGGCCGAAGGTGTAACAGGCGGTTCCGCGGCACAGCCCTCCAAGTGCACTCTAGGGCTGCTAAGGTTCCGCCCGGGCCCATCCGCGGGGGAGCACGAGCGTCACCTGCAGGCGGGAACGCGCGCTGGGCTTGGGGTCCCGGGCTCTGAAATCCGTCTGGGGCGGGGAAGCGCCCCCAAGCGGCCCCTTTCAGGCCTTAAACTGGAGCCTGTGGCGAAGCGTGGCTTCTGCCGAGGGCTCTCGGGGTTACCGGAGTGCAACTTGTGGACGCACGCGAGCGGCCGTGCAGCTGCCAATGTTGCCTGCTACCACCATCACGAGGTCTCGTGGGCTTCTGTATCTCTACTTCCCGTTACTACTGTTTACTATAAATAAGCCCTATCTATCATTTGCATTAGAAAATAATAAAGCAAACAGGGTGCGGTAGTATGGCGCGCATCTGTAATTCCAGTACTGTAGAAAGCCGAGGCAGGAGGATCCAAGTTCCAGGGCAGGCAAGTAACAGAATGAACGAGATCCTGTGTCAAAAAGTAAAATAAAAAAAGACTGGGAATGTAGGTCAGTGAGAAAGCGCTGTCTCTGTCTTATCCTCTATCTTATCTCTATCCTTATAAAAATAAAAAGTTTATTTTCTGGGTTCCAATAAAGCTAAGCTAGAAAATTGATTAAATAAACCTAGTTTCTCAGAAATTTATTCTTTCATTTCTTAGTCTTGAAAAGAGCATTTTTATTCTTATGTGTAATGTAATTAATAGCCTGCTTGTATGCCTAAGATTCAAAATTTATTTTTCAAAATTATGTGTGGCGTTGGATTTTAACATTACCTTTAGAAGATGATTATGGAGCGTGCTAGTTGTGTGCATTTTGCTCACTACAGGGCGCTGGCATTTTTCCCAAATAGAAAAGGAGGAGGAGGAAAGCATCCCTCCACCATGTTAGGTTGGGATGTAGATTGAAAAATATTAGCAGCCACTTCTTTATTTTTGCAGGAATGTGAATGTGCTTGTATTTTCATCTCAGAGTCTAAGTCATCTAAGATTGTTTTGTTCTATATCATGTGTAGTGGTTGATTGTGTCAATTTGAGACATTTAGAAGCTTAACTAAATGCCTGTAGCAATTCTATACCCAAGGATATAGAAGAAGACCCACCCTAGGGTGGCTCATCACTGGAGGGATAAAAGGGAAAGAGGAAGGATGAATGCATTCCATTCTTGGGAGAAGCTCCAGTCTTCTCCTTTGGTTTGGACCTAGACTCCTGGCTTCCAGTGTAGACCCTTGAACTTTCCAGCACAGGTTCTTTAGCCTTTCATCGTAGAGCCTTTGGCCTTCTGGCACAGACCCATCAGCCTGCTGGTGTGGACTTGCACAAGACACTAGGGTGAACTCCAGACCTTGGATTGAATCCTTTGGCCTCCAGTATGTAGACACCCTCTGCACGCTTCCTCATCGGACTCTGTGGCTGACCATCATAAGCCAATCTTGTTGATTCTTTTACATCTGTATATCTCTGTGTTACAACTGTTCTCTCTAGTAAAACCCTGACTAATACATCATGTCAGTCTCATAGTTTATGATCCCTTGATTCCTACTAAAAGTAAACATTTATATGAATTCTTGATCTAGAAAGGATTTAGATGCATGTGCAGTATTGGTGATATGTAAGGAAAATGAGATTAAAAAGAAAATCAATACCTGCACAGGGACAGGGTATTCTAAAGAACATCTTCCATCAAATTCTAAACATTGGCAAGAGATAGACTGCTGATTTGATATCAGGAACTTGGCTGTGATCCCTATCTCCCTGTTTGAGGGGTATGGCAAAAAGATGGAACAACAAACAGGAATTTAGTAAAGCAGGGGGATTGGGAGGTCAGTGCCTCAGGATGGGCAGAGACAATGATACTCCACTTAGTGAATATACAGAGGAATCAGAGTGGTTATCAGATGACCTGGAGACAGGTGGTTATCTTATGCTAATTGATGAGGACAGTGGGGAGAGATGGCAGGTTAAGAAAGTTTGGCCTTTCCCCAAGGTGAAACCCTATTTTTATTATCTCTGGATAATAAAAGGAACCAGGATGACTTTAGCTGGTGCAGTCTTGCCTTGGGGCATCACAGCATCATGGAACCATTGAGGCTTTAACTGTGATGGGAGGCACATGGAATTTTGTTCCTGTAAACCATAGCTGGCCACATAGCAAAGCACTAGGCCTTTGACAAGCCCTAATCACAATTTAATTATGAAATGTTTTTCCCCTAACAATTATATAGAATGGGCCTTTACAATTTGGTTCTAAATCAATTCGTATGAAACATGGCACTTATAAGGAGAGGGATACTCACATTTAAAATGGTACTTTAAGTAAGTGATATGTGAACTGTTTTTTAATTGAAAAACATTTTTTTGGTCCATCCCTGGGATTGACTTTCTTAAAATACTACTAAAAATACACATTTAAAAATAAATCTTGGCCAAATAAATAAATCTTGGGCAGGGCGGGTGTGGTGGCACATGCCTGCTGTGAATTTCAGGCTAGCCCAGGTAACAGCGACTTGAAGTACATAGAGAAAACATGTCTCAAAAAAACCAAAGCTCTAATGAATGCGGGCAAGAGACCACTCCACGGGCTTTCATGATAGCAACAAGGCATATGGCATTATACCTGTGTGCAGGCAGGCAGAGAGTGGTCAGGCTGTCTGTTGGGAATGAAGGGTAATGTGTCCCTTTTTATAGGGAAGGAAACAGGCAGGGGACACATTAGGCAGGAAGATTTTAATAAACATCTGTAGTCAAAGTTCTCTGACTGCCTTGTGTCTCAGTGGGCAGGGTCCTTGAAGTTCCCTTGTAAATTTTTGGGTGTCTCCATGTGTCCCCCTGGTGGGGGGGGCAAAATTCCTTGTCCTAGTTTATCTCTTCCCTGTGCATGTCTGATGACAGCTTTGGTGTTGGCTGAGTTTCTTGCTGAGGATAGTGCTTCTGTTGGCAAGCGGGTTGGGGGCTGAAAGTCAGGTCCTATTGGAACCTTACAAGACCCCCCCCCAAAGAAAAACCCCAAACAAAACAACCAAAGTTTGTGATTGTTATTATACAACACTATTAGTGTGCTAAACAGCTATTGAATCCTACCTTTTTTTTTTTTTTTGGTACGGGGGATCGAACTCAGGATCTCGCACTTGCCAGGCAAGTGCTTATGCTGCTGAGCTAAATCCCCAGCCCTGAATCCTACTCTTTAAATTTATAAATTGTGTAGTAAGCAAATCTTGAGTTCAATAAAGTTGTTTTATTTAAAATAAAAATATACTCATCATAAGAGTTCTTATATGACTAAAATAATACATTCATAAGTTAATAATAAATTAATAATAAATAATAAAATACTAAATAGCTGGAAAGGCAAAACATGAACAACATCAACAAAATTTAACAACTGGTGTTTGGAATCAAATTACTGCTTAAACTGTGAGTATGAAGCTAGCTGTTCACATGTAAGTTTTTTTCTCTGACCTGTTCATTTTTATTTTCTGTCACTGGAGAGTGAACACAGCCAGTGCACTGATCTACATCCTCAGCCCTTTTTAATTTTTTTATTTTGAGACATGGTCTCCTTAAGACCTCGGGTGTCCAGGTGGGGGCTCCAATATTCCATGCTTCTGCCTCAGTCTCCAGAGTGCTGGGGTTATAGGCATGCACTGCCATCCTGGCTTCACTGGCCAATCTCTATTGGATGCCAAATGATGCTTAATTTAGCCAGTGACTTTCCCCTGTATGGTTAATGTTGTGTGTCTTGACATCATTTCTTTTATGTGACTAATAAAAGAATCTGAACATTTTAATAATATCTGTGCCCAAGTACTATAAACACCAAAATAAACCTGGGTCATGAGATCTTTCTGAGTATATGATTTTGGGATGCTCTTAAGAGTTAGGGTTTATAAAATGAAATTATCTTAAATCTCCATAGAGCTGGGCATGGTGGTGTTCATCTATAATCCCACCACTCAGGAGGCTGAGGCAAGAGGATCATTGCTGCGAGTTTGAGTCCAGCCTGGGCTACAAAGTGAGTGCAAGGCCAGCCTGAACTGCATAAAGAGAGCCTTGTCTCAGAAAGACCCCCCCCCCGCAAAATCCTAAGGTTGTTTACTGTCATTTTGATGATCTCAAACAAACAAACAAATGACAAGGTAGAATGAACAAGGCCTGATCATCCTTATCCGTGAAGATTCTGAGAGGGACAACAGAGAAGGTGACTTGAGCTGGAGTCCGAGTGACAGGTTAAGGAGAAGTAGAAAAGCACACTCACAGATTTGATGGCCAAGGTAGTTAAGGTTAAGGTTCACTAAGTCAGAAACCCTGTGGAATAGTACAATAAGGATGTCCCGGAGCCGGGAGAGACATCTGGGCTGGAGAGAGGATTCTGGGAATCTTTAGCATAGAGTAAGAGTAATTGAAGGCACAGTGAGATTATTTGGGACTACAGCCTCAGGCTGAACTTGGATACTTACCCAGAAGAAGGGAGCTCACCACAGAGAACCTGGCGGTGGGAGAACCAGCAAGCACTCCAACAATGGAAGCCAGCAGATAAAGCTCTCAAAAAGGAGGGAGCACCATGAAGTGATTTTAAAAAGTGCTTTAAAATAATTTTGGCAAGTAGGTACTCCTTTGTGCATGCACTTTTAGTAAAAGGATTTTAGGAGCGAGATTCTGATGGAAAGTATACTACAGGAGTTTGGAGGTATGGAAAGAGACAAAAACCTTGCAAGACAGTTGACTGTGAAGTGAAAAAAAAGCATAAAAGGTCTTATTTACTTGTATTAGTTAAGCTTATTGGTGCATTTTGGATATACACTGGACCACATTCATCGTAGGGGATTTTTACCTGTACCGGATACAACTTGATTTTCCCCCCTCATTCCTCCTCATACTTTCCTTTCAACCCCTCTTTCTCTCCTTATTTACAAAAGCTTTGTTCTATTTTTTCTTCCTTTATTCACTTTTTTCTTTCCCTTCCTTCCTTCCTTCTTCCCCCATCCCGAGGTCCCCTTCCCATTTGAACATTTTCTTCCTATATCACAATATCTATCATACATTTTGGAACTTATTTACACCTTCAGTTTCTCACACCAGAGAAACTGTGTGATATTTACACGTGTGTCCAATGTTATAAGGTTTTATTAAACATAATTTTCAATGACTTCATCTTCTATAATTTGTATTATTTGCCTGTCATATGTATTGTTTTTGCTAGTTTTCTCATTTATTTTGTTTTAATAACTATGACAAACAACTTTTTTCAAACAGTTGGATCAGTTCTGTCGGCCAGATGACTAAACTTGAAATTATTGGATGAGAGTAAAAACATCAAGTTGCATCATAGATCCACCAAATGATTTTGTAGAAGGGATACACTAACATATTTTCATATGCAGTATAGTGAGTGCTAACCCATTGTATTGTCACAACTGAGTTTCATGATTTTTGAAGATGACTTTGCATTACCTACTGAAGCATACAGTAGAAACTGGTTGATTCAAGGCTTGGAGCAGGGAACATTCAAGATGTGTACGCTGGATCAGAAAACAAGCACTTTCAACACGTTAGATGTAGAAGACATCAATGTCAAAAACAAGGGCTTTTCTTGCTCAAACAAGAGAAGCTAACTAGACAAATGAGATTATATCAAACTACAAAGCAACTGGAAAGCTAGAGAAACAAGATAAAATGACAACCTATATAAAAAATATACAAAAATAAAGTCAAACTGGATTAAATATCTAAATGCAGGACCTGAGAATGTAAATTATTAGAACAAAACCTAGAAGATAAGTGCCACAACATTGACCTAGGTAATGATTTTGGGGGTAGGTATTGCTCAAAAGCTCAGATGACAAAAACAAAATCGTTAAATGAGATTATAGCAAACTAAAAAGGGCTCAAAAGTTAGGGAAACAATCAAAAGAATAAATAGACAACCTATGGAATGGGAGAAAATATTGACAAACCACACATCTAGTAAGGCACTACTATCCAAATCTACAAGGAACTCAAATAGCTCATTAGTAAGAAAACATATAACCCAATTATAATACAGGCAAAGTGTTATGGATCAAAAACTGGTGGTCAACTTAATGCCAGCTGGATTACATTAGCAGGACGCTGAGCGTAGATGTTTCACCTGAAGAAAGTTGCTAGCATAAATAGAGATGGGGTGAAGAAGCTGTGTGTTGAGGTACATTGAGGTATTGAGACATTGTGGGGTTTTCTACGAGTTGCTGTTTGAACTGTTAGGTTCTTCTGGAGAAGCTCTGGTCCTCACATAGAGTGTTGTTTTTTGGCTCAGGAGGGGAAGATGTGTGCCGCTTGGTCTCCAGGAGAAACTCGTCACGCTGACTTCCTGACATGTACTCAAGAATGCTTATCGTTGGAGGAGCTCGGGGCCTCCGTGTCGCTGAGGATGGCTGTGGTGCTTTTTAGGGCAGCCCTGGTCTTTGTTTTGACCATGACTTCTCGGCTCCAGTGTAGAACCCTCAACCTACCAGCACAGCTCCTACACCCTGCTGGCATAGACTTTTTAGCTTTCAATGCTGATCTTTAGGACTTCCCAGCCCAGATCTGTAAAAGAGACTGGTGTGAGTCCTTCTTGTGGGCTCTAGACCTCCAGGTGGATTTGTGGGAGGCATTGTCATGGCTCTAGGTTTTCCTTTGGACTCATGCAGGACATTGCTGTGGAATTCAAGCCCTTGGCTGAATATTCTATGTCTTTAGTGTTGTGGATAGATTTCTTGCACTTTATTGTGTGTTACTCTGGGTGACCATCATAAAATAATATTGTAAATTGTGTCCTGTTCTAATGGTTCTCCTCACAACCCCTGACTACAATAGCAACCATTGCATATTAGTGGCAGGGAATGAGTTTTCTATCTACTTTCCCACAGAAATCAAACCAGAAGCTCACATAGATATTGGATTGTAGGCTTCCTGAGGATACAGACTTTTGTTACATTGACAGTTTTATCCTTAAGGTAATGCCTAACTAACACATTGCTGTTACAGTTAGTGACAAAAGAATGTCTGTCAAATGGATATTTCTTTTTACCATATATATGGAGCTTCTCTGTACAACAGGTGCTTCTTGCCTGGACTGTTCATATTATCTCTGGGTTTATTTTATATTTTATTACAAATTTATGAAATATTAACACCTGGTGGGTTCATTTAAGGACTTTATTTTTGAGACAGGTTATCTCTATGTGGTTTTAGGCTGGCCTTGTACTCTATATAGTGCAGGCTAACTGAATTGGGTAATCCTCCTGTCTCAGCCTTCCAAGTGCTGAGATTATAGGCATGTGCCACCACACCCAGAAAATTTAAAGACTTTGTCTTTTCTTTTCTTTTAAAGAAAGCACAGACTTGAGAACCTTTATGGGCTGATGAGGAAGTCATTGGAAAAGGTTTGGTTGCAAATACAGGGCAAGCGTCCAGGGACTGGGTCCCAGGCAGATTGCACTGGGATAGAACAGGCTTCCTTCTCCCAGAGGAAGGGAAGAGAGGAGGCCAGGGTAGAACCGGAGGCAGGTGGATGTTGAGGTGGGATTAGCTGGGTCCTTAAACATTGCACTCAAAAGAAATTTTTCCATGGGGAGATGAGCTTCTTTGCTGGAAATGATAATCAAGGTAAAGGGAAGGAGAGGTTTCAAACAGCTGCGAACAATGGAAGAAGCAGCTAAATACAAGCTCTAGGAAGTCTGCTGAAGCTCCGGAGAACAACCAGAACTGGTGCTGGTGCCAACCTGCAGGTTTCTGTGGCACAGCTCCAGCAGTGGAAGAGACCAACTGAGGAGAAATGGGTGGAGATTTGCCAAAAGTTTTGAGGAGCAGGATCTGCAGAATTGAATAAAAATAGCACCTCTGATTTCAGTCCAAAGGTTTGGTTATACTTTCTATAATTACTTCCACAGCACTCTGAACAGGAAAACAATGATCTGAGCAGTCAGGATTTAGTAAACTTATCTGAATTCGCATTTACAACACAAAATATGAGTGAACATGACTCACTCCGTGTCAGGGATTGTGCCAGTTGCTTTATTTGCCTTATTATACTTAACCCTTAAAAAAAAAAAAACCAAACAAACTATGTATGAAATGGTATTGCCATTATTAACCTCAGAGAACCAGGCAGACTTTGGGGAGATGGGGAATGGGAAGGTGGAGAGAGAAAGGTAAGGGATCAAGACACAATGTATGTGCGTACTAATTTCCCTGAACGAATGTAATTATCAAGCATCGCAAACAGACAGTAATAAACTAAAAAAAATCCACACCTCCCTGTCGCCACCCCCTACCCCCCAAAGAAAGAAGCTATTTGTCTAAGGCTCTCTGCTAATTACTGGAGGCGCTTGTAAGTGTGATGTGAAGCTTCTTATTTCTCAACTGATCTATGCTACACATGCGAAAGCCAGCACTGTCCCGGGTGCGCGTGATGCTCACGTGGGCTGAAGGGCTTGCTTCCCACAATTTCTGTCAAACTGACGAGTTCGACACTCTCTGCATTGGACTGCTTTAGCTTGAGCATCTGATCCGTGCGTCAGGCGGGTGGGGAGCAGGGGGTGGAGCTTGTGCTCGGGATCCGTAGAGCATTGGCGGAGAGGAGGAACAGGGGGTGGAGCTTAGGGGGGAAGCCAAACGCCGCAGCAACAGTGTAAGCAGCTTCGCTTCCTGCTGCTACCGCCGGCCGCCCGAGCGTCTCGAAGCTGCGCTGCCGGCGGGCGTCCTGCGCCTGAGCGGGGTGAAGCGGTGGCCGGGGCGCAGGGAGGCCGGCGGGGCTGGGGCGGGAGGTGCAGGTACAGGAGGGGACCTGGGGTGCAGCCCGCTGAGGCCGGTAGTGGGGAGGAGGCCGGCTTGCGGCGCGCCGGGCCGGAACGGAGAGGGAAGCGGAGGTAAAGCGAGAGCCGGGGCCCCTCCGCCGGGGTCTGGAGGCCGGGCTGTGGCTGTGGCTGGGCCAAGTCGTGCAGAGGACTTGCGCGGAGGGAGGGTTGGTGGGCTCCGGGGTCCCAGGCCGCGCCGCTGCGGGGTGCGGGGTACGGCAGCCGGGAGGGGCGCGTCGCGGAGGCTCCTTTGACAGCTGTGAGTTGCTCTGCGCCTGGTCCCAGAGCGCGAATTTAGGCGGGAGGGGGATGAGCTGCGGGAGAAGTTCGTCGCCAGTGCAGGGTCTCCCATATGTGTATGTCTCCCCGAATTCCGCCATGCGAGACGACTCCACGTCAGTACACTATTTCAAAGTCTTTTTTTTTTTTTGAGGGGGAGATTTGATCTCCTGGTTCTTCCAATTAGTGCTACATTTCCCCTTTTAAAAGAATGTTTCGAACCAGAAGCATGGGAATGGAGTGGGTGGATACTTCTAGGCATTTGCGGAGGGAGGAGGGTTCTGTCCAGTTGAGCAGTGGATCTTTCCTAAGATAGCCAAGAAATAAGAGAATCTCTAGAATTTTGTGTAAAGCGAGTTATTTCTGGTGGGATATGTTAAATTACTAAGTATTGGTTCAGTGCATCTTGTGCTGTAAAATTAGTACAATATTGATAGTAGCGGTAGTTGTTTGACATACTGCGCTCTCTTATTTCTTACTTATTTGAATCTTGTTTTGTGCCATTCCCAAACCCCCAGTCTGTCATTATTCGTACAAAAAATGTTTTTAGTTTTTTTCTTTTTTCTTTTTGGTTTGGGCCTCTGACAAAGATTGGTTAAGTCTCTTCTGAGATACAAGATAATTTCCAGAGCCCTCCCTTTTTCTTTTTTCTGGGAAAAGTAATATGGGTCATGTAATTTTTTTTCTTTTACTGTTTCTGTTGATGTATTGGCCAGTAGTTAAACAAGAAAGCTTTCCTGAAGGAAGCTACTGTTACTAGTATTCAGTTGTCTCACTTTATCAGATAAACTTTGAGTATTTAAAAAAGTTGTCAGAAATGACCGGATTGATATGTGGATTTTCTGCTTAAAATTTTGCTATTGACTGACAGATCAATTTATTTTCTACATTTTAAGACCTAATTAGCTTAATGATTGGCTTTACCAACAAAAGAGTTGTAGTATTTACTCCACTGGCCTCAAAATAGGGAGAGGCAAATTATTGGTGGAACTCTAGAGGTTTTTACATAGATAGGTTAAGTTTTCTGACTACCTTTTAGGAAACAATCTTCATTTATATTATGAACAGTTATTAAGATGCCAAAAAAATGAGGACTGTTATTAGTTTTATGAGGAACTACATATAACGTATATTTTAGAGACTGGCTGCATGTTTTGATGACAATTTTGATCCTGGTTTGTCAAGTGCCTGATGAAAATTTTGTGTCTAGATGACCTTTAGAAATCATTCTAAGACCGTCGGGCAGATTGCTAACTCTGTTTGATATTACTTTTGAGGAAATAGAATGTAGGCTGTTTTCCAGGGCCTGAGAGTTGTTACTGTCATCACACTGTCCTTTGTTTTGTTTAAAAAAAAAAAAAAAAAGCAAAAATCCTGTATTCTTTGAAAGATAAAGCAGTAATCTTTTGTTTAGTTTTTCTTGTTTGGTCATTCTGGATCCAGGACCTTGTACACATAGGCAAGCGCTCCACTGCCAGTCTACACCCCTAGTCAGAAAACTTGGATTTAGACCTTTCTTTTGGAGACAAGGGTCTTGCTATGCAGTTCAGTCTGGTCTGGAACTTACTATGTGACCCAGGCTGACCTTGAACTTGTGGTGATTCTCCTGACTTAGGCATGCGCCACTACACCCGGCTAGAAAATTTGAGTTTATACTTGATCAATCATTGTCTTGTTTCCCAAATTTTTATCTTGGATTATGGTTTATCATGATACTTTAGGATTGTTTTCTACCATTCCCTAACCTGAGACTTCTCTCCATCTTCCATTCCTTTTTATTCCCCTCCCTTCCAGTGAACATCCTGAAATCCTGTTCAAGTCAGTGGTTACATTTCTGCTCTAATTTACTAATCAGCTATTAATCAGGCAAAGCCTTGAGTAGTTACAAAATGTAAATAGGCTAGACTGGAAGTCTGTGAATTTTGATCTAAAGAAGAACTTTGCAGTAAGCCTTGGGGTCTGGTCACAAGTCTACTACCATGTCTGTGACCCAAGGAAGTTGTAGGTTCCCAGGTGTTGGTTGCCTCAGGTACAGTGTAGTGTAAGGCTGTGTGCCTTCCTGGATGATGGTAAAGGTAAAATGAAATGATAGATGGGAGTTTGAAGGAGAAGAGTATTGTGGAAGAGTGTAATGTCCTCTTTGTAAAGTGTAGATTAGCTTACAAACTATAGCAGTTTAGTAACTGGAGAGTTACACTTTCTGTTTCTGATGTATAATTTTGGATGCCAAACAGTAGGGCAATCCTTCAGGACCCCTCCTGACTCTCAGGATCTATTCTTGTTACCCGTTCCCCATACCTGTTCCCCATTCCTTTTCTTCAATGAATTTTCCTGTTCTTAATCTCCATTGTCCCTTTGAATTCATTCTTCGATTTTGGGTATAAAAACTCAGTGTTTAACATCTAACATTTACCTTATATCATCTTGGAGTTTCCACTGAGTTACTTGGAAGGAGACAAGGTTTCCCTATGTCATTCAGGCTGGTCTTGAACTCACTTGTGTAGTCTGTACTCCTAACCTCTTCCCTCAGCCTCCCAAGTACTGGGATTAAAGGTATGTGCCACCAGGCCTGGCATAACTCAGGTTATTAAATGCCTTAAAGCCAAAGATACTGGTTCTTGTTTAAATTGTCTTCTATAACAGATTGTATAATAAAGTGAACCAACCTTTAAAATAATAAAAATAAATATAAGAAAAGTGCCAAACAATACACCTCAGCATTTTCCTGTAACCTCTAACTAGTGATGTTGTAGTTACTGCTTTGACTAAATTAAGATTTTTCATTATTTATAAATAAAAAGCCCTTTAAGAAGATCTTTGTGTTTAGTATATATAAGTTGAGGCTTGAAGAGAAAAACCCAGGCTCATGCGCGAGAATGAAAGGTGATGGAGAGCAGCTTATACTTTGAGGGTTACAGGTGTTGAGGGGTGGTTTGAACTAATTGTGGAGATTATGCGGAAATGTCATCCAAGGCTGACCATTTTGTTTCCTTTTCTTATGTATGTTTGTTATTTTTTTCAAAGAGAAGTTGAAATAAGATATTTACATACTTACATAAAACCAGTTTTTGCCATAACTTTAAAAGTTACTATCATTTTTTCCAAAAAAAAGCCATACAGGAGGATCATTGTGAGTTCGAGACCAGCCTGGGCTCCAAAGTGAGCTCAAGGCCAGCCTGAACTGCACAGCGAGACCCTGCCTCAAAAAAGGAAAAAAAAAAAAAAAAAAGCCATAGAGCTGTAAATGATGTGAAAACGTGTTTTCTTTTTGTGTGTTCAGGTTTATGCCTTTCCTGCAAGGTTTAAATTCATTCTGATTTTTTATAATTTGAATATTAATATTGAAGTAAGATTGGTTATATAATCACAGTTTTAGGTTTCTAGAGTCTTCCGCTCTAGGAAGCAGTCTTTTAAGCGTTAACTTTAATATGCTCAACTAGATTTTTAAAAGTTTTTTAAATTTTTTTATCAGTACCGGGGATCGAACTCACGACCGCCTGCTTTCAAGGCAGGTGCTAATGCCGCTGAGCTAAATCCCCAGCCCCATATGCTCAACTAGATTTACTTTTTGCTTTTCTGGGATAATTGTCACAGTATAGGACTTTGCAGATATTTGCCTGTTGTTTGGAATTGGCTTTTGGTTTCTGAGAAACTTACACATCTCTCGCTTGTTTCTTTTTTTTCAGACTCATGAAATGGCCACAGATGATAAGACTTCCCCAACCCTGGACTCTGCTGGTGACCTGCTCCGATCTCCCACGAGTCCTTCACATCTCACACACTTCAAACCTTTGACTCCTGATCAGGATGAACCACCGTTTAAATCAGCGTATAGTTCTTTTGTAAATCTTTTTCGGTTTAACAAAGGTGAGACTTGTTCTTAGAGACCAGAAAACTTCTAGTTCTGATTCTCTGCGGTTCCTTCACTCAGCTTTCAGGCTGAGTCTTTGCAAGAAAGTGAAATATTAACAAGGTAATAGCTTTAGTCATATGTGCTTGAGACTTTAAGAAGAAAAAATAGAATTTTCACTGCAGTCTCCTTAATTATTTATAACTCAAACTTTGAATTGAAAACTAAATGTTAAAAGGAGGTCCCTTGGTAAAGATACAGTAACATTTTCATGGTTTTTAAAAATTTTTTATTAATGTACTTCAACCTTTTAAAATTCATAGAATGGACTTTGTTTTTGGGAGATTCATAGCCAAAAGATTTTAATTAGGCACTGGGGGAGCAGTGCATTGGAAGGAAACGTTTACCAGGACTGTGATGGCTTACATCTATAACATGTACAATGAAATGAAGAGATACTTCTATTTAGGTCTTGATATTTTTGGTTTTTGAAGACAAGAGTCTCACTATATAGCTCAAGATGGTCTTGAACTGGGGATACTTGTCCTGCCCACAGCCTTTCCTTTGCATTGCCGGGATTACAGGCATGTGTCACCTTGCCTAGCCGAAAGGATACTTTTAAAATGAACTCTTCTTAAGTGATATGTTTTGTGTCTGGAAGAATTTTAAAAAATACAGTCTTGTATCTTTTGCTTTCAGTTTGTCTTTATTATTTGAAGCATGTTAGAAAGTAATCCCTTAGGGGGTTAATAATTTAATCAACTCAGTAGAAATTTTAATAAAACTAACTGAATATTACTAGTGGTCATGTTTAATGTCCTAAAAATTGTTAGTATATTTTTGAGACAGTGATTTTTAATGTTTTAGAATAGTTTTACAGAAAAGTGGGAAGATAGTATAGTGAATTCCCATATGCACCCACACTGGGTTTTCTTTTTTATTAATGTTTTGCTTTAGTATGGCATATTAGTTAATAATAAATGAACTAATGACATATTTGTATTAATTACTGTATATTCTGTATTTCGTTCAGATTTCCTTTATTTTTATCTGATGCTCTTTTTCTGTTTCAGAATTCTATCCAAGATACCATATTACATTTAGTTGTCATAAAACTTTATTACTTTAGGAAATACTTATTAAGAACTTAGGCACTGTTTTAACAGTGTTAAAGAATGTGTACTATAGTCAGAAAATCTAGGCCTTTATGTGAAGCTTGCATTTTATTTTTAATATGGTCAAACAATTTCAAATGAAAAGTAAAACACATATATCATGTGTATATGATTATTAGCCTATAATTTTGCCCTATTTGAAGGTTTGCTTTAAGAAGTATTTTAATTTTGAGTTACGCATCTAACATATATTGTTGTCCGAAATATTTTAAAGAACTTTAGGTTTTTAACTAATGCCAAGCTTTCCTTTGTGCAGAGAAAGGAGAGGGGGGCCAGGGAGAGCAGCAGCCTCAGAGTGGAAGTTGGGCCAGCCCTCAGCTTCCTGCGCGGACTCAGTCTGTGCGGTCACCTGCTCCTTATAAGAAGCAGCTCCACGAGGAACTGCAGCGGCGTTCTTCGGTCCTAGGTAAGGCAGTGTGCTCATCTTCTGCCTGCCTGTGTGTTAGTGTCCCCTTGTCATTTGCTTTGGAGATTGGTTGTTGACTTAACTTTCCTGCTCTTGAAATAGTTATGCATTCTTCAGAATAAATGAAGCTGTAATTGTTGATACATGAAAGAAATTCTTAAGCATGTCGATAAACTTTGATTTAGGAATGGTACACACCTCTTGACTGTTTCTTTTTTTTTTTTTTTTTAAACTTACTTGATTGGGTTTCATCAGAAAACAGTTTGCAGCATTCCCAAGAGAACACAGGTCAGTTTCAACTTTGTGAATGAATTTTGTGTCTGTTGTTGAGATGCTAATATGCATGCCGCCGGCTGCAGAGCTGTCAACTCTATTGCTAGGCTGCTACTGGCTCTTAACCTCGGTCCTTGTTGGGTGCACACTGCCAGCGTGGCAGTGTAAACTGAGTTCCCCTAGCTTGCTTGTTTCTACCCCAGTCTACACAGTCATCTTCATTTCCGTGCTATTCCGAATGTGGGCTGAGGGTCAGTGGTTGAGTTAAGAGAGTAGGAGGAGTAAAGTGGCGTATGTTTTATTTAGTTCTGTTAGGACTGTAAACGGTGGAGTGGGTTTCCCAATTCATGGTGATAGAACAAAGGCTGGGCTGCAGCACAGGGATCCTGTCTGGTCTGGTCGTCTTCCCTATGTGGTCCCTGAGTGAAAACAGCCATTGTAGAGTCATATCACTGCCACAGATTTTCTTGGACGAGCTGTGTTAACAGTTTGGAGGGAAGAGTTGGAAGATTGGGAGAGGCTGAGAGAAACACATTCTTCTTGTATTCCACACACCTTTTCCACTTTGTTCTTTAGCCTCGATCAGGCTATAGCTTTTGCATCTGACCCATGGCAGTGTTCTATTTTTGTGAAGGGAGTTCTTGTGATTTCTATGCTGAATTGAGACATTGTTGTCTGAAAAATTTCATCTGCTGCCTCTTTGGTGAACTCTGAGTCTTCAGTGTTTCAGATAATGCCAGCCTTTGCTTTGCTACAGAGAGAGGAAAAGGGAGCCAAGGAGGGCAGAGTTCTCTGAGTTAAGCATAAAAATTCTTTGCTTGTAAAATTGAGGAAATCGAGACTAAAATCTAATCTTTCAGGGATTATAGCCAAGCTTTGCCTGTGGAGTTGTGGTACACTTGACTTATTCAATAAATACCTCTAGGCAGAGCTTGTAATGTCTTGCTTGCTGGGTTCCTAGACTTTTTATTGCCTTTATGAAGTCTACCTGCCTCCTGGATTCTATCTCGCCGGCATTTGAGCTTCACAAGCCTCGGACTGTTTGGCCAAACAAGTTCCTTTCCCTGCCAATGGGGAGCGTATTCTACAGTTGACTTGTTCTTTGACCTTAGGGAAGTTAGTTTGCTTTGTAGTATCCATGTAGTTAGAGAAGCAGCTAAGAATACTTGCATAAGGGAAGATGAATGGGCCAGATTTTCTCTCAGTCTCTTCATCATTTTCAGAGATGATGCTGTGGTTCTGGGAAGGACCACACTCATTCTTTGTGGTGGATGATGCTGTTAATACTTTCTTGCATTCCTAGTAGCTAAATGAAAGGACTTCACAATTTATTGTTGTCCATGCCTGATAGCGCTTCCCACAGCTTCATCCATGTCCTTTTTCACCCTATAAATCCTCAAAAGATTCGCTTTCTTTTGAGACTCAAGAAAAAATTTATCATGCTAAAACTTACATATTAATAACATATGAGGTATATACTGAAACCAGGGTATAGCTATAGAAAGATTAAAGTTTTCAAAAATAGGAACAGTTTAGATACCTAGTTATCTTAGTAATTAAATTCTTATGAAGTTCTTTATAAATCTGGATTTAGATGTCAACTTGCCATTATTTTGTATTCCTTTCTAGAATACCCAACCAAAGTAAACAAACAAACAAACAAACACACACACACCTAACATAGACCCAGCAAATATGAGTTTGAGTTTCAGAGTGGATGTTTTCTATTTTATGGTAGTTCCCTTTACCTGTGGAGGATATAGTCTAAGACCCCTTCGTAGGTGCCTGAAACCACAGATTGTGCCAACCCGATACGTAGCACGCCTTTTTCTATACATACCTTCCTACTTGTGATAAAGTTTAATTTATCAGTTAGGTATAGTAAGAGAGTAACAATAACTATAGTAATAAATTGTAATAATAATTAATAATAGCTCTGTGGTCTTTCTTGGAAGAGTTAAGCTATATACAGTAGTTTCAGACTCAGGTAGATTGTGGGTAATTTAACCTCGGAATATGAAACTAGATGAGGGGAGACTCCTCAGGTTGGGGTACTCTGTAGGTTACTAGGTTGCTAGGTTTAGGCTACTAGCATGTTGATGTTTGTTGTCAGAGTACTTTCACTTTACCCTTAGGTTTTGAAACTGTGGGAGCCAGGTAGAAAAATCAGTTTTAATTTTGGTCTAAAATAAGGAAATAACAGGTGGCAGCTTTGGTGGGCATATCCTGTTCTGGCCACAAAACTGGCTTGTTTCATTAGTGGCAGATTTGGTTTTTGTGTTGTTATTTCAAGTGTCAGTGAGGTGCAGGGTTGGGGAGAGGACAGGAGCAGGAGGATTGGAGTTTTAGCAGTCAGCTAGCAGTTTAGTGTGCTTGGAACTTGGTCATATTTACTGTGGTAAAATTTTGCATTCTGTGTGTTCTGAAGTCTTTTAGAACCTTTAGAGGCTGGGCTAGTACATTTCTTTCTGATGATCTGCCCCAGAACTGAACTGTTTTTTCCTATTGCTTATCTATTTGACTTTCGAGACCAAGCTAAGTTAAGCCCCTGGGATTGCCTTTTCTTCCACTAAATGTGCAGTGGTTGTTTGTTTAGATTGGGATCACAGAGTGCCAGAAATCATTAATAAATTCTGCCATGTAAGTGGTATTCCTGTCCCAGTCCTCCGAACGAACTATCAGTCATTTTAGATCTTGTTTCAGATAGTCCTTATTACTACTTTTTTTTTGGTTTGGTGTCAGGAATTAAACTCAGGACCTTGTGCTTGCCAGGCAAGTGCTGTGCTGCTGAGCTGTATCTCCAGACTCCTTATTTCTCAGGGAACAATGTTTTACATTGTAATAAGAAATACTTCAGCTGGGCATGGTGCATGCCTGTAATCCCAGCACTTGGGAGGCTGGTGCAGGATTGGAAGTTCAAGTTCTGTCACGTGATTTAGTGAGGCCCTCTTCCCAAGTGAAAGGTGAAGGGTAGGAGCGCAGCTCAGTGAGAAGGCCCAGACTCAGGCCCGAGTACTGAAAAACAAAAACAAGAAACCCTAGAAAACGTTCAAAACCTGTTACTCTTACAAAGGCTAGTTTTAATTATTAATCTATATGTTTGGGGAAATATAAATATATACTATAATAGGAGACACCTTGTATCTCTTGTGTACAGTGTTATATATAGATGACTAGAAATTATTAGCAAGATTGCTTTTTCTTTTAAATCTGACTCAGATACAAGAAGGAAAGCAGAACCTACTTTTGGAGGTCATGACCCTCGTACAGCTGTTCAGCTTCGAAGCCTCAGCACAGTGTTAAAACGTCTCAAGGAAATCATGGAGGGGAAAAGCCAGGTATTGTCAAGTGTTCTGTTTAAGTGCTTATTAGGTCAGAGTAATAGATATTCTTCTGTTGTCTTCCAGACATTTTATTACCTGTGTGACTAGGATTCAGCTTTCTTTTCGTCCTCATGGATGTCCGGTTGGACCTAAGACTGATGTTTTGGAAGGACCACCCTTTTGTGATTGCATTATGAATCTTGTATATTTGTGGAGAGAATATTGGAAAGCTCTCTTATATGTCTCCTTCGTTTTTTTCCATATGAATTTTAGAATTAGCTTGTCATTTTTTGCAAAAGAAACCTAGGATTTCATTTGCTATTGAAACTTAATCAGTGTTCTTAAGAAGACTTCGTACATTTTTGCTGTTGTAGGACAGTGACCTGAAGCAGTACTGGATGCCAGATAGCCAGTGTAAAGAGTGCTATGACTGTAGTGAGAAATTCACAACCTTCCGACGCAGGCACCATTGCCGATTATGTGGGCAAATCTTTTGCAGTCGTTGCTGTAATCAAGAAATTCCTGGAAAATTTATGGGCTATACAGGTAAATGCATTTTATTGATAGTATTATAACTTTTAAAGGTCATGACAATAAGATAGCTGTAGCTATAAAATAGCAGTAGTGGGTTTTATGTGTAAGACATGGAAACACGGTGATAAGGGGCCATAACTTTGTCCTTCAGAACTTCGCAGTTGAGTAATGAAGTACATGGAAATATTCATAAATAGAATAAAAGCTGGTATGTCATACATACTAGCAAAATACCATAGCAATATTAAAACTGCTCAGACAATAATGGTTGTAGTAGATTTCTAATTTATGTTACTATGAGCATTTTTACTTTATAAAATAAATATCCTTGACTTACACTGTTTTGGTAAATTGTGTCTGTTCTATAAAGAACAGAGTCAGATTTTAGCAGTATAGGAATTGAAGTTATTTGTTGAAACATTATTTGGGAGTGGCAATAGCAGAAATTACCCAAAAGAGAACACTGAACGGCTGTCTTGTTTTTGTTGTGGAAATATTCCTGTTGCTCTTGTTCACTTTTTTTTTTAAGCTTAAACTGCTGTAGCTTTCAGAATTGCCATTATTTTTTACCTAGATTAAGACTCCAGCTTTGTGTTTTTTTTTTTTTTTTCCTGGTACGGAGTATCAAACTCGCAGTCTTGCTCCAGCTTTGAAGAGACATTTTTTACCTTTGGTTTTGTCTATAGTGAATTCATTTTTCATATTGTATGAAAAATGCAAATTTGTATTCTTTGTGAAATGCTAATTTAATCACGTTAGAGTATTCTCTGTCTAATACACTTTCAAAGCTATCATTACTCTTAGGATAAAACTCATCAGGTGTATATGGCTGGTGTATTAGTTTCTCAGGGCTACTATAACAAAGTACAGCAAATTTTGAGTGGTTTAGAATCCCAGAAATTTTTTGTCTTACAGTTACAGAGGTCAGAAGTACCTAATACAGATTAGGAAACCAGTATAGGGATTCTGCCAGTTGCTGGATTATGTCTATTTCACATATACCTTCCAGAACTGGGGAAATAAAAAACAGAGCCCACTTAACCCATTGTGAAATGACTTGAGGTAAAACTGCACTGATCACCTAACCTGCATAAACTACTGTGACTGTTGGCCCATGTTTGGGTCTTCTGGGGGTACTGTAAAATTAGAGCTAGTGTCTGCTAGTCCCTGAGAAGTTTGACCCTTATCTTCTTATCTCATGGTATTGTCACTTTAGTAAAACACCAGAAATTCCTTTGGTGAAGATAGAAAGATGTCTTGGATACTTTTCTCTTTGGTGAAACCAAATATCTGACACTCAAAGGAGTCAAAGTTAAAGGAGAAAATATACCTGACACTCGAAGTTAACTTTAAGGGTGAAAGGTTTCCATCTATAGTCAGCTGGGTCCAAGGCAGGGCCTTCGTACCACCCACTCCCAGAACTGCTGGATCAATCAGTGGACCCAGAGAATAATCACACATCCTTAATCTCAGCATCACACGGATTCAGCCGCCTCCAAAAACTCTCACCTGTCAGTGCATGAGGCTTTGAGGAACAGCAGATTACCAGTGTGAGTTTCTGGCAAGGTAGTGGCATGCTTCTTTAAGGGGATCTAGTCTCTTCATTCAAGGAATTCTGGGCCAGTAAATGGCTGAAGGGTGGGAACTGATTGAGGGATGATGACTACATTGATTCACGTGTTAGGCTCCAATCCACCGGCCGTGGAATTCTTCTCTTTGTATAGTCAAATAAGAAATTAGTCGTCTAGTCTGCTTCCCATCCAGGGACACTGTGATGGCTAGCTAATGCCGAAGGTCCCTTCGGGTCAGGCTGTTCTGACTGCTGCTTTGACTCTGATGTCTCCTTGTCTCTGGGTATTGAGTGCTGCTGGTTCACCTCTGCCACTCTGGAATTCAGTTATCCCCATTACATTTAGTTTTCTTGATTCTGTGGCAGCAGCTCCTGGTGTAACTTCTGACTTACAAACAACATTAATCATAAGAATAGCCAAAGCTTTTCAGGGGCACTGGGGGTCCCTTTTTGAATTTCCATAGTGCACTCAAAGGTCTGTCCTCCGGGTGGGTCAGCAGGTTTTTTTTCTTTTTTTTTTTTGGTGTGTGTGACCAAGTAAAATTTGTTATGGACAGTGTGGTAGAACAAAGTTCCCAATATCTATGGAAAATCCTTAAGTTGCATATGAAGAAAATCTGTGAGTTCATCTTTTTATTTCCTCGCTTTATATACTGCAGGTAGCTGCTGCTGGTAGCTCATCTTTTTATACTACTTGCTAGTTCGGCACAAATGTTTTAATGTATTAAATACATGGTGACCCAGAACCTTGTTTTTTTTTTTTTTTTTTTGTTTTGTTTTTGTTTTGAGTAGTACTGAAGATCAAATCCAGGAGTGCTCCACCACTGAGCTATGTATCTCCAGCCCTATTTTTTATTTTTTATTTTTTTGATACAGAATCTCACTAAGTTACCTCAAACTTGTGCTCCTCCTACAGAGTCTAGAATGGCTGGGATTACAGGTGTGCACCACTGTGCCTGACTCCTTAAAAATACTGATTTGCTATATCCGAAGGTGAATACTTTGTGTGTCTCTCTATTACCATAGTGTACTATAGACGGTGTTTTCTTTGCTACTGGAAATAAAGTCGTGAATGCCTTCACATCTGATCTGGTTTAGAGAACGTAGTCCAGAAACTGAAGAGCTAGTTCAGAAAACTTGCCTTAAAATTCTGTTCTTCTAGGACCATTCTTGGTACCAAAATCTTTGTTCGAGTTCTTTAGGGAAACAAGCTATGCACACAAGGACACATCCATGCCTGTGCACACACACACGTGCACCTGCCCGTACATGTGGGAGGTAGGGAATTGGCTGGAGTGATCGTGGTGGCTGGGAAGTCTGAAATCCAGGCAGGCCCATAGGCTGGAGATTCCTGCAGGATTTCCATTTTGTAGAGTTGGGATTTCTTTTTCTTTTGGAAACTTGAGTCTTTGTTCTTCAGCTGATTAAGACTCATTATGAAGGGGACTCTGCTTTACTTAGAGTCAACTGATAGTAAATGTGAATCACACCAAAAACAAAACAAACTTCATCTGTGCTTTTTGACCAAACAGCTTGTATAGCCAAGTTGACACATTGTAATAACCACCTCAAAACGGAATAATGTGTGCTGGGCGGTTATACATTGAGACCTTGAATAAATAAATGTGAAATACCTAGAACAGTGCTTGGCAATTGAAAAGGTTTGAAAAGTATTAAGTTGTAACTGGTATTGGTAGCAGTAATGTCTCTGCATTTGTCATAGTTTTAAAATTTTATGTTTGTGTGTTGCCTGCAGTGGACTGTGATTCTCTGGCAGCAGGGCTATGTCTCATCCATCTTTGTGTCCCATCATACAGTACTTCAGTGTGTTCATTGGACCCTTGTTGTTGAATGTTCTTCATGAAATGAAAAGTTGTAGTCAGACGTAACAGTTTGTGTTGATTAGATAATTTTAGTTCTAATATTTATGGGAGATATCCTTTGTAGTGTTAAGAAAAAAAAGGAGACCTTTGATTGAAGTTTCTTTTTGGTTATTGTTTAGGTGTCAATTGAAGTGGGTATATAGGTTTTTTTGGAATTGTAATAGATGTTATCTTTTAAATTGTGGAAGCAGAAATTAATGCAATAAGTTACATTTTATTCTGATTAAAATACTTGTATAATTTAACAAAATAGTAGTTTATTGGTCTTAAAATGAATAAAAGGCAATTTATTATACTTGGTATATTATAGTAAGACCATAGTACAGTGAAGTTTTAGAAATCTTTAGTGTCAATTCAGGTTTTTAATGTTAATAGTAAAAAATAATTAGGGTAAAGCTGTTAACATATTATTAGAAAAGCATAGTCTTGTTCTGCTCAGTGATGGGATAATTCTAAGAGACACATAGCAAAGTACTTTTATCCTTATCGAACAGTATGTTTACATAAGCCTGGATGGTATTGATTAATACCTCAGCCTGGTGGGTTTTTTAATTTTTATTTTTATTTGGGAATGAATCGGTATGTTACCTGGGTATCCAGGTTGGACTTGCTTGTGGGCTTATGTGATTCTACTGCCTCAGCCTTCTGATTATCAATATGACCTCTTGATCAATCAGGAGATGCAGTAGACGTGACATGTATGTGGCTGCTGCCAACATAACATGATGTACTGTCTTACAGTAAACTGTTGTTTTTATAGAGAAAGAGTACACTAAAATAATGATGGAAATGATAGGACAGTGACGACATAAATCAGGGGCAGTTATTTATCATCGCTATTAAGTGCTATATACTACACATAATTGTATGCAGAATTATTTTATAGGACTGGTAGAGTATAGGTTTGTGTCAGCATCATGGACACATGACTGATGACACTACAATAGCTACAGCATCCTTAGGCAATAAGATTTTTCAGGCCCATTATAATCTTTGCTACCACCCTTGTATTACATTTATCTGTCATTCACTGCAAAGTCGCGATGTGGCATAAACTTTGTGGGACCGCTTCTGTTGTGTGCTATCTTGTTATGGAGCTCTGGGGTGCTCATCTGTGTAGAACAGCTGCCAGCATGTGTGAGGCCCTGGGTCAGTTGCCAGCACTACAGATAGCAACCAGAACCCCTCAGGATCCCTCCCTCTCTGAAGGGCCAAGTGTTTGAAAGTGGATCACAGATCTTGATGAGGTCCCAGGCCCCGTCCGTCTTCTCAGAATACTGTGCCGTCAGCCTCTCCCAGCCTTGTTCCTTCCCCTGGCTGCTCACATCTAGAATTCGTAGGGCTTGGAACACAAGGGCCAACAGAGCATGGCCCACCTCCCTGTTCTTCAGAGCTTGGTCCCTGGGACGATGTACAGAGGTGTTTGTGGAGGGCTGGGGATGGAGCTTAGTGGGCACAGCTCTGGGTTCAATCCCCAGCTCACACAAATGCACACACACACACACACACACACACACACAAACACCCACAGCTCACACAAACGCATACACACACACACACACACACACACACACACAAACACACACACAAACACACACACACAAACACACGTGCCCAGAAGTTTGGGTAAATCAGGATAAAAATGAAAGCTTGTCTTTGGGAGGACTGCATCCCTAAAATTACATTTAGAAGTATTAAGTAGCCCTGTTTATCCTCCCAAGAACATTTCATGTCAATCAATATAAGAATGTCTTTTAGTTTTATCCCTAGGTATTACATTGCTTTTAAGACTGTTTAAAAAGTTTTGCAATCATCAGTGTTCCATTCTTCAGGATTGTATAATAGAGACCTTAATAGTGTTTTCTTCTTTACTCAAGGCCTAGGAAAAATGTGTTTGTTCACATTTGTGTTCATTTACTCTATCAAAAGTAGAGTTTTCTGGTACTGTTGGGTCAACTTTTTTTTTTTTTTCTTCCCAAGACAGAGTCTCACAATGTATATGGTACAGACTGGCCTTGAACTCATTATGTAGCCCAGGCTGGCCTGCAATTTGAGGTGATCCTCCTGCCTTAGTCTCCTGAGTGCTAGGCTTACAGATGTGCACCACTATGCCCAGCTGGTCAAAGTTTTAAGAAGTGTATTTTTAAATTTTTTTACTAGTAGTACATGTTTGTACTTCATGATGTTGCATTCACTGCGAGGAGTTGGTATGTGTACATAACACACATTAAGTCTTTTTTTTTTTTTTTTTTTTTTGTCTTTTTCGTTTTTATCGGTACTAGGGATCGAACTCACGACTGCCTGCTTACAAGGCAGGCATTTAGGCCGCTGAGCTAAATCCCCAGCCCCTCACATTAAGTCTTTTTACTTCCCCTTCCTTTTACTTCCCATCTGAAGTAGATTGGCTGCTTGGATTATAGTGATGATTATAGTGATGATTCTTAATATAGGTAACTGAGCCAACCGTAGTATTTTACTTCTTTAGAATGTCTGTTAGTAGGCTTTCCTTAAAGACATTTCTGTTACTACATTACCTGTAAACCCAAGGTTTAAAGTAATTTTGTTGAGTAATGCATCACTACTAACTTTTACTTAATCTTTCCTTTTTATTTTTTCTCCTAGGGGACCTCCGAGCTTGTACATACTGTAGAAAGATAGCCTTAAGTTATGCTTATTCCACAGACAGTAACTCCATTGGGGAAGACTTGAATGCTCTTTCGGATTCTGCTTGCTCCGTGTCTATCCTTGATCCGAGTGAACCCCGAACACCTGTTGGGAGCAGAAAAGCCAGCCGTAACATATTCTTAGAGGATGATTTAGGCTGGCAGAGGTACTGTCCCTGGAGTCTAATTTATTTCTACTTGAGATATACTATTAATCTTGTGATCTGTGAGTGTTTTGGGTTCACATTTACTGTCTTTGAGTTATTTTCTGCACATTCACTGTTTTCTCCTTTCTCCTCGGCTCGCCTCCTCAAGGATCATACATTTATGAACAGCAGTGGTGCTAAGTAACTAGAAGCTAAGCTGCAGGAGAAGCGAGAATTTCTTACCCCGTTCTGTTGTTGGCACCAGGAACAGTGCGTGGTGTGTGACCACTCTGAGAGTACTGGTTGGAAAGGCAGTGGCGGTCACTGGGATTTATCATTCCTAAGGTCTTTGAGAAGCAACATGCTCATAAGATTTTCATTAATATTTTTAAATGAAATTAGATTTTTTCCCTTTTAAAGGGACATTTGTCTTTCCATGTGTCTAAATATGCTGCAGTGCCTGGTAGTAGAAGGTGCTGTGAGCTCTTTCAGGGAAGTTACCTAGAATTTTTTGAATTAAAATTTAGATTCATTAGTTTCTGATCATTTATTCAGCTAAATAATTTTCTTAGGCTTAATACCAAATCCTGTCAGATCAAAGAGCTTAGAATTTTAATTGATGTTTTTCTTTTCTTTGTCTTTTTTTTCCTTTTTATCGGTACCGGGAATCGAACTCACGACCACCTGCTTGCAAGGCAGGTGCTTATGCCGCTGAGCTAAACCCCCAGCCCCTAATTAATGTTTTTCTGATGACTTATTTTCTCAGCTCTTACGGGAAGAAAGGATAAATAAATGATGTATTTAAACAGAAGTAAAAGACAAGTTCTGTAGTTACGCATCCAGCTGATTTTATTGTTGTTTCACATACTTACAAGCTTTTATTATGATTTTTTTGGTGTTTCGTATACTTAAGATTAAAAACTGTACATTTTCCACCTTAATTAAAGGAAGAACAGAAATGGCTCATAGCCTTACTGTTGCAGGCAAAAGATTTAAAAGTTTAAAGTACTTCATTGAAATAGGATTTTCTTCTTGCTGTCCCAAATGATCTCAACGTCTTCCCATTTTCTCTGAAGTTTGATTCATCCAGACTCCTCCAGTTCTTCCCTCTCCACAAGACTTGTGTCTGTTCAAGAGGATGCTGGGAAATCTCCTGCTCGAAATAGGTAAGCTGTCAAATAAAAACATTGTATTCTGTGTCTTATTTTTCTTTTTCTAATAATGAGAGCAAATATTCTTTAAAATTGTATTTAAAGAGAAAAAAAACAAAACAGAGAAAGAGTAGAAATAATATAAAATTTTAAAAAAAGGTAAGAAATCCCTAGTTGATAAGTTCCATATTGTCCTCCTAGAAATTGTTGTTCAAGTTACAAAAATAAAGCCTACCAAAAAAAAAAAAAAAAAGAAAGTCTACAATGTGGGCATTCAAACAGCGAGACTGCAAACAGTTCTGTTTAATGATCCAACAAAAACTTACTCCTGCACACTTCAAAACATACATGCGATTATATCCTTTAGAGCACTTTCTTTTTCTCTCTTTTTTTACATATATGCAGTTATATCCTTTAAAGTACTTTCTTTTCCTCTCTGTTTTACAATAGCAATTGAACATTTTGGGTTATATTACTCCTACATTTCTTATTACTTATACTAGAGACACAATGTGATATTTATAAATATGATTCTTTTTATTTCACTAATGAGGATAGTCTCAAGTTGTCTCCATTTGCCTATGAAGGCCTCAAGATCATTCTTTTTTATAGCTGAGTAATATTCCATTGCATAAAAATACCACATCTTTTTCATCCACTCTGCAGTTGATGGGCATCTCAGTTGTTTCCAAGATTTAGCTATTACAAATTGTGCTGCTGTGAATATGGGTGCACATACATCACTGTGATATGACCTTTTCAGTTTTTCTGGGAAAATACCCAGGAGGCGAATAGCTGGATTCAATGGAACTTCCAATCCTGGATTTTTTTTTTGCGGAATCTCCATTCTGATTTCTACAGTGGTTGCACCAGTCTGCACTACCACCAACAGTGGAGCAGTGTTCTTTTTTCCCTGTAGCCTCGCCAACGTTTGTTATCAGTTGATTTCTTTTTTTTTTTGGTCTTTTTCCTTTTTATCGGTACTGGGGATTGAACTCACAACTGCCTGCTTGCAAGGCAGGCACTTATGCTGCTGAGCTAAACCTCCAGCCCCATCAGTTGATTTCTTGATGGCAGCTATTCTTTCTGGAGTGAGATGAAATGTTAATGCTGTTTTAATTTTCATTTCTGGAATGAGCAGTGATGGTGAACATTTCTTCATGTATTTATTTGCCATTTGTATTATCTTCATCTGAGAACTATGTGTTCATCTCAGATGCCCCCCCCCCCCTTTTTTGTCTTTTTCCTTTTTATCGGTACTAGGGATCAAACTCATGACTGCCTGCTTGCAAGGCAGGCGCTTATGCCACTGAACTAAATGCCCAGCCCCAGATGCCCATTTTTGAATAGATCTTTGAATTTGGGGGGCTTGATGTTTTTCAGTTCCTTGTATGTTCTGGATATAAGTCCTTTGTCTGAGGATTGCTGGCTAAAATTCTTTTCCATTCTGTAGGCTTTCTTTTCAGTCTGTTGGTGATTTCTTTTGAAAAGCAGAAACTTTTCAATAATATGAGATCCCAGTTATTGATTTTTTGAAGTGTTTCCTGTGCAGTTTGCATTTTGTTCATGAATTCTCTGCCTATCTCTATGTCTCCAAAACTTCTACCTACCTTGTCTTCCAGTAGATTTAGTGTTTTTGTTTTAATATTTAGGTCTTTGATCCATTTAGACTTTAGTTTTGTGCCTGGTGATAGGCATGGATCTAGTTTCAGTCTTCAGCATGTGGAGAGCCAAGTTTTCCAACACCATTTATTAACGAGGCTATCCTTCTTCCAGTGAACATGTTTATCCCCTTTGTCAAATATGAGGTGGCTGAGTGTCTTTGTAGTTGTGCTTGCATCTTCTAATCTGTTGCATTGATCCTCAGGTCTATTTCTTTGTCAGTACCATGCTGATTTTATCACTGTGGCTTTGTGGTATAATTTCAAGTCAGGAATTGAGATGCATCCTGCCTTGCCTTTGTTGTCTGGAATTGCCTTTGCTATTCTAGGTTTCTTCTGTTTCCAAATGAATTTTAGGAGTGTTTTCTCTAGATCTGTGAGGTATGTTAATGGTATTTTGATGGGGGTTGTGTTAAATCTGTGTAACAGTTTTGAGAGTATGGCCATTTTCTCTTTCTTTGTTTCTTCCTTCCTTCCTTCTTTCCTTCCTTCCTTCCTTCCTTCCTTCCTTCCTTCCTTCCTTTTTTACTTTAAAGAAGGTAAGATTAATTATAACAAAACAGAACAAAACAGATCATAAGGAAAATTAAAGAAACAGATTTCTAAGCAAGTCCACTGGAGATGTTTACTGTGTATCTTATTGTCTCTATTCTTCCAGATAGTTGTCCTCATCTTCACACACATTGAATACAGACTGAACATTATAGAACTAATCAAATCATTACAGGATGGTGAAGGCATAGATTGGAAAGCTATGACACTTATGTGCCGTGTAGAATTACACAGGTGGAAGGAAGGAAAACCTTGTGGCTTTAGTAAGTAAAGGAGTACAGCTCAAGATCAAGCTCAGGGGTGAAAAGTTTCAGCAACACTCAGATAACAGGTTGACTCTCTTAACTAAAAACTAAAGGAGCTAGTGGGACCCAAAATATACAAAGCATCCTGAGAAGCGGAAAGGTAAGAAATTGCCTAAAAAAGGAAGGCAGAGGACATTGTTAACAGTTTGTCAGTATTTAAAAGTCACAGTAGTCTTATCGCTCTATTTAGTTTGATTTTATTTTTTTTTCACAATGTTGTTTCTTCCTAGCCAAGAATAAGGAATATCCTTCCATTTTCTAATATCCTCTTCAGTCTCTTTTTTTAGTGTAGCATGTTTTTCGGCATATAGGTCTTTTTACATTCTCAGGTTGATTCCTAAGTATTTCATTATTTTAGATGCTATTATGAAAGGTGATATTTCCATAGTTTCTCTTGGTGAGTTTTTTGTTTTGTGTACAGGAATGCTATTGATTTTTTTTTTTTTTTTGTCTTTTTCATTTTTATCAGTACCAGTGATCGAACTCAAGACTGCACACTTGCAAGGCAGGCACTTATGCCACTGAGATAAATCTCCAGGCCCAGGAATGCTATTGATTTTTGATCATTAACTTTGTATCCAGCTACACTGCTGAATTTGTGCATTACCTCTAGTAGTCTTTTTTTTTTTTTGATCTTTTTCGTTTTTATCCGTACCAGGGATCGAACTCACGACTGCCTGCTTGCAAGGCAGGCGCTTATGCCGCTGAGCTAAACTCCCAGCCCCCTCTACTAGTCTTTTAATGGAGTTTTTTGGGTCTTCTATATACAGTATCGTGTCATCTGTAAATAGTGATAATTTAACTTCTTCCTTTCCTATCTTTATTCCTTTTATTTCTCTCTCTTGTCTGATTGCCCTGGCTAGTATTTCCAGAACTATATTGAATAGGAGTGGTGATAGTGGACATCCTTGTCTTGTTTCTGATTTTTAAAGTGCAAGCTTTCAGTTTTTGTCCATTTAGTATAATATTGGCTGTTGGTTTGTCATAGATGGGAGAGCAAATATTTTTGAAAAAGTTGACTGCTTGTATAAATTCCTAGCTCAGAACGACTTTTGTGCTTGTAGCTATTGCTTTCATTCAGTGGCTCTTTTCAGATTCTTCACTGGCTATTTTTTTTTTTTTTTCTCTCCAGTACCGGGAATTGAACTCAGGACCTCCTGCTTGCCAGGCAGGCACTGTGCTGTTGAGCTACATGCCCAGCTCTCCATTGGTTTCAGATATCAGAACTTGTAACACCGTCTGGCTTCTAGTTGGTTAGAAACATGTGGAGGCTTTGAGAGAATGAGCCATGTGGATATTTTGTGGAGGAGTTCTGCAGTTCTAGCAGTTATGAGTAAGATTGCTATAAATGTCCTGGTCACTTTCTCATTGCTGAGGCACAGAACCACAACTTACAGGAGGAGAGGTTTATGGTTTGCTCATGGTTCTTAGAGGATTTAGAGGATAGTTGGCTGCCTCACAGGCAGAAAGGGCACGGCGGAAGGGTGTGGTGGAGGAAGTGATGAGGAACAGAACCAGGAGGAAAAAGTTCGGGGAACACACTCCACAGATCGCATCCCAGTGACACACCTCCAGCTCTGCCCCACCTTTTTTTTTTTGTACTGGGAATCGAACTCACGACCATGCGCTTGCAAGGCAGGCACTTACGCTGCTGAGCTAAATCCGCAGCCCCCACCTTGTAACAGATGTACCCACTGATGGGTACATAACCCCTGGTCCATTTGGCTTCCAAAAACCCCACCTTAGAACACCTGAGGCTTCCTGGGACGTTCAGATCTATGCCATCACAACATCTGCGTGCAGATTTTTGGGTTGATGTAGTTTTTAGTTTATTTGACTAAATTATTGAGGAGCATGATGGTTGGATAATAAATGAGCATGTTTTGTTTTTAAGATATAACCACTATCTTTGTCATTTTTCATTTATACCAGCATGAATGAGAGGTTTTTCTTGTTCTATATCATTTCCAGAATTGGTGTTGCTAGTGTTTTGTATTTTGGTCATTGTAGTAGATGTGTAGTGGCATCTCATCATTATTTTAATTTGCTATTTTTAAAAAAATTTTGCTACTGGGAATTGAATGCAGGACCTTGTGCTTGACTGGCAGGTGTTATTTTCTTATTATATATGAAATAGTGTATCTTTTTATGTACTTAATATGTTACCCTTCTGTCACTGTGATAAAATACCTGATAGGAATGATTTAAACAGAGATTTAGTTTGGCTCATGTTTTTAGAGGGTTCAGTTAAAGGTGACTTGGCTGTGTTGTTTCTGGACCTGGGATGAGACCAAGGCCTGAGTATACCCTTTAAAGGCACACTGCCTCCAACTGAGTTCCTCATCCTAAAGCTTTTGCCACCTCCCTGTAGTACAGTTGGTACTGCTGGGGCATGTGAGCCTTTGCGAAGTGTTCCAGGCCTGAACTATTAGCGCTTGGTGTCTGTCTGCTGTCTTTGGTAAGGGATCTGATACAGACTTTCTGCCCATTGTGTAATCCTGTTCATCTTCTCAATTTTGAAGTTTTTAAAATTTTAGATAAGTCTTTTGTCTAATGTGTTTTTTTTATAACTTTTCTTCCACTGTATGGTTTGTCCTTTCATTCTCTGGACATTGTCCTTTGCAGAGCAGAAGTATGTAATTTTCTTTTTTTCGTTTTTCCTTTTTGTTTTTTGAGACGAGGGTTTTGCTACGTAGTTCAGACTGCCTTGTGCTTGCATCATTCCTCCTGCCTCGGTTTCCCAAGTACTGAGATTTGAGGCATGCAGCACCACGTCTGGCCAAGTATTTAATTTTAATGAAGTGTAGATAATCACTTGTTTCTCTCATGGACTGTGTCTTGGTGTCATCTCTAAAAAAGATGTCATCATATCAAGGCTCATCTGAGTTTTCTCTCAGCTTTTGGTAGTTTTGTATTTCTGCGTTTTACACTTATGTTTGTGATTCATTTTGGATTAATTTTTGTGAAGGCTAAAGGTGCTTTGTGTAGAGCTTTTGTTTTTGTTTTGAGGTGCCCAGCTACTCCAGCACTGTTGTTAAAAAGATTATCTTTTACTCCATTGTATTTCCTCTGCTGTTTTGTCACAGATCAGCACTTTCTGAGTCCGTTTGTAGGCTTTTTCTGTCTTACTGACTTAAAGCCATATTGTCTTAATAGCTGTGTAGTTTGGCTTTATAGTAAGTCTGGAAGTCAAGTTGTATTAGTCTTTTTGCTTTGTTTATTTTCCTTCAGCATCGTGCCATTTTGGGTGTCTTGCCTTTCACTGTAATCTTCAGACTTGTTTTGTCAGTATCTGCAAGAGATTTGAAACAAGATGTGACATCTTGGCAGTGTGGAGTCTTCCTGTTCATAAACATGGAATATCTCTTCGTTCTTTGATTTCTTTCAGTAAAGTTTTATAGGTTTTCCTCGTTTATATCTGTACAGATTTTGTTAAATTTGAGCTGGGCATGGTCATGTGCAGCTGTAATTCCAGCATGAGAAGGCGAAGTGAGGCAGGAGGATCGAGGCCAGCCTGGGCTACGTAGTGAGTTCAAGGCCAGCCTGAGCCATATAGTGAGAACCTTCCTCAAAACCAAGAAGCAAAACGAAAGAAAACTCCTCCCCCCAAAGAACAAATTTTGTTAAAAGTTATACCCAACTATTTAATTTTTTGGAGATCTTAATATAACTGTTTTAATTTTAAATTCAGCTTGTTCATTCCTGATATAAAGGAGGAAGATTAACCTTTGCATATACATTTTGCACCTGTAACCTTTCTTTAATCACTGGTTATTTCTGGGAGTTTTGTTGTTGTTTTGAGTTTTCTTTTTTTTTTTTTGTCTTTTCCATTTTTATCGGTACCACGGATCGAACTCATGACCGTCTGCTTGCAAGGCAGGTGCTTATGCCGCTGAGCTAAATCCCCAGCCCCTTGAGTTTTCTATAGATAATCTTGTCATCAGCAGTTTTCTTTCTAATCAGTAAATCTTATATTTTCTTTTCATGTCATATTGAATTAGGTGATACTTTCAGTACAGTGTTAAGAAAGAATGGTGAAGGACGACCTGTTTGCATTGTTTTGTGACCATAATGAGAAAGTTAAGCTTTTTACTATTATGTCGTTAACTATAAGGTGTTTATAGGTATTCGTCATTGAGTATCAAGAATGAATTAAGAATAGAGGAAAGTTTCCTCTGTTACTACTTCACTGAATTTTCTTTTTATAATGAAAGGGTGCCAAATTATATCAGGTGCTTTTTCTGTGTATATCGATAGGGTTTTTCTGTATATTCTTGTTCAGCCTGTTGATTTGATAGTTTGCATTAATTGGATGTTGTGCCATCTTTGCAAACCTGGGATAAAACTCACTTAGATAAGGAGTATAATTAATGTTTTTACATTGTCATACTGGATTTGCTACTATTGAAGATTTTGTATCTATGCTTGTGAGAAGTACTAGTTTGTTGTATCTTTATCTGGTTTTCTATTACAAGAGTGCTGGTTTCATGGACTGAGTTAGGAAGTACATATTCCCTCTGATTCCATCTTTAGGAAGACAGTGTAAAGATGTGGTATACTTATTGTCCTTAAATGTTTGGTAGAATTTTACCAGTGACTCATTTGGACCTGGTGCATTTGTTTTGGAAAGTTATTAATTATTGACTTGGTTTTCTTTTCTAGATGTGGGCCTGTTCATAATTGTTCTTGTGCGAATTTTGGCAGATGACAACTTTCAAAAAATTGGTCCATGTCCGTTAGATCTTTAGCGAGTCTCCATCTTTCATTTCTGCAATTAGTACTTTGTATTTTCTCTCTTTTTTCATAGCTAGAACATTGTAGATTTTTTGGACCTTTTTAGTGAGCTAGCTTTGGTTTTATGGATTCTGTCTTACTGATTTTCTGTTCTCAGTTTTACTGACTTCCTCTCTTAATTTTTGTTTGCTTTCCTCTGCTTGCTGTGATGTGCTCTTTTTCTAGTTTCCTAAGGTGAAAGCTTAGATGATTGATTTTATATCTTTTCTAATGTGCATATTTAATGCTACAGATTTGTCTGTAAGTTCTGTCTTTGTTGCTTTATAAATTTTGATATATTTTATTTTCATTTACTTGAAAATCAATTTTTCTTGAGATTTTTTTAATCAAATCAATTTTTAAGAATTTTTTTAAATCTCCCAACTATTTTTTTTTCTTTTAGCTGTTATTGATTTGTACTTCTGTTGTAGTTTTTCTATTCCTTTAAATTTGAATATGGTTTGAGTATTGCTCAGAGGTTCATGTGCTGGAAATTCAATCTTCTGTATGGCAGTACTGGGAGATGACAGAATCTAGAGGAAGTGACGCCTAGTGGAAGGTGGTTAGTCCATTGCAGGTGCCTTCTTGAAGGGCTTCAAGGAGTTTCCTGGAACCCTGGTTAATTTTTGTTTCAAAGATTGTTATTAAAATAGGAAGCCTGAACACTGACTGTTTCTCACCATGGGGTGGTTTTCACTTGCATGTGCTCCCACTGTGGTATCATCTGACACATTGTGATACAGTCAAGAAAGCCCTGACCAGAGCTGGGCAATATTGACACTATGCTTTTGAATCTCCAGAACGTGAGTTAAATAATCTTGTTTTCTTTATGTTCCCAGCCTCAGTTGTTTTGTTACAGCAACAAGAAATGGACTAATACATCCAGTGTGTGCTCTATGTTTGTTAATGTTCCATGTGAAATTGAGAAGAATGTAATTATCTTTTCCTAGCTGAGGTGGTTTATATCATATCCAGTTCATTGATGTTGCTGGATTCTATTTGTTCCTTACTGGTTTTTCACCTCCTGTATATCTTTGATAAATGCTCCAGTTTTGCTTCTTGTTTTTCACATGTTCTTTACTTTTTCAGGTAATACTGTTAGCATGTTGATCAGTTTTAAAAATTCCTGCAGGCCCCAGCTATAGAATGCTGAGGTGTGGGGTGAAAGAAAGTGTTAGCCTTGCACTGTGAACTTCACAGGTACTTCAGGTTTTTTCCCCTTCGATGGGAAAAATGCCTGGAGGAGACTGGAGTTGCATACTTTTCTTCTGCCATGTGGGAAGTTAGGGGGGACTGGAGTTTGGTATTTCCCTTCCCGAGTGTATTAGTCTTTGGTATTTTGCCTGGTTAGGGTTTGATGAAATAGTTCCTCTTAGAGCAGGATTGATTAAGAACAGAACTCTTGGGGGCTGGGGATTTAGCTCAGCGGCATAAGTACCTGCCTTGCAAGCAGGCAGTCGTGAGTTCGATCCCTGGTACTGATAAAAAGGAAAAAAAGACCAAAAAAAAAAAAAAAAAAAAAAAAAAGAACAGAGCTGTGGCGTGTTTCAGTGTTTTTCCTGTCCTTCTGAAGGGAGGCTGGAGGGTATTTTTCTTGGGTGTTCACTGTGAGGACCTGTTAGAGCTCCTCAGAGTCTGACTCACAAGTAATGTGCCTAATCCCTTGCATACTTTGTCCACTTAGAGCTTTCAGTCTCTCAGCCTTGTTCACATTGAGTCTCTGGTACTTTACCAATTACGTTGAAGATTTTTCTATGCCAGTACTGTTTTCCAGGGATGTTTCTATTTGTGAGTTTCTGCTCCAGTAAATTGTGAGTTTCTGTATCCCCTGGTCTGTGTCTCTATTAATTGGCGTCATAGTTTGCTCTGTGACTCCATATGACAGCTCATAGAAAAGTTGCTTTCAGTTTGTGTTTAGCTTTTTAGTTGATGTTAGGACAAAGTGAAGACTTTAAGATTCTTATATGTCAGATCAAAGATGGGAAATAATCTTTTTAATGTTTTAGTGTTTCCTCAGAACAGTCAAGTTCCTTTATATCACTGTGGTATAAATTCAAGAAATTGGTGATAAATTTTTATCATCTAAGTAGATTGTGTTCTGTTTTGGCTAGTCGTCCTAATGATGTGCTTTGTATTAATTCCCTCCTTGTCTGTAATCGTGTGTTACAGCTATATCTCTTGGACTTTTTTAAGCCATTTTTACTTTTCATGATAGTAGTGTTTGTGAAGAGGACACGTGAATTGACTCAATCTTTTGTCTTGGGTTTCTCCCTTGGACAGTGAAGTTACCATTTTTTTCCTTTGTAATACATGATATGTGGGGGAGATACTTTTAATACTATATAAATATTTTCTCCCTTATCAATCTCTCATTTAATAGTGTTACCATTCATTTATGGTTCTGCCCAAATCAAATGTTACTATGATGGATCCAAAATGGTGATTTTTTGTTGGTTTGTTTTTGTGTTTTGTTTTCTGTGAGACACAGTCTTACGTAGTTCAGGCTGATCTTGAACTTAAACTATGTAGCTTAGGTTGGCCTTGAATTCACAGAGATTCTCCTGTCTCAGCCTCTGAAGTGCTTGAGTTATAGATGTGTGCCATCACACCTGGCCAAAAGGATGATTTTTCTAACTTTTCCATTCCTTCTACACTTACTGTTTGATGTTCTACTTCAGGAAAGCTTTCCCTGATTGGAGAGTTTTGAAGGTAGAGTGGGGAGGGTGCCATGATCTGAATTATGTTTTGAAAGCAGTAACGTAGCTGCTAAAAAAAAAAAACTGCCGTGAATGCTGCTGCCGAGTGCTGTTTGGTGAAAAGTCGGGCTTGTGAAAGCATCATAGTGCCCCTCATCCTCTGTATTCACCGAGTCTGGCACCCTGTGACTTCTGGCTCCTCTCCCAAATCAGAATGAGCGTTTTGCACTGAAAGAATATGTCAGAAAATGAATGGCTGATTATTTTTGCTCATAGACTGATCTCTGTGGCTATTATTATTAGCTATTATTCATGACTTCCTGCGCGAGTACTTTCTTAAAAGTATTTTCACCTTTACTCTAGAAAGAGGATGTTTTCAGTTCAGACTTAGTTTTGAGTGACAGCCCTTATCTAGGCAAATTGCTTGTTGATTCTTGATTTATCTACAAAATGGAGCTAGTAATACCTATACTACAGAATGCTGTAATGAGAAACCATGTATTAATGATTGAGTTATAGTGTGTAAGACAGATGCTTCTGCCTTTCTATATGGGAGCTAAACCTTCATTTTTTTAAAAGGTAGAAGCTAATTAAATGTCTAGTTAGGGGCTGGGGATTTAGCTCAGTGGCATAAGTGCCTGCCTTGTAAGCGGGCAGTCGTGAGTTTGATCCCTGGTACCGATAAAAAGGAAAAAGACAAAAAAAAAAATGTCTAGTTAACTTAAAACATTTTTTAAGCAAAAGCTCACTTGATCCTGATATTCTACTTACAAGTTATTTTCCTGGTGAGGCAAAATAATAGATATTTATATTCATACTGATATATAATGTGAGGAAACTAATTTCCACTAATAGTTTGTTAATGATCAAGTAAACATATAAAAATTGAGGCTGTTTTAAATGTAGGTCTGCTAATGGGGAAAAAAGTGAATTCTTTTTTGGGGGGTGCAGAATGCTTCGCTTTTGTTGGGGCTCGAAATTCATATTCTACACCCTCAGATTGATCGCAAGATAAAATGAATCCTAGCTCCTGGGCCGTGCAAAAGCAGGAGGCACACTGGGCTTGGCGGACCCTGTCAGTAAGATGATTTCAGCATTTACTTGTTACTGTTTACCTCATGTTTAGTATTTTTGAGTTTGTACCCATTTTCTTTGAACTAATACTGACACATGAACAATATAATTCTTTTCTTGTACTTCCCATAACTATTTTCATTAAACTTATTTTCCAGTAATTTTAGTTTTTAAACTAAAAGAAAACCATTTTTTGAAGATGGGAAAGAGAAAAAGAGAGATGACACAGCTATTTGGAATAAGCAGGGAGAATTTGAAAGTGAATTGCTCCTCCAAGTAATTTTAGGTTCACCAAGAAATTACAAATATATTACAGTTTCTGTGCATTCTTTCTTAGTTACAAAGTACATCATCATTACTGCTTTAAAAAGTGTCTTAAACAATGGCAAGAAAGCTTATTTAAATACGACTTTTAACTATAATTCTGTTCATTGATGAAAAATTTATGAACTTGTCTTTGCTGTTTATTTTCATTCTAGGTCAGCCAGTATTACTAACCTGTCACTGGATCGATCTGGTTCTCCTATGGTACCTTCATACGAGACATCCGTCAGTCCCCAGGCTAACCGGATGTATGTCAGGACAGAGACCACCGAGGACGAACGCAAAATTCTCTTGGTACCAGTCCAGTATCTTTGACTTATTACTAGTTTGAGCGTAAAGCATGTTTGTTTCACTGATATTTTTTAAAAAACGTATAAATGAAATAGCATGTTAATGTAGCAGAAGCAGCATGTGGTGGTGCGTGCCTATAATCTCAGCACTTGGGAGGCTGAGGCAGGAGGATTGCTGCAGGTTCAGCGCCAGTTCAAGGCTAGTCCGAACTGTAGGGTGAAACTTTGTCTCAAAAAACTAAAAAAAGAAAAGAAAAAAAAGTTTAAGCTGAGAAATAATTAGCTTAACTTTCCTGTGGTTATCTGAGAAATTGGTCAAGCTATACTTTTTACATTCATTGAATTAATATTTTCTTTACCTCTTTCGTCTGGGAACATCGGAATGGCTTAAATTTGGCTTCAAAGGATGAATTGATGTTGGCTAGGCAGTAAGAAAAGTGAGTCTCACTAACAGGGAAGGTAGAGGTAAAAATACACATGGCGTTTTCCACTGGCTGAGGCAGGGATTATTAATTGGGAGAGTTCCAGTTGGAGCTGTGGGCAGTGAGAATGGGAAGTTACTTGGCTTTACTGTGTAGAAGGTGATGAATTCAGTCCTCTTCCTAAGTTTAAGCTTGTAGGGCCAGGGGTATAGGTCAGTGACCTGCGCCTGCCTGGAAGATGTGAGGTCCTGTGTTTGAGTCCTGGTACCAGAAAAAGAGATAAATTTGCACTTGTACTGAGCAGTGTTGAAAGGTTTTTTTTTTTTTAGCAGAAGGTAATTAGAGACTTCCCTTAGGAAAATTTCCTTGGCAGTTGTGTGTACAAGGTGAGAATGGTTAGGACGCGGTACCGTGACAGTTAGTAGGAGCAGTTAAAGTTGGGTGATGGGCTGTGGTCTCTCATTACCTTGGCCCATCTCTAAAGAAGGATGTTTTTTGTACTTAACTAGGAGACGCGTGATATGTGCCATTGACTGAAAAAGCTAGTTCCTGGGAAAGTTCTTAAGAGAAAAAAGTTGAAGCTGTTTTCCATGGATGTTTCACATTAAATTGTCTTAAATTAACTGCTATAAAAAATCCCAGTCAACACTTCCTTTATGAATCAAACAACATAGGAAAGCATATGAAAAGGTATATAGCATTTTTTCTCCGGAGTAATGACTTGTTTTTTAATGTGATTGTAGGACAGTGTTCAGTTAAAAGACCTGTGGAAAAAAATCTGCCATCACAGCAGTGGGATGGAGTTTCAGGATCACCGCTACTGGCTGAGAACACACCCCAACTGCATTGTGGGAAAGGACTTGGTCAACTGGCTCATTCGCAATGGGCACATTGCCACAAGGTATTGGGAGCCTAAGAGGGAGATTTCAATTTTCTTTATTATTTTTTAAGTAGGACACATGTTTGAAGATGTAAGGTAACACATTTCTTTGTGAGTTAAGGTGCTTTTCTTTTTTTTCTTTTTGGTACCAGGGATCGAAGTCACAACCTTGCACTTGCCAGGCAGGCACTTAACCACTAAGCCAAATCCTTGGCCCCAGTACTTTTCTTTTTTAGTGTATTTGATGGTTTGGGGAACTAGTCAACCTTCCTTCCACCTGAGATTTAACTAGTAGAGAGTAATTGCAAGGAACTTAATAAGGGTCATAGTTTACCTTATTAAAAGCAGAAGTAGTTCTCAAATCATTGGTCTTTAACCAAACAGGATTGGAGAATGCAGCTCAAGTCTAAGGTGTCAAAGGATTCTCCTGCTACTGTTTTCTAGTCTAGACATTGTAGTCTGTGTTGAGCAGAGGCTCTGCTGTGCTCAACACAGACAACAAAGAATAGCAGGTTAGGTCAGTTCCCTTTCCAGTTAACATGTCCCTGGCTCTCTGCTATGTGCTTAGATGAGCTTTTCTTATGATGAAACAAACATCTAAACTAGTAAGGTTAGAAACAGCTTTAAGAAGACAAGCCCTGGGTTCCAGTTTTGGCTCTATCTCTTTTTAGTTTTGTGTGTTTTGTCAAATTATTCAATACTTTTTAGATGAACCTTTGTTCTCATGTGGGGGAGGTATTTTGGGCCTTTGAATAAGCAGTGTAGATAAAAATGTCAGCTAAGTGCTTTATAAATTGAGAAATGCCATCTGTTATACTGTTACCTATTTCATTCAGATTAGACATTCATATTATATTATATATAATAGTTTGCTTTGCCTTCTTATCAAGACTGAAAGCTCTTTGTGTAAAGGAGCCATACTGTTTTCAACACTTTTTAACTCCTCTGTTAAGAACAGAAGTGTAGCTGCGTGTGGTGGTGCATGCCTGTAATCCTGACACTCAGGAGGCTGAGGCATGAGGATTGTTGAGAGTGCAAGATCAGCCTGTACTACATAGTTCAGAGCCATCCTGAACTAGATAGTGAGACCCTGTCTCCAAACAAAACAAAACAAAACAAAAAACTGTGCATATATTGGGTACTCAAATTCTTGATATTTTTTTGGAATTAGGTTTTGTTAGGACACATTACTAGTAGGTTTTTTTCCCCTTTACTATGGTACCTAGAATAAAATTTATACTTTGCTTCAGGTCTGTCTTATTGTATTCCTTATTTATCCAAGAACTATTTAAAATTCCAACTCTGATCAGAACTGAAAAACAAATTTACATTTTATGTTGTACCAGTGGAATTATTCTGACTGCTTTTGTTGGTCTTGATCCAGGGCACAAGCCATAGCGATCGGACAGGCAATGGTGGATGGACGCTGGCTGGACTGCGTCAGTCATCACGACCAGCTCTTCAGGGATGAGTATGCGCTGTACAGGCCGCTGCAGGTGATTCTCAGTGTTCCTGCTGATCTGGACGCAGCAAGCTTGTTTTTAGGCTTTCCTGCATCAGTGGGGTAAAAAGGAAGTGGATTGCTCAGAGATGCCTTTTATACCACGATGGCCCTGCCTGTGAGGGAAAGGTGCAACACTGTTTATTTCGGTGCTGGGGAAGGCACCCAGGGCCTGGTGCATTCTAAGCAAGTGCTCCACCACTGCACAGCCCTACTGCTTTGTTTTCTTTTTCTTTTTCTCCTCCTCCTCCTCCTTTTTTTTTCCTTTCTTCCTCTTTTTTCTTTCTTTCTTTTTTTTTTTTTTTTAACTTTAAAGTGCTTTTGATTTAGTAGCAGTGACGTTTTTCATTTTATTCCTTTAGTGTACCTTTGCTTAACCTTGGGATTGTGGTATTACTATTTCTTGTCATTTAATTTTAATGATTTTTAGCTTCACTTTACCTGTGCTTCTAGAATTAAGGAATGGCATATACATGACAAATGATTAAAAAATTTCATGTTAGCTGTCAAAATGGATTTTAATGCTAGTGGTATGAAATAATACATAAATTGTACAGAAATGATTATCTTCTTGACTTTAGAGGAAGACTTAAAGGGTATGCTTGTTTTACTGTTTTTGTGACTGTAAATACATATTTAAAAATAACAATATATATAGAACGCCTTTGTGAACTAAATTTGGAAACTCAGTGGTCAGAGAAAGGCAAAGAGCTTCAGAGGTTGGTGTGATGTAATTTGTTGTAATCAGTTATTTCCCAAGGTTTGACCTAAAATTGGCCCAGGTTAAACTAAATTAAAAGCTATCTTCACATTCAGGATTAAAGGGTGAAATGAAACTCTGTAAAATCTTTATCAAAGAAAATGTTTTCTTCATAATATGCTGTCTAAACCTTTTAGTTAATGAAAATTAGAATTTTAGGAGTGGAATTGTCAGTGTGATGCTCTTATAAAGTTTAGTTTTTATGTAACTTTTACTTCGGTTATGTAAGTTTACTGTTACTAGATTTGTAGAAATACTGAGCTACAATTTATTTGTGATGTGATAGCTCATGTTGTTGTTGAAATTAATTGTCCGGGTCCTTCTTGGTCCTTCCTTTCAGAGCACAGAATTTTCTGAGACGCCTTCTCCAGACAGTGACTCGGTGAATTCTATGGAAGGACACTCAGAGCCCTCCTGGTTCAAAGACATTAAGTTTGATGACAGTGACACAGAGCAGATAGCTGAAGAAGGTGATGATAATTTGGCTAGTGAGTTTGATTTTCTGACATTGTAGTTTTTATGGGTATGTACTTATGATACAATGAGTGTCTCATTTACTTCGAATGATTGCTAAACTTGTGGCGCCTGCTAAATGTAAACATGTGGTAGCAATCCTTGTTTTAGATACAGTATTTTCTTATGAAACCAACTTGGTAGGCAACTGGCATTTCCAGATTTTATTGTAGTATATAGTTTGCAGCAGCTTAAGAATAACTCTGAGCTAATAGTATTGCAGCAACTGTCTCACCGCCTCACTATAATATCAGACTTTTCTCTCTGCAGAACCTCCAATATATTTCTTTATTTTTCAAATTGATTTCATATTTAATATGTTCAAATTTTATATGTTTACACAGAAGTATGTGAAAATACTGTATCCATTTTGGTATTGCACATTGGGCTTGTATATTAAAAGAAACATTTTTCTCCTTTCCTCCAATACCCTGATAAAACCCATTTTTACTCCCCTCCTCTCCCTGTATTTCTTTCCCCTCCCCAACACTAAAAGATTCTGCCAGTCCTAGCAAGCGCACCTCAGTCAGCAGTTTCCAGTCCACAGTGGACAGTGACTCAGCCGCTTCCATCAGCCTGAACGTGGAGCTGGACAACGTGAACTTCCATATCAAGAAGCCCTCCAAGTACCCACATGTGCCCCCTCACCCTGCTGACCAAAAAGGTAGGAGGTAGTCATTATCTGGAATCCAGACAAGCTGGAGAGCTGCCCCCTGGTGTCCCCTGTCCCGTGTGGCTGAGGGGAATTGGTATGGGTCCTGTTCCACCCTTTCTCACACCTGCTCCCCACATACCTTGATGGTTGATTCCTTGTATTTCTCCTTTTCTCCCTCAGTATCACCATGCCCAGTTTAAAGCTTAGGGTCTTTAAAAGGAGCTGCATTTGACTGCTCTTCCCATAATGTGCAACTTCCAAGGTGGCATTTCTTTGCATTTATCACGTGGATGTTCTGCTCTAGTTTTTTCTCTTTCTTCACTTAACATTTTAAAGCCTGTTTGCCTTTGCAGTAACATAGTGTCTCTAAGCCTGTTCAGTTGCTTGAACTATACTGGCAGGAATTACACATTTAAAAAATCTTTTGCTACTGTTTAAAAGACCCAGTATGTATATAGTACTTAAAAAATTCTTATCTAATTAATACAAAATGAATTAATTATTTTTAGCTATTTTATTTGGTGATTTAGTTTACTGACTAAAAATGCCTTATTCAGGTCATTTGATATAAAATGAAAAATAAGGTAAACCATTTCTAAAATCTAACATATGACATGTAAGAAATGAAGTGCCTTTTTAAAAGCTGGATGATGAGCTTTACATTATTGGGTGTTTTAGAAACTAGTCTAAATTATGCCCATATTGTGGTATTATATAAAAGTAAATTGAGTAATCAGGGAGTTGTGTCATGATAATTAAAAAGTTATGCCGGTGAAGCACATCATTCCATCGTTTTACTTGGAGTTTGAATTTGGAACATTCAACTCAATAAATTGTCTCTTAAATCTGAAATGCTTGCCTAATTCTTTGCTATTTTGAACCTAAGGATAACAGAAACAAGATTTTTTAACTTAAATGCTTAAAGTAATTTGAAAAAACTTAAAATTTCTTGTCAGTATAAACTATATCTGCATGTTATAAAATGTTCTTAAGAGAATAATAAAAGGGTGTGTCTCACTTATAAGAAACTTAGAATGGGAAAGGAGATTTGTTTAGCAGTGAACATAGAAAAGATACACATCTTTATGAAAAGCCTCAAAACAGAATTTGGAAAAGTGATGGAGAATGTCTGAGTGAGCATGAAAGAACAGTGAAGCTGCCGTCACACTTGTGTGATGTAGGCTGTGGTCACGTGGAGGGTTTGAGGGTGCTTGTAACATAAACATGCAGATATGCGGGTGAGGCTGGCTGTATCATGACAGGACAGCTCCGCGCTATGCACACTTGTTGGCAATTTCATTTTGCTGAAAGCAGTATGTAGAAGCATAGCATGCTGATGATTTTACCTCTGGGACATTAAGGAAATTTTGAAAATCTTGAAAGTGATCTGTCATGGAATTCATAATGGTGAAGCACAGACGCCTGAGCATGGTCACACATTTACTCAGGGAAGCCTAACTTAAGGCTGGTGGCAGAACGAAGAACAAGAGGTTCCACTCATGGCGGTTTTACATGACATCTTGCAGGAAAGCAAAAGGGGAAGCACCTAGAGTTAAAAGCCATCATGGCGCCTCTGGGACCTCTGTGATCTCAGATCTTTAAAAAGATTGTCTGCACAGATTGTGAGCGGCAACCTTCACATGATAGTAAGTCTGAAAGGGGCCAGTGCTTTCAAGAAAAATGACAGCAGAGCCGAAGTCCAGATGGCGCTGAAGGTTGAAGAAAATGCCAAGGATATCTGGGAACAGATTCGGGGTGCCATAGAAAAGAAAGATTTGGCAAGTTATTTAGGGAGATTGTTAAAGTATTGATGACTGAAGAAAGGTTTTTTCCTTCTTTGTCAAGATTAATCTCAGCAGCAAAGAGTATAGTTGAAAGGAAAGGAAAGTGTAGGAGAGTGAAGAGGTGAGAGAAACCTGTTTATTTTAAGTAAGTCTGTTGCCGGGGTTAGGCGGACAGTATACCAGGTTATTGAAGGGCTGTAGGTCTGTGATCGTGGGGCTGGAGTTTGTTCTTGAAGAATCCTGTAAAATAGGAGAAAGTCTAGCTGACTGCAGTGATAAACACATTACATTTTTAAAAAAGGTGGCTTCTTAACAGTGCTTTAAAAGGCAGCAGAATTGGAGAAGAGCTTAGTGAATAGAGTACATTATGGTGTTCGGAAAAGGATTAATGTTGTGGGAGATTTGGTTTATTAACTAAAATAAGTAATTTTGAAACAACTTCATTTCCATCTTAGGGTGTAGGAGGTTAAGAGATCAGGAGAATATGATAGCTACAGCTTTCTGTGATGTCAGGCATTGAATAGTCCTTAATAGCTTTGTGAACGAAGATGACAGTTTTGTATATAAGGTGTGTTAGACTTAAAGACAGTGGTCATATGTGTTTTTTAAAATCACAGGTTCTGGGGTCTTTGTGACAGCTTACATGCATTTATGGGATACAAAATGATGTTATGATCTATGTGTATGTGGAACAATTAAATCAGGCTAATTAACATTATCCATTACTTTAGAGACGCGACTTGGATTTGTTTGTTTTTTTGTTTTTGGAGATAGGGTCTTGAAATGTAGTTCAGGCTGTCCTTGAACTCACTTTGTAGCCCTGGGTGACGTCAAATTCACAACCATCCTCCTGCCTTAGCCTCCTCAGTGCTGGAATTACAGGGGTGCATCACCACACCCAGAAATACTTAAAATTTTTGTGATGACATTTTCTTGGCAGTTTTAAATATAGAATGTACTATTATTAACTATAATCATGTTGTATAGTAAATCTCAAAAAATATATCCCGCTATTTACCTAGAATTTTCTATCCTTTGATCAACATTTCTCTTTCTCTCTCTTTTTTGATACTGGGGATCGAACTCATGACTTTGCGTTTGCCATGCAGGCACTTGCGCCACTGAGCTAACCCCCTGGCCCTCCCTGTCTTCTACCCAGCCTCTCACCACCACCATTCTATTTCCTATGGGTTTTGGGTATAAAAAACAGAAAGACTAGTTTGGTGAATGTAAGAGCTCAGCAGTACCACTGTTAACGCATGTAACTTGTCTTAATAGTAATGCAGAATATTGGAAGGATAAATAATAATTTGTTGTTAGCAGGAAGAGACTCCTATATTACATATATAAAGGTTTTTTTTTATTCAATATTGTTCAACACTTATTTTTTGGTCCATACTTTTAGTGTTTTTCAGATCTACAAATCATTAACATCTAGAGAATGCTAGCATATTAGATAGCAGAAATAGGATTTTAAAATCTGTATTTTCTTAAGCAGTAGCTGTGACTAACAAGATAAAATTTAACACAGATAGTGTAACTAGCCAAAGAAGTTCTTTTTTTGTTTTGGTTTTCTGAGACAGGATCTCATTATGTATATCTGGCTGGCTGGCTTTGCATTCACTGGCCCAGGCTGGCTTTGAACTGGTGGTGATCCTCCTACCTCTCAAGTGCTGGGATTGCAGGTGTGTATCACTACACCTGGCCTGTCTACTATTAATGGTCTGGAAAAAGCCATTCTCAGTAATAAGGTTTAGTTATCTGCAAATTCAGTTCAGTTCAATTCAGAATTTCTCACTATTGGTCTTAAAAAGTTGCACAATTAAAGTACATTTCCTTAAGTATGTGTTGCAAGTAGGATTCTAAACCATTCTGGGAATGGTAAGTAGAGAATAAAGAAGAAAATGAGAATGGTAGTTTCTGTAAGCCTCTTGATTAGATTTCCCTGTATGTGTGAGGCATAGAGGAGCAAGTTAAGCACATCATAAATCAAATCTAGAATGTGAGACATTATACAGGATTTTTGGCCTGAATTTTTAAAAATTCTTTATCACAGAAAGAACAACTTATGGAAAGTTCATTCTAGGTTAGAAAACAGTGAAGGGGTATGACATCCAAGTGCCACAAATGAACCTTGTTAGGTCTGAGTATGAAGAAAAACTACCAAAGGCATGTTGAGAACAGTTGGTTTATTTCAGTAGACATTAATAGCATTAAGATGCTGAGAGATGCTTGTTGAAGTCTTAGTGGAAAAGTGTTGTAGTGTGTATAACTTTAAATGGTTGGGGAAAAAAGCATATATATTTGTAGAGAGAAAAGAGATGTGACAAATCCTTAAATTGTGGAATCTAAGAAATTTACAGCATTGTATTTTAGAATATTTTTCATAACTTTGGGGAAATGCATCATTTCTGGACTCATTTAATCTTCAGTGTGAGAAGTAAAGCTCATGAAGAACAGTAAGCTGAACTAACAGAATTTAGGACTATACATTTCTGCAAGGAAAATACAGAAATAAAACATAGTGTCTATCTTACCTACATACTTGCATTTATTGTATATTGCATTTGTATACTGCAGATAATATAATTTTTCTACTTTCTGTTTGGAAGAATGATTACATTGGCTTATGAACATTTACTTTTGAAGTCCATTTGGATATAAATGAACTTGAAAAAATTTTTGTGGAGAATTTTTAAAGGAGTTTAAATACCTTGTGGTTTAATTTCCATATTAAAACCTCATTTGAACTAAGCTCAATCACCTACCTAGGGGAACATTTAAGGGGAAGTAATGAGTAAGTTTCACTTGTAAGAAACATACTTAAACTTTAAAAAGCATTCAGAGTGTGCTTAGCAGTTATCTTCTCACAAAAATTTGGCATGAGTTAGAACTTTTGAAAAACAAAAACTGAATAATGAGAAAAAACAAAACCTCAATAAAAAAACCTAATATCTTTATCCTCTGCTAATGTTAATTTCATATAAATTTGTTTTATAGCTTATATTCGTAAGTTTAAAATATGTTCTATCAAGTGGTTTCTTTGTGAACTACATTGTATATAGACGGATTCATTATTTGTTAAATCACAGTTATACATAAAAATTGCGTGACATTTTAGGCTTATTATGCAACTTACAACCTCAGGTTTCATAAACTGGTTCAGTTTTGGTAACTAGACATCTACCATTTGGTAAATGCTTGACATTTGAAGTAAAGTGAATTGTTTCATGGTTTGGTTCAGTTTGAATTCAAACCTATTAAGTTTAACCGTGAAGAGTTCAGAACACGTGTAAAGAGGCCTTTTAGCTCAAAGCTTTGTTGAGATGGGCCAGTGTGGCCCTTCCAAGGAGCAGGCTCTTGCATGTGGGTGTGTGCTTGGTGCACTTGCGCTGGCCTGTTGGAGTCATGTGTGTTTTCTTTTCTTCCTCTTCTCTGTTCTCTCCTGGCTATGCAGAGTATTTGGTTTGTGACTCTGGAGGACAACAGCTCTCCATAAGTGACGCTTTCATCAAAGGTAATTTTATCCACAGTTGTACAGGGGATGGTGTTTCTTGTTCCTGAGGGTATTCTGAGGTCCCAGCATAGTAATTGGCACAGAGTAGGTACTGAAAATATATTTGATTGTTTTAGTATCATAGGAACACCGCTTTGATATGTATAATGATATGTATAATGACTGAGAATGTTGAAAGATAAGAATGTAAACCTGAACTTGATTTGAGAATTCCCTGACCTGAAAAATAGTTGTTTGAAAGCATGCATTTATTTATTTATTTATTTATTTATTTAATTTATTTATTTATGAGACAGTGTCTCACTGTATATTCCAGGCTGGCCTCAAACTAATGGCAGTCTTCCTGCCTCAGCCTCCCAAGTGCTGGGATTACAGGAGTATGTCACCATGCCTGGTTGAAAGCTTTTAATTACAATTTCAATTTTATTTTTAAAGAATAGTTAATACTTTCTTACACTATGAATAAGTCCAAACTACATAGTGAGTCCAAGACCAGTCTGGACTCCATATTGAGATCCTGTCTCAAAATAAATTATCTGAATAGACTTTCCTCATTGTTTCCTGTTCAGAGATGAGATACCTGAGCAGAACCTTTGTGTTGAAAGCTCAGTGTCGGCACTGTTGTGTATTAATTCTGCAGGTGCTTATATTTACAATTTTCCATTTGTGATTTTGTGGGGGAAATAAAACACTTTCCTCTTTAAATATTACAACATGTGTTAAAGGACAGTGAAAAAAAAACAAAAGCCATTTTATTGCCTTTTATAAGCCATTTTTCACTTGAGTCCTAGTCTTTATGTAAATTTGCCCTTTTCAGTTCTGTTTTGGGGTTTTGGTGCTTATCAGTTGCTTCTCTTTTTTTTTTCATTTTCTCTTTTTGCAGTGCTGGGAATTGAGGTCAAACCTAGGTCCTTGCATAGGTTGGGGACATGCTCTATACCTCAGCCTCTGCTTCTGAATTTTTAATACATTTGTGTATGTACATATGTATTTCTGTATTATGTATTTTATGTATTTATTGTATATTATATGTCTTTGCCATTTTACACCAATAATTTATGTTGGCCAACTTAAAAAGTTTAAAAAGAGAAATTGTCAATTTGCAGTTGTGTGAATAGATAGTATACAGTGTGATGATGAACTAGTAACTTCTTCTTTTGTTCTTAGAATCCTTGTTTAATCGTCGAGTAGAGGAAAAGTCCAAAGAGCTGCCTTTCACGCCTTTGGGCTGGCATCACAACAATCTGGAGCTCCTGCGGGAGGAGAATGGGGAGAAGCAAGCCATGGAGAGGCTGCTGTAAGGCAGAGCGCTTTCTAATTTTAATTTTCTAGTTTTATTACCTTCAACGACTTAGGCAAGTGCATAGTTCCCTATGTAAAATAAAATAGAACTTACTTAGGATATAAAACATAATCTTATTTCTGGTGAAGTCTCTATAAAAAAGAAGAGCCCCAAACTGTTTGTCCACATTTATGTCTCAAAATTCTATTTCAGCAAATTAATGGAGACATCTTAATTAACTGTATTTACAGACTTCATTTACTGTATGCACAAAAACAATTAAGGTGCTTCTCCCAAACCCCATTAAGATGCAGATTCAGAAAAGAATGAGATCTTATTTGTGAGTCTTAATTAATATACTTATTTCTTTGTGGACTGCTTTTTGTGTTTTCAAAAATTGTGTCTAGAAGTACTGACTGTTGAAACATCTTTTTGTGACATTTTGTAGGTCAGCTAATCATAGTCACATGATGGCACTTCTTCAGCAGTTGCTCCATAATGACTCATTGTCACCCTCTTGGAGGGACATCATTGTGTCGCTGGTCTGCCAGGTTGTTCAGACAGTCCGACCTGATGTCAAGAACCAGGATGATGACATGGATATCCGTCAGTTTGTCCACATCAAAAAGGTGAGCTCTCCTAATGCTCCATAAATTTGAGAATCATGAGGCTGGCCGGATGGCAGTTTGTCTCTTACTAAGTAATCTAAAAAGAAAGTCATCACTGCGAGGATTGCTGGTGATGAGTGGGTGTTTTGTTCTCTGCTCCATTAGCAGTGCACTTGGGGGATGTGGGAGCCACTCGGAAGTGAGAAGTGGGTGGAAGGGTTGAGTTGCATGGAGGATGAGGTGGGAACCCAAGCAAGTATAGTTCTTTTCTTTCTCACTTCTTCTTGACTGACACACTGGTTCTGAAAAAGTGTGTTCTTGCCAATCAGTGGCTCATTGCTTTAATTCAACAGTAATAGAGTTCTGTGTATATTTGTCACTACAGCTAAAACAACACTAGTTTTTAATCGCTGTAGACACCAGTTTATTCAGCCACTGAGTACTTTAGAGTCAAATAGTACATTAGAGAATAGGGATTGGGAAGCAGACCATTAGGCAGAGATGCTATTAGTCACCAACTAAAAGGAATAAATATATCCTGGAACTTTGTGTCCTCATTAGATCATATAATAGTTAAAATACAACATGTAAAGGAATAAGAGCATCCACCTGAGTGGATTTTAAGGATTTATCACTGAATTTGTTTTCTTAATTACTCCATTAGATTCCTGGTGGAAAGAAATTTGATTCGGTGGTTGTCAATGGCTTTGTTTGTACGAAGAACGTTGCACATAAAAAGGTAACGTGATTCAGTTCAACAGTGAAGTAAAGCAGGTACTTGTGAGCTAGGCTGACAAGTTGGTATACCTTAATAGGCAAATAGGCATCAAGGGCAACTAGCAGGTGACATTTTGGAGGTTGATAGAGGGTCTCTTGGAGCTGATGTTGAATGGATTGTAATTTGCATAGTGAGAATTCATCAGACAGAAGGGAGGAGGAAGGCTAGGCTTCCAGAGCAAGAGTGTTAGAGTATTGGTGTATTCTCTTCAGGTCTTGCCACTATCTCAGGAGATGTGGTTCTTCGGGAGTCTTTCAGGAGGCTTAGCATTATAAAACTGTTCTCCATTCTACGCTGAGCTATAGAACTTCTGTTGTTATCTGTCATCCTTCTCACCTGTGCTCTCTCTCCCTGAGTCCTGAAGCTTTTCTTGCACCAGCACAGAGTTGGAGTAAAATAACCTTGGGGATTAAGTAGTCTCTGAGGTCCTCAGATGTCAGGTGGGCTGGGCGACGGCAGATGAGGCTGGAGGAAGCAGGCAAGGGCATTTTGTCCCAGTAATGGGCTGAAACTTTGCTTGGCAGGCCTCTAACTCTCAGAGGTTGGCACAGATAGTGTGGATCGCCCATGGATCTAGTTAAGTGTGTTGCTGCCTGAGCTCAACGTCTTAGAAGTTCTGCTTCATCAAGGCTGGGAGAGTGGGAGTGTCTGGAGGCTGCGGAGGAAGTGGTGGTGAGAATTAAAGTGGGAACTCCAGTGCTACGTGCATGTAGGAAATAGTGCAGCTAAACCCGTTAGTACATGCAGCTGTATCTTGTGGTGAAAAATGAACAGGTACAACCAGAAACATGGAGGAGATGCAGCTCAGCAGCATGGCACCTGCCTGTGAAGTGTAAGGTTATTTCGCAGTACAAAACAAAAACAAAACAAAGAAACATAGGCCCTCTAAATGTTTCCAGAGTCGTTTGTTGGTGCTCACATTTTAATACTGAGTAGCAGTATTTTCAGACCTTGCTGTGCTCCAGAGTTACCTAAGTTTCTTACTAAAATAGAGATATCCTGGCCTCACTTCTGGAGATACTGATTTTCTTTCAGTGAGAGCCGAGGGAGAGTCCTGCCTTGAGCAAGTAGACTGATGAACTGTAATCATGTTTTCATTCTTTTCTAAGTGGAGAGTAATACAGTTGGCCCACGGTAACCACAGGGAATTGGTACCAGGTCCTTAGTGATACTGAGATGTGAGGGTGCTCAAGCCCCCTCACTAAAACGGTGCAGGCTTTGCATATAAACTGTGTCTACTCTCCTGGTTACTTCACATTATTTCTAGGTTTCTTACAAGAGTATAGTGTAAATGCTGGTTAGTAGTCATGTTTAGGAAATGATGACGAGACAAAATCTGCATATTTAGTACAGGCACAGTTTTTTTCCCTCCACATACGTTCTGTCTATGCTGGGTTGAACCCATGGATTGAAGCCACAGATGTGGAACTTATGAATACAGAGGGCTGATTGTAAGGAATTATGCCTCCACAAAATTATTAGTGACCACAGATGCATAAAAGTGTGCTTGGATTCAGTATTATTTCACAGCAGGCTCTCGTGGCTTTCCTCCTGAGAGCCCCCCTGTTTCCTGCAAAGCCTACTTTTATCTTGCTTTTTCCTCTTTTACTCAGCCCAGACTTGCTCTGCAGAGCCAGTTTCTCCCTCACTGTTCACTTTTACTTTTTAAAATAAACTTTGCCACTGGTGTGGGGAGCAGAATTGCATAGCAGTAGCCCCAGATTGGCCAATATTTCATTAATAGTCTTTTTTAAAAAATGTATTAGCACACTTGCAGTTCAGGGAGTTTGCAGTCATCTTGGGGAGTGGTTCTGTGTTCACACTATAGTGTGTGTTTTACTTCATCCCTTTATCTTTCTGTCCCCCTCTGCCTTCCTCTTTCAGTTCCCCCTCACCAGTTTCATACTTTTTCGTGTTATTTTTCTGTTCTTTTTTTTGGTACCAGGAATTGAACTCAGGACCTTGTGCTTGCTGGGCAGGCACTTGTGCCGCTGAGCTATATCTCCAGCTCTCTAAGCCTGTAATTTCTTTCTTTTTTTTTTTTTATTTTTGGTACTGGGTATTGAACTTGTGACCTCACACTTACCACAGGTGCTTATGCCACTGAGCTAAATCCCCAGCCCTGTGTTATTTTTCTTGGCTCATGTTATGTCTATAAGGCTTACATTGATTAGAATCGTTAGAATCCTGTGCATTGGCACATCTTTGTTTTTCTCATTTCATTAATAGCCTTATTAAAACAAGATTACTCTTTAAAGTTGTATTTTAAACTTAATTAAGTGATGTTTAATTTTAAGCCAGATTAAGATAAACATATTATATTTTTCACAGGAACTACAGAAAGCCACATGTGGGTATGGTAGAAAAATGCGCATGAGTGACTGACTTGCCCTCCAATCATATTTAAAGATAGCCTTAAATTTGCAATGGCTAAAAGACCCTAGTGGGTGCCTGCTGTCAGCTGTTCGGCGCAGTGTACAGTGTGTGAGGGAGGTCAGTCTGATGCCTGCCTGATTGCAGGTTGCAGGCTATGGTGCCTACAGATGTTAGTTGCATGTTTGGGACACTTGAGACTCTAATTTTGGAGATGGTTTAAAATTTGCTTTTTAATTTTATGTCACCCAGTTGAACTTGCCAGCTGAAATGATTATTTGAAACTGTAAACTATTAGGAGTATGTTCAGAAGGCAGTTTAATTCTTTTTTTCCTCTTCTGCCCCATTTGGAAGTTCATCCTCTTACTGGTTTGTTCTGGAGGCATTTCAGTTATTTTGTTTTTCATCTACCTCTCTTGAAACAAAATTTGTTTTGCTTTGTTTTTTTGAGAAAGAGTCTTGCTATAGTTCAGGCCAACTTGAACTCACTATGTAGCCCAGGCTGTCCTTGAACTCGAAGCAATCTGTCTGCCTCAGCCTCCCAGGGCTGGGATTATAGGCATATACTGCCACACCTGGCCTACTTGAATTTTTTTTTTTTTTGATAGCAAACAATAGTTTGTCCTTGAGAGAGTGCCAGTATGTGTTTTACAGATTGAGTCCTTATTTGTAGCTTTTTATGAGCAGAAAAAGGGGGGCAGTTTGTAGGTAAAAAGCATTCACATAGACAAGTAGTGGTTTTTCTCAAACATTATGAATATCTAACCAATATCTAACTGTAAATAAAGAATAATATGTACATAAACTGTTCAAACAGTACCATGACTTTACAATCTTTAAAATTTTTGTTAGTGCATCTGTTTAGTGCATAATCTTTATATTGTTTGTGGGTAGTCAGTACATGTGTGTAACACATCTTAACTCCTGTTTTTCATTCCTTTCCTCTCCTTTCCATCTCTTGAATGGAAATGTGCTGTCAGAGTTCTATCTTGGAGTAGCCTGTTTGTAAGCCCCATATAATAATGTCTTATAATAAATGAAGTTTGATAAAAGTTAAAGAGATAGAGGAATAGATTTGACTAAGTACAAGACACATTTTAAAAGAATTTTGCTTTGGTCTGAACAAATTATTTGGAAAAAAAAAGAACTCAAAAATACTAAAGGACAGTATATTAACACTGAAAAAATGATGTTCTTTAAATTAGTGGTAATTAGGAACAGTAGGAATTTAAAGTTATGATCAAAAGAAGTCTGAATTACAAACCTTTAGCAGCATTAACTGTTCATTTTGTTGCAGATGAATTCTTGTATTAAAAACCCCAAAATTCTTCTGTTGAAGTGTTCCATCGAGTATCTCTACAGAGAAGAAACGAAGTTCACTTGCATTGATCCTATTGTGCTTCAGGTACTGTTTGTTACTCAAGAATTTTGAGGGATGTAGTTTTTTTTTTGTGGGGAGATGTAGGTTTTTAAAATTAATTTTATTGGTATACGTTAGCTATCCATCATGATCACATTCGTCTTAGGGAGTCTGTGCCTGAACGTGGTGAGTCTTGATTCTTTTAATGCCTCATTCCCCTCAATCCCTCTTCCCCTCCTTGTTTACGAAAGCTTTGTTTTCATATTTTCTTTCTATTCTTTTTTTTTTTTTTTCTGCGTTTGGAGGGATATGTTTTACTATGATACTTGCTGTCTTTTAATTATTTTTAAAGGAAACTTCTTACTCATGTTGTTTTTAAAAATTCATTGTAAAAAATAATTGTATTATTTAGAGCTAGCTTACCCAACCCGCTACCCTCGTTTTTAAAGTTTGAGATTGCTAAAGGGAACTCAGGACTACATCAAACAGAAAAGTGAAACCCAAAGGTTGGTTTCCCTTTCCCACTTGGGCCATTGATTTCCTGGGAAAATTTTTGGAACTTTTCAGGTCTTGCTGTAGTCTTCATTTGATACTATTGTCTGTTCTGTTAAACATTTCTGGAATACATTGAATTTGTATATAGTTGGCAAGAAGAGGAATGTCACATGCAAATGCTGCTGGCTTCTGTGTGTTTTCCTAAGCAAGGGGGCTCAGAATAGCTGCAGTAAGATTATAGTCCTCATTTGGAAATGAAAAGTGCCTAATCTCAGCTGTTGTACAGGCAAGAGTCTTTTCGCTCTGTTTTGTTGTTGTTGTTTTTTAAGACAGGGTGTTATTTTATGGTTCAAGCAGCCTTTAACTCACTATGTAGCCCAGGCTGGCTTAGAACTCGGTAAGATCCTCCTGCCTTGGCCTCCTGAGAAGGTAAATGTGAGCACCTGCCTGCAGGTTCTCTCCCCAGGGAGGCACCCCTGGACCCTGTGTGTTTGTTGGTAGCTTTAACTGCGCAGGGCTCCATGCCCAGGTGTATGGTTGTAGTCTGTTGTATGCCTTTTAAATTTCCTTCGATGCAGCCTCTTTGCTGTCTGGCTGTCTGGGCTGTCCAGGTTCTCTTCTGCTCAAGTGCTGGTGTTGTGCATATGAAGTTGGCTAGGTTTTAAGTTTTTTGCCTTTTTTTTTTTTTTTTTTTTCCAGAAAAGGTGTTAATTTAATGTGTGGTCATTCAAAATGGGAAGTTTTCAGCAATGTAAATACCATATTGCAGGAGAAATTTATACCCAGTTACAGAAACCTTTAGGAAAAGCTTACTTGAAAATTCAAGGTAATCAACATCTTCCTAATCATGTTTGTTCTGAATTCATAGATACTAGTAAGCAAAACTGAGCAGTGGTCCAAGGTGTAGTGCGTTTGGAAATTGTGCTCCAATCTCGAGCCTGTTGCCTGGGTCTCACTCAGTGTTTTTTGGAATCAGCTGATGTTACCAGTAAACATGTGGCTAGACTTAGTTGTAGTTTGACTGCTATGATTTTTTTTCAGCAGAGAACTTGAAAGAGAGGAATTGATTAGTGCTGTTATGGGATGGAAGGAACTGCTGGTGAGTGTTCTTGGTGCTGAAAGTCAGGTGCATGGCTGCTCACTTGTGTCTCGTGCACTGGACTCCGCTTCCATCTCCGTGCTGGGGCTTTTCTATCTCACAGAAGATTTCCACAGAGGCCCTTTCCAGGATTAGATCATTGATCGTGGCTGCATGCTGGTTGTAGAGATGATAAAATGAAGTAGGGTAATTGAAATCTACAGGTACTACTGTGTTGTTATTTTTTTTTTTTTTTTTTATTTAAGAGGAAAAAGAGAAAAACACAAAACAAACCAAAGCGGCGTAAGGGTACACGCAATACAGAACTACAAACAAAACAAAACAAAACAAAAAAACATAACAGTAAGAAATCACCTGCTAGTAGATTACACACTATCTTCTTGAAAATAGTTCCTCAAATCACAGTATCAAAGAACACAAGGTGGACATTCAAACAGGGAGTCCGCAAACAGCTGTGTTTAATGTTCCAAAAACATTGATATAGTCAGCTATTTAACACCCCCAAACACACTTGCTGTTATATCCGTTAGAGCTCTTTTTCTTTTTTTTTTCCCTCTCTTTTTTACAACAAAACCCACACATCCTGGATTTTATTACTCCTTAGTGCTCATTACTTTCTTTGGGGGGAGGAAAGAATACAGTCAAATATGGCAAAACAAAGCTGTCAGTCAATACCAAGGGTAGACATAGCACATGGTGCAGAACAGAGTACAAGTTTATCAACAATAATTATCAACGTTGTCCCCTGTTTCCTTAAAAAGAATTGTCTATCTCAACAGATATCATAAAGTTGGACAAAACAGTAGAGAACAAGACCAATACAACTTAGGCATTGTAAACATTACAAGACTTCCAAAGAATACAATAGTCAAACCAGAATGGGTATCTTAGTGAATCTTATTGTCTTCAAAGTAGGTGCCTATGTCTTCAAACTTGATACTATCATATAGAATGGAACAGAGTCTAATCAGTCAAAACAAGATCATGGGAGTACTACAGGACTTCAAAACAAGTTAATAGGAAATCGAAAAGAGTTACTATTTATATATCCTAATTTTTTTGAATTTTTTCTTTAATTAAGACAAACATAAGAAATGACTAAATAATTTTTTTTTGAAACAATAAGGGGGAGATTGAGATAAAACAGGACATAACAATATAACAATAGAGGTCACAGCATGACTGTTTCAACAACCTAGTACTTCACCACCTTATAACCTGACTTAATAGTAGTTACCATAGTGTCTTTTTCCTTGAAATATTTGGATAAAACTTCATATACTCTAGCTTCAAATATTTTCATATCAAGAAGCCCAGAATAAAGCCTTTCTAATTAATGAGTGAAAACTTTATAAGGCTTCAAGGCCACCTAATGGGGAATCATGATTACCACATATTTTTATATATTTGAATCATTATTTACATTAGGGAAACTATTCGGTATTCACACATGCGAGATTGATTTATTTCACTAATGAGTATGGTCTCAAGCTGCGCCCATTTATTGATAAATATCTCAATGTGATCCTTCTTTATAGCTGAATAATACTCCATTGTATAGAAATACCACAACTTTTTTATCCATTCCTCAGTTGATGGACACTTGGGTTGTTTCCAAGATCTGGCGATTACAAATTGTGCTGCTATAAACATAGGTGCACATATATCACTGTGGTATGATGCTTTCAGTTCTTCTGGGAATATGCCTAGAAGTGGAATAGCTGGAATAAATGGGATTTCCAGTCCCAACTTTTTGAGAAATCTCCAGACAGATCTCCACAAAGGCTGTACCAGTCTACACTCCCACCAGCAGTGCAGGAGAGTTCCTTTTTCCCCACAGCCTCTCCAGCATTTGTTGTCGGTTTTCTTGATCCTGGCCATTCTTTCAGGAGTGAGATGGTATCTCAGTGTGGTTTTAATTTGCATTTCTCTAATGACCAATGATGATGAGCATTTTTTCATGTATTTATTTGCCATTTGCATTTCTTCATCTGAGAATTGCATATTCATCTCAGATGCCCATTTTTGGATTGGATCTTTGAATTTTGGAGGTCTGAGTTTCTTTAATTCTTTATATGTTTTAGACAAGAGGCCCTTGTCTGAGAGAGAGTTCACTAAAATCTTTTCCCAGTTTGTGGGTTTTCTTTTCACTATGCTGGAGATTTCTTTTGACATGCAGAAACTTTTTAATAAGAAGTGGTCCCATTTATTGATTCTGGGAAGTATTTCCCGTGCGGTTTGAGTCCTGTTCATGAATTCTTTACCTACTCCTATGTCTCCAAGGTTTCTACCTAATTTGTCTTCCAATAGATTTAGTGTTTCTGTTTTAATATTCAGATCTTTGACCCATTTAGATTTTAATTTAGTACATGGTGATAGACATGGGTCTAGCTTTAGTTTTCGGCAAATGGAGAGCCAGTTTTTCCAGCACCATTTATTAAAGAGACTGTCGTTCTTCCAGTGAACCTGCTTGGCTCCTTTATCAAAAATAAGGTGGTTGAGTGTGTTCGTAGTTGTGGTTGTATCTTCTAATCTATTCCACTGATCTTCGGCTCTGTTTTGATTCCAATACCATGTTGATTTTACTACTGTTGCTTTGTAGTATAACTTCAAGTCAGGGATTGTGATGCCTCCTGCTTTGTCTTTGCTGCTTAGAATTGCCTTTGCGATTCTAGGTCTCTTCTGGTTCCAGATGAAATTTAGGAGTGATTTCTCTAGATCTATAAGGTATGTTGATGGTATTTCTATTGGGATTGCATTGAATCTGTATAACAGTTTTGGGAGAATGGCCATTTTCACAATGTTTGTTCTTCCTATCCATGAGCAAGGGATGTCTTTCCATTTTCTGAGATCATCTTCAATTTCCTTTTTCAGTGTATTATAATTTTCACTGTATAAGTCTTTCACTTCTTTCATAAGAGTAATTCCTAAATATTTCATTTTTTTGCTTGCTAATGTGAATAGTCCAGTTTCTCTTATTTCCCTCTCTGTAATTTTGTTGTTCGTGTATAGGAATGCTATTGATTTCTGAGTATTGATTTTGTATCCAGCCACATTCCTGAATTTATTTATTGTATCTAAGAGTATTTCAATGGAGTTTAGGGGGTCTTCTATGTAGAGTATCATGTCATCTGCAAACAGTGATAATTTAACTTCTTCTTTTCCTATCTTTACCCCTTTTATTTCTCTTTCTTGCCTAATTGCTCTGGCTAGTACTTCCAGTACTATATTAAATAGGAATGGCGATAAAGGACATCCTTGTCTTGTACCCGATTTTAAAGTAAAGGCTTTTAATTTTTGGCCATTTAGTATGATGCTGGCTGTTGGTTTGTCATAAATGGCCTTTATTATATTGAGGTAAAGACCATTTATTCCAATTTTCTGTAAAGTTCTTATCATGAATAAGTGTTGGACCTTATCGAAGGCTTTTTCTGCATCTATAGAAATGATCATGTGATTCTTATTTTTGGCTTTATTGATATGGTGGATTACATTTATTGATTTGCGTATGTTGAACCATCCTTGCATTCCTGGGATGAATCCCACTTGGTCATGGTGTATAATCTTCTTGATGATTTGCTGGATCCTATTTGCCAATATTTTATTGAGGATTTTTGCATCTGTGTTCATTAGGGAGATCGGTCTATAGTTCTCTTTTATAGTTGGGTGTTTCTCAGGTTTTGGTACTAGAGTAATATTTGCTTCCAGGAATGACTTAGGAAGGATTGCTTCCCTTTCAATTTCATTGAATAGTTTGAGGAGTGTCGGCATTAGGTCTTCTTTATATTTCTTGTAGAATTCTGCAGTGAATCCATCTGGGCCTGGGCTCTTCTTGGTGGGCAAGGACCCAATTACATTTTCAATTTCATTTGCAGAGATTGGGTTATTCAACAGTTTTATATCCTCTTGATCTAGCTTTGGTACTTCATATGCTTCTAAGAATCTGTCTATTTCTTCTGTGTTATCAAACTTTTGAGAGTAGAGGTTTTCGAAATAGGTGTTGATGATCCTCTGTATTTCTATTGGGTCTGTAGTGATTTCTCCTTTTTCATTTCTTATTGCATGAATTTGAGCTTTTTCTTTCCTTTTTTTAATAAGGTTGGCTAGGGGCTTATCGATTTTATTTATTCTTTCAAAGAACCAACTCTTTGATTCGTTGATTCTTTGGATTGTTTTCTTAGTCTCTATTGCATTGATTTCTGCTCTGATTTTTATAATTTCCTCTCTTCTTTTGGCTTTGGGCTTGACTTGCTCTTCTTTTTCTAGCTGTTTGAGGTGTAGCATCAAGTTATTTATTTGTATTCGTTCTGTTTTCCTGATGTGGGAACTCAGTGCAATAAATTTTCCTCTCAGAACGGCTTTCATTGCATCCCACAGATTGCGGTAAGTTGTATCTGTATTTGTATTTGCTTGTAGGTATTGTTTAATTTCTTCTTTAATTTCTTCTGTGACCCACTGATTACTCAAGAGTGTGTTATTTAGTTTCCATGTGTTTGCGGAATTTTTGCAGTATCCTTTGTCATTAATTTCTAATTTCAGAGCGCTATGATCCGATAATATGCAAGGGATGATTTCAACTCTTTTGCATTTGCTTAAATATGTTCTGTGAGCTAATATATGGTCTATTTTAGAAAATGATCCATGTACTGCTGAGAAGAATGTGTATTCTGATGTTGTTGGGTGGAACATTCTGTATATGTCTATCAAACCCATTTGTTCACAGGTGTGATTCAGTTCTGTTATTTCTTTGCTCATTTTCTGTCTGGTTGATCTGTCCCTTGGTGTCAGTGGTGTATTAAGGTCTCCTGTTACAATTGTGTTACTGATAATTTGAGTTTTCATTTCTGTTAATAATTGTTTTATATAACTGGGTGCTCTGGAGTTTGGTGCGTATATATTTAAGATAGTTATCTCTTCCTCTTGGAGTTTTCCCCTTACGAGTATGTAGTGACCTTCTTTGTCCTTTATGGTCATTGTTGGTTTAAAGTTCACGTTGTCTGCAAACAGAATGGCTACTCCTGCCTTTTTTTGGATTCCTGCTGCATGAAGAATTGTTTTCCATCCTTTGACTTTCAGTCTGTGAGTATCTTTCTGGGTTAGATGGGTTTCCTGTAAACAGCATATGGTTGGATTTTGTTTCTTGATCCATTCTGCTAGTCTGTTTCTTTTGATTGGTGCATTGAGACCATTTACATTAATGGTTATTACTGTTAAATGCTGGTTAATTGTAGGAATGTTATCTCTCTGCTGTTGCATCTTTATCTTTCTGTTCTGTTTAATTATTTGCTTTGCTTAGTGCTTTTTTCCTTTGTGTATCTAAACTGTCTTTCAATATTTTTTGCAGGGTTGGTTTGGTGTTCATGAAGTTCTTCAGCTGTTCTTTGTCATGGAAGTATCGTATTGCACCATCTATTTTGAATGATAGTTTTGCAGGATATATCAGTCTTGGTTGGAAATCATTTTGCTTTAGGATCTGGAATACTTCACTCCATGCTCTTCTTGACTTTATCGTTTGTGCTGAGAAGTCTGCTGTGATTCTGATAGGTTTTCCTTTATAAGTGATCTGTCTTTTCTCTCTGACAGCTTTTAATAATCTATTCTTGTGTTGGATTTCTGGGATGGTGATTATTATATGTCTGGGTGTAGTTTTATTTTGGTTATGACTGTTTGGAGTTCTATATGCTTCACTGATCCTGATGTCAGTTTCTGATCTCATGCTTGGGAAATTTTCAGCTATTACTTCTCTAAATATCCTCCTGACATCCTTCATGTTGTCTCCCTCTCTTTCATTAATCCCTATCATTCTTATGTTATTCTTCTTTGCATCGTCTTGCAGTTGTTGAATTGTTGTTTCCTGATTCCTTGTTATTTTCAAAAGATCTTTCCTTTCCTGTTCACTAGCTGCAATCCTGTCTTCAAGGTCTGAAATTCTATCTTCACTTTCATTAAGGCGGTTTTTACAACTTTCAGTGGAGTTTTTTATTTCCTGTATATCTCTGTGCATCTGCATTATGTATTCTGTTTGTTTCTTATATTGCTCGTCTAGGGATTCTATCTTTTTGTTTAGTTCCTCCAATTTTTTAACTGTGTTTTCTTTAGATATATTTAGAATCTCTTTCATTTCTTTTATCATTTCTTCTTTTATCTGGGAGATTATTTCGAGTTTGAATTTCTTTAAAGCTTCCTGGAGTTGCTTGTCAATTTCAGTGGCTATTGTGTCCGATATATGAGGTGGATGGGATATATTTTCTTCTATATACATCGCTCCTAGGGTTTCTTGAGATGGGCTGGAGGTTTGAGGTTGTAATTTGGTCTTTCGTTTTGTCATTTTCCTATATTTCTGTGTTTCAAGTGTTATTTGAAAGCTTCCTCAGGATCTGTTGAAAATCCCCTTCTATGTTTGGAGCTACTGAGACTCTGGCGCCGCGCTACCCCAAGCCATTGGGCCTACAGAACCAGTGGCCCTCCTCTGCCTGCTCAGAACTCCGCAGTTCCAGACAAGCTGGGCCTCAGGGACACTGTGCGCCCACCTGCCCCTTGGAAGCTCCACAGTTCTTCAATCGCAGCCGGGTTAGGGTACTCACCACAGGCCGCAGTGCTTCAGGAACCTGTGGACCCTCCCTGGTTGCAGAGATATCCACAGTCCTCCAGACACATGGAGAGGCCGATGCAGGCACCACAAATATGCCCAGCTCCCCCTCTGCAGTCCAATGGCCAGGCGCGGCAGCTAAACAGGCTGGGCTAGGCTGATAGTGTGGGCCCGCCCACCCGTCGGTAGCTTAGCAATTCTCCAAGTGTAACTGGAATGGGGAGGCTGATGTGGAAGCCTCAAACCCACCTTTCCCCTTCACTGCACCTGGAAGCCTGGGGGAACTCCAGCAGTCTGGGCACAGATATCCAGAGTCCTCCAGACACTCAGAGAGGCCGCTGAGGGCACCCCAGATCTGCCCAGCTCCTCCTCTGCAGACCTATGGCCAGGCGCGGCAGCTAAACAGGCTGGGCTAGGCTGGTAGTGTGGGCCAGCCCACCTATCGGGAGCTGAGCAGGTCTCCAAGTGAAACCGGAATGGGGAGGCTGATGTGGAAGCCTCAAACCCACCTCTCTCCTTCACTGCACCTGGAAGCCTGGGGGAACTCCAGCAGTCTGGGCGCAGATATCCAGAGTCCTCCAGACACGCAGAGAGGCCGGTGAGGGCACCCCAGATCTGCCCAGCTCCTCCTCTGCAGACCTATGGCCAGGCGCGGCAGCTAAACAGGCTGGGCTAGGCTGGTAGTGTGGGCCAGCCCACCTATCGGGAGCTGAGCAGGTCTCCAAGTGAAGCCGGAATGGGGAGGCTGATGTGGAAGCCTCAAACCCACCTCTCTCCTTCCCTGCACCTGGAAGCCTGGGGGAACTCCAGCAGTCTGGGCGCAGATATCCAGAGTCCTCCAGACACGCAGAGAGGCCGGTGAGGGCACCCCAGATCTGCCCAGCTCCTCCTCTGCAGACCTGTCTACTGTGTTGTTATTTAAACATCCACTTTATTGTTCCTCATTTCCAAGTGTAGCTTGCAATCAGCTTACCAAAATAAAGTCTTTTCATGGTAGAGAAGTGTGTTGTGGGCAGATACATAGCTAAGAATCAGCTTAGGTAATATAAAGCATCTCTTTCATCGGTGCCTTTATGCATAATTTTATGGTGTCTTCAACCCCTGCTCTAGTATAAACTTTTTGAATTGAAAAAAGATTCCAGTGCTCGCTTCGGCAGCATGTATACTAAAATTGGAATGATAAGAGAAAACAGCATGGCCCTTCTGCAAGGATGTCACGCAAATTCGTGACATGTTAAAAAAAAAAAGATCTCAAGAGTTTCAGCTGATTTTTTTTCTTTCTTTTTCCTTATCTTTCCCTTTCTTTTCCTCCCTCCTACCCTCTTTCTGTTTCCCTCCTTTCCTCTCCTCGTTCTCCATCCTCTCCAGGTGGGATCACTTTGGAGAATTGGAAAGGTAGATGGTGAGGAAAAAAGAGAGTGAGGAACAAAGGGGCAGGGAGCTCTACTCTGTGCTCCTGGCTCACCTCCTGTATTCCTGCCTGGCCGATCGTGGGCCTGGGTGTCTTCTTAATACAATAAGGTGTTTCACAGATAGGGATCGTAGTTAATTGGAATTAGAAGTGAGAAGAAATTTATTTGCCATTCATATCCTAGAGGCAGAAATTTTTAAAAAGGGCTAATTATGCTTTATTGGAACTATACAGATAAAAACATTTTTTAATGCTGTCAAGTTGTAACCGAGTCAGCAGGGTAGAAAGTAGTACATTTCAAGGGGAAAATTCCATTTTGTTAATAAGGTAAAGAATTTGAAGCTGTGAAGTTTGTCTCAGGAAAGCAGGCAAAAAGCAGAAGAAATATACAGGCAACTGGTCATGCTCATTGCAGGAATGAGCTCACGTGTTGCAAAGGGCCGGCATAATACAGCCTTGCTCAGAAAATACTGCTGGCACATGGAGCAGGAGCGACAGATGTACCCATTTTCAGGTGTTTCTCATCTGGAGCCAAGACGTTTTATAAAATAGTTAACACATTGAATTCTTTTAACTCTGGTTATTATGTAAAATATTCACTTGCTTTGCAAGCAAACGTTAGTCATGAAGTTATGTTGAGCATTATGTATTAGATTGATAGCTGTTAGAGGCAGAGTATGATTGGTGGGAAGTTTGGGACTAGGAAGTAGCTGAAATCGCGTAAGTTGAAGAGCTAATTTTTCTAGTACCCAGAAGAGATGCTCTTGTTTGTTTTAAAATGGGAAAGAGAATTCATAACCATATGAAAAATACAAAAATTGCTTTCATTTTGGGGGCTATGAGGTTAGGGTTATTGGTTGCTTAATGTAGTTTTTAACTTCTGAGAGCTAGCTAATTGGAAGCTTGGTTTCTGTTTGTTTATTTTTGAGACAGTGTCTTGCCATGTAGTTCAGGCTGACCTTGAACTCACTGCATAGCCTCAAACTCAGTGATTTTTCTGCCTCAGCCTCCCAAGTGCTGGGATTACAGGTGTGTGCCACCCTGCCCAGTGGAAGTTTGGTTTTTATAATACACACTATTTTTTTTTTTTTTTTTTGTGGTACTGGGGATCCAACTCACGACTTCATGCTTGCTAGGCAGGTGCTTATGCCACTGAGCTAAATCCCTGGCCCCAATATACACTATTTAAGAAGTGAAATTCTTTCAAAGTAAAATTAGTTGAAGAATGGAGTTACTCCTGAAATTTTTCAGAAAAATTGGTAGTTTAGGATGGTGAATGGAATTCTTGGTTGTATTTTACTTAATTTTGTGTCAGACTTATTTGTGAATATATCACTTAGGCTAAGTGATCATTTATATTAATGTTCAAGCTGTCCTGATATTTTACTATGTCCAATATTTTTGATTTATCTGACTTAGGAAAGGGAATTCCTGAAGAATTATGTTCAACGAATAGTTGATGTTCGACCCACATTGGTTCTGGTTGAGAAAACAGTGTCTCGGATTGCCCAGGATATGTTGCTGGAGCATGGCATCACGTTGGTCATTAATGTGAAGTCCGTGAGTGTTCTTATTTGTGTATCACTTTAAAAAGCATAGCTTCTAGATTCAGGGCATATGCATATATGGTAGACACACAGGCATTTTTATTTCTCTGTGTATATATTTAAAGTGGGGCGAAAGGCGTGGTAGCTATTTTATTATCAAGACTGGAGAACCTCAGGTTGAGTCTCGAAAGTGTTGGATGCTTACATAATGCTTATTATAGCTGTCTGTAAGACTAATGCTGGGCTAGAGACTATGTAATCAGCAGGTGTTCGTTGGTTCTTTGTTTTGTTGAGGAATTTTACAAGCAGAAAAATTTTCTGCCCTTGAAAAGCCTGCTCTCTGTGGAATTAAGGCTAATTCTAGGAATTTTTCTTCCCATAGAATTTTGATAATACACGATGCTCAAATGACTTTTGGTAATATTAGTATGTCTATGGCTTTATTTTAGTGATCATGTATTGATACTGATTACTTAACTGTCAACTTATCTAAAAAGACTTAAAATTTATCATATAATTACTAAAGCTAAGAAAATCATTTATTTTATTTTGTCTTTACGTTTTTAGGTTAAATTTAGTAAGATTTTTATTTTGTAATTTATTTGCCTTTGCTGTAGCAAGTTTTAGAACGAATCAGTCGAATGACCCAAGGTGACTTAGTGATGTCCATGGACCAGCTGCTCACAAAACCACACCTGGGCACTTGTCACAAGTTTTATATGCAGATATTTCAGCTGCCAAATGGTGAGTATTCTTAGCATGGATTCATTTGCAATTGGGGAATCTTAGGAAGTGATGTAACATCTTAGTTCTGTAATGTTCGTTTAGGAGAAAATACCTGTGGGTCATTAAGTGAGGGTAGCAGCTGTGGTCTGACTCGCTCACCTTTTTTTTTTGGTAAATGCTCAGGCAGTGAATTAATTGTGTTTGCACTTCTGAATTGTTACCTAAGCCTTCTTGACTTCTTGTTTGTGTATTTGTAGAACAAACCAAAACGCTGATGTTTTTTGAAGGTTGTCCCCAGCACCTGGGCTGTACCATCAAGCTCAGAGGGGGCTCTGAGTATGAGCTGGCTCGAGTTAAGGAGATCCTGATATTCATGGTCTGCGTAGCTTACCATTCTCAGCTAGAGATCTCCTTCCTCATGGATGAGTTCGCTATGCCGCCCATGTTAATGCAGAGCCCCTCGTTCCATTCTCTGATTGAGGAACAGGGTGATGAGGGGACTGCACAGGAGCCGTGCAGCGGGAGCGCCCTTCCCCGGGATCCTGGCTGCCCTCCCGAGGTACTGCCCGCTGAAGAGAGCACTGCGCTGGAGTCACGGATTGTGTTTGAGAGGAGTGAGCAGGAAGGCAAAAGTGTCCCACAGACTGCTGCCTCTTCGAAGCTTCAGGAGTGTGCCACGGCGCCTTGCCCGGCGGGCATCCCCTGTGCACTCTTCCAGTCAGTCCCGGAGTCATTGCTGCCGCTCCACGTGGACCAGCAGGATACTGTAGGCGGTGAGCAGCTGGAGGAGCCTCTGAGGCAAGCAGAAGAGCACCAGGACCCGAAGAGCCAAATGAGAGCCTTTAGAGACCCTCTACAGGATGACACCGGATTGTACGTGACTGAGGAAGTCACTACCTCTGAAGATCAGCGAAAGACTTACGCTCTGACTTTTAAACAGGAATTGAAAGATGTGATCCTCTGCATCTCCCCCGTAATCACATTCCGGGAGCCTTTCCTCCTGACGGAAAGGGGGATGAGGTGCTCTACACGAGACTACTTTCCAGAGCAGATTTACTGGTCTCCCCTCCTTAACAAAGAGTTCAGAGAAATGGAGAGCAGGAGGAAGAAGCAGCTGCTTAGAGATCTCTCTGGGCTTCAGGGCATGAATGGAAGCATTCAGGCCAAGACTATTCAAGTCTTACCCTCACACGAGCTAGTTAGCACGAGGATCGCGGAGCATTTGGGGGACAGCCAGAGCCTGGGGAGAATGCTGGCTGATTATCGAGCCCGAGGCGGAAGAATTCAGTCTAGATATTCTGATCCGTTTACTCACTCAAAGGATGCCCTGAGTACTGCAAGTGGCAGAGCGGGAAGCAGAACTGAGGCTGATGAAGAGAGGGGGCTGATTCCCAGCGAGGCCGTGTGGTCAGCAAAGGTGAGCCCAGGCCACTGCCCATTTCCATGTAAACCTGGAGTGTTTGAAGGACTCCACTGCAGTGGTACAAAAGAAAAAAAAATCAGTATGCCAAGCTGCATGCACACTGATCAGATATTTCTTCTTCTTGGCCATGTTTTTGGTCTTGAGTCTCCTGGCTTATATATTTGACTACTTCAAATAGAGTTGTGAAGTAATGAACCTGGGTTTTGGGGTTTAAGACAAACTCACAGTGAGGTAGGAGCCCTTCTGTCAGAGGAAGTGATTGCCGTCCCCACTGGAATGGTTAGATGTCTAGGTGTACCTCGTTCCTTTTGAAGGCAGTGACACGAAGTGAGAGATGGAAGCTTATCGTAGGACATGGATGTAGCTTTAAAAAAAGTTGGAGTTTTTTTTTTACTAAACTTTCAAACATATAACAAAATTGCTTGTGGACATTGTTATTTAACCATAGCAATGGTCTTGTTAGCAGTAAGGGTACTTTGTCGGGCGTGGTGGTGCACGCCTGTTATATCCCAGCCCTTCAGGAGGCTGAGGTAGGAGGATCACTGAGAGTTTGAGTCTATCCTGGGATACAATAGTGAGTTCAAGGTCAGCCTGGACTACATAATGAGACCCTGTCTCAAAAAAAAAAAAAAATAAAAGTACCTAAGGAGGATTTATTTATGGACACATTATTGATAGTATACTAACAAAACTAATGGAGAAATCTATCTCTATCTTTAAATGAGGAAATATAATTGTCTAATAAAACAAAAAGGCATTCATTTTCACTACCCAAAGAAATACATTTTTTTTAATTTGTAAGACCGGCATAAAGGAAAGTGATAAGAGAGCCACAGTTCATGAGGGTGTGGAAAAACGTCTTTTTAAGTTTTACATACATTTGTATAAATTTATAGAAAGTGATAGTGAAATCTCTTGATTTGCACATATATTGTTATGCCTTTGACCCAGAACTGCTAGTCTTTGAATGTATTCCTATAGAATTAAATGAATTAGACACGTTTGCACTTTGTAGGAATGCATGTGTGAAGATATATTATGTTCAGTTTGCTTCAGAAACCGACTTCCTTGTTTATATTTAGTTTGTTGTAGTCTTCATCATCACCAGAAGCCCTGCAAGTGACAATAGGAGTCTGTGCCAATAGAGAGGACCGGGTGGGTATTAGGAGCCTGCAGCGGTGCCGTGGCGCAGTGCTGTCTCGGTGCTCACGTGTCCCTTCTCCGCAGGTGGACTGCCTGAACCCCACTAACCACCAGAGGCTGTGCGTGCTCTTCAGCAGCTCTTCCGCCCAGTCCAGCAACGCCCCCAGTGCCTGTGTCAGTCCCTGGTAGGATTCTCCTCTCCCTACTCTGTTGCGCTTGTGAATTTAGGCAAAGAAAGGAAACACAGTTCTTAGGGTCTGTTTTTAGATACAGGGCATACTACTGGCTGTGTATGAATTGATAGAATTTTAAACATAGAAGGTTAAAAAAAAAAACATAGAAGGTAAATATGAAACTTATGCTTTAAGGGTGAAAATACTAGGAGGGAGAGCGTAGGAATTCATACTTACGAAAAGGATGCAGTGGGGCTCACGAGACACCCCATCAGAAATGGGGTGAGTGGGGCTGGGGTATAAAACAGAAATCCTGAACACAAGAAGGCAGCTTGAAGGAGAAGCCACCTGATGAATTCCAGTGCCAGGAGAGTTTAGAGACTGAATCAGAGCCACCCTTGATCCTGGCACAGCCCATGTCTGGTGGACACACATCTGGAGGAGTCTAATGTCACAAAGGAATTAGTGAGCACAGCAGGGGCTCCCAGGCTCTTGCAGTTAGTGCCCAGCCTGGCACACAGGCAGATCTGTTGCCCAGTGCAGTAAAACCCTGCTTGCAGAGACAACCCGTGGCCCCTTCAGCTATCTGATTTTTGACAAAAGATGCTGAAAACTTGTTGACAAAAGATAGCCTCTTTAACAAGTGCTGCTAGGAAACTGTTTCTCCATGTGCAGAAGAATGACTAGATGCATCTCTTTCCTCCTTTACTACAATGAAATAAAAATGGACCAAACGGCTAGAAAGAGCAACACAAATTACATCTGGAAAATGAAATAGGTAGAACTCTTGAAGACGTAGGCATACACAAGGACTTTCTCAACAGAGTCCCAATAGCACAAGAAATAATAGCAAGGATCAACAAAAGGGATTATAACCAGCAGAGTGAAGAGACAGACTACACAATGGGCATTTTTTTTTTGGTCAGCTACTCCTTGAACAGAAGGTTAGTGCTTCGAATACATGAAGAACTAAAAAAAAAAAAAAAAAAAAAAAAAAAAAAAAAAAAAAAAAAAAAAAAATCAGATGCTCTGCAGAAGAAAAGACCCAATAAAACATGGGCAATTTACATGAATAGACACTTCTCACTAGAAGTTCAGATTACCAGTAAGTAATTTAAGTTTAAGTAATTTAAACATGTTCAGCATCTTTTCCAGTTTAAGAACTGAGATTCAGTCTTACTCCAGTAAGAGTGGCTGTCATTAAGGACTCATAGAACAGGTGCTGAGAAGGCTGGGGGTGGGGGTGGGGAATCCTTTACATTGTTGGTTGGAATGAAAACTATAACCACTGTGGGAATTAATAGGATGATTCCTCAGAAAACCCAAACTAGGGCTGGGATGTAGCTCAGCAGCACAGCGCCTGCCTGGCAAGGGCGAGGCCCTGGAGTTGATTCCTGGTACCGAAACCAACCAACAACCAACTAAACAAAACCTCCAGAAATAGAAATTCCATTTGACTTAGCTACTATGCCTTTTCTGAGTATTTTCTAAAGAATTAAAGTCTTCAGGTTCCCATTATGCATGCATACTTATGTTTAAGCAGCAAAATTCATAATAGCTAAATTATTGAAGTGCTGAATTGGGATAAAGAATGGATAAAGGAAATGTGTGTCATTTGTAAAAATGATGGACCTTGGGACTGTAATACATAGCACAGGAATCTGACACAGAAGGTTAAGTATCACTTATGTTCTCTCTGAGAAGTATAGAATAAATAGCCAAATGAAAGAGATTTTAAGAAACAGGGAGGTTGACTGAGTGTGAGGAGGGTCTGGAGAAAGGATGAGAGAGGGAAGGGGGAGTAAAAATGATCAAGATGGGATACAAATAGGTACCACTTCCCAAGATTGTAATTGTGTCTCACCTACGTATGCTGATAACTATGATAAAATTGACAAAAGAGAAGCTGGTTTATAAGTAGTATGGTCGTAGCATGTGCAGTTTAGCCAGGTTTTCCTTAAGGCTTGATTTTTATAAAAACAGTCAGCTTTTTACCTATTGCGTTCGATGCTGGGGATGGAACCATTGCTCAGCTAAGCACAGGCTTCACTTATGAGCTCCACCCTAGTCCAGCCTTTTGCCTTAAGTAACTATAATTTTTTTACTGCTTAACAGTGTACCCCAGCATCGACTCAGGCAGTGCGTCAGTTTATGTACTGACTACCCCACGCAGCGCTCCGGCAGCTGTCATTTCAGCCATTGGGTTCTATCTATTGAGTAAATTTGATAAAATTATCATTTTTATGTTTCCTGTCATATTAGCTTATAAACATTCAAAAATACACATTTTGGTCATCCTGTATTTAAATAATTGGACTGGAGAGTGGTTAATTTGATCAGTATAAATACAGATGCATTTTATAATGTTATAAATTACTGTTTCAAGTGGTACTCACAAAAGTCTGAGGTTGCTTTGCATTCTTATGTAATTTACCTTAAGACAGCACAGTTGAGAGGCTGGGGCATAACTTGGTTCTGGAGTGTGTGCCTAGTGAGTTCAGTCTCTAGCATCACACGGACATACATGGTGTAAGCACAGTCACACTTTGTGTACTGCTGTTTCCATGACAACACTATTTTCAGCAGTAAGACCAGAGATTCTTAGACATTACATAGGTAAGCAAGTAGGCCTGGGGCTGGGAAGCCCATGCAGATTTTCTCTGGGAATTTGTGAACTCAGGACAAAGCTTGAGTAGATGTGCGTTTCAAGGTGTATGTAACCAAACTTTCTTACTTTTGGGTAGTTGTAAGTTAGGTGCAAAATTAGGAATTCTCTCATTAGCAAGAATAGTAGTGACTTTTCTCTATCCCCAGTAGAGGTCTGGGCTAACTACAGAAGTCCATTTATATGATGGCGGGCTTATGGCTTTCTGAGGGGACTTGTGCTTATTCATAATGCAATTGAGCTATACTCTGTCAATATTATAGTGTATGCATCCTCATCAAATAGATCATAAGATGCTAATGGCTTGGGAGAGAAAGAGATGCCATAGTGTAGCTGATCTGAACTTGCTTTACAAGATGGTGGATACCAAACCGATTCTTTAAGAACAAACACATTGTACATGCTTCGGAGGTTCATGATTAGCACATTTAATAACTAGAATGTGTAATCTCCTGGTTTTTTTTTTTTTTGCTGAGTGGTAATTCTTGCAGTTTTTAAGTAGTGATCTCTTCTTTTAGGATTGTAACTATGGAATTTTATGGAAAGAATGATCTCACATTAGGAATATTTTTAGAAAGATACTGTTTCAGGTAAGAATTAATTTTCTCCTTATATTCCATTATGAATTTTTGAAACCTAGCATGTAAACATCAGTTGGATGTTAGATATGGTTGTGTGGTTCTTACTTTCATGTCATGTATCAGAATATACTTTACAAAGATGTAATCTATTTCATGCTCAAACTGGGATGTTTAATCTGTTGTATTCTTCATATATTTGCTTACTTACCTGTCACCTCTAAGACTATTTCAGGGTGTTATTTTTAGAGTGATTTAAATCCACTAGACTTTTGTTTAAGTCTAGTGCTGTTGCTCACATGACAGAGAGCAAGTGATTTAATCTTTTTATCACTCTCCTTAAATAGATGATAACAATTCTAAAAAGGTTTTAGTGAGTAAAATGACATGTTTTAAAATCACTTGGCAGTGGAAGGCACTTCACAGCTGGAAGTGATCATCGTACTGTAGCTGGAGATGGAAGTCAGGGCTGCAGAAATCTCAGTGCAGACTGTCTACCAGTCATCATTGTGCTTCTTTGACAGTGGTTCTGGTTAGCCCAGGGGTATCTCAGTTCCCAAACTCAGTTCTCTCCCTAAACTGGTTACAAACCGAACTGGATGAGATAAATCAAATTTCCCTGTGAGGTCCGTGTCGAATCTAACTGATTAAATTTGATTTGATTCTTGTTCGGTTTGGTTTGTGATCAGAATTGTGGAAAGAATCAAGCTCGTGAGCCAAGGTACCACTGTGTTTGTTCTTCATGCTTGCCTGCTTCATACTCAATGTGAGCAGAGCTCTCTTGTTCGTCACAGGCCTTCTTATCAGTGTCCTAGCATGTTCTGCGATACCCCCATGGTGCACCACATTCGTCGCTTTGTCCACGGCCAAGGCTGTGTGCAGATAATTCTGAAGGAGTTGGATTCTCCAGTACCTGGATATCAGCATACTATTCTCACATATTCCTGGTGCAGAATCTGCAAACAGGTAAATTAAAACTTGTAACAGGGCATAATGTTTCTAATGAAATTTATTTCTTTATTTGTGGAGCTCTTTTTTTGGGGGGGGGTGGATAGCCCATATTCTTTTGGAATGTCTTATTTATCAGTGTGTTTTTTTTTATCTTCTCTTCCTATATTGTATGTCCAGTCTAAAAATTTTTGATAATTTCACTTTAGGACTGTTATCAGCCATGAAATAAGTACAGGAACCTCGTTTGGTACAATATGTTGAGACTGACACAATTCTCAATTATGTTTCTTTATTCATTTAGTGAATATGTAGTTTATTTAGCTCTGAGTGCTGGCTACTGTGCTAGGTCCTAGGAATAACAAAAGATGAAGACTGGCTTCTGTCCCTTATGGGAGGAGACATACTTACAAAGCAATAATTACGGTGTATTAGGGTATTTTCTTAGTAGATGTGAGCCTGTATTCATATTTCTATCTGAAGAGATATAGCTGTATTAAGTTTGGATTAGAAAATACATTTAAAAATGGTATATGATTTTAAGTTTGGACTAGAAAATACATTTTAAAATGGTATGTGATTAGATAAATTACTTTTGTTAAATTTTAGGTAACACCTGTTGTTGCTCTTTCCAATGAATCTTGGTCTATGTCATTTGCAAAGTACCTTGAACTGAGGTTCTATGGGCATCAGTATACACGGAGAGCCAATGCTGAGCCATGTGGTCACTCCATCCACCATGATTATCACCAGTATTTCTCCTATAACCAGATGGTAGCGTCTTTCAGGTAAGACACCAAAGGGATCCTGTACTTGGAGGCTTTGTAAATATTTACTGCAGTTAAGTCAAATTCACTTGTGAGGCATCTATCCCATCTCACTCCTGCAAATGTGCAAGGGCAGAAGCTACTGAGAGCTTTCAGTGTTATCTTTTAGGCCATGCTCTCAGAAATAGGCTTACTGTTACTCTTACTTAGAGACTTCATAGGCTTTCTAAGTGCGAGTAAAATATTGTGAGTTTCCTTAGAGGGGTAGCTAGTCGTGGAGTCACAATTTGAACCCTGGTTGATCTTCTGTTCTTGGCCTCAAAAACCTGTCAGAATTTTTTGTAAAAGCATTAATTGCCATAAAAATGATCAAATACTTATGATTGAATTACACGTTCAAAGAAGAAGTCACCACCGTGGTATAACATAATTTGAGCGTGCTCCAGATTCTGCCTTTAGACCGTGTGTGGAATTGGAACACTTCTCACGGCCCCCAGCATGAGTGTGGTGGGCTCAGCCTCTGTTGTATTCCCTGTGTCGCTGCAGTAGTCTCTGCCAGTCCCCTTTCGGCCTTGCCTCTGCTACCTGTGCTCAGCACAGCAGTCAGAGTGAACCTGTGTGAGGAAAACCAGCTTAGGTCACCGTGTGTCCGAGGACGCTCCGAGGGTGTCCGCTTGTCACCGAGTGAGAGCTGGAGCCCTTTTCCTGACCTCCAAGCGCCCACACGATAGGGCTGCCCCCCGGGCCTTGCCGTTCTCCTCTCCCACTGCCCTCCTTTGGTTCGCCCTGCTGCCGCCTTGCTGCCCCTCAGCGGGCCTCAGCTGTCAGGCAGGTTCCTGCCGGGAGCCCTCTGTTTTCCTCCCGACTGCTCGTTGCCTGCTCTTGTGGGTCTTTGTCCACGTTTTACGTGGCCCAGCACTCTCTTAGGCCTAGCCCTACTTCTCTTTCTTGCTTCATTTTTCTCTGTCGCACTTAGACCATCTGAAATATGTTTTAAATATGAATTTGTTTTGTTGCCCAATATTATTATTCCTGAATCCTGAGGACAGGAATTTTGGCCCTTGTTTTAGTGCTGTAATCTGGTGCATAGTAGACATTCAGGAAATATTTGCTAATTAGAACTTATTTCCTTAATAACTTTTCAGAACCTAGGGCATAGATGGGATATAGCATTGACTAGTTATACCTCAGGTGGAAAGGAAGTAAAAACATACGAGGACTCCTCAGGGCCTGGTAAGGTAACAGATTTCTATGTGTAAGCTAATTGTAGGAAGGCATCCCTTTCCTCACTCAGAAAGTTTATTCAGTGCCATCTTTATTTTTATGGCAGATGAGGATAGCGTTAAAAGGATACATGATGGCATCATAGTGCTGAGATAACATGAAGTCCCTCCAGAATTGGAGAAGATACTTAAAATGAGTGAAATTACCTTCAGTATTCTTAGTATTCTTTTAAAGTGCCATAAAATTTGTGAAAACTTTTTTTACTTATGCCTTATAGGATAGTTGACCATCCAAATGTAGCTCTACTCAGGGTTTTAAAATAGTTTTTCATTTTTCTACTGTTACTTGTATTTTCTTCTCTTAGTTATTCTCCCATTCGGCTTCTTGAAGTATGTGTTCCACTTCCCAAAATATTCATTAAACGTCAGACCCCACTGAAAGTATCCCTTCTTCAAGATCTCAAAGATTTCTTTCAAAAGTAAGTTTCAGTTTCTTTGAACATCTGTTTTTGTTTAGTAATGATTATAATCTGTAGATGTTTTAAAATGGCATTTATTTAAGTTTCTTTGAAAAGGTAAGTAGCTTAGTTTTAGCGCATAGATGCTTTGTGTGAAAAAAGAAAAATGCAGACGGTATAGGAAAGTATTAAGGTCAAACTTTCAGACATAACAAAGCACCATTAAAATTTTGAAGTATGCAACATTCTATGTGATTTTTAATTGGAATAGATTTCAGTTACATATAATATATAATTTTATATATTAGAAAATTTGATTTCACCTTCTCTAAAGATGCTCTCTCCTTTCTTAGAGTTTCACAGGTATATTTAGCCGTTGATGAAAGACTGGCATCTCTGAAGACCGATACATTTAGCAGAACAAGAGAGGAGAAAATGGAAGATATCTTTGCACAGAAAGAGGTAACTCATTTCTTTGGCAGAAGTTCTAAAGTTAACTATTAGCTTAGAAGTTTCTTTCTGGGATATCTATATACTGTCTTAGTGTGCTGAAATGACCTCTTTTGCCTTACAGATGGAAGAAGTTGAGTTCAAGAGCTGGATTGAAAAGATGCAAGCAAGGCTCATGTCGTGCTCTGTGGATGCCCCTCAGCAACTGCAGTCCGTCTTTGAGTCACTCATTGCCAAGAAACAAAGTCTTTGTGAAGTGCTGCAAGCTTGGAATAACAGGTAGGACTTCGCAGTTTGCTTTTCTTACTTTAGGGCCAATTTTGCTGTGCTCTGATTTGATTAAATCTAAAAATTATTATTAATTGTAGAGTTTTCATTTTATTCTTAAGTTATGCAGAAGGTTTTTTTTTAATCATTTTCCTTTTCATCCTCTAAAATATATGTGCTAATCTTTCGATTGTGAAGCTATAAAAGACAAAATGGGAACAGCCTTCAGTGCTGTATCAAATGTATGTGCTGCTGAATGGAATTTAACTGAATTATTAGGCCATAACTGATAATTGCTTTGGTTAGGCAAGAATTTTGTTTATCTTATGTTAAAATTTAGATACGTATTTTTAGAAATAGTTTTCTTGATGATAATTTGCTATTCTTTCTTTTGTTTTGGTACTGAGGCTCAAACTCATGACCTTGTGCTTGCCAGGTCGGTGCTTATGCTGCTAAACTAAATCCCCAGCCTCATAACTTGCTATCCTTTTAAAATTATAGTCTATCAGTGAGAACTCTGGATTGGTTCTAGATATGACAAGAACTTGGTTCTAATTATGTACAACTTTAAAATGTATCCAAGTAGGAGAATTTAATTATGGTGATTTCAGTTTATAAAGAGAACATTTATATACATTGTAGGCCTTTGGTTGTAGGTTGCAGGAACTATTCCAGCAGGAAAAAGGCAAAAAGCGGCCTTCAGTTCCTCCAAGTCCAGGAAGAGTGAGACAAGGAGAAGAAAGCAAGGTAATAAAATGTATGGTCTTTGGCATTTCATTGATAGAAACTTACTAGTAGTAGTTTAATAGGTAATTTATTAATATCAAGTAGGGCTTTCCATCTTGAAATTGTGAGATTTCAAGGGGCTATGACTTGGATTACTTTAATATGCTAGCCTGAAATGAATGACATGTTAGATCAGTTCATTTGAAATGTTGGGGGCTGGGGATTTAGCTCAGCAGCATAAGCGCCTGCCTTGCAAGCAGGCAGTCGTGAGTTCGATCCCTGGTACTGATAAAAATGAAAAAGACAAAAAAAAAAGAAATGTCATGCAGCTGCTACCCCAGCGTCAGTAAAGGTACTGTCACAGTGATGCCGAGATCTCGTGCTCAGCGTGTGCAGCAGAGGCCTCATGTATGTTACTGTGCAGTTCTAAGTCATCTTTATCTTAAATGAGAAGCTCTTGCTCAGGTGCCTGGCCAGGGAAGTTGGCCTAATTGATCTTTTCCAGCTGTATTAGTTTTTTCTTGCTGAGTGGCAGATTGGTCTCACACAGTGTCCAAAAGCATGAAGCTGTTATTCCAGAGTTTCTGCGAGCTGGAGACCTGACACGTATGGCTTGGTTCTCTGCTCAGAATGCATCAGAGCTGGACTCAAGGATTGCACCTGGATTTCTGATTTATTGGAGCTTCAAGGTCTTCTTCCAAGGTTATTGGCAGAATTCGCTTTCTACTAGTGACAGACTGACTTCTTGTGTTGGTGGCCATAGACCTGAGGTTTTTCCATAACTCCTGAGACACTGTTTGTGTTCCTTGCCATGTAGTCCTCTCTATCTTCAAAGCCTGAAACAACGGCCAAGTTCCTCTTACGAAGATCACTTACCCCACTGTGTAGAGACGCAGATTGCAGGACACATTATGCTTACATCAGGACCATCTGGATTGTTCCCTGTTTTGAAGTCAACTGGCCTAGGACTATAATTACATCTACAAAACCCTTTACAGCAATACACAGCGGTATTAGTGTGTTTGAGTGGGAGAAGGTGTGTGTACACTATGCCTGGGAGTCCTGAGGCCATTTTAGAATGCTGTCGGGGTGACCAGATTTCTCAGTTTGATGTCAGTGTCAGGGTCTTGGGTTATATTACAAAGGCTTTGGAGACAGTGTTTTCTTTTTGTACAGTGTGTAGTATTTGTTGAGAAATATGTTCATTGGATGAGGAATCCAAGGGCTTTAGATGTTTTTGTTATTCAATAATTTATAATGAGTCCTTCCTTTTGTCTCTGTGTGAGAATCATGTTTCCTTAAAGTGTAGAAGAACAAGGTTAAGCTGTGTGTTAGTATTCCTCAACTAGTCCAAGTCTGCTGATGACTAGCACAGATTACTGGTGGTCTTTCTGTTTGCCCACTGAAGAGACTACAAAGCTAATAATATGAAACCCCTATATAAAAGCATTTAGAAACAGAATTGAAAATATAAAATGACTCAGCATTTGGTCATCTTTATGAAAGATTGATAATTGATTCGAAACTTCATTGTACTGCCTTTGTATTTATGTACTTGATTAGTATTTCTTGAGTGCTGATTTTGTGTCAGGTATTTCTCTCGATTATAAGCATGCAGTTGTAAACAAAGACCATAGCTACTGTTTTCATTAAACATTTGTTTAATGAGGAAGAGACTGATCATAAACATTTGAACCCATAGACATTTAACAAATATAATAAGGTATAAAGAAAAAAGAGAGATGGTTTTGATAAGAACGAGGGAGCGCTGGTGGGTTGCTTTATGTAGGGTGGCTGAGGATGTTTCTGTGATATGGTGACCTTTAAATAGTGACCTAAGGAATGACCTTGAAAAAAATTTTATATGGGACTAAGAGTCATTCTATACATCTTATGCATAGGTAATAGGACTTGAGTAGATTCAGTGATAGTAAAAGATTACTGCCCTCAATGGATAATCATGTGTATTCCTAAAATGCTTTAATGCCAAGAAATGAGCTTGCTGTGTAGAATGATACCCTCAAAATGTGGTTCAAGAACTCCTGAGAGCTCAGCGTTCTTTTGGAGATTCTGCAGATTGGTTTTCTTAACTGTATCTATATGAAACAGAACTTTAATCATAGCGATATCCTAGCAGATTAATAGCAGATACAGATTGCTAGCTATCATCTGTAACATTGAAGAATTGTAGAAAAATGCAAAAACAGTTTTACTCATTTTATTTTAGATTTTGGAAAGTAGATATAGTTTTCTATAATTGATTACATTATTCATGTTAAATAATGGGTTTTATTATTTTTAAATGAATAAGGGACTGAGAACATTTTTTCATGTTTAATGAGAAATATTTTAATGTTTAATTTCTAATCAGGTAAATATTTCTAATAAGTTAAAACTATTTTAAGTTATTAAGGGAGATGGTTATAATTTTTAAGAGTATAAACAGATCTTGGTACCAAAAGGTTTAACATTCACAGGACTATGCAATTTTAAAAATGTAATTTTAATATTTCCTTAATCTTATTTTTCCACAGATAAGTGGAATGGATGCGTCACCACGAAATGTTTCTCCAGGACTTCAAAATGGAGAAAAAGGTTGGTCGTTGACTCGGTTGATCATTTGACATTAGACTTAAAGAAAATTTTTACTGTATAAGTTGTTTTGAACTAATTTTGAGCATTCTTTTTCCTAATGACATTATTCATAGACTTTATTTTCCTCTTTCTAGAACATTTATAACCCTACCAGTTTATCATGCAGCAGCATTTAAAAGATAAATTAGGACATAGAAATACATACAACGAGGGCTGCTGATAGGGAAGAAAAACAGAACAAAATTAATTTTCTTTCTTATAAAATTGAGTCCCACGGTTCACTGCAGAAGTCTTATTTAATTTGTATTTTTGGTTTCACTAAAGTCATTTTGAGATGTCTTTTACAGTGTTTCATTGAACACCTTGTCATCATAGAAGCAGTACATAGAAAAATTTGTGTAGACTTGAGCAAGAGCTCAACTCGTAATTCTTGATATTTTTCTGTAATAATTATAATTTGTTTTTTTCCTCAGCATAAGATTGTCATTTTTTTCTGTAGTGTCCTAATTTCATTCTCTCTTAAACCGAGTAATATTGAGGTAGATTATGTGGATTAGTGAGAACAGTATTAGGTTAGCCTGTCAGAATTGGTTTATAGTCATGGTAGTGTCATTAGGATTTGATTGTGGTCATCTACTTCCCCTGGATTTTTGTGTCTGTTTCTGTGATATGAGCTATTGATGTACATGGTTTATATATAACTAAAATTCTGTGTTTTAGGAAGTAGACATGTGAGTTGGAATTTAAAAATCATTGATACTAGACAGAAACAGATTTACTGTTTTTACCTGACTCACATAAGTCTGTGCCTTTGTTAGAGGATCGCTTTTTGACAACGCTGTCCAGCCAGAGCTCCACCAGTTCTACCCATCTCCAGCTGCCGACCCCACCTGAAGTGATGGCTGAGCAACCAGGAGGAGGGCCTCCTGACCTGGACACAGCCAGTGGTTCTGAAGGTACAGTGCAGGTCGCTTTTATCATGCTTCATTAAATCTGGGACTTTTAAAATTTTTAGCTACTACATTGGTCTGATGGTATTCTTTGCAGTAATGTTTGCAGTACATAATGAATACATTATGGGAGTCAGCACATGTGCATAATACATCTTAATTCTTTTTATATCCCTCTCCTTTCTCCTTCTTCCTTCTAGTTTGCAAAAGATCATTCTCTCTGTTTTCTATTGTCTGTCTTTTATTTTGTTCTTTAATTTACATACATTTTGGATTTCTCATGTAAGAGGAGCCATGCAATATTTAAGCTTGTGTGTCTATTTCACTTATATTTTGGTTTCAAGGTGCATCATTTTCCTAAAAGTGATTCAGATGTATCCTTCTTTAGAGCAGAGCAGTACTCCATTGCATATAAATGCATTTTCTTTATCAGCTCATCTATTGATAGACATACAGGTTGCTTCTAAGAGTTAGCTGTTGTGAGTTGTGCTGTTGTAAACATGGGTGTGCATGTAATGTGATGTCTTTAACTCTTTCAGGCAGACACCTGAAAGGAATACCTGTGTCAAATGAGATTTCTAGTTTTAGTGTTTTGAAGAATCTCCCTGTTGTTTCTATAGTGGTTGTACTAGTTTGGATTTGCAGCAACAATGTGTTAGGATTTGTTTTTCCCTGCAGTCTCACTAGAGTTTGTGAGGATAATCATTTTTTCTGGAGTAAGATGGCACCTCAGTTTTGTTTTAATTTGCATTTTTGCAATGGCCAGAAGTGCTGATCACTTTTTCATGTATTATTGGCCATTTGTAGTCTTCTGAGAGGTGTCCCTTCACTTTCAGTTGCCCATGTTTTGATAAGTTTTCTATTTTGGGGAGTTCTGATTTTTTTGTTTTTAGTTATTTCTATATACTAGGTATTAGTTCTCTGTCTGATGGACAGCTGAATTTTTCTCCACTTGTAGGTTCTTGTAGGTTTTCTCTTTACTCGGTTGTTTGTTTCCTTTGCTGTGTGGAAACTTTATAGTTTGATATAATCCTGTTTGTTGCTTTTTGATATTCTTGTCTAGTTGTTCTAGTCAGAGAGTCCTCACCTGTCCCTGGGTCTTCAAGACTTTTACCTATTTTATCTTTGAGCAGACCATTTTTCTTTTGACAGTTCTTTGATACATGTTGATTTTAGTTTAATATACAGTGAGAGCCTATTTTTCCTCCAGTGCATGTTTTTGAGCCCTTTTTCAGAGATCAGATGGCTGAACATGCCTGGGGAGTTGTTTCTGCATCCTTTCTTCTGCTCCACTGATCTGTACATTTGTTTTTGTCCAGCATCATGCTATTTTTATCACAGTAGTTTTGTAATACAGCCTGAAGTCCAGTATTGTAATGCCTCTTGCTTTGCTCTTCTTGCTCAGGATTGCTTTTGCTAGTCTGGGTCTCTTCTGGTTCAGTACATGCTTGTTTTGATTGAGATTGTGTTTATTCCATGTGTCAGTTTTGGAAGCATGGCCATGGTTTTGGATGACTGACTGAGTAGTTTCTTCGAGGGTCTCCTTTACGGCATGCACCAGGTATGTGGGACCTAGGCCTGTTTTGCTTCCACACTCAGTTTTTTTGTGTATGAATGCTGCATCCTGCCTGCCTTTCTCTGGGCCTACTTGGTCAAGGGCTGTATCTGTTCCAGTTTCCATGTCCCTCTGAGTCTTCTCGGTGACGCTTTTCTCTGCTGGGTTATATCTATGGATTGGTGAGGTGCCCCCTGCTCCCGATTTCCTGTTTCCCTGCACACAGGCTGTGCCAGTCGTCCAGCCCAAGGTGCCTTCCTGATTATGGTGGCAGATGGGGAGAGCAAGCAGATCACTCTGGGTTCTGCGTTAGATGTAGGTAGTGGGGTGGGGGTGTCAAGCACTGTACTGAGCTCAGTACTGCACTTTTAGACCCAGCACCTCACATGGCTGACCTGGGTTCTCAGCTTGGAGAGCGGAACCCCTGTGTCCTTCCTGGCCTGAGTTTACATTTCTCTGGGAGGCTATGCCTAGCTGGCCGGCCCTCTGCATCTGTCTGTTGTGACCATCTTCCCTCCCGTCCTGAGGTGGAGCTAGCACAGAAATCCTGAGGTGTAGTTGTGCTGTCTCAGTCTTCCCTTTCCCAGTGTGACTCCTGATTGACACGTTCACGACAGTGCTGAGCAGCTCTGATTTGTGTGTCTTGTGGCTGGGCAGCTCTGATTTAATGTTATTAGAAAAAAGACTGACAGATGTTAACAGATCGGTTCGTACCATCTGTGGTGCGGGCTGCCTGATGGGACAGTCATGGGTTTAAACCAGTGGGAAGGGGAAGCTCTGTCAAATGTGGCAGATACTGTGCTGGATTCCTCACCAGTTCATGAGGCAGGAGTCACTTAAAGCCCCATGCTGATCCCCAGTCTGGGTTTCCTTGGGGCCGCTGCCGGCCCAGTCCATCGCTCTCCCTGGAGCTGTGACCGTCTGTGGGCTCACCTTGCGCTGGCAGCGTCGTCAGGTCCCCTTCCTGAGAGCTGGGGCCAGTTTTGTAGACTGCTTCTTTTTTTCCTTTGTGTTTTACTCCAGTTTTTCAGCTTCTTTCTAGTTTCTAGATTTTCTGATTCCCAGAGATCTACTACAGTTTTTTCTTCACCGAGTTGTTTTCCAGGTGTCTCAGTTCTAGGTCCTGGAGAGCTGTATTTTGCACCGTCTTTCCACTGCCGTTTTTTAGCCCCCTCCTTTTGGTGTTTGAGGCAGGGTCTTACTGTCTGGTTCAGGCTGCCCTGAAACTCACAGGCTGCTCTCAGACCCTTGACCCTCCCACCTTAGCTTCTCGAGCTCTTTGGTTTGTATGTGTTCTGAGAAAGAAACATGCTGCTATTTCCTTGACACAGTGCTTTCTTTAGGAATTCTTATTTTATGCTTAGTGATAATGCTTTTTAAAATGTGACTTTTTATTATATCAGTTCTTCCTTTAGTTGACTTGCCTGATTTCTTTCCAACAAAATGTCATTCAGCATCTGAACCTTCTGAGCCTCTTTATGTCCTTAAGTTTCATGAAGAATGAGGTGGTTACCTTGTAGCAAAATGAGAAACTGCTGCCATTTCTCCAGCAAAAATACTTATTTTTTAATAGCAAATTCATCCCTTTCTTTCTTTTCTTGCTAAGTAGTGACTAATTATTGCATAAACTTGACTGTAACATTATAGCTGTTAACTAAACTCAAGTATAGTAGTAGCCGCAGTTCATATGAGTGCACTGACGAGGCGGCGTGGGTAGCTATAATGAGGTTCATGCCGGTAGCTCCTTTGAGGCTGCTGCCTGCAATGATAGAAAACCACTGATTGTTGGATTATCTCTGTTTTAGAGTAGGTAAAATGTCAGGGAAAAAATGGTTTGTGGAGGCAGTGCTTGTGTGTTTCTTACTTTTGCTTTTTCATTTATTCTTTAAGCCATTTTTCTTAGATCAGAAATTTTAAACTGTGTTTGGTAGTTGTGATATGGATACATCTCTCTGTATTTCCAAAAACAAAGGGAAAATAAGTTGATAGTTTTGAATACTTTTTGTTCTTCCTAAGTATATAAATAGAATATTTTTCATCTTAGATGTGTTTGATGGACATTTGCTGGGATCCACAGACAGCCAGGTGAAAGAAAAGTCAACCATGAAAGCCATCTTCGCAAATTTGCTTCCAGGAAATAGCTATAATCCTATTCCATTTCCTTTGTAAGTATTATAAATACTAGTGACTATTACGTGGTTTTGTTTTTCCTTTAATTAAAAGAACTCTCCCTAGACTCTTTCCCTATATATTTCAGTGCATTTATTATGTACAACTATGTAATTTTCAATCCTAGATTTTATGTCATCATAGTAAGAGATGTTTTTTGACATGTAATTTGTAGAACATGTAATCATTATTAATATAGTAGTGAATGAAGAAAGCATTAAATGTTCAGTGTTTAAAATTATTTGTACTAAAAAAATTGCTTGCATAATACATATATAAATTTAGGTTGAAGATACAATGCTGTGCATATTGATCTCATGATCTTTAAAACATATTGGTATTTGTATATGAGGGTGAATTACTGGCCCAGTAATTCACTGGGCGCTGGCATCATTGTCACAGTAATGGCGAAGTACAATTACTCATGCAAGTTTTTATATGAACTTGTTTATGCTGGGCTCACCTAGGCCAGGAAAAAACATAAGCTAACTGTGAAAAGGTTGTTTGTCCTGTACTAGTTGAACTGTGTGGCTGTCAAATGCTGCTATTGTTGCAGTGGTACAAATTCATCCAAAAGGTAGATCTGTTTTAACAAGATTTTTTTTTCTCTCAACTATTTATAAGTTATTATTGTAAATAGTGTCTGTTCTAGTGTACCAAGGTGCAGAACAAGGCTCAAGGAAAAATCCTTGCTCTTGGAAGCTCGTAATTGTGGGGAGAAGACATGTGCATATTCATAGGACAGTGTGTGACATGTTACTTGGTGTTAGTTTATAAAGTGTCTCTGTTTTTTCTACTTTAGACCAGAAATCTAGGCCACCATGGTTGGGTTCTGGTGAAGGCCTTCTTTCAAGTTTTAGATTATAATTTTCTCTGTATCCTTACGTGATGGGAAGAGCTCAGTTGGATCTATTTTATAAGGGCACTAATCTCATTTATGAGGTCTCTACCCTCATGATCTAAATTATTTCCTAAGCACCCTACTTCCTAATACTATTACTTTGGAAAGTAGGTTTCAGCATATGATTTTGAGTGTGTGCATTGAGGGAAACATATTTTTCTCATAATTTTTTCATAGCATTTGTTACAGGAAATGATTATATTTATTAGTAGAATTATTTCTTTATACCACTATATTATAAATGCCTGTCATCTATGTGTGTGATGCTTATAACAGTTTTCTTCATTTCCTATTATATTCCTAGCACAATAAGGTACACCTAAAGTGAGTGAGGCCACTTACCAGTGCCCAGAGGAGGAAAAGTATAGATTAGGGAAGGAAAATTGGGATAAAATGGAATCACCATTGAGTTCCTGTGTGATAACAGTAAAATGTTTGTGTTGTGTTCTTCATTAGTGAATTATACTATGTCTCCATATTTTCTAGGAGACTTTTTCTAAATTTTATAGTTGAACAAAATATTTTAGATTTCCGTTTATGAAAATTCTTTTTGATGTTAATATGGCCAAAGCCTTGGCAGAATTGAATACTTTGTTTGGAGTGACTATTCCAGAACCTTCTGATTTGAAACCTAATTCTGATAATTTTTCAGTTGGCTTCAAAAACTTGCTATCTTTTTATGTGACTTGATGCATGTTCTCAGCCTTAGCATACATTTTAACATGCTTAGTTATATTCTTGTTGTACATTATTTAGTTAGATTAAAATTGTGGCAAGATTTACTTGCATTGGTTTTGTATTTGACCTACTTCTAATTTTATTCCTATTTACTTATTTATTTAAAAACTGTGAACAGTGACCCAGATAAGCACTATTTAATGTATGAACACGAGCGGGTGCCCATCGCTGTCTGTGAGAAGGAGCCCAGCTCCATCATTGCGTTTGCACTCAGGTATCGTTTGTGAGACTTTATGCACTGTGGTTTTAGCTGTGCTCTTTATGTGTGTCGGTTTATCACCTTGCTTTGGGGTTTTTCCACATGAAAGACAGTGATTTAAACATATATTCTTTAGGCTTCACCGTCTGTTGTCTGTGTACCTGGAAGCCTTCTCTTTACTCAGATAAGGGGGTGTGGCGTGACCCTCAGGCTCTCACACACTCACTAGGCGAGTTCCATACCACCCTTTGGATTCTCTGACCATTCATCTGTTTTCATTTGTGCCTTTGTATCCTTACTTTGATTTAGTTATTAACACAGCGCTGGAACATACCTGCCTTATGTTACTTGAGTGTCTTTTTTTTAATCACTGATTTCCTTCCTGCTTCCCACACACTGGGGAAAAATTTTCCTACTTAAGGAATGCTATCTCTATGGCTTACCGAGGATATGTTTGACTATTTAATTTGTCTAGTTGTCCTGTATATTTAATGAGGCATCATACTTTAAAATATTTTTAATATGTCTTCAGTTTTTAGTAAAATCTTGGCTGTATTTGAACTTAGTTTAAGTAAAATCTAATGTGTTTAAATTTTTTTCCAGTGTGAGACTAAGTTTAAGTTTTTCATTTTGAATATGCTGTAAAGTATCCATTTATTCAACAGATATTTGAAAAAAACACCCAAATATTTGAATGTCTATGAAATATGATATATTAGGTTTGAGATACACAAAGATAAAAAAGATAGAGTTGTATGTGTTTTTGGAGTTTAGGTTTTACTGTTTGCATGAGAGTATTTCCCTGTAGAAGATTCCCTATAATTTAAACAATTTTTGCTTTTCAGTCTTTATGAAGATAGCATTTCCTTCTCACTTTTTGATTAGTCATTTTACATGCATAAATAAAACAGTATCAAAATGAAAATTTTTTTGTACTATTAGGAAGCATGTACAGTATTCTATCAAGGTCATCTTTTTTTAATGTCTTAGAAAAAATATACCCTTACATGACTCTCTTGTTTCATGAGATTCAGTTTATCTAAAGCATGAGTCTCAGCCCTCTAGTTCAATAGTCAGATATTTTTTGGCTAATAGAACATTAAGAAAAATTTTATTCTTGAAGTTTGCAGCCTTTAAGTAGAAACACACTATCAGTTTCCTTTACTATCTGCTGTGAAAACATTACCTTCCTTACGATGTTTCTTATTTGACTACTTTTGTTAACCCACAGTTGTATTTGTTTAATTATAAACATTTATAATAATTATGTTTCTGTAACACAAAACTTATTCTAAAGATTGTGACTTATTTTTAAAGAAGGGATTATTGTTTAACATTTTTCCATCTCCTTCCACCATAAGTTGTAAGGAGTACCGAAATGCCTTAGAAGAACTGTCTAAAGCAGCTCTGTGGAACTGTGCTGAAGAAGGCCTTCCAACCAATAGGTGACTCGTGGATAAAATCTGTTTTCTGTGTCCTTGTTCTTCTGTTTTTTTGTAGCGTATTATTGATATAAAAGTTTCAGCCCCCAGTGGAGACAACAGATTGAAGTATAGCAAGCAAGCTTAAATAGCCCTTTGGATATAACTTTCTGCCAGTTGCTGTAAAATTCAGTGTATGCTAGAGATTTATACTTTCAACAGTTTTGAAAATTAAAACAAGTATTTACTTAAAATTAGTAACTTGTGAAATTAGTACACTACTGTTTGGTTTTATAATTTTAGGAGTTTGTGAATTTTCTGTCCTAATAATTAAAATATCCAAACCAGCTTTTTAGTGTGTTTAGATAGAAATTACCACAGACTCCTTATTACTGAGATAGCAGTTTTAGTTTTACTAATCTGGAAAAATTTTGAGCTGAGTTACATTGTTACTAAAATTAGAAAACTGAAATTGGTGTTTTCTGTAATTGTTTGACTTCTAGGTAGGTACTGACCTAGCTCATAGACTTGGGGAAAATTTTATTAAACTCTGTGGTTTTGTATTTCCCCTAAAGTTTTATTATTATATTTTGCTTTAAGTCCAGTGGATAGTTCGTGACTTTCTTCCATGCTGTAACCTGTGTTTACGTTAATCATGAATCAGATTTCTGGTGTCGTGGGTAGGAGTAGATGGGGGAGCAGAGTGGTAAGGGTAGGAATCAGAACACTCGTTATATTCTATCTAACAGTGTAAAATCAATTCTTCTTTTGTTTTCCTTTTTAGTGCTTTAGACAACAGGCCTAAGAGTAGCAGCCCTATTAGACTGCCTGAAGTCAGCGGAGGGCAAGCCAGCCGAGCCGCGGACTCAGAGCCGCAGCCAGGTGAGAGTGTTCCGCAGGAGTATCAGTAGTGGTTCTCTTTGTAATGATGAAGAAAATACAGCAAGATAGGCTACGAGTATCCATTTGAAAAATACCTCAAATCCTTGAAAAAAAACGCAAATATTTGAATGTCTGTTAAATGTGATACATTAGTCATCTGATAAGGGTTTACTGTGTCTGGTGTGTGAAACAGAATACGGATTTAAATAGACTTGAGTATTGTCTTTCAGAAATGTTTGCTATGTTTCTTTATTATCTTAAATTTAAATTCAGATTACTGAATCTGAAACTTTTAGAAATTTTTTGCTGTATGTAAAAAGAGCCTCCCTAGAGCTTTCAGTTTTAATAGAAATTTACATTTTTTGTTTTAGTCATACAGTATTATTGGCACTATGAAAAATTTATGTTATGTGTTGTAGTTTTATATTGTATTTAATCCCTACAATAACCAGACAAAGGTTATTTGATATATCCTTATTTTTAGGAAGGATGTTAAAAAGACTGAGTAAGTAACTTGGTCAACACTAGAGTGTGGTGGAGCTGGATTAGAACTTGGGATTTGTTGACATGGTCAGTTAGGAATCCCTTGTGCTACAGGTGATCGCCACGGGTTAAACAAATGTCAGTTTGCGTTCTCTGAACTGTGCCTGAGATAGGCAGTTGCTGGCACTGGTTGGTTGAGCTGCTAACATTGTTATGACAGTAGAGGGATAGTTTCTTTTTAATAAATTTTTCTTGTAGTTACTAATATTCCCTTTGAATATTTGAGGCAGAAAGAATAATGGTTTGCATTGCAACTGTTCTTTTTTGTTAGGAATATAGAGGCACCCAGCCCTTCAGTCTCACTGATGAGAAATGGTCTCATGGCTACTCTTAACTGCTGATTAAGGGCAGGCAGCACTGTCCTGGTTGACTTAGACAGGTGACTCATTGTCTAGGATTCTACACATAGGTACCTCTATTAGCAGGCAACCAGGTAAAAATTAATATTAAGGTGGCTGTAATAATGCCTGTTAATTCAAGTATGTGGTTTTATCACTAACATTTTTTAATAGATTTTACAAATTATACTATTAGACTCAGACATGCTGTTGGTATGCTGAATGAAACTCAAAACTAGGAATAACAGTAGAAAGTAAGCGTTAGTAAATTCTTGGCAGTACTGTGGGGTGTTTAGTTTTTGAAAGATGCTAATAACAAAGTCTTCTGTTTTCCTGTGTTTTTATGTAGGAGCTGAAGCCCAGCTGAATTCTGTAGCTTGTGAAATTGCTTTATATTATTTAATTAGCTACATTATAATAATAAACTCAGCTATAATTTAATCTTTTGCTTAAGATATTAAGGCTGCTTTTGAAAGATTTTTTTGAAATACTTTCTGTAGAATTTCTCACATTTTGACATTCAACTAGCTGAGCATTGTTTTCCTCCTAGTGTATTGCTGATAATACACTAGCTACTCACTTAGCTACTCAAAAACATTGACAGCATGTGGAATAATACAGTGGTGCCTTGGTTCACAAACTGAATTTATTCCCCAGTTTTGAAAAAGATGGCTACATTTGTGTTTGTATGGGAAAGATGGCCACGGTTGTGTTTGTCACCCGAAACAGAGTTTTGCAGACAAAAACGAGATTTTGCCAAATGTTTTTGTTTGCAAACTGAATTGTGAACCAAGGTAGTCTGTGTGAGTGGAAGCATCCGTGTTTCACAGAAGCCTCATGTAATGGTCACTATTCATAAAAAATACGTTGAATATCCTTATTTTCTACTTGCAGTGACGTGTAATTAAAATTTGTTGCCTTTTATTTTTAGCCAAAAAAGCTTCTGGAGTGTTGTCCTTCTTCAGAGGGACAGCAGGGAAAAGCCCTGACCTCTCTTCCCAGAAGAGAGAGACCTTACGTGGAGCAGATAGTGCCTACTACCAGGTTGGGCAGACGGGTAAGGAGGGAACAGAGAGTCAAGGTATTGAACCTCAAGGTATGTTCAACAGACCAAATTTGCTTTCATTAATTAATTAACTTTAGTTTCTTATAGCCGAAGTAGATAATTCCTACTAGTGAAACCAGGGCATTCCTTCTCCCTGGCATTTGGAAATTCCACTTTTTGTGGCTATCATTTCCTGTGTGGTAGAATCAGAAATCCTCAGTTTACAGTTTGTTTTTTGGCGGCGGGGGGGGGGGGAGGTACCAGGGATCAAACCCACAATCTTGTGCTTGCCAGGAAGACACTTATGCTGTTGAGCTAAATCCCTGGCCCTGGTCTCCAGTTTTGTAAAAGGGTAAAACCAGTGTAAGTCACATACATAAAACATCTGCCCCACTTTCGAGCTCCTGGCAGCCGCTAAGATGTTTTCATTCTGTTACGTTTGCATCCCAGATATTTGCTTTCTTCGCCACTACCTATAAGATTGTGACTATTTTTGATATTTTGATATATTGATTTTGTTATCGATATTTTTGATATTTTGATAAGATTGTAGCTTACATTTTGATATTTTATTTTTTTTTATTTTTTTTATTATTTTTTTTTTTTTTGTCTTTTTCCTTTTTATCGGTACCGGGGATCGAACTCATGACTGCCTGCTTATAAGGCAGGCGCTTATGCCGCTGAGCTAAATCCCCAGCCCCACATTTTGATATTTTAGAAGGATGTCTACCTGATTGTGTTTGGGTATGAGTTTCGACAGGCATATGGCAGACTGTGCTGACCTGTCTTTGTAAGTAGGGTTTGGTTGCCACACAGGAACACCCATTCATTCTCCCTGGTCTTGCTGCTTTTATGTTATGTGAGTAAGATGAGGAGTTGTAACTCTTTGGCGCTTTATTGAAATTGTTCAGTGACCCCAGCTTAAGCCATGAGTTAGTAGTTTAAAAAAATAGCATCTCCTAGAATAAAGTATGATTAGTAATTAAGATAGCTTTAGTATACTGTAGGCTGCCTTTGGGCTTTATATGTTCACAGTTTGTTCTTGAAAATCTTTGATGCTTAAAAAATATTTTGAAATGTGAAATTCACACACACACGCCTCTGAGCTGTGCAGGAGCTAGTGCTGCCTGCATTAATCCCAGCATTCTGGAATGTTCGAGGCAGAAGGATCACAAGTTTGAGCTCAGCCTGAGCAACTTAGTGAGTTGGCAGAGACTCTGTCTCAAGATGGAAAACACGAAAGGTCTGGAGAGGTAGCTCGGTGCGAAGATCCCCCTAAATTAATTTGCCAGTGTGACAAAAAGGATGACAGAAAATCAAAAACCCAAAAGCAGCTCTCTAAGTTAGATTCTCTGCATGTGGAGGCATGTTGTACATGTGGGGAAAGTAGTCATAAGCTGTGTTAAAGAAGTCATGGAAATTCTTAAGTGTAAGAACTGTTGGCTGTCACAGTTACTTAAATGGTAAATGTAAGAAAACCTAAAAATTGATATTTCAAGGAATAACACTTTTCTATTATAATTCTTTACAGTTTAATCATCTAATGCCAGCTTAATGATGACTTTACTGGCATTTCTTGCTGTTTTTTAGTACTGAGGATTGAACCCAGGAATCTAGGACTTTATACTGAGCTACAGTCCTTGTGGTCCTTGCCCCTCACGCCTTTTTTTGAGATAGGGCCTGCTGTTTAGTCCTGGCTGGCCTTGAGCTCAACTCATGGTAATTCTTCTGCCCCAGCCTCCCGAGTGCTGGCATTACAAACATGGACCTTAATGCCCTGCACATTACTAGGATATTTTGTTACTCATTTACTAGTTTGGTTGTTACGTGAGGGGAAAAAACATAAATTGATAATTATTTAAAACTTTGCCTTTACTAATGATATTAAACCTTTTAGATGAAGTAGATGGAGGAGATTCACAAAAGAAACAGTTTGCAAATCCTCATGTGGAACTTCGTAAGTATGAAATAATGTATTATCTGTTTAGGGATAGGAGCAATAAATGAACAAACTGTCATTAAAACTTCTAGCTTCATACTAGAAAATATTCTGTTTGTTGAAATGAGTATTAAATCTTTGCTGACATAGGCTTTATTTAGTCTATAATTCAGTTTGTGAAATACATTTTTGATTTATAAAGAAATTTACTTTGTTTTATAAATTTAATTAAAATTATAATTTAACTTATAAATTTATAAATTACCTTTTTAATTAATTTTTAATTTTTAAATCTTGTTTAATTGAGAATCATGGGGCTTAACAAGAATGTATAATTGTATACAAAGGTGCCAGAAATTTGTTGCCTGGAATATTATGGATGGTAAATCTTAAAAGATATTTATTAAGGTGCTTGTTTTGGGAGCACATGTACTAAAGTAGCATAATACAGAGATGATATGGAATGTAATGTCCCTTGCACAAGAATGACACACAAATTTGTGAACATTCCATACTTTTCAAGACGAGAAACAGCTCAGTTGCCAGACCTAGTGCAAATTAGCAAACTCAGAAGCTTACTTTTGAGCTAAGGAGAAGTGTGACAGTTCTGTCTACCTTCTGGTCCTTCTTGGGAGAAAGGCACTTATTAAGATGGTGTGTGGGGTCTGCTATTTATCTCTGCCATTAAATGGTTCACGAATTTTTCTTTTTATTACTTTAGAGCAAGTTGATAGATATCTTGAGTATGTTTATCCCAAGAGAACATATGTGTAATAAAAGTCATCATAGAAGGAATAAAAGGTGTTTAATACAATGACAATAAAATGTGATGCTGAATATATAACCAGTGGAATATTAGAACTGGGTCTTGTTTCACGGTCAGTGTTTTTGGAAAACGTGAAAGAGGCTCACGCAGTGTTCTGTCATCGCTCTATGAGGAAGCAGCACAGTGTTTAGACCTAACACGAAAGTGCTAAGGCAGAGCAGCCTGAACGGTTGCACTGGGAGTGGAGGGAGGAGGAAAAGTTATTTCGTAATTTGTAGAAGCCTTTTAAATTTAAACTTCTGTTTATAGAATTTTCTGACGCTAACGCCAAGTTTTACTGCCGGCTCTACTACGCGGGAGAGTTTCATAAGATGCGCGAGGCGATTCTGGGCAGCAGCGAGGAGGATTTTATCCGCTCGCTCTCGCATTCGTCACCCTGGCAGGCCCGCGGAGGCAAGTCGGGAGCCGCCTTCTACGCCACGGAAGGTAGGGCTCTCCCTGCGCTGATCCCCGGGAGCATGTGTGCCTCCCGAACTGAGGTGCGTGTCGGCACCTTTCAGAAAACCAAGTTTTCTGATCTTTTAATTTTAGTTTTAACTTTCTATAGAAAGACATAAAGCAAAGTTTCATAACAAAATAATTGATTAACAAGGACTAATACATTGTATATAATTTTTAAAGTAGTTAAGAGTAAAAAATATGAGCATTAAAAATTCTCCAATTAATATTAGCACACTTTCCTTTTCAGTGAACTGAGACACTAGTAGTGTAGCTAACTTGCATAATTTCTCCCTTTTCCCTGCCTTCCTTTGACCTTTTCTCCTATCCTAGTTCTTTTGAACAGTTTCTTTCCATGTCACAGTATCTCTTGTATATTTTAGACTTCATTTAAACTTTCAGTTTCTCATACCAGGGAAACAATCCAATGTTTACACATGTGAGTCTGATTTATTTCACCTAGGAATATGGTCTCAGGTTGCATCCGTTTACGTATAAAAGTCTCAGGTTTATCCTTTTTTGTGGCTGAGAAGTATTTCATTGTATAAAAAGATCGCATCTTTTATTTTAATTCATTTTTGGGTTAATGAACCTTTGGGTTATTACAAATTGTGCTGCCTTAAACATAGGTGCACATAGGTGGTATGATGTTTTTAATTCTTCTGGGAAGATACCCAGAAGGAGAATAGCTGGAACAAATGGAACCTCCAATCCTAGCTTTTTGAGGAATCTGCGCTCTGAGTTCCACAGCGGTGGTATCAGTCTATACTGACCCCAACCATGGAGAAGGGTCTTTCAATTTTGGGGCCTGATTTTTTTCAGTTCTTTGTATGTTCTAGATAGAAGTCCTTTGAGGGAGAGTTGGCTAAAATGTTTCCCACTCTGTAGGTTGTCTTTTTGCTCTATTAGTTATTTCTTTTTAATGATGTGAGATCCCAGTTGTTGATTCTTTGAAGTATTTCCCATGCAGTTTGTGTTTTGTTCATGAGCTCTCTGCCTACCACGTCTTCAAGATTCGTACTTACTTTCTCTTCCAATAGATTTAGGGTTTTTCTGTTTTAATATGTAGATACTTGATTCATTTTGACTTTAGTTTAATGCATGGTGATAAATATGGGTCTAGTTTTAGTTTTTGACATGTAGAAAACCAGTTTTTAAAATTTTTACTTTGTGTTTCTTTTTGTTTTATTTTATTTTATTTATTTATTTTTTAACTTTTTGTCGCTACCAGGGATCGAACTCACGACCGCCTGCTTGCAAGGCAGGTGCTTATGCCGCTGAGCTAAATCCCCAGCCCCTCTTTTTGTTTTAAAGATAGTAAAATCCAACAAAACAAAATAGAACAAAGCCAATCAAAACATGCAGCAAAACTGGTACAGAACTTCAAAGCAGGATGCTAGGAAAACACAAGAGTTACCATAGTGTGTCTTATCGTCACAGTAGTTGTCCATTCTATCAGACATAGCAAAATCAAACCAAAAACAGAATAAAACCAATCAAAACAGGATATTGAGTAAAGTCAAATAATCAGAACAAAGCAAACAATGAGAACAATATTGGATTTTAAAGACAAGATAGGAAATCCCCCATATTTGCTACATTGCATACTTCTGAGAAAGCCAGTTTTCCCAGCACCGTTTATTAAAGAGGCTCTTTTTTTCCAGTGAACATATTGGGCCCCTTTGTCAAAAAAATTTTTCTGAAACAAGATCTCACCATGTAGTTCAGACTGGCCTTGAACTTGCTTTGTAACCCAGGCCTTGAGCTTGCAGTGATCCTCCTGCCCTCAGCCCCCCAAGTGCTGGGAGTGCAGGTATATATGCCACACCGTGCCCAACTTTTGAATTTTTATTTTTTTATCTTGAGAGAATGGAATAAGGCATTCAAAAAAAATATATGTATGTATGTATGTGTTTATAATGAGACTCAGTTCATTAAACTATCTAGTTCTGAGTTCTCTAAATGTAAAGAGAAAACTTTTACAAAACTTGAAAGGATACCTTAGTTGCTAGTGAGAGAAAGTTAGAAATAGTTAATCTGAAAATAGAAGACCGAGTTCTTAACCTTACAAAAACTTACAGAATATTGTGAACATTTTATATGTCATATTTTATTCTCCCACTGGAAGCAGAATGACTTAAGAAAATGCACCAGGAGATCTGTTCTGTTGCTCAGTAAGAACTGTTGTGACCGTGACTTAGTGGATAGTTAACAAAGGAGTTTATAAAATTTTATTTGGCAGTTTCAAAGGTGTTCGTGGACCAGTGAATCTAGATGTACTGGGGGAAGCAGAGGGCTTCTCGGGGTCCTTCCTAGCCCTTCAGTTGTGTGAGAATTGGGTTCTGATGAGAATTTTCACTGTGACATTAGAAAATATCTGTTAAAACTATAACACAAGGAAATATCTGTGACTTATTACAGATGATAGTATGTTTTATGATTGAATAAACACATGAAATTTCTGCCTTTTAGATGATAGATTCATTTTGAAGCAGATGCCTCGTCTGGAAGTCCAGTCTTTCCTTGACTTTGCACCACACTACTTCAGTTACATTACAAACGCTGTTCAACAAAAGGTAGAAACCCTGAATCTTGATGTATAATTAGAGTTTACTAGAGTCTCTCGTATCCCAGGGCTTAGTTCAAATGGCAGTTTTCCCTGTGGCAAGATGTGAACTGAACCTGACTTGGTGTCTGTTATACTGTTGAGATCTGAGATATCAAACGCTTGTTTTTCCAACCTTTTCCAGTAGAAATTCGTGAACAAGTTTGGCTTTTTTTTTTGTACCAGGAATCAAACTCTTGAACCTTGCCACCTGCCAGGCAGGCGCTGTGCCATTGAACTACATCCCCAGTCCCGTTGCATTTAATGTATGATGAAAATCAATTAGATGATGAAAATCAATTTTAAATACTAAAACTGGATAAAATTAGCTGCACATTTAGTGAGTTCTAACTTTGCTCAGATTAACAGTTTTAACTTTGCTCAGAAATTGGAAACATTAAGAAGTGGGATGCCACCTTTAGCTAGAAACAGAGGGATACCAGTGGTCCACATTTGCTGAACTACTGAAGAACGACCCCCACTACGCAAGATTATGAAGGAGTTCGATTTTTTAAAGCTATGGTTTTTTTTTAAATGTTATTAGAGGAAATTATATGTCAAAATAGAAGTTTTTAAATTTATAAACTGTGAAGGATTGTCCCTGTGGAGAATCCTAAGGATCTAATCAGTATTTTTGTTGGCATTGCTACTGTACTTCTGAAATTCAAGGGTTTGAATTTCTTTCAAGATCTCTGGCTGGTTATATCAGTAGTAAATCATGTTTTGTTATTACATAGATAATCCATTAACAAAATTGATATCAAATTATGAATAATCCCTTTTCATAAGAGTTTACTTTGATTTTTTTCTGGATAGAGGCCCACTGCCTTGGCCAAAATTCTTGGAGTTTACAGAATTGGTTATAAGAACTCGCAGAACAACACCGAGAAGAAATTAGACCTCCTTGTCATGGAAAATCTCTTCTATGGCAGAAAAATGGCGCAGGTAAGCATGTTGGACTGAGAGAAGCATTCATTTCTTGGGACCCTTTGTACTAGTTTTTGGAGGTAATGAATCTGAGTTTTATTTTACTATATATTTAATATTTAATTCTGTCTACTGGGTGAGATTTAATTTTTGACTTACTGAAGAATGAGTAAAGATAAATTATTGTTATGGGCAAGTCCTAAAATTTAATATATCCATTACTTTAGAATCACATAATTGATAAAATAAGAGGACAGTTCTGCTTCCACTGCCTCAATTTTAAAAGTAAGTTAACTGAGATTCAGAGAGATGACATCCTTTATCAGAGTCCCACAGTTACTTCAGGTTCCAGGGTGGTCTCAGTTATTCCAGAGCAGTGCTCTTCCCAGCAGTGTACCAGTCACACAGTCGATTTTGATTCTAGGGTGCTGTAGGTTATTCTTGAGCTGTAATCTTCGTGGTGCTGACCCTCGAGCTGCTCCCACCTGGTGCAGAGTTGCGGAGGCTGTGCCTCTCTAGCGCAGTGCAGTTCCATTTCTGAGACCGTCTTTGTACGAGGAAAGCATTAGCTGTACTACACCATGTGCTTAATGGTCACACTGACACTGGCTCCTCACCGTCATCGTGATCTGGGATGGGGCCGGCCCGGTCTGCAGATTCCACGCAGGCCTCGGGCTGCTGCTTCTGCTCAAGTTCTGTGGCCTCTGAATTCTGTTAAATATTCCTAAAGTTAAGCTGTTCATTCTACACTACCGTAAATATAAATAATTGAACAGTTTTGGTATCAAAACTTTTAAGTTTTTAAGACTGTGTGTTTTCTTTATGCTGCTCTATGATCTAATGATAAATTTTTCTAGTTCCTTATTAATGTATTTTAAAATTGATTAACTTGACCAGAGTATTCCTGAAATGTTGTAGTTATTGAATATCTTGCTGTTAATTTCGTATGGTACACTTATATTGCCACACATTTAATGACTTCTTATAAAATTTATGATATGATAATAGTGACTGTAAGATGTCTTTTTACCTGTTTAATTACATTGATTAACTAGTGTGCCAACTCATATACAAGTAACAGAATTTTCTTCCACTAGGTTTTTGATTTGAAGGGCTCACTTAGGAATCGAAATGTGAAAACTGACACGGGGAAAGAGAGTTGTGATGTAGTCCTGCTGGATGAGAATCTTCTAAAGATGGTTCGAGACAATCCCTTGTACATTCGTTCGCATTCCAAGGCTGTGTTGAGGACCGCCATCCATAGTGACTCTCATTTCCTTTCTAGCCACCTCATTATCGATTATTCTTTGCTGGTTGGGCGAGATGATACTAGCAATGAGCTAGTAGTTGGCATTATAGGTAAGTTAATAGGTGTACCCTACTTATAGTTCATAATTAAAGCTGGAGTAAAATCTTTATAATTCTGTTGAAGCTGACATTGAATATTTTCACAAACTTTAATTGGAAATTTCAATAATAGTTTTCTATTCTATTTCTATTTTCATTATCTTTGCCCAAAATATATACAGTGGAGTGGTACCTGAGGTCACAAACCAGATTAGATGAGAACCAAATCAAATTTGGTGGTTAGGTTCATTGTTGACATTACTTAGAAATTTGATTCTGTGCTTATTCAATTCGGGATGTGACCAGAATTATGGAAAGAATTAAGTGCATGGGTCAAGGTACCAGTGTCATTTTGCAAAGTCATCTACAAATGAGAGCCTCTACTATTGTTTTGAGGAGTAAACAAATTAATGGGGGCAAAATTCTCACAATAGTACCTGGCAATGTCAGTCAGCACCGAACAAAAAACAGAAATAGTACTAATCATTGCTGTCGTCATTTGCCTATATTTATTAACAGAGCTGTACTCTAACTATGCCTACCTCTTTCTACCCCCAGATTATATTCGAACATTTACGTGGGACAAAAAGCTTGAAATGGTTGTGAAATCAACAGGAATTTTGGGAGGACAAGGTGAGCAGAATTTTTATTTTGTGTAGTTTTTACACTATTCTCATAACCCCTTATCAATTAAAATTTAAGAAGTAAATACTTTTTTAATTCTATTTGTCCCCTACAAAGAAGACAGAATTTTGAAACATCAAATACACTAAAAAGCATGGTAAACTAGGGAAACATAGAACATAGCAGGATTCCCAATTACCCAGAACTACGAAATAATAAGGGGAATTGTGTACGTAGGGAAATCTATGGTTTAGATTCGTTAGAATGCCAGTTCCCAAAGTAAGAAGTTAGAAGAAAGAAATCACAGGCTCTGAAGGCTGTTAATAGATTAATACTTGTTGCCTTCTAGGTTGTCTAATAAGTACTGCTCCCTTCAGTTGTGCCTTTAACATCTCTTATCTCTAGGTAGCAGCTCAACTTTTGAAATAACAGTTGATACCGGGGTAGATCTGTCCAGGGCAGGTGGCGCAGCAGATTACCCCCACCCTTAGACTGCTGTGGTGTGTGTGTCTTTATGTGGTTTGTATGAAGAAACATATTATGTGTATAACAGCTATCCCCCTTTTCTTTTTTACAATTTTAGGTAAAATGCCAACGGTGGTCTCTCCAGAGTTGTATAGGACTAGATTTTGTGAAGCAATGGACAAATATTTCCTTATGGTACCAGACCACTGGACAGGACTGGATCTGAACTGCTGAGATCGAGCATAGATTTTGAAATGGACTGTGAAGGAAAGTGGGCACAAACAAGAGACCAAAAATAAGAGATGTGTTTTATTTCTTCTTGACATTCACCACTATGTGGAAGAGACCTTTCAGTTCTGTGGTTCTTTAAAGACTGACTGTAACTGAAGCGTGAAAGCTTCCATGGATTTGCACTTCCGTTTTAGATACCTGTGAGTTAGCTATCTGTAGGTTGGAGAGTTGCATGAACAGTTTTTCAATTAGTCTAAAAGTATCGATCCACTTCAAAGGGTAAAGGTTAGAGTTGAATAGACATGTGATATCACATGTGATATCAGTTTACGTGTTTGGTGAAGAAAACTAAACATATCTCATAGATCGTGACTATGCTGGCTTCACGTTTGAGACATTGTTTTTACTTAAAGCATTTGGGAGCTGTTAAATATGTGGTTCAAAGTATCTAATAATTTAATGTTACCTGTTGTCAGGATTTCTGAAACTTTTAGAAACATTCTGATTTATTCCATTATTGGCTCAACAGGTTGGCATTTACTGTTTTATTGAATTTTTTTTAACTTAAATTGGGAATCCTGCTATGTTCTATGTTTCCCTAGTTTACCATGCTTTTTAGTATATTTGATGTTTCAAAATTCTGTCTTCTTTGTAGGGGTCAAGAAGCTGGATCTAGGGCTGGGGATTTAGCTCAGCGGCATAAGTGCCTGCCTTGCAAGCAGGCAGTCGTGAGTTCGATCCCCGGTACCGATAAAAAGGAAAAAGACCAAAAAAAAAAAAAAAAAAAAAAAGAAGCTGGATCTGTTAACTTTGATTCCCTTCCCTTTTTGTAGTATTTTAAAGCTTGTTTAAAGTGCTTACATTTTTGCATACACTTATATTCTAGATTTCCCCCTCCTTTTCAGCAAAACATAGTAAATGGCTCATTAGTAATTAATTCTACAATCACTGATACCCTAAAGGAAGAATTATTAATAAAGAATTGTTACAAAAAATAAGACTGAACCCAAGGGATTGTGTGAGAAGGAAGCACTTGATTAGTTTTTATAAGGGTAAAGTATCTTTCAGTAGAACCAATTGACGTGCATTTATTTCCAGTATGGGAAGTCCTGTTTCCTGGTTTCTGCGCACAGACCCGTTCTGCTGCTGCGGCTGCTGAGAGAGACGCTCCTAGTAAGGAGCCTCTTGTTTAATTGGCGGCAGTTGTGCTTGCTGCAGAATGTGCTTGGGAAGAGGTGATGAATTTGAGGGAATATTACTGTGGTCTCACAATATTTCTCTTGGGTTCTCTCTGTAACAGGACTGACCTTGGGGATTCACAGTTTTAAGGATTTTACTCTTTTTCAGGCTTCCAATAATAGCATGTTAATTGTCACTTAAAAATAATTGATGCTTTTAGTTATACAGCATAATCAGTATGTGACACATTTTAGAAAGTTTACTTGAAAGAATGAAGGCAGTGCTTTGGCGTTTGTTGCTTATTAAAAACCTGGTTCATTTGAACTAATGCAAAATTGACCAAGTTAAGATAGATGAGCAGATAAATCTGCTCATCACCCTCACCCCTTAGGTGCCTTTTGAAGATACACGGAAGGCTAACTTTAGTTTTGATGTCCAGACTGGAGGTGAAAGATGGGCAGAACATGATAAACTTTTTACATGCCTGGGAACAATGGCTTTCGTGTCTGTAGTGTAATGCCAACACTGTTTTTTGTCTCTTAATTATTTTTTCTGACTGGCTGTTTAGGGTCACTGAACCTGTTCATTTCCTGTGGAAGTAGAAAGTGTCCCCCTACCCACAGCTATAATCAGGTGGTTTCTTTTTAGTTTCAGTATTGCATGCATAATTGGAAAGCTTCATGGGAATAGTTCTGACAATAATATGGTTTGTTGATTTCTCTTTCCCCTGCCCATGAAAAACAATTTTTAGAGCCTGCAGCCTGTTTTATAATTTTGTTACTAAGCATTCTGAAACAAGAGTTGCTGCTTTGCAGGGGGTGATCTATCCTTTTAAAATTAATGTCTGGGCTGAATTAATGAAGAAAAAATGTAAGATTTCACTGGTACTGTTGTTTAGGCCACTACTTATGCATAAGGTGTTTCAAATACCATGCCACACAATTTAAGAATTGAATGACAATTTTCTTCTCTTGAATTCCCTTTCAATACCTAGAGAATATTAATGCCAATAAGTTAGGAATGAGGATGAAAACTTAATACTTCTTTCTGTAGAATACAATGTGAATTCTGAAAATAATAGTAGCACGAGAAAACTGTCAATGTGTTGCTTTGTATAAAAATCTTATTTGTAAATGTGAAACTTTTTGATGCCATCAAACCTTGTTTAAAAAATAGAATGTACTTTTTTCTTATCTCAGCCTAAGAAAAATAAGGAAAATAAGCTGTTGTAAGCTCTTTTGTAGCCTTACTACTTTAAATTTATAGATACTCAAAATTTCCTACAGAATGTCTTTATAATTTTTTTTTTTTTTGATTCAGCAGTGAGTGGTTTTCTAGCCTTAGGCTTTTCCTGGATATTGTAAATTGTAGGGTCATATTGGCATCAGCTTTTGTGATGGCTTTGTGGCCATCAGTTTTTGCATTTTACCCATTAGCAGTGGGCTTTTGTAAAATCGCCAAGGAAGGTCGTCTACGTGTGGAAAGTTGACTTCGCTTGATGGGTGGAAACTATTACGAATGAGCCTGATGGTGAGACATTAGGCCATTCATTATTCCTTAAGTGTTAACACTGACTTATGCAGTATTCAGAACATGTCGTGCAATGCCTTTGTTTTGTTTTTGTTTTTGTTTTTGTAACACGGGTGCAGTGTATTATAGAAAATTAAAAACTACAATCAGGAGCAGTTTTAGTAACACTGCTTGCAGTTTTGTAAAATGATGTACATTATGTCTTTTGGCAGGTTGAATTTTAAACTAGAGAAATAACATTGTAAATCATAATAGTCTTTTAATTTAATACGAAAAGTTCAATTAACAGTATTGAAAGTACTGTATAATAATGTATATATTTCTCTACTTTGGTTCCAGCTGTTTTATATACTTGACCTATTATTTAAAAAATAACTACCTTGACCTTTTAGAGACTTGTACTATAAATAAAGAAGACTCACAATAAACTAGAATTTATGTGCTCTTATTTTTTTAAGAGTGGGAAGGGTTTATTGGGGAATAAGGATAGCTCCTGAGAGATGGGAGGAGTCCCACGTGGGTTGCTACAAGGTCATTTTTCCACGAACGTTTTACAGCGTAAGTTTTAGTCATGAGATGGGTACAAAGTGGGTCATTTGGGTACATTCAGTGGGGACATTTGTTGTTGGCTCCATCTGTATGATCCCTTGGAGTTCGGCAGCTTCTGCAATCAAGATTACAAGTGCAGCTCTTAGCTAGTACTGATTTAGTAGGGAAGCAGGCACATAGCAAGCATGTGTGGCTGACACCGTTAACCTTGGCTTTTCTGTGATTTCTAAAACTGGAATGTTTTGGGGGAAGGGATGGGTCCTGGTGTTCTGGTCACCCGTGGAAGTGACTGATGCATGTCTCGATTTAGTGAATTTAGTATAATGTCAAAGTTTTATTTATCTCTTAGCAAAGTATGCAAGTCTGGCCGTTGTGACTTTAATCTCTTGGACTTGCCTTCATAGGTGCCTGCAGTCGCAGTTTTGGTGTGTTTTCATACTGGCTTCCTCGAGGGCCCGTCCCTGTCTGACTGTAAATTTTGACCTGACTTAGCTCCTTGTAATGTTCCCCTCTGCAGAGCTATCCCTGACTGCTAATAGGGGAGAATGGGTGAAACTCCAGCTTTGCTGCCCTGAGCTGAGAAGGGTCAGGTGAGGGAAGACAAGGTCAAGGGCCTTCTCCAGAGATGATGGGCCTTCTCCAGAGATGATGGGCCTTCGGTAGAAGTCGTGTCATTTAGCAGTTACAAACTCACTTCACAGGTTCAGGCTAGTGGATCCTGCCACATTTGTTGCTGGTTCCATTTCCATGATCCCTTGGAGTTTGGCAGCCTTTTCTTCTGAAGATCACGATGCAGCTTTCAAAATGATACAGGAGAAATGTAACATCCAGCCTGCTGGATGTCAGGTGTGCCGAGTTGGTGTCCTCTGCGAATTCCAAGGGGTAGAGGAGGTTCACAGTAGGACAGGTTCATGGGAGGGAACAAGCATCACTTCTGAGAGACAAGCACTGTCTGAAGGATTACCCTTTGCTTAGTTTTGAATCTCCTTGGGGAAGTTAACAGAAGGAGAGGAACTTTGATGTATCAGCCGAGTCTCTCACATGTTGGTGTTGACTTTTGTTCATTTTCTTCCTCTTCCTTTTCTAGCTGAAGAATTCAAGTTTATCACTGAAACCTGCATTCGTTTTGGCCCATAATAGGCATGGCTGTCTGATCTTCCCACCCATCCTTCCTGGGCCTTACCTTTCTTGATGGCATGCTCAGGGGAGTCAAGCCCTTGGTAAGCAAGATGGACAGAATTTGTGGGTGTCCTGTCAGCCAGCACTTTCTCCTACTCGTTTAGAGGCAAAGCTGCTGCTGCCTAAAGCTGGACGCATCTCCCTGCTACTCACAGCTGCAGCTCTGAGCCTGCCTTCTGCCTGCATCGATGGGGACAAGGTGAGAGCAGCTGAGCTGAGCCGCTGGCTCTGAGTGTGCCTGGGGTGGCTGAGGTGGTGGTACGCCCATGCTGGGGGAGAGAGAGGTTACAGACGCCCAAGCCTCTGCTCGTCTCTTGCAGGGTAAAGAAGCGGACAGTAGAGGAGAGGCCTGGCAAGCTCTCCAGTCCCCACTGACCCACAGGTCTCTTGTTACCTTGGAAGTTACCTTGTAAAATCTGCCGGTTAATGTTTGCGGGAACCAGGGTGTGTGTTTGGTTTGGTTTGGCTTTATTTTTAAATGCAACTTTATTGTGGTAAAAATTATAACCCTCTTAAATTATTTTTAAGTGTATAATCTAATAGTCTTACTTATATTCGCATTGTTGTAAAATAGATCTCCAGGACTTTTTCACAAGAAGACAACTCTTCCTTTACTCCCAAATCTCAGGTAACCACCATTGTATTTGTTTTTATGAACTGAACTGATTAAGATACTTCAAATAAGAGGCATCATGTGATACCTACCTTTTTGTGACTGATTGCGCTTAGCATAATTCTTCAGAGTTTATCTGTGTTGCAATATATGATACAGTTTTATTTTAAGCTGAATGATATTACATATATATATATGTATCATATTTTATGTATCCTTTCATCCTTCCACAGATGTTTGTATGATGGTTAAAATTTTTTTTTTTTTTGTATCAGGAATTGAACTCAGGATCTTGCGCATGATGGTTAATGTTGTGTCAGCCTGACTGGGCTAAGGGTTGTCAGATGGCTGGTGAAGTACTTCTGGTTATCAGTCGTACACACTGAAGAATACATGCAGTTATATCCTTGAGACCAATTTCTTTTCCTCTCTTTTTTACAATAGCAATTACACATTTCGGGTTTTATTATTCTTACATTTCTTACTACTTTTTATACTAGAGGCAAAATCAATGTGATTTTTAAAATATGATTCTTATTTATTTCACTAATGAGGATAGTCTCAGGCTGTCTCCATTTACCTATGAAGGCCTGAAGATCATCCTTTTTTATAGCTGAGTGATATTCCATTGTATAAAATACCACATCTTTTTCATGCACTCTGTGGTTGATGAGCATTTTGGTTACTTCCAATATTTGGCTATTACAAATTGTGCTGCTATGAACATGGGTACACGTATACCACTGTGATATACTTTTTTCAATTTTTCTGGGAAACTACCCGGGAGGGGAATAGCTGGATTGAATGGAACTTCCAATCCTAGTCTTCTGAGAAATCTGCATACCAATCTCTACAGTGGTTGCACCAGTCTACACTCCCACCAACAGTGGAGCAGTGTTCCTTTTTCCCTGTAGCCTCGCCAACATTTGTTATCAGTTGATTTCTTGATGGCAGCTATTCTTTCTGGAGTGAGATGAAATGTTAATGCTGTTTTAATTTGCATTTCTCGAATGACCAGTGATGGTGAACATTTCTTCATGTATTTATTTGCCATTTGTATATCTTCATCTGGGAACTGTGTGTTCATGTCAGATGCCCATTTCTGGAGAGGATCTTTGAATTTGGGGGGCTTGATGTTTTTCAGTTCCTTATATGTTCTGGATATGAGTCCTTTGTCTGAGGGGTTGCTGGCTAAAATTCTTTCCCATTCGTGGGTTTTCTTTTCACCCTGTTGGTGATTTCTTTTGAAGTGCAGAAATTTTTCAATAATATGAGATCCCAGTTATTGATTCTTTGAAGTGTTTCCCGTGCAGTTTGCATTTTGTTAATGAATTCTCTGCCTACCTTGTCTTCTAGTAGATTTAGTGTTTCTGTTTTAATATTTAGGTCTTTGATCCATTTAGACTTTAGTTTTGTGCCTGGTGATGAGCATGGATCTTGTTTCAGTCTTTGGCATGGGGAAAGCCAGTTTTTTCAATGCCATTTATTAAAGAGACTATCCTTCTTCCAGTGAACATGTTTATCTCCTTTGTCAAATATCAGGTGACTGAGTGTCTTTGTAGTTGTGTTTGCATCTTCTAATCTGTTCCACTGATCCTCAGGTCTATTTCTTTGTCAGTACCATGCTGATTTTATCACTGTGGCTTTGTTGTATAGTTTCAAATCAGGAATTGAGATGCCTCCTGCCTTGCCTTTGTTGTCTGGAATTGCCTTTGCTATTCTAGGTTTCTTCTGTTTGCAAATGAATTTTAGGAGTGTTTTCTCTAGATCTGTGAGGTATGTTAATGGTATTTTGATGGGAATGCATTAAATCTGTATAAGAGGTTTGGAAGTATGGCCATTTTCACAATCTTGGTTCTTCCTAGCCAAGAACAAGGAATATCCTTCCATTTCTAATATCCTCTTCAGTCTGCTTTTTTGTGTAGCATAATTTTCAGCATATAGGTCTTTTACATTTTTACTTAGGTTGATTCCTAAGTATTTCATTTTTTAGATGCTACTGTGAAAGGCAATATTTCCATAATTTCTCTCCTGGTGAGTTTTTTGTTTGTGCACAGGAATGCTATTGATTTTTGAGCATTGAGTTTGTATCCAGCTACACTGCTGAATTTATTTATTACCTCTAGTAGTCTTTTAGTGGAGTTTTTTGGTTCTTCTATATTGTGTATTATGTCATCTGCAAATAGTGATAATTTGACTTCTTCCTTTCCTATCTTTATTCCTTTTATTTCTCTCTCTTGTCTGATTGCCCTGGCTAGTGTTTCCAGAACAATATTGAATAGGAGTGGTGATAGTGGACATCCTTGTCTTGTTCCTGATTTTAAAGTGAAAGCTTTCAGTTTTTGTCCATTTAGTATGATATTGGCTGTTGGTTTGTTGTAGATGGTCTTTAAAAGATTGAGGTAGACACTGTGTATTTCAAATTGCGTTTTTATCATTAACATGTGTTGGACTTTATCGAAAGCTTTTTCTGTGTCTATTGAGATGACCATGTGGTTTTTGTTTTGGCTCGGTTGCTGTGGTGTAGTACATTTATTGATTTGTGTATTCCATCCCTGCATTCCTGGGATGCATCCCTGGGACGAATGTTGTATAACCTTGATGATTTGCTGCATTCTGTTTGCCAGTATTTTATTGAGAATCTTTGCATCAATGTTCATTAGTGAGATTGGCCTGTAGTTTTCCTTTTTGTTTGGGTCTTTCTCTGGTTTTGGTATCAGAGTAATACTTGCCTCCAGGAATGAGTTAGGGAGGATTGCTTCCTTTTCAATTTTATTGAAGAGTTTAAGGAGAATTGACATCAAATCTTCTCCAGATTTCTTGTATAATTCAGCCATGAATCCATCAGGACCTGGGCTTTTCTTTCTTTCTTTCTTTCTTTTTTTTTTTTCTGACCTGTCCTTTTCTTTGTTGGTAAGTTTTTAATTATGTTTTCAATTTCAATAGCTGTATTGGGTTATTGAAAATTGCTATATCTGCTTGGTTGAGCTTTGGTAGTTCATATGTTTCTAGAAATCTGTCCATTTCCTTTGTGTTTCTACTGTATGTGGAAACTCTTTTCAAAGTAGGTATTCATGATCTTTTGAATTTCCATAGGATCTCTAGTAATTTCCCCTTTTCAGTCCTTGTTGTGTAAATTTGGGTTTTTTTCTATCTTTTTCTTTATAAGATTAGCTAGAAGTTTGTCAATTTTGTTTGTTCTCTCAACAAACCAGCTTTTTGATTCATTAATTCTTTGTATTATTTTTTTTTTAGTTTCAATTGCATTGATTTCCTCTCTTCTATGAGCTTTGGGTTTAACTTGCTCTTCTTTTTCTAGAAGCTTGAGATAAAGCATTAGGTTGTTTATTTATGCTCCATTCTGTTTTCTTGATATGACAATTTATTGCTATATATTTACCTCTTAAGACTGCTTTCATTGCACCCCATAGATTACAGTATGTTGTTTCTGCATTTTCATTGAATTGTAGGTATTGCTTTATTTCTTCTTTAATTTCATTTGTAGCCCACTGTTCAAAAGATTCAAAGGTTGTTATTTAATTTCCATGTATTTATGCAGTATTTGCAATTTCTTTTGCCATTAATTTCCAATTTCAGTGCGCTATGGTCAGATACTACACATGAGATAATTTCAATACCTTTGCATTTACTTAAGAATGTTTTATGGGATAATATATGATCTATTTTGGAGACTGTCCTATGCACAGCTGAGAAGAATTTGTTTTTTGATGTAATTGGGTGGAACACTTTGTGAACATCTACTAAGTCCAGTTGCTCACGGGTATGATTCAGTTCTATTATTTCTTGGCTGACTTTTTGTCCACTTGATCTATCTCTTTGTGACAATGGGCTGTTAAGGCCCCTGTTAAAATTGTGTTCTTGTGTATTTGGTTTTTCATGTCCCTTAGCATCTGTTTTATATAGCTGGGTGCTCCTGTATTTGGTGCATATGTATTTACAATTGTTAGTTCTTCCTCTTGAATTTTTCCATTAACGAGTATGTAGTTACCTTCTTTATTTTTTTTAATCATTTTAGGTTTGAAGTTCATGTTGTCTGCCAATAGAATAGTTACCCCTGCTTTTTTCTGGGTTCCTGTTGTGTAGAATACTGTTTTCCATCCTTTGACTTTTAATCTATGAGCTTCCTCTTGAGTCAGATGTGTTTCTTATATACAGCATATTGTGGGATCATGTTTCTTGATCCATTCTGTCAGCCTATTTCTTTTGATAGGTGAATGGAGGCCATTTACATTTGTGGATATCATTGATAAGTACTGGCTCGACTTTGCCATGTTATGTTCCAGTTGTTTGCTTTCTGCTTTTCCCCCTTGTTTAATTGCTTGTCCTACCTGGTGGTTTCTTTCTGTTGTTGTTCTGGAGGTTATGGTCATTTTTATCTCTATCTAGTATGTCTTTCAATACTCTTTCTAGGTTTGGTTTGGTGGATGTGAATTTCTTCAGTTGTTCTTTGTCATGGAAGTATCTTGTTTCTCCATTAAATTTGAATGAAAGTTTTTCTGGGTACATCAGTCTGGGTTGAAAGTTGTTTTCTTTCAGGGCTTGAAATACCTCATTCCAAGCTCATCTTGATTTGAGGGTTTGTGCTGGAAAGTTTGCTGTCATTCTAATGGGCTTTCCTCGATAGTTTAGTTGTGTCTTTTCTCTAACATCTTTTAGTATTCTGTTTTTATGCTGTATGTCTGAGATCTTAATTATTATGTGTCTGGGTGTAGATTTGTGTTGATTGTGACTATTTGGCATTCTATATGCCTCACTTATCTGCATATCAGATTTTTTCCCCATGTTTGGGAAATTTTCTGCTATTACTACTGTGAATGTTTTAGTTATGTCATTTGCATTGGCTCCTGCATCTTCCCTGATGCCTGTTAATCTTACATTATTACTCTTGGCGTCATCTTGAAGCTGCTGGATTGTCATTTCATGCTGCTTCGTTATTTTTAAAAGTTCTATCCTTTCATGATCACTAATTGTGATCCTGTCCTCAAGGTCTGAAGTCCTAACCTCAGATTCATTTAAACAGTTCTGCCAGCTCTGAATAGAATTTTTGTTTCTTGGATGTCTCTTTGATTTTGTTTCATAAATTCTGTTTGTTTTCTATATTGCTCATTCAAGCTTTCAATCAGTTTCCCATGCTCATGTACTTTTTTCTCTATTTCTTCTTTAGCTGTGTTCAGCAACTCGTTTACTAAGGTTATTTCTCTCTATACATGGGTGAGTACTTCTAATTTGATTTCCTCTATATCCTCATGGAGTTGTGTTTTTATTTCATTCATTATCTTTTCAGAGATTTCCGGTGTGTTACTTTTGAAGTTCTCTATTTCAGTGTCTCCTGTACTTGCTCTTGGTGGAATAAATGTTCGAGATTGCGTTTTGCTTTTTCATTTTGCCATTTTCCCCTTTTGAGTTAATATTTGGTCCTTCAATCCCACTAGTGTCAACCGCTGGTAGTGTGTATCTTGGGGTCCTAAATTAAGGTTGATGTTTGTCCAACTGCGAGGTCCCTCAATGAAGAGGTGGGCCAGTCACCTGACTTCCCACTGCAGGGCCTGTTGGGTGAGTCTTATGTTCTTCCTGGACTGACAAGCCTAGTAGTATTGATGTAGGTTAGCTTTTAGTTCCTGCTATTACTTTATCTTCAGGTTATTCCAGGTCACTAACTCTCCCTGTCTATAGTGTTTGTGTCGGCTGAGGCCCTACTGTGTCCCTATTGTGTGCCTGTGTGTCTCAAGTCCTTTTGATTTTCTCCAAGTTGGGGGAGTCCTTATTGGCACACTCCTCCCCCTGCCTGATGTTTTCTGTGTGCAGGAAAGAGTCACACGCACTCTTGTGAGACTCACCAAGGTCTTACAGTTAGTTGGAGGGAGCTTTACTCCTAGCCCTATTTACCCAATGTACACCTCTATTTTAGGGATATACTCACCACACTGATTGGGGCCTGCTGACATCTTGGGTGAGGCAGTCGCTGAATCTCTCCTCAAGCTATCAGAGTTAATCCGCTGTAGTCCAAGTTTCTGAGAGAAATAGTGGGAGCTGAAGATCAACAGTATTAGGACCAGGAGGTAGGGAATGTCCCCGAGGGGCCAGCAGACGTCCTGGGTCCGGGCATCCACTGGGCATGGACCAAGATCCGAGGGCAGTGTGGTGTTCCTCAGTGGTGGCTGGAATCACATAGGAAGGGCATGGCGGTACGGGCCAAGGTCCCGGGGCAGCATGATGTTTCTGAGTGCTGGCTGAAGTCCTGTCCAGTTTTTTGGAGGATTGGTGTTAATGCTTTAAATGTTTTAGACTTTTCCTGTGAAGCAGTCTGGCCCTGAGCATTTCTTTGCTGAGATATTTTCTTTTTCTCTTTCTTTAGGAGTCTTATCAGGTTGTATTTCTAGGAATTTTTCCATTTCTTCTGGGTTGTTCATTTAGTTGACATATAGTTGTTGATTTAACTTTCAAACTTAAGGAGTGAGCATTCACATGAATTTGCAAGCTCAAAGACAGCTTGAGTCTTTCTCAATGTTCTCAAATCCAGTTTACAATATTAACTACAATATTACAATATTAACAATACAATATTAACTCGAGCTTTCACTCTTATCCAAAGTGTTGGTGACCTCCTGCTTGGTACCAAACCAGAGTGTTGTCCTGGATTCCTGTATACTCCGGAAGTGCTGGTCATAAAGGCCCTGGGTCTACATGCTAGTGTGTACATATAGTTGCTACCTATTTAGATCAGAAAATATCTCAGGGCACTGAATAACTCATCCCCAAATGCCTTGAATCAATTTTATCTATCTCTTAAAAGTAAAAACACAATTATACTAATATTTCAGGGTAGCTGGCTGTTGCCAGTGACTCCCTGGTTTTGTTGCCCTTAGGTGAGCTTTCTATTCTGTCCTGTCACATGGAACCATAGGATGCTTTGCTTAGCCTCTTGGGAGGCATTCAAGTTTACGTTTCCTATGTCCTAACCTTGAAATACCCAATTTTGAGAAGTCTTTCATCTGTATTGTTATAGAACTGAAACAATTGCTATACGTATCCAGGACACATTTCTCATATCAGTGCTGAGAGATCCCACAGCGTATTTTTCATGTAAGTTGGACTCTAGCATCAGACGTGGCCCACCATGCCTGTGTGCATCAGCTTCAGCTGCACCTTCATTGAAGAAGCCCCCTTTTTAACTTTCCCCATGTTATGTCGGTTCTCTTACAAGCCCCCAAAGCACAGAATCTCTGTACTTAATGGCAGACCACATGTGAATAGGCTTTCTTGGCCAGCCCTTCCATCATTTGTACTGCTGTAATACTCTAAACCCAGCTACTATCCCTCCCTGATGATGGGGAATTTTCTTGATTGCTTTAGAAATATGGACAGTAGTTTGTAAACCACGAGAAACCCTCGTAGGCATTTCCTTGAGTAATCCAAACCTGCTCTGATTTTGTAGTAGCTCTCATCAGTGGACTTCTCAGGGGAAGCTAGGTGACTCTGTCCTAGTCACACTTGAAGTGTTGGAACCACACGTTGTCTACCAGAAACCAGCCCAAGTCACCAAACTCATCGTCCTGATTATAAGATAACTCTGTGAATTATCTGATAATTCACAAAAGGAAAAACTTTTGTTTCCACAAAGTCCGGATATGTCCCTGGAGTCTGCTGTGCTGTTGGCACCATGGATTCTTGACCTCTGCTGGTACTCCTGTCTCCAGTGCAGGTGTGATTACTACCCTATTTCAGGTTATTCATCTTCCTATGGAAATTACAGCTGCTCACCACCTGTTATATACCAAGGAAACTGATGGTAGCTCAGGGGAGGCCCATTTTCCCCCAATGAATGCTCTGTCTACTCTCTCATTTCTTTTACATCCAGCTTGAAACCCAGCTTTTATTCCTGGCAGCTGTTAGTAGCTGTCAAACAAATGCTCTGCGATCTGAAAAAAGAAATGGTTACACTTGTCAGGCTTGCATTTATCTTCCATAACTGAGACATATGTGTATAGGGGAATGATACGGGAGCTAAAGAAAAACTGACCCCTGACATCTACAATATTTCTTGTAATTTGCACCAAGAGTTTTTGTAGGTACTCGGTAAAATTTCATTTATCCCACCATTCATAATGTTCAGGGCAAGCAGAATGTAGAAATCTAGGCATAAAAATAACTCAGGAAAATCATTCATGGACCTGGACTTGAATTGCCAGAAGCTTAAAGCTAGCTCTGCAGAAGAGACATGGATTGACCCTTCTTGAAATAATTTTTGGCTACCCTGTGCCTGTTGGCATCTCTGATGGTATTGTCCCCAGGTTGAGCCAGCATTATGGGGACTTGAGTGAATAGTTTGACTTTCTGATTAAGTATGTCCAGGAGCTAAAATACCGAACTAGCTTTGTTCCCACCAGGGTGGCAGATACTCCATGGAATGCTGGGTGTGTGAAAGGCTGTGGCACACACAAGTGGGGAGGCAGACTCACTCTGTTCCCTTCTGTTGTAGACCGGTGGTGAAACTCCAAGTCCCCCTTAACCCAGAGTGAAGCAGAGCTTGAAACAGTCCAGCTTTACCCCTAGCTGATGGCTCAGTCCCCATGGCTGGTCATACCTGGTCAGGAAATGGAACACGTTTCTTTTGTTACCAAGGCTAAGCTGAAGACTTTCTCCACCAGGCTGTTTGTGTCCTGACAGGGGCACATTGGTACTGAAGATGTGCAGGTGGCAACATGACTGATGACAATGATTGTGAGAAACTCTGGACCCTACCCTGTGTGGGTTGCATGTTCTGGCTACTCGGCATCTTTAAATTACGCTGCTCCCAGTAAGGGATTCGCACCAGGGATCCTGCTCTGAATGCGAGCCAACTTACAAACCTGTGCTCCTGTGTACGGAGCACGTGTCACAGGCATGCACCTGGCAAGAGCACATAGGTGGGTCTTTTCTTTTTGTGCTAATTTGTGCTTTTCTGCTTTTTACCTCTCAGCCTGTAATCTGACTTTTCCCCACAATGAATGACCCAGCTCTTTGTGACACTTCCTGAGAAGATTCGATGGGGAAAATGAAGGGACCAGAGAGGGATGAAGACTACTTACACTGAGAACTTGGACAGACCCCAGTTGTGGAGAGAAGGCCTCTTTATTGAGAGCAGAGCTACACTCTCTCTGAGGCAGTTCCCAGACAGGAGACAACTGTCATTTAAAACGGTGACATCCACTGTCTGAGAAACAGGTTGTAATGTGTCTGCTCTTATTAACAGTTTGAGGAATTATCTTGAGGATGGATCTGTTACAAAAGCCAGTTTGGCTCTGTAGTTTTTGTTTTTCTCTTTTTTTAATGCGCCTCTCCCAGTGTGCTGATGCCCTGTGCCCCATGAGCCTGAAGGCCTTCGCTGGAGGCAGCCCTTGACTTTGGACCATTCAGCCTGCAGAACTGTGAGCAGAATAAACCTTCGTTCTTTATAAATTCCTCAGTCTGTGGTATTCAGTCATAGCAAGAGAAAATGGACAATAACATTATGTGTTATTGCTTGTTATGCAAAAACTATGAATACCTCATGTTTGTTATAACAGAGGGAGTTCTATAAATTAAAACATACCACTTAAAAAAGATATGAAGCTCGGGCGAACTGATACTTTAGGTAATAGTTACAACTTTTGGAGCATGTGACCATTATAGGTGCTGAAAGGAAACGTACCAAAAGAATTGTCTTAATTATAAAACTGGAAAAATGATGTCATCCTCCAATTTACACCTAAATGAAAGCCCACATTCTAAGACGTGTGTTTTGATAGGAAAGGGAAGACAGATGAGATAGAGACCTGGCAAAGTGCATTGGAACTAACGAGGCGTAGACCCAGAGACACTTGAGTGAACCATTCATTAGTTGCTGGTCGAGGAATTATTTTCAGTATCTTCACCTAATAAAATATCCTTTTCTTTTCTGTAACTCTCTATTCCTGAACTGTTAAACTTGCAATAAAATCCATGCAAAGGTAGTTTCACAGCAGTAAGTGTCCCGCAGTGTTTCCTAGGAGTTAGCGGTCTTGAATTTGGCCGCTTGTCATTTGCTGCTGAAAAATTTTAAATCTGCAACAATGCATGTGGCAGCATGGAGGAAAAAATTCACCTTTAGAACACTGTCTGCTTTTCTGTGGAATTTAGCAAATTCCCCCAGGCCTGGGTCTGCGCAGGTGCTGTATTTGCAGGGAGATTGCTTGCTTTAAGATGAGCCCAAAGAGGGTACAGTGGTGAGTAGTGGCCAATAGAGGGCGCTCAAGTACGTCTAAGATTTGCAAATTGATCCTTGGAGCAGAACAAATCGCAGAGGGTCCAGTGTGGGACTGGGGAAACCCTGGCCCCCACATCTTTACCTGAGCCTGAACTGTGTTCCAAGTTATTCTTTATAAGCACTTTGTTACAACTCAGAAATTAGTTTCCAGGTAGAAGTTTAAGTTAGAAATGCTAGTTTAATGCATTCTATTCAGAATATAATTTACTTCAAATGAATAGAGTACTAAAAGATTTTCTTCTGAAAGTATCACATACTTTGTTTTATGCCTGTATACTATTGAAATAGCAGATTCAAGACTGTTTATAAGACTTGAGTAGCTACGTGTTCCATAGGCATAGCCCATTTTAAATACGTTGATTTTTAATGGGATTCAGGGGATGGTTCTTTCTGCCCTTTATGTTTGACCTATCAAAACACTTTTCCCATTCTCCAATTCCAAGCACAGTGAAAGGCAGATGGAAAGAGGATATATGATCTTCCCACAACATTCTTAGGGCCTTATTTCCAGAAATCTCCTCCCATAAAATTGGCAGGTGGTCAAATTCCCTATACAAAATGGTACATATTTGCACTTAGCTATCTATCTATCTGTCTGTCTATCCGCTCATCCCTCTGTATACTTTAAGCCAACTCTAGGTCATTTATAATACCTACTGTAATGTATTCGGTACCAACAGACATTTTATTTTAACTGTTTTGACCTGAGGTTGGTCGAATCCTTGGGTGCGGTACCTTCGGGGGCCAAGGACACAGCATGTCCTCACTTCAGTGATCAGAGCCCTGCCGGACACCTGAGTCCAGTCCCAGGCCGACCTCTGGCTTCTCTCTCTCCCTGCAGCTCTCACCAGTGCTCTCTCCTGTGAACCCGAGCTACCTCAGTTTCTCCCCTCTCAGCTCTGCCTCTCCGAGCCAGCACATGAAACGAGTTTCCCCTTAATTCTCCTCTCAGCTCCTCACCTGGAAGCTTTCCAGGTGTCACCAGGGGAACGGGACTCAATTGGTTTCCCGTCTCTGAGGACTGCTTTTCTCTACTGGATGATTCTCACTATCATGTATAATTTTATATATTTTGCCTGGTTTCCTTGGTGGTTTAAAGTGGGAAACGTAAATCTGATCCTCGGTACTCTATCTTGACCTCAAGCAAAAGCCTGCCTGGAAATTTTATAAAGATTACATGTAAATGGTGTGTTGAATATTTGATACATTTTCTTTGTTGAAGTAAAGGTTCCTTATTCACGACTTATAAAGATGATTTTTAAAGAAATCTTGTTTCTTCTAACTGAAGTTTTATTTTTTTGGTGCCAAATCATAATAGGAAATTATATAACTAGGGAGAGACATTTGGTCAGTATGCAAAAATGTGCCTTGAGATTCCCCGAGAAGATGACCCTGTGCCTGCATAGACCTTATCACCTCAGGAGGGTGTGCCCCTGGGCCCAGAGGACCTGGAATTGCTGCCATCTGTGCCTTTTTCTCCTCTTCCACCTCCTCCTCCTCTTCCTCCTCATTCTTGTTCCTTTCATCTCTTCTTCCTCTTCTTCCTCTTCTTCTCTCCTTCTCCTCCTCCTCAGGGTCTCACTGTGTAGTTCAGGCTGGCCTTTAACTCATTATGTAGCCCAGGCTGGCCTCCAAACTCACAGTGATCCTCCTGCCTCAGCCTCCCCAGTGCTGGGATTATAGGTGTGTGTCATCAGGCCTGTCTTACCGTCTGCGCCTTCTTGTCTCAGAAATGCTGTTGAACTTCACTATTTTGCTGTTGCTCAGGAACTTCCCAGTGACAGGTCTGCTTCCAAACTGAGAGGTACCAGCAGTCCAAGGCCCCACTCCGCCAAGCCCAGCCTGGGCAGTCACTGACAGAGGAATGGACAGCTTGCAGGCTGCAGCACCCTGAGGCGGCAGTCCGCTTTGGCTGTGAGCTTTACAGAACTTTAATCAAACAGGAAAAGTAGGAGAAAGATGCTTCGGAGAAGCTGAGTGTCATCGTTTGGGGAGCTCATCAGTCTCCTGCACACTGTGCAGCCACAGGGGTGATGGCCTTGTGTCTAGAGCTTCGGCATCCGGCATCCTGTAGGCCCCTGCTGCCCAGCTAGACAGTGGCTCGCAGCCCTATGGAGTCAGGTGGGCCTGAGTGTGGAGACTTCCCGCTGTGTCCTGTCCTCTGGTTCGCCCTTACCATCTTCCCGCTGTTCTCCCCGGATCCTCCCTGCAGTCCCAGGCTGTGCTTTGGGCACTGCCTGAGCGCTGTGCCCTGGACCTTTGCGCTTAGAACGGCACAGCCAGCACCCCATGCAAGAGTCAGGATGCGTCTGCATCTTCCTTCACTGACGTTTCTCAAGGCCCAGTCCCGTCTCTCTCCCGGGGTCCTCAGAAAGCTCGGGGGTGATGAGGACCGCATGTCCCAGGACAGGACTGCTTAACCGGAGAGGCGAGGCTCATCGCATCCCCAGGACGGACTCAGCTGCGGGCCGCTGCGTTCTGCAGTGAAGGTCATGAGAGCAGCAGCGGTGGTCTACATCGGCAGACACAGATATTTGGACTGCGATTTCACTGGCATTGAACAAAACAGCCGCAGCAGTCGGTTGCACCCAGAGCTGCCCTGAGCCGCTGCACCCGCAGGCGCTGCATTGTGTACAGCCGAGTGGGGCACGTGATGGTTCCTGCCAGCAGCCTGCAGCCTGCAGAGCTATTTCTGCCACTGTGGGTGCCGCCAGCAGGGAGGACGCTTCCGGCTGAGCTCCAGCGTGGTTTCTTCGTCAGCAGCCAATGCGTATGACATCTTCAGCGGTAGGACTTACTGGCCAGTTTTTGGTTTACGAATGGTAGAGGCAAGAGCCTGTAAGACACAGGAGGAGGGCGTTCTGAGAGCTAGACAGCCCTGGCCCTGGAACTGGAACTTTCATTCAATAATTTTATATATATATATATATATATATATATATATATATATTTAAATTTTGAGACAAGGTCTCACTATGTAGTTCAGGCTGGTCTTGAACTCATGGTGATCCTTCTGCCTCAGGCTCCCAAATGCTGGGATTTCAGGTGTGTGCCACCCTACCTGGATCATTCTGTAATCTTAATGGCTTCTGGCATTTTTCCACCCATGCAGGATACCTTCATTTGAACCTTTTAATTGAAGCTTTAATAACCCATTCATTTCACTTGAATCGGCTGTGGTGGGGCTGTAAGGCAGGGGACACTGCTGTTGTACTCCATTGTCCTCAGATCAGCTTCTCACATCAGCGTGGGTGAAATGTCACCCTGTCAGTGCTGTGGGCACTCACACAGAGCACTGAGCTAAGACCTCTGATAGTATCTTGCTCAGTAGCTCTTTTGCAAGAGGCCCATGACCGTATCCGTACTTGCGTACTCGCATACCTCGCTCGTGGGCGTGGGTCCGCTGCAGTCCCATTGCCCACTGACTTGTCCAGGTCGTGCATCTGTCCTCGGAGGCCGCAGCTGGGAGCAGGCCTTCGACATGCTCGTATGGTATGGAAAAGTCCCAGCACTTTATGGGAATGCTTTCAGCCGCTGCTAGCTGCAGCCCATGTGGGCCTTGCATGAGCCTAGTGCTGTCCTGGCATGTACCCCATGGGCAGCTTCCCCAGACATCTGGGCAAGTGGCTTGCACCTTCATGTTGCCAGTGCCATCTTGGTTGCCTGGGGGACTCAGAGGTCTGAGGGCAGCCACATGGAAGACTCCTACTGGTTCTTACTTATTTTGTGTTCTTGAACATTTCTTCTTCCAAATCTGTGGGCCCTGTAATGGTCTACCAAGCACCTACCAGTGCATTTAGAGTTAGACCTCTACAGGCAGCCCAAATACCCAGGCCACTCCTCCAGACCCCCATCCAGACTGTTCTTTAGCTCAGCCCACTGGCTGCCTGTTCTTCTCTACTCTCTGTATTCATCTGTCCAGCCACTGCTGCCCATTCCTGCATCGTGCCCCAGACAGTGCCGTTGATGCACCAGCACCTTTAAGGGATGGGTCATGACCCTTCCAACATTGTAGTTGGCTTTGCTGTGGTTCAATCATTAGGGTGGACACTGACCCCAGCATGGCTTCCATGGCATTTGTCACAGGGATAGCAGATGTGTGTGTGCTGTTTTTGTGAAGTCTGGCGTTATATCACCCCAGGAAGGGGAATGGCCAATGGACCATCAGCCCAACCCTTTATTGGACCCAGCCTTTGTTGGTCACTGCAGTAGAAGCAACTATGGATTCCACCTGCTGCAGGGCTTTCTGTACAGCCAAAGTTGATGCTTTGGTACTGTACGTTGGGCTTCTATCCCTTCTCATGATTGGTAACAGAATCGCATTGGAACTATCTCTTCAGGTTGTTTCTGCCATTGCCCCCAGCTGTAGCCTTTGGGGAACAAATGAGCATCGGGGTGCTGGGGTACATAAGTATTTAGCTGGCTTGATAAGTACCTTCAGTTGCTTAAAAGCCTCTTTAGCTCTTCTGTCTTAATGCCACCTGGGTTATCTGAGCAAAGTGGGATACGGGCATAGTGGGGTTCCAGGACCCCAAGAATCGTAGAAACAGTTGTATTTGCTAGTACAGGCCACTACAAAATTTCCTCCCAATGACCTTTTTAAGGTGTAATGTGTGTCTCCCCCAACCATAAGAACCCCCAAAACTTTACTATAATGCCAGGCCTTTGCATTTTGTGCAGTATTGGTTTCCTCTCTTTACTCCTTTAGATGTCTTTATATATCCTCTGGGTATTTTTCTAAATCTCTAAGACACTCAGAGGTGAACATTACTCATCTGTTTAATGAAACATTTTCACAGTGGGTGGACAGGATGACAAATTGAGATCCCAGTCCGCCATCCCATGGTGGGCCTGAGGGAGCGGTGGAAAGATGCCTTGCTCTCTGTTCGGGAGAATGCAAACCGGCCCTGGAACTCGGCAGCTGTGGCAAAGCTAGAGCAAGCATCAGAAAGGATTCAAAGGGCTCAATAGGGCCCCTTAGTGCCAGCTGTTCAGGCAGGAGAGGCTCAGTGGATGGAGTGGCATGGATGGAGGCATGACTCTATTTTACCGTGTTGGCAGTGGTTCTGATTGCTTCACTGGCCATTGTGGACAATGATTGTTTAACCTTTTCTCCTTGATGGTGACTCTGATTTCTTTGTGCCCCCCGGTGGTCTATACTGTGTGGTATGAATACCCTGAGTGGGACAGACAGCTTTAGTGTCTCATTTCGCCAGCTTCACCTTATTGCCTGTGGATTCCTGCTCTCAGGCCGAATTCCCTGGCTGTAGTGTGCAGGGGTGCCTCGATCACACGTCCACTCCTGGTCCGTTCTCTCCCAGGGTGTGGGAAAAACAGCGTATTCCTGGGAGGGGTTGGCTGCTTCACCTGTACGGCTTGTCTCTGTGGCCACCTGCAGTTGCCCAGTGCCTTCATGCTTGTGGGGTTACTGTGAGTTAGGGTATGCTCTGTCACTTTGTACCTCCCCTCAGGAGCAGCCAAGATGGTTTTCCATTCCATGAAACTTTGGGTTCTTCAACACTGAGCACACTCATTTTCCTTGGTGATCCCAGTTGGTTAGATCTGCCGTAGAGGCTGTGCCCCACTAGCAAGCTCAACATGACCACGAGGGCTCCGCCCCACTCTCTGGGCCTCTGTTGGATTGATTGCTGCTTTAGGACCCTGGTAAGTGTGGTTCTATGGTGGACTGGGCACAAAAATCAGCCTCCTGTGCCCCCAGCTCCTACAACATCACCTGTCCCTCCCTGATGATCTGCCTGCCCCTTGCGTTCATAGGGACCGCGGCAGGTGGCATGCTGGTGTCCCTAAGGGCCTGTGTGAGATGGTCGGTGTGGGTGTGATGCCCCCACGCTGCTGGAGATTACTTGGCCTCCTTCCCCAGGAGCCCAGCTCTTCTGTTGCCATCTTGCCTAAGCCAGTTTCATCTGCCTTACACCAGAGCCTCACAAACCAAGCAGTCAGAGGCTTTTGCGACTTCAAAGTTTTCCCTACCTTGAGCATCTGGAGGGAAGACTTTTCCCTGATGGCTGTGGTTTCCTGAGTAGGATCATGACTGACACCTCTGTTCACACCCTGCATCCTGGGCTTTCCTTTATTGCTCATTGGGGCCTGCACCTGGGGTGCGGACACCATCGACACCCCTCCAGGTGCTGCTACCCCAGCTCTCCTCTCTCAGCAGGTTTGCCCCAATTCTCTTCCTTCTGCACCCACTTGGCATTGGCTTGGGCTTGGGGCTCGGCCTCTGCCTCTCCTGCCAACAGCAGGTTCCGCCCATGTCTGCTAAGATCTCACACAGTTCTTTGTTTTCTTCTTTAAGTCATGTTGTTCCTTAACAAATGATATATTTCTCCCCATTTTGGAAGTGCTTGCAGGGCATTCCTATATTCACATGGTGTTTCTCGGTCAATACAGTCAACACCCCAAAAGGAAGTAGATAGTCCAGGATGCCTCCTGGACAGAGAGCCTCGGTAGATACCTTTATCACCCTGAGCAGGAGCCATGCCACTTCGGCCAGAGTGCTCCTGGCATCCCAGCCAGTATGGATTTCTAGAGATTCATTTTATTCTCTGGTCTGCCAGGTGTTTTAAGGGGTCCTTGTACTCACACAGCCGACCAGACTCACCACTCCATACCCCTTGGAGGAGGACGGCCACCCTGGCGTTTCTGTGACTCTTCCCTGACTCTCAGGTTGATCTGTTAGAGGGAACCCTTTTCAGCACCAGATACTCTGTGGGTTTCCTGGGGAGTCAAAAGAAACATCTGCTTCTGACTTGAGGAGCACCTGTGGTCCGGTTGCAACCCAGACAGGGCTAGATTGGCAAGCAGTTGAGTTTACCAGGGGATACCTTCAGAGCAGCAGGTTTCCTGTGGGGTCCACTTCCCCTGCTGATGGGCGTAGCACAGCTCTGGGGTCTGGATGATGGACTGGAAAGGGAAGACCTGTCCTGGGGTGGGTGGCTACAAGTCTGGATGGAGTGAAGAGAAAGAAGGAGGTCTTGCTTCTCTTGCTTGAGAGGAGCCAGGTCTCTGCCATCGCCCTTGGGCGGCTCTGTCCAGACTTGCGGCACAGGCCCCTCCTGTGACCGACTGGCACAGGTCTCTGAAGCGACCTCCAGGCCTGCGACTTCTGACTGCAGCCTTCAGGTCCCGGGCCACAGAAGGCCCGTTCCACACCTGTCTCTGCAGGTGGCCTCTGTAAGGCTAACTTGGCAACTCCTCCAATAGCAGGTCACCAGCTTGCAAGCATTCAAGCTGCAAATTTTCACGGGTACCACCAGATCTGCATTATGAACATTTGTAGATGTGAACCAAGTAGCATGCATGTCTGCCTTACCATTTGGAAGTAACTGTGAAAATAGATCACACTGTTTATTTCACTTTCTTTTCACATGTTACTTATTTTAAAATTGTTATATTTTGGGTCACCAGTTATTAACTCTGTGGTTTTGGAAAAGTGATTCAGATCCTTACTCTCTTTATCAGAAATGTATAATTCCTATCTATTTTATTGGTTTATTTTATTTATATATATATATATATATATATATATAGTACCTATTTCAGCACTTCAATTGTTCCTATTTATTACCTACTTTGATTTTTTATTTTAAAGAAGAAAAAAACAAAAACCAATGATACAGAATTTTAAAACAAGATAATAATATATTAACAATGGTTAATATAGTGTGTATTATAATCTTCAAAGTAGTTATTCAGATTATAAGATACCAGCATGCATAATTGATCAAACAACGTAAGCACAGACCATTTTTTCAATGCATTAAAAGAAATCAGTAGTACAACTCTCTTAGCTGTCTTTTGTGTATATATATATATATATATTTTTTTTTCTTTTCCCTTTCTTCTTTTACCCAACCCAGTTGCTCTTTACTTTTGACCAGTTTCTTTCCTTTTCACAATATGTATTGTAGGTTTTGAATGATTTAAATTTTTGTTTCTACTCTAGGGAGACAATACGATGTTTACATATGTGAGTTTGATTTATTTCACTGTTGACTGTGGTCTCAAGTTGCATCCATTTACCTAAAAAAGCCTCCAGTTTATCCTTTATAGCAGAGTAGTACTCCATTATACAAAAATACCATCCTTTTTATCCATTCCTAAATCGATGGGCATTTGGGTTGTTTCCAAGATTTAGCTATTATAACTTGTGCTGCTATGAACATGGGTGCACATATATCACTGTGGTGTGATGTTTTTAATTCTTCTGGGAAAATACCCAGATGGGGAACAGCTCAGTCAAATGGAACCTCCAATCCTAGTTTTTTGAGGAATCTCCACACTAATTTCCACAATGGTTTTATCAGTCTACATTCTCATCAAAAGCAGAGAAGGGTTCTTTTTCCCCACAGACCCTCCAGCATCTGTTACTGATGGATTTCTTTTCTTTCTTTCTTTTTTTTTTATCGGTACCGGGGATTGAACTCATGACTGCCTGCTTGCAAGGCAGATGCTTATGCCGCTGAGCTGAATCCCCAGCCCCAACTGATTGATTTCTTGATGCCAGCCATTCTTTCTGGAGTGAGATGAAATCTCAACTTTGTTTTAATTTGTATCCCTTGAACGATCAATGATGTTGAACATTTTAAAAATGTATTTATTTGCTGTTTGTATTTCTTCACCTGAGAATTGCATATTCATCTCAGGTGCCCATTTTTGGATTGAGTCTTTGAATTTGGGTGGTTTGAATTTTTTCAATTCTTTATATGTTCTAGATAGAAATCCTTTGCCTGAGGGACACTTGGCTATAATTTTTCCTACTTGGTGAGTTTTTTCATTCTGTTGGTGACTTCTTTTGACATGCAAAAACTTTTTAATCAGATTCTTTGAAGTACTTCCTGTGCAGTTTGTGTTTTGTTCATGAACTCTCTGCTTACCTCTATGTCTTTAAGATTTCTATCTACTTTCTCTTCTAGTAGATTTAGTGTTTCTGTTTTAATATTTAGTTCTTCCATCCGTTTTGACTTTTGTGTAGTACATGGTAATAGACTCAGGTATAGTTTTAGTCTTTGGCATGTGGAAAGCCAGTTTTTCCAGTACCATTTATTATAGAGACTATCTTTCTTTCAGTGAACATATTTGGACTCTTCATCAAAGATAAGGTGACTTGAGTCTGTTTGCAATTGGGTTTGCGTCTTCTGTTCCATTGATCCTCAGGTCTGCTTTTTTTTTTTTTTTTTTTAAATCAGGACCATGCTGATTTTATCACAGTAGCTTTGTAGTATAATTTCAAGTCAGAGATTGTGATGTCTCCTGCCTTGCCTTTGTTGCCCAGGATTGCCTTTGCTATTGTAGGTCTCTTCTATTTCCAAATAAATTTTAGGAATGTTTTCCCTAATCTGTGAGGTATGTTGGTGATATTTTGATTAGGATTTCATTAAATCTATATAACAGTTTTGGGAGTATGGCCATTTTCACAATGTTGATCCTTCCTATTCATAAGCAAAGGATGTTTTTTTCATTTCCTGAAATCCTCTTCAATCTCTGTTTTCAGAGTACTGTAATTTGAAGTATAGACCTTTTATTTCCTCTGTTAAATGAATTCCTAATTATTTCATTTTTAGGATGCTGTTGTGAAGGGTGTGGTTTCCCTAATTTGTCTTTTAGTAAGTTTATTGTTTGTGTTCAGGAATGGTATTGATTTTTGACAGTTGACTTTGTATCCAGCTATGCTACTGAATTTAGTTATTCTAGAAGTCTTTTGGTGGAGATTTTGGGATCTTCTATGTAGAGTATGATGCGATCTGTGAATAATGGTATCTGTAATTGTGGCTCAACTTTAGGATGGGTGCAATCCCCAGCACACACACACACACAGACACACACACACACACACACACACACACACAGAGCTATGCCAGTGGATGTGAGCTGTGGGAGTAGTTTGAGGAGTGTCAACTAGAGGCTCTGGAGATTTAGGGAAAAACATAATGAAAATTCTTTTTAGTCTGATCCTGTGTATGGGGTGGGTAAACCTGTACCTCTTTACCCGTCTGTTGTCTCCTCCACAAGAAATGATTCTCTTGATAGTGATTTTGTGAAGAAAAAAAAAGAAAAAGATGGAGTTGTGGTACAGCTAGTTTCTTTAGATACATATGCAAACACGCATTTATCCTCAAGACACTTTCTATTAGATTACATGAAATGTTACTTGAATTAAAACATTAGATAGTTCCATAAACAGTGAAACACTGGGGTGAAGACTCCAAAATGAGAGATGACTGTCAGGTGCATGTGTAACAAACTCTGTTTTTGCGATGTAAAATTGGAATTTAAAAGCCTACACAAAAGTAGCACAGACATTTGAAAAACACTTACCCCCTTTTACCATTCTTAGAATGGAGATAAAACCTTGTACTTTTAAAAAAACGGAAGAATTTTATTTGTGCTTCCTATTTTCCAAGTTCCATTCACTCCCTGATAGTACTCATCCCTTTGAGTTGGACCTTTCTTTAAAGTACACTAGGAAACAGTCTGTTCCAAGAAACTGTGTTCTTCAATTTAATTGTACATGTTCTGTGATGATTTTAAAAATGGCCTTTTGAGTAGAGGAGTGAATGGGTCATTAAAAAGCAAGCAGAAAAAGTGACTAGAAACACATTCTAAAAAGCTTCTTTCACTAATCAAAGAGATACAAATTAAAATAATGAGATGAACTTTTTGCCTTTCAAATAAATACTTGTAAATTATTACATAAAATTGATGTAAATTTACAGTCAATACACATCTCCGGCAGTTGATATACATAATTGAGATGCTTTGAACGTAGGGTAAGGGTTTTGCGGACTTGCTGCGTGAAGACCTGGGGTCACCCTGAGGATGTTCAGCCCGTTATCACGTACCAGAGCAATGTAAAGCCCGAGAGGTCCTGTCAGTCTCTCTCCTGCAGTGGTCCATTTTCTCATTTTCAGCCAAAGATTCCCCGATTCCCCGTAGGTCTCCTAAGCTAAATTGATTGATTGACTGATTTAAAATGGAATTGAGCTTTCAGCCTTGATGTTGCCTTTCCCAATTTTATGCTAGAAGATGGAAGATCTAGAACCAGAATAAAAGGCAGAAGATAAAACAACACAACACAGCGCAAAACAAAAGTGAAAAAGGAAACTTAATGTCCAAATTTCCAGCTGCTAGGTCAGCTGAAGAAAAATTTCAGAGAAGTTTTTTCTTATCCAAAGGAGCAGCCCTGCCCACCTGCAGCACAGGCAGAGAAACCACCCATTCTCATGACTCAGAGACTCAGGGATCTGGGCACCCAGTCATCACAAGAAAGCAGCGAGATCGCTGTTCCTCATTCCCCATTTTCCTGTGTCTCTTCAGGGATAGAAGGTTCTGGAAAATAATTTGAATCACCAAATCGTTAACTTGTTCCACATTTCTGTTTAAGAAAGTGTCTCAGTGGCCTTATTCTGAGAAAGCCAGATTTAGACTTATGCTCCTCACACTCTCATTTTTGACAGCATCGTAAGCTTCGAAGAGAGGAACTCACAGAGCCCGTGTTGATAAGTGTCGATGACTGGAGTGAGCTGCAGAAGCAGCAGATGACTGAAGACGCAGGACAGCTCTAATTATATCTGCTTCATGCACGCCTGGATTGTTCCCACATCCGTGCTTTATTGAGTTGCAAGGCATAAATAAGTTAGTGCACTTGGTAGACTTCAGTCCATCAATATACGGACTGGAGGCGAGGGAGGGAAGGAGAAGGGAGAGAGGAGAACCTTTTGAGAAGCTATAAATATAATTGTGTGGGCTGCTGTAATAAAATACCATGAAGTGTGAGTGGAGAATCCAAGTTCAAGAGGAAAGCCTTCTTCCTGTTTTGCAGATGATCATGGTTTTCAAATCACAGGTTCTGTGTTGTATCTTCATATGGCTGGGGAAAGGAAATAGGGAGGTAGAGAGAGAGAGACAGACAGACAGACAGACACACAGAGAGAGAGAGACAGAGAGAGAGAGAGAGAGAGAGAGAGAGAGAGAGAGAGAGAGACACTCCTCTCAGCAGTCTACTAATATGATGATGAAGACAGAACTTTCATAGCCCAATTATTCTTAAGTTCTGTATTTGGTCACACTGAAGGTGAGAAATTTCACATGAATTTTGAAGGATACACCGCAACATATGGTATTTATCTCATAGCAAGTAAGTGCAAAGTCTTGAGAATTAACATTTTATGTATCAGAAATCACTAATAATTGGCAAAATTTTGAGGTTAGATGTAAACTAAATTTTAAGTTTAGATATATAGTCTATGCTGTCCTCTTTAAAAAATTCGTTTTAGTGTGTGAATTTACATTTACAAAGGGACAGCAGCTGGGTTAAATCTTCTTCTTTTCTTTTTTTTCTTTTGTCTGTTTGACACAGCGTTTCACTATACAGTTCAGGTTGGCCTTACACTCACTGTGTAGCCCAGGCTGGCCTCAAACTCACAGCAATCCACCTGCCTCAGCCTCCTTAGTTCTGGGATTTCAGGCATGTGGCACCATGCCTGGCACGATCTGAATTCTTATTTGTACTATTATCATGATTATCTTATATATGCAAAGTTTATATTTTTAGAACACCTTTGTGTACACTATCAAATTTTATGTTTTTAAAACAATTTAGGAGAAATACATTTTTATTTTATAGCTAAATTTCAGGAAGAGTCTGGGTAACTTAGTATTTATGGCTAGAACATGGCAGGGGTACAGCCTAAGTAAGCAGTCTTATATTTCCAGATGCATATTCCGGCATCCACATCAGATAAAATCACACCAAATCAATCGATGGCTCTTCCTGACTTACAGTGCTGCTCTCACAAATGACACACACTTTTAAAAGTCTGTGTCATACGCTTGGTCCCCACTTGTTCATCCCTGAATTTTCTGAGTGTCGCAGAAGAACAACTTCCTGGGCTACAGAAATGAAGAATCATTTAACTACATCAGAATGTAATTCTCCATCTAAAATGTGACCCTGTTCTTTTCAATTTAGATGATCATCTTCCATTATGAAAATAATTGAGACAAAATCACATGGAGAGGATTGTGCCTCTTTGTTATACCGCCCTGCTATCGTCGCTCGAGGATGTCATAACTTATTTAAGGTGATTAGTCTGTGAAGGGTGATGCCATATCTGTCTCAGTCACGGGTCCCATCACCACCACAACCCTGCAACATAGCCCCCATCCCATCCATCAGACTGGTGCTCTGGGTTAAGTACTTTATTCCAGGATGACAGATGACCTCAGCAGTGACAGCCCCTGGGTTTGGGTCCAGAGCCATCCCACCTGAGAACCAGTCCATATATATCACACCCTGCCTCCTGTGGGAGAGAGGCTACACTTTGTGAGTGGAGTCATGAATTAACTAGCAGCAGCTTAACACACTTTCAGGAATGTCTCACCTTGGGTGACATTCTGGGTCATCTTTCAGCATGATGAAAAGGTCTCTTTCTTCTACGGTGTACACTCCTGAGTCTCATTTCATCGAAGCTTGGGGACAGCTTCAATGTTGGAGCATATTTATGTCCCTAGTGACCTACTCTGTACTGGTACAGAGTTACTTTAACTCCTGAAATCCTCTATCATCATAAAAATTCTTTATGCATTGTGTACCTGAGATACTGAGCCATAATAACTACCCTGGGAGAGATATGCTGACATAATCAATATAAGGCCCAGAAGGGAAGAAGTAAATACAAATTTATAAGGCTTTTACCCCAAACATTAGGTCATGAGACATACCAATTCATTGCCCAGATCCCTGAGATTTGGCTTCTGCTGGTTTTGATTGTGATTCTACCCCCAGGAGCTTACAGGCAACATTTAGCTGTCACCTGTATCAGGGGAGCAAATATTAACCCACACCTGGCACCCAGTATGCTCTTGTTATGGCTTATGTGTAGATGCTCCCCCAAAGCTGCATGCAGTCATAGATGGGGAGCTTGAAGGTGGCTGAATTAGGATGTGATAGAGGGATTCAGGGCATGAGGCTGGGGCTGAGGGAGAGGCAGGCTTGCTGCTGCTGCTGCTGCCGCCGCCTTCTCCCTGCCCTGCCATGAGCTGTTTCTCCTTTGCGATGCCCCTCTGCCATACTGCCCTGCTTTGGAAGCAGCCAATAATGGACTGAAACTCTACAAACTGTGAGCTGAAATAAACCTTGCCTTTTTAAACTCTGAGTATTGAATATTTTGTTTCAGCAATGAGAAAGGTAACTAAGACAGAACTTACAGATCTAAGCAGCAAATACCCTGTAATCGAGACTTATTGGGACATAACACATAAGAAAGCAATGGAAGTTTATTTACATCTTTTATGAATGTGTTGGATTAAATAAAGTAATATGAGCATCAATGTCTTTTTTTTAGAACTAAGACCTGATTAATATTGATAATGTGTCCATATAGTGAAGATGTTTTCATTATGTGTGAATTTAAGCCCTAGAGAGTATTCATTAAGATACTGGAAAAGATTAAATTTCTTATAATTTATTTTCATTTCTCTGAGCGTTAAAAATATGCTAAACTTTAGTTTTGTTGTTTCCTAAAAGTTTTTTACTTGTACATATTTGTCATGGTATTGATCATATTCATCAAATGGCATTTGTAACTGTACATGATGTCTTGATTTTTTTCCTCATCCCTTTCCCCTCCCTTCAGCCTTTCTGCCCCTCCCCATGTACAAAAGCATGGTCTCTCGCTGTTTCTTCTCATTTTTCCCTTCCTTCCTCCCCTCTCCCTTCTTCCTCTTCCCATTTGAACATGCCCTTCCTGTTTTCCGGTATCTCTCCTCCATTCTGCTTCTGATCTGCCCTTTGGGTTTCTCACACAAGAGAGACAATATTCAAATTTATCATTCTTTATGGTATAATAGTACTCCATTGTATATCAATCCCACATTTTGTTATCACTAATTCATTGGTGAGCATTTGGCCTATTTTCAAGATCTAGCTTTTCTAAATTATGCTGCTATAAACATAGATATACATACGTTACTGTGGTATGAAACTTTTAACTCTTTTGGGAAGATAATAGGGGTACAGCTGGATCAGATGGAATTCTAGTTTTAGTTATTTGAGGATTCTCATACTGGTTTCAAAGTGGTTATACCAATTTACGTTCCTACCAGCAATGTGGAAGGATTCCTTTTTAAAAAATTTTTAAATTTTTAAATTTTTAAATTTTAAATTTAAAAAATTTTTGTGTTAAAGAGAATAAAGCAGAATAGAAGCAATCAAAACAAACCAGCATAAGAGGTACAGGTCTAAAAACATTACAAAATCAACAGTAGTTACCATAATGGACATAGTAAAAATCAAACAGAACAAAATTGCATAAAAACAAGACAATGAATGCAATAAAGGACTTCAAAACAAGCTGATAGTAAATCCAAAGTTGCTACCATATCTTGCTATCTTTGAAATAGCTCCTTCTACCATTGGATTTGACATAATCAAACAAAACAAAAGAGAATAAAGCCCAACCCAACAAACAATGGAAACGATATTACAATGGACTACAATGGACTTCCAAAACACCACCACAGGAAATCAACAGTGGCTACAGCCCTCAGAAGGAGAATTACCACCCTCCCCCCCCCCCCCCAGATGTCACACTGCGTACCGCTATCCTCTGAACCCATGACCAAACCGCTGGCCCTAGACCTGCAATGTTAGTGAAACACCAAAGCACCACAGGCATCTAATTGCATTTCACCTACATAGCCATCATCACTGCCCGTGTTTCGCCTGGTAAGATGGTTGCTTATGGCGGGTAGGTGGGGATATGCTGTCTTGCTTGCCAGCCCACGCGTTAGCAGGGGCAGGGGTACTTTCATGGTGCTGCTTCTCAGACTAGGTTTGCTTGCTTGATGATGTGTCCTTTGTTCTCTCTACCCCTGGCCCACGAATAGCCAGGATTCTTTTTCACTCATGGCCTCACCAGAGTTAGTTACTGGTTGATTTCTTGATGATAGTTATTCTCTCTGGATTGAGATAGAATCTCAGTGTTTTTTACTTTGCAGTTCTCAAATGACCAGTGATTTTGAGGAATTTTCATATATTGATTTGTTGTTTACACTTCATCTGAGAAATGTTTATTTCAGATGCCTATTTTTGGATTGGGTCTTTAAATTTGGGGGTGGGTTTGATTTTGTTTTTTGAGGTTTTTAATACGTTCTAGATGATAGTCCTTTGTCTGAGGAACAGCTGGTAAAACTTGTTTCCAGTCTGTGTGTTGTTTCTTCATTCTGTTGTTGGTTTCTTTTCCTGTGCAAAACCTTTTTAATGTAATGTGATCCCAGTCATTCATGCTTTCCTGTGATCAGAGTTGTGTTCATAAAGTCTTTGCCTACATTTATGTCTTCAAGAGTTCCATGTATTGTATCTTCCAGAAGATTTAGTGTTTCTGGTTTAATACTAGTGTGTCTGATCCATTTCAACTTTAGTTCATGGTGAGAGACATGGATATAGTTTTAATCTTTGGCATGCGGAAAGCCAGTTTTCCATCATCATTTATTAAGGAGGCTGTTTTTCTCCCAGTGAAGATGTGTGCCTCCTTTGTCCCCTTTGTCACAGATAAAGCAGCTGAGTATGATTGGAGTTGTTTCTGCATCTTCTAATCTGTCCCACTGATCCTCGAGACTGTTTTTCCTTTCCAGTATCATGATTTTTTTTTTATTACCATGATGCCTTTGTAGTATAATTTCAAGTTAGGGATTGTGATACCCTCCCTTCCTTGCCTTTGTTGTCCAGGATTGCCTTTGCTCTTCTGGAACTCTTCTGGTTCCATGAATTTTAGGATTGTTTTCTCTAGTTCTGTGTGGTATGCTATTGCTATTTTGATCAAGATTGCATTAAATCTGTGTAACAGTTTTGGAAGTACAGAAATATTCTCTACTTTATTGATGGTACATTGAAAGCACACACACACACACACACACACACACACACACCCTGCATCACATGTGACTAGGAAAAAAATCTCCAGATAGTTAGCTGGGTGCAGCTCTGTGGCAATATGCATGATTTCATTAAAAGACTTCCTTATTATTTTTAGCTTTTGATGATTGTTATGCTTAATTAAATCAATCAATTTTGCATTACTGCCAGTTATATTTGCAGGAGGCATGGAACTTTATTAACTCTCAGAAATGCCATAAGATAACAAAAGCACTAGCAGGCTGATAATTAAATGTATCTTTTAATTTCCAGCCTATTAAGGGATTTGCCTCACGTCACTTTAAAGGTTTTTGTCACTCTGGAATGGTGCCTTCTCCATCCAGGCTACACAGGACCAACAAGAGGCAGTACTGGGTCCTGACTGAGCTGACTCTGCTACAGCACTCCAAAATAAAGCCACAACAGGAGATGAATATGCCTTTAAATCTCAGTATTTTTTCAAGCTATACAAATCATGGAAAAGACTAAATTTGTTACCCTATGCATTTGATTAAAGAAATGTTTTTTTTTCTCTCAAAATGAAAAATTGCCAAGCAGATATATCTTCATTATCCTTAATGAAATAGTGATGGTCACTTAGTTTTCAGTGTGTAGAGATCCTGTGTCACATGTACCACCGTTTGCTATTCTCTTCAAGGATCTGATGCCACAGGGGCTACAGAAGTCCAACACACCTCTCATGCAAGAAGAGCCCTTCCATATTCCCTGAGGGCTTACAGTACTGCTTGGTCATAAGCGTTTACTTTTCCTAGAGACTGCTGTCAGCACCCCAATCATTTCCCCAGTGACTCTGGTGATTTAGTGAATGAATTAGATAGGTTTGTACCCCTGCTGTTTTCAGACGTGCCATAGTGCTCATAAGTTCATTTAAAATAACCACATAGTTCTTTATCCTCCTAAAAACATGTAATAGATATTTACTGCCCATTATTTTCTGTTTCTAGTAAACATATTTGGTATGTTTACTAGGAACTCTGATAATTAGCACATGTGCCAGAAAGGATTTTGTCCCAGCACCCATTTCTTTGGTACTGGACTATCGTATTTTTTAGGACCCCCAGACAATCCAGGTATTGGCATACGAAGAAAAACAGCTATGCATCTCCTTTACATAGTACAATCAGTAATAACAGCAGTCTTAAGCACAGACTGGAAGATGACAAACTCTGGTAACTACTAATTTGCTGCCTTTAACCACAGGTGCAAGATTTATAGTTCCAAAACAAAATCTAAGATAAATCCTAAATTTATATCCAGTAAATATCCACCCGATAGAGTGATTTTACCCTCAGGAGAGAAAATTTAATAGGATAAGAGGAAACAAAAGAAAAATGAGTGAAAGAGAAGACAGGAGGGAAAGAAGGAAAAAACAAAATCAAGAACAAAACAAAACAAAAACCTGAAAACAACTTTCACAGGAATACAACAACCACAACAACAAAAACCGAATCAACAACAGCAGCCAAAACCCCACAAGTGATGGAAGAAAGAGCTCACCTATGATTTCAAGTCCACAGTTATCATCTGGGGTCTATAGTTTTGTGCAAGTGTCCAGGTCAGGGCATGGCTCTTCTCTCTCTGGAGGCAGAGGAAGCGGCCGGAGCCCAGATCCTTGCTAGAAGATCCCAGCCAGCCCACTACTGGGTGAGGGCCAGGTGCCAGTTCTGGTGCTTTTGAGTCCACAGAAGTTCAGTCTGATCCTGGGCTCTGGTTGTGGGATTGGGACCTGAGACATTTAATTTATAAAACTCTGGGTGTCTTCTGCCTGCCTGACTGCAGTTCCCTGGCCTTGGATCAAGTCTATTGTGGTTGCGCCTCACCCATTCACTGTGAGTTCTTAGCATTGGGAGCCCTCAGATGAAGCCAATCTACAGCTTTCTGAGTCTTGAGTTCAGACGTCTCCTCCCCAAAATAGTGTCTGCCCAAGCCCCCTCTGCAGGGCACACTGCAGTCTCTGAGACTGGGCCATCAGCTGTCACAGCACACAGCATCCTGTGCTCTGTCCACTGAGGCATTTCTCCTCGGAGGCCTCTGGAGTCGCCCGCTTTCACTGTGTCTCTGTGGATTCCACCTTCCTTTCTCTTGCCAGGAGGCAGGAGGCAGGAGAGAGTGGAGATGGCCCTCCTCTTCCTGCATGGAGCTCTTTCTCTTCACTCTCTCCGCCAGCTCCAGTTCTCCCTTCGGGTCCTTCCTGTGTGCTGCGAGCACCAAATGCCCAGCATCACACACCCAGACCGGCCACCTCCAAAAAGCACCCTCTGTGAGCACATGAGGCTTCTGGGGTCATCTAGATACTAGCCATAACAATCCCCCTTAAATGGTCAGGACTTTCCCTGCCTTAGCTGCCTTCTTTCCCACCAAGAAAACCCTGAGGACCCGGAGGAGAGGCCAAATCTAATGGTCTGATACTCCCAGGGAACTTGCCAACAACTGATAAGAAGAAACCATGAAAAAGATTGATCAGCTTAGATATATAAAGATTATTTTTATAAACCACTGACAATGATATTAAACATTAGGTAAAAAATCAAGTTGGAAAAACATTTCAGCATTTATGTCAGAAACAGTTTTAATAAGAGAAACAACGCTTTTCTACAGGGACAGGAAGCCTTCGGACCTTCACTCCTTCAGAGATGACAGCCAGAGGTCCAAGTCCTCATCTGCATTGACATTGACATTGTCACTGTCATCATCTCCAGCAGCAGTAGCAGGAGGAGTGAGCAGTCCGAACCCTACCAGCTCACACTTCTGAGCATTTCACCTGTGTGAGCTTTGTCCTACCTGCTTCCTAATGTCTCCAGGAAGGTGGAGGGGAGAGGAGGGGGAGGGAGAGAGAGATAGAGAGAGAGATAGAGGGAGAGAGAGAGAGAGAGAGAATAAAACAATGAACTGTGTGTTTATATTTCTTAAGTTGCAATTCTAACCTCTAAGGTGATGGTAAGAGGTGGGCGTTTGGGAGGTGCTTTGGTCATGAAGGAGATCTCGTAAGTGGGGGACCCCAGCAAGCTCGCTCAGCCCTGCTACCTTGTGAAGTCCAGGGTAGAAGCAGTGAGTGTGGAAGTTGGCCCTCCCCAGCGGGGCGCCTGTCCTGACCTGGCCTTGGACTTCTCGGAACTGTAATAAACAAGTTTTGTCAGTTTATGAGCCACCCAGTTTATGGTATTTTGTTAAAAGCATCTAGAACTCAGGCCCAGGGACTCCGCTTTCCTGATTTTACAAGTGAGAGTATTAAGACAAAAAGAGCTAGGATTATACAAGTAGGAAGCGGAGGAGCTGGAATTTAAACCCGGGCTACAGGAGCTTCATTTCTTCATTTGTTCCCTGAAGAGGCAAGAACAGCAGAATAAAAATACAGAAAGTTAGTGGGACCCACAATGTACAATGCACCCCGTGAAAGTGAAAGGGGAGGAACTGTCTAAAAAAGGAAGGCAGAGGCCATTGTTAATGGTGTATCAGGATTTAAAATCCACATTATTCTCATCGCTCTGTTTAGTTTGATTTTATTCTGTTCCAGTTTGTCTACTTGTACTAGATTTACTTAATCTGAAGCCCTGTATTACTTATACTGTCTTATTATAACTGATATTATTTGAATCTGGCTTGTTAGATTGCTATTTTGTCTTGACTGATTTTATTCGAATCTATTATGTATGATAGTATCAAGTGTGAGAGTATAGGCAAATACTCTGAAGACTATAAGATTCACTAGGATACCAAGTCTGGTTTGACTATTACCTGCTTTTGAGGTCTAATAGTGTCTCCAATGTTTTGTTTTTTGTTAATATTGTTATGTACTGCTATGTTCAATTATACTATGCCTGATGATATAGATAATTCTGTTGACAATAACAAGAGACATCATAGTAACCATTGTAGATCATCTTGTATTGTGGTTTTATATGTCTTTTTTGTTTCGTGTTTTTCTAGGAATTTGTTTTGTCTTGTTTTTCCCTCTAATACAGAAAGGATAGGTATACATGTAGGGACTCATGCATACGTAGAACTTCTCTTGAACAGTTTATGAGAATCAGTTATATAACGCACGGTGAAATGAACAGTTACTTTGAAGAAAAAGAGACACTAAGGCACCCAGTGCTGATTCCACAGCACCATGATGTAAAATCCAGCAATACTATTGTTTTTTGTTCAGAGTGATTTTGGTCTGTTTTGTTTTAATTTCAACATATGTGAAGGTATGGACAGCTATTTTGAAGAGAATGAGAGACACTATGGCAGCCACTGTTGACTTCCTTATTGTCTGGTCTTGAAGACCTAAAATGCCTTCAACCTAAAATGCCTCCTGTTCTGATCAGTTTTATACTATTTTGTTTTGTATGAATTCTCTGCATGTGAAGATATGGACAACTATTTGGAAGAAAACAAGGGACAGTGTGATACTGAAGATCTGTTGTCTTGCTTTGAAATCTGTGTCTCTTACATTGTTTTCTTCTGATCTGTTTTGTTACGTTTAATTTTACCGTCTTTAAAATAAAATTAAAAATACAGAAATAAAGGAAAGAAAGATGTAACACAACTACCTAACACATGTATACATGTATAGTGAATCTAATACACTAAAAGTGAACGCTATAATGAGATGTAATTTTTGCGAAGTTTCTGAAAAATACTGCCAAAGCAGGCTACACTATAGGGACCTATTTCAACGAGACTATAAGGAGCCCACTTTTTAAATATAATAAGCATTCAATACGAGAATACTTTTTAACATTTCAATTTTTAAACACTGACTACTCAGCGGTTTACCAGGGCGCCCCGGCAAGCACAGTGCGCGCGGGGCGCGGCGGGTCGGAGTGACCGCCAGGAACGCGCCTTCCAGCGCGCACGACCGATCCCGGCGCCCGCGGTCACAGCGGACGGACGCGGCGGACCCGAGAGGGCCCGGACAACGCCGGAGGCGAACCTTCCCAGGCCGGCCGCAGTGTCCCTGGGACGGCGGCGACTCTGCGCAGCGCGCGTCCCCGGCTCGTGCACCTCCTGCTTCTCCGCGCGGCTGGGAGCCCGGACGGGGCTGCGCCGAGCGCCGGGGCGAGCGCACGGGGCCCCGGGGGAGCGGGACCGGCCGCGGCGCGGCGGCAGCGGCTTGGAGCAGGGCCGCCCCTTCCCGCGCCCCCTTCCGGCCGCAGCACCGCGCGCCCCCCGCTCCCGCGCTCTCCATCCCGCAGCCGGGCATGGGCGGGCCGCGCGCCGCGTCCTGCTTGTGGAGCTGGCTGCTCCTCCGCGGCTGCATGCTCGCTGGAGCCCAGGTGAGTTGGAGTCCGCGCCTCCAGACGCCCTGCGCCCCGCGACCCGAGACTCCCCGCACCCTAATCCCTAGGCACCGCGCACCCCGAGACTTCCGCACCCGGAGACACCCCACACCCCGAGATTCACCGTACTCCGAGATACCCCGCACCTCGAGACACCGGCACCCGGAGACACTCAGTACCCTGACACCCCGCACCCTGAGACGCCCCGCACCCTGAGACTCTTGCACCCCGCGCTGCTGGCCGGCGGACCCGGGACCGCACCTTCGCTAGCAGGGCCACCCATGCACAGAGTGAGAACTTTGCTCCCGCTCGGCACTCGGGTTTCTCCTTTCCTCTGCCTGCGGTTCATCACCGCGTTGAAAGCCGAGAACCCCGGCGCCCTGGGCCCAGGCTCCGAGAGGGTAATGGGGTGTCGCGGACCCCAAAGCTGGGAGAGCAGAGGGGGAGACCCGCGTTCCGGGGAGGAGCGGCTGTCTGTCCTCTCCCGTGACTTTTCACCTCCCAGGAAGGTGCGAGATGCCTTTATCTGCACTTTTATTCTTTTGGACTGAAATTAAATGTAGGATTCGCAGTCAGGATTTGCAGTGAGCTGGAAGGGCAGCGTGGGGGTTGTGTCCTGAGTTTGAAAGCTGCGCGTTTCCGCGGGGCCGGGTGATCACTCTGCCGGCCGCTGGGGGGCGCGCCGTGACCGCTGCTCGAGGTCCAGCTCTTGGTGCTTTAGACCTCTTGGACTGAGACCAAGTCACAGCCTTGATTTAGGCACTGATAGGGACCCCTATGCGAAGATGTGTTTGGCTTTAAAAATGATTAGGTTAAATTTTAATCATTCTAAAAGTACAACTTAAAAAAAAATCAGTGTGTCATGGTTGTAACCACGTGAGTTAAAATTGCTAGGAAATAGGGGTGTAACGTGCCCAGGGTGCTTCATGTAGACTTATATTTTTGCTAAAAAATCAAATAATCGTGTGTCATGTATTAACCCATAATATCAGTAGTGGATGCTTAAAAATAGGGTGAGCTCAAATCGGAAGAGAGTCACCACGTTGCAGCTCAGTGATTTAGGAGGTTGGAGGGGGCAATACAGATAACAGAGGGAAAAAGTACAGACTAGCACCTTACACCTGTGCCAATTCGTATCTTATTATGGTAATAACTAAGAATATTAATTTTTCGCGTTGCTTTTCTTAGAACAGAAATCCAAGCCATTAGCTTAAACATACACAGCCTTAAGCAATATACTTTTTGTACTAAACGTTACATTTCAAAATATTGGGAACAGTATGTGCTGATTTGTGTGCTGACTTAAGGGAACAAGAAGAATAACATTCAACCAGGGAGGGTTAAACTGACCACAAAGCTCTTTAAAGAGGGGAATGCCCTCCACTCCCTCTGTGCATCCCTCAGGCCCCACAGGGTCCCAGGAGGATGTATTATGAGAAAAGTATCAATCACAGCTTTAATAACACACTTTGGAAGGGATGAATGAGAAGGCAAATTGGATGGTGAAACTTTATCCTTGCTTTCAAGTAAGTGGTTTTAATCTGTTTGCTTTAGGAAAACTTTATTTACTATAGTATATCTAAACCGTCAATTTCTGCAGTTTTCAGGTAAAATCCAGCACTTTGTTTATCCAAAACTTGTGAGAAGAGGTCCGCAGAGATCATTCATATTAAGTCATGTCATCATCCATTCACGCCCCTGGCATAACCTCATGCACTAACATTGGCAGAGTTCTTCTCTCGTTACGGAAATCCTCTGTCTGTCTGAACTGTCCACGGCAACTATTACAAACTGTATTAGTGTAGTAAGTGTTCCAGGAAGAGCGAAGAGATTCTGGGCTACCAATAGCCTGCATCGGGAACTGTGTATTCTTTGTTAATCACTAGTTCTCCTACATTACTTCCTACTGTAGGGGATGTATGTACAGCTTCAGTAAAGAATGGTAGTTTCCCCTGCATTATCCAAACCAACAGTGGAAACTTTGGTGACTGAACAGTCTCTATGTCCTGGTGAAGAGAATTCCCTCCAGCCTCCTGGACCTCCAGGCCTCCCTTGGCTCCAGTTGAAGGGGAGACAGGCACACTGGAGCCTCAGCCTCTGAGGCTATAGCTCCAGCACTGGTCCCCGGCTGCTCCCAGGAAGTCAGAGGGAGGCTGCCGCGTTGCCTCTCCTCTTTCATTCTGAAGACAGGGCGATTAATCAGGGTGTACTTGCAGCCGCCCTGATAATCATGGTAGGGTGACCTCACAGAAATGGAGATGAAAAGAAGAAGACAAATCAAGAGATAGTTAGCAGGGACATTCAGCTGAAGGGAAAGTGGGTTGTGGCAGGTTTGATAAGTTCTATTTTGGTAGCTGATTATAGAGCTGAGTGGGTCCAAAGAAAAGGTCTTAAAACTTCTTCAGTGTCTTAAACGTTTATCAGTGTTGTTATGGTTTGTGTCTAGATTTTTCCCCAAAGCCTCAGGAGGTCATGGCAGGGGGCTGGGCAGGCCTTTTGGAGATGACTGAGTCTAGCATTTGTGATTGGCTCTTTGTCCAGCACTGGGATTGGTGGTGTGTGTGCTACACCCACCCCGGGGCAGGTAGCTGGCACACAGTATAACAGAAGGAAAGTGACTTGCTTCCCCCTTTTGCCCTTTCTTGCTCTAGTCACCCTTGGTACCTGTTGCCGCCTTGAAGTGTTGCCCCTGTGCCATGCCACCCTGCCTTGGAGCCAGCTGAGCATGGACTGATATCTCCAAAACACTTTAAGCTAAATAAACCTTTCCTTCTTTCATTTTGGGTGTCGAGTGTTTTATCCTAGCAATGAGAGAAAAGTAATCAAGACAGAATTTGTTACCAGAGGAGTGGGGTCATTGCTGTGACTGTACCTGACCATGTGGTTCAAGAGCCTTTGGGAATGGCTTGTGGGAAGAGTTTGGAAAGGTCTGGAGATGTTGTCTGAAAGATTTGCACTGAATCATCTTAAGCTGTTTTGTATGGGAGATTCTAGTCAGAGCCTAGGAAACCAGACGGCTGATAGAAAACCTCCTGGTAAGGACCAGGCTTGGGAGGTTTCTGCTGGAAGGAAGGACTGCGTTGGTTGTTGGACTCCAGATGATGTGTGCTATGGTGTGGCAGAAAGTTTGTCCGCATTTTGCTCATGTCCAGAGACTTTGCCTGAGAGATTAAGGGTGGTGGACTAATTAATCTGGCAGAAGAAATTTCAAGGCAGTCAAATGTTGAGGTAGTGACATAGCTATTGTTTGGGGCTTTTAGCCAGACTTATGTTGTGAATCAAGAGCAAAGAGAACAGCAGAGTGATTTAAAATATTGTGAGTTTGGCCAGGAAAAAAACTCCAATAAAGCCATGGACTGCAAAGATAGAGCTGAGATCTCAATTGCTGAGAAGGAACAGAAGAATACAGAAGATAGCCTGAGGGCGTCATGGGAAGCTATGGGTCTCTACCCTTTGCAGCCTCAAAAGCGCAGAAGAGAAAGACTTTGTTTTGAGGAGAGAGCCACAGAGCACCACATTCCAGAATGGTGGTGGCATAGAGAAGCTATTCCTCATAATCAGGTTCAGAGCACTCAGCAATCCAGGTACTGGACCCCTACAGCTAAGACACAAGAAGCCAGTGGGATGAAAGCCTGCCTACTGCTCCACCTGACCGCAGACCTTGGCATCATCCACATGGCACTGATTTTAGGTGCACACAAAATGCACAAGTGAAGGCTGGGAGGCCAGGCAGTGCACTCCTGAGAGGGCAGTATGTGAACCTGTGAGTGTGAAGCCAGAGGTACTGTGGAAACTCTAGAAGTTTGGAAAAGCCAGGAGTGTGGATCATCTAAGGAAAGCTTCCAGGAGGAAGCAAAGTCAGCCTAAGAGAGAAGCTGTGGGAGCTACAGCCACTGGAAATATGATTGGGGTGGAGTCACCAAGCCTTCTGGAGCTCAAACAGGATTGCTTCACATGCTGAATGTGGAACTCCAGGACTTAATGTTTACCCTGCTGGATTTTGGACTTGCTTTGATCCCATTCTTTTGTATTACCCTATGTGTACCTTTTGGAATGGTAATGTTTATCTTGTGCCATTGAATGTTGGAAGTGTTTAACTTTGTTTTCATTTGCCCAGGGGGTTATAGCTAAGAGTTTGCCTTAGATCTTGGAGGAGACTTGGGACTTGGACTTTTCAGCAATTAGGACTTTGGCAACCTTGGAGATGGGGCAAATGCCTTTCCCATAAAGGATTTGCATGAGTCTTTGGGGGGCCAGGGGTGGAGTGTTATAGTTTGCATCTCGATGTCCCCTCCAAAGCCTCATGTGGTCGTGGGGGGTGGGCAGGCCTTTTGAAGGCAGCTGAGTCCAGTGTTTGTGATTGGCTCTTTGTCTAGCATTGGGCTTGGTGGTGTGAATACTGCACCCACCCAGGGGCAGGTAGCTGACATACGTATAACTGAAAGAAAGCAACTTGCTTCCCCCTTTTGCCCTTTTTTGTTTTTCACCTCTGGTGCCAGCCACTGCCATGAACCACTTCCCCTAAGCCACGCCACCCTGCCTCCTTGGAGCCAGCTGAGTATAAATTGAAACCTCCAAGAACTGTAAGCTAACTAAACCTTTTTTTCTTTCATTTTGGGCATCAGGTATTTTGTCTCAGCAATGAGAGAAAAGTAACCAAGACATATGTATAGAGAATCCCTGATGATGACTTATGCTCTTAATGAGAATATAATGGAATTAAAAGAGTTGCTCAAAGTGTTTTAAAGGCGCAATCAGGTTTTTTTTTCCCCTTAAGTCCTTACAGGTTTTCAAGGGAAGAGGACCACCTGACAAACCACCTGGCACTCCTGTGACGGCATCACAGGGCTGCACAGAGAGGTGGCACCTGCTTGCTGGTCACACAAGTCTCTTGGGCAGTTTGATGTTTCCCAAGTTCTTTTGTTTTAGTAATCAACACATATTGGCTAAGTCTCCCACACAGTAGCTCTTCCCTGGGCTGATGGAATTTTATAGGCTCTCAAAGAAAATCATATCTCTCTAGGGTTAAAGAACTATACAAAACAGTAAAAATTAGGATTTGGGTATCAGAACTGTTTCTAGATGCCATGTTTCCTGCATTCTAGCTGTTATTGACATTTCAAAAACACAGGGTTTCTTTTTTGGGTAATGCCAAGCTCATTGCACTGGTGCGTGGACCATAAGAAAGTCTCAAGACCTTCTTACGTAATTTCTGTTATGTGCAGCAGTTGAATGGTGCTTACCTTTTCCCTCTTTTGTCCTGGTGATGGTTGGAGGGGGGGGGGTGGCATGACCCACTCTGTTGCTTCTGCTCCTGGGGAAGACTGGGAACAACTAATCTCTTGCTGATTGGTGATTGCTGGAATGGAAAATATTACTTTTATCAAGTGATTTATAACTACAAGGTTTATCACTGAGCAGTAACAATTGTTTCCAATATCTGAAATTGTTATATATATTTTTTAACCATTTGTCTTACATTGCATTAGCTGGGACTCCCAGTATGATACTGAATGGTGCAGTTATTGTGGAGATTGTACAGTTTTTGTTTTGGTGAGATTGCTTCTAGATGCTTATCACTAAACTAATGTGGACTCTAGTTTTTTTTAATAGATGTAACACCATTGCTAATTTTGTTAAATTGTTAAATGTTAGGCTAATGTAGAAGTTTTGCATTGCAAAATGCTTGATTTTTACTTTTAATGTCACGATATGTTACTTCTTTAAAAAACAGGTTATAATAGTTATATTGTGTATGTGTCACAGATATGGAGGTACCTGAGGGCAAAAACTGATCTTAATCATTTTATTGTAGTGTTTGATACCCAGAAAATATTCAGTAACTATTGCTAAGTATTTGCATGATCATACATAGAAAGGCTACTGTATATTCCTACTTGAATTAGCACGTAAGTAATAAGATACAATTTGAATGCAAATAATAATATTCAATTAAAAAAGTCTCTTAGTACTTTCTAGCCCACTATGTAGGCGACAACACTGGCATAGACCTCAGTGTGCAACTTTCCCAAGGGTAAGCTTTTGTCTTCCTTTTGTGAGATCATTTACATCCAGTTGTAAATTTGCTGAAATTTCCTATATGAGAATAGTTGATATGTATCACTTTGTTATACGATGATGCCGGCTCAGTCTTTTAGAGACAAAGGTCTTTTTACTATTTAAAATAAATGCTTTTTTTTTCCTCTGAGAGGAAAGTTTGTTTAAAAATGAATTTGAAGGAGCTTGGTGGGCAGGAGCTGTGTCTAAGCTTGCATATCCTGCCTACTCTGCTGGGAAAAACACTTTCAGGAAAGCGCCCATGTATGTAATGAATGCCAAAACGAAACCTCTCTCTGTGCTTCCTGGTGTCTTGTTTTCTAGATGAGTAGAGTCTCTTAACATTATTTCTAAGCTTTTGGTGATCGTGTAAGCAAAACTTAAGTACAATTTTCACATTAGTTGATGAAGTTTAGGGTTCTCTAAAAGCTGCAAGAAAGCTCGAGTAGACTCATGGAGGATTTCCTGCAACCTCAAAAATGTCTTTTAATAACAGTCTTATGGGCAGTTGCCTCTCTTTCCCACCGTTGCAGTTGTATATAACTAATGACATTTCATTTGTGGAGAATGTTGACTGAATCTGGGGTCTTTGCACTGAACTACATCCTCATACCTGTTTTGGTTTTTATTTTTGTTCTGAGACGGGGTCTTGCTCAGTCCTTCAGGCTGGGCTGGCATTTTGATCCTACACCCTGGGCTCCCTGGAGTGCTGGGATTATGGTGTGTACAATCACACCTGGCTAGCTGGGTTTTTTCTTTTCCTTTTTCTAATCACTCACAGAAACTGTTACAAGATCCTGCTGCTTGTATTGCATTTCCTGGCCTACGTATGGGATGGATCTGTGACTATCTTTTATTCCTATCTTCTAACGTACTGCCTGTAGTGTCTTGCCTACATTGTCTCAATAAATATTTAAAGGGTAAATATGCTCGACATCCCTCACTGCCAAACCAGCACAGTCAAGGTAAAACAAGGGAAATGACCAGTAGAGCCTTTTTTTTTTTTTTTTTTTTTAAATAAGGGCTCTCCAATTAAAATGCTTCAGTCCCTTTCAATTCAATAAAGACACATTAGTATATTCTTGTGCAGACTCTCAGAGTGGCCAAGCTACAGACCGGCCCTCAGGGAGCTTCCCCTCCAGAGGAGATGGACAGCTAACCATGCAAAAATGAGCTCTCGGCTTCTGCTGCAAACCTTCATCTCCTTTCCTGCAGTCGGGGAAGGTTTTCCTGCTGTGTTTTTCTGTCACTGGCTCGCATGTCTGTGCAGTGTGGATGGAACATCCTCACCCAGGGGAGAGAAATTCTGCCAAAGGTTTGTCACATTCACTACTTTTTCTCCCTCTTGCACCTCCACTGTGTTTTGATTAAATACGTTTGTGATAAAAATGCAGATTTGATGATGATAGCAGTAACAACAGGCCACTTTTATACAGTGTTTATTACAGGCAGCTGAGTTAGGTAGAAATTAACAGGAAGTCAGACAGGGCTGGGCCCTCGAGGATGTCAGGGAGGAAGATGAGAACGTATCACACCTGGGGCTGGAGGTACATCGTCGGAGAGCCAGGCCTCAAGATAAATCCAGAATGACCAGGCCTGTGTGCCTTCCGGAGGAGGGATAAGCAATAACTTGAGATCAAACTACAGCTGGTATCACCTGGCCCACGGAAGTCCAGATAGATATGAGTCCCTTGTGGGTGACCAGAGCATCGAGACTCAGCCCTTCCTAAAAATGACTTTGTTTTTTCCCTGTACTGTTGCTAGGTGACCCGCTCCCCTATTAACTAAGTGGTTATATATGTGACCTTCTTCGCTGATAATAGTTTGGCCCATGTTGTACCCACCTTGTGGTTTTGTCCCCACCTCCTGATTTTGCTTTATGTAACATTCTTAGAGAAGTGACCTCTGTGGCCACCCACTTTTGACAACCTCCTGTCTCTCAGGAGCTCTCTTGATAAATCTTTCCGATTCTTAACCTCTGTTGTTCCTTGAAATTCAGTCTTCAATTTTGAGGGACATGAATTCAGCATATCTGACATCCAGAAAGTTGGGAGTAGAGCTGGGCGTGGTGGCTCACGCCTGTAATCCCAGCACTTGGGAGGCTGAGGCAGGATGATCATTGCAAGTTCAAGACCAGCCAAGGCTACAAAGTGAGCTCAAGGCCAGCCTGAACTGCACAGCGAGACCCTGTCTCAAAAAGACAAAAAAAAAAAAAAAAAAGAAAGTTGAGCGTTTCGTTCCTCCTATACCATGTTCACCGTATGTACTGATCATGAGGCTTCTAGATGTGTTATTTTCTGTGATCTTCGCAACAGCCTTTTGTGGAAAGTAAATGGATAACTCGACTGCCTCTTCCACGTCCTTCCATTCCTTATCCATTATTACTTAATGAAAAGAGAGAAGGGAGAATACATGGAAAACCCGTCTGAAGTTTTCCTTTTCTCATTGTCTGGAAACCCGTCCTCTCTGTGGGTTCTGATACATGGGCCAATAAATCTCTTCATGTTATCTGGTGAAACGTGTATTGGGCACAATTTTACATAAGAAATAAATAAGTTTTCTTTTTGATTATCTAGATCTTAGAAAACAGGCTAACTTACCTACCAAAGATACAAACACACATAACTCCTGGCAATTCAGCTCAGCTGGTACTCTGAGGACCTTTCCAGTCCGGATTTTCTTCTCTGATGGGACTTGGAAAGTCCAATACACTAAGACATATGCCTTCATTTAAAAACAACATCATGTTCAGAATCTTTGAATTATTTCTCAGTTTTTCCCAGTAGTGACAGCAATCTCTAAGCGATGATGATTCCTATAGGAAAGAAATCAACCTCACAAGCTCCTTATTTTTGAGTTGCTTCCTCTTATGGCTCTCCTCACCTATTCAAAAGCTTTGTCCCAAGTTATACTTCACAGTCTTGTCAAATGTGACTTTTCTGAGCCCTCACTGGGACTGTATGTGGCGTATTCTTTTAGAAGATGATTTTTTAGAAGCCCTTGATTACTCTCAGAGCAGTTGACTAAATTGCTGAGGACATCTTAACCACTTTGTATTTTTCTTTCTTCTATTCATTTAGCAAAGAATAGTTTCTCCTTGGTCTCCTCCCTGTTACCCATGAAGCCAGTTTCTGTCAGATGGACATATCTTTATATCAGAAATTAGGGAAACCAAGATAGTTCTGGTATTTACCTTTTTTCTGTGAAATGCCCTAGAAACTTGTTATAGCTGTTATAATTATAATTATAGCTGTCATAATCTTCCTATATGTTCTTAGTCTGTATTCGCAGATTTACAGTTAACAAATTCACCAAGTTTCTACACATTTACGTTATATTTTGTTGGTTCTATTGTTAATGGTGTTTTTGCCAAGTTGCTTTGGCTCACGTTTGTCTTTCTCCTTGCTGATGGACATCAGCCCTGCTCCTTGCCCTCCTTCCCCTGGGATGGCAGATGTGTTGCCAAGGTGTGTGTGGGGCGTGGCACTAGTTACAAAGGGGCACAGCACAGACCCCGGCCGCTACTTGTGTTACTTAACATTTTGATTTTATTTTTTATAAAGTTACCAATGCAAATTTATCATGTTAATATTAGAGGAAAATAGGCTAGACATCTGCATTGGAGGCACAGAGTAATGCAGATTCTTTATTACCAAAGGAAATGAGAAAACATTGTCTGTTATTCAGCAGCTCCAAAGCTGTGCTGAGAGAACAATGCAGGTTGACATCCCCAGACTGAGCAGTCATTCCAGTACTCCCAACTAACAGGAAAGTGAAGAGGGAGAAAATAGAAGACTTAAAATGGGATATTTCTTTACATATTATTATTATGGGACTTAAAATGGGGTATTTTTAAAAGTGAAGCTTTAAGTAACATAAGATTCAAGGCAGGGTTCTCATTTATTAGCCAAATAGGGAAAGTCATTTGCCAATTATATTGGATTGTGAAGGGGAGGAGTGTTTTATGTTGCTCTTCTCATTGCTGAGACAAAATATTCAACACTCAAAGTTAAAAGGAGAAAGGTTTATTTAGCTCACAGTTTGTAGAGGTTTCAGTCTGTAATCAGTTGGCTCCAAGGCAGGGTGGTACATGGCAGAGGGGCAATTATTCATGGCGGCAGAAGACACCAAAGCAGCAAGAGAGAGAGAGTGAGGCATACCTCTTTCTGTCCCTTATGTTATACCCAGTCTGCTGGGATTAGGGTGGTGCCAGTCCAATCCATGGATTGATCCAGCAATTGCCCTTCATCCAGCATCCTTAACCCCAGAATTGCACTATAAATCAATCATGGACTCTAGATTCAGCCACCTCTGGAAAAACCCTAAGACCCAGCGTTGCTTTAAACACAAACCATAGCAAGGCGTAACTGCAGGTCAGCTGTACCTTAGGGGGAGGAAGGCAAACTATCACAGAAGTAAACCCATCTTACCTACACTGCAAAGCATGAAACGTCAGTTCTAGCTTTTTGGTAATAGAGGCACCTTATGACTCCTTTGGGGTTTATTCTGATGATTTGTTACTTGTAGATTCCTGTAGTACTTTTATGAGAAAGCTAGTTAGAATTGACTAGAAACTATTAATACTAAAATAATTTAGGTGATGTGATTAGGAAGGATATAAAAAGAAAAGTACCATAGGTTCTTTATGTATAAAATGGCTACTTAGCATAGTAAAATACTCTATTACTAATAGCAGCTTAACAGTAACTAGAAATAAGCATAAGAATTGTCTAAGCCTTATATAAGAAATATGAAAAGTTACCAAGATCTGTAAGAGAAGTAGTAACTAAATAAAGAAACATAGCATGTACTTACCAAAATCTGTCAAATTTACAGACGTCTATAGATTATTAGAGTCACTACTAATATGTGATTTCTTTTGCCCTCAGTGTTTTACCAAGTAGTCTTGATATATTTGACCTTACTGTAGCTCAAATTAATAGATTATATTGTGCTTAATTTAAAGTATGGTTTAAACCAGGTGTGGTGGTTCATGCCTATAATCTTAGCACTTGAGAAGCTGAGGCAGGAGGACTGCTGTGAGTTTGAGGCCATCCTAGGCTGCACAACCAAGTTCAAGGCCAGCCTGCACTACATAGTGAGACCCTGTCTCAAAACAAACAAACTCACAAGCAAGCAGACATATGGTTGATATTTTCCTGGTTCATGTTTGTTAGACTAAGCATTTCATTAAAAACTTTATCATAAAGAATGGAAGAACTCTATTTTGAGGTCAGTATAGATGTGCACAGTGGAAGAGGTAACACAGAGATCCTGGATACCGCTCAGTCAGTTGGGTCCAGTGGTAATGTCTTTCATAACTGTGGTGTGCTATCACAGCCAGGAAATCAGCATTGATATAATCCACCTGCCTAACCCAGATTCTACAGGTTTGCATAGACTAATTTGTGTGTGTGTGCATGTGTGAGTGTTGGTTCTATGCATTTTTTATTACTACATGTTGGCAGTGCATAATGAGCACATTCACCATGGTGAGTTTACACACGTGTGTAACACATCTTAATTCTTTTTCTTCCCTTGTCACCCTCCAACCCTTATCCCCTCTCCGTTTGCAGAAGCTCTATTTCTGCTTTTCATTCTTTTTTAAAAATCCCTTTTCACTTCCTTCCATTTCTCCTCCCCATCTTTTGCTCCTCTTTCCACTTGAAAAAGTTCTTCCTCCTCTCTAATGTTTGCACTCTACGTCCCTCCTTATTTATGCTTAGGATTTCTCACACAAGAGAAATAATTTGATGACCCAGCTATTTACTTTCTAGGTATCTTCTTGAGTTAAAGTCATATTACAGGGATACATGCATACCCATGATTATAGCAGCATATTTATAATAGCTAAATCTTGGCAATGGCCTGTATGTCCATCAATAGATGAATGGATGAAGAACATGTGGTATTTGTATATAATGGAGCAGGACTGCCTTTGCTATAAAGAAAGATAAACTTGAGGCATCTTCAGGTAAATGAACCCCCCTCAAGATCATGTTCATGAGCAAAATAACCAAACACATGAGTTCTGTGCAGTTTTATAGCATGTGCAGGTGCACCAGCCAAGACACAGCCATCCCAGCAACAGGGTCCCTTGTCCTATCCTTTTGTGGCCATAACTTCTTTCTTCTTTTTCACTCTCCATCATCCGGTGGCTGCTAATGTATTCTGCAACTCTACAATCATCATCTGACTCAGAAAAGTTTAGTTTCTAAATGGTAATTGGAGCACTGCAAATGCCTACAGGAAATTCACATGTAGTTAGAATCAAAGAGGAAAAGATGAATAATAGGTTTGAAGGATGACAGTTCAGTGTGATCACATTCCTAATGGCATTTGAGTGCCTCTGAGCCACACTAGAGACAGATTTTTTCCTTAACTCATTTTCAGTTTGCTTCTTACATGAGTATAGTGCTAGAATTTTCATAAGCTACAGCGAAGTGTGCTAAACAAACTAGTCTTCAGGTTTAACTAAAGAGTTCAGTGTATTTTGTGAAAAGATTAAAAAATGCAAGAAGCCCAGACTTTTTTCTGTTATCTATATGTTTGCTTGTGTGTGTTTGTGTCCGTACTTATGATGTGTATTTTATCTATTTTTACTTGTTTTGTGTTGAATTAGAAAGGAGAAGCAGGGAAATACTTTCGTGGTTGGTGATTTAATTAAAGGTAGATGATTCCTGATTTTTTTTTTTTTTTTTTTTTGGTCTTTGTCCTTTTTATCGGTACCAGGGATCAAACTCACGACTGCCTGCTTGCAAGGCAAGTGCTTATGCCGCTGAGCTAAATCTCCAGCCCCAATTCCTGGTATTTTGATATTAAAACAACATCAATTGTACTAGAAGATAAAAATAATGAAAGTATGTATAATGGCTTTGCAAGAAAGAGGATGGGAATATTTGCATTTTGTTCATTTTTGCAGCTGGATTCTGATGGCGTTGTTACTATAGAGGAGCAGATTGTCCTTATTATGAAAGCTAAAGTGCAGTGTGAACGGAATATCACAGCCCAGCCCCAGGAGGAAGGTAAGGATGGTTGGAAAGCTGCTCCTCTGTGCTTCTTCACCCCAGTCCTTACTAGAACTGAGCTTCCCTCCATATTTATTGTTCAAGTGATCCTCAGCAGTTATTCCATATTTTCATTGGAAAGTTTTTTTTTTTTCTGTACCACATTTTCTTTCTCCTAATGTCAAGAACTGACCTGTCCAATTAGTGACTGGAAATAGTGGCAGGCAAGTGCACATCAGCCTGCCTTGGGAATCTGTCTACCTGTAGGACCATGCATACAGTTTAGTCCTTCACCATGCAGTGAGCTTGGAGGTGGAGGCTGTGTTCTCATGGAGATCACCTGTAGTTTTAGGTAGTAGACTCAATTCAGAGAAGCAAATAAGCAAGATCATTAATATGCAACTAAGCTATGTTCTGCAAAAATGTTTCATTAGAGCAGCAGCCATGGGCAGGGAGGAGAAATATGAAGCCAATCCACCCTTCCTGTGAGCCAGCAATAACTGTGGGATGGGAGGAGTAACAAGAAGCACTCTTCCTGTGAGCCAGTGGCAGCCATGGGCTGGGAGGAGAAACAGGAAGCCAATTCACCCTTCCCATGAGCCAGCAGTAACTGTGGGATGGAGAAGAAACCAGACGAGTCCTGCCCAGGAGCCAGTGGCAGCTGTGGGTTGGAAGGAGAAACAGGAAGCCAATTTGCCCTTCCCATGAGCTTGGTGGTAGCTGTGGGCTTGGAGGAGAATCAAGAAGTGCCATTCCTGTGAGCTGTTTCCCCTTCTTTCATCTCTTTTTTCCCCTATTGTCTTTTACTTTAATCTTAATTTATATTTTGAGTTCCTTATATAAGAGAAACTATGCAATATTTAAGCTTGTGTGTCTGATTTATTTTACTTGACTTTATGGTCTTAGTGTACATCCGTTTTCCTACAGATGATTAGTTTGTTCTTCTTTATGGCAGAGTATACTCCATTGTGTGTAAATACCACATTTTCTTTATTTGTTCATCTGTTGATGGACCTATAGACTGCTTCTAAGATTTAGCTATTGTGAATTGTGTTGCTATAAACATGGGCATTCCTCTATCACTTTAATATGGTTTCACTCTTTTTTTTTTGTCTTTTTCATTTTTTTTATCAGTACCAGGGATCGAATTCATGACTGCCTGCTTCCAAGGCAGGCACTTATGCCGCTGAGCTAAATCCCCAGCCCCATGGTTTCACTCTTTTGGGAAGATATCTACGAGGAGAATAGCCGGGTCAAATGGAACTTGTAGTTTTAGTGTTTTGAGAGCTCTCTACACTGATTTCCACAGTGGTTGTTCTTGTTTACATTCTCACCAGTGTTGTAGGCAGTTGTGTGACTGTCAGCTGTCAGTCATAGGATACTGGTAGCCAGCTGCAGGTGGTGAGAGCCAGCAGAGATGCCTTTATCTCATATACGTTGAGAATATGTTATAACGTATATAGCAGTTTAGAAATGTTACGTTTTCTCGTGAGTTAAATCTTTTACCAACATAAAGTGGTCTTCTTTATCCCTAGGAGTAGTTTGTTTCAAGTATCAAAATATGTATACTTAAATTTCTGCATTACAAAGCAATACTTAATAACACTAGTTTGTTTCTTTCATGGTAAGTATTTGTCTGGGATAACCTTTCCAATCCTTTTAAGTGCTTTAACTGTGATAAAATACATATAAAACTAAATTTTCCCTGTTCACCATTTTACATGTACTATTCTGTAACGTACTATATTCACGCTGCTCAGTGTTTTCAACTTGCTAACTTTCTATGTTCATTCTACAGCTGCTCCTCACACCTCCCTGTCCTTTCATTGACCTTCCCATACACTGTGGTACCTTGGTCCAAAACTCAATCCATTCTATGATTCTGGAAAACATGGCCACATCCATGTTTGTGCGGGAAGGATGGCTGCAGGTGTGTTCATCTTCCCATACAGAGTTCACAAACTAAAACAAAGTTTTGCCAAATACTTCTGTTTGCCAACCACACTGTTCTCAAATAAAAGCAATTGTGAACAGAGGTGTCACTGTATTTAACTTTTTGGAGTATCTTTTGAAAACAGGACACATGTGGACTTCTTGTTATTCATTCTGATAACTTTTGTCTGTTAAATGAAGAAGCTAGTCCAGCCCAACTACATAAGTTGTGATTATCTATCTATCTATCTATCTATCTATCTATCTATCTGCATATATAAATGAATTTAACTCTGACGTCTCTTACTTAGACTTTCTAACTCACTAGGTTTCACTAAGTGTTCTTTTCATTCCTTCTTTCTGCTTATTCCATTGTATGTTGCTTCTCTCTCACCCACAGCTAGTTTGGAAGAGATGCTTTGCATTTATTTATAGCACTGGTTACTCTCTAGAGTGATGATGGTGAACCTTTTAGAGGTTTTAATGATATAAACAGCCTGCTGTGGCTTTTGTGCCGTGATTCCTCATCATTGCACCAGAGGATTTTTTAAAACATCTTTTCAAGAAATTTTAGAGATTGCCAATAATCTTCTGCTTTTCAGATAATGTAATAATGTGGCACGCTTAAAATTGCTTCCCAAATTATATACTGTTGTTACTCAAGATTGTAGTTGTGTCTTAGTTTTGTGTCATTTTAATTTTTCTTCCTCCAGAAATATTATGTATCTATTTTCTTTATATAAGAATCTACTGCTCACAGTTTTTGTTTGTTTGCAAATACTTTTGTTTCATTTGCGCAGTTGGCCCTGCAGGTGTTATTTCACTCCTTCTCTAGCTTCCATGGCTGCTGTTGGCAAATTAGTTCTCAGTCTTTGTTGGTGATTGGCTGTTTCTCTTTGGCTTTTAACCATTGTGCTTTGACTTTGATGTTCGGTGGTTTTATCTGTGTGCATACAGGTCTAGGCTCACTGGATTTTCTGAATCTGAGGATCTGTGTCTTTGTTTGTTGACAGGAATGTTCTGGTTATCTCTCCTTGAAAATCTGTTCACTTGCAGTCTCTCTCATTTGTCCCTCTGTAGCTTTTTTTTTTTTTTTTTTAATTTTATTTAAGGAGAAAAGAAAAAAAAAGCAGGGAAAGGGTACAAGTTATACAGATTTACAGAAAAAAATGAACAGTAGGAAATCACTAGTTAATGGATTACATATTGTCATCTTAGAAATAATTGTTCAAGTCACAAAATTAAAGCTTGTAAAGTGGACATTCCATCAATGATACTGCAAACAGTTCTGTTCATTGATCCAATAAAACTCTGTGATATCATTTTCTATCTTATACACTTAAATATACATGCAGTTATATAGTTTAGAGCACTTTCTTTTCCTCTCTTTTGTACCATGACTATTACACATTTTGGGTTTCATTGCTCCCATGGTTCTTATTACTTTTTTGGAAGAGAGTAAAACCAAATGTGACATAACAGAACAGAATCGGTCAAGTCAAAAGGGTGGACATAATAGATAATGTAAAAACATAATACAGGTGATCAACGATGGTTACCATAATGTCTCCCGCTATCTCTAATAGAATTGCCTATATCATTAGTTATAATACAATTGAACAAAACAGTAAAGAATAAAACCGACAAAACCAAAACATTGGAGACATTGTATGTCTTCAAAAGTAGCTAAAAGTCAACAAGAATGGGCGTCATAATGAATCTCATTATCTTCATAGCTGATGCCTAAACTTTCGAACCTGGTACTATCCAGCAAAACAGAATAGGGGAACATCAGTTAAAAACCAGATGGTGAGAGTAATACAGGGCTTTAAATCAAGGTAATGAAAAGTCAAAATGGGTTACTATAATATATCCTGCTATTTTTTTCCTTTAATTAAACGGATAAAGATAAAAAAGTAAATAATGGAGTGGAGATTGAGATAAAAGAGGGCATAACAATGAAACAGCGCAGATCAAAACATAACCATTTAAGCAGAACAGTGTTTCACCACCAGATAATCCTAACCTAAAAGTAGTTACCATATTGTTTCTTTCTTTGAAATCCTTGAGTACAACTTCGTATACTGTAGCATTAAGTATATCAAAACAATGTAAAACCATTCAAGAGAATGACAGCATTACAGAGTATTTAGAATCGACTAACAGAAAATGAACAATGGTTTCTGTATAATCTCCTTGTCTTTAAAAGGTTTTTGCTTATACTATCGTACATAATAAAATCCAATAAGATACAGCCTATTTAGACCATTGGAGACAGAAGGACAAAAGCTAGATGAGACTTCAAAACAAGATGATACTAAATCAGTATTACCTATTAAGATGTCATTTTCTCCAAAATAGCTGTTCCTATCATCCAATCTTCCCTGCCTCATTTCTGTTAAGCTCTTTTTCTGTCAGTAGCTGTCAGTTTGTCTTCTTCATTTTGTTCTCTGCTCCATTTGTTGTGGCCTCCCCGCCACTATTTCTGGGTTCTTTGTATTTTTCTTTTTTTAGAATATCCTGCAATACTTTCTGTAGGGTTGAATTGGTGGTTGCAAATTCCCCCAGTTCCTCTTTATCCTGGAAGCACCTTGTTTTTCCATCAATTTCCAGGGACAGTTGTGCAGGATATCTCAATCTTGGCTGGAGATTATTATCTTTCAATGCTTGAATTATTTCCCCCCACGCTCTTCGTGATTTGATGGTTTGTGCAGAGAAATCTGCTGTAATTCTGATGGGTGTTCCCTTGTAAGTGGTCTGTTTCTTGTCTCTTACAGCTTTTAATATTCTGTTCTTGTATTGAATTTCTGGAATTTTTATTATTATATGCCTGGGTGTTGCTCTGTTTGGGTTGTAGGTAGCTGGGGTCCTGTATGCCTCATACATCTGAGTATCTTTACCTTTTGCTAAATTAGGAAAATTTTCCTGGATTATTTCTGTGAGTAGCTTTTGTAGTTCACTTGTTTGCATCCCTACTTCTTCTTTTATGTTCTTAATCCTTAAGTTATGGATCCTCTTATCATCTTCTTGTCTTTGTATTATTGCTGTTTGTTTCTTTGTTATTTTTAAGAAGTTTTTCATTTCATTCTCCCATATTACAAGTCTGCCCTCCAGTTCAGATAGTCTGTCCTTAGTTTCTTTCAAGCTGTTATGCCAGTCTTCTATAGACTTCTTAGTATCTTGGTAGTCCCTTTGAACCTGCTTCACGTATTCTATGCTTTCTCTGTTTTCTCCATCAAACAATTCTCCCCTTTTTTTCTGTTCTTCCATTCCACCACCTGTTTTTTCTTGGGTGGTGCTTAGCATTTCTCTAACTATTCTGCATACTTCTAGCTTCAGGTCGTTGATAACTTCATTCCTGAATTGGTCTATGAGGCTCTCTATATGGTGCCTTATGTGTATTGGTGCGGTGTCTGCTATTGCCTGTTTCTCAGAATTGGGGGCCGAGGAGCCTTTCTTGTTGCTGCCTCTTCCCATGCTGCCTCTTCTTCTCTGTTCCTTATATATGCAAGCTTATATAAGAGGCCCAGCTTCTCTCCCAGTCAGCCACAGCCTGATCGAATTGCGGCAGTTAGGTGTTCCCGCTCACCGCTGCGCACCAGGGAGTTACAGACCAGGCAGCCTACGCGTCTCCCCTCCCGGCCACCGTCAGGCTCTGGGATCTGGGTTGGGACAGTCTACCAGGTCCGCCGGCAGCGTCACGCAGGCCAGGCACTTTTCACCAATCCCGCCCGAGAGGGGGATGTGTGGCTGGAGTCGCCACCGCGCCCTGCTCCCTGCAGGACTGCTCGGGCCCAGAAAGTCCTCTGCTGGAGTCAAACTGTGGTAGAGTGTCAGTTTCTCTCACTCACCTCACCATAAGTCAGTGCACGCCTCCCTGCCGTTCGCAGATTGCCGTTCTCAGAGCTTCTGCACGTCTCTCCCCTTGCCGAGCCGCTGTAGAGGCAGCCAGCCGCTGCGCGGCGGGAAACCCAAATCGCGGCTTACAATGGCGCGGTTCCAGCCTCCACACCGAGTCTTTTCTGTTCCTGTTTTAGCACCAGGACTGCATTCCAAGTTGGCTTCTCTCAGCCCAGTTCGTTCCTGAGTCAGCAGAGCATATCTCCACCTGCTTATGTCTCCTTAGTCTGCACCATTCCTGGCTTCTGAGCCGAGTCTTTCAGAAAGCCGCCGGTAGTTGCTGTTATCTGTCCGCCATGTTCTCCTGGAAGACTGTCCCTCTGTAGCTTTAAGTAAACAAATGTGAGATCTTGGGTCCTTCGTGGGTCCAGGTCATATATTTTGTTTTCTTTGTTTTTTTACTGGTGTGATTTGTGATTTCTTCAAATTTATTTTCTGGTTTGACCACTCTGTTCAGCTTTAAAAGGTATCTAATGCATTCATTACTTATTCTGATTACATTTTTATTTTCTGAAATCTTCATATTTCATTTTGATAGTCCCTTGTACTTTAATGAATCATTCAAGGTCTTCTTGCTTTCCCAGACTTGTATTTCCTATTCTGCCTTTGGTAACTCTCATGTCCACAGGCTTTGCTGGCCAATGCTGATGACTGTGGCTGGTAGCTTATATCCTTTGAGTTTGATTTCCGATGAGGTACTTGAGGTCTTTGGTTAAAATGGTTTCAAACCTCCTGAGATACTGTGTGCTTTTTCAGGTTTCTGGAGCAACTAAAGTCCTTCAGTCCAGAGGAACTGAAGCTCGAGTGGGGACTGAGTTACGAAGTTTTACAGAAGGACTCGCCTCCCCATTGTTTTCTCTTTTTAAAAAAATTTTTATTTAAAAGGAAAAAGAAAAAACAAAACAAAACAAAGCAGTGTAAGGGTACAATTAATACAGAACTACAAAAAAAAAAAAAACAGTAAGAAATCACCAGTTAATAGATTACACATTATCATCTTAGAGATAGTTGCTCAAGTCACAGTATCAAAGCATACAAAATGGACATTCAAACAGTGAGACTGTAAACAGTTGTGTTCAATGATCCAACCAAAACATTAATATGGACATCTATTTAACACCCCTAAACACACTTGCAGTTGTATACTTTAGAGTGCTTTTTTTCCCTCTCTTTTTTACAACAAAATTTACACATTTTGGGTTTTATTACTCCTTAGTTCTTACTACTGTTTTTTTTGGAAGAGAATAAAGTCAAATATGGCGAAACAAAGTTGTCAGTCAAAACCAAGGATAGATATAGCACATGATGTAAAAACAGAGTACAAGGTTATCGACAGTGGTTACCATAATGCCTCTTGCTTCCTTAAAAAGAATTGTCTATCTCATTAGGTATTATAAAGTTGAACAAAACAGTAGAGAACAAGACCAATAAAACCTAAACCTTGTAAACATTACAGGACTTCCAAAGAAGATAATAGTCAAACCAGAATGGGCATCATAGTGAATCTTATTGCCTTCAAAGTAGTTGCCTATACCCTCAAACTTGATACTATCATACAGAACGGAACAGAATCTAATCAGTCAAAACAAGATAGTGGGAGTATTACAGGACTTCAAATCAAGTTAATAGGAAATCAAATAAGTTACTATAATATATCCTGCTAATTTTTTTGATTTTCCCCCTTAATTAAAAAAATCATAAAGAATAACTAAATAATTTTTTTAATGAATAAGGAAGAGATTGAGATAAAAGAGGACATAACATCCTCTTTAATTCTCACAGCAGCCAAGAGAGGAATGAATGAATCTCTTTTTGAAGGGTGGTTTTGCTTTTTATTCAGCAATCAAGGAGCGGGTCATTTTTGGGGACACCAACTTTATTGAGGGATCTAGTATCTAATTTTCCAAACTTCTTAGGCCTTAGGCTTATCTTGTTACTCAAAACCCAAGTTCTTAGCCAGTTGGTTAATAGGATAAGATTGAGGTCTAAATATGATCTTCATGGAAAAACTCAGACGGCACCTTTATTCTTTTATAGCCTTCTAAGGCGTCTTAAAGAGGGAGGTTTTATATTAACTTAGCCTTTGTAGATGTCTTGTCCTCGGGGTCATTTGATGAGAGATCAGACTAGCAGTATCCAGAAAGAGGATGTCTCAGGCTCCTTGAAGTAACACTGACCTTGGTATCCCAGCCATGCAGACCTGCTAGCGAGGATCGGCATTGTGACTGTCCAGCTCTCAACCCAGACAGAATTACAAGGTAGAGTCAAAAGAGGTCTGGGCGAAAGTATTTATTATAGAATGAAAGCAGGAAACAAGATTTAAAGCAGAGCCAGAGCAAAAAGCCCCCAAGTAAATGCACCTGGGTGGGTACCTGAATGGGTTGCCAGAGGAACTCTCTGAGGGTTTTTATACCAAAAGTGACTACATCTCAGCCAAGGTGAGGTCAGCCTCTGCGGTTACATTAGGAAAGTGTGACTTAGAAGTGGGCTGTGGGAACTCAGATGCACTATCATTGTAACTTTAAGCAGAATAAAGACATCCTTCAGAGAGGTGTGAATAATATCCTATTCCTGGGCAAGAAAATTCCACAGTCCAATGCATCCTTTATTTGTTGAACCGCCAGTGCCCTGGCCTTGGCCATGGAGTCCTCCATTGAATCTTCTCTGGCTGGCTGTCCTGTCTGTCCATAGTCTTCTTCCCTCACAGGCCAGTGTCATCCTCTTGGGAAATCTTTTTGCCTTTCCTCAGGTCCTTGTTCATTTCACAGAGACTGTTGTTTAGCTTACTGGAGGGTGCCTCCTGTTAGGTGAGGAAAATGATATCCTGACCTTAGAAAATGGAGCCCAAGCCCAAGTGGAGGGCTCCTGTTCATTCTTTTCAGGTCTCTTGTTATCTCCATTTCAGGCATCACCACAGAGGCGTTGTTACCTATGAGGGCCGAGGAACCGTTCTCTGTGATGTCACATGAACATTATAGGCTGTAAATATCTTGGAAATTACCTAGTGCAACAAATTCTATTCTGTGTCTGTAGTGTGTTGGCTCTGTCGTTCGCAGTGAAGAGCATAAATAAGATTTTGTCCTTGATCCTGGCCTTGATAGTTCCACAAGGGTGGTAAATATCTTTTGGAGTGATGTGTAATTCTACCAACAGATATATTCATAGCTATAGATAAAGGAGTGGGAATTAGATGTGTGGAGAAGTAAGTGGAAAAGACATTCTAGGAAGGGGGAATAGAGTGGACAGGTGGATATTGTTAACCAGACATACGCCATGATAATTGCACATAAAAGAATGAGCTAACTGGGTGGGTAAACTTGTGTAACATCCAAAATTTGTGAATATGTAAATAACATGAAAGATGTAGACAAATAAATACTAAAAGAGAAAGGATTGCTTTTGATATCCTCCTGCATACAGATGGGATAGAATTCAATATGTTCATACTTTGGCCTACCTTTCCATGAAAATGTGTAATTATGTGTAAATGGACTCAAAAGCACTTCACTTAAAATTGTGAAATATTAAAACGACACTGAGTTTACTGGCTAATTTAAGAAACTGTCATTTTTAAAAGCTCTAAAATTGAGAGACATTTCAAAATATTTAGGATTGAGCTGCTATACTGCCTATAATTTATTTTTAAATTGGAGCAGAAAATAGATGAAATGAATATTGTAACATAAATAATTACTAATTCTAGGCTGTGGTCATACAGTATTCTGCTTTATTTCTTAAACATTTTCATAATAAAATGACATAAAAATTTCCTGATACTTATGAAAGAAAGAAAAGGAAATGTAAACAGAAATGCCTAGTTAAAAAACTATGGACATTTTTGAAAACAAAAAGTAGAATACTATTCATTTTGGATCCACTTCTGAGCATAGTCATATTTTGCTATGTGTAATTGAGGAGATTAAAAAATAGAAGCTAGATTCTCCAAATTCTAGATTATTCTCTGTAGATATCATGGTTCAGCAAGCTTCAGGAATAATTAGTTTTTCCTGGCATACACAAAAAATTTAAGTGCTGTCATTAATAGTATTATTGTATAAAAAGAAAGCAGTGAGTCATTAGGCAATTAATTAGTTTCTTGCCAGATAATGAAAGAATTTACTCACATGATAATCCAGGAGACGATGCTAATTAATATCTTGGTATTTTCTGTATGAGGTCAAAGCTTCACCAGTCTTTTCAACCTTCTGTAATTATTCACTGTCCCATTTGTCAAAGAACCACCAGACAAATAATTATGAAATACACAGACATTGTGTTGGAGGAGTGTTACGTTCTGAATTTTTGGGGTTGTATCTGTGTGTTTATATGTGTAGTGTAGTATTTTGCAGGGAACAAGAAAAGTGTCTATTTCAGAACATGAGAAAGAAATCTTTTCCATAGCAGTTTAAAAACTGGTTACAGGTATTACCTCTATTTTAAGACCCTTCCGCATCAGAAGTAGATTTACTCATGAAGATTAAAACAGTAGACATTGAGTATTTGTCTACTGGAGAGTTGTGTTAGATTTCCACTACTATAACAAGTCCCTACCTCAAAGGAAATTAACTTATAGAGAAGAGGTTCAATTTGGCTTACAGTGTTGTAGATCTTAGTCCCTGAAGGATTGACCCTACTGCTTAGGACCCATGAAGGCACATCCTGGCAGGAGCATGTGGCACAGCAAAAACAACAACAGCAAAAATGTTTAGCTCATAGATGGGATATGGAAGACAGAAAGGAAGAAAGAGGAAAGAGCCAGGGTCCCATGGTCAGCTTTAAACACCCATTTCCAGTTAGCAGAAGACCTCCACTGGACTCTACCACTGACAATTCTTGCCATTTCCCAAAAGTGTCAAGCCGAGACCTAAGCCGTTGTCGTATGGACCTTAGAGGGTCGTTTATGATGCACAGTGTAGCAACAGTTCAAATGCATAAAGATGTATGATTTGTGAAAGACAAATACATCGGAGGACATTATATGGGATTATCCCAAGATGTAGGAGAGTATCTTGTGCAAAGAAGATTAGACGGGCAAACTTCTGACCTACGTGAGATGGACTCATTACACCGCATAAGCAAATCAGACAGAGGTGGAAAGAGCAGCAGGTGGACCTCTCCACCTGAAGCAGGAGCCAGAGATGAGCTCCTGGGTTCCCTGTAATATGTGAAGCCAGGCTTTCGTTATGTGACAAAGCACAGCTGTTTCCAAGGAAGAGAGAACAAGGTGGGCGAGGGAAGACTTTCTTTTTCTCATTCCTTCAGCAACCCATAAAGCGAGCCAAGAACTTGTTTGTATGTGATAGGTGGATGCTGAGAAGTTAATTTCAGGTTTATGGTGAAATATTTTTGGTAGAGTTCAGTGTTTGTGTGAGATTCTATTATGATGACTTCAAACAGGAGCAAATAACTTGTCACAGTGAACGTTAGCTAGGGCAAAAATCCTCAACTCTAGTCAGCATAATTGGTACCCAAACCTTAGAGAGTGTTACAATGGAGAGTCCCTGTGGTACCAGAATAATGAATCTTCAGAGTCTTCCACCCCCAACATGTGACATGATACCTTTGTGTTCTGCTTTACACTGCAACAAGTTATGAAAGTGGAGATGGGGAGATTACAGTGGAGCGTCTGGGTGGCCCCGTGTGAACAGACTTATCAGTAAAACTAGAAGAGGAAGACAAAAGCATCTGCCAGATGTGTGGCAGAGGAACATTTAAAATGTGAGAAGCATTCAGTTTGCTTTGCTGGCTTTGAAGACAGAGCAAGGGGACCATGAGCAAAAACTGCAAACAGCTTTTTAAAACTGGAAATGGCCCTCTGCTTTCAGTCCACAAGAGCTTCTCTGGGCTGCACTTGTACGGAACAGAAGTCTGCAGACAAGCGAGGAAATGGGTTCTTCTCCAGAGTTTTCAGAAGGAAATAAGTGCTGCCCAGCGCTGGATTTTGGTCTTGGGAGTTAATAAGCAAAAGTTTAGCTGAGAGTGCTAGACTTCTGACCTACAGAAATGGAGAAAAATAAATTTGTGTTATGTTAAATTGACAAATCTGTGATAATCTCATAGTAATAGAAAATCAGTACAGCATGCGTTTAAAGATACCTGTCCTTGGAAACTTGAGATGGAACAAGGCTGTCAGCTGGGATCTGAATTTTCTTGGAAGTTTAATCTGTAATTAATGGAAAGAGGTCTGAAGGGCACAGACCGTCAGCCGTGAATATTTGTTAAGCCACCCTACATGCCAAGGGCAGTTCCAGGAACACAGCTGACACACTAGACAAGAATAGACGAAAAGCTCTGCCCCTGGGTTCTTAAACCTTGTAACTTAAAACAATGTACAGTATTGCAAGGTGATGAGAGTTTAGGAGAAATAAATAGTAGGAAAAAGTGGTAGGGAGTGTTTTGAGGTGCAGTGTTCAGTAGAGTACTCAGAAGCTGACATTTGAGTAAGAATAAGGGGCAGGTAAAGGAGGAAGTGTGGAGGCGAGGGAGACCGAGCCTGAGATCTAGGAAGCACGGATGGCATTGCAGCTGTGACAGCCAGCAGGAAGCTCAGGCCAGTGAGTAATGGGCAGGTCCTCCTCACCTTCACACTGCCAGACTTGGGCTTTTTTTTCAGAGATTGTTGGAAGCTGATGGTGGACTGGGGACTGTTAACATTAAGAAGAAACGAGACTGCAGTATTGCTAACCAGTTTGAACTGGGGGAAGCAGAGTGTCCAGGTACACAACAAATTACATGCAGGGAGTTTATTAATTATAGATAGGCTGCAGAAACAATGGAAGCTAAGCTTCACTGTGAGCTGATCCCCTGGACCCAAGAAAGCTGCTAGGGTCGATGGAGCCCATTGCACATGCCCCATCTATTCTTCAGGAGACTGACAGAAGGCTGTCCACCCTGTTCTGTGAACCCCTGGGAGCCCATGACCTGTAGGGCTACGGTGCTACAGCTCTCTCGTTGATAGGAGGGACTGGCACAGAGCAGTCTCAGGTTGTTGTGCGTAATTCCAGTAGGTCTTACAGTTAACCTTGAGGACTACAAGCAAGTGGAGCTGGGAGAGTTGGGTGGCCCCTGTGTCACCTACAGAACTGTCCTGCAGAGAGAGAGCGTGATTCTGCTTGGACACATGATGGATGGGCTGCAGCAGGGGCAGTGGGGTGGGGTTAAGAATTGTGGGTCCTGGGTTCACCTGGAGAAGAATAAAGACTTGTGAGATTTCTGTTTGAGATGAATGTTAGACTCCAAGATGTTACTGAAAGTAGTGGTTAAAAAAAAATTCAGGACCTGGAATCTGTTTTGTGCATCATGTTTTTTTCTTGTGTGTGCCAGGGATCAAACTCACAACTTTGCATTTGCCAAGCAGGCAGTTATGCCACTGAGCTGAAGACATAGCTACTCCTGTGACAGTGGGAGGACTGGGCTATAGCTGTCCACAGCGGCTTCCCAAGCCGTGTGGCTTATATATTCCCTGCTGTCACTGACCCCTGAGATAATTGGAATTTTCTAATTTTGCTAATCAAAGGCTCCTGCGGTTGGCCTTTGAAGAGGCAAAGCAAGTGAATTTTGGGACATTTGCAGCCCATTCTCGCCATTTTAGTTTCACAAACTACCAGTTTGTGTTAACTTTGCTACAGGCCGTGACTTGAAATGTTGAAAACATTTTGTTCTGTTTTTCTCAATTGTTCGCTATTGTCTGCTCATTTTTCTTTATTTGCTTTTTAATATTTTTCTCATCAGAGGGCAGTTGTTTTCCAGAATGGGATGGACTTATCTGTTGGCCCAGAGGAACACTGGGGAAAATTTTAGCTGTCCCGTGCCCTCCTTACATCTATGACTTCAATCATAAAGGTATTGGATTTTCTGATGATTAATTTGAACAGAAATTTGTCTCTTTTTGGGTAATAGACGCAAAAGGGACCGAGCAGTCTCATCATCTTCATGTCTTTACAGGAGTTGCTTTCCGACACTGCACTGACAATGGAACGTGGGGTGTTATTCACAGCTCCAATAAAACATGGGCTAATTATTCGGACTGTTTTTTGCAGCCAGATATCAGCACAGGAAAGGTAATAGCATTTGTTTGTATTTTTGAATTACTAAGGAAAGCAGAACAATGGTTTTATGCATTTCTGGGTTTTTTTTTTTTTTTTTTTGCATTTTTCTGCATTCCTTGATTGTCAGCCATAATATGTTAAAACCTCCTGTGACACAAAGATCATAAAAGTTAAAAACAAGGTCGGAGTACTTTCAGATGCATTTGAACCATTCTGATGTTTTCCTTAGGGTTACCTGGTCAAAATACACACACGTATACTTCTAAATGTATGTGCATATACATGTGTGTGTATGTGTACCTTGTTATAGTGTGTTACGTTTACATTCTATTCTGTTTACATTATATATATACATCAGCAACATGATTTTTGACTCACTCTTATTTACCAGTGGATGGTTACATCTCATCGGACTCTATATGCCTGAAAAACATTTTCATTTTAGAAATTTTTTTTTTATTTCATTACATCTGCCAGGAGGTGACTGTATTAGTATGTGAAATATTACATTTGTGGAACTGGGGAGGAAAAAAGGGCATCACAATAGCTCTGTTTCGCAAAGATGAGTCAACAGAGATTAGATTGTTAGTCAGAGGACAGGGCTTGCTGATGGCAAGGTCTACAGCAGAGCCTTGCAGTCTTGAGTTCTCTTTGGTACTCTTTGAAGTGCAACAATCCTATATAAACCTTGCGAACTTCTAGAGAGTTACTTTTAAGTTACAGTTAGTAGTTTAAAAGTTATGCTTAGATTCCTATTGTTTTGACCTTATGGGGAAAGACGCTTGGAGATATAGGCTTCTGATACTAGGGATGAATATGTTGCTGTGTAAATCATTTTTACGTGGATGCTGGAAACAGCCTATCATGCATAAGCTCTCTTGACATCAGATATGTTTTTATGCCTATTGCTTTTTGGAGTGAGTAGGAGAGAGAAGAATAAGAAGACAAGCGAGTTGAAGGTCTTTGTTCAATTTCACAGGGTTAGAACTGTCCTCTTCTCTAACACAAACTGCTACTGTGCCACCTCAGTGAGGGCTTTAGTAATTTTCTGAAAAATTTTCCATTTAAAAATTTTTAATTTTTATTAGCATTTCCATCCTATGTAGAGCTGGTACCAGTGCAGAGCACATCTTTGTTCCTTCTTCCATCCTCTCCCCTCCCTCCACCCTTAATCCCCTTCCCATTTAAGAAAGATCTATCTTCCTGCTTCCTATTGCATGTCTTTTATTTTGTTCTTTATAATTGGGATTGAAAGCTCGTGGATAAAGTTGTCATTGTGAACGGTGTTTTATGCTCTATGAAGCAACTAGTACCAACACTGGAAAAGGGCAGAATACTGCAAAAATATCAGTCTTCTTTACAAAATAAACACTCCCTGTTATTTAATATCAGTTGTAAATTAAATGATGTCAAATGCAAGTTTTTCACAGCTTTTAAATGGCCATTATATTAAATCAAATTGTAGTTTTATTTGTGCAGAATTTTAAACTTACAACCATTGTTTGTGTCTATTGTGTATTCCAAGGGTTAATAGAATTAAGGGTGATTAATAAATCCAAGGTATACATTGTTTCACTTAAAAATGAATTAGAAGTTAACTAAATTGAAGAATTTTGCTAGCATAAACTAATTTTACCTTCTTAATTAGAATACAAAGATGATTTTCTATGGTTTGTAATCCTTAAGGGATAATTTGAGAAGATTCAAAAGTGTAAATATCCCCTAGTAAGAGAATTAGAAGGCTTGATACACTGCAGGGCAAAGTAAAATTGCTTATTTATGAGATATAAATTATTAATGGTTAAATGAAATTTTTTGTAAGACAGGAAAAATGAAAAGTTAAGCAAGTGTGTATTCAGGATAAATGCTACATAATTAGAAAAAAAGGATAAACACCATATCTAGTGGAACTAAGACTAAGATTTTAAAGAACCTATGATTCTTTTCTCTTAATAATTTCAATATCATTGAACTGGACCAATGAGGTGATTATTTCTAATAAAAAGCAGAGAAAAGCTAATAATAGAACACAAGGTGAATGATGCTTTTAGACTATGATAATAAAATAGTAGCATGCCATATAAATTATCATATAACATACTTCATATCTTATAGCTCTGTACATTTTGGAATGCAGTTTAGCAATATGCATTTAAAATTATATTTAAAAAATTTCAAAATGGTCATTCATATTTCTTGATTTTGTAATTTTACTTCTAAGATTGAGCATAAGGATTTGGAGTGGGGAAAATGAATGGAAAAATCTTTACTGAACAATTAATTATGATGATGAATATTTTGAAAAGTTTAAAGTTACAGTGGAGACCTGGTTAACTAAGCTTGAATATATATATATTCAAGGCATATATAAAGAATTTTTGCAGCTTTAGAAAATTCTGTTATCAGTTAACTGAAAAAAATTCAGGTAATAAACTTGCATAAAAGTTGAGAATGATTTTTAAAACAATAGATAATGATACATAGGAACAATGGGAAGAATACATGTCATACTAACAGCCTTCCTTTAGGTTGGTAAGAATTTGGGAGACTTTTCTTCCCCCATTGTATAATTTACATGTTGTTTAAATATTTTATATGCATTACGAAGTATTTTATTGACAGAGCATTACCAAAACAATAAATAATATTTAAAAAAGGAATAAGAGGCCTTTGTTTTCAGTTGGAGACAGTTACAAAAGCACGTTAGAGAATATGCAAAATCAATAAGTTATAGAAATCCATCAATAAGCTGCGGATGTCAAGGTATGTGAACTCAATTCCAGATGTGGGTCAACCTTTCCTTCAAGAGAAGAGACCCATGGCTCTGTTTATCTTTGGATTTGTGGCAGAGTGGGACCAACCAGACCATAGAAGGGATGGAAAGGAAAGAGGAAAGGCATGAGGGCTTGGAATTGCAAGGAAAGCCTCGGTGACAGGCCACACTGTTCTAAGGGCTGGGGGCAGTGCAGGAGAGTGAGGGAAATACTCAGATGCACGTGAAGCTTTTACAGAGTGAAAGGCAGCAGTTAGCTGAAGCCATGGGACAGGAAAAAAAGCACAGATCTCTGAATGCAAGGTAGCAGCCTGACAAAAAATCTGAGCAGGCTCTCTCCTAGGGACGGAGGGTCATCAGAAAGTGACCCGGTAAAGACTGCACAAGCAACAAAGTGGAGCCAGATCTCCTGAGACGCAGAAAGACTACAAGGAAGTTCACTCTTGCTAATGTTGTTCCCCTGTTCATCTTCCTCCTCCTCCTCCTTCTCTTTCTCCTCTTCTCCATTTCCCTTCTCCTCCTCTTTTTCTTCCTCCTCCTCCTTCTTCTCCTTCTCCTTTTCCAACTCCTCACATTCTTCCTCCTTTTTCTCCTGTTTTTCCTCTTCCTCCTTTCTCATCTGCTTTACTTTTCTTTTTTCTTCTTATGACTGCATATTGGTGATATGGAATAGTGGTGCTTATTTTGGGTAACTGAGTCATGCACATAACATGTCTTAGTCATTTACATTTTATTCATCTCCTCTTCCTTTCTTCCTTCCTAATCACCTTCTGTACCTCAAGAGTCTACCTTATAGTTTTCTGTCAACTCTTCTTTGTTTTATTCATTTTAACTTATATTTTAGGTTTTTCATATAAGAGAAAATAATGATGTTTAACTTATTTAACTGGATTATTTATTTAGTATGATAGTCTCAAGTCTCATCCATTTTCCTGCAGATGGCATAATTTCAGTCTTCTTTATGGCTAAATAATATTTCATTGTGTATATGTAGCATATTTTTAATCCATTCATTTGCTGATAGGCATCTAGGTTGTGTACAGTGCTTTGCTACTGTGAATTGTGCCACTATAAATATGAATATGCAGGTATAACTTATAGTATGATGTCTTTAATTCTTTTCAGAATATATATAGATGAAAGAACTAACAAGGATATGAGTTGAAAAGGAGGAAGTCAGACTATCCCTATTTACAAATGATTTGATTCTTTATGTAAAAGACCCAAAAGACTTTATCAGAACACTTTTAAATCTGATAAACAAATTCAGTAATGTGGTAGGGTACAAAATCAAAAATACAAAGTCAATATTGCTCTGGTAAATTTGGCAAAGTGGCAGTATACAAAGTCATAATGCAAAATAAATATTACTTATGTATACCATTAATGACCCAGAAAGCAGAAAATCAGGAAAGAAATTCCATTTAGAATAGCTTAAAAATATTAAATACCTAGGAATCAACCTAACCAAGGAGGTGTAAAATCTCTGTAGAGAAAATTCAGAACTCTCAAGAAAATCGAAGAGGACATTACAAAAACCAAAGACATCCCTTGTTCTTGTAAGGGAAAAATTCATGCTATGAAAGTGGTAATATTATAAAAAGAGACTTGTAGATTTAATGCAATCTCTATTGGAATATCAGAAACATCTTTCATAGAAGTAGAAAAGACAATGGTTAAATTCATATGGAATCAGTTATAACCATCAGTGTGAATGGTCTCAGTTCACCAATCAAAGGAACAAATTGCACAATGAATCAAAAACCAAGATCCAGTGACATGCTGCATACAAGAAGCACATTTAACTCAAAATGAAATTCATAGAGTAAGGTCAAAGAATGAAAAGTAATACTCTATGCAGCAGAAATGTGAACAAAAAGCAAGGTTAACTAATTAACAGACCAAGTGGACTTCAAGCCCAGACAGATGAAGAGAGACAAACTGCATTCTTGTGAAAGGGACAATCCAAGAGGAAGAGATGATAATCATAAATATACATGCATCAAGTACTGGCACGCTCAACTATATGAAACAAACATTAATGGGTATGAAAAATCAAATGAACTCAGTACCCATTGTCACAAATACACAGATCAACTAGAGAAAAAAATCAACAAGAGAATATCAGGGCTGAACCAAACCTTTGAGCAAATGGACTTAGAAGATATTTACAGAATGTTCCATCCAACAACAATAGAATACATAGTCTTCTCAGATGCACAAGGGATATTCTTTAAAATAGGCCTCATACTGATTCATAGAACATGCTTAAGTAAATGCAAAGGAATCAAAATTATCCCAAGGATATTATCAGAGCATAGTGCAATGAAATTGGAAGTGAATGGCAAAAACAACAAACCCGCAAAACTGCATAGACACATATAAATTAAATAACATCCTCCTGAACAACCAAGAGGTCACAGATGAAGTCAGACAGGTTCTACAATTAAATGATAATGCCAGTACAACATATCAGAACTTATAGGACATGATGAAAGCAGTCCTATGAGGGAAATTTAAAGCTGTGAATTCCTATATCAGAAAAAACAGAAAGCTCAAGTAAACAACCTAATGTTGACGTCCTAACTTCTAAAGTATAAATATCAGTAGAAATTAATGCTGTTGAGACTAAGAAAATAGCACAAAGTATCAATAAATTGAGCTGTTTCTTTGAAAGATTGAGTAAAATAGACAATCCCTTACTCTATTAGGAAAGCAAAGGAAAGAACTAAATCCATGTAATTAGGAGTGGAAAGGGTAAAATCACAATGGATCTTGCAGAAACCCAGAAGACATCGGTACCTACTTGGAAAGCCTGTACTCCAACAAGATGGAAAATGCAAAAGAAACGGACAGATTCCTAGGTACATATGAATTACCAAACCTGAATCAAGGAGCTACAAAGATTCTAAGTAACCCCAATATTAGGCAATGAAACTGAAGGAGTAATAAACAGACTACTAACACAGAAATGCCCTGGTCCTAATAGATGCAATGCTGATTTCTACAAGAACTTTAAAGAAGACCTGATGTGACTACTAAAACTCTTTAATGAAATTGAATGGGAAGTAATACTCCCAAACTCATTCCTGGAAGTAAGCATTACTCTGATATTAAAGTCAGAGAAAGAATCAATCAAAAGAGAGAATTACAGCTAATCTAAATGAACACGGATGCAAAAATCCTCAATAAGATAGTGACAAACAGAATGCAGCAATTCATCAAGAAGATTATGTACATCATGACTAAGTAGGACTTATCCCAGGGATGTGGGTGTGATTCAGTAAATGCAAATTAACACATGTAGTGCACCGTATTAGCAGAACCAAGGACAAAAACTACATGAGCATTTAAATAGATGTGGGAAAGTCCAACACCCATTCAAGATAAAAGCATCATAGAAAATTGGAATAGAAGAGCCTCAATCTCTTAAAAGCCATCTATGACAAATCAACAATCAACATTAAATTAAATGATCAAATAATGGAAAGCTTCCACTCTGATATCAGAAACAAGACAAGGATGCCCACTACTACCACTTCTGCTCAGTATAGTTCTGGAAACATTAGCCTGAGCAGTTAGACAAGAGAAAGAAATAAAAAGGATAAGAATGGGAAAAAAGTTAAATTGTTATTTGCTAATGACATCATATTCTACAGAGAAGACTTCAAAAACTTCACCAATGTCTTCTAGAATTAATGACTAATTTGAGAGTGTAGCCAGATACAAAGTCAATACCCCAAATCGGTGGCATTCCTGTACCTGAGTAACAAACTCCCCAAGAGAGAAACAATACCTTTCACAGTACCAACAAGAAAAATGAAATACTTAGAAATCAGTCTAATAAGGGAAATGAAAATACTTTGAAAATTGTGTTCTGCAAAAGGAGATCGAAGACGATATCAGAAAATGGAAAGATATCTATTATTGGATAGGCAGAACATGTATAGAAAAACTGGCAATACTTCCAAATCTGTTGTACAGATTTAATGCAATCCTAGTTAAAATATCAATTGCATACCTCACAGAAATAGAAAAACAATCCTAAAATTTATATGGAACCAGAAGAGACCTAGAGTAGCAAAAACAGTTCTAGGCAACCAAGGTAAGGTGGTGGGCTTCACAAGCCCCAAGAAAGTTATACTATACAGTTACATAGTTAAAAACAGCATGTGGGAAAAAACAAACATGCAAATGAACAAACAAACAAACAATCAAATACAAACCAGACAAGAAGGTCAATGGAACAGACTAGAAGATGCAGAAACAACTCCAAAGACACTCAATTTCCTTATGTTTGACAAAGCGGCCAAATACCTTCATTGGAAGAAAGACAGACTCTTTAATAAATGGTGCTAGTCAAAATGACTCCCCATATCCAGAAAACTGAAACTAGACCCATATTTCTCACCATAAACTAAGCTAAAATTGAAATGGAACAAATTCTAAGTATTAAAACAGAAACACTGGCTTTACGAACATAATTCTAATTACACAGAAAATACAAAGAATCAACAACTTGGATCACACCATATTAAAAAACTTTTGCACAGCAAAAGAAATGATCAACAGAGTGAAGATACAACCCCAGAATGGAAAAAAATTTTGTCAGTTATTCTTCAAACAAAGGACTAGCATCTAGCATATATAAAGAACTCAAAAAATGAGATCCCCCAGGTTTAAAAACTCAATTCAAAAATGGGCATCTGAAATGAATAGGTGCTTCTCAGGTGAAGAACTGCAAACAGCAGATAAATATATGAAAATATGATCACTATCATTGGTGATTCAAGAAATGCAAATTAAAACAACACTGAGATTCTGTCTCATTTCAGAGTGAATGACCACCATCAAGAAATCAACCAATAACAAATGCTGATGAGGCTCTGAGGAAAAAGGAACCCTTCCCCACTGCTGTGGGAGTGTAAGCTGATACAGGCACTATGGGAAATCAGTATGGGGATTCTTCCAAAAAGTAAAAGTAGAGGTTCCATTTGACCTAGCTGTTTCCCTCCTAGATATTTTTCCAGAAGATTTAAAAGTATCATACATACTGATATATGCTTGCCCTTGTTAATAGCAGCACAATTTATAATAGCTAAATCTTAGAAACAGCCCATATGTCCATCAACTGGCACATGGGTAAAGAAAATGTGATATTTATATACAATGGAGTTCTTTTCTGCCATAAAGAAGGGTAAACTTGAGTCATTTGAAGAAAAGTGAATGCACCCCAAGACCATAATCTTAAATGAAATAAATCAGGTCCACAACTTTAAATATCACATTATTTGTCATGTATGAGAATCCCGAAGGGTAGACAAGGAACAGAATGGAAGATGGATTCTGAGAAATAGGAAGAAAATGCTCAAAGGGAAAGAGTAACAAAGAGAGGATGGAGAGGGAAAGGAAGGAATGGGAAAAGAAAAAAAAAAGAATAGAAGGAAAAATTTGAAATAAAGTTCTTATAAATTGGGAGGGCCAAAAAAAATGCTGGAAGGGGAAAGGAATTGTCAACAAAAAGAATTCAGATATATTATATATAGGCTCCAGATCCTTATGATGAATGTGATTAATATGTATGGTAAGTATGTACAAGTAAAAAATATAAAGTTAAGAAACCTGTGCCTAATTAGGTAATCGTTGCTATATTCAGGATGAGACATTGGGCATTTCGATGGTCTCCTTTTAAAATCCTCATATTCCTCATGGCAATTGATCCTGTATTGTGCAATGCCAAGCCCAATCTGTTAATATCAGTTATGTTTTTCACATCAAATGTTATTTTTTTAAAAACACACATTTCTTTTTATTATTATGTGCAGTTTTCATTCATAGCTTTGAATATATATATATATATATATATATATATATATATATATTTATGACTTTAAAATCTTAATCTTTATGGCCTAAATTTTTTAACGCCCTTGTTTGCCAGCTCCATTTTCTCTGCTATTTCTGGGTCTGTTCCTATTGACTGTACTTTCCCTTGGTTTTATTCTTGTCTTTCTGCATGCTTACATGCTTAGGGAATTTGAATGGGTGTCCAGCAATGTGAAGTTCTGTTCTTCAGTGCTCATTGTACTGCATTCTATTTTATAGTTATTTTTCTACATATTTGAGTTGCTTTGGGGTCAATTTCATTTTTTCAAGATTTTTCTTCCAGGCTTGTTACGGTGACCAGCAGTGACCTTCATTTAGTGCTAATTTAGCTCTACCTTTCTGGCATCATGATTTTTGATAATCATTGTGGTTACTTTTGATTTAAGTCATTTTCTAAATATGTCAAAATTGAGGAAAATTTGTTTTTTAATACTATTTACTATTTTTAGTATAAATACAAATTTCCTTTTGTATCATTCTTTCCTCTGCCTGAAGAAATTTCTTTAACATTTTGTAAGTAAGTGACAATGTCTCAGGGTTTTTTCCCCTCAGTTTTGAAAGATACCTTCTCTGCATATAGAAATCCAGAGAGACAGGTTTTTTTTTTATAGTACTTTAAAGATGTGGTTCTACTCTCTCATGATTTGTTTTGTTTCCAGCAAGAAGTGTGCCTTTTTAATCCGCATTCCTCTAGTCCATGTGTATTTTTCTCCTACTTTTAAGATCCTCTCTTTGGATCTTATTTTTGTTTGGAGCAATTTCATTATTATGTTTTTTTATTTGGAGCAATTTCATTATTATGGTGTTGGTGTTGTTTTCTCTATGCTTCTTTTATTATATCGTGATCCCAGCTAAAGGGTTTCTTTTTTTTTTTTTAATTTAAGGAGAAAAGAAAAGAAAGAAAAAAAAACAGTGAAGGGGTACAAGTTATACAGATTTACAGAAGAAAAAAATGCGCAGTAGGAAATCACTAGTTAATGGATTACATATTGCCATCTTAGAAATAATTGTTCAAGTCACAAAATTAAAGCTTGTAGAGTGGACATTCCAACAATGATACTGCAAACATTTCTGTTCAATGATCCAATAAAACTCTGTGATATCATTTTCTATCTTATACATTAAAATATACATGCAGTTATATAGTTTAGAGCACTTTCTTTTCCTCTCTTTTGTACAGTGACTATTACACATTTTGGGTTTCATTGCTCCCACGGTTCTTATTGCTTTTTTGGAAGAGAGTAAAACCAAATGTGACATAACAGAACAGAATCGGTCAAGTCAAAAGGGTGGACATAATAGATAATATAAAAACATAATACAAGGTGATCAACAATGGTTACCATAATGCCTCCCGCTAGTTCTAATAGAATTGCCTATATCATTAGTTGTAATACAATTGAACAAAACTGTAAAGAATAAAACCGACAAAACCAAAACATTGGAGATATTGTAGGTCTTCAAAAGTAGATAAAAGTCAACGAGAATGGGCGTTATAATGAATCTCATTATCTTCTCAGCTGATGCCTAAACTTTCGAACCTGATACTATCCAGCAAAACAGAATAGAGGAACCTCAGTCAAAAACAAGATGGTGAGAGTAATACAGGGCTTCAAATTGAGATAATAGAAAGTCAAAGTGGGTTACTATATTATATCCTGCTATATTTTTCCCTTTAATTAAATGGATAAAAATAAAAAAGTAAATAATGGAGTGGAGATTGAGAAAAAAGAGGGTGTAACAGCGAAACAGGGCAGATCAAAACATAACCATTTAAGCAGAATAGTGTTTCACCACCAGATAATCCTGACCCAAAGATAGTTACCATATTGACTCCCTCCCTGAAGTCCTTGAGTACAACTTCATATACTGTAGCATTAAGTATATCAAAACAATGTAAAACCATTTAAGAGAATGACAGCATTATAGAGTATTTAGATTCGACTAACAGAAAATGAACAATGGTCTCTGTATAATCTCCTTGTCTTTAAAATGTTTTTGCTTATACTATCGTACATAACAAAATCCAATAAGATACAACCTGTTTAGACCATTGGAGACAGAAGAACAAAAGCTAGATGAGACTTCAAAACAAGATGGTACTAAATCAGCATTACCTATTAAGATGTCATTTTCTCCAAAAAAAGCTGTTCCTATCATCCAATCTTCTCTGTCTCATTTCTGTTGAGCTCTTTTTCTGTCAGTAGCTGTCAGTTTGTCTTCTTCATTTTGTTCTCTGCTCCATTCGTTGTCGCCTCCCCGCCACTATTTCTGGGTTCTTTGTATTTTTCTTTTTTTAGAATATCCTGCAATACTTTCTGTAGGGTTGAATTGGTGGTTGCAAATTCCCCCAGTTCCTCTTTATCCTGGAAGCACCTCGTTTTTCCATCAATTTCCAGGGACAGTTGTGCAGGATATCTCAATCTTGGCTGGAGATTATTATCTTTCAAAGCTTGAATTATTTCTCCCCATGCTCTTCGTGATTTGATGGTTTGTGAAGAGAAATCTGCTGTAATTCTGATGGGTATTCCCTTGTAAGTGATCTGTTTCTTGTCTCTTACAGCTTTTAATATTCTGTTCTTGTATTGAATTTCTGGAATTTTTATTATTATATGCCTGGGTGTTTCTCTGTTAGGGTTGTAGGTAGCTGGGGTCCTGTATGCCTCATACATCTGAGTATCTTTACCTTTTGCTAAATTAGGAAAATTCTCCTGGATTATTTCTGTAAGTAGCTTTTGTAGTTCACTTGTTTGTGTCCCTACTTCTTCTTTTATGTTCTTAATCCTTAAGTTATGGCTCCTCTTATCATCTTCTTGTCTTTGTATTATTGCTGTGTGTTTCTTTGTTATTTTTAAGAAGTTTTTCATTTCATTCTCCCATGTTTCAAGTCTGCCCTCCAATTCAGATAGTCTGTCCTTAGTTTCTTTCAAGCTGTTATGCCAGTCTTGGATAGACTTCTTAATTTCTTGATAGTCCCTTTGAACCTGCTTCACATACTCAATGCTTTCTCTGTTTTCTCCATCAAGCAATTCTCCCCTCTTTTTCTGTTCTTCCATTCCACCATCTGCTTTTTCCTGGGTGGTGCTTAGCATTTCTCTAACTATTCTGCATACTTCTAGCTTCAGGTCATTGATAACTTCATTCCTGAATTGGTCTATGAGGCTCTCTATATGGCGCTTAATGTATATTGGTGCGGTGTCCACTATTGCCTGATTCTCAGGATTGGGGGCCGAGGAGCCTTTTTTGTTGCTTCCCTTCCCCATATTTTCTGTTCCTTATAAAATGCAATCTTACATAGGAGGCCCGGCTTCCCTGCCTGTCAGCCACAGCCTGATCAAATTGCGCTGGCTAGTTGTTCCCGCCCACCGCTGTGCCCCAGGGAGTTGCGGAGGAGGCAGCCTACGCAGGAGTCGGTCGCTCCTCCGGGCCACCGTCAGGCTCTGGGATCTGGGTTAGGCCAGCCTAGGGAGTCCGCCAGCAGCGTCACGCAGGCCAGGCACTTTTCACCAATCCCTTCCGAGAGGGGAATGTGTGGCTGGAGTTGCCACCGCGCCCTGCTCTTACAGGACTGCCTGAGCCCAGAAAAACCTCCGCTGGAGTCAAACTGTGGTAGGGGGTCAGTTTCTCGCTCACCTCGCCACCAGTCAGTTTTCGTGTACGCCTCCCTGGCCGTCCTGTTTCCGACTCCGTTCGCAGACTCCCGTTCCCAGAGCTCGGCGCGTCTCTCCTTGCCGAGCCGCTGTGGAGGCAGCCAGCCGCCGGGCGGCGGGAAACTCAAATCGCGGTTTCCAATGGCGCGGGGTCGAGCCTCCACACCGAGACTTTTCTGTTCCTATTTTAGCGCCAGGACTGTATTCTAAGTTGGATTCTCTCAGCCCAGTTCGTTCCTGAGTCAGCAGAGCATATCTCTACTGGTTCGTATCTCCTTAGTCCGCATCATTCCTGGCCTCTGAGCCGAGCCTTTCAGAGAGCCTTCAGTAGTTGCTGTTGTCTGTCCGCCATGTTCTCCTGCCTCAGCTAAAGGGTTTCTATTAGTAGTTTTGTGATTCTTCACTGCTAATTTCATTTCTGTCATTTTTGGCATCTATAGACTATTTTTCCTGGTTATGGATTATATCTTCCTTTTCCTTTGTCTGCCTCATATTTTTGACCACATACTAGACATTAAATTTACATAGTTAAGTTTATAAAAAACTTACAGAAAAAATAAAATCAAGAAAATAATCTCATTTATATTAGCTAAATAAAATAAAATAATTAGAAAGTTACCTAAGGAAGTGTAAGAATTATCACTGAAAGCAATCAAGAGCACATAATGGAGAAAGTCTTTGTGATAAATCATATGGGAGAACTGTATACACACATTCAGAGGACTGCAGTTAGACCCTCGTCTCACACCACGCGCAAAAGTTAACTAGAATTGGATTGAAGACTTCAGTGCAAGACCTGACATTAAAACAACTAGAAGAAAACAAGACGGGAAAATGTCCATGGAATTCATCTGGACAGTAAGTTTTCGGCTATGATCTGAAAAGCACAGACAGTAAAATCAAAACAGATGAATGAGATTATAGCAGAGGCACAAGCATGGGAACAATTCATGGAGGAGAGTGACCCAAGTAGAGAGAGAGCCGAAGGAATGAGACAAAAGACTAGGCAATCTGTATATCTAATAAAGTGGTGTTTTTGTTTGTGTACATATATATTTTTTGAGACAGGGTTTCACTATGCAGTGCAGGCTGACCTTGAGCATAGCCCTGGCTGGCCTTGAACTCCTAGTGATCCTTCTGTCTCTGTCTCCCTGGTGCTGGGATTACAGGCATGTGCTACTATGCCTGGCTGATAAAGTATTAATATCCAAGATATGTAAGGAATGCAAATAACTCAGTAGTAAGAAAAAATAACCCACTTATAAAATGGGCAAAAATGTAAATAAACATTTCTCAAAAGACAACATGCTTAACATCACTAATCATTAGAAAAATGTGAATTCACACTACAATGACAGATTACTTTATGCCTGTTAGAAGGTTATTGAAAAACACAGAGGAGCTTGGAAGGAAGAAAAGAGATCCTCCTCTACTGTTGAGTGGGAATGTGAACTGGTACAGTCGTGGAAATCAGTATGGAGACTGAAGTACCATATTATACAGCAACACCACTCCTGAGTCTGTACCCAAAGGAAATGGCATGTGGAAGAGACAGCTAGGTGCACCCTGTGTTCACTGTGGAGATAGAGAAACAACCTTAGTGTTCCCAGAGACAGAAGTTGCCAAAGCTGAAAGGCAAATTGCTAAACTCCATTATGTTGGAATTTTAAAATATCTTACTCATAGAAAAATTGCACAGATTTTCTTCAGGATATCTTTCAAACAGTGTGACGAAGTTGACATTTAGGGTAATTACCCAAAAATTCATATTCTTTAAAAGTATCCATCAGAGTTTCATCAGGATAAAACATGTTGGTCTTTAAAGCTCTCTGACTACAAATGGATTAATTAAAAATCAATTCAAGTATGGGAACTGTTCACAAAAAGTTGGAAATTATATCATCCAGATCAAATAAAAAAACTCAAATATCAAAAATTGTGGGAAATAACTGAAGTGGAGCTTAGAAGGAAACTGGTGACTTTCAAGGGCTTTGCTAGAAAAGAAAGGAGAAAACATGACGATCACATGAAGCTATCTAATACTTATGTGTGGAATAAATTTAAAAAAAAAAAACCTCAAGCCCATCCTTCTGGTTCACGTCTGGAATCCTACAACTCTGGGAGGCTGAGGCAGTAGGAATGCAAGTTCAAACTCAGCCTGGATAACGTAGCAAGGTCTTGTCTCAAATTTTTTTTTGAACAGGGCTGGGCATGTAGCTTATTGTACACACACACACACACACACACACACACACACACACACATAGATACACATGTATATTTGTAAATATATAAATGTGTTTCTAATGCATATTTCTAAAAATTTTCAAGTAACATAGGATGATGGGAAAACAAAACAAATAAAAAATGGAACAACAGAGAATAAAATTTGTTAGATTAAGCTTTAACCTATCAGTATTTATTTAAAACAAATACTCTATACCAATAACAGAGACTTTGAATCTATTAAAAAATGGCCCAAATGTATGCTACTTATAAAACATTTATATAAATGTAATTATAGACATTGGTTATACACATGGAATAGATATTATTCAGCATTAACAAAGAACAAACCATCGATACGTGTAATAACTTGGACAGTATCTCAAGGCCGTAACAGCTAATCAATCTCCAAAGGTCTCAGACTATATGACTTTTATACAGAGGATGAAAGACAGAATCATAGAGATTTGAAACATTAATGGCTGTCAGATGTTTAGAGTGATGGGAGGCAGAGGGGCAGGAGTGACCCCGAAGGTATATGGGGATTGAGCAAAACTGATCTTGGAGCTTGTGTAACAGTTCTGGATCTTGGTCTAAGTGATGGTTGCAAAAATGTACATATGTGATAAAGTGCCACAGACCTAGAAATAAGGACATTACATCAATGTCAACTTTCAGGCTTTGATATTTTAGTATAATTATGCATGATGTAACCATTGGAGAGTGCAGGAGGAGGTATGCATTGAACCTTTCTTAACTATATTTTTCCATTTACGAGAGACCATAATTTTAAAATTTAAAAAATTACAAAGGAATAAAGTATTGATATATATATATATATATATAAAACACATATATAAATGATGATTATCAAAGCAGTATGTTGATAGAAATATACTGTGTATTTCTAAAAAGTCTAAGTACAACTTAGAGTACAGTATATAAAGTCTGGAAACAGGGAAAGCTAATTCATGGCGACATAAATTGGAATAGTAGTTCCCTAATGGTGTGGATAGTGGGACACTTGGTCTAGCAAGGGCCACGAATGAATGTACATTATCAGCCCTGTAAAGTGTTCTTTTTAGGTATACACATTTTACTGCCCATGAGTTACAGCCAAGAAAACCTGCATTTCAAAAATGACACGGTATTTTTAGCAGTTTCCTGGTGAAGTGGTCCTATTACATATGTGACTGTCTCTTCCCCCACAGCAAGAGTTCTTCGAAAGCCTTTATACCTTATACACGATTGGTTATTCCATCTCCTTTGGTTCCTTGACTGTGGCAATTCTCATCATCGGCTACTTTAGGTGAGTGATTCTTAATCACTTTTTCCATAAACGGACATGTTCTGATTCCTATTCATAGAAGACAAAGATCTCACAAATCTGTGCCCCTAAAATTTTCCCCCCCAAAACATTTTTTTTTGGACACAGAGTCTCTCTATTTCAGGTTAGCCTTGAACTCACCACGTAGCCTAGGCTGGCCTTGAACTCATTGATAATCTTCCTGTCTCAGCCTCCCTCTTGCTAGGATTATAGGTGTGTGCCACCATATCTGGCCCCCCAAAATATTTGAAGTTAAACCTAATGTTATTATATTATTTGACAATCCATTTTTCATTACTAGTTCAAGGGTTTTGGGGTAAACCTAAAACATCAGAGCTATAATATCTAACAATAGACCTGTATTTCATTATATTTTCCTGCAAAGTAATGTAGTAAAGAGTCCAGTGAGTTATGATAATAATAGTTTATGTTTCCCAAATAATTTTTGTGTCACTGGACAAATTCCAAATTGTTTGATATTATCACATAAAAGTACAGGGTTTTTAGATTTTGTTGTAAATGTGTGTGAAATTGAATTCAGCTTAATATAAATCAACACAAATGCTTGAGCATCCAAAAAGAGATATAAAAGAGATTCTTTAGAGGATGCATATAGTTGTGATGCTCACAGTTGATTTGTGATGTCAGTATTTGTCAAAACAAGTAGTATACAAGGTGAGAAGTGCTGTGAGGGGCTGCCCAGAAGTTTGCTTTAATGTTTGGGAGCGTGCAGTAATTTGGAAAGGAGAGAGGGCAGTGAAGTTGTGCACCTTTAGAGGAAAAGAAATCTGAAACAATACCTGGGAGTAACATTTAACCAAAATATGAGACCTTGTAAGAGAACTGGATTCTTGTTTCTCCTCCTGGCCCTGCATGGTTTCTGTCGGCTCATGAAAAGGGTGAGTTGGCTCCTTGTTTCTCCTCCTGGGCCTGCATGGTTTCTGCAAGCTCATGGGAAGGACAATTCTGAACACACTTAAAAACGCTTAGCTAGACTGAGAAAAAAAGAGACTTGAATAAATAAATCCAAAGTCAAAAAGGAAGCTATTGTGACCAAAGCTGCAGAAATACAAAGAATCATTAGAGTCTATCACGAAAACTGTGCACCAGCAAATTTAGTCACCCACAAGGCATATATTGACTTCATGCTTGGTAAGCATGCAGCTTACCAAGATTGCATCATGAAGAAACAAAAAATCTTGACAAAGAATGAGTAATAAGATTGGCATAGTAATAAAAAGTCTACCGTCAAAGAAAAGCTTAAAACCTGATGGTTTCATTGCTGGGTGATAGCATATTTAAAGAACTAATCCTGTTTCTTTGTAAACTATTCCCAAAAATTATAGAGCAAGGAAGTCTTTCAGATTCATTCTATGAGATCAGCATTATTCTGGTACTAAAATGAGACAAATAGGCAACAAGAAAGACTAATATCTTTGATGAGCATCATTGCAAAAACCCTCAACAAAATACCAGTGAAGTGAACCAAACAGCACATTAAAAAGATTACCGTCATGATCAAGTGGAATTCATCATAGGGATGCAAGAATGGTTCAACATATACGAATCAGTGGAGAGATACACCAACCACATCCACAGGATGAAGGTCAAAAACCACATTAAGCTTTTTGAATAGAAGGGTATAACACGATCAGATTTGTGGGATTATAGACAGCTTCTCGCTAACAGTCTTGACAAATTGAGATGGCATTTATCTTTCTATCTTCTAGAAACTGAGGCACTGTGTCCAGGGTCAGAAGGTCATAGAGGGTAAAGCTGTAAATGGAACCCTTGTCTTCTATTACAGCAGCTTAGCTCTGGTTGTTCAGCATAATAGACAAGTATTTATTTATTCACCAGTACTGGGGGTTTATTCATCAGTACCAGAGAATACTGAGCTACGTGCTCAACCACCCTTTTCAAATTATATTTTGAGACTAAGTCTCACCAAGTTGCCTAGACTGGGCTTGAACTTCTGATTTCCTGCCTCAGCCTTCTAAGGAGGATTCCACACATGTACCACCATACTGGCTTATGAGTCTTGATAAGACAAAAAAGCAGCTATTTCAGGAGGATACAAATGGCTAAATGACCATTCTTCAGTTTACATAATCATCACGTATTTAACTGTAGATTATTTATAATTGGGGCACAATTACTTTCTGTAAAATGAGTCTACTGTACTTTGCAAAAACATTACATAAAAATTTCAGAAACATTTTATAAACAAAATATTCCTTTAGTAGGATAGTAAATAATGTTGAGTCCATTGAAAGTCAAAATCTATATTATACAGAAATATGTAACAATTATGACTTTACCTGACACCTTATCTAGCCAAATACCATATGAGTTAATTTTTTTTATTGCACAGAGGACACTTTCTAGGAGGAATGAATGAGTGAGGGATTCCATCTAAGCCTAGTGGTCATAAATACATGTTCATAACATATTAATGCTCACACTCCAAAAATCTGTTTGGCTCATTCTCATTTGAATATTGTTTTCTATGTAAAGAAATGTAAACCCGACACAAGAATACATACTGTTTGATGCTGTTTTTATAGAAGTCAAGCATGGGGAATTAATCCCTGATGTTACTTTCGGTCAGCCACTGATTGGAAAGATGGATTCTGACATCTGGATAATGTTCTGTTCTTGGTCTGGCTCCTGATAACATGGATATGATAGCTTTGTGAAACTCGTGTGTGGATTTGTCCACTTTTATGCTATGTCCACTTTCTTCTATAGATGTTATAAATTTTAAAAAGTATTCCATATCAGTCACAGCACACATGCAGTTTAGTATCATTTGAAACAGGGATTTTTAAATGAGAGTATATTAATAACATAATTATAAAAATATATTATCAGTTTAAAATATCCTACTCCCTTATACATGAATGCTTTACCAGTTTTGGAAGGAAAGTAGTATATATGTGGCAGAGACATTGTATATTTAAGTTTTAGCTTTCTAACAGTCCTTTTGATCAGATTCTCTAACCTTTTCCTTAGTCTCTTTTTCCATGAAAATTAAAAATATATCTTATGGGGAATAACTTTCTATACTCCCAGTGAATAGCACTGTGGCTACTTACAATGTACTATAATATTTAACGCTTCAAACTCTGAATAAATATAATAACAAATCAAGATACATTTGAAATTAATCATTAAAAAGTTGCATTTTAGTTTTAAACCCCAGTTGTTATTGAAAACATAATAATGGATTTCTTTTTTTTTGGGGTAGCTGGGATTGAACTCACAACTGCGTGTTTGCAAGGCAAGCACTTACCACTGAGCTAAACTCCCAGCCCACAGTAATGGGTTTCTGTCTTTGATTTTACCATATTTTCCTCTTTTGGGAAGAGAATTCGGGTTCGTTTTATTTTTTTCTCCTTTTTCCAATTTTATCCAGACGTGAATCCTGGCTGTTTCTCCCCACAGGCGATTGCACTGCACTAGGAATTACATCCACCTGCACTTATTCATGTCTTTCATGCTGAGAGCTATAAGCATCTTTGTCAAGGACAAGGCGGCCCAGGCTCACCTGCGAATAGGGGAGTTGCAGTCCCTGATGGTGCAGGATGACCTACAGAATTCCATCGGAGTGCCTTCTCTGGACAAGTCACAGTATGTAAGTGTTTTCACCATTTTCTTTCAGTATGATTTTCAGCACATGACAAGTAAGTGAAATTTCACTGTCCACTAAGCATTTGTTGCCATGTTTTGGCTTTTTTTGGTCTCTGAATTACCTAAATTAAGTGATTGATGCTTTCTTCCTCAATTTGCCCTCTCTTATTTTGTTAGTCAACTTTTGGTAGCCATGATCAAATATCTGAGCTAAAAAGCTTCAAGGAGAAAAGATTTCTCTTGACTCATGGTCAGCCTGTGGTTGGCTGGCTGCAACACAGAAATATCATGGCAGACAGGGATGGTGGTGGGAAGCTGCTTACCTCACCGGAACCAGGAAGTACAGAGGGAAGGAAAGATCCAGAAAGAGAGGGCAGGACTGGGGAGCATATGCCTCCTTCAAAGGGAGCCACATCTCCTAATAGTCCGTTCAACTCAAACTCATCAATGAGTTAGTTAACTGGTGAGTTCAGTGCCATAATCCAGTGACCTCCCTAGGTCTCACCTCTGAGCATTGGTGCACTGGAGATGATCAATACAAAATCTTTAAGGGACACTTCCTATTGAAACCATCAAGTCTCACCATTCATTTTAGAGTCTGAAAAATGTCCTTGGGCTATTTCCTCCAGAACATTCTAGAATGTACTATAAAAAACTTATAATTGGACTAACATTTGATGTATAGACCATAGCAACTCTCATGGGTCACTGCTTTTGAAAGTAAAAAAGCAAAAACAAGCAAGCCAGCAAGCAAACAAAAAACCCCCAACTCGTCAGTGAAACTAGTGATTTGGTGTTTAGGAGTCTATAATAGTTTCACATGAGGTGAGAGAGGGAGCCAGGAGGGGGGGCCTCCATGAGTGAGCCCAGGTCCACAGAACTACTCAGCCCATTCATAGATCCACGAGACAGGAGGAATTCACCGTTTTAAGTCATTAACTTTGGGGGCAGTGTGTTTGCTGCAATAGCAGCATAAGAAGTCTGGAATGAAATTCATGGTAGTGAAATAGATAATATTTTCTTCTTTGGGATTCCTTATACGTCCCATGTTCTCTGAAAATCATGTATTATTTTTATAAAGGGAAAATTTATGAAAAGGTGACATTTTTGTAACTTTTAAAATAAAAAGTACTATGTTAACATTAGAATTAAATCTGTACTCTTAAAAAGCTACATTAAAATGATTTCATTCTTGTCTTTTACTTCCTCAACCTCCTTTTTTTTTAGAGGAGATGCACTGATTTATGGAAAAAGAAACAAATACTTTTTAAAATTGGCACCCCAAATAACAGTGGGTTCTAATATGATGTAATTTTGGTTCATTTATAACAGATTGGGTGTAAGATTGCTGTTGTGATGTTTATTTACTTCCTGGCTACAAACTACTATTGGATCCTGGTGGAAGGTCTCTACCTGCATAATTTAATCTTTGTGTCTTTCTTTTCGGACACTAAATACCTGTGGGGCTTCATCTGGATTGGCTGGGGTAAGACACTTAAGTCTTCTTTCCTTTTAAACTGGTCATGTTCTTAGGCCAGATGCTTAGGAGGATGCTTTGAAGGAAATTTAAGGCTTCTTATTTTTAGTCTGCTATCTGTATAACTGCTAGGCTTACACTTTTTGTCAGTATTCTGCTTGATCGATAATTTCTTCCTAAAAATTCTGGATTTTGAATTTCTAAACTATAATAATGTATCTTCAATTGGGATTTCTAGGTTGTATACTGTGAGTTCTCGCAGGAAATGTGTAGGATGATATTGACTGCATTTAGTAAATTCAAAGCACAAACTAATTATGGAGATTTACTATGTCTTTTAGAAGATCATTCAAATTACTTTTCGCAAGTTACTTTTTAAAAAAAGGACATTCAGCTTACATTTGAAAAAATGACAGTATTGGAATAATTACTGGATTAGACACTAACTCAGCATGACATGGAGAAAAACATATTGTTTGTTAAAATTTAGGAGAAATTAAAACTCATATAGTGTATACTTTAGATACAGACTAATCTTGAAAGTAGCAGTTACAGATCTAAGTTGCTCTTCATATTCTAATTATGAGGTGTTCAGTGTAGGAAGAAGAATCACTAAATTGGCTCAAGACTCAATTTGAAGATATTGTTTCCTTCCCTTTAAATCACAGTACTTTTCCTGTTTTGCCTTAACATTGTTTTAATGAGTGACAATGGGAAGTAAGTTGTAGGGCCTTTCCTGATAACTAGCTAATAACCTTTAAAAGAGAGTCAAATTACTGTAAAACTTTATTTACTATAAAATAATAAGTGTTGTGAATAAAGCTTTATTTCTGAAAGCAGCTTATCTTGTTTAAGGCTCTCTGATTGTTTTCAGATAACATAAAATCAGAATTTTCTTTTTTATTCTCTGAAAAAACAGATTTTCATAACCAAATAAGACAGTAACAATAGTTATCACACTGTGTATTGTTGTCTTCAAAGCAGTTACTCAGAGTGCAAGATATAAACAAATTCTTACAAAAAAAGAAATGAACAGAAAGCACAAAATTTTATCTTGTTTGTTGAGTTTATTTGTTAACCCCTGTTTGCAGCACACAGTGATTACATTCCTTGTGGGAAGTTGGTGTTGGCCATAACTCGTCTTAATTCTTTTTGGTTGTCTTGTCCTCCTCTCCCTCCCCCCTCCCTCCATCTCTTGATCTTCCCACGTGAGAAACCTCTGTCTTCTGCTTCCTGATTTGCAGGCCCTTTTGATAACGTAGTCCATGGTAATTCAATTTCATACTTTTCCCCAATGACATTATTTATTGATTTCATTGAAGAAGGGAACTTGTTTTGAGTCCTTTATTGCTCATTTGGTCTGAGTTGTCATATCTTTAAGCTCTCTTCAGCTAGATAAATACTTAGAAATAGATACATTATTTACATTGATTTTAATGATTTTTAACAACAAACTGGAAGGAAAGGAAAATTAATAGTCCAAAGAGGAATATATGGCATATTCGATGTTTTCTAGGCTGAAGGCAAATATATATCAAATGACTGTTTTACTTTATTTTTTTCAACAAACTGGAGGTAAAGTTACTAGCAATGAGAATTGTTTCTTTCTTTTTTTTCTTTCAAACACCACCTTATCTTTGCCTCAGTTTTGCCTAGATAAGGCACTTTATTCTCATCATCCATTTTATGCTTCATCTATATATTTTGTTTTGTATTTTATTTCTGTATTTTAAAGATTTCTGTCTTGTTTTTATCATTATTGAATGTGGTGATTGACCTGTATACAAAATCATCTGTCATCTGCAGCTGTCAAGTGAAAGGCCAGTATATGAAACATACTACATAAATGAGCCTATCGTGATAATTTTGTGTAGTCTTGTCCTTGTGGCTAAGCATATTCATGCAGAAAATATTCTGTTATTTCTGCTTCCAATTTTATTATCTCTGTATAAAATGATCTTAATCCAGCAGATATACTTCAATCATCCATTTCGCAGTTGATATGATTTAAATACAGACATATGTGTTGAAGTCCATGTCTTAGTCTATTTTATGTTTCCACCACAAAATCCTTGGAGCTGGATGATTTACTTTTACTTTTAATTAATTTCATTGGTACATTTCAGAGATACATAATGAAAACAGTCATCATATGGAATTTGCACCTGTATGTGATGTATCTTCATCCTTTTTTTCCCACTTTACCTCTCCTCTCTTCAACTCCTCTACCCCTCCTTATTTATAAAAGGTTTGTTTCCACTTTTTCTTCTATTCTTTTTTCTTTTTCTCTTCCTTCCTTTACTCATCCTTAGTTCCCCTTCCCATTTGAACATTGTTTTCCCGTTTCCCAATATCTGTTATACACTTTGGTTCTTATTTACCCTTTTTGTTTCTCACACCAGAGAAACCATGCAATGTTTGAACATATGTGTCTGATTTATTTCACTTACTAGAATGATCTCAAAGTGCATGCATCCATTTACTTGAGACAAGTATTTGGTGTCTCAAGTATTTGGTGTTTCCAGGATTTAGCTATTACAAATTATGCTGCTATAAACACAGATTTGCATATACTGCTGTAGTATGATGCTTTTAATATGTTTTAGGTAGGTACCCAGAAGGGGGATAGCTGGATCAAATGGAACAAGTAGCTTTTATTGAGGAATCTTCACACTGATTTCCACAATGGTTGCACCAGTCTACACTAACATCAACAGTGGAGAAGGGTTCCTTTTCCCCAAAGCACCATCAGCATTTGCTACTTGTTGGTTTCTTGATAATAGCCATTTTTTCTGGATAACAGAATATTTTAATAACAATATTTTCAGTGTTGTTTTACTTTGCATCTCTCTAATGGCCAGTGATGTTAAACATTTTTTCATTTATTTATTGCCATTTTTACTTCTTCATCTGACAAGTGTCTGTTCATTTCAGATGCCCCACTTTTGCACTGGGTTTTTAAATTTGGGGGATATGATATTTATAGTTCTTTATATATTTTAGATATTAGTACTTGGGCTGAGGAATACCTGGAAATTTTTTCCCCACTTTGTGGATTGTTTCTTTATTTTGTTGGTTTGTTTTGCTGTGCAAAAGCTTTTCAATTTGGTGTAATCTCAGTTGATATTTTCTCTGCAATTGGGATTTTATTCATAAAATCTTTTGGCTACATTTATGACTTCAAGATTCTACCTATTCTGTAATCCAGCAGTTTTAGTATTTCTCTTTTAATATTTAGATCTTTGATCTATTTCAACATTAGTTTAGTGCTTGGTGAGAGAGATGTGTCTAGTTTTAGTCTTTGGCATGTGCAAAGCCAGTTCCCAGCATCATTTATTAAACAGGCTATGTTCTTTCCAGTGAAGGTGTTTGGACCCTTTGTCACAGATAAGGTAGCTGGATGTGCTTGGAGTTGGAACGGTGCTTGTAATCTGTTCCACTGCTCCTTGGGCCTGCTTTTTTTCATTACTACAATGCTGTTTTCATCACAGTAACTTTGTAGGTATAATTTAAAATCGGCAATTTTTATGACTCCTGCTTTGTCTCTGTTGCCCTGAATTTCTTTCACAATGCTAGGTCAATGAATTTTAGGACTGTTTTATCTAATTCTGTGATGTATGCAGTTGCTATTTTGACCAGGATTGTATCAAGGCTGCATACAAATTTTAGGAGCTATTTTCACTTTATTGGTTTTTCCTACTCAAGAGCAAGGGATGTCTTTCCATTTTCCAAGTCCTCTTCAGTCTCCTTTTTCAGAGTACTGTAGCTTTCAATGTAGAGTTTTTTTGAATTCCTCTGTTAGATTGATTCCTAAGTATTTTGTTTTTTTTCAATGCTATTGTGAAAGATGCAGTTTCCTTAAGTTTTCTCTTATTGAATTTGTTGTTTGTGTACAGAAATGTTATTGATTTTTGAGTGCTGACTTTGTGTCCAGTGACACTACTGAATTTGCTTGTTAAACCTAGAAATCTTTTGGTAGAGTTTTGGAGTCTTCTATGTGGAGTACGATATCATCTGCAAATAATGATACTTTATCTTCTTCCTTTCCAATCCTTATTAGTTTGATACTTTCTCTTGTGTAATTGGTCTGGTTAATATTTCCAGAACTATACTGAGTAAAAGTGATGATAGTGGACATTCTTGTCTTATTCTTTATTTTAGAGTGAAAACTTTCAGCTTTTGACATTTATGATGCTGGCTATTGGTTTGTTACTGATGACATCAGATTGAGATAAAAACCATCAATTCCAATTTTATGTAGGGTTTTTTTTTATCATATATGGGTGTGGAACTTTGTCAACTGCTTTTTCTGTATTTGTTAAGATCATCATGTGTTTTTGTTCTTAGCTCTTTTAATATGGTGTATTAGCTTATTGATTTGCATATGTTGAACCATCTCTGAATCTCTGTGGTGTATCCTGCTTGGTGTATATTCTGGTGTAATTTACTGAATTCTGTTTGCCAGCATCTTGTAGAGATTTTTTTGCATCTATGTTTTTATTAGAGAGATTGGCCTATAGCTCTCTTTTTTGGTTGGTATTAGTATTATGCTTTCTTCCGGGAATGAGTTTGGGAGTATTCTTTCCCTTTCAATTTCATTAGAGTTTGAGGGTAGTAGCATTAGTTCTGTAAATTTCTTGCAGAATTCAGCAGTATATCCATCAGTCCCAAGGCCTTTCTTTGTTTATAGTTGTTTTTAGTTAATTTTTCAGTTTCATTACCTGATATTGGCCTATTTAGAATCTTTATATCTTCTTGATTCAGCTTTGGTAATTCATTTGTATGTAGGAATCTGTATTTCTTCTGTGTTTTCCATCTTATTAGGGAATAAGTTCTTGAAAGAGGTATTGATGATCTTCTGTATTTATAGTGAAGAGTTCACTATGATTTCACTCTTTTTATTCTAGTTGTATGGGTTTGATTCTTTTCTTTCCTTTTTTCATAAAACTGGCCAAGAATTTCTTAATTTAATTTTATGCTTCAAAGAACCAACTCCTTGACTCATTGTTCTCTTAGTTTCAGTTCAGTTTCTGCTCTGATCTTCACCACTTCCTCCCACGTAAGAGCTCTGTGCTCAACTTGCTCTTCTCTTTTTAGAAAAGCTTGATGTTCAGCATTAGGTTTTCCTCATGTGAGAATTTTCCATGATATATTTCCCGCATTGGACTGTTTTTGTTGCATCTCATGTTCTGGTTATTATTGTTTAATTTCTTCTTTAATTTCATCTGTGACCAATTCATTGTTCAGGAGGGTATTATTTAATTTTTATGTGTTTTGAAGTTTTGTGATTTCTTTTGCCATTGATTTCCAGTTCTATTGCCCCATGGTCTGATAGTGTACATCAGGTAATTTCGGTTCTTTTGCATTTACTTAAGCATGTTCTGTGAGCTAATATGTGATATATTTTGAAGATAATCCTATGTGCAGCTGAGAAGAATGTGTATTCTGAACTTCTGGCGTGGGACAGTCTATGGAGATCTACTAAGTCCATTTGTTCAAAAATTTGATATTTTGATCTAGTTCATTTGTCTTTTTGTTGACAGTAGAGTGTTGAATTCCTCCATTATGATTGTTTTAGTGCTTATTTGATCTTTCATGCCCATTAGCATTTGTTTTATGTATATTTATGATTATTATGTTTTCCTCTTGAATTGTTCTCAAAGCAAGGATGTAGTGATCTTCTTTATCTCTTGATAAGACTTGTCTTGAAATCTACTTTGTCTGCAGATAGTACAGTGATGGCTGTATTTTCTTGGTTCTGGTCATTAGAATGTTATTTTTCATACTTTGATTTTCAGTCTATCAATTTCTTGTTGAGTTAGTTGTGTTTCTTGAATGTAGCATATTGCTGGATCTTGTTTTCAGATCTCTTCTGCTGGTCTGTTTGCTTTGATTGATGAATTGAGACCATTTACATTGATGGCTATAACTAATATGTATTGACTTATACTTGTCATGTTAGTTCCTGTTGTTGCTTCTCTTTCTTTCTCTTGTTTTACTTGATTTACATGGTGGGTTAGTTTTGTTAGGGTTCATGAAGTTTTTTAGGCTTTGTTATCTCTTTCTGGAATAACTTCAGAACATTTTGAAGTGCTGGTTAGTTGGTCATGAATTTCTTCGGGTGTTCTTTGCCATGGAAATATCTTATTCTCCATCAATTTTGAAAGATCATTTTGCAGGGTAAATCAATCTGTGTTAAAGTTGTTTTCTTTTAGGAGCTGAAATACTTCATTCCAAACTGCCCTAGACTTGAGGGTTTGTGTCGAGAAGTTTTCTGTAATTCTGATGGGCTTTTCTTTATAAGTGATTTGTTTCTTTTCTCTAATAGCTTTTTTTTGGTCTTTTTATCAGTACCAGGGATCAAACTCACGACTGCCTGCTTGCAAGGCAGGCGCTTATGTCACTGAGCTAAATCCCCAGCCCCTCTCTAATAGCTTTTAATATTCTGTACTTGTGTTAAATTTCTGGAATCCTAACTATTGTGTGGCTTGAGGTATATTTTTTTTGATCCTAGTTAGTTTGGAATTGTATATAATTCACTTATCTGAATGTCAAATTCTTCTTCCATGCTTGGCTTTTTATACCATTACTTACATAAACAGTTTTTGTTAATGTCATTTGCTCTATCTTCTGCTTTTTCATTGATTCTGATCAATCTTATATTATTTTTCTTTGTATACTTGGGATTGATATTTTGTGGTTCCTTGTTATTTTTAAGAAATTTTTCTTTTCATGATCGCTAATCATAGTCTTGTCTTCTAGATCTAATTTTTGTCTTCATATTGATTCATTCTACGTTATGTATTTTCAATTTCCTGGATATCTGATTGAAGTTGGTTTATAATTTTTTTTCTGGCACTGGGGATTGAACTCATGACCTTGTGCTTGCCAGGCAGGCACTTATGCTGCTGAGCTAAATCCCCAGCCCCTGATTGAAGTTGTTTTATGGATTCCATTTCTTTCCTATGTTGTGCATTCATGGTTTCCAGCATTTTTCTAAACTTCTCTGTTGTTGTTGTTTTAAATCTGTATCTTCTTTAGCGTCACTAATTATGTCCCTCATTGTGGTCACCATCTCTGAAGTTATCTAAGAAGTTATTTCTGATTTGATTCTTTCATTTGCTTGCTACTTCCACTGTTACTACTTCAGAGAGCCCAGGTGGGTGACTTTGGAATTGTGCCACCTCATTGCTCACTGGGTTTGTCTTTTGCAAGCCTGAAGTCTGTGCAAAGTCTTGAATCTGTGTCTTTTCATTTTGTTTTTTCAGTGTAACTCCTGTGTTGATGCTTGTAAGTTGTTTATCATTTTTATTGCTAGCATTAAGATGCCTTAGGAAATGACTTCTCAGATGCCTTCCAGATCTTGCTGGCCTTTGGGTTTTGCATCTGTGGCAAAATCCTATCTGTTCAATTTATTGAGGATGTGAAATTACTGCTTATTTGGTCTAGCCCTTTGTTTTTTGGCACTGGCCTATAGCATTGTTTGTAACTCCCAGGCAATTTTAATCTTGGCGTACAAAGAGAAACAACTGATTAGAACAAGTATGTCACCTTGGCTATAGTAGTATAATAAGTAATAAAAATATCATCAAACACACCCAAGAGCATGAGAAACTGTGATAACTATTAATTTTCAACCTTCAACTGTATGAAGATGATTCATAGTTATATAACAAAATGTAAAATGCAAACCACATTTTTACAATCAAATATTCCCACAATGTGGCAATTTTACCTTCACAGAGAAAATTTAAAATAGGTTAGGTAAAAAATAGAGCACTGGAAAAGGAGAAAGTTTTAGCAGGAATGCAAATAGAGAAAGGAAGCTTCTACAAGTTTTGGGAACTGGTGAAGAAGACAGGAGGGAAAGAAAGAAGGGAGGAGCAGAAATGAGAACAGAAAAAAAATCTAGAAATGATGTTCTCACTCATATAAAAAACAAGAGCAATCAATGAATTAAAAAGACAAAAATATATTAAAAAATAAAAGAGTAAAGAAAGCAAAGCAAAAAAAAAAATAAGTACACTTCAGCTTGTCTCTGCTGTCACTGGTTAACAGAGCAGACAGACAGAGCCCAGATCCAGGTTGAATGATCCCAGTAAACCAGCAGTAGATTTCTGATGGTCAGTAGTCCCCCTAGTTTTGGATGTCTAATTCCAAATACAGCAACACAAGGAAGAGAAGGAGGAGGGAGTGGGTCCCCAGGACTTAGCACAGATCTGAAGGAAAAATTAAAGCTCACAGGGTGGGTGAAGAGAGGGACCAAAATCCAGAAAGCAGAGGGAGCAAGAGATGGTTTTTCCCTGACACTCAGCTCGTGATGTGGGAGGGGCATCTCAAACTGAAGGAGCACAGTGATGCTGCCAAACCCAGAGGACTCCATGGAGAATGCACCAGTGGAACAGAGCAGGTGATGCTTTTGGGTCCTGGCTGTGAGGCAGAGACCTGAGTTTTTGAGCCCACAACACTCCAAATGCCTCCTGCTGTCTTGAATTTGACTGCCTGCCAGTTTGAACTCAGCTCCCTGACCTCCTGCCAGCTTGAACTGGATAGTGCCTCACTCTGACTCTTGGAGCCACTAGATAGAGTCAGTCCACAGCTGCTCTGAGTCCTGAGTTCAGTTGGCCCCCTTCCAAAATGGCTGCTGGCCAATTGTCCTCTCCTGGCTGGGGTGTCTGAACCCAAATCATTCACCAGCCACTGCAGTCTCCAGCATCAGCTGCTAATTGTTAGTACTACAATGTGTAACGAATATGGGAAAAAATTCTTAGGCTTAAATTCAATATGGTCTCTGAATTTTTTCTGATGACAGGGTTTCCAGCAGTGTTTGTTGTGGCCTGGGCAGTGGCACGAGCAACTCTGGCTGACACCAGGTGAGTAAAACCCAGAAGAGATGGAGAGTGAACACAGGTTTCTCAGACTCAGATTTCCTGCTTGGAGTCTACGCTGGCTGCTCTTCCTGATGCCACTGTCCTGTGGGGAGGGACATCATGTGGGAAGTGGCAACAGTAACCTCCAAGACATTAGCAGCAGATTTCTATCCCAAAGGCCCTCAGACAGAAAGACTCACAGACTAGGTTGAGATACCTGAGCTCCCCGGTGTATGAAACCAGTCTAACATGCGGTGAGAATGAGCATGCTGGGACATGGTGTGAACAGGCACAGCAATATTCCTACTTCCTGTCTTTTTCCTGCATAACAACCTTCCCAATTTTAGTGTGGATGCGAGGGTCAGAGGTAGGAGGTTGCACTATGGGGGCCACTAGTCAGATTCTTGCAGGGCCAGTGACACGTGCTGGCTGATTTAGAGACACAGGAGCAGGTCCATTTGTCATAGCTGTACATTCTCCGCCTGATGAGCTCTGTGCTTTATTTTCATCCTTGCAAAGGAAGTACAAGAATGAATTTTACCACTAAGTAGCTGAATTAAGACTTCAAGAATATTGAGCACTCCTGAAATAAAATATTGGGAGTACTTTATTTCATTTTATCTGTTTAGTATGTCATAAATGTTTAGCTTGTAGTTGTCTCACGTATCTTTATTTCCTACACCTAACACATGTGCTCTAGATATTATCACTTGTTTTTATTTAATGCAAGCTATGTGTTTCATTCATTCCATTTGCTTTCTTCTAAGAGCAGAAAGGTAGCATAATATACTTTACTATCCACTGGTTACCTATGTTGTATATATTTAGTTAGCTTCTTGGAAGCTGTGTTAGTTACCATTGCCATTGTTGGAACAAAATATCTGATACCTGCAATTTAAAGGAGGAGATACTCATTCAGCTCATGCTTTCAGAGAGTTCAACCCATGCTCAGTGGGCTTCAAGGCACAAATGGCATGGTAGACGGTCCTGGCAGAGGGAAACTCCTTAAACCATGGCAGCGAGGAAGCAGAACAAGAGAGACTGCAAGAGGTCAGGGGCCAGATATAGGCTCCAAGGGTAGAAGTGTCCTGTACTAATCCTGTGGGTGCGTCTCAAGCCAGTCAAGTTGACAATCCAGTGCAACTGTCACAGGAACATCTCTTAAATGCCATCAATATCCTTTTTTGAATTAGTAGGTATTTCCTTTAGAAATTAGTTGATCTGCTATGCACTTAATTTTTAAAAGGCCATACTCCATGAGCACCTGAACTCTGTAAAGAACCCGCCACTCACTGTTTCAGAAAATCTGAACTCTCCAAGTCCCTGTCTAGGAGCAGCCTTCCTGCAGTTACTTGCATCAGTTTCTCTTGGAATCAGAAACTTACTGGCTTCACATTTCCACTTGTTTATATCCCTTTGTGCTATTTGGATTCATTAAAATTTGACAAGTAGGATTATTGTTATCTACATTATTTTCATTGTTGTTAAATTTACACAGTGATGTTGAAGACCTCAGAGGAAATTTGTAGAATCTGCTGTCTGATTCCCAGAGGCAGGAGGTCGAGTTGGTAAATAAGAACTAATTAATGTTGCAAGAATCACATTCTGAGATGCATAACTATGTAACATAGATTCAGTTTTAGATACGGTACGATATCAGGTGTTTTTTGGTCCAATGTCTTCATTTTAGAGATAGATAAAATGATACCCAGAGACAGCAGGAAATATTCTCAAGCCAGCCCGGAGCAAAATTTTGACTCTTTTTCATCCTTCGAACACATTCTAGGTCTTGAGCCAGAAAGAAAGTAAATACATTCAGAGTATACTTTAAATTGAATTTGATGGTTTTCTTAGTTATTTTGCTTTCTTAAAGATTATAAACTAGATCTTAAAATAGTAATAATCATGTCTTTACACTGCAAAAAATAAAAATAGATTTTTTTAATTTTTGAGACAAAACACCCACTGGATAGTATATTATAACTGATGCTAAATGCTGTTCTGAAACAGTTGAACTGATGTAAAAAATTAAATATAAATGATATTGTGTGATTTTGCATTGTAAAACATTTTACTTTTTCTCTTCCCTTTCTCACAATAAAATTTTGAATTCTACACTGTCTTATTGGAAAACTAGAAAGTCATTTTAGACTTCACTTTGCATGTAAAACTAAGCTGCATTACTATTTATTTGGCATGATTTAAAAACTGCCTGATTGAATTTTTCATGAGACTCAGAGAATGTTTTTGTGGTTTTCTTGGATAGACCTTGGCATGTGTAAAGAGCCATGTCACAAAGTTAGGCAAAGAGGTAAAAGCCTTTATGTATCTCCAAAAGAAAGACAGGGTTCATAGTCATGACTTACATTTGAGATTCCACTCCTGTTTTGGTCCTTCAAAGCTAGAGCTCTGATAGTTTTCTGGATATTGGCCATTTGGAGATATACAGAGTAGACTGAATTTTAAAAGTGCTTTATGAATGGAGGGTGGATATGAACAAAGTATACTAATAAGTATTGAGGCTCCCACTCCATGTGCAAGTGTGGGGAAGAGGAGAAGGAGAGCAAAGGGAAGGATGGCGTGTGGTCCAACTATGTTAGAAATACTCTATGGGAAGCTATTGGCATTACAAAGAAAGCCTCTTCCAGTTCTAAAATTGTATCAAGCGTTATTCAACGGAGGGATGTTAAGATAATTTAATATACTAGGATGAAAAAATAAGATTTTGAAGTGAGTGATTTTGCCTTTCCTTTTACTTACAAAAGCAACATCTTTCAAATACCTTACTGCCTCCTCTTTAGCTCTTTCAAAGAACGCCCACAACTGGGTGTGCCTGTGGCTTCTTTGCTGTGTTCTTGTTTTACTGTTCAGCAGGACAGGTGGGGCCATGGAAAGAAACTCTCTGAGGTTCCCAGGACTCTGGTGGATTCTCAGGCCCGGCCTCTCGCTTCCTCTGCTGACAGAGCTGTGGAGAGTGCAGTGTTCGCTCAGTGCAGTTTATACCCTGCCACACAGCGTGTTTCTAAGACTCAGGAAGTTGTGTTTTCCAGCCAGATCTTCGTGCCTTACCTACGGCTTAGCATTCAGAGCTGTATTTTCTAGAATGCTGAAAAACTATTTAAAAAGTCATGTTCATAAACACAATGTGAACTGAGTTATTAAAAAATTAAAATGATGCTTCATGGATTCATAGCATTTTATTTTTTAAAATTAATTAATTTATTTTTTGTATTTTTACCGGTACCACGGATCGACGACCACAGGCTTGCAAGGCAGGCGCTTATGCCAATGAGCTAAATCCCCAGCCTCTCATAGCATTTTAAAAAATGTCTGAAATCTCAGTTGTATCTCTTATAGGACAGGGCAAATTGAAACGTGATGACAAAAATTGTCAAAATCAAGTTTTTCATGATTTTAGATGTAGCTGCTTTTGACCTACTTCCAAGTACAAGGATTTTGTAGAATTATATGATTGAGTCCCAGCATGTTAGGAGATATCATGATGAAATGTCGTTGAGAAAAAGAAAGAAGACTGTGAAAATATCATCCAGTGTCAAAAATTGAAACGGAAAATCTGTGAAATCCAAAAGCATTGTAGCTGGTGAATCAGTGTATATTTTGAGTTCCACAATACATTTGCCACTTTCCTTATCAAAGAAAACTTTTTATGGCAGTATGATGCATGCTCTGGACAGCCCAGTTTTCATGTCTCTTGTATTTCTCGTCTGGTTGAGTTATGTGACAGATAGACACCTTTACCAAAAATTAGGAAATGATCTAAGTGTGACCTTAGATCAGGTTGGTGTGACCCATGTCTCAGAGGGCTGAGTCCGTTTTACAAGGGCTACGCTGGAATTAGACTTTGGAGTCTGGTTGGCTCCTATGGTACAGCTGTGAGATGTAGCTCTCTTGGCACGGATATGGAAAAAATTTAAAAATACACTTTAAATGCATAGGAAGACAGAGGATACATTCATTTTCTTTTAGAGACAGATATGTTCACTTTCTGTGACTGTGACAAAATACCTAAAATAATGAGTTAAAAAGAGGAAAGAGTTTGTTTTGAGTCAGTTTTTAGTTTATAGTTGGTTGGCCCTGTTGCGTTAGCTCTGTGGGAGCACAGGACATCATGGGGAGGATGTCAGAGGGGGCAGCTTCCCTCATGTCAACTGAAAGCAGAAAGACAGTGTGTTCCAGGTCCCAGTATGTCCCTTGAGGACACAGCCCCAGCCACCCAACTTTCTTCCACTGGAGTCTTCCACCCTAAAGGATTTACAGCTCCCTAACAGTAGCACAGGCCGGGGTCAAATTTCTACACCTAGACCCTCGGCGAAGGTTTCAGATCTAAACTGTAGTAATGGGGAAAATAAGAATGTACCATTTGTATTTTGTGTGTGTAAAGAACCACTGGACCTGATACCATAAGGTAACAAAAGATGTTCTCTGTACAGAGCAGGGAGCGGCAAGGGTAGACAGGAACATGGAGGAAGGTTGAAATATCTTTTTATATATTTTGATTTTTGAGATGAGAATACATTATCTGTATACATACATGTTAAATTTTAAAAATACGGAGTTGATAAATATCTACTGAAGATGTTTTACCTTTAAGGAATAGTTGAAATAGCATTTCATTATCCATAAGATTTTCACTAATAAAACAACTTGTTAATTTCTTCATAGAGTTTAAAAGTTATCATTATATCTCCTAAGTTTTTATAAATGATGTCATTTACTATTGCCTCAATGCTGTTTTGTCTGAGAAAGAAATTGAAGGGTCTTATTTATGTCTTTAAAAAAATCTTTAAATTGTTAAGCTAAAGTTTCAAAAGATGCTAGTTTTATTTTTAAATACTGCTGTGGTATTCTAGTGTAAGACCTTTAACAGTATAAACCAGATTGCATGAAGTTGAGTCAAAATTACTTTTGATTTAATTTTTGTCAATTCATTCCCACAAATATCTATTGACTATCTACTCCATACTGTTGTAGGCACTTGTAATACTTCACAACACACGTGCACAAATAATGATCCTTGACCAGGTAGAGCTTAAATTTTAGTTGAGAATCAGAAAATAATTGATGGCAAAACAAACTTTAAATAATTAAGATAAAATAATGGATTATTTTAATACAAAATACAAAATGAATGCCTGTCGTGGGTTTTAAAAATGCTATTGAATGAGGGAACAAGTAATATATAACTGGCTCAAAAGAGATATCAAAGAACCACATATTTATATTCAGGAAAGTGAATACTGAAAATTTACAAGTAAATAGAAATACTAGTTACATTCTATAGAACAATTATATCTCATTGAACAGAGCTAATTTTTCTTTCTATGGCAAGAATCACTTGAGTTCATTTTTAAAAATTATACTTCTATGGATAAGAATGATTTATATTGTTGTTGTTAATATGCTACTATTTATGGACTTGCAAAATAAAATTGCTTTGTCTTCTGAAAGGAAGAGAACTTTATCAATGAGCTTAGACTATTATGTCTTGTTTTCATGGTTTATTAAAGCGAAGTGTCAACTGCACCATTTAGAAGACTATTTTGTTGGTGGTATTCTGGAAATAAGGTTTTAACTCTGGTCACTGTAAAACTTAATTCACTATATTCACAATACTGTGCTTACATAAGGGAAATCTGACAGTGTGGAACTCAAGATCTATTACATGTAGTTTCACAGATTTAGATATTTTAAAATAAAACTTTTCATCCATTTGTTTTTTAATCAACAGAATGGGACTAGGTTTTTGGTAAAATGTGAAATATTGCTTCTCATCGTTAATTTGCTTTGCCAAATATATTCATGAAAGTTCTCTTTCATGTTTCAGGTGCTGGGAACTTAGTGCTGGAGACAGGTGGATTTATCAGGCTCCAATCTTAGCAGCTATTGGCGTAAGTTTAAAAGCTTACACAGTTAGAAAAATGAAAAATTAAACTACTGCTACAACTCAGAGGAAACATGTCTTGACAATACGTGTAGGAAATTTGCAAGTACAGTGATCACTACTGGGAAAGTCAAGATTGGGAATAGACTCTTACTTATACTTGATACTGAGACCCGTGTAGAATGCAAATACCCTTCCTTTAATCAGATCACACTGGGGACAGTTCTGAAACTCTAAGATGTCACAAATATTTATATGTGCAGGGAGTCAGAAGGTCCTGAATCATCTTCTCCTTTTTTCATCCGCTATAACTCCACTTTAACAGTCTGATCATCTAATAGTAAGGTAAGTGGTGGATGGAGAAAGATAGAATGGCAGAACAGAGAAATTACTGAGAGACACTAACAGTGTTGTCTTACTTTTTTTCTCCTTACTGAGACAAAATACTCCACACCCAAAGTTACAGGAGGAAAGGTTTCTTGTAGTTCACAGTTTAGAGGTTTCAGTTTATAGTCAGCTGGCTCCAGGACAGGGTGGAGGGCAGAGGGGCATCATAGAGCAAGGTGGCAGCAGACAAGCAGCTAGCCAAGAAATAGCACCTGACGGCACCTTTTCTGTTGCTTATAGTCCATCCAGGTTACCGGGAGGGTAACGCTCACACCCAGAGTGAGGCAGCCATAATGCTAGCACTGCACTGTGAATCAATCCCAGCATCTTGTCCTTAATTCCAGCACCACACATTATAGGTCCAGCCAGCTCTACAAAGCTCCGCCTATGACCGCACAAAGCTTTGGGGGAACATCTAGATAGAAGCCATAACAAGTGTGATCCATTGTAAAGTATTGCCTAAAGCTTTTATTTGGTGCACTTTCCCCCAAAGAGTTAAGTGAATCCCAGATCAAGAAATATCCTGTAGGATCCTGTTTAATAGGCAGTGGAGAGAAAAACTAGAGTTGGAAGTGAGTATTACATAGGACTTTATGTGTCTACTGTATTTCTATTGTATGTTGCCCTGGTGTTAAAAAAGAAAACACGATTGTACATTGTATCTGACAGACTCACCAAAGTGTTTACTCCTGACCTTTCATGAAAACTTTACAGCATCAGCTTTTCTGAGGTTCTGTGAAGGAGTTATTACTATCTTGTGTTTTCCTGCTGGTCATGAAATACAAGATTATAAGCTTCTTAAAAATAGGACTAATGTCCCAATGCTGAATGCTAAATCATTAGGAAGTAATTTAACTCAGGTAGCCTGTTAATTTGTTTGTTTTTCCTTTTTCTCCAGTTTCTTGCTTTTTCTTGTTTTGTCTTTTTTTGGATAATGTGTTGCTCATTTGGCCAGCATATTTGCAGGCTGGATCCAGATGGACAGCTATTGATATGGTTGAAGTTTTGTAGAATCATCCCTATAGTCAGTTAGAAACTTGATTCCTAGGAAAGTTGCCAAAAGAAAATGGAGGAGATTTTTAAAAATCTTCATGTTAGAGGCCTATTACATGAATGTTGAGAAGGAGAAAAACATTTAGAACATTTTTAGAAAACCCAGTTGTATTTTTGCTAAAATATTTGGTTGTCAAGCTAGATTCAAACCTGTATGTCTTAGGATAAGACAGTGAGGTGGAGATGAAGTAAATGGTTTAAACTTATAAACTATTATAATTTAAGTTATTAGTTTAAATTAAATGTTTTTTTAATGTAAATGAAATATAGGACCTGCATCTGTATCTATGAAAGAGCATTAATGAACTTAAAGATGAGAAATAACTTTATAAAATAGGAGCTGATGGTTACTCCTTTGATACCTCTTTTATCCACTAGAACTGTCTCATCATCTTTATTTCCAAGCCTTTTATTTTTCAGGTTTCTCTTCTACCTGCTGCTCCTTCATCCTTGTTTTTATCTTTTCAGAGAGACAATCTATTTTTTGTGTGTATCTTTAGTACTCTTTCCAGGGTATCTGTATGAGAGGTACTCACTGTTCTTGACCTATATTTATAATGATTGTTTGAATTTTTATCCTATGAAAAAGGAAGAACCTATTGAAATTCAAGATATTCTTTCAAAATTATTAGGAACTAAGGGCAATGCAGGAAGATAAGTCACAGAGCATTTCCCATCAATAGAATTGATTCTTACTGAAATCTTGTTGTTTGTGTATAGATTTGATTTCCTCACCGTCAACATGAATGGAAGTATTTTTTTGCTGAGATTTCTGTTACAATATAAAACAGTAAAATTAGGTGACTAAAGAGTGTTTAAAAGAGTCACCTTTTACAAAAGACAACTAGAAATGATGTACTTAATAAATTTGAAGAAAATATAGGTGGAAGGTTATTTACAACTTGAATTACAATTATCACAGCTCTGAAACAAGAATCCTTAAATACATAACCTGAGACATTATAGAGAAGAATCAATAACATCTTTCTGTCAAACAAGTTATTTTTTGTTTTATTATCACAACAATAGTATCAGAATTTCCTTGAAAAGTTCATTACCTGCTAGTGCATCTGAACGTTCTCATAAAACGTTAAAAATTAGACATGAAACCTCCTGTTTTTATCAGTAACTTAGCGAAGGTTGATTTATGAAAGAGAAAAATTAAGAAGGGAAAAGCAAGTTATCTAAAGGAAAGAAAAAAATTGAATTACAAAAAGAAATATCTTGAGACATAAGAAGATAAACCTCAAGTGTGGAGCACTCCAAATGTGGAAATCCCAGTGTGGACAGCTGTATTGGTAGTAAAATTGCCAGTGGAGGTTCAGATGATCACCTTGAAAGCACATGCAGAAGTCCTAGAGACACTGGCATCAGATGACATGCAGTAAACTCAAGAAGACATGTTTTCAATCCTGAATTCCAAGGGCAGTGATGATTTTCCTTGGAATTCCAAAGACCAATGTTGTAGGCAAGACTGGCATTCAGAAGAATTAAGGTCATTTAATGTCTACTTTGGAGGAAAGTAGTAGCTGGTGAGCAGATTCACTCATTTGTTACCATAGATGGGGAGTGTGTGGGAAAGACTCGTGACGGATGTGCCTCAAAGCTGTGCAACAGTATCAAAAACTGGAGCTGAAGAAAGGGCAGAGACCAAACCTTGAAGGAACTCATGCTTCTCATTAAAGAATTAAGAACTCATCCATTGAGTGTTGACAACCAGAGGTTTTCCTTTGGAGAAGGATGGAATCAGATTTCTTGTTCAGAAAGTCCCAGGGCTTGGTTCAGATGGCCAGAGGTCAGTGTGGTACTACTGGGTGTCTGCCATGGGGGAGTTTCAGTCATAGTGTCCGTGAGTGGTCAGGACATGATCTGAACGCATGAGGAAGCAATGATGACCAAGAACTGGGGTTTGGGATTCTGGACACTTTCCTTTTGGGCTTGGACCAATGTTCCTTATTTCCATGAGCTGGTCCATTGTTTCTCCCCCAAGTCCATGTCATGTCACCTTGCCCCTGTGCTACCGTAGCTCCAGACAGTGATTTTCTTTTAGTTCTGTGAAATACTGCACTGTTTCTCACCTCAGCACCTCTGCCTATACTATTATGTTTCCTATTACCTGTCATCTGCCTAGTGTCCGTCCATTCTTCCTTCCAGTCCCAGTTTAAAGTGCTTCTTCAGGCAGGTCTTCCCTTCACCTTACAGATGTGTGCCATATCACAGTTGTTAAGAGCATAGTCCTGGGTCTATCCTTTTGTGGACTGCCTGATGACTTCTCAGGCTGTGCAGATAACTTTCTTTATCCACAAAGGTCACCATGTCATTAGTTTGATTATTTTTCAAAAGCTATTATGTATCAAAAATGGTATAAGTATTATCTCTTATTGATATGTTTAGGAGTTAATTTTACTCTTGTTAGTAAGCATGTTAGTAGTACACATGTTTAATATTAGAAGGCTTTACTTTGTAATCAAGAAAATAGATTTGAAAAAGTTGTTAAGCTTTTGTAATTTTTTAGTAAACCACTATTCACCTTTCATTCAAAAAAATTCCCTATGAGCGTTTTTCTTTTTTAAAATTTTACTTTAAAGTGGATAAAAACCAAACAAAATAAAACAATAAAGCCAGTCAAAACAAAACAATGAAAGCAATACAGGACTTCAGAACAAGATAATAGGAAATCAATGATGACCACCATAATATATCTTATTATCTTCAAAATAGCTGCCCCTACCATCAGACATAACAAAATCAAACAAAAGCAAACCAGAATAAAAGGAAGCAAAACAAAACAATGAAAATGATACAGGACTTCAAGACAAGATAATGGGAAATTAATAATGGCTACCATAGTGCCTCTTGTTATCTTCAAAATAGCTGTTCAGACCATCAGACATAGGTGTATAAAATTAATCAAACAATTCAGGAGCTGAGCTGCTTCTTTACTTCAGTTGCTATCTTTTCAGAAACCTCAGGTATGTGACCTCTTGTTTCTACAATGTGTCTCCTGAACTTGTTCTGTGTGCGCTCAGGCCTGAGACTGCATTTTGCTTCTTTGTCTTGATATTTTCCTGTGTTCCTCCAAATCAGCCCATTGCTGCATCCTGGGTGCTTCCTGCTTTTGTTGCTAGACCTTCACTATAGTGGATTGGACTAGATATCTAGCTAGGTTCCTCAGAGCTGGGGTTCCTAGAGTGGTGGAGAGGCTTGGGGTGGTGGTTCACTGATGGTTCCCTGATGGCAGTGGGCTGCAGTGCCTGGCTTCTTTTCTGGGCTGGCGCTGGGCTTTCCTATCTCTCCCTGGTGTGGCTTTTTCCTATCAAGTCCATTTATTCACAGGTTTGGTTCAGCTCTGATAGTTTTTTCCTGATTTTTTGTTTAGTTGATCCATCTCTCTGTGACAATGGGGGTATTGAGGCTTCCCTTTACAATTGTGTTATTGCTCATTTGAGTTTCCATGTCTATCACTAACTGTCTTATATAGTTCAGTGCTTCTGCATTAGGTACATATATTTTTATGGTTGTTATAGCATTTGTGCTGTCTCCAGCTTTGTCATTGATCTCAGTCACCTTGTGTTATTCTTTGCTTCATCTTGCAGCTGTTGGATTGATTTCTCATGGTCTCTTGATATTTTTAAGATATCTTTTCATGATCATTAGTTGCAATTCTGTTTTCAAGATCTGAAATTCTATCCTTTCCTTTACTCAATTTGTTGCATATACTTTCAATGGATGTTTTCACCTGGATTTGTATTTGGATTGCTTTCATGGATTCCATTGCTCTCCTATATTGAGCATTTTTTGTTTTCATCTTTTTCTAAACTCATCTATTTTTAATATTTGTCTTCTCTAATATCTTTAATTGTAAGCATCATTTCTTTTTTGTATCTCAGAGATCATTTTCTCTGTAGCTTTTTCTACTTGTTTTTTACTTCTGTCGTTATCATTTCAGAATGTTCTAGCGTTTGACTTCCAACTTCATGATAGGTTTTTCTTGGTGCTGTCGAGAGGCAAGGCAGGAAAAAAAAGAAAGAGGCCTTTACTGCAGCCATGGGAGAGTTGCAGAAGAGTGCAAGCTCCCTCTGGAGCAGACAGGGAAGCAGTGGACTTTTATTAGGCTTCATGGAGGGTGGAGTTTGAAGAGACAGAATGATGTATTGACAGCTGATTAGGGGAATGCTGGTGCAGATGAAAAAAGCAGGAAGTTTAATTTGGGCTTGGAAGAGGAAGGTAGAAGTCAGTATTGAAGGGACATATTGTTGTTCTAGGGCCCAGCACCATGTTGGGCAGGCACCACACTGTTTCATATGGGTGGAACCCATCATTCCCATCTTTTGGTTGATAGGAGATGATGACTCTCTTGGATTGCTTCCTGCTGACAAGGGATGTCATGGTGGGGGCTATTTTAAACCTTGGGATGGCAAATTGGGCCTGTGTAGAAGCTGGTGCCAGGGGTGTTGGCCAAGACAAGGAGTTTTCTGGTAATGAAAGCCACCAACCTGGATTGAAGAAATCCTGGCTATGAGGACTTGCTGGACTGAGAGATGGCTGATGCAAATCTTTAGTTGGTGTTGGAGAAACTTCTTTGCCTTAGTGCTTACTCCTCTTTCCTGGTGTCAGAAGGAGCTTCAATTTGCTTGTTTGCTACAACAGTTGCTGGCCCCAGGATATCTTTTATATCACGAAGAAGTGTTTCTTGAACTTCAGCAGTATCTGAATATGGAAAGATCAAGGTTTGGTCAAGTTCTCCATAATGGAAGAAGATAGATTTTTATGCCTCACTTCCCATTAGTGTGTAGTAATCCTGTATGTCTGGAAACCTGCTGCTGTGCAGCCCTTGAGAGGTGATGCACAGACAATTGGCTCCTTGGGGAACCAGGTGGTGCTGGGGGCCAGGCTCTATATGTGTCAGGTCAGACCCCAACTTCATTCCAGGCAGCTGGAGCTTGAGGGCACTGCATAGCTGCCACTGGGGCTCCATGAGCGAGTGTGGTGGGAAGTCTTGCCCCATGGTTATGGGCAGGAGTGGGCCCCCTCTTTCCCTCTGTTTACCTGCTACTGGCAGAACCTTCTACCATTTGATCTTCTTGCTCAAGATTGTTTTGGCTATTTGAGGTTTGTGGTTGCAGTGAATTTTAGCATTATTTTTTCTGCATCTTGAAGAATTCACTTGAACTTTTGATAAGGACTGCGTTGAGGCTCAGTGGCTAGTATGGGTATCTTAACAAATCAAGTCTTCCAATTCATAAATATGGTATATCTTCTCACTTATCTGTGTCATATTTAACTCCAGTTTTTAGTATTTTATAATTTTAAGTTTATGTCTTTTACCTATTTGATTATGTTGTTTCCTACATATCTTATCTTGTTATTATAAATTGATCATTGTCTTAGTTTCTTTTTTGTTTTGGAGAGAGTAAATTTTCCTTATTGTTTGTGTAGTTTGGTAAACATTTTAGCAGCATCTGCTCCAAGGAAGCAATTACCTTCCATTTCTCCTTGGAGATACCATTCTTCTTAGATTTCAGATTAATTTGTCATCTTGCAACTTTGATCTCTGATGAATTTTAAAAGTCTAAATTTGTTTTGCATTTATTTGTTTTGTTGTAAAGATGAAAGTAAGGTTATTTCTTGTTTTCTGCTATTGAGGAAATATAATTTAAAAAATAGTGTTCTCCCAATCCCGAAATTCTCTCCACAAAGAAAATAGACAAATAAAACATTTTTATATTGAATTCTGAAACTACAGTAAGGTGTGCATTACAGGCAATGTGCCAGGAGATTGCAAAGGCAATGAAATCTCACTGTAACCATAAAACAACACAGTATATGCAACTTTTCAAGAGAAATGGTAGCTAGTTCTCAAGCAAAACAACTTAATGATAGATTTTGTCATGCATCATCCATCCTAACTTTACTTTTATCATAAGGTGACTGACTACCTGTGTTACCTAATTACCGTTATGTAGAAGAAAAATAAATTTATCATCTCTTTGTAGTAGCTTTGCATTTTGAAGAAAATTGCCCACAGAAGTTCAGCTCCTCTTCATAAACACTGGTAGATCTGACAGGGACACCATTTGCCTTGAAATTTGCATTTTAAAGAGATGGTTATGAGATTCTGAGGAGAAAAAGATAAAAGACATTACTGAGGCTGGCAAAAGGCCTATCTAATCCATAAAAGGATTTATGTACATTTCAGAGAGATGGGAAAGTACTTACACATTTTCTATGGTAAATGCTGTGAGAAAAAGGAGCCTGTGGGGGAAAATCTCCCCATTTTCACCAGGGAGGATGCACCTCTGACTTTCAATTCCTATGTGTCCTTTCATTGTCTCTTAAGCAGAAGCTGATGCCTCTGTGCTAATTTGATCATGAAATTATCTTGCCATGACTTCTAGGAACTCTTGCATTTCTCTCACATACGTATTTTTCTCCAGGAAGTTCAGAACCTTACAGGATTTTAGGGTCCTGAAGTCTGTACCCCACAGTTTATTGTGGAGCTGCCCTATAAAGGCAGAAATGAGCCCAGAACTACAGCTCAGTGCTCAGCACATGACCCCCCATTCCTCTTGGTTGTGTACAGTTATTGGGAATCTGGGTCCTAACACTGTGAAGTCCTGTCACCTCCAGGAACTGGCAATGTGTCTTTGATGAAAGGTTTCAGGCAGGATGCATAGGACATTGTATGGAGCACAGGTAGAATTCATTGCAAAATGGTAGCTTTTCATAGTGTGTGTGTGAGGGAATCCACCTTCAATTGTGAAGGTGGGCATGTGCCAACGTGGCTGCTGTTCTGAATGACGTATCTGGTTATGTTTACGTGATCAACTGGATCTTTGGAGGAATATCTTTTCCATCCTCAGAGATCACTGTTCTAGTTGAAATAAAACAAGCTGTGTTTACCAGCTTCAGAGGAAAATGGGTCCCTAACACTCTTTTGGGAGTCTCTGTGTAGTTCGTTTTGAGACCATGAGGTTTTTCTAACTCCTCCCCTGTGGTCTGGGCTTGTGCAGATTCTGGACCTGTTAGCATGTGCAGAGGATGTTCCTTTTTCTTGAGATAAATTCTAAACCTGCAGGTTTGTGTGGTTTTATCTGATTAAGAAAGTGAAGAAAAAACATTGTCTCCTTTGCTTTTCAATTAGCTCCTTGACTGCCTGTCTCCAGCCTGCTAATCACTTTCTGCTCAACACTCTGAAACCAGAAATAATAGTAATAATGATTAATAATTAATAATAATAATAGTGTCAAATATGACCTAGTGTTTACCATGTGCTGAACACTAGTTTAAGCATTTTATATGTATCACTTTAAGTTACCTTTAACTCTAAACAAGGAAACTGATCAAGGCCTACAGCTATGAGGTGAAGGATCTGGGATTTTAATGGCAGGATCCGTATTCTGGTGCCTTATGATAAGAACCTAACATCCCCAATGGTGCAGAGAAGACCTGTGGCTCTTGCTCACACCCCTACACATACTGCCCACTGTGTTGTTTCCCTGTCTTCCTGCTAATCCCTTCACTTGCCCATCCCTGCCCTAGTTGGGCTGTTCATTCATCTCAGTGCACATCTGGAAGGCTGGCATTTGCTTCTTTCTCTTCCTCACTTTGAATTCCACATCTTCATTGTGGCTCTTGAAGCTTCTCAGTTAAAATGAGGTCACCTCCTATAATCCTCCTCCTTAGCGTCAGCAGGATGTGTAACGTTTCTGACTGTCGATGGTCCATCATGTCCACAACATGTACTGTACCTGAATGGGGACTAAGTTTCTGCCTAACTTTACCGTAGGACCTAGCTAGACTGTCCTGGCACACAGTGTAGTGGGAGGATGTACCCACCGCCCCTTGTCTGGAACATGGAAGTGCCTGGAATGTAACTTGCAGGGGCATCAGGAATTAAAGATGCGGAGCTTAAAAATGAAAGATGGAAAAAGAAAGAAGATAGACAGCCACCTTGGGAGGGTGAGGGACATCAGAGTTGAATGTCCCCAAGCTCTCATCCTTGGCTTCTTTCATTTAGAAGGAGTGATGTTTCATTCCCTACATGGACAAAGTCTAGGGGTCATTGCCTTCTGACTGGCTCTCTCCTCAGCCTTTGATCCTCACCTGGGCGTGGCTGCCCACATTCTTTGGGCCTTTTGATTTCTCCTTGTCCTTTTGTGATGGAGAGGTGGGGGCCTTATAGAGGGTAGCTTAGACTTAATGATTATAAAGGGGCATGTGTGTGTATATGTTTGTGGTGTAGCAGTGTAGAGATATGAAAGTGACATCATTTTAATATCACTGCATTGGGTATGCATAGGGGTGTGTGTGTGTGTGTACCCTGAGACACAAGTGTCTGTATGTAGGGACTGTAATGGCTGAGAAGTTTTAAAATCGCAGACAGAAATACACATTGAGAACCTCAGTAGGCTAGCTTCGAGGTACTTAGGAGATGGCTTAAGGATGCCAGAACTCAAGGTTTATTTATTTTGTGGTATTGAGGATTTAACCCAGGACCTTTGCTCTGAGCTACATTCCCAACCCTTTTTTTTTAATTTAAATTTTGAGAGAGGGTCTTGCTAAGTCCCTAAGTTGCTCATGCTGGGCTCAAACTAGTGATGCCCCGGCCTCCCAGAGTTCTGGGTTACAGGTGGGCACCGCTATGCCTGTCTCAGGCACTTTAAAAAGTGAAACATACTGCATTTTAAGTATAACTCCATATTTTTCTGTGAACTGCTTTGGAGGAGGGACTGATTCCTACTCTTTTTCCCCCCTAGTGTCTGCAACTTATATTGGTGTCAGAAAATATTGAATGAGTAGAAAATACATTTATATGTTTGATAACACATCACAAAGAAGATTATTTGATAAATATGCCAAAAATTTTAAATGCCTTCTACTGGTAAATACCTTGACATCATTTAAAATGTAATTTCCTCCACAATTGACTGAAATGAGTACATTGAGATAATTCTAACAATTGCAGGTGTGGTGGAATACTGGCCCCCAAAGAAATAGTGAACTTGGGTTCACAGGGCTCAGCTTCAGGGCTCTTAGATTTTGTTGACTCTCACTGACTTGTTAATCCATGAGCAATAAATCTCATAACCACAGTTAGTGGAGGAGGCACAGCTCCCAGTGGAGAAAGTTCAGGGAGCCTGGTGCTAAGCTCCTCAGCTGTTGACCTAACTTTGTTAGTCTTTCTTTGATGAAGTTTTGTAAAAAAAAAAAAGAAACTGGGTGTTCTCATATCTGCTTCATAGGCTTACTATAGTACTAAACAATAATTGATGTATTTAGTGTCATGGAGTACCTAGTGTAGTGTAAAGTACTTAGTGTACTCAGTACATAGATGCCTATGGTAGCAGGAGTTATGATAGTAATACCATTAGTAGAGGCATGGGAATAACAGTAGTAGAGTTGGCAGTAACAGAAACAGGGGTACATGTATTGCTCACCCAGGCTTGTCTAAGTTATCCTGTGCCCATTGCAAAGCTAAGAATCAGGATAAGAAAGTAATAGACTCTGTCTAGAGGGCTTAGAAAAGCAAACATGAAGAAGGTAAGCTTTGAACTAAAAGTATGAAAGAAAGGTGTAAGTCACCAAATGGGCAAAAAGCAGAGAGATTTTCCTTGCCTGGACACATGCCACGGTGTCAGTGGATGGGTGTTGTTTTCTGTGTCTGGATGGAGGATGCTTCTACAGAAGATGAGAGAGATCGGGCTGTAAAGCTGCACGGGAGTAGTAAAACCATGGTTGGCCTCCTCTTCTGTGTGGAAATACCTGGGAGTGTTTTTCTTACAACTGTGGTGAGTCATGGAGGAAATTGAAACAGGTAAAGGGTTTGATTAGATTTGAATTTTGAAAAGCAAACTGGCAGCATCGTGGTGGATGGATTTGACAACTCGTTTGGAGGTGCTGATGTCTTTCGAAGGGAGACACTGACATCGATATGCTATTTCAAGGGTCTTTTCTCGGAGAGACTTTGCTTTGATGCAGCCTTCCAGAGAGTTGCATTAAAATGTGAGCAGCCTTAAATTAGTGTGCTCATGTCAGACCCTGAGGAGGTCCTCGCCGCAGCAGAGGGGATGGGGTCCCTAGGTTCTGCTGTTTTGAGGGGAGTTGATTCTGCAGATCCCATCCATTTCTTTAGGGGTGCAGAGAAGCTCGGTGTCCTTCTGGTACCAGGTGTTCTTCATCTTAGCTGACTTAAAATGCAAATGTGCAAAAATAACTAGGTAGAAAAAGGTAGAAACTGTCATCAGTAACAATACAAATGGATAACTAATGACATATCTTTTCTACTGGAAGGATGGAAATCTTTCTAGCATCACCTTTTTTTTTTTTAATAATAGAGTAACGAAACAGGAAATCTAAAACTTAGCCTTGGAGTAACTTTCAGGTGGCATTAAAGGAAAAAAATGCCTAAAACTAAAATGGGAAATCGAGGTTGGTCACTCATTGGGACACCTGAATTCATAAGGTTGTTTTTCTGCAAGGCAGTGGTTCATTTTCCAGTAACTAGCGTATTCAGGCTGGGTAACATTTTGATAATATTTTATTTCCTGTTAGTCTAACAACACTATTAAAGGAATGTTGACCTTTGAGTAACTCCACAGAGAGTGGATGTAACCATGAAAGTTTATAGTGTTAGTGAATATTAGGGAATAGTGATCTGAAGTGATTACTTCTTGCCTGAGTCACTTTTTATTGGCATATATTTACATGTTTTTAGATGCCTACTTCTTAGTGCCACTGTGTAACCAACCTCAGAACTAATCTTTGGTTCCAACAAATGGTTTTTGATGTTTAGCCTGAGTTTACTCATCGTGTGAGTAATGCTCTGGTTTGAATGACTAACCACGTTAGTGACTCCCCCAGACGCTGAGTCCTAGGTGGCCTGCATTGTTAAACAAACAGCTTCAGGTTTTTTCTTATGAATGTTTTGTTCAACATACTTGTCAAAAATTGTCTCACAGCATCCTGGCAGAAGGAGTAAGATGACGCTTCTCATAAAAGCCTTTAGGAAAAATTTTTAAGTGATACATTTAAAAATCTCATATTCAGCGCTCTTTTCAAAATATGCAGAGGAGACACAAAAAATGCAAGTTGCTCTCTGCTGTTGGACCAGTGATTCATTTGTCCTTAGTTGTTAGAGGAGGCTCAGTCTCCAAAAAGAAGGCAGGGAGGAAGTGAGAGAGACAATTGGTAAAGAAAGAAGTTTCAGCAAAATGGAGAAAAAGTTAATCTCTAATCTGTGACAGAATTGCAAATACGAAATTGACTTTTTAACCAGAGGAAAAAAAAATCTCCCTTCCAGGCCTCTTTTCCTTTCCTAAATCAGTCAGAAAAAGAAGCTTAAGTGAAACTGAAGTTCTAACATTTACCAAAGATCCTGCCCTGAAATTACAAGTTGAATTCCAACTGATAACAAACTAGCTTTTGTCTTTATATTTGTCATAGAGCTAATCAAATTATAGTATTTGGTATAGATTAGGAAGTTTAGTACTCATCTGCCATCTACATGTTCAACGTTTAGTCCCATTTTGCATGAGACTAAAAATATTTATGTTTAGGATACTGAAAAATAAGCCAATATATTGGATGTGTGCACAGGACGTATTCAGAGGGTTTTTGAGAGGAAATAATCATGGCACCTTTCTCTGCTGCCCTGATTTTAAACAAGTCAAGTTCTAGGACAAAGTGGGTAGAGGGAGAATGAAAACAAAATCTTCCTTGCTAGTAGAGGCTGGTCTGGAGGACGTGACCTTATGCTTGTTAGCCAGGGGGCCTGCTGCAGAGGTTCATAATTAGTGGAGGCTTTTCTAGCCAGGGACACGGTGCCAAAGGGCAGCCTCCCTTCCCTGGAGGGGCTGGACACATTCACTGCAGGTCCCCAGGAGAAAGGAGCAGGATAAGCTGCCTGAAGTACTCTTGGTATTTCTTTCCATATTTATGTATCAAATACTCCAGTCTGTCTCCTCCAAGGATGGGGGAAAAGATTAGAAAGAAGAGAGGATTAAAAAGTGTGTATCAGTTGAAACCCCTTCCTTGAGAAGAAAAATGAGGACCGGGGAGAAGACACTCCTATCTGTGTGTCCAAAGGCGCTGATGAATGTAGCAGCCAGCCTGAAGGCTTGTACCTGACCGAGGGGACGACACAGAATTAGGTTAAAATGTGTGTGTGTGGGGCAAGGGGCTCTTGTGTCCCTTCTGCTAAGGGCCTTGAGTGCCTGGCACACTCTACCTTTATTGACTCGGGTCCAAGCAATTAGAGTGAAATAGGAGTTGTCCGCCTCCTGCCAGCCATGGTGTGTGTCCTGGTAAACAACAGGATCTCCGCAGTATTAACTTTCCCTGCAGCGTGTCAGCAGGCACTCACACTGTCTTTGTCCCTAGTGCTTGCAGAAGAGGCCAATTAGGCCTTAATCTTCCTGCCCGGTCTTGCATTTCAAGTGTAGAAAGGCAGTTTCATAGATCTTTTGAACTGGCAATTTTCTTATAGCTAAATTTAGATTTCTTTTTCTCATGGTATCTTTTGGGAGGGATTCCTAGAAGGAATGTGTGCAGGGGAGAGCTGTTGATTTACTCCAGTGTAAGCAGTGCTTGGATCAGGCATTTCTCATTTATTCATTCAGTCATTTAACAAGTGTTATCTGAAAATTGTGAATATTGTGGGCACACAGTGAGGCAGTGGTGCCTAAGCAAACTGGGTGAAGCAAACCCCTCAGTGTGTCCAGTGCTGTGCAGGGATGGTGGCATCAGGAAGAGCTTGTGGATCAAAAATGATGTTCAGCCCAAAGCCCGAGAATGAGCTGACCCACTGAGGGTGTGTGAGTGGGGAGTCGTGAGGAGGAGGAGACAAGGGAAGCTACAGCATAGCTTCAGGGCCGGGTGACCCCTGGAGCCAGAGCCTCCTGGCTGAAACTTTGAGCTCTTAGTTGAATTCTTTGTGGTCGTTTTTGAACAAATCTTTGAATTTATTTAAGTTCAGAAAGAATCCATTTTCTATATTTGTGATATTTAAAAATAATATTCAGTCTGTTACTGACTTAAATGTTTATCAACAGTGTGCTTTCTATCATGCCTTCCCTGCTTTTGCCCTGTGCTTTGCTTGAGACTGAGCTTGAAGGGGGAAATTTCAAGGACTCTAATGCTTTTCCTTTATAGTAATAAGAATAATAACATCTATTATAGTGTAATAATAATAAAATAACAGTCACATCCTTTTGGTTTTGTTCTTTATTCCTCTCACCCAATGTATCATGTTTACTTTTCCATTTGCAGAATCTATGTTTAGTGCAGAATTTTTTCTGTTCCATCTGTATTGTTTTTTTTTTCCTATTTGTCTGGATCTTTCCTTCAAAAAAAGAACAATTTGCATGTTGACTCTCAATCCGCGTGTTCTTTATCAGCATTTTACCCCTCCTTACACAGGTCTTTCCTCTTTCCTATCTATCTGGGAGGATTCAAGTATCCTCTAAGTTGTTGGTTGCATTTCTTTGCTCTCTTGGATCTAATTCTTGCTATTTCTAATGCTGATTGTGAAACTTGGTTATATTTTAGGCTTTTATGATCTGTTGTTAATCCATCCTGCTCTCAAAAATATTCTGTTCTGTTCCTCCGTGAGCTATCAGTGCAATTCTGTTTGATGGACAGAATTGTGGTCAAGAACACACAGAGTGAATGCAGGCTGCAGGGGATGTGTTGGGACCCTACCTCTTGCTAGCTGTGTTACCAACTATAATTTGTGTAACCTGTGCCCCAGATTCTTCATTTGCAAAATGTAGACGATAATGTAACTCTGTTGTACAGCTATTGTGAAGACTGAAGAATAATTCATTTGAAGCATTTACAATATTAGTCAATAAGTTAGTTTCTAATTGCCCTATAGTCTATATTTTCCAAAATTTCCACAGCCCTTCCAGCTCAGTTCACATCACTTTGTTGCTTACACTGGAGTGTTAACTCAGTGCCTTCCAGACTCTGCACCCCAGATACACTGCATCCCTGTCTTGGGGTTAAAGGTGCATGGGCAGAAACCAAATTTGGCCATTCAAAAAGTAGACTCGTGATTTTCTTATTGAAAAAGGTTGTGTCTATAAGCAGCATGTTGTAGTGGATGAAGATGGAAATCATCAACTCTCATGTGTTGCATCTTTTTGTCAAGGGAATTTGTAAGATTGTGGTTAAAAATTCACAATATGAACTCACAAAGACTTAGTTCAGATTACAGCCAGGACAAATCAGTTAAGCTCACTGAACTGGATTTCTTCAAATACATAATAAATAGACATATGAAAAACACCTAATTCATATTCATGTGAGACTTAGAAACTATTCCAAGAAATGGCAGCTATGATTAGCTTAGAAATACCCCTTTTCTACCAGCTCACAAATTGTGGAATTGTTGAGGGTGCAGTCAATGGTAGGAGGGTAGAAAATATGTTCACAGTGGATTTGTAGCTGATGCAAACAATCAGCTACATAAATTACTCAATAACCAAAAATTGTCCAAACTCCAGGAATCTTGGGGTCTCTAAGGACAGGCTGTCTTTTGGAATACAGAACCTGCTGGCTCCTTTCTTCTGGGTCCTGCTCTGGCATTGACACCGACACTGTGACTGCTCTTGGCAAACTGCATTTCTGTTATTCCCATGTATCAGCACTTTTCTGGAGAGCAGCCTTTTCCTTGAGTGAAGGAACCCAGACTCCATCTCCTTGTGATCTCAGCAACCTTTTCTTTCTCCTTCATGGTGGATTCCTTCACTTATCTTTGAGGTTGTTAGACATAAAAGGATTTCCTGCCCTAATACCCTGGCTCTACTTTTTAAACACAGAACTTGGTTGTGTCTCGTGTGCCATGTCCATAACATGCCAAATTCAGTTTAATCCTCTGCACTGCAGTGGGTATTTTCTTGTACAACATCTTGCTCTGTTTGTTCAGTTTTAAATTTTAATATGCATCTTCAGATACCTTTCCTACATCATAGGTAAGATCTTCAAGCAACTTTATTTTTTCTCTCCCCAAAACTACAGACAGAAACTAGGTATCAATTCAATTTAAAATCATAAAATCATAATTATGTAATAACTATTATTTCTTGTCCTGCTAGTTTTGCCTCAGGGTTTCATTTCAACTCTGGCTTGGAAATTGAATCCTGGCAGATTGTTCTTGGGTATTTCTGGTTTTCGGTGTTGAAATTTTTTTTTAATCTTTCTTTGTGTTTTTATATAGGCAAAGGAAGAATCAGATAAAGACATGTTCCAGTGTCTTATCTAAGAGTCCCCCATTCACATTTATGGAATGGATAATCTTCAGTCTTTGAATAGTGTAATTTCTATAAACGTCTTGAAGATTCATTTAATAATTTGTAATGTTATCTTCTCTTTCAGTTGAATTTCATTCTGTTTCTGAATACTGTCAGAGTTCTGGCCACTAAGATTTGGGAGACCAATGCAGTTGGGCACAACATGAGAAAGCAATACAGGTAATTCCAGGACAGGTACCAGGAGAGGAAGTATTTTGGGTATGTTGAGTTAAAAAAGTATTACTAGTATATTATTTGAGTACTGGAATGATTTAGAGTAAAGAAACAAATATTATCTAAAATTTTTAAGAGAACAAATTTATCAGTGTGTATTTTGTTTGGTTTAATTACATGATTTCTTTGATATATATATATATATATTTATGGATGTGTTCAACATATAAATAATCCAAAATGTGTTTTTAAAATCCCAGTGTATTTTTAATCTATTATCAGCAAGTTGGTATTTTTAAAAATATCAAAACTGGAAAATTTCTTAGGGATGATCTTAGACAGTTTTATGTGCATTTAAAAATATGTCATGACTGAAAATAAATTAAGAAAATGTATTTATTCCACTGTGTCCAGTTCTACTGTCAACTGATGTCTACCAAATAGAACTTTTTAAGAACTTTGAAATATACTGCTTGAAGGAGTTCTATTATTTAGTCTTTCATGAAAATGGGAAAATTGGGTGTTAATAATCATCAGTCAAAACTCTCAGGCTCCATTGTGTCAGTTTGTACCAAGGCCATTTTGGAGATGCTGAATGCTACTGGCCTGTAATCCACCGGTACAAGCAGTGCCAGGTGGGTGTGGCTCAGTCACTGTTACCCTTAAATCAGTAACTCTCGGCCCCAGATAGTTATGCAGTGCTGTTTCAGACACAGAGAGGTCTAAATCTTAGTCCTCATTTTGGTCTTTTTAAAGAAATGTTCCCTAAGTCCTTGGGTAGTTCATTCCTCTTTGCCCTGTGGACATCAGTCGCTGCCAAGCAGTGGAGAGTGCAGGTGGGACCTGGAGTCTGTCCCTGTCACATGACCAGTGTGGACGAGCAGGAGCTGCCAGCTCCAGTTATTTTTAGTGTGCTACAAGTGGTAACATTGTAATATGACTCATGCCTAAGTTTTATAGGAAAGACCTGTGCTACACTAACATAATTTGCCTCCTTTTATCCCATTGGTGAAGACAGAGCAGTGGAGATGTAACTAGGCTTTCATTCCTCTTCATGATGTGAAAAAGCACAGTGGGGCTTGAACACGATTTATTTCTTTAGTTCTGAATGTAGGTGCTTATTTCTGCAGTGACCTTGCACTGAGGAAAGAGTAAACCAAGGGATTTGAAAACTTTAGAGGTAACAAAGGGTGACTCATCTTAAAACACTGATAGAGTAGAAAATATTTAGAATTTCACTCTTGGGAGATTACTTCTCAAAACAATTGAACAGAATTCTATACCAAAATTTAAATTAGCTACTATTCAGAATTTGGAATAATTTTTTAATAATTCAGAAGTTTTGAAGCTGAGAATTAGAACAGCCCTAGGCTAACAGGAGTTAAGGAAAATAATTGTCAGCTGAATACATCTTTTCATGCGGCTGGAATACATTTAATATTTTTAATAATTGCTTAGTAATAATTTTAATAGTATTGTAATATTCGTAGTATTTCCAAAGTTAAAATATGTATAAAAGTGTAGTAGAGAATGACTCTTTTCTAAGAGAAAAAAATTGGCAGAAAGTTGAAAAATCAAAGGAGTGTACAGTTTCTGAGGCTTAGGTTATCAAGCCTCTTTTTTGTGTGGTGTGCAGGGCTGGGATCGGACCCAGGGCTTTGCACATGCTAAGCAAATGTTCTACCACTGAGCGACAGTCTCAACCCTCAAGTGTTACTTTTTAAGTAGACTTAAGAATATGAAGCTTATGTTCTGGTCTCACTGATATTCCTACCATGATGGCTGAATATTAAAGTTATATCTGCTTCTTTTTGTACCATTAAGCTTATATTTCATTCCACTATTAGCTCTGACTAACAAATGTTCAAACATTCTTGCTAAGACAAAACAATGAAAAAATATACAGAATTTTCAAGTGCTGACATTGGAAGCAGTTATTAAATATATTTCCACACATTATATTCTGAAAAATTAAAAACATCTTTCAGAGCTAAGATAATTCTGTCCAGCTGAGCAATGCCTATACACAAATAAGAAAAGACTTCTGAAAAGTACATGAAACACCTTAGTAGAGTCTGTGGTTCAAAGTAGAAAAGAATGTTTCCAAAGTGAAATTTTTGGTGTGCTACAAGGAATTGAACTCAAGATCTTTGCACTGAGCTACACCCCTGGCCTTTTTTAATTTGAGATAAGTCTTGCTAAGTCATTGAGTTGCCCATGCTGGGTTGGAACTTGAGATCTTCTTGGATCAGTTTCCCAGAATACTGAAATTACAGGCATGTGCCTCCATATCCAGCCTACAGCCAGTTATTTAAAAACAAAATCGATGTTAACTGTTAGATTTAACAACAATGTATTTCTCTCCTTTTTATGTTACAATGCAATTCCTTTATACAGTTGAGTTGACAATGATAGAAGACATGAGAGCTATGAAAAAGGCAAGATTCAATGAAAACGAATCTGTGAATGTTTGGCTAGTTTGATTTTACATTCAGTGATAGACAAAATCACATTTAATGTTTGTTATTTTTAGAATAAATCCAACCACTACTTACTATGCAGTGTGATATTAAGGAGGACAAATTTAAGGCTGCCTCATACTTACTATGTAATTTTGGATGAGTGTTTTCCTTCTAAAGACCTTTGTTCTCACTGCAAATGGGATAATAATAACTTTCTCACTTGGTGATTGTCAGGTTAAGACAGGCAATCAGAAGAGCCTGCAGCAGGGCCTATACTAAACAGGGAACTGTTGTATTTGCTAAGTGCCTTCCTTGAACCCATAATCTAATTTGAGGGAGAGAAGGAGACTGATTTAATCTCTATGCTAAAGCAGGGAGAGTATTAGTAAACATGCATGTACAAAGGGCTTTGTGCATAGAAAAGAGAGAAAGATTAAGTGGCGGTCAAGATAGTCTTGAGAAATAGGATTTCATTTTATCTTACTAGCTAAATCTGATTCTCTAAAGAAAACCAGAGAATCTCCTGAACCATTCACCTGTGGAGAGATCACTTGGGAATGGAAACTACAAGAATTGGGCATCTGTTTTTTTAAGCAGTCCACTGAGTCTCTAAACCATTTGACTGCTTTGGATTCCTCTTGTGGTTTTAATCTTGATTGCAGAAGACCATCAAGCCAGAAGACCACCATCATTTCTAGGTCCCTCAGTCATTTCAGTAGGCAGCTGTGCCTAGCTGTAAAGTTGCACAGTGTGCTCTGGTGATCAGATGGACACTGAAAGAAATCAGTGCCTCCAATTGCTGTGTGCCCACTCTAACATGATCGGACAAGCAGTGGTCTATGCGTACATTTGCTTGGCACATCCCTTTAACTTATTCATTGCCACTGCAGACCAAATTCTATAAAAAGATGTAATCATAGCTCATACAAACACCGCACCTCCAGTATCTTATGGAACTCATTAATTAATGAGAAAGTGGTAGAATATTATAACTGATTCAAAAGAAAACGTATAGTCAGATAATGACTGCTGAAAATAATTTATAAATGAATACAACTTGTCAGTATTGATAGGATTCCAATCAGTGGCATTCTGCTTTATATAATGTGTGTTTCTCTGGACAGCAATTATTTGCATTGCTGTAATAGGCTAATTTCTAAGATGATCTCCAAGATCCCTAGCCCCTGATGTACATGCCTTATATAATCCTTTCTCTACCACCATTCACCGTGAGTATGGGAGAGACCTCTGTTGAAATAGATGCCTTTCCCTTGATTAGGTTATAGGATGTAGGAAATGAGGTGCATCAGCCTCCCCTTTGATGCTGTTGGGCTCCCTTCTGGCAGCCTACAGGACACTCTCTTGCTTGCTTTAAGAGGTGATCTGATGCACCATGAGAGCCTGTGGTTAGAATCTCATGACAGCCTATAGTAATGGGATGAGCCCTGACCAACAAGCAACAACAATTCTACAACTACAAAGAATGGAATCTTTCAGAAGTCTGAGTGAGTTTACAAGAGAACCCCAATGTCAGATAGGAATGCAGTCCTAAGTGATTCATTCTGCAGCAATAGAAAATGAATTCAATTGTTTCGTACATATTAATTTTTACCTCTATGAGTTTGTGAAGGAGCTGAATCATAGACAAAGAGAGAGACAACCCAGATGACTAAGCTAACAGGATATCCACTAGAAATAGATTTGATTGCCAAATACAACTGTTCTTAGTCTGCATGGAGACAAAGTGTGCCTGGACTTTTACTTGCATGACCATGTTGTTCTGATCTGCCCTATATAAGCAATGTATAATTGGATCTGTTGATGCTGTTGTAATCAAAAATTAGCTTGAGTTTGAGAACAGTTTCTAAGGGGATTTAGCGTTCATCTTAAAGATGGAAATATAACTGTCCTTTCAAAGTGAGATTAGACTTTAAGGTTTTGCAAGTATAATTAATGCTGACTCCTTGTATTAAGTTACATTGAATTTAGATGCCTTAAAGACATTCAAAGTGTTGTGCCCAGTTTTACAATCATGGGAAGACAGCGCTTACTGGTCAGGATTCAGGCAGAGGACAAACACCTTAAAAGAAGTCCGATAGCGGGGGGAATCAGCTGGGTCAGAGAAGCCCATTACTGCTCAGGAATGCTGGCTTGAACAAAATGGACTTAATGTAGAATTTTCAAATTGAATCTCTGTAAGTGATGCAAAGTATTAGGTGTGAGGATGAGGAGTGGCAGAGGAAAAATTTCAGAGGCTTCAGGCAAAACTGTGAATGAGGGAAGGCGGATGACACTGAGCCAGGAGAGGCAGATGGTGCAGGTGAGACAGGCAAAGGAGAACGAGGTGGAGAGAATGTGCAAGTGAGATTGTCGCCATTCAAATTAGGCATTGCAATATGATTTTTGCAGGATCCTCCACCTGTAGAAGTTGGAAGAAAAGTTCTGTTAAGAAAGTATATGTCTGGGGGCTGGGGATTTAGCCCAGCGGCATAAGCACCTGCCTTGTGAGTAGGCAGTCGTGAGTTTGATCCCTGGTACCGATAAAAATGAAAAAGACAAAAAAAAAAAAGTATATGTATGTGAGTGACATTTCCTAGTAAAACTAAAATATCAGAACTCGTACAGACTTCTGGGATATATTCCATCATTTCAGAGAGAAAATTCAATCACTGTCATACAGGTAGTGAATATCAAGTGTAGGATATGAATCCAGGTCTCTCTGGTCTTTGTCTAGTGGGTCTCAACTCACCTACACAGCTTATTTCCAGAAAGCAAAATAAAACAATAAATAAATCAGCTGGAGGAAAGCTAATGAGAATGGAAGGTTAGATTGCTCGAGATTACTAGACAGGAAATAATTCACAGATGGAAAAGCAAATTTGAGATGTAAGAAAGCAGTCACATAGGACAATTTATTTTGGATAAAAAGCACTAACAACACAAAATAAAATCACAGTTGGTAGGATTCATTTGCTTGCTGGCTATAGTCCAGAGCCACTTTTTCTCATCACCCTGGCCTCTCTGCAGAGCAGTTCACAGCATGGTAGCTTGTTTCCCTGAAGAGGCAAAGGAGAGAGCATCTAGGAATATGGAGGTTACAGTTCAATGCAATTTAATCACAGAAGTGGCATCCTATTGTCTTTGTCATAGTCTGTCAGAAGTTAGTCCCCGGTCCTGCCCACACTCAGGAAGGAAGGATGAACAGGAACATGAGTAATAAGAGGTGGAGATCATTAAGGATCATTCAGAGTAATCCCATTCATATTATCCAGAGTTTTGCAGTGAACTGCTAAGACAGGTAGATATAGCTGAGGATAAATACACAGACAGACAGACAGATAGACAGATAGAAGATATAGATAGATATATGAGAGAGGACTTTCTAGAGGAATTGGAGCATAAGTCATAGAGGCTGAGAAGTCCTGCAACAAGCCTTCACCAAGCTGGAGTACCAGGGGTTTCCATAGCACAACTCATGTCAAGTCCAAAGCCTTAGAACCAGGAAGCAAACTGTGTAACCTTAAGTCCAAAGTGAAGGCTCCAAAACCCAAGGGGTTGCTGGTACAAATCCCAGGACCTAATGGCTCAGGAACTTGGAGTTTTGATACCCAAAGGCAGGAGAAGAGATGTGTTCTAGCTCCAAAAGAGAAGGAGAAAAAGTTTACCTTGTATTGGCCTTTTTGTTTTGTCCGGTCCCCCAGATGACGGAATGGTGCCCATTCACACTCAGGGCAGAACTGTCTCACTCAGTTCACAAACTCCAATCCAGTCATCCCAGGATTCACCTTCACAGACAGGCAGAAATAATGCTTTTCCATTTTTCTAGATATTCCTTAATTCATGCAAGTTGACACCTAAAATTATCCATCGAGTAATCCTATTGGAAAACAGAATTTCTCCAAATGCACATGAAAATGTATGTGAAAAACCAGCTAAGGGAAATAGTGTTAGTCAACTTACCATTTTGAAAAGCAAAACTAGACAAAAATAGAACTACAGAGTTTACTATAGAATTTGACAGAGAATATTATGAAAAAGCAGGAGGAATTGACCACAGGTAGGACATATGAACATGTGAAATATTTCTAAGGGTAGATGAATTTTAGCTGAAAGACAAGCCAAATGCTGCCTCTGAAAGTGAGTAGAGGAAATGCTTATTTCAGTTTCAAGCATGGGATCTAAAACAGATGGCAGAAAAAGTGCCGTTTAACAACTTTATACAAATAGTATCCTATAATCAAGAAGACTAGAAATGACAGGGGACACCTATTATACCAATATATATGCTGGCACATGCCTGTGACCCAGCATTGGAGGAAGCTGAGGCAGGAGAATCACAAGTCTGAGCCTACCCCGGGCAGTGTAGGCAAGGCAGAATGACAGAAGGACACTGCAGAGGAGAATCAGTCCAGGGCATGGCGGGCAGGAAGCAGCAGTCTGTTTTCTGCTTTTCCTTTTATTCCAACTGTCTCCAAAAAAACAGACAAATAAACAAACCCAACTACTATAGAAAGAAGGACCAACAAAAAACAAAACAAAACAAAACAAAACACCAAACCAAAAAACAGCAACTAGCAAAAGTGGCAGGATCCACCGAGACGGGAGAGTCAAGTCTTGTTAGCACCGCTTAAATTTTTACCTCAAGCTACCACAGGAAAGCACTCTAGACTGATTAATAAACAGGCTCGCTCTCCTCTTTCAGGAAACTTGCCAAGTCCACCCTGGTCCTGGTCCTGGTCTTCGGCGTGCACTACATCGTGTTCATCTGTCAGCCGCACTCCTTCACCGGGCTGTGGTGGGAGATCCGCATGCACTGCGAACTCTTCTTCAACTCCTTTCAGGTAAACCGTCCTGCCCAGTCACTGGACGCTTGCTGCAGGCTTTTGTTTTCCTGGCAATCTTCTTCTCTGCCCCCTGATTTGATTCCGCCGACTTCCAGGGGCCACAAGAGGGCGCTGTTCTCTGGTGTTTGCAGCGTTCCCTCCTGCAGAGGTCAGGAGGAGGTTGACCCCGGCAGGGACAGCTTTGGACCTGTTTCTCATGCCAGTAAGCCTGGGCCTGAGATAAGCAGCAGACTGTTGTGAAGTCTGCAACGCTGCAGAGCAGGATCCTCAGCTTTCGCATATGGAAAAAGAAAGAAAATAAGAGATGAAGGAAGGGAAGATGGAAAAATGGGAAAAGGCAAGAAGAAAGAGGCTGCTGCACACGTTTCATCTTCTTTGAACAACAACTGTCACCTCTCGTATGGTGGAATCTCCGCCCTGCCTGTTCCTGCCTCTTAAATGTAGTCTATGCACATGTGCCTGAAGAATCTTAAAAATATACATTTGACTCTATCGCTTACTTGCCAGAAATAAACAAAGGTTTCCTGTTGCCGTCAGAATAAAGTTCCATTTCTGCCACACCTTACTCCACGGAGCCCGGCACGTTCCCGCCACCCAAACCCACAGCTGCTTCCATGCTCTGTTTCTCGGGGGCTCCTTTGCTTGCAGTGTTTTCCCCTAATCACTACATAGCACATCTGATCTCTTATTCTTGTCACTCAAGCGAACTTAAATGTCAGAGAAGCTCATTGAGCTCCTCATCTAATAAATATATCCACGCCATTGTTCTGACAGCCCGTTATTTTGCCAGCTTAACCCTTGTCACCTTGCCTTTCTCATGTGGCTGTTTGTGTTTGATCCATATTTTCTCTCTTCCAGAGCTGTTTTGTTTGCATTGTTTACCTCTGCCATGCTAAACAGCTCCTAGAATGCTGTGCATCCTCAATGGAGACTTTGAGTGAATGAAAAGCTTCTTTGTGTTTTTACCTTGGGACATTCTATGTCTGCATTTCTAGCATTTATGGAGTATAAATATATTGTACCCACCAGGGCATGGGTATTTTGTGATGAATGACAATATAAGTGAAATCAAAGTAATAGAAATCATTTCTTTATCTTAGAGCATTTTATTCATTTGTTTGACTTGGCTGACATCAAAGAAAAATCTCAAGCAAACAGTATAAACATAAGAATTTGGAAATATTAGGAAGGAAAATAATTTGTGTAATTTTCTAAAGGAATAATTAAAAGCAGCTGTTAAACTTAGCCAGTTGACACCGAATACTTCAGTGCTGTGAACCTCATGAATTGTCAGCGGGCTCACATTCTTTTCTGTTCTGCAGGGTTTCTTTGTGTCTATCGTCTACTGCTACTGCAATGGAGAGGTGAGTGTGCGGGAGCCTCCAACACTGGACAGGTCTAGTTCAGATAAGCTGGGATTTTAGTGCATTTTGTAACACAATGCCTGAGACTAGGTTATATATAATGAGTGAATGAATTTATTTCCTGTGGTTCTAAAAGCTGGAAAGGGCACACTCATGGGCCCACATCTGGCAAGGGCATCTTACTGGGTCATTCCATGGCAGAAGGCAGAAGGGCAAACGTGCTCACAAATGCTAGAGAGCACATCACCGGACCAAACCTACAACCTCAAGCATTTTCCTACTTGGCATTAATCCATTCATGTGGGTGGTGCTCTTAAGATCTAAATACCTGTGTGGACCCCATTTCCTGGTGCCGTCATATTGGAGATTAAGATTGCAACACAGGGACTTTGGGGGTATGAAATTGAAGTCATATCAGTTTATAAATGGCCAGCATAATGTGAACTGAATATTTAGAGGACTCCAAGGATTTATAACAGAGTGGGTGGTGAAAAGGGAGATATTTTAGTTATTTTAATCATAAATTATTTTGAGTAAGTGAGCATTAATGTAAATAAGCTAAGTCATTATCACTGTTAAATGTAACTCAGTTGCATAGGTTCAAACTAAAAACTCATTGAAATACAAATTGATATGTAGATGACCAGTGAGTTTGATATTATAGTTAATACTGAAACTTATATTCCATTTCAAATTATATTAAAAACTCAAATATGTTTTTCTGGGACAAATCCATTAGAATATATTTTTTAAACTATAAGCTGGTGATGTGACAATCTTAATTCATTTAGGAGATGACAAAGAGAAGTACCACATTGGATGACACTGTTTACCTTGTGAAGTGTAACATCTGTTGTTGGGTGCCTTGTCATCTTCTCTCAGATTTTCATTTGCTGCAGCTCAATACTTATTGTTGTAAATCACCTGGTGCCTCTGACCACATTTATTGTTTGGGCGTTGTGGGATGCTATGCCAGTCTCCACAGAAAGTGGTAAAATTAAATAGCATCGTAGTTATTTCTTGCGTTGCTTGTGCATTGTTTTCACTTATTTTGCAGAAGGGGTTGGAGTATGGGTGCTGGTTTTTGCCAAGATGAACAGGTGGGAGTTTGCTTCTACAGCTCTCTTGGAACTTAAAAAAAGCTTCCTTCTGGAAATGCACAGTAGCCGTAGAACTTAATCTTCGGGGGAAGGATTGGCAACAAAAGCCCACCAGCTAAAGGCCCATTTGCAGTGCCCGCATTTGTGTTTTACCAGCCTTCTTTCCTCATTTCCTCTCCTGCAGTTTGCCTGTACAAATTATGTGGCCGTGAAATTTCAATTTGAACAGTTCCTTCCCAATTACAATATCTGTTGTTCATTTTGAGTCCTATTTACTTGTTCAGTTTCTTTCACTAGTGAGACAATGTGATGTTACTCTCCTATTGTTTTGAAATTCTGTTTCATTTTTTCTTCTTTTATAATAATAACAAATCGAAGTTTAATTTTTTCCATGCCATTCCTCAGCTTCAGCTGCTGTCAAAGACCTCGCCATTAGTTAGAGCGGTGGACACAGATTTCATTCAGGAACTGTTGAGAGTTGGGGAAAGAATGGAGTCCATTCTGATTTAGGCAAGGGAGTGTTTTAAAGGGAGAAAGAGATAGAAGGCACTTAGGGGCTCAGCAGACCCACAAAAGTGGAAAAGCACAGAGCTCATGCATGTGGATGTAGTTAGACTGTGTCTGTAACTTACCTGTTAAAGCTAGGTTTGTGTCCTCGCGGATGTCTTACCTGTCTTGAGGGTTACAGCATGAAGGAATGGCTCACCAACCCTTGAGAGAGAAGCTTCTGGGAGTTGCCAGAAGCACATATTTACAGTGTGAGCCCTTTTGGGTAAATGTTCTAAGAAGGGAAGTCAGGGAGCTGTTATCAGGTGTGTTGGCTAGTATCATGAGCCAGCCAAGAGTCCCGATTGTCTGTCTTAAGAGCACGGCAAGAAAAATAAGAAACAGAGACAAGTATAGTATTGCATCAGTGGCTGGGAATCAGTGTCTCCAGATGAGTCCTCCACCACTTCAAAGTAGTGACTATTAGGTTTTTACAGTGGTAGGTGGAGCTAGTAAAGGATTACAGTTCGGCAGAAGACTCAGACTCAAGAAAGCATAGATCATATGCTAAGAAGGATCTAGTTCTGGAGTGTAATCCAAGGATGACTCGAGGGCGTAGGTTATCGTATGATAAGAACAATCAATGGGAAATGTCAAATAGGAGGTACTGATAATCTCAAGCCTCCATTTAATCATCTCCTCAGGAAGTATGCAAAATTAGTGATTGTAAATTAGTGGACCCAGCAGGCTAGAACAAATAGTGGACTTTCCCAGGTAGGTATTTAAGGGTTGGGTCAGGTCTCACTAGTACAGGGATTCCGATGGACTTGCCCTGGGCAGAGAGCTCTGTGGTCCACACTGCCTCTGTTAATCTCTTATTTCTCCTCCAATTGGAATCCTCTTTTTTCCCCTCAGGTCAGACATTTCAACTTCTATTTAAATACGAGTCTTGGACAAGTCTCTTTGATTCTCTCTAAGCTTGTATTTGCTCATCTCCAGAAATAACACTCATCTGAAAGGCTTTTTGAGGTTGAGAGGGAGTGTATCTCCAAATCCAGGCACATAGAGGAATCTCAACCAGTGGTTACTACTTTAGTTTAAACATCACTGTAGCAGCGTTTGCAGGATCTCTCTTATTTCTGACACATATCGTGTTTCTGGTGGTTTAGGTTCAGGCCGAGGTGAAGAAGACGTGGAGTAGGTGGAATCTGTCCATTGACTGGAAAAGGACGGCCCCGTGTGGCAGCCACAGATACGGCTCGGTGCTCACCACTGTGACACATAGCACCAGCAGCCAGTCGCACATGGCGGCCAGCACTCGCATGGTACTTCTCTCTGGGAAACCCGCCAAGACCTCCAGAAGGCCGCCCGACAGCCACGTGACTTTACCTGGCTATGTCTGGAGTAATTCGGAACAGGATTGCATGCCAGACTCCATCCATGAGGAGACCAAGGAAGGCAGCAGGCGGCAGGGAGATGATATTCCAGGGGAGCAGTCCTCCAGGCCCTTGGACTTCACCCTTGAGGGATGCAGGGGAGAAACTGAGGATGTCATCTGAACCAGCATTTGTGGCTTTCACAGGACTGGTGGATCTGGTTGGCTGTCATTCCTCTGCTTGAGTGCAAAGGCTGAAACATTCAGGGTTAACTAAAATGTTTTTAGGCTACCTGAGTCGCCTCCTGCCCTTCTACCCTGAAGAGGACATATTGGTGAAATAACCCTTCTCCGCATCAAATTTTTTCCTAAATTGATGTGTAATACTTGCTGTGTTGTTGTTATTTTTTAATGTGTTTGTGTAGGCTACAGCTGAGTAGAAAAGGTTTCAATGGCTTGGTTCATTCTCCTAAATATCACCCTAAATATAACACAGATCACTTAGCATGTATCATTTTCCTTTTAAGAAATCAGTACTTTTTGTCTTTCTCTCTTTAATATAGTCTGTTACTGTGTTTCTTTTGCCCGTGCTTAGCAGCAGTAAGTATCTGAAAAATGCATAATGAAAGAATAAAGATCAGTGAACAAGCATGCACTGAGAAATTGGGTGGATATTGATTAAGTAATAAATATATGATAAGTATGATTAATTCTTTCAGGAACAAGGAAAATTGTCCAAAACTATTTTTGCACATCCCTTCTTTTGAATATTCCTTTTATGGCTACCCAAACCTTGGGTCTTTACTCCTCTGCCATGACGTGTCAAAGGTTTTCCTGGTGAGCTTGTGTCTACAAATTAATTTTGTTTTTACTCATTTATATTAGTAGTAAATTATATTGTATCTGTATCTTCTTTGTTCCATTCATAGTGCTATTTCAGATAGCATATAGGATAAATTAAAAATTGGCTTAAAAATGCATTTTGAGTCACTTTAAAAAATTCATTTTCAGTATCCCACATTATTTTTGGGAACCAATAGAACTTGCCTTCTCTAAATCAGGAGTTGTCAGTATCTGTCTCCTGTACTATACCTTGAAAATTGTAATAAATATTACAGATACGGAAACATTCATTGAGTGCATGCCAGTACAGAGGCATTTCTTCTAGGTTTTTATAAGCATTAACCTGTCTAACTCTCACTACACATTTTGGAGACAGTCTTATCACTCTCATGATGTGGTGGTTAGAGTACAGTGTTAACTTGATTGGCTTTGGGATCCCTGAGAGGCTGGTATAACACCCCTGATATGTCTGTGCAGGTCATGAAAGCATAGCTTTGGCAGTCTCTGCATGGTCGCTTGCTCCTACCTCTCTGGTACTGTTCTGGTGCTATGCTTCCCAGTTACCATGGACTGAGTGACTTTGTTTTGCTATGCCTTTCTGCCATGATGTTTCTGCTTTGGAGACTGCCAACTATGGACTAAATCCCTTGAAACCATGAGCCAAATTAAACCTTCCCTCTATGTTGTAGGTGTCAGGCATTATGTCACAGCAAAAGGAAAGCTGACCAATACAATTAGTGCTAGAGAAGTGGGGGCTTTTCTGTGACTCTACCTACCTTTGGAACTGGTTGGTAGGAGGCATTTGGAAAAATTTGGAAATGAGGACTAGAGCAGCTTAGAATGCTGTAAGGAGAGCCAGATGGATGATTCTGGTCAGGGGTTTGAAGATCAGAATACTGGTAGGAATGCAGAGAGGAAAGGCCAGACTCAGAAGCTTTTCATTGGGAAGAAGGATTTCATTGGTAGAGGCCATGTGTGTTATACTCTGGCAGAAAATTTTCTAATTTTGTTCATGTTCTGAGACCTCGAGGAAACTGAGATTAGGGGCAGTGAACTAATTGACCTGTCAGGAGATTCAAAGGCAGCCCAGCTTCCCTCAGCCAGATTTATAATGCAAATTGGGAGAAAAACGAAGAGCAGGAAAATTTGAAAAACTTAATTTTTGGTCCAGAAGGAACATTGTAAAATTGGACAAAGTAGGTATGATTGTTAAAAAAAGGTCAGCATCATTAAAAAGGAACCTAGTACTTTGTACAGGAAGAAGAAGAAAGATGCTTTGAGGGCATCTCAGAAATCAACAAAACCTCATCCATCAGAGGCTCAAGGTGTGTGTATGTGCATGTAAGTTTTTCATTGGAAAAGAGAGCTCTGGGACCACTCCTCAAAAAGGGCCTCTGAAAATTGGTTCTCTTCGATTCATTTCACTGAGTGCATGAGTCCACACTCCCAGCAACAGTGAAGAAGGATATTTTCCCCCCACAGCCTTGCCGGCATTTGTTATTGGTTGATTTTTTTTAACCTCAACTTGTGAGAATGGATGTTATTGGTTGATTTGATGATCGCCATTCTTCCTGGAATGAGATAGAACCTCAGTGTTGTATTAATTTGCCTCTCTCTAGTGATCAGTGATGTTGGACATTTTTTCATACATTTATTTGCTGTTTCTACTTCATCTGAGAAGTGTCTATTCATTTCAGGAGCTCATTTTCAGAACTGGGTTTTTAATATCGGGGGTGTGATTTTTTGAGTTCCTTATATATTATAGATATTAGTCCTTTGCTGGAGAACAGTTAGCAAAAATTTTTTCCAACTTTGTGGGTTGTCTCTTCACTCTTTTGGAGCTTTCTTTTACTGTGCAAAAGTGTTTTAGTAAGATGAGACCCAAGTTGTGTATTCTTTGTGGTATTTCCTGTGTGACTGGAGTTTTGTTCATAAAGTTTTTGCCTGCACCAAAGTTTTCAAGAGTTCTACCTATTGTATCTCCCAACACAGTCAGTGTTTCTGTTTTAATATTTAGATTTTTGATCCATTTTGATTTTAGTTTCATGCATGTGAGAGATATGGGTCTAGTTTTAGTTTGTGGAATGTGGAAAGTCAGTTTCTCAGCACCACTTACTAAAGAGTCTGTCTTTCCTCCAGTGAAGGTGTTTCGCCATTTTGTCAAAGATGAGGTTGTTAAGTGAGCTTGGAGTTATTTCTGCATCTTCTAGTCTGTTCCACTGATCCTAAGGTCTGAATTAAAAATTTTTTTTTGCCAGGATTATGCTGTTATTAACACAGAAGCTTTGTTTTTTTTTTTATTTAAGAGGAAAAAGAGAAAAACACAAAACAAAACAAAGCAGTGTAAGGTTACACATAATACAGAACTACAAAAAAAAACATAACAGTAAGAAATCACCTGTTAATAGATTACATAATATCATCTTGGAGATAGTTGCTCAAATCACAGTATCAAAGAATATAAAGTAGACATTCAAACAGAGAGACTGCAAACAACTGTGTTCAATGATCCAAAAACATTAATATAGTCAGCTATTTAACACCCCTAAACACACTTGCTGTTATATCCGTTAGAGCTCTTTTTTTTTCCTCCCTCTCTTTTTTACAACAAAATTTACACATTTTGGATTTTATTACTCCTTAGTTCTTATTACTTTTTTTTGGGGGGGGGAGAGAATAAAGTCAAGTATGGCAAAACAAAGCTGTCAGTCAATACCAAGGATAGACATAGCACATGATGTAGAACAGAGTACAAGGTTATTGACAATGGTTATCAACGTTGTCTTTTGTTTCCTTAAAAAGATTTGTCTATCTCATTAGATATTATAAAGTTGGACAAAACAGTAGAGAACAAGACCAATAAAACTTAGGCATTGTAAACATTACAGGACTTCCAAAGGAGACAATAGTCAAACCAGAATGGGCATCTTTGTGAATCTTATTGCCTTCAAAGTAGTTGCCTATACCCTCAGACTTGATACTATCGCACAGAATGGAACAGAGTCTAATCAGTCAAAACAAGATCATGGGAACACAGAAGCTTTGTAATATAATTTCAGGTCATAGATTGAAATGCCTCCTGACTTACCTTTGTGGCCCAGAATTGCTTTTGCTATGCTAGGTCTTTTCTGGTTCCAAATAAATTTTAGGATTTTTCTCTAATTCTGTGATGTATGCAATTGGTGTTTTGATCATATTGCATGAAATCTGTATAACAATTTTAGGAGTATGGTTATATTCTCTATATTGTTCTTCCTACCCAAGAACAAGGAGTATCTCTCCATTTTCTGATATCTTACTCAATCTCCTTTTTCAGAGTATTGTCCTTTTCAATGCAAAGTGTCCTGATTACTTTTCTCATTGCTGAGAGAAAGTACCTGGCATCCAAAACGGAAGGGGAAAAGTTTGTTTAGCTCACAGTTTGTAGAGGTTTCAGTTCTTAATTGACTGTCTCCAAAGCAGGATGGCACATGACAGAGACTATTCATGGTGATAGAAGACAGCAAAGCAACAACTGAGAAAGAAGACTTTTTCTGTGCCTTGACTTGTATGCAGGCTGCCAGGCCATGGTTGGATGTAGCACTCACACCCTTAATTACAGTGCTGGACCATGAATCAATCACAAACTCTGGATTCAGCCACCTCTGAAAAGCACCCCCATCAATATTGCCTCCCCCATGAGGCTTTGGGTGGAATATCCAACTACAATCATAACCTAAAGGTTTTTCCTTCTTTTGTTAGACCAATTCCTAAGAATTACATTTTCTTGTGCTATTGTGAAAGGTACGGTTTCTCTAACTTTTCTCTCTGTAAATGTGTTATTTCTGTACAGAAATGCTTTTGATTTTTGAGTGCTGACTTTGTATCCAGTGACACTATTGAATTTGTTTATTAAATCTAGAAGTCTTTTAGTGGAACTTTTGAGGTCTTCTATGTAGAATACGATGTCATCTGCAAATAATGATCATTTATCATCTTCCTTTCCTATACTTACTACTTTTAGTTCTTATTTTGTCTAATTGTTTTGGTTAATATTTCCAGAATAATTTTGAATAAGAGTGGTGACAGTGCACATCTTTGTCTTGTTCCTGACTTTAAAGTGAAGTTTTCTTTCTTTGTCCATTTAATATGATGTTGGCTGTTGATTTGCCAGAGATGGCTTTTACTGGATTGAGAAAAAGATCATCTATTCCATTTTTCTGTAGGATTTTTATCATGAATTGGTGTTGAATTTTGTCAAATTCTTTTTCTGCTTCTATTGAGATTATCATGTGATTTTGTCCTTAGTTTTTTTTTAACATGGTGTATTACTTTGATTGATCTGCATATGTTGAACCATGTCTGCGTCCCTGGGATGAATCCTACGAGGTCATGAAAAATCATTTTCTTGACGATTTGCTGCATTCTGTTTACCAGTATCTTGTTGAGTATTTTTGCAAGTATGTTCATTAGGGAGATTGGCATGTAGCTCTTTTTTGGTTGGCTTCTTCTCTGATTTTGGTATTGGGATATTGCTTGCTTATAGGAATGAGTTTGAGAATATTGCTTTCCTTTTAATTTCAGTAAAAAGTTTGAGAAAGTAGCATTAGATCTCTAAAGTTCTTGTAGAATTCAGCAGTGAATCTATAAGACTTAGATCTTTCTTTGTTGGTAGGAGTTATGGTTTATGTCTAAATGTCCCCCAGAGGCCTCATTTTCAGAGGTGGATGAATCTAGTGTGTGCAATGCTGGGATTAAGGGTACTGGTATTAAGGGTGGGTGATTTCTGGATCTGTCCATTGATTGGATTGGCATCACCCTAATGCCAGGAAACTAGAAACAATATAAGAGACAGAAAGAGTTTCATTTCATTCTCTTTTGTTGCTTTCACTGTCAATTGTTAACCCTCTGGCATGTGCCACCTTGCCTTGGGGCCAGCTGATTATGGACTGAAGCCTCTACAAACTGTGAGTTCAGTTTTCCTTCCTTAATTTTGAGTTGTCTCAGCAACAATAAAAGTAACTAAGACAGAATTTGGTACCAGAGAAGTAGAGTTGTTGCTGTGGTTATTACTGACCATGTGGTTCAGGAATCTTGGAGAATGGCTTGGGCAAGCCTTTGGAATAATTCAGAGATGTCTTCTGAAGAAGTAGAGCTGGAATTCCCCAGGCTGTACTGTGTGGGAGATTCTTGTCAGAGCTCAGAAAACCAGAAGGCTGACAGAAATCCTGCCAGTAAAGACCAGGCTCAGGAAGGTTCTTCTGGGGACTGCACTGGCTGTTGGACTTCAGGTGATGCATGTTATGACTTGACAAAAGTTTGTCTCTATTTTGTTCATGTCCAGAGACTGCCTGAGACAAAGATTAAGTGTGGCAGAGTAATTATCTTGCAGAAGAAATTTCAAGGCAATATAATGTTGAGGCTGTGGCATGCCTACCGTTTGGAGCTGTTAGCCCAATTTATGTTGGGAATCAGGAACAAAAAGCCCAGCAGAATGACTTAAAACATTGTGAGTTTGGGCAGAAAGGAAACTCCGGTAGAGTTGTGGACTGCAAAGACAGAGCAGAGGAGATCTTGATTGCTGAGAAGGAATAAAAGAATAGAAAAATGGCTTGATAGCATCACAAGAAGCAGCAGGAATCCACCCTTTGTGACCTCAAAATTTCAAAAGAGAAAGTTTGCCTTGAGAATAAAGCCACAGAGAACCATGTTCCAGAGTGGTGGTTACCTAGAGAATTTGTTCCTCAGAATTAGATTCAGAGTACTCAGTGATTCAGGTTCTCAACTTCTACAACCCAAGAGAGAGGGAAGCCTGGCTACTACTGCTTTTGTTGGTAGAAGACCGTGGCAGCATCCACATGGCTCTGGTTATAGGTGCTTGCAGAATGGACGAGTTGTGGGATATTTTAGAAGGCTTTGAGATGAAACATCATACCCCTGAGAAGGCAATGTGTGACGCTGTGGTGTCAAGCCAAAGGTCCAGTGGACAACTTAGAGGTTTGGTGAAACCAGAAATGTGACTCATCTGAGGAAAATATCCTGGGAGCACAGAGTCAGGCAAACATTGAAACCATGGGAGATAAAACCACTGGACACAGCAATATGGGTGGAGCCACCAAAGTCCTTTGGAGTTCATATCTTACAACAGTTTTCCATAGCTGCTGCAATGCAATTATGGGACTTAATGTTTGCCCTGCTATATTTTGGACTTGCTTTGGTCCCATTCCTTTGTGTCCCCTTTTGTAACTTTTGGAATGGAAATGTTTATCTTGTGCCATTGAATGTTTAAGAGTTTAACTTTGTTTTCATTTGTACATCGGTTACCAGCCAGGAGTTTGCCTTAAATCGCAGAGGAGACTTGGACTTTTTAGCAATGCTGAAATTATGACTTTGGCAACTCTTGGAGATGGGCTAAATAGTTTTTTCATAAATGGATGTGCATGACTCTTTGATGGGAGGGTTAGGGACAGAATGTTATTGTTTATTTCAATATTTCCTCTCAAAACCTCATGTGGTCCTAGGATTTTTTCAGAGTTGGCCAACTCTAGAATGTGTGATAGATTTGTAGTGCAATGCTGGGATTAAGGGTGCTGGGGTTAAGGGTGATTGTTGGATCAGGCTACTGATTGAATTGGAACCATCCTAATCCCAGTAGACTGGATACAATAAGGGACAGAAAGAGGCTTGTCTCACTGTCTTTTCTTGCTTTTGCTATCTTTACTGCCACAAACCATTACCCCTCTGCCACATGTCACTCTGACTTGGAGCCAGCTGTTAGTGGACTGAAACCTCTATAAACTGTGAGCTTAATAAATCTTTCCTCCTTTAACTTTGGGTGTTGGATATTTTGTCTCAGCAATGAGAAAAGTAACTAAGACAGTAGGTTTTTAATTATTTCAATTTCATTGACTGTTACTGGGTTGTTTAGAATGTTTATAACCTCTATATTCAGCTTTAGTAACTCAACTGTATTCAAGAATCTGTTTTTTCTGTGTTTTCCATCTTATTAGAATATAGTTCCTCAAAGTAGGTATTAATGTTCTGGGTCTCTGGGATTTGTTGTGCTTTTACCCTTTTCATTCCTAATTGCCTGGATTCAAGTCTTTTTTTTTTCCTGTTTTTTTTTTATTAAAAAAATTTAAGGTTAGCTAGGGGTTTGTCAACTTTATTTAATCTTTAAAAGAAGCAGCTTTTTTTTTTGTCTGTTTCTTATCCGTACCAGGGATTGAACTCATGACTGCCTGCTTGCAAGGCAGGCGCTTATGCCGCTGAGCTAAATCCCTAGCCCCAAGAATCAGCTTTTTGATTTATTAATTCCATGTGTTGTTTTCTTAGTCCTGGTTCCATTAATTGCTGCTCTAATCTTGATAATCTTTTCCTTTGTATGAGTTTTGGGTTTGACTTGTCTTTTTCTGGAAACCTGAATTTCAACATTAGGTTGTGAGCTCATTCTGTTTTTTGATGTGGGAATTTATATTTCCCTCATAGGATTGCTTTCATGGAAACTCATAAATTTGAGTTTTTATCATAGAACTGTAGAAACTGTCTAATTTCTTTAAAATTTCATCTGTTGCCTATTGGTTGTTTAAGAGGGTGTTAATTTACATTGGTTATTAAATTTTTGTGGTTTCTTTTGACATTCATTTTCAATTTAATTCCACTGTGGTCTGATATGTATAAAATAATTTCGATTCCTTGGCATTCACTTAAGCATGTTCTATGAGCTAATATGTGGTTTGTTTCAAAGAATGTCCTTTATGCAGTTAAGGAGAATATGTATTCTTAAGTTCTGGGGTGAAGTCCTACGTATACATTTAGTGAATTCATTTGTTCAGAAATTTGTTTCAGCCCTGATTTTTATTGATTTTTTTCAGTTGATTTGTCCACTTGTGGCAGTGGGGTTATCGAGGTCTCTCATTGCGGTTGCTTTAGTGCTATTTGACTTTTCAGGTCTGTTAGTTTTGTTTTATGCAGTTGAGTGGGCTGGCATCTGGTAGTACATATTTAGAATTGTTATATTTTCCTCCTGGATTATTCCCATAACAAGGATAAAGTGGCCTTCTTTGTCTCACTTTGATCAGTCTTGGCTTGAAATTTACCTTGTCTGCAAACAGAAAAACTACCTCTGTTTTTTTCTGGGTTTCTCACGTGTGGAGTATTGCTTTCTATCCTTTGACTTTTAGTCTGTGAATTTCTTTTTGAGTTAATTGTTTATTGTAAACAGAATATTGTTTGCTCTTGTTTCTTGATACATTCTGCTGCTCTAGTTTTTTTTTTGATTGGGGAATTGAGACCATTTATATTGACAGTTATAAATGACATGTATTGACTTATACTTTCTATTTTTCTGTTGTTGGATCCATATCTTTTTGTTTTGTTCACTTATTGTCATGGTAAATTCATTCTGTTGGGGCTTATGGAGTTTTACTCCTTGTTATTTCTTTCTAGTATGTTCTTCAAAACATTTTGGTGTGCTGGTTTGATGGTGATGAATTTTTCTTGCGTTCTTTATCATTTAAGTATCTTATTTCTCTATCAACTTTGAAAGATAGTTTTGCAGAGTATATTAATCTGGGTTGGAGATTGTTTTCTTTTAGGGCTTGAAATACTTTATGCTCTTACTGATTAAAGGGTTTGTTTCTAGAAGTCTGCTATAATTCTGATGGGCTTTCCTTCATAAGTGATTTGTACCTTTTCTCTAACTATTTTTAATATTCCATTCTTGTGTTGAATTTCTGGAATCTTGACTACTATATGCCTTGGTATATATATTTTTGATCATAGCTTTTTGGAGTTCTATATGCCTCACTTATCTGTGTATTAGATTCTTTTTCTGTGCTTAGGACATTTTCTATTATTACTTAAGAGAAGAATTTTTCTATGTTGTTTGTGCTACTGCCTGCTTTTTCATTTACTCTGATCTGTCTTATGTCATTCTTCTTTGTATCATCTAACAGCTGTTGAATTGATTGTGGTCCCTTGTTTTTAAGAAATCTTACTGTTAATGATCACTAACCACAACCCTATCTTCTAAATCTGAAGTTGTATCCTCACATTGGTTCATTCTGCTTCATGTGCTTTTAATAGACTTTTTAATCTTCTGGATCTCTGATTGAATCTGTTCCACCAATTCCATTTCTTTCATATGTTGGGAATTCATAGTTTTCATTATTTTCCTAAGCTCCTATTTTAAAATCTGTATCTTCTCTAGATTTGTTAATCATGCCATTCATTACAGTTATCATTGCTGAAGTTATCTGAGAAATTATTTTTGATTTGATTTTTTCTAGAGCCTCATTCATTTGTTTTGTTACTTCTTCTGTTACCACTTCAGAGAGTCAGGTGGTGGCTTTGAACATCATTTTATTTTTATTTTGAAGAGAATAAAACCAAATGAGAAAAAACAAAATGAGGTCAGTCAAAACAAAAGGATGAACATAGTAGAAGACTTAAAACCAAAATAGAAGGAGATCAATAATGGCTACCATAATGTCTCTTGTTATCTTCAATAGAATTGCCCATATCATCAGGCACAATAAAATTGAACATAGTGGTATAGAACAAAATCAATAAAAACAAAACATTGGAGACATTATAGGACTTCAAAGCAGGGTAATAATCAAACAAGAAAGGGTATCATAGTGAATCTAATTGTCTTCAGAGTAGTTGCCTGTACTCTCAGACTTGATACTGTCACACATAACAGATTCGAATAAAATCAGTCAAGACAAGACAGTGATCAAACAAAACAGATTCAAATAAAATCAGTCAAAACAAGACAGTGAAAACAATACAGGGCTTCAGATTAAGTTAATAGGAAATTAAAAATGGTTACTGTAGTATATCCTGCTATCTTTGAGATAGCTGTCCATGCCATCAAATCCAGTACAATAGACAAAGTGGAACAGAATATAACCAAACTAAACAGAGTGATAATAACATGGGTTTCAAATAATAATACAACATTACCAATGTCTTCTGCCTTCCCTATTTAGACAATTCCTCCACTTTCACATTCACAGGATGTGCTATACATTTTAGATCCCACTAACTCCTTTAGTTTTGAAATTAGGGAGGAAACCTGCTATTAACCTAAGTGATTCTGAACCTTTTTATCTCTGAGCTTGGTCTCAAGTTGTATTCATTTATCTACAAGAGCCTCAAGATTTTCCTTGCTTATCACTGAGTAGTTCTCCATTGTATAAAAGTGTTTTGTCTTTCCAACCAATCTGCAGCTGATGGGCGAACTACCCCCACTTTTTTCTGGTTCCCTGTCACATAGAACATTATTTTCTCATCTTTGAGAACTAAATCCATAAGGCCTCTTTCAGGTTAATTATGTTTCTTATATAGAGCATCTTGACGGACCCTATCTCCTGATCCACTCTGCCTGTGTTTTTTTAAATTAGTGTATTGAGGCCATCCATGTTAGCAGTTATGGCCAACCTTCTCTGTCTCATCTCTGCCATGCTATTTTTCTGTAGTTGTTTGCCTACTTTTCCTCTTCATTGAATGTCTGCCTCATTCATTGAGCCTCCTCTGCCACTGTTCCTGAGGCTATGGTCTTTTTTGTCTCTCTCTAAAATGTCCTTCAGTACTTTTTGTAGGGTTGAATTGGTGGTCATGAACTCCCCCAGTTCCTCTTTGTCATGGAAGCATCTTGTTTCTCCATTAATTTTGAGAGATAGTGTTTTAGGGTACATCAGTTTAGGTTGGAGGTTATTTTCTTTCAGGGCTTGAAATACTTTGCTCCAAACTCTTCTTGATTTGATGGTTTGTGTCAAGAGGTCTGTCATGATTCTGATGGGTTTTCCTTTATAGGTGATCTGTTTCTTTTCTCTGACAACTTTTAATATTCTGTTCTTGTATTAAATTTCTGGGATCTTGATTATTATATGTTGGGTATAGATCTATTTGTTTATAGCTGACTGGAGTTCTGTATGCCTCATATATTTGAATATCATTTCCTTTTCCTATGCTTGGGAAGTTTTCTTTAATTATTTCTGTAAATAGCCTTTGTATTTTATTTGTGTTTACCCCTGCTTCTTCACTCATATTTTTTATTCTTAAGTTATGGATCCTCTTGTCATCTTCTAGCCTTTGTATTGTTATTTCCTGGTTCCTTGTTATTTTTAAGAGATCTTTCCTTTTGCAATCACATGTTGCAAACCTGATATCAAGGTTTGATAGTCTATCTTTAGTTTCTTTCAAGCAGTTTTACCAGATTTCAGTGGAGTTTTTAATTTCCTGGTAGTCTCTTTGATGTTTCATGTATTCTAGACTTTTAAAATATTCTTCATTGAAGATTTCTCTCCTTTTTTTATACCCTTCTATTCTTCCATCTGTGTCTTCTTGGGAGATACTTAGTATTTCTTTTATTATTTTTCTTATATCTTCTTTTACTTGTATTAGAATTTCTGTTTTTAGTTCTTTTATAATATCACAAAGACAATTCTTTATGTCAGATTCTGCTTTTTCAGACACCACTGGTGTGCAATCTCTAATCTCTTCTGTGTTTACCTCCCCTGGTCCAGTAGTGTTTGTGTTGGGAGCTGGAGATTTCCTTTTGTTTTTTCCTCTTATCATGTTTCTGGTTTCCTCAAGATGAGTGGATAGTGGAGGTCCCCAGTGCTTCCCATATTGGCCACGATTACTCTGAAGTGTGATAGCTGGGGATTGCTGCCCTCCCCAGTCTGCTGGTGGCTACTGAAGTACAAGCTGTAGTGGAGTAGGACGGCCCCTCCCTTCTGAGCTGGTTGACTGCTGGGAGTCTTCACCACGTTAGTGTGTACTACGTGGATGGGCCTGGTTAGGTATAGTTTCAGGGAGACCTTGTCTTTTGCTACTGGATTGCACACAGAGGTGGGACTCAGTTTGAGCAATTCTCACCAATCTACTCTGTGCTAGGAATGACTGACTGAAGCCATGGCAGTGCTGGTTCTGGGCTTATCCTGCCCAATTCCAAAATGGCACCCAGCCAATTGCCCACTGCTATAGGAGTACTGAGTTCCCCACACTCACCGTGAGCCAGGGTAGTTCTCTGGACTGTTGCTCCCCTCTGTGACCATGTCCTCTCACTGAGGCCCTTGGCCTCACCAACCTCCAACTGCACCATGACCGTGCATCTTCAGATTCCAGTGGCATTTCTCACACAGTGGGACTGGCTCTGGTGAGAGCACATCTGGCTATGGCCTTCTTTCCACATTCTTTTTTTTTCACTTTAGTTTTTTCCTGGGTTGAGAGGATCCATCTTCTTCCATTTGGTCTTCTCTAGGATGCTGTCTTCCAGCGTGTGAGCTGATTCTCTCAGAGAGGCTTTTTACTTTGCTTCTTATTGATCCACCATCTTCACACCCATCAGGTGGTGGCTTTTGGATTGTTCCACCTCAGTGAGCTCATAGGTTTGTTTTTGGTGAGCTGGACATCTGAGGTTGCATTTTGCTTCTGTGTCTTTTCATTTTCTATTTTTTAGTTTAATTTCTACATTGATGCTTATAAATTGATTATTTTAGGTATCTTTTTCATTCATATGGAGAATAGTGTGGAGAAGCCTTAGGAAATGATCACTTCCTAGAGATTTCTTCCAGGTGTATCTGGATTTTGGGTATTGAGTTTATTGAAAGATCTTACCTCTTCAGTTTATGAGAATATGAAATTCCTGCCTATTTAGAGTAGCCCATGGTTCTTTGGGAGTGGCTTATAGTATTATTTATGACTCTTAGGCAATCTCAGTCTTGGCCTGCAGTGAAGAACAGCTACATAGAACAATTGTGTCATCTTGACTATAGTAGTAAAATTGATAATAATGATAGCATCAAATATACTCAGAAAATGATTGTGGTAAGTATTAATTTGCAACCTTTGACAATATGAACAAAATTTGTGGTTATGTAACAAAATCTAAAACAAACCATAACATTGTGTATGGTAAATATCTCTTCAATGTGGCAATTTTTACCTTTAGGGGAGAAAATTTGAAAGGCATTGGGGAAAAATAGAGAAATAGAAGAAAGTGATTACCTGGAAGGCAGGAGGAGAAAGGAAGATTATGGAGGCTTTGGGAACTCGGGAAGAAGACAGAAAGGAAAGAATGAAGGAAGAAACAGAAAAAAGAACAGAACAAAATAACAAAACTAAAAACAGTGAAAACAATAATAAACAATGAAGAAATAAAAATATAGGAAAAACGTAATAAAAAAAAAGGAAGAAAAGCAGACAAGAAAATGTCCATTTCAGGATGTAATTCTGTTGTCAGTGGCTGGTAAATGGGGCAGAAAGAGCCTAGGTGTGTGTTGAATAATCCCAGCACATCAACAGTAGAATTATGGTGGTAGTTCCACTGAAGTTCAGGCTGCTTCTGGTTTCTGGTTGTGAGGTTCAGACCTTAGTTTTTCAGCCCACTGAACTCTAAGTGCCTTTCTGGCTGGCATTTAGCTCCCTGATATCCTGCCTGCTGGATCTTGGAGCTGGTAGAGGGAACCAACCTACAGCTGCTCTGAGTTCTGACTTCAGTCAGTCCCTTTCCAAAATGGTCATTGGCCAATTGCCCTCTCCTGGAGGGCATCTGCACCTGAATAACTCACTGGCCAGTGCAGTATGGTGCATCCACTGCTCCAGTCCACTGGTGAATTTCTCTGTGGAGGTCTCTGTGATTACCAGTAGTCATTGTGCCTCTGCAGGTTCAAGCTGCCCCTCCCAAGCTATAAGCTGGGGCTCAGTTAGAAAGCACCCCTTTCCACCTCTCTGTTCTACCCTGTGGTCCCTCTCTTCACTCTCCCAATGGTCTCTAAGTCTTGCTTCAGATCCTTACTGATTTCCTCTCTTCCTCGTTTTCCTCATGTTGCTACAGTCCAGTGTGTCTTGAATGACAATTCTTTTAATTTTTAAATATCTTTTGCAAATATTTTCATACTTTCTAGTTTGCTTTTTCTTAGTGCAAAAAGTATATGTCAGAGTTCATTTTCAATTTTAGTTAAATCTAGCATACCAGTTCTTTTTTAAATCAACAATGGCTTTGATGTCATATCTAAAAAGTCATCCCTATATCCAAGTTCATGTAGAATTTTCTCCTATGTTATAGTCTAGGAGTTTAAAGTTTTGTATTTAGGTCTCTGATGATATTTATTTATTTATTCATTTAGTTTGAGACACGGTCTGCTGTGTGGTTCAGTGTGGTCTGAAAATGGTGTAGCACAGGCTGGCATTGAAATCAGCAATCTTCCTGCCCCAGCCCCTCAAGTGCTTGGACTATAGGCATATGCCACCTTTCCCAGATGTGTTTTGAGTTAACTTTTGTGCAAAAATGTAAGGTCCATGTCTAGATTTTTTTGTTTTGTTTTTCCATGTAATGTCCATCTGTTCCAATACTGTTTATTGAAAAGGCTTTTTATCTCTTGTGTCACCTTATTGAATTATAATTTTAATGTTGACAGAATTGCAAAGCCATACAGTATGATTGCTTCAAGTTATTTACAACATTTTGTTATTTATCCTAGTAAGGTATACTCCAGTAATAAAGTACTATAAAATTGCTGTATTCTTCTCCATAGTCATATTACTTAGGAATATGTTATGGATTAAAAAGTGGTGGTCAACTTAACACCACCTGAATTAAATCAGCGCGGTGCTGCATGTAGATGTTCCACCTGAGGAAAGTTGCCTGCATAAATAGAGGCATGGAGAAGAGCAAGGTATGGATTCTCCTAAGTGTTGCTGTTTTGAGCCATTAGTTCTCCTGGAAGAGCTTGTCGTGACTAGCTTCCCCAGTATGAATTTGGCCATTATCATCAGAGGAGCTCAGGTCCTTGTTAGTGAAAGTGGCTGTGGTTCACTTTGGGGGAGCTTTGTCCTTATATTGAGCATCACTTCCTGGCTTCAGAGGGGAAGATGTGTGCTGTTTAATCTCCAGGAGGAGCTTGTCATGTTCACTTTCTGGCGTATATTTAACTGTTCTCATCGTTGGAAGAGCTTGTAACCTCCGTGTCACTGAGGATGGCTTGTGGTACTTTTCAGGGCAGCCCTGGTCCTTTTTTTGAGTGTGACTTCTCAGCTCCAGTGTAGAACCCTCAACCTGCTCACAGCTCCTTCACCTTTCTGGTATAGACTTTCTAGCTTCCACCACTGATCTTTGGGCCTTCCCAGTGCAGATCCATAAAACAGACTGGTGTAAGTCCTTCTTATGGGCTCTAGACCTCCAGTTGAACTTGTTAGAGGCATTAGCACGAGCTCTGGGTCTTCAGCTGGACTCATATAGGACATTGCTGTGGGATCCAGGGCCTTGGCTGAATATTCTGGGTCTTTAGTATTGTGGACAGATTTCCTGCACTTTTTTTTGTTTAACTCTAAGTGACCATCATAAAATAATGTTATAAATTCTGTGTCCTGATTGTAATTGTTCTCCTCACACCCCCTGACTACAACAGAATACTTTTGGCTTTCTATTCTGGAGTCATTGTTTGTGAATTACTGGATAAATCAAATTAATAATTAGGAGACTGAGAATTTTAAGCCTGGGTAGAAGACTGTGCAATATAAAAATATCAAAATCTAAGTGAATGGTGGACCCTTTAGTCCTGAATTAATTAATTTTTTCACAAAGACACAATTTTAAAACTCAAGAACGAGGAGCGAGATCCAAAAGCAGTCTAGCCATCCAAGACTTTGCTGAAAGTGAAGCCATTTCTCCCACCTTGAGAACACTCTCCTGAAGGAATTATTTAGTTCACTTGCATGACTAAAAATTCCTTCTTTGTAGTATGTCTTTCAATCACAGTAGATTTCTTCAGTGTTTGGAAGGGATCAAAAAAAAAAAAAAAAAACAACCTACCATTCTAAAATCTAAATGTCCATATAGCACTAGAATGTAGAAGCTTGACAGAATGAAGTCTTTGGCTGCATTAGACTTCTGTCCCTGGAACACACTGGCAGAGAGCTCTTTGTTGGTCTCCTCACCTTCTCAGGAGCATCCTGTTTGCAGGTCGAATCGTCCCTAGGAGGCTTTTAGCACTGATCCCAGACTCAGATGTTTTCATAATCAACTGTGTGGCCAAGAATTATGGATCTGCTCCAAAATATTTTGCTGCCTGTCTGCTGCCATGTGATAGATATCCAGGTCAGAGCTATTACACACTACAGCCTTCTGCATCATCAACATAATCTCATGCCAAAATCCAGCTGTGCTGGGGGTTCAGTCCATTTTCTGTGTTTTTCTTTTTTTTTTTGATCCTTTGAAGAATTATGAATTTATTGAACCCGAAGTAATGTTGCTATTCATAGAATTAGGCCTTAGAAATGCATTCAATATATATTTTCACATGAATTTCTTAGTATAAAAACTTAGCAACTGTTCACCTCTTGTCACACACATTGCTCTTTCCTGCTTTTTAAAATTTTATTTAAAGAATGACTAAACAATCAGAAAATAGGTAGAAATAATACATACATTCAGAGAAAAAAATAAACAGTAAGAAATCACTAGTTGATGTTTACATATTGTCGTTTTACAAATAGTTGTTCAATATACAAAAATGGAACATGTAAAGTGGGAATTCAAACAGCGAGACTGCAAACAGTTCTGTTCAACTCTCCAACAAAACCTTAGTAACATGTTTGTCAATCCTATACACTTAAAAATACATGAAATTATCCATATCTTCATTTATGTTTAGATTAAACAAAATAAAGCAGGTTAAAATCATTCTGAACCAAGAATAATAGTATTGCTGGATTTCACATCATGACACTCCATGATAAGCACTGGGTACTGTTGTGTCTTTTTTTAAAGTTTAATTTAAAGAAAGACTAAACAAAACAGAAAATGGGTAGAAATAATACATAATTTCAAAGAAAAAAATAGTAAGAAATCACTAGTTGATTGCAAATTGTCTTCTTACAAATAGTTATTCAAGATACTAAAGTGGAGCATACAAAGTGGGGCTTCAAACAGTGAGATTGTAACCAGTTGTGTTCAACTATTCAACAAAACTTAGAAATATGGTTATCAATCCTATACACTTAAACATACATGCAGTTATCCATCTCTTCAATTGAGATTGAATAAACTCAAGCAGGCTAATATCACTCTGAACAAAGAATAATACTATTGCTGGGTTTCACATTATGACACTCCAGGATCAGCACTGGGTATTTTAGTGTCTCTTTTTCTTCAGAGTATCTGTTCATTTCATCATGTGTCATTATAGATTCTACACATGCATAAGTCTTAATATGTATTTCTATCCTTTCTATATTAGAGGGAGAAACAAAACAAAGCAAGGCAAAAAAAAAAAACCATATTCCTATAAACCCATGAAATGAAATAAACATACAAGACTATTGTACAAAGAGTTCTACCATGCTTCCTGTGTTGTCTCTTATTATCTCCAATAGAATTGGCTATATCATCAGACATAGTATAATTGAATATGTCATTACATAACAGTATTAATAAAAAACACAACTTTGTATATAGTATAGAACTTCAAAGACCGGCAGTTATCAAATCAGAATGTGTATTGTTGAGTCTTGTCATCTTCAGCATAGTTGCCTATATTCTCAGACGTGATACTATCAATCATATGTTTTGAATAAAATCTTCTCTGCCTCATTTCTGTTATGCTCTTTTTTTGCCATCAGTTGTCTGCTTATCTTCTTCATTCTGTTTCCTTCTCCATTCACTAAGCCCTCTCTGCCAATGTTCCTGGAGTCCTAGTACTTTTCTCTCTCTCTAGAATGCCCTGGACTATTCTTTGTGAAGTTGGATTAGTAGTTGCAAATTTCCCAAGTTCCTTTTTGTCTTGGAAGTATCTTGTTTCTCCATTAATTTCTAGAGACAATTTAGCAGGGTATGTCAATCTGAGCTGGAGGTTATTTTCTTTCAGGGCTTGGAATATTTCACTCCAGGCTCTTCTTGGCTTGATGGTTTGTGTCGAGAAGTCTGCCCTTATTCTGATGGGCCTTCCTCTATAGGTTATTTGTTTCTTGTCTCTAACAGCTTTTAATATTCTGTTCTTATATTGAATTTCTGGGATCTTGATTATTATTTTCCTGGGTGTAGCTGTTTTTTTGTTGTAGGTGGCTGGAGTTCTGTATGTCTCATATATCAGAATATCATTTTCTTTTCCTATGTTTGGGAAGTTTTCCTTAATTATTTCTGTGAATAACCTTTGTAGTTCCTTTGTTTGTATCCCAGCTTCTTCATTCACTTTCTTTATTCTCAAGTTATAGATCCTTGTGTCATCCTCTAACCTTTGTATTGTTACTGCCTGTTTCCTTGTTATTTTTCAAAAGTTTTCCCTTTCATAACTCTCACATTGCAAAATTGTCCTCCAGTTTGGATAATCTATCCTTAGTTTCTTTCAAGCTAATTTGGCATCTTTCCATAGAGTTTTTAATTTCTTGGTGATCTCTTTGAATCTGCTTCATGTATTCTATATTTTTTTATATTCTTCACCAAATGGATCTCTCCTGTGTTTGAGTTCCTCCCTTCTTCCGTCGTGTCTGCTTGAGGGGTGCTTAGTATCTCTTTTATTAATCTTATATCTTGTTTTATTTGGCTAAATATTTCACTTTTGAACTTGTCTATGAGGTCCTGAAGATACCTCTTTATGTCCACTGGTGCTGTGTCTGATATTGCATGTTTGCTGTTCTCATTCTCCTTTGTGTTTACCTGTCCTGGGTCAATGTTCTCAGGGTTGGGACCTGGGGACTTTTTCTTGTTGTTTCTTCTTCCTATCTTTTTTGCTTCTTCCAGGAGGCCCCAGTTTCTTTCTTTATTGGTTACAATTCTTCTGAAGTTTGCTGGCTAGATGACCCTTCACACTGCAGGGCACTAGTGAGTTGCAGACAGGGACAGTGTATGCTGGCCCCTCCCCTCTGGGTCAGTCAAGCTGCTGTGGCCTGTACTACTGTATTACTTTGCGCTGCCTCCCCTCTGGACCAGCCAAACCTCCAAGGCCCCACTGGGCCAGTGTGGTTAGTGTGTGCCACAGCTGTAGGGACTTGATTTTAGATAACCTATTGGGTCTCAGCTGGGTCACATGACCCAGGTCTAGCTCACTCCACCAATCTTGTTCGGGAAGGGAACAATTGACTGAAGTCACTGCTGCCCCTTGTACTTGCCAGTCCTGCCTGGTCCCAGAATGTCATCTGCTGGAGCCCCCCTATTTATGGAATGATTCCCCTCCCATCACTCACCACAGGTCGATGTAGGCTCCCCACCAACTCAGCTCTCCTTCAGCTCACTAACCCTTGAATTCAATGTAACTGCGCCTCCAGTGAGTTGAAGCGGCGGGACCTTGGATGGCTTGGCAAGTCATGGCGGGACCCCAGCAAGTCACAGCATTGGCCAGTTACGTTGGGATTTCAGATGGTCAGCAAGTCACCTTAATTACTTCTTGGGACGAGAGAATTCATCTCCCTCTGTTTGGGGTTCCCCACTCTGTATTATGTTGAATTCTAAGTTGACTATCTCAGGGAGCTTCTGTAGCCAGCTGTTATCTATCTGCCATCTTTGCTCCTCCCCCTTGCAGTGTTTTTCTTAATAGTTGACAAATTTGTATTATGCTGTGGTAACCAGGTGCTACACTATCTGTAACAAGCTGCAGAAAGTTTGACATTCCTCTAAGACATTGGCATACCTATGATTAGCTTTAGCTTGCCATAGATGATGGCTTTTTTCCAGATTTTCTGGGCCTGAATAGCTTCTGGGTCCTTACTATAGAAAGAACTGAAGAAGTAGAAGTCTGCCAGTATGCGTGTCTGCAGCATTGCATTGTGTGTGCTAAAATCATCAGCACTGTTGCTCACAGTGAATTCATTATCCACATCTGAGAATCTTCTCTTTAATCTTCTTGCTTAGGTTCTTCTAGGCTGACCGCTTCATTGACTGCATATCCCTCTCCATCCTGACTTGGGGCACCCTTTATCTGGCTTCTAATGACTAGTCTGTGATTCTTCTTTCAATGCATCTGACATTTCATACTTGTGCCATGCCTCTGCCTCTGCAGGATCTTCAATGGGTGGTGGAGACAGTGTGTTTTCAGGGGTTGCCTCTGTCTTCACAGGTGTAAGGGCATCATCTCATCACTTTTCCCACTGGAACCCTCTGCTTCAGCAATCTCTCCAGTTGCAGTGCTGGGTTCCTAACTAAATCATGCTTATTGAGTTCTGTGGAATCTGTGGAATTCTGTGGAATACTTGTGGCTGGAACAACTTCAAATACCATTTCAGCCCCTAAAATTCCTGGCTCTTGATAATAGATTAAAAGATGTTTATGAAATTAAGTGATTTGAAATGTTCACCTTACTTGGATCTTATTTCTGCAAACAAACTGTAATTTATCTGTCTGTGTATTATTTTATAGGGAAAACTTAGTGGATAGTGTCTCCTTACTTATATTTGAATAGAATATAATTTATATCTTTTGTTGATATGAATGATTGATGCTATATCTTATGATAGATGGCTCTGTTTCCCATGGAAATGAAATTTTATGAGTCTAGAATCTGACACATTTTGAGTCCTTCTGAGAAGTATAATAATACTTGTTGTGCTAGTGAACCACAGTGGCCATATAGTTCAACATTGGGTATAACTTTTAGTGGTATCACCCAAGTAGAAAACCTCCCTAGAGACTCACTATTATAGGACAAATTGATTCCCCTCTCCAACCCTCAACAGGTTAAGGTAGATGGCAACCTCTGAGAAGAGTTTGATAGAGACCATCAAAAAAGTCAACTTGAAGTGAGTTGAAAAGGACAAGTCAGTAAGAGGATAAATAGTAGAGTTAAAGATTACTATCAAATTGACAAGTATAAATCCATGAGTCTAAAGTGGTATCAATGATTTTTTTTTAAAAAAATCAATGGGAGAGAAATATTTTCCTTATGATAGAATGCCAAACAATATAGAAAACTGCAAAAATGGAAAATGTCTGTTTGGTGAATACCACAATAATAACAGCTTCAGTTAACAATCATTAGTGGAAGCCAAAATTAATGGCTGCAAGGATGGTAGAAAACAAGTCCTGGAGATTATGTAGTCTTAAATTGTCTCTCTATAAGATACATATTAATCAAAAAGGGGGAAAATAGTAACATTGTAGTGGACACATGAGGCAGACACCATCTGGTTCTCTTTCTCCTAAATTCTGAAATTGAAATTTTCACTGAAAATGAAATTTTACCTCCGAGGACTTCAGAATATGATTTTATTTAGAGATGGTGTCATTTCACATGGGATAGGAGAGTGCACCTCTAACCCAGTTCAATTGGTGTCCCTAGAAAACAGTGAAATTCCAACCAAACACCCACATAAACACAGAGAATGCATGAGAAGATGAAGCAGAAACTGGGACAGGGCTTCTGCAAGAAAGGGACATAAAATGTGGCCAGTGAGCCACCAAAAGCCAGGGTGAGCCCCTGAACAGATTTTTCCTGTCTTAAGAAGGAACCAAACTTGCCATAACTTTGATCTTTAATTTCTAGTTTCCAGAATGATGAGACAATAAATGTCTGTGGCATTTTGTTAGAGTGGCCCTAGAAAATTAATATATAATCTTAACTGAATGATTCAAGTTAGTATTGCCAGTAATGGAACAAATGGGCATTGTGTTATCCTGGTAGAATGCACCAAGAAAGACACATCATTGCTTATGTTTTTGCTAAAAAATGCATGACCTGAATTTCATAATGATGAGATGGCTGACAAATGCACATTGAGGGACACTATATAAAACAAGTGGTCAGTAGCCTTCATAAGTGTGAAATTTATAAAGGCCGAGGACTTGTTTCAGATTCAAGGAGATAGGAGATATACATGAGTGTAATTGGTAATCGCCTAAACTGGATCCTAGGCTGGAAGTAGGACATTAGTGTACATCTGGAAAACTTTGAAAGAAATCCTCAAATTTGCCAATATTATTATAACAATATAAATTATCTCATTTTGATAATTGTGCTATGGTAACATAAAGTGCTAATATTTGGGGAATCTTCATAACAAGCACTTAAGGTTTTTATTCTATTTTTGTGAGTCTGAAAGGTTTTCAAAGAGATAAGACAATTTTTAAAAAGATGCTATAGATGCAAGCCAGCAGAAAAAATTGATTTTTGGCTTATTATTTGCCTTATTATACAGTACTGCAAGGTGAGGCTTATGAGCAATCCTGAAAAGTTATGTGCTACTTCTAATGGCTTTAGGCAGTATTATTTCTAAGCTAGCATAGCTCAATAATTTGGCAGTAAGTGTTAAATATTCCCCCTTTTTATATCATTTAAAATTATTTCTCCAGATCTTTCTCTCTGATTTTAAAATTATTTTAAACTCCTAAAGTAAAGATATTTTGCAGAAAACCTGATTGATAAGGTCACAGAAATGTGTATTGATCTTCAAGATGATAAGGCCATACTAGTGGATGACAGAACAGTTTTCTGATGAATACAAATAATTTCTCAACACAAGTAACATTGACAACCATTTTAACCCATTGTCAGAGATTAATGCCACAGCTGAGTAGAAGAAAGTTTGATGGTTTGTATACCATGCAAATAAGATGAACTAAGAATTTTTATGCTCTTAAAATTATGACTTTCAGCTCCTACATACGTTGGACTCTACAATACTTAGTTTCTTTTGATGGAGGTGTGAATAGACTGAAGTTTGGGAATTTCTTCAAATTATGAATGAACCATATCTAACATATGGACAATTAAATGTTGTAACACAGCAAAGTTGGGCAGTTGGTGTCACTATAACAACTGCTGGTAGACAATTCCTACCATCTGGTACAGTCAGTCTACACTTAGAATTCTGAGTTAAAGTTTGGAATTTAGAGTAAGTCCACTCTATCATTCCCATCTCTCTGAGGCTTTGAATCCCCTCATTAACAGTAAACCAAGGATTATTGAGCATCTCCAACTTGTTTGCAATGAGTCATCTTTTGATCCATACAAAGTCATCTTGAACCAGGCAAATAAACTATTAACATCTTTTTAGACTCCATGGGCTGCAGTATTAAATTCAGCATCTCGACTTAATGGGCCTATATTGACAAACCTGTCCTGATCCACGTGTGTAATTTGCCACCATTATCTCACACCGTTAAGAACCATTCCCGCACTTGTTCACCAGGTTTGTGCTTAAAAGACTTTGAAAACTCACGAAGTTTTTTGGTAAATGAGTGGACCTCCTCATGAATCACACTATTTACTTCACTCTGAGATGCCTTCTGTGATTTTTTTTATTTAAAGAGAAAGAAAAAAAGAACAGAAAAAAGAGTAGAAACAATACAGAAAAATAAACAGTAGGAAATCACCAGTCGATAAGTTACATAACATCATCTTAGAAATAGTTGCTCGAGTTACAAAATTAAAGTATACAAAGTGATACTCAAATAATGACCTTGCAAACAATTCTGCTCAATGATCCAACAAGAACTTAGTAATATGGTTATCAGTCCTACACACTTGTTTTTTTTATCTTAAAGAGAGTAAGATTAAACATAACAAAACAGAACAAAACAGTTTATAAAGAAACAATTTAAAGAAACACAGATTTCAAAGCAAGTCCATTGGAGAACTTCACTATCTTATTTTCTCTAGTTTTCTCCCAAATAGTTGTCCCCATCTTCACACACATTGAATATATACTGAACATGGTGGAACTAATGAAATCATTACAGGATAATGAAGGCTTTTTAGGTCTTCAAGACATGATTTTGGGGAAGTCAATAATGTTTCTCAGTCTTTTCATAGTAGCAATCTTTATCTTTACGTATGCTGAAATTGAATATAAGAGACTAGACTAATACTCTGAACAGTGAATAATACTATTGCTAGATTTTATATCATAATGCTAAAGAATTAGCATTAGGTTTCTTAGTGTCTCTTCTTCAGAGTATCTGTTCATTACGTCGTGTGTTATATAATCTGTTCCCATAAATAGTTTAGAAATTCTTCCCATGTGTGAATCTCTACATGTGTATCTGTCCTTTCTGTATTATAGGGAAAAACAGATCAAAACAAGACAACAAAATAAATTCCTAGAAAAACATGAAATGAAAAAGAATATAGGACCACAATATTAGGTGATCTACAGTAGTCACTATGCTTTCTCTTGTTTTCAATAAAATTGTCTACATCATCAGGCATAATATAATTGAACATAACATTACATAGCTATTTTAATAAAAATATAACTTTGAAGACATTGTAGGACTTGAAAGCAGTTAGTAATCAAAACCAGAATGGATATCTTTTACATCTTGTCATCTTCAAATAGTTGCCTTTACTCTTAGACATTATACTATCAAGCATACCAAATTCAAATAAAATCAGTTGAGGCTAAACAGAGGTCTAACAAACCAGCTTCAAATAAGATCAGTCATAGTAAGACAAATGTAAGTAATACAGGGTTTCAGTGTAAGTTTATAGAAAATTAAGCTTAGTTACCATGGTTAGTTACCTGCTATTTTTCGGTTAGCTGTCTGTGCCCTCAAATCTAATATTAGTAGACAGACCAGAACAAAATATAATCAAACTAAACAGAGTGATAAGACTACTGTGACTTTTAAATCCTGGTACACTATTAAGAATGTTCTCTGCCTTCCTTTTTTAGACAATTCCTCCCTTTTCCCTTGCTCAGGGTGCTTTGTATATTTTGGGCTCCACTAGCTCTTTTAGTTTTTAGATTAGGGGGCCAACCTGTTATCTATCTGAGTGTTGTAAAACCTTTTTACCCCTGAGCTTGATCTTGAGCTGTACTCCTTTACTTACTGAAGTCACAAGGTTTTCCTTCCTTCCAGCTGTGTAGTTCTACACTGCCCAAAAGTGTCATAGCTTTTCAATCTATCTGTGGCTGCTGAATGAGTTGTCCCTATTTCTCTCTGGTTTCCTGTCACATATAGCATTGTTTTCTCATCTTTGACTCTCAGTTTATTAACCTTCTTTCAGGTTGAGTGTATTTCCTATTCAGAGCATCTCGATGGATCCTGCCTCCTAATCTACTCTGCCTGTGTTTCTTTTTTTGTTACTGTATCAGGGCTATCTATATTAAAGATTATAGCTTACTGTCTCTGCCTCATTTCTGCTATTGTATTCTTCTGCTATTATTTGTCCACTTTACTCCTTCATTCCACTGTCAGGCCTCTCTGTCACTATTGCTGGAATCCTGGTATTTTTTTCCTCTCTCTCTCAGTATTTTTTGTAGGGTTGGGTTGGTGGCCATAAACTCCCACAGTTCCTCCTTGTCTTGGAAATATCTTGTTTGTCCATTAATTTTGAAGGGAGTTTTTCCAGGTACATCAGTCTTGGTTGGAGGTTATTTTCTTTCAGGGTTTGGACTATTTTCCCCCAGGCTCTCCTCTATTTGAGAGTTTGTGTTGATAAGTGTGTTGTTCTCTGGCTGCTTTTAATATTCTGTTCTTGTGGTGGATTTCTGGAATCTTGATTATGTCTGGGTGTAGATCTGTTTTGCTTGTAGGTGGCTGGAGTTCTGTGTGCCTCTTTTATCTGGATATCATTTATTTTTTCTATGCTTGGGAAGTTTTCCTTAATTATATCTGTGAATATTCTTTGTAGTTCATTTGTAGTTACTCCTGCTTCTTTGTTCACCTTTTTTATTCTTAAGTCATAAATCCTCTTATCGTCTTCTAGCCTTTGAATTGTTTCTCCCTGGTTCCTTGTTATTTTTAAGAGATCTTTTTTTCATGATCACACACCATAAATCTCTCTTCAAGTTTCAAAAATCTAACTTTAGTTTCTGTCAAGGCATTTTGCCAGCTTCAATGGAGTTTTTAGTTTCCTGGTAATCTCTTTGGATCTGTTTCATGTATTCTAGATTTTGTTTACATTCTTCATCAAAGGTTTCTCTTCCTTTTCTGCATTCCTCCACTCTTCCATCAGTGTTCTCTTTGGAGGGGCTTATCATTTCTTTAATCAATCTTTGTATATCTTACCTCACTTGGATCAGAAGTACAGTTTTAAATTCATCTATGAGGTCATGAAGGTATTTCTTTATGTCCGCTGATGCTGTGTCTAATATTGCATCATTACTACACTGGTTCTCTTCTGTATTTACCTCTCCTGGGCTTATTTTCCCAGGGTCAGTGGCTGGAGGTTTTTTTTTTCCCTGTCTCTTGTCATGTTTCTGTTTTTTTTCAGACAGGTGTGTGTGTGTGGGGTCTCTGGCCCTCTCCATAATGCTTAGGGTCTTTCTGAAGCATGCTGACTGGGGCTTTGCTGCCCTCCCCAATTTTCTGTGATCTGAGGTATCTTAAACTCCCTCCCAGGGGCTCTGGATGGTGCAGGGACACTCACCCCAGGCCACCCAGTCCAGAGTTCAGGGCACAGGCAGGCAGGTCCAGTTCCCCAAAGCTAGCCGAGCAAGAAATCAGAAAGTTCTGGTTCCGTATTTTTGATTATTGTCTGAAGGGGTGTTTTCAGAAGCAGATTCTCTTGGCTCTGTTCGCAGTGGTGGCTCCATGGCACTCCAGCCATTTGGGTCTGGTGGCAGTGAAGACACACTCATGTGCCTGGGGACCTCTGGGCGCTCTGGGGGTGGGGGCCTGCTCATTGCTGTGGGCTCAGGTCCTTACATGAGCAGCGAGGGTGGAGGTGGTGATGTGTCCCAGCAGGTCTGGTCCCGCACCCATGATGTCACAACACACCCTCCAGGACGCCACCCGGATTGGGGAGGTGGTGGAGGCTGCAGCGGGGGGGACAGGGGCAGCTGGTGGGCACCAAGTTGCTCTGCTTCCCCAGCCTCTGGCGGGCCCACAGGGAGGTGGTGGCTGGAGTGCAGCAGTGTGAGAATGGCCTGCCTAGCCGGCAACCTGGAGGTGCTTAGGGCTGCACAGTGGCTTGGCTGGCTGGGACTGTATGTTTGATTAATTTTTTATCACCTTAGTTTCTTCTTGGGATGATAGAATTTCTCTCCTTGTGTTCGGGGCTCCCCACGTTGTATTATGTTGATTGCTAAGTTGACTATCTCCTTACCTTCTGTGATTTGAGCTGGGTTATGGGCCTAGAGGCAAAAATGGGAGGTAGGGTGGGACCTGAGGAGTGTCAGCATTATTACATTTGGTAATAATGATGCTATTCTTTTTATCTTACCTTCTGATAACTTTTGAGACTAAAGTGTTAAACTCACCCTGAATGCTGGCCGGTTGAGTTATGAAAGGTTTTTATTTGTTTTTCTTCAAATCAGCCCTGAAACTAAGAGAGAGAGAGAGAAGATTCTCTTTCAGTACACACTCAGAAAGCTTCAGGTTTTTATGTGTGTCTGGAACTGGAAATTTGAATCGTTGAGCTTTATATTTCCCTGTAGTAATTTGCCTTCACATTTAGAAGAATTTAGATGTTTTATGATGCTTTAAGCACATTGTTTTCTTTTACTAGCTTGTCCAGAGATACTAATAGCAAGAAGCATGCATCAGTTTATTTTCCATTCTGCCAAAAGTATTCAAAAGTATCATATGTGGAGTCATTAGATTCCTTGCATGTTACCAGTAGTGAATTAGGATAACCAAATGGATCTATCCTCTACGCTGTGTATATCACATTAAACAACTCACATTACAAAATATCAGTGCTCTGCACATTATCAGAAGGAGAGACCAAGGCATCTTTAGGTCTTATCAAATTAGAAAGCTAACTTTAGGAACTACTAAAGCTGTTTAAAAATTTCACCTTTACAATTCTGTTTCCCTAGAGCAACTCTTGGTACCAAAGTCTGTACCAGTCAGTGCCCAATAGAGGAACAAGTTTAATATAAAATATGTAAGTATATAGAGATTTACAAAGTAAGGTTACAATGGCCATTGGCAGAGTCAGGTATGGAAGAATGCAAAAGGGCTGTCTGTGTGCTGGAGATCTGAGGAATCCAGTCAAAGATTGAAGACCTGGAGCTCATTGTAGAGTTCTCTGAGGGTCCATATCAGGAAGACCAAATGATCCATGATGGAAAGCTGAAGAGTGCACTGGAAGCCAGGAGATTGACATCCAAGGCTAGTGAAGAGCTCCTCCAAAGAGACAGAAGTGAGACTTTTCTTCTTTTCCATTTTTATTCCATTCAGGTGCCAAACCTATTGACAAGTCCACACACAGGATTTGGCTTCTGTCTTTGGTAAATCTCTTCAGTCACACCCAGACCTATGCTAATTCAATCAATTGGGTATCTCTTTCTCAAGTTGACAGGGCAGTTAACTATCACATCAGATAAGTCAATATTAGAGAAAACGTGGCCTGCATTATGTTCTCCACCTGGGAAAGCATTATCATAGCTGTAGTTTCTGTGGGAGCGCAAGGCATATGTTCCTGGTAGAGAGTATCTGTTGCTGCTTATGGCAGACCCTAAGGAGCCTCCCCCAGTGGGCCACATGTGTGATTAAATCTGCATGAGCATAAGCAATATATGTCCTTGCTGTTAACAATAGAACATGGCATGATAATAGGATGCTACTCTTTAGGTTACATCATGAATTGGCTACTAGAAACTTCATCTAACACAGACAGGCATGATAGTTTCTTTTCTAGCTTTGAAGAAAAAAGCTGCCAGGTTCTGAGGACTTCCAGAGAAAGCCACATGGCAAGAATCTGCTAACAGCTTCTGGGGGCTGACTTAGTCTCTGTCCTGTATCTAGCAATAAGTCAGAGACCTCAGTTCTATAGCTGTAAAGATGTGGATTCTGCCAGCTATCCAAGGAAGCCTGAAAGTGGATCTTTTTGGGGTAGCACCCAAATGAACAGCCATCCTTTGAGATGCCTTGATTCTGTTTAGTGAGAATCTGAGACATGGAACTCAGATTAGGATGCCCAAAATCCTGACCCAAGGAAACTGTAAGATAGGTATGATATTCAGTTTGTGTAATTTGTTTCCCATCAAGAGAAAACTCTTCCTTCTCCACCCTTACCTCAATTCTTACATTAGTATATGTCTTAGCTACTTTCCTATCATTGCTGGGACAAAATACCTGGCACTCAAAATTAAGGAAGGAAAGGTTTATTTATCTCACACTTTGTAGAGGTTTCAGTCCATCATCACTTGGCTCCAAGGCAGGGTGGCATGGCCCAGGGGCAACGGTTCAAGGCAGTGGAAGACATCAAAAGCAGCAACAGCAGGAAGAAAGAAGAACAATCCTCTTTCCTCCCTTATATTGTAAGCAGGCTCTCTTCTACTCCCAGGGCAGGTGTAGCAATCACAAAATCTCCCTGCCCCCCTCTTGCACAGGCTAAGGATGTTTTACAAAGTGAGGATGCTGGCCACCTAGTGAGTTGCTTCATGAAACTTTTAACTTCTGAAGTTGACACAGTGTATCAACCATTACAGCAGAAAATACCTGGACTTTCAGCAAAATATAACCACTGATTTTTCATTCATAAGAGGTGTGGAGTGGTTCCTGGCCAGTTTTGTTCTTGTCTTGTTTTGTTTGTGATTACAAGTGGGAATGGTAGATGTTATATGATAAATTTGAATGTAACAAATTAAACACAGACAATGACACATTCTCCAGTACTGAAAATCAAATATTTATGGATGATTCAGTGACATGAGAAAATGCCTTTGGCAAAATATAATGCTGCTTACTTAATATTGATCCCCTTCCCAGGCTATCTGACTCTGCCATGACAGCCATCCAGAAGCAAAAGTGTGATTTCAACTTCCAGACTGAGACAGGGATCAGTCCATTTAGACTATTGTCAATCTCCAGAGAACTGATTGGTCAGAAAGGGCTGTTTCTGAAATCTTTCCAATCGGATAAGACAATGAGATCTACCTTGAATATATGCTGTAGCATCAATTCTTCCCTTCCCTGCAATGACAACTGTGTGTTTATGTGTTCGTTCATATGACACCACCAAGGGTGATGGCACCTCCTTTATCCTGCATCCTGAACACTCTTGACCTGTATGACACATTTAGCTTGACGGAGAAATTATGATTTATTGTCATAGGTTTCTGGGATTTTTTTTTCTGTAACATAATCTATTTTATCCTGCTTAATTTAAATCCTACCATATAAAATTTAACACACAGTATAAACATATATTTTATAGAGACAAAATAACTAAAAGGAAATAGCATCTATATTTGTTGAAATGTTAGACTATTGACCTAAATATTGAGATTTCAAGCAGTTGCTAGATTTTTTGTCATATGAAAAATATTCAGACTATCTGTGGTGAACACAAACATACACAATTCGTAACTAAAAATTAAAGATTATTTTAAAACTGGTATCACCAATAAGAGAAGCTAATGATTGGTTACTTAAACTTCTCTTATGTCTAAAGCTTCATTAGTAATAATTTCTACCAATTACCAAGATTAAATGCCATCCTAAACTGAAATAGACACAAAATGATGCTATTTGTCTATTTTTCAAGCTTTCAGAAATAACAGCATTCTTTGGAAATAAACTTTCTTTGGAAATGAACAGTTGGAGAAAAGTGTGGCATGAAATAATTGTCTTCTGAAAGCAAAACTAAGGTATTACTTTCTTTTTTAATACATACTTCTAAAAGCTTAAAGGCTAACAGTGAAATTTTAAAAGTAATATAGCAACTAATTAGTGGAGCAATCTTTGACAAAATTTAAAATTCTGAAATCTTCACATTTTATCACAGATGGATAAAGTCTGAAAGTTGCCTTTTAAAATATTTTAAATGGCTAAATTTGGCTCATCCTGGAAAGATTTACTTTCCCCTGTAAATTCTCTGCAATTAAAGTACTTGATCATTGAGAGACAGAGCTGAAAGGGTGATGGATCCTGATTATGCTGGCATTTCATCTACCACACCGATACTCTTAGTTGTAGATGATATTTGTCATTTCAGGAAAACAGTTGGGTATGGTTTGTGTCTAGGTGTCTCATCAAACCCTCATGTTCTCATAGGCGGGTCATGTCAGAGGCTGGATCCAGGCTGGTGAATATGGATTAAAAGGAATATGATGACTGGATCAGCCCACTGATTGGTTAGCTATGTTCTGAATATGGGTAATAGGAAGCTCCATCCGGGGTGTGGGTGACACCAAACATTAGGTATGTAGCCTGGATGGGATAAGAGAGAAAGAGAGGCAGGCTTACCACTGACTGCTTTCCTGCCTCCTGCCTGGCCTTCCATGGACTGTTTCTCTTCTTTTATGCCCCTCTGCCCTGCTGCTCTGCCTCGGTGCCAGTCAGTGATGGACTGAAACATCTACACACTGTAAGGTGAAAATAAATCTTTCCTCCTTTCGCTTGTGGATTTCAGGTGTTTTGTGCCAGCAGTGAGAAAGTAAGACACAAGTCTTGCTTTTAGCCTAAAATTGGAGAGCTCCAAGGTAATATAATACACATATTACTCATTTAATAAACTACCCATTTAATGACTTGTGGATTTATGACCAAGGTGTGCTGGTAGCACATTGACCCACTGCTCAGATGAGCTGCATTTGGGTTTGTGATGCAGGAACACGAGCAGTCATGTGTCCTTATGATGGCTTCTTCTGCAGTTCAGTACAGTGATTTTTGCTGATTGTACTGTATGGTGCTATAGTTTTATGTCCTGTTACACTTTACAGTCCTGCATGTAAGAGTTATGTGAATACAAGCAAAATCATAACATTAAAATTTCCTTTGACCATTTCTTTGTTCTGAATATTGTAATATACATACAATACAATATAAAACTTTTATAGAAACATTTATCTAACAGAACACTCTGCCTACAAACTCTTTTCCATTCTTAATCAGCAAGACCCATTTGGTCTCTTCTGGTCTTAAATATAAGTAAGTGAATTTTGTCTTGTGTTTGCACTTCTCATTTTGTCTTCCTTCCTGAGTTCAACCTCACAAGCACACAACCTCACTTTTGCATTTTATAGGTAACATCTTGAACTTGAGGGCAGCAGAGGGTATCTTTGACCTTCAGAAGTTAGTTGAAACTTGGCTGACTTTATAACCAATTGTATTGGATTCAGGCTTTATCTTAGGAATGATCCAAACTATTTGAAGATTCTTGCTGTTCCTATAAGATGCTAAAGGTTTAATAATGATCAAAGTTCCAATTCTAAAAGATTTCTGTTTTTGCTCGAATTAAACACAGAACCAAATTCAGATTGATGGAATAATCCACCAAGTATCACTAATCACAGCAAATTTTCTGACTCCAGTGTCACATTACTGTTCCAGTTTATCAAGGCATCAAATGTTGAACTGGTGTCACGTCATTTTCCCCTCAGCTTGAATTATTCGATTTAAGAAAATCTTCTCTGGGTGTCTCTTGTGGAGCAAAGAAACCAGGCACTCTTACTGTATCCTTCTCTTGCTATGTCCATCATGCAACACTAACACAAAAGAAAATTTCTGACTTTTTAAATTATCTGATGATTCTGAGTGGAGTTCTTTGTGTGTTTTCTTTAATAAATGATGATGTGCTAGTCCTCTGTAGGTTTACCCTAATAAGGGACATAACTTACCCTGTACGCTTTTAAATCTAACCCAAAATTCTGTTATCTGGCCTTCTTAAGTAAGGCTGGTGTGGAAGAACCAAGCCACTTTCCAAATTGTGCAGTTTTTCTAGAGAGCGGCCAGTCTTGAACAGAGAGTGTAGTGTACTTCACTATTTCAGTAGTTGAAATGTAGTGGAGAATATGGTACAAGATGTTCATTTTACTAATTGGTCACTGAGTGAATTTTGTTATTAACATAGGAACGTGGAAAAGAAAGCATTTTGTTTATATTAAAGTTATTTTATAAATTTATTTTATAAATTTATGAAAATTGAGTCCTGCAAAGGTGAAAACACAGAACATTTCATAACCTAGCCAAATTGTCTTACCAGTAGGGCCAGATCAGATATTTTAAGTGTCTTTTTAAATTTTTTTTACAAGGACATGAGTTTCAGTGAGACATTGCCTCCTCCTCCAAAGACATTACTCCTTCCCATTTTTTATTTGTCTTTATTGCATTTAAATTGTTTATACTCACAGACAGCTCATGGGCTCATATTTGCCCATATCAAATTGTTGTAAACAGGCATGCGTGTGTGTGTGTGTGTGTGTGTGTGTGTGTGTGTGTGTGATACAGAGCTCTGTCCAGGACACACTCACACCTGTAGGAAGCTGGATCTATTGTGCTCATGGCACACCAATGCTGTGATACACAGAATTGCTGGTAAAGGGCTGCTGAACACCAGTTTGCTCTGACAGGTGTATTTTGCCTAATATTCAGCAGAATATTTTACTATATATGTGATACTTTAATCAAGTGATGGCTCCTATTGAAAAGTAGAGCCTGTGTTTCTGAGCTGTGAAGTTTACATGTTCTTTTACTGAAATCCCATGGTGGACAGACTGAAATCTCATAAAGACAGACTGTTGTTTTGATAACCGAGAGGTTATTCGAATCCTGCTTCACATTAGACTCACTTGGGACCTGTGAATATTGAATCAGAATTCCCAGGCTCATGTGAAATGGTGCTATTTTCCCATGTACTCCAGGTTAATTCTTTTTTTTTTTTTTTTTTTTCTTTTTTCGTTTTTATCGGTACCAGGGATCGAACTCACGACTGCCTGCCTGCAAGGCAGGCGCTTATGCCGCTGAGCTAAATCCCCAGCCCCTCCAGGTTAATTCTGATGTCAGGCAGGTTGAGGACCCAGGCACTGAATAATGAATAATAGCTGTGGAAGAAAAACATCTAGACAAAGTGTACTGCCGTATGAGTGGGGTAACTTGATCTAGATTCTGTGCTCAAGGGCTTGGACCAAGCGGCCCTCCTTGCCCTGAAGACAACAGGAACACACACAGCTTTCCAGCTTCCACAGCAGAGCTGGGCAGTCCTGGGGGATGCAGGGCCTGCACAGCCATAGAGATATTGAAGGACAGAGTCTTTGGCATGGCTTCTGGGCTCTAGACATCAGTACCAGGGCCAGTGGCCATGTGAGATGGCTCACATGGCAACCCAGATAGTTGCATCCCCTGGTGGAAACATGATTCAGGAAATCCCCATCAGGGAAGGGATAAAGGGGCAAATGTCACATCCGTGAGCACATGTAATCTGTGCCCTAGAGACACTGAAAAAGACTTCAGAAAGAGCTGGAGGGCTTGAAATAACGAGTGGGAGCAAGAAGCAGGATATTTTTGTCACTAATATGATTATATTTTCCTCCAGGCTGAAGAGGTCTATGTGTATTTGGGGTTATATACTCAGAAACAAGTTTTAGAGTAGTAAACAAACTTTACTCAGTACTCGATCAGGTAGATAATGAAAGTTACCAAGTATGGAATGTTTTTGCACAGGAAACATATTTGTGCTAACTCATTTTTCTCTCTTGACAAAAAAATTGTTATACAGAATTCAAAAAATGTTATGTAGGGTGAAATTAAGTATGGAGATCTGAATTAACTATGTAAACATCAGTATTCCTCTCATTGTAGGACTGTGGAAATTAAATGAGATATTTAGGCATTCAGTTGGAACCTGACAGAGTAACTTTTCAGTAGGAAATTAGATTTTTTCATGTGGTGTAATATAATTCCAAGAACAAAGACTGACTTAAATCTTAACTGGTGTTTTTTTTGCTTGAGTCATATTGCTAAACTGTGCATTATGAAATGTAGATTCTAATCATTGAGTGATATTTTAGTAGGTATGATAATAAAATATATATCATTAACTTATCATGCTATGTTTCCAAGAAATGTTTAATGTGTTTTATAGACAATGTCAGAACTTCATAACAATGCCATTTTATTTTCCCATTTCCCTGTCATCATCTTAGTGGTTCACGTAGTAAATTCCAAAATATAGTGTTAATGTATAAATTTAAATCATACAATAGCTATATATAACCTGTGTTCTGGATCATCACTCCCAGTGGTCAAGGACATGCCCAACTTCCAGTCACACTAGACTAGGCTCTGCAGGTTTCAGGCCTGCCTGGGCCACGCCCAGTGACCTTCTTTTAGTCCAGGGAATTGTGCTGCCAGAGGATGGAACTGGGCTGCTGGTGGAAGTGAGTTCCTGTTCACCATCCAGAGCCCCAGGAGAGTTAATATCATTGCTCTCATTGGTGAAGGATGTGCCCAGCTTCTAGACACACTAGACTAGGCTTGGGAGGTTTTGCAGTCTGACTAGATTACACTCAGTGACCTTTTCAGTCAGGGGAGTTGAGGGCACGTGAAGTGAGTTCCAGCACATTGGTCCTAGCCCAGGTAGAGCTCTGGACCATCATGCACAGTGGTCAGATGGAACTTCCTGGAACTCTGGGGGTGGCAGGGGAGGGCCTATGGGCCTGACTGGACCATGCTCAGAAACCTCCATTCAGTCCCAGGAGCTGAGGGCATATCAGACAATTTCCAGCAGGCCCAGGGGAAGCCTTGGAAGAACACTTGAAACACAGAAATATAGGAAAATGACAAAATGAGAGACCAAAATGCAATCTCTAACTTCCAGCCAATCCCAAGAAAGCTTAGGAGCCATGTACATGGAAGAAAATATATGCCATACACTGAAATACCTGAAAAAAGAATCAACTCCAGGAAGCTCTAGAGGAATTTAAACTAGAAATAATCTCTGAGGTAAAAGAAGAAATGATAAAAATAATGAAAGAGATGCTGAACACATCTAAAGCAGACAGTTAAAAAGTTAGAGGAACAAAACAAAAAGAATCCCTGATGAACAATATAAGAAACAAACAGAATACATGAAACAGATTCAGAGATATATACAGAAAATAAAAAATTCCATTGAAAGTTGTCAAAACCACCTCAACAAAAGTGAAGATAGAATTTCAGACCTCAAAGACAAGATTATAGCTAGTGAACAGGAAAGTAAAGATCTTTTAAAAATAACAAGGAATCAGGAAATAACAGTTGAACAGCTGCAAGATGATGCAAAGAAAAACAACATGAGATTGATAGGGATAAATGAAAAAGAAGGGGATAACACAAATGGTATCAAGAGGCTATTTACAGAAGTAATAGCTGATAATTTCCCACACATGTGAATGGCAAATGACATATGGGTTAGTGAAACATATAGAACCCCAAATAGCCATTACCAAACTAAAACTACACCCAGACATACAATAATCACCATCCCAGAAATACAACATAAGAGCAGAATATTAAATCTGTCAGAAAAGACAGATCACCTATAAAGGAAAACCTATCAGAATTACAGCAGACTTCTCAACACAAACAATGAAGTGAAGAAGAACATGGAGTGAAGTATTTCAGATCCTAAAGGAAAATGATTTCCAATGTAGACTGATGTACCCTGAAAACTATCCTTCAGAATGGATGGAGAAATAAGATACTTCCATGACAAAGAACAGGTGAAGAACTTCACGATCAGCAAGACAACCCTGCAAAGAATACTGAAAGACAGTTTAGAAACACATAGGAAAAAACCATTAAGCAAGGCAGACAGTTAAACACAGTGGACAGATAAAGATTCAACAGCAGAAAGATAAGATATCAAGAATAAACCAATATAGAACTTAAAATCATTAATATAAGTGGTCTCAATTCACCAGTTAAAAGAAACAGACTGGCAGAATGGATCAAGAAACACCATCCAACCATATTCTGTCTACAAGAAACCCATCTAACCCTAAAGGATACTCACAGAGTGAAAGTAAAAGGATGGAAAACAATACTTCATGCACAGGAACAAGCAAACAAACAAAAAAAGTGGGGATAGCTATTATGTTAGCAGACAATGTGAACTTCAAACCAAGAATGATCAGAACAGATAAAGAAGGTCACTACATACTGGTTAGGGGAAAATTTCAAGAGGAAGAGATAACAATCTTAAGTATATATTCACCAAATTCCAGAACCCCAGTTATACAAAGCAACTATTAATAGAAATGAAAAGCCAAATTAGCAATAACACAATTATAACAAGAGACCTTAACACACCATTGACACCATCAGACAGATCAACCAGACAGAAAATCAGCAAAGAAATAACAGAACTGAATCATACTTGTGAACAAATAGACTTGAAAGACGTATACAGAACGTTCCATCCAACAACATCAGAAGATACATTCTTCTCAGTACATGGGACATTCTCTAAAATAGAGCATATAATAGCCCACAGAACATATTTAAATAAATGCAAAAGAATTGAAATTATCCCATGCATGTTATCAGATCATGGCACCATGAAACTAGAAATTAATGGTAAAAGCAACTGCAAAAGCCTCACAAACACATGGAAATTGAACAATACTCTCTTGAGCAATCAGTAGATCACAGGGGAAATTAAAGAAGAAGTTAAACAATATCTACAAGGAAATGAAAATACAAACACAACTTACCCGAATCTGTGAGATGCAATGAAAGCAATCATCGTAGGAAAATTTATTGCACTGAGTTCCCACATCAGGAAAACAGAACGAATACAAATAATTAACCTGACGCTATACCTCAAACATCTAGAAAAATAAGAGCAAGTCAAGCCCAAAGCCAGAAGAAGGGAGGAAATTATAAAAATCAGAGCAGAAATTAATGCAATAGAGACTAAGAAAACAATCCAAAGAATCAATGAATCAAAGAGTTCATTCTTTGTAAGAATAAATAAAATTCATAAGCTCCTAAACAACTTTAGTAAAAAAAGGGGAAAAAAAAGCTCCAAATCATGCAATAAGGAATGGATAGTGAAGTCATCACAGACTCTGTGGAAATACGAAAATCATCAACACCTATTTCAAAAACCACTACTCTCATAGGTTTGATAACACAGAAAAAATGGACAGATTCTAAGAAGCATATGAAGTACCAAACCTGGGTAAAGAAGATGTAAAACTGCTGAATAACCCAATTTCTGTTAATGAAATTGAAAATGTAATTAAGTCCTTACCTATAAAGAAGAGCCCAGGCCCAGATGGATTCACTGCAGAATTCTACAAGAAATACAAAGAAGACTTAATGCTGACAATCCTCAAACTATTCAATGAAATTGAAAGAGAAGCAATTCTTCCTAAGTTATTCCTGGAAGCAAATATTACTTTAGTACCAAAACCTGAGAAAGACCCAACTAAAAAAGAGAACTACAGGCCAAACTCTCTAATGAACACAGATGCAAAAATCCTCAATAACATATTGGCAAACAGGATGCAGCAAATCATCAAGAAGATTATACAGCACGACCATGTGGGATTCATCTCAGGCATGCAGGGATGGTTCAACATACATAAATCAATAAATGTAATCCACCATATCAGTAAAGCCAAAAGTAAGAATCACATCATCATTTCTACAGATGCAGGAAAAGCTTTTGATAAATTCCAACATTCATTCATGATAAGAACCTTACAGAAAATTAGAATAGATGGCCTTTACCTCAGTGTGATAAAGGCCATCTATGACAAACCAACAACCTGCATCATACTAAATGGCCAAAAACTGAATATCTTTACCTTAAAATCAGGCACAAGACAAGGATGCCCCTTATCACTGCTCCTATTCAACATAGTACTGGAAATACTAGCCAGAGCAATTAGACAAGAGAGAGAAATAAAAGGGGTAAAGATAGGAAAAGAGGAAGTTAAAATATCATTATTTGCTGATGACATGATACTCTACGTAGAAGACCCCCCAAACTCCAGTGAAATCTACTAGATCTAATAAATTCAGCAATATAGCTGGACACAAAATCAATACTCAAAAATCAATAGCATTTCTATACACTAACAACAAAATCACTGAGAGAGACATAAGAGAAGCCACACCCTTCACACTAACATCCAAAAACAATGAAATACTTAGGAATAAATCTCACAGAAGTAGATCTATTCAACGTAAATTATAATACCCTGAAAAAGAAATAAACGAAGACCTCAGAAAATGGAAAGACATCCTTTGTTCATGGATAGGAAGAATAAATGTTGTAAAAATGGCCATTCTCCCAAAACTGTTATATAGATTCAGTGCAATCCCAATGAAAATACCATCAACATATCTCGTAGATCTAGAGAAATCACTCCTAAAAGTCTGGAACCAGAATAGACCTAGAATAATAGCAAAGACAGTTCTAAGCAGCAAAGGCAAGGCAGGAGGAATCACAATCCCGGACGTGAAGTTTTACTACAAAGCAACTATAGTAAAATCAACATGATACTGGAATAAAAACAGATATGAAGATGAATGGAATAGATTAGAAGATACAACCACAACTACAAACACACTCAACCACCTTATCTTTGATAAAGAGGAAGAACAACAATGTCTTTAATAAATGATGCTGGAAAAACTGGCGCTCGTATGTCAAAAACTAAAACTAGACCCATGCCTATCACCATGTATTAAATTAAAATCTAAATGGATCAAAGATCTGAATATTAAAACAGAAACACTAAATCTGTTGGAAGACAAATTGGGTAAAAATCTTGAAGACATAGGGGTAGGTAGAGAATTCATGAAAAGGAATCAAACCACATGGGAAATACTTCCCAGAATCAATAACTGGGATCACCTCTTATCAAAAAGTTTCTGTGTGTCAATAAAAATCTCCAGCATAGTGAAAAGTAAACCCACAAACTGGGAAAAAAATCTTAGTGAACTCTCCCTCAGACAAAGGACTTCTGCCTAAAATATATAAAGAATTAAGAAAAATCAGACCCCAAAATTCAAAGACCCAATCCAAAAATGAGCATCTGAGATTATTACACACTTCTCAGATGACAAAATACAAATGGCAAATAAATACATGAAAAAATGTTCATCATCATTACTCATTAGAGAAATGCAAATTAAAACACACTGAGACTCCATCTCCCGAAAGAATGGCCAGGATCAAGGAAACTACCAACAACAAATGCTAGAGAGGCTGTGGAGTAAAAGGAACTCTCTTGCGCTGTTGGTGGGAATGTAGATCAGTGCAATCATGTGGAGGTCAGTCTGGAGATTGGGATTGGAAAAGCTAGGATTGGAAGTCCCATTTGATCTAGCTATTTCACTTCTAAGCATATTCCCAGAAAAACTGAAAACATCATACCACAGTGATCTATGTGCACCCATGTTTATAACAGCACAATTTGTAATAGCCAGATCTTGGAAACGACCTAAGTGTCCAACAACTTAGGAATGGATAAAAAAAAATTGTGGTATTTTTATACAGTGTGGTACTACTCAGCTATAAAGAATAATCACATTGACATATTATAAGTAAATGGATGCAACTTGAGGCCATACTCATAAGCGAAATAAATCAAACTCATATGTATAAATACCATATAGTCTCCTTAGTGTAAGAAATGATAAGAGTACATAAGAGTTTATGGTAATCATGATTCCCCATTACCTTGCTTTGAAGCCTTATAATGATTGCAATCATTAGTTGGAATGGGTTTAGCCTGGTCTGTGTGATTTTATTACCTGTGATGGTATGAATAGCTATTTTGAAGAAAGCAAGATGTTATAATAGCCAGTGCTGAATTAATATCATTTTGTTTTGTAGTCCTACCATGCTTTTGTTCTTCTGTTTCCATTGGTTCAATCATGTAGTATCTTACTGGATTTTATTATGAGTGGTGGTACAAACAAATTTTTTATGGACAGTGATATCATCTGTAGTAACTATTGTTTATTTTCTGTTATTTGGTTCTGAATGCTCTGTAATCCTTTCATTCTCTTCAATGGTTTTATACTATTTTGTTATGTTTGATATTGTTGTGTATGAAGGTATGCTCAACTGTCTAGGAAAGAGACTTTATGGTAGCTAGTGTTACATCCGTTTGCCTTGTGGTGAAATACTGTGCTGCTTTAATTGTTCTGATCTACTTTATTATGTCCTCCTTTATCTTAGTCTCTTTAAAATAAAAAAAGAAAACAAAAGATTTTCTATGTAAAACATGACATTTGCCTGGCATTTCCATTTTTTCTTGGGAATCTTTGTTGCTCTTGTTTATTAAATTAATTCATAAAAGAATGGATAGCTTTGTCTTGTTCCTGGTCTTCAATAAAAAGCTGTATTATGTCAGGAGTGATTGAAACGTTATCTGTAGGTTTTATTTTTTACTTGCTCTTAAATGGTTGAAAAAAATCCATCCTATTCCAAATTAGCTGCCAACTTCCATTATGAAGACAGTGGAGTTTTTTCCATATGATTTTACAGTACTCACTAGGTTGATTAAATGTTGTATTTCCTTTATTATTTTAATTTCATAATTACAATGAACAATTTTTGTAAGTTAACCAAATTCTCCACTGCAGGTATAAACTATTATAAAAAATTTAGATATATTTTAAGACCTGATATATTCTTATGCATTTTTGATTCTATTTATGTTTATATACTATTCTTACACACTTACTTTTTGTGAGATTTTTAAATCAGGTTTCAGAATAAATAATTGCTATTGTTTATTCTTTTAGTGTTTTGTGGAAATCACCAGCAGAGATATTGATCAGATTCTTCATATGTCAGACAATTTTAGATGCTTTCTTGAGCAACATGAATGCTAAATTATAAGACGCTGACTTCTACAATTTTTTCCAGGTGAATATGATTTATTGAAGTAATCATCTTGATTGAATTAAATATATATATATATATATATATATATATATATATATACACTTTTTTGTTGTTGGTACTGGGGATTGAATTTACAACCTTGCACGGCAGGCACTTGTGCCACTGAACTAAATCCCTAGTTAACTATAATGTTTTTGTTATTTCTCCAAGTCATTTAAATTTATTTTTGTAAGTTTTGTTTGAACTACATTTGGTGCTTTTAGACTTTTCTCATTTAAAAAACAAATACATTTGTCCAGGAGTCAGAAATTCGGTGTCTTCAGGGTTGCAACATCTGGTATTAGAAGAATGTTTATAAGCTTTGCTATGAGTCAGATTTGAATTAGAATCAAGTCTCTGTCACTATCTTTATGATTTAGGGAAAACTAACTTTCTGAAGCTCTAACTCCTTTCAAGATAACAAAACAAGATCTTTTTATAACTAGCACTTATGATGTAGGGTTGTATGTCTAGAAATTCACTTGGTATTGTATCTCCTGCATTTTGTCTGTTGCCTGACCCCAAATAAATTGGGTGACCTGTTAAGATATTATCATGTGAGCCTTAGAATGGAGATCTCCTGCAATGGGATTGCTAGAGTGCGTATGAATATTTTTTAGAGTTCGAGTATAAACAAACAGATTACATGGCTCCTTTGTACTTCTAACTAACAAATGTAAATTCATCACTCATTGCCCTGACAGTTACTTTACCTTTATGTGGCAGAAAGATTAATGGGAAAGGAGAGATGGAGATTCTTCTTTCTTCTATTCCCCAGAAGCCACTGATACCCCAAACTACGTTCTGTTACTGCCACGTTCTCCGAGTACAGACTACACAGGCAAATAAAAGTCTTTGAAAAAAACATAAGAAGACTCATAGCATATTTTTCCCTAAGATCTGAATGTCTAGCGTCTCTGCTGATGGCTTGATGTTTTTCTGTCTTCTCTCATGATCACTTGTAACATGTAAAGCAAACAATAGCAAAACTATATCATGTACTTCTTCGTAGCATGTTTTAACACATATGAAACTATGGCCTGCCAATTGAAGTGTAACTTATTTCCTATAGCAGTGCTAAGTTCTATGGAGAGAATTCAAAGCGATCAAGATGTGAGACTTGGAAAATTTCAACATTGCAGTGCTGGTAGGAAAGTAGGAAAAAAAGGAGATGAACTTGATACAAAGACCATCATCTTGTACAACAGAGTTTTTGAGTCTCTGGTACAGAGAGGACATTGGCAGAAAAGAAAAACACCTAAAACAAAATTCCATGCTTTGGGGAGCAATAAAACAAACATAACTAGGAGCAAAGAGGGTGTCCAGATGAGAAATCAGCCTGTGGGAGTCGTGGGTGAGGAGTAAACAGAACATTTTCCTTTGTTTAGCCTGAGAAAACTTAATTGCCTCTGCAGCAAGGGTGACAGAGTTGTATCAGGGAGACAAACACCACTGCTGTGTTGTCTGAGCAGCCTCCTGGGCTCCTAAACTCAGACTCGATGATAGATTAGACAAAGTTTAAGGAAAAGAAGACACTTTATTCTTACAGAGGAAAAGGAAGGAAGAGAAGGAAGAGAGGCAGCTCCCTTGATAAGAAGGAACAAGGTAGGAGTTCTGGAAAGATGAAGGACCAGGATCGTTGGTGTTCAGCTGGTTTTATGGGGGGTGGTGAGTGACTCTTTCCCCTCCACCCAGAACTTGCCATAGCTAGACTGGCTTCTGAGCACCTCTGCCTAACATCGTTTCTTGGGTGGTCCGTGTGTAGCTTCTCACTAATCTACCTTTGAAGGCCTCTGCAGTGGGCCGCTAGTCAGCACGGGGTGTTTGTTTACAGTTAGATTGGGGTGTGGGTACCCAGTGTATCCACAATAACCCTACAGTGAGTAATAGCACAACTGTAGAGTGAACACACATGTGTATATGTGTGTATGTCAGTGCAGAGGTGTGAGTACACACTGTCTTGAAGTTAGCTCCTTCTTTCTCCTGTATTTTAGTGTTTGTGTACCTGGCGTTTTCTGTCCTGCCTGTCAACAATTTTTCTGGTCTCTGAGGTTGTGAGTTCCAACACCATGTGATGCCTTTATTTTATTTTATTTTCCTTTTCTCTTTTATTTTTTCTACCCCTGTCTCTGACTTGCTTCTCAGGATGCTCTCTTTTGTAAAATTTATTTTTAATTCCTTCTAGTCAGGCTTAGGTGAAAGGTCTAAGGAGGCCTCTATTTTATTTTATTGTCACAGATCCCTGCTCCTACAACATGCAGGAACTTGTTTGGAGTTCCTGAGCTGTTGAAAAATATAGACTGATGGAAATAAGATCATAATGGGATAAAATGTCTCTGGAAAGATACTTTTGATACGGAGCCCGTGTTGCTATTTTGCAAGCACTCTTCTCTGTATAACGAGTGTTTCTGGAACTCCAGTGTGTACTTAATGTCTAAATATATTTTGACATCAATGAGGGAAAGCCAGAGGAAAAATAGGTATCACCAATTGCTTTATGTACTTCCAAGAAATTATTTTCTTCAGGAAAGAGCAAGTCATTTTTACCTTAAAAATTAGGGTGAATAATTATTCCTTTCAGGTTAGGTTGAGTGAACTATGACCATGATAGTGTATTCTCTATAAAGATCTAGGATCACAAGTAATATTCCTAATAGCACATCCTTCTGGCTACCTTTCCTAGATTTTAATGAAGTCTAAAAATGTCTTTTTTGCTTCTTTTTGCCTATACGAAACACATTTATGCTTATTACCTCTTCCTAATTTCTCTTCCATTACCTGGCTTATCATTTCTGATAAGTTTGTTATTAAGTGCCCGTTCAGTATTCTGCTCATAGTTTTTTTTTAAATTTATTAGTACTTGTAGTACACAGTGCTTGCATTGCTTGTGGGAAATCGATGCATGTGCAAAATACATCTTAATTCCTTTTTTTAAAATCCCCTTTTCCTTTCCTCCCTCACCTCCTTCACCCATTTCTTAATCCTTTTTAAATTTTTTTGATTTTTTAAAAATTTTATTTAAAGAGAAAAAAACCAGAAAAAAGGGTAGTAATAATACAGAATTTCAAAAAAAGAAACAGTAAGAAATCACTAGTTGATAAATTACATACTGCATCTTAGAAATAGTTGTTCAAGTTACAAAATTAAAGCATTCAAAGTGGACATTCAAACAGTGAAACTGCAAACAGTTCTGTTCAAAAGATCCACCAAAAACTTAATAATATGGTCATCTATTTTACACACTTAAACATACACGCAGTTATATTCTTTAGGGCACTTTCTTTTCCTCTCTTTTTTATAATAGTAATTACACCTTTTGGGTTTAATTTTTACTTTTCAATAAATGTCTGCAATGCTTAATATTTGCATTCCTTGTGTGGAGCTGGTACATGTGCATTTAATTTTCATCCCTTTCATTCTTTACCTCCCTACCCCATTTCTTGATTCCTTTCCCCTTTAAGACTGTCTGTCTCCTTATTCATTTAACATTATGGTCTCACGATGTATCCATTGTCTTACAAATGACGCAAGCTTATCTTTATGGTATCAAGAGGGGTCTGGAAGGTAGATTGTGGAATTATGGTTAATACTATGCTTGTGGGTTGATGAACCATTGAAAAGCTTTCCTGGAAAATGAATGGATGAATGGAAATGTAGCTTTGTCATTTTAAATGAACTTCTTGCCACGAGCCAGTGGAAGTGGCAGCTGGGCTTAGGGAAATAATGGAATTGGCTCTCAGATCTCTAAAAATCATTTTCCATAGTGGCTTTCCAATGAGATAATGATGAGATTTGAGAGTCTGCCTCTTAAAAGCTAATTTGAGTTATTATTATCATCGAGTGAATGACTCTAGCTGCTTCTTTGTGTGAATGGAGCCACCGACTAAATAGGTAGATATTAGAGCCAATGAAATAAATTTAAAGGCTCTGAAATATGTAATTGAACACTTGCATTAGGGGTATTGATAATCATTAATAACATGTCTAAAGTACTTCCTTAGGAATAGGCATTCCATAGACGTATGTATTAACATGTTTATCAAAAATTAGAACAAAGTATTGGCAAAGTACAAATCTTCAAGATCTGCAGGGTCTGGGCTGTCTTCCACTGAGTACTTTTTTTTCTCTGAGTTTAGTTCCTCAATTAACTATGTGAATCACATCTCCACAGAAATATGTATTCTAAAATACATTCTAAAATTCAGTATGTCGAATAAGAGTGAGTACAGTAATCACTTTTGTACCATGTAACAAAAATATTGAGATGACATCCACCACCTCACAATTCCATCAGTCAGCATCCAGGTGGGCTCAGTCATATTTTCTTAGTTTCGGACAAGACTGAGATCATGGTGTCAGCCAAGATTCATTCTTGCTTCGAGGATCTGGAGAAGACTCATTTAGGTTGTTGTCAGAATTTTGTTTCTTGTGGTTTTTGGAACAAGTTTCCTGCTTGCTTACTAAATGTTGGTTGGGGTTGCTCTCAGCTCCCAGAGACCATTCGCAGGTCTTTTGGATGGTTTCACGTCACTACCCACATCTCTAAGGTCAAGGATGATGTAGTGAATCCTTCTCATGCTTTCAGTCTTTCTGCAACCAGAGAAAACTGTTCGCGGGTCCATGTGATTATGTGAAGGCTACTGGGATAGTGTCTGTATTTTAAGGTCTCATGTTCATAGCACAATTATTTTTCTTCTCTATACCTTAGAACATGACATAATTACATGGCTCACAATAGAGCATACCATGCTTGCATTTTCTTCCTACACTAGAGAGAAGAAAATATGCAAGGAGGCACAAGGATCATTTTAGAATTCTGTCTGCCCAGTGGGGGTGCAAAAGTCATTAATAGACCTTTTATCTGGATAATATCATAACCTATCTCTGAATCTTTCTCACCTGAGGAAAACATCTAATAGATTTACCGAAGGAGAAATGCTACGTTTACAGAGTTATTTGGAAAGTTAATTTTATTTTGACATGGACTTGACTTTTCATGAAATGTCAGGATGGAGAGTATTGGTGGATACCAGATCCTAGGAAGGGAATCAGAAAATCTATACTCATTTATCACCTCTGCTACTAATTGAGGAGACCTTGTGCCAGTCACTTACATGTTCTGCTCTATGCTCAGAAGGCAGATTTTTTTTTATTTTTAATAAGGTTCAAGAAACAACTTGGATAGCAAGAAATTAAGGGAAGAAATCATAGATTTGTGGTCAATAAGTTTGTGTTGGATTAGAAAGTGTGAAAAATAAATTCTTTTTGACTTGGAAATATAATTAAAATACTGAGAGGCACTCTGGTTTCGTTTAAAGTGCTATTTTGGAATTTTGAGTCACCATGGTGAGTTTTCTTTATTTGAATTAAGAAAGAATTCAGTTATTTTTTTCTTCCTCCATGGTTCTGCAAGGTGCAGTGTCTTTCAGTTTGGAAATAAAAGCCCTCATATTAAATGATGGAGTTTTGCTATCATCTAAAAAAAATCTTTTGCTATAAATAAGTAATCTCTGCTTTTACTTGTCAGGAAATAATTGTGCATTTAACACAATAATGTTCAATTCACTGCCCACATTCTATATTTATTCATATATTTTACAGTACATGAACTCTTTATCTACATAGAGGCTTTTTAAAATTGCACAATATTTAAGGAATCTCTTATGCTTTCAGACAGAAGAGTGATATGCACTTGCAAATGTTTTGTAAACCCTAGGAAAGTGCTTGTAGCTGTACATCAGTTAATAAGAACATTCCTGTCCCTTCCTCCTGCAGCCCGATACAAGGTGTAATGTTCTTTGAGAACCAACTGTGAAGCTGCCTGGGTTGTACAGTGTTTCAGAGGAGTCATTGTTACATCTGGTTTGTGGAATGTTTGTAACAGTAAGTTTTATTTTTGAGTACAATAATGAAAAGTATAAGAGAGAATTTCTGCATAAATAAAAGTGAATTCCAATCAATTATTTATTCAGAGTTAACTAGATCTTCCTTTCCATAGTCCAGACAGAGCATTCAAAATCTATTTTTCCCCCAGAATTGGGAAGCAGCTTACGTGAATTTTAGATTTATTTTGTTTCACAGGTAGACGCTCCCTTCTCTTTTAAACAACTTCCTCTTTCATACTATCATAACTTCAACGTCTTCTTTCCTGTCATGCTGTATTTGATAGAGTATTAAAATTCAGTGGATTACTTCCCTTCACCATTCACTTACGTACAAATGCATTTTATATGAAAAATTTGAGACCAAAACGCAATTAAAAATAGAAAAATCATCTCTCATGCAGACTGGCATTGGTAGACCACAGGGAGCAGTTTAATTATTAATTTTGTTGGTTAAACTACATATTTTTTTTCTAAAAGAAGTGTAGGGAGCCGAGTGACAGGCATTGCTGCCTAGATGTCTCTCTCTCTCTCTCCTATGGGCACTGCGTCTGCCTACATTAACCATAATCCTCTTCTGCTTATGTCACTTATCCGGATGTGATGGTAACCCTGTTGTATTCATCTGTTTAACCTCTTCCTGTCCCAGCTCCCGCCCTTAGCCTATAAAAGGTGTGATTATTTTCTCAATAAACCAGAAGCTTGATCGGGTTATTTCGACTTGCTTTCATCTCTTTTTGTCTCCCCCATGTCTTTTATTTAATCCCCGTTTCCCCTCCAGGAGTTCTAAACTTGTTGATCTGCAGGCCAGATCAAGTGGCGCCCAACGTGGGGCTCCTGGCACGGAGAAGTTAACGAGGGAGCCATTCGAGAGACAGCCGGCTTAAACCGAAAGTGAAAGCAAATTAAACCAGAGACCTCGGCCGAGGAATGAGTAAACTAAATCAAAGATTAAAGTTTAAAGCAACAAGACATTAAATCAAGTGCCGAGACCTACACAGACGACTACCCGACGTCCTGCCCGAGTCACGGTGAGTAAACGGCAACCCCATTTCCCTTCCCCGACATGGGTCAAGTATTGAGCGAACACAAAGTGTTCGTCGGAGGCCTTATAAAGGCATTAAAGACAAGAGAGATAAGGGTTAGAACAAAAATTATTGCAGTATTTTCAGTTTATTCATAAGGTTTGCCCTTGGTTCCCCCTAGAGGGTTCTATAGATACCAAGAGGTGGAATACAGTAAGAGATGTTTTAAAAGATTATTATAGAGTTTTCGGTCCAAAAAAGGTTCCTGTGACCACCTTTACATATTAGAATTTAATTTCTAAGCTGCTTGCCCAGAAGCATACAGACCCTCAGGTTGAGGAGACAGTTACACTAGGTGAGGCTGCCTTGCGCGACTCCCTTAAATCTACCTCAAAACCGTCCTCAAAAAAATCTAAAGCCTCTGATTTCTCAGATACAGAGAATGATGGCCTGTTAGAGGTCCTTATACATGGTGATCTGCCACCACTTCCACCTGTTGACATGATCAACAGGTCCCAGGATGACAGCCCGCTACTCCCTGTGCCTCCATGACAAATTGGGGATTCATATAAGCCTTTAAAAACAACCTTAACTCTAAAAAGCTTGCAGCCGCAAGGCAGCTGGTACAAGACCAGTTAGATACAGGCCACATTGTTCCTAGTAATTCCCCTTAAAACACACCTATCTTTGTTATCCGGGAAAAGGTCAAAAAAGTAGAGGCTGCTACAAGACCTTAGGGCGATAAGTAAGACAATGGTCTTAATGGGGCCCCTACAGCCAGGCCTCCCCTCACCCAGTGCCATTCCTTTGGGATTTTTAAAATTGTCATAGATCTTAAAGATTGCTTTTTCTCTATTCCTTTACATCCAAAAGACCAAAAAAAACACTTTTGCCTTATTTCCAAGCTGTCTCAGACCTAATAATCCAAGATAAAAAGCAGAAAAAATGTTACTTTAATAAAAAACCAGACATTATCATTCAACCTTTTACAAAAGACCAAATAGATTGGCTACTTCAGAATACTAAAGTGTGGCCTATTGCCTTAGCTTCCTATTCAGGGACTATCGACAATCATTACCCTCCAAATAAGCTAGTTGACTTTGCTAATCGTCACTCATTTATATTCCCTAAAGTCACAGCTTCACAACCCCTTCCGGGTGCCCTGGTTTTATTCACTGATGGCTCATCCTCTGAAAAGGCTGCTTATATATCTCAAGACAATGTTTCTACCCTCCAGACAGATACTTCCTCTACACAATTAACAGAGTTAAAAGCTATTCTTGCAGCTTTTGCTGCTTACTCTGACCAACCATTTAATTTGTATACTGACAGTGCTTACCTTGCTCAGTCTGTTCCATTATTAGAGACTGTTGCTACTATATGTCATGCTTCCCCAGCTACAAATCTGTTCAAACAATTACAATGCTTCATACGGCTTCGCCGTCATAAGTTCTTTATTGGTCATCTGCGAGCTCATTCCAACCTCCCAGGGTCTCTTGCCCAAAAAAATCATTTGGCTGATGTTGCTATACGAGCACAGGTTTTTATGGCTCAAGACTCCAAGGTGTCTGAGGCCCAACAAGCCCACCAGCTACATCACATCAATGCTCACACCCTCCGCCTTCTCTACAAAATTACCTGTGAGCAAGCCAGACAAATTATAAAAAATTGCCCATCTTGTGCTATCCACTCACCTGTTCAACACCTAGGAGTCAACCCTAGAGGTTTAATTCCTAACGCCTTATGGCAAATAGATGTTACCCATTTCAATGAGTTTGACAATCTAAAATATATACATGTCATTATTGACACTTATAGTGGCTTCATTTTTGCCACTCTCCAGACTAAAAAAACTGCTAAACACATTATAGCCCATATGCTGTCAGCCTTCTCAGTTCTGAGATGTCCTCAACAGCTCAAGACTGATAATGGCCCTGGCTATACCAGTACCTCCTTTGCTCAATTTTATAAAAGCCTTAATATCCTCCACACTACAGATATACCTTATAATCCTCAGGGACAAGACATTGTTAAACGTGCACATCGTTCTCTTAAATTCACCATAGATAAAATAAAAAGAGAGACATGGTACCCCACCCAGGGGTCCCCTAAAAATGTCCTTTCACATGCTCTTTTTATTTTAAATTTTCTGACCCTAGATGCTTCAGGCTGCTCCACAGCATCTCAGTTTTGACATACTCAGACTCAAACACGGTTTACATCTGTTTTATAGAGAGACCCACTAACCAATGTATAAAATGGCCCTGATCCAGTCCTTATCTAGAGACAAAGTTCAGTGTTGTGTTTACTCTCAACAAGATAAAAAAGCTAGATGGCTACCTAAATGCCTCATAAAACAAATAAACAGTTCTTCAAAGACCCCATATAACGCCCAAAAATAATGTTATTTCCTGAGACACAATCCCCTGTGTTCTCTTACAGATGACACATCTCCCTAGAGCCTTATGCTGCTTAACCAGCCTTCTTGAGCCACACCACACCCATGGTGGATTTTAACCCCTGCCAAACAAACTACAACTGCTGACAGCCATACACAAAACCCCATAACTACAAAAGAGGCTCTTCTCGGTCTAAAAAAACATACACCAGCCAAATAGACTACATCCAGTGTTATACAAAACATGCTCCAAGACACAAAAAAATAACTTCATACAAAGACACCAACAAATGGCTGTCAACCCCTTCTCCTTGATTTTGGGTGGGGGAGTTTTTCCCTTACCTAGTCCCCCTTTTGGGTCCCCTAGCTGACCTATTGTTTCTCATTTCTGTGAGTCTTATATTTTTCAAAAGATTATGATGTTCATTAATAACCAGATAAACACATTTATGACAAAGCCCATTCAGATACACTATCATCAGCTAGAGTTAACAAATCAACAAACCTACAAAAAAAAAATTCCCACGAGTGGCCCATATGATGATGCGGCCTAACTGCCCTGGGGCAATAGACAGACAGTCAGAGACAGACAACTAAGACATACATGTTAATTCCAACGGCCACCTAAAACAGACACAAAACCAACTACTATTCTACAAGCCCATAACAGATAAGGCCTGGTTGGGTTCATACAATGAGGTCCTTAACCTAAAACAAACGCTGTCCTCACAGGGCCTGCCATACTCTTAATTAAATAATATAAAAAGGGAGGAGATGTAGGGAGCCGAGTGACAGGCATTGCTGCCTAGATGTCTCTCTCTCTCTCTCTCCTATGGGCACTGCGTCTGCCTACATTAACCATAATCCTCTTCTGCTTATGTCACTTATCCGGATGTGATGGTGACCCTGTTGTATTCATCTGTTCAACCTCTTCCTGTCCCAGCTCCCGCCCTTAGCCTATAAAAGGTGTGATTATTTTCTCAATAAACCAAAAGCTTGATCGGGTTATTTCGACTTGCTTTCGTCTCTTTTTGTCTCCCCTATGTCTTTTATTTAATCCCCGTTTCCCCTCCAGGAGTTCTAAACTTGCTGATCTACAGGCCAGATCAAAGAAGGGTGTTGTGTAATCTTTATGACAAATCACAGGGGAAAATACATGTAGTTTCTTCATTAATCTCATGTTATTTTTTAAAAATGAAAAATGATGTTACCAAATGACAACTTTTTCAAAGACTTAGTGCCAAATAATTTTGAGTTATTTCCATAAACTAATTCCAAGCACAGTAGAAAATTTGTCATCAGGGATACTGGCCAAAATGAATGTGTCAAAAAGCTATCATGGTATTCCCCAAAGAAAGTATTTCCCATGCACCTTATAAACGATGGCAGCCTCAGTAGAAACATTATTTAACTTCCTGTTGGGACTATTTGTAAGACCCAGTATGCACATTTTAAGACATTTTGTTAAACACTGAGATACTTTACAGTGTGAGTGACAGAATTTAATGATATGAATTTTGTCATTTTTCTCATGTTTTGCATGTACTATTTATACCTGGCCACATAGCAAAAGAAAAACACACCAAAGATCTCTCACTTTCTAAAGCTTGTATTATAATCCTGGAAACTCAGTGGGCACTGTGTGCCTGCCTCTGCCCAGTCCCATGTTTTAGCTTTGTGAGCTGTGCAAAAAGGGACAAGAGTTACCTCTTAACTTTGATTTAGAATATTGAAAGCAAGAATATTTTACATTTTTTCTTGTATTAAGTGTAGGTACTTATATTTTCCCATGTGAAGATTTCTTTTAAAATCACGACTGTTTCTAGCTTTTTAAAACTTTAACATTCAAATCTGAATTGTCATCAAGATGTTGATTTCATTCATAATGAAAACTTACCTAGTAGAATTAGTGTTATCAGAGAAATAACTACCATTTAGAATGATTTTAGCTGTACTATACTTACTGAAAACACAAAGTAAATTCAGAAAGAAAGTAGAGAGCAAAGACAGTACAGTAGAAGTCAGCTGCAAATCACAGCTTCTCTGGAGCCTGGAACTGAGTTTCTTGGAATACATCTACTTAGCGAGGAGAAAAAGGAGAGCATTGAGAAGATAGAAAGAGTCAACAGAAAAGCTAAAAATCACAGCAAAACAGAAGACAATTCAGAGAAAAGAGCAAAGCAGTGTGAAACACTGACCGTGGCTCACAGGGATGGGACCTGACCCCACAAACCCAAAGCGAGCCAGAGGATCAGTGCCCCCAGTGATGAAGCAGAACTGACAGTGCTGGTCTCAGGGAAAACCAGAGTTATTACAACTTCACATAACAGTGTGGAGTTTTTTTTATTATTGCTGAATTATTTTCTATTGTTGATTAGTATAGTTGCTGCTTTTAATTGATGGTTGCTGAATGTTAATATCTAGCTTATGATTAATCTATACTAATCTTTCTGATTGCTTTTCTTCGACAGTGGTGGCATAGTTGCTGCTTTTAGCTGGTATTTACTCTGTGTTAGTATCTGGTAATTTATTGTTGAGATTACTGAGGGTTGTTTTTTCCTGTCTGAGTGATAGTGAGTAGCAAGCCCTCAGAACAAGGCTGGAAAGGAAAATGACCCTCAAATAAAAATGGAAGGCGTATTTGTCCAAATGGGGACGCAAAAATCACAGTACAGAAAAACAATAAAAATGAAAAAAGAAGGCAACGTGATTCCTTCAAATTTCTGTGATTTGTTAGTAACTGAATGCAAAGATGTCAAAGTGTATTAAATGTCAGACAAACAACTCAATAGATTAATTTGCAAAATGATTGATGGGACATTTTTGTGAGATTATGGTGGTCAGTGGGTGGCTGTGAGGGACAGCGGGTGTGATGCATGGTCTGAAGTAGGGCAGGTACGCTCAGGTGGGTACAGAGAAAACCAGATTCAGCAAAGTAATTACAAGAAGAAATTCCCTGGATCCAAATGTAACACTTGGCAGTTTTGGAAAGGAAGCTAGGCCATTTCTGATTGTGGCATCTCTGACACCCTAGGTACAGTGCACGTGGTGTCTTGAGAAAGGCTCAGGACCCCCAAGGAAGGCAGTAAGCATTTCAGCAGTGACCTGTGCAAGCCAGCACTGTGTGGGAGTAGAGAGGCTCTGAGGGAAGGAGAGGCCGGACCTATTCCTTGCCCATTCCTTCCTCATATACCAAGGTGTACAGGACATGCTGCTTGCTGCTCGCACCCACCAGCAGGTGCCCACAGGAAGTCCTTCAATAGTGGCTGCTGGAGACCAAGGGAAGCAGGGAGCCTGGGGCTTTACCAGATTTGTGGGTCAGACAGCAAAAGTTTAGAGAGAGGAACAGAAGGGACTGCAGGTGGAGAGACAAAGAGTGGTACCCGGCGCCCACACGGGGCAGATAGCTCCCGGGAGAGAAACGCAGAGGTGACAGGCATAGTGCAGGGAAAGAGCGGAGAGTGAGGGGCTCCGGTGGAAGCTGCTGGAGAATTCGGGGCCGGGCCAATGGCGCGGGCTTTCCCCTTCCCAAATAAAGCAGCGTTTTGGGCTTTGGACAGAGGCACAAGCCTACAGTTAGCTAAGTCCAAAGCATTGGTTGTAGCCAGAAGGTGGACCTGGAGAAGCATCCAGATTGACAAGCCTTGCTCTCAGGCAGGCAGGAAGGCAAACTGTGGGATGTGCGGAAGCAGCCTAGAGGCCAGGAATGAAATCAGGCTTCAGTGTGAGGCTTCAGGATGCGGTGAGTGTGCGCTTTTACAATTGTGGGGGTGGTTCTTCATTCTATTATTTTATTCTCCCCTTCTTTTTGTCTTTTTTGTTTTTCCACTCTTCTCTCTTCTATTCATACACACACACACACACACACACACACACACACACACACACGTGTGTGTGTGTGTATATATATATATATACATATATATATATATATATATATGTATATATATATATGCAAAGGAAAATAACAATTAATACTTGCTTTAATCTAAATAGTAGAGAGCAGGGAAGCCCTCACTGAGATTCTGCATAGAGGATCAGCCTAAGCTAACAGGTCCCGATGCTCTCTCAGCTTCCCTCGGTCTCTAATGACACTTTCCTTCCTCTGCAGCCCGTCCCCACTCACACACATATTCTCTCAAGCCACTGGAACACCATCCTTTACTCAAACTGTAAACATCCTTCGAAGAGCGGTCTATCTGCGTTTTTTCCACCTGTTATATTTCTCTGTCCACTCCTGTCTTCTTACGGACTTTTCCTTCCTCCTTTCCACTTCCTCTGCCATTCTAGTTTGACCGTTAGTAGCAGTATAGTCCAGTCCATAAAGAACACTGATAAAGTGGTGGAATTGTCAAAAAATGTTAATTCAAGCAGCACCTAAAAAATAAAGAGATTCTGGAAAAAATCCAAGCAGAATTTCTGGAAATGAAAAGTACAAAGAATAAGACAACACAGTGGAAAACCTTCCCACAGATAGAACCATGTAGGAGACAGAATTTAAGAGCTTGAAGATCAGGTTGATGAATTATCACACACAGATACTATAAAGCGAAAAATAAGGAATTATGGACCAAATATTTAAGAACTGGGGAGCACTCTTAAAATATAAATCTTGCGCATTTTCATATAGAAGAGGGAGCTGAAGTGTAACTTGATTGCAGAGAAACTCAATTTGATGATATAGTAATAGAAAAATTTCCCAAATTGTCTGAAAAATATAGCCACAGGAGACATTTAAAACCCCAGACAGTCACAACCAGAAAAGAGCTACTTCATATAATACTAGAGTTAAAGTGCTAAAGAATAGAATGAGAGAAAATACTGGACGTTGTAAGGAAGTAATGCCAAGTTACTTATAGAAGTAAACTCATCAGAATAACTTCAGACTTCTCTGTGAAACCCTGGAGGCCAAGAGGCCATGAAATAAAATATTTCAAGCCTGAAGAAAACAACTGTCTATCTAGGTTACTCTATTCACCAAGGCTATCCTTGAAAATTGCAAGCAAAATAAAGACCTTCCAAGATAAGTTTAAACAAAAGACAATCATGACCACAAAGCCAGCACTGCAGAGGATATTTTAAAGAATTCTGTACGCAGAAGAAAAAGATCTCTTGATAATTGAGAAAATATCAAACATTTTAAAAAGAAAATCATGGAAATTAATGCATATACCTTTAAAGTAACTATGTAAGCCTTAATCCCAGCACTTGGGAGGCCGAGGCAGGAGGATCATTGTGAGTTAGAGACAAACCTGAGCTACAAAGTGAGTTCAATACCAGCCTGAAGTGCATAGTGAGACCCTGTCTCAAAAAAGACAAAATAAAACAAAATAAAATAACTGTGTAGATTATTTTAATTATCCAATTAAAAGATACAGATTTTTAGATTAGATCATAACAGAAAGCTGGACTTCTACTCTTCTACCAATTCTTCCCCTTGACTTTGGTCAGTCTGATGTCTGGAACAGAATTTGATTTCCTTATGCATTAAGATGAAGTTTTTAGGATGAACCCCGAGAAGTCACCAGCTCTTCTCTGCTCAGGCCTATTTTTGATTGCTTCTTTCTGCAGAACACACTCATGTCTCCATCTCTTATTCTTGAATCCCCCAAAGGGAGATTTCCATTTTATTACAACACTTATTTCCTATTGGGTCATTCTGGCTGGCAACAGAGTCAGTGGTTAACAGATGAAATAACTCAGCATTTTGTTTCTCAGATTAGACCGAATTTCAGTTCCTAATGCTTGCGGTCCTCACCCTGGAGGGAACCTGGGGCTTATTTCTTTCCCTCCCTTTTCCTGATCAGTTTATACTTTTCCTAGGGCCAAGCAACAAGGCTAGCATGAGTGAAATTTTATAAGTGGATACCAAGCCCTTAGGTATTGTGAGAGCATTTTCTGGACTGTGAAATAACTTACTGTTGAATACAGAATAAAAATGCATTGCATGAAATTCTATCAATGTGTCATGAAGCATTATGAGAGCTCAGGGAACCAAGCATTTCTGCTCTTTCTATTTTTTCTTCTTATTTTGTCAGTCCGTGATGGTAGCTCAGGGAAAATCAACTGCCATATATTAGTTTTTAATTTTCAGTTCTTCTACTAAACCAATATTGTTACCTATAAATTTTAAGCTGATAATTTTAAATGAAGAAAAAATATTACCTCATATTTATTGAACATTTAGTCTGTGCTAAACACTGCACTTTTATTTCTCTCAATATTCCTGGCAAATAAAACAGAGGATCAAAGAGGGTAAGTAATCTTCCAAGTCCAGAATCAAGCTCTAAATCTGTGCTTTTTTTCCTCTACAGCTGAATTTTCCTATGCATTTACCTTGGTAGGTGTGTTTCATCTTGAGTCAGGCAATCATTCTGAAGAAGGCTAAGAAATGTCCATGCACAGTTATTGAACACCCAGGTTTTACCAGGAACTATGCTGGGCAGTTTGATGTACAGCCCTTGATGATCGCCATTTTTTCCAGATGAGGAAACTAAATTTTAGACATCAGGCAGTAATCAAATGGCTGAAATGAAGAACAAGTAATTCAAGCCAGGCATTTCCGACCCCTTTTCATTATGCTGTGCAAAAACCCTGCAGCCTTTTGGGCTAATATGTACAAAGCTAGAATGCAGCATTAACACTGAGAATGCATTGTTATCTAAACATTTTAAAAAATAATAAAGTGGCTATGCTAATTAATGACAAGGACGTGAAACAGACGTATGTGGACTCGTAAGCTGAAAAACTTCTGTGTGTTTTCTCTTTCTACTCATAAGTGCACTGAAAAACCGGGTGTTGAGAAAGCGAGTTAAAAATAGTTTCATTCTCAAAGCTAATATATTTAATTACAAATCCTGCTGAAGAATCTATTTTCATTCTTGCATGCTGGTTGACTCTCATATGATGCCAATATATGATGATTTTTACTGCGAAATTACAATGGTAAAAGAATTAGTGAGATCAAGACCCCTGGTAGAAGCAGGTACAGTAGGAGTTCACAGTCTCTTTGAGACACCTAGAAAACTGCAGCTCAGTAAGGAGAAAGACAGAGAACCCTCGGAATCAAGACAGAAGCAACATGAAAGCCAGAAGTCATGAAGAAACAGAAACAGCTCAGAGAAAAGAACAAAGCCATTTGCAATGCCAACCCTGCTGGTGAGGGAGGGGTCCTGGCTGCACATGCCCAAGGCAAGGCTGGAGAGGACCACATCCCCAGTGATACACAACAGACCAAAAGTGCTCACTGAAAGAAAACCCCACTGATACAAGTTATCACTTCAGCGTGGGCATTTACTCTGAAAATGAATTCACTCGATCCGCAGCTATGGTTTGAGACCAAGCTACTCTGGGGATCAGAGGTCATGCAGCCACCATATTTCAGGGTCCCTGAGAACATCCTAGAGCAGTGATGAGTGGGAAGTAGCCACAGGGGATGGTCACAGAGAGGAGGAGAACTAGCTACAGACCATCTGAGAAGTATAATCAATAAGGGCCAGGCTGTGGATGGCACGGTAGGTGGCAGTGCCCTCCTGTGTGGTCAGGAGCTAAGCCTGTTGCATGTGGTTTTCTGAGGTGCCTGGGTCCAAAAATGCCCAGCCCAGTAGACTGCTGCTGCCTTCTAGCTCTGAAGTCTGTGGTCCTGTGCTTTCCCACCCACAGTGTTTGGGAATGAACATTCACTTTGACATTTTACACATCCTTGAGTACATGATGGGCTGGGGGCTCTGGAGCAAGTATGCACTTTGTGTGATCACAGGGTGCATTGCTAGTTGGGGTTCCCAGTGCCTTGGGACACACAGAATGTCACCAACACATATAAAACCCTGAACCAGATGACACACACAATTGACTGGACCCACCCCAGCTGGAAAGGTGGGGCACAATTAAGAGGAGATACAAAAGGCTCAGGGGTGACTCCCCATCAGGCTCCCCCTCTGGGTGGATTCCAAAACTACCAGTAGGGGAGAGAAAGTTTACCCATCTGAACATCTTGGCATGGAGGACCTTTCTGAGTCTTTTTTGTTTGTTTGTTTTGTTTGCTTGTTTCTTTTTCCTATTTTCTCCCTTTTCTGTTTTTCTTTATTTCTCTTACATTTTAATTTTTTTCTTGTTTGTGTTTTTCCCCTTGTTGTTGTTATCTAATTTTGCTGACTTTTTAATTCTTTAATTGGTTGTTTCTCTTTGATTATGGGTAATTTACCTAATACATAATTTTGATCTGAAAAATGATGAATAGAATCAGTATTATAAACAGTTGTATCTGTGTTCTGGCTGGTAAAAATATATTCTTTTAGAGAACACAACTTAATCATCTTACACCATTCTTCAGTGATTTTTCCCAGAACAGGTAGAATTATTTCATGGTTATTGGAGTATAGGAAACTTGTTTTGAGTTTATGTAGATCAAAGCAATATCTACAATGTAGGTTTAGATCAGCTCTAGCTTGTAAAGTAAGCCCAGTTTGGAAAGCAAGGAGGTGTTAATTGCCAATTGTATCCTTTATTATTAAAAATCAATAACCTAAAGTTTCTTTGTTTTGAGTTTCTATAGGTTAGGTGCATCCAAAATTTGTTCTTTATTAATAGTCTGCACTTTTCCTCTACCTAGTGATCACCTGTGACCATTTGATCTGAGTTCTGACTTTTGTGGCAGTTTTTCTTAAAATGCCCCACAAAGCCATAAAGTTTGCAATCAGCACTGTCAACATGAAATCATCTAGGGTTATCATGACAAGTTCGGGACAGGTGCCCTATTTTGCTACAAAAAAACTGCCAAAAGAAATTCATAAAGAGTTAGGTCTACTTCAGCCTTGCATTTGGTAACAAATTCCAGTGCCCATATTTTGATTTTTCAGCGGCAGCCAGGCAATCTGCCAGGTTTTCTACAATGAAAATATTCTATTGTATTTTTCTTTGCAGCTTCTTTTGGTCTTCCTTCTTGCTTGTCTTTTTTTTTTTTTTAAAGCAACTTCAGATTCATTCCTTACTTTCTGACTGTTTCTCTCATCACCCCATTGTGGGTTGTCTGTGAGCTCTGTCTTAGGTTTTCCACAGATCTGCTCACATCTCATCTAAGTACTCTTCTGTTTTTCATTTTGTGCTTTTAATGCTTTGTTTGGAGAATAGCGTTTTTAAGGGACAATCTACTGGCTCCAAGCTGTTTATGCTTTGCTAGGCTTTAAATCACACCCTCCAAGGGGGATTCTTTCCTCATGTTCTCCCAGGTATGGCAGGCAGAGGTCTCTTGCTATGTGTGGTGGTAATTTAGGGTCATAATTTCATCAGAGGGATTTTGTCAACCTTTTATGGCAGCATCGGATACTTCAGTGAGGATGAAATCTCCAGTTCTAGCCATCTGAAACAGACATGCAAAGATGAGGGGCAGAACTCATGACCTGGTGTGTGATGCCAGAGGTCTGTGCCTGTCACAGACTGGAGAGGAAGTGGGCTCTCCTTCTTCTGGGTATGTGGGAAAACTGGGCACGAGGAAGGTAAAGTGGGGACCCCAGGCAGTCCAGGTGTGCATGACATTTGGGCTATGGGGGGACTAGATATGACACCCGTAGCAGCCAGCAGCTCAGCAGCTGAGGGCTAAGTCCACACTGACCCCCTCATTATGCATTAACCCCTTGATGCATTAAGCAGTTTGATGCTTCGCGGAGCCCTCAGCATCCCAGCACTGGTTCCTCTGCCCTCTTGAATTTGCCGTGTTAATCCTGACACGGGACAGCATCCTGTGATAACCAGGTGCTGGGAATTCCGCACTGGTGTGTTGTGACAACTTCTACCACACACAAATCTTCATCTGGATTTCTTTTATGTTTTCTCCTTCTCTGCCAAACCTCCATTAAAAAAAATTGCCAGTGTGTATTATTTTTCCATTTCCCTACACTCTTCACTTATTATCAATACTTTCAACCTTTATTAATTTCACCCTTTTATTATATAATACCACGGCTGTCTCTTTTATTGTACAGAGTGTACAGTTGCTATTTTTCAAGGGTTTTTACTGCATGCCAATATCTGGTTTGTCTTCGTGTCATCCTTACTGCATTTTATTTTGTGCTATGCTGTTGATACCGGGAATCGAGCTCACCAGGGGAGGGCTGGGGAATAAGAAAAACCTCGCATAAGAACAGAAGAGATGGGGCTGGGGATTTAGCTCAGCGGCATAAGCGCCTGCCTTGCAAGCAGGCAGTCGTGAGTTCGATCCCTGGTACCGATAAAAAGGGGAAAAAGACAAAAAAAAAAAAAAAAAAAAGAGATGTTCATCTCAACTGACGCACAGATCTCAATACAGAAACACAAGACATGTGAGAGAACAAAAAACCTGACTCCTCTGCACTTCCATAATCAGTAACTGTGCTTGTTTGGAGAGTGAGTATGGTTTAAAGTGATGCATTTGAGTTTCAAGGTTATGAAGAATGAAACTGAGGACTTGATTTTCCATTTTGGGAGCCATCTAGTGATTAATAGAACGCACTGCTGCTGTGTCTGGATGGGTCAGGGAGGCGTCACCTTGGGTACTGTATGTGGTCCCTGGCTCTTTCCTTTTGGTGATACTTCCCTGTTCCGCTTTCCAGCCATCATAAAGTGAGCAGCCCTGCTCCCCCATATTCTTTCTCCGTGCTGTTCTTGTCTTGTAACTAACTCGTCATGAACTAAACCCTCTAAGACTATTAGTCAAAATAAGTCACTCTACATATGGGGACAAGAAAAGTGAGTAATTCAGCATGTTGATTAAATGCAGGCAATGACCCTGAGAGTGTGGCCGAAAGCATGAACTCCTCTTACGAATGGGACCGGATTATACATGATCTCTTTTGTTGTAGTGTGTTGATCAAAGTAAGTTACAAAAACATTCTTGAATCAACAAGTGGGAATGTAGACTCCATCTGTTGATACAGTTGCAAAATTATAAGTCCAGGCTGTGAAAATGTAGAGAAGAATAACTGAGGTTGTGTTTGAAAATATTCTTTTTGTCAAAACTACAATGGCTTTTACCCTGCACCCAAAAATCCTGTCTGGTTATCTGTTCCACAGAAAACTTTAGAAAAAGTCAGCTATTCTTTGAAGCAAAATTTATTGCCTTCTAGAAAAAAAAAGGAGCATCCAACTGTCTATGAACAGTGAACCAGTTCGCATAAAATATGGTGTATCACAAAACAGCATACCGAGTAGGCATGTATATGAAACGAATGTGCACCGAAGTCAAATATTCTTAACACTGCCTTAGTTTATCATTTTTCCTCTCTTTACTTTCATGAATATAAGAAATTTCCCATGATAATAAATAAATAAATCTTTTTCATTTTTCTCATGATCAAGTAGAAACAAAGCAAAGAAAATGAAATATAAAAAAAACTCCAGAGGATAATGTCATGTTGCTGAGAAGTCTACTATATAAACTTCAAGTGCTGTAAACAGTTTGGCAGCAATCAAAAAGTATTCATCAAAATTCCAGTTTTTTTTTTTTTTTTGCAAAGACAAATTTCCTTCAGTCCACAAGCCTGACAGCCTCTCCCTAGGGGTACAGATGTTACAGGGAGGAAATAATTGTATGTTGAGAATAAACATTCTCCAACTTTCTATAACCTGCATCTTGTTAAATAAACTACTTGTATAGAGTTTTAGGAAAAAGTAACTAATGTAAAAAAATAATTTCTGTTTTGATATGCCTTGTCTGCTTTCTCGTTGCTATCTCCGCACTTTGCTTAAAAAATACACTGTTTATTAAGAGCTTATGCACCTCAAATTTCTGACTTTAGCCTTTATGTGATATATTTTCTAAAATAACCCTGGTTTCCATATCTCAAGTTTCATAAAGCATCGCTGTCATCCAACTATGTGACAAAAATTTTCAAATACACATTTGCTTGCAAATGTCAGGAGTGTCACAGTTTTGAAAGGAAAAAGTCTTTCCTGTGAGTCCCTTCAGGCTGGAATTGAAAAGCAGGATTCTGTATCATCTTTTATTTGGAATGGGAATTAATTTTGAGAGCTGAGTAAAGGCACACAGATGTGTTAGACCAATCAATAGGCCAGGGAGCATTTTGTGTTCCCTGTTTGTCAAGTTGTCTTTCTGGACCTCTCACTGTTTGAGATTATAACAGTCCTAGAAAGCTCCTAATTGGACCTATCATTTGACCTATTTTTGTAGTTGAATGAGCACAATAAATGACCAACATACCGCTATGTATTAAAGTGCATTGAGCTTTCTTAACCACTCACAATTTCTTGACTTACTATACAGTTGAAACTGTTCGTAATTATCAGATTGTATAGCTTCTTTTCAATGTTTGTTTTCATGTGATGTATCAATTATTCATTTTTTCATGGTTTTGTTGTATAGATCAGCAGAAGTCTCCACTTTTGGTGAATTGCCCCAATTACTGTATTTTGTACTCTGCTGGACGTTTCAAACATGTTCATAGATCCATTACCTCCATAGTGCGCGTTCCCAAATCACCATGTCAGTGATGCTTGTCTGATGCTTCCCTGAATGATTCTCTGCTGAAACGAGACTCCCTGCCATCTTGTGTGAGACTCACCCAACATTTTTGGCCAGTAATACAAAAGTTAGAGGGGAGGAAAGCATCACAATTTACTTCCTCAATTCCACTGTATCATGGAAGCTTAGTAAGATAAAAGGAAAAAGCAAGCTTCACTCACTCCATTCTCTCAATATAGTACGTGATCCAAGGGCTTGAGCACTGCATAAAGGGGACACGTGCAGCAAATATCCTGATGGCAGTTGTTCTGGGCAAGGCTAGCAGTCTACGAGTCAGATGAATCCATGAATCCCATGTTCTCTGGGACAAATCTCAGAGAAGATGGCAGAAATGTACTTTTCTTGGTCTAAGGTGACAATTCTTCATCTACTGCAAAAAGCAAGACCTGCATGAGCTGCAGAAAACAGAGGAAGGAAGAGAAGTACATCACAGGGAAGGCCACGAGAGGTGCCTTTTACCAAAGGCATCAAGAGTTTCCCGGTTAGAGAGGGACCAACGTCACCAGTGGTGACTCCTTAGGACTGATGTGACAGTACAAAAGATTTACAGAACTTGTCTTATTAACAGCCTTGGGTGTGACAGAGCCTCAGACCAAGAACAGCTGTGGAGTGACCCTTGACTGTCCAAATCTAGGTTGTTTTAATTATTATGCAAGTTCACAGTAGCACCCAAGGAGGCCAGACCTTCAGAGAAATTTGGAGATATTGGGACATAGTCTTCCTAGAAGAAACAGGTGCTGTGTCATCAAGGGACTTGCTGAACTGATATACTACAAAGAAAATCAGAGTAGATAAATGCCTGCAAAGGGAAGTTGTTATGAAAGAAAAAAATTATGTCCTTTGCCTAATTTCCATGACATAATTGGTTAATTTCAGAGGTCAGTTGGTCCCTAAGAGTGAGGTCTCATCACATTATGACAGTATACAATATCACGAGCCCCATCTCTTCCCAAATATAGCACAATGTGTTAATTATATTTACACCTGCATTCTCCTTTTGTGTTAGTAAATTTCATAAGTAACTCGAGGAGTGTGTTGCAGTCTAGGAACCTCTAAATGTGGCTCTGCACTTAGAAGTACATACTCAGAATTACAAAAGATCTAGTAAGACTCATCACCTACTCTGCATATTTTCCCTATTTCTCCTAGTGCCAAATAAACACACCAAACCTTCCTTTCTGGGTGACTGATGGTTTGTGGACCCTCGAGGGACTGCTGGTTCTGGCTGGTCATCTCTGGTGTCAACTGGCAATGCCATTACAAGAAAAGAAAATGCAAGCAGACGAGGAGTTGTGTGCATCAAAGAGTTATTTGTGTGTCAAACCTACCAAAATAAAAAGCGCTACAGTGATTATGAAAGTGGGTTATTATTCACAGTTGCCTAAAAGCACAAAGCCATTCCGGGAAATGCAGCTGTTCGTTATCTCATGACTGCCTTTCTTTTGTGTTTGATCTCACAATGTTTAGTGATACTTTTTCAGGCTGAAACAGCTGGCTTCTCTTTACTTGTGCCCAGCTACTTTGATAGAATCTATGCTGCCACACTAACATGAGACAGCCACCTGGATAATGTGGCATCTCGATGCCCTCAAGATTGGCCAGATAAAAGCAAGAGAGCAGTCATATCTGGCACCACAAAATAAAAATTCTAAAGCTATATTATGTTTGTTTTTCAGAGACACATAATTTCTCTAAGCTTCCTCCAGGACTACAGTGTAAACGACCACCCCAAAATTCCTCAAGCTAGATTAATGGATAAAATATGCAGATACTGGAAATAGGAGGTCAAGCCCAATTATACTCCCTTAGGCAAAGGAGAGTCTCATAGTATTCCCTCCCACTACACTGTTCCTTGCTATAAAACACTCTAACCCACCTGTGTAAGGAGATTTGAGACAAATGGCTTCCTTAGAGTTAGCTTGGAATAAATTATTTTTCCCCTTTATAAGAGAAAGAAAAAAGAGGAAAAATAAAGAAAAGAAAAGGAAGAAAGAAAGGTTTGCCTTCCATACTTTCCAGTTCCCAGAGTGGCCATATCGTTCCTGCCTCTGCATCACCTCTTGGTCCCGCAGGCCAGAGCATCAACTTCCCTGGATTATCCAGGCTGCTGTGTGCCTGCCATCAGTGTTTGCATCTGTAAATGTCGGTAGAGAGAGACTTTGCTGTCTATATTAGGGGTTTCTATGTGTATTGGTTTTTACTTTTTTAAATTTCATTTTTGTGAGTTCATACAAATTTTTTTTCTTTTTTTTAAAATTTTATTTAAGGAGGAAAAAAAGAGAAAGGGTACAAGTTATACAGATTTACAGAAAAAAATAAACAGGAAATCACTAGTTAATGGATTACATATTGTCATCTTAGAAATAATTGTTCAAGTCACAAAATTAAAGCTTGTAAAGTGGACATTCCAACAATGACACTACCAACAGTTCTGTTCAATGATCCAATAAAACTCAGTGATATCATTTTCTATCTTATATACTTAAATATACATGCAGTTATATCATTTAGAGCACTTTCTTCCTCCTCTCTTTTGTACAATGACTATTACACATTTTGGGTTTTATTTCTCCCACGGTTCTTATTACTTTTTTGGAAGAGAGTAAAACCAAATGTGACATAACAGAACAGAGTCGGTCAAATCAAAAGGGTGGACATAATAGATAATGTAAAAACATAATACAAGGTGATCAACAATGGTTACCATAATGCCTCCCGCTAGTTCTAATAGAATTGCCTATATCATCAGTTATAATAAAATTGAACAAAACAGTAAAGAACAAAACCGACAAAACCAAAACATTGGAGACACTGTAGGTCTTCAAAAGTAGATAAAAGTCATCGAGAATGGGCATCATAATGAATCTCACTATCTTCACAGCTGTTGCCTAAACTTTCGAACCTGGTACTATCCAGCAAAACAGAATAGGGGACATCAGTCAAAAACAAGATGGTGAGAGTAATACAGGGCTTTAAATCAAGATAATGGAAAGTCAAAGTGGGTTACTATAATATATCCTGCTATTTTTATTTATTTTTCCCTTAATTAAAAGGATAAAAATAAAAAAGTAAATAATGGAGTGGAGATTGAGATAAAAGAGGGCATAACAGTGAAACAGCGCAGATCAAAACATAACCATTTAAGCAGAATAGTGTTTCACCACCAGATAATCCTGACATAAAAGTAGTTACCATATTGTCTCTTTCCTTGAAATCCTTGAGTACAACTTCGTATACTGTAGCATTAAATATATCAAAACAATGTAAAACCATTTAAGAGAATGACAGTATTACAGGGTATTTAGAATCAACTAACAGAAACTGAACAATGGTTTCTGTATAATCTCCTTGTCTTTAAAAGGTTTTTGCTTATACTATCGTACATAATAAAATCCAATAAGATACAACCTGTTTAGACTAATGGAGACAGAAAAACAAAAGCTAGATGAGACTTCAAAACAAGATGATACTAAATCAGTATTACCTATTAAGACGTCATTTTCTCCAAAATAGCTGTTCCTATCATCCAATCTTCTCTGCTCATTTCTGTTGAGCTCTTTTTCTGTCAGTAGCTGTCAGTTTGTCTTCTTCATTTTGTTCTCTGCTCCATTCATTGTGGCCTCCCCGCCACTATTTCTGGATTCTTTGTATTTTTCTTTTTTTAGAATATCCTGCAATACTCTCTGTAGAGTTGAATTGGTGGTTGCAAATTCCCCCAGTTCCTCTTTATCCTGGAAGCACCTTGTTTTTCCATCAATTTCCAGGGACAGTTGTGCAGGATATCTCAATCTTGGCTGGAGATTATTATCTTTCAAAGCTTGAATTATTTCCCCCCATGTTCTTCGTGATTTGATGGTTTGTGCAGAGAAATCTGCTGTAATTCTGATGGGTGTTCCCTTGTAAGTGGTCTGTTTCTTGTCTCTGACAGCTTTTAATATTCTGTTCTTGTATTGAATTTCTGGAATTTTTATTATTGTATGCCTGGGTGTTGCTCTGTTTGGGTTGTAGGTGGCTGGGGTCCTGTATGCCTCATATATCTGAGTATCTTTACCTTTTGCTAAATTAGGAAAATTCTCCTGGATTATTTCTGTGAGTAGCTTTTGTAGTTCATTTGTTTGTGTCCCTACTTCTTCTTTTATGTTCTTAATTCTTAAGTTATGGATCCTCTTATCATCTTCTTGTCTTTGTATTATTGCTGTTTGTTTCTTTGTTATTTTTAAGAAGTTTTTCATTTCATTCTCCCATATTACAAATCTGCCCTCCAGTTCAGATAATGTCCTTAGTTTCTTTCAAGCTGTTATGCCAGTTTTCGATAGACTTTTTAGTTTCCTGGTAGTCCGTTTGAACCTGCTTCACGTATTCTATGCTTTCTCTATTTTCTCCATCAAACAATTCTCCCCTCTTTTTCTGTTCTTCCATTCCACCATCTGTTTTTTCTTGGGTGATGCTTAGCATTTCTCTAACTATTCTGCATACTTCTAGCTTCAGGTCATTGATAACTTCATTCCTGAACTGATCTATGAGGCTCTCTAGATGGCGCTTTATGTCTATTGGTGCGGTGTCCGCTATTACCTGTTTCTCAGGATTGGGGGCCGAGGAGCCTTTCTTGTTGCTGCCTCTTCCCATATTCTTTGTTCCTTATATATGCAAGCTTATATAGGAGGCCCAGCTTCCCTCCCTGTCAGCCACAGCCTGATCGAATTGCACCGGTTAGGTGTTCCCACCCACCACAGCACACCAGGAAGTTGCAGACCAGGCAGCCTAAGCGGGGCCCGCCCCTCCAGGCCACCCTCAGGCTCTAGGATCTGGGTTGGGCTAGGCTACTGGGTCCGCCAGCAGCGTCATGTAGGCTAGGCACTTCTCACCAATCCCGCCTGAGAGGGGGATGTGTGGCTGAAGTTGCCACAGCTCCCTGCTCCTGCAAGTCTGCCCAGTCCCAGAATGTCCTCAGCTGGAGTTAAACCGTGGTAGAGTGTCAGTTTCTCTCACTCACCTCACCACAAGTCAGTGCAAGCCTACCTGCCTGTCCTGTTTTTGACTCCGTTCGCAGTTCCCATTCTCAGAGCTTCCGCGCATCTCTCTCCCTGCTGAGCCGATGTAGACGCAGCCGCCGCGCGGCAGGAAACCCAAATCGCGGCTTCCAATGGCATGGGCTCTAGCCTCCACACTGAGGCTTTTCTGTTCCTGTTCTAGCACCAGGACTGCATTCCAAGTTGGTTTCTCTCAGCCCAGTTCATTCCTGGGTCAGCAGAGCATATCTCCACCGGCTTATGTCTCCTTACTCTGCACCATTCCCGACTTCTGAGCTGAGTCTTTCAGAGAGCCTCCGTAGCTGCTGTTATCTGTCCGCCATGTTCTCCCGGAAGCCTTAATACACATTTTAACAGTTGTTAACATTTTATTCTTGTGACCTTAAAAACAGAAAAAAGTCTTCCAATAAGCTAAAGGAAAAGCTGAACTGGTACTACTCAGCATAAGTACCAGTTGTGTGATGCATAAGAAAATACCAGTCTAATGGAAAAGTTATTAGTGTCACTTTCCTTAATTTAGTAATTTTCCTCCTACTTCCTCTCTATTTAGTATTTTAATAGATGTGACATACAGTACCACCATCCTTTACTAAAGAAGACAAAAGATGCTGCTTCAGCTGAAGTTCAAACTCCATCACACTGTCTACTTCTTCAGTCTAATGTATTTTACATCTTTGATCTGGTGCTGGGGAGCAGTGTATGATTTTACATTGTTGAGTGCACATATCTGAAAAGTAGAAGATCACATGGAAGAGACAGTGCTGTCTGGGAAGGTGGCCTGCCTCCAAGAGTTGTAGAATTTCTTGCTTGTGCTTCACACACAATTGCTTTTAGTTAGCAAACTGCTTTCTTTCCAGATGGCTTCATGGGTGTGTAGCACAGAATGGGATATTTGAAGTCTATGAAAATATTTAGCTTTTTGCCTTTTCCTCATATCAATGCTGAGCTAAGGGCTGAGTAAGGGCTATGAGCTCTGCTTTTTGAGCATCAAAACTATTTTTTTGAGCAAAAAAATAGTTCACTGAACTATTGTGAACTGATTTTAACTGCCATAACCTGCCTTTCCATGTCTGTCTTGGATGAAGTTACTTCCATTGGTGAACCACACTTCCTCAGGGTCTTGGGTTGATGGGTCACCAATGTCCTTCCTGCTTGCATAGAGCTAGGAAGCCCCCTGTTCACAAAAGAGGGAGACCTCTGAGCCTGTAGGCATCAGTGAGGCAGAATTAGGAGTAATACTAGTTTTTATGGTGAGCTTAGGAGTATCTTGAAGCATGGCCTGGTAAATGGTAAGCCATTTCCTTGTACATCACAAGTAGTTTTTTTTTTTCCAAGATTATCTCCAACATGATGGAGAGTTAAAACTTGTAGGTTTTCCTCCAAGTTAGTTTTGCACCTTCTGTTAGCACAGCTGTAGCTGCTGCTACTCTCAGGCAGTGTGACTGTGTAACTTTTTCAAAAGTATGCCACAGAGCAGAGTTCTTGTCCTAGCCTTTGGGCCAAGAAAGCAATTCTTTCTCTTTATGATATGTAGAAGAAGAAGGGCTTTATTACGTCAGGTATTCTTAGGGCTGGAGCCTGAGTGGAGGCCTGTTTTATTTCTCAAAAGGCATTGTTAGCCAGCTTTGTCTGTGCTGTGGGCACAGACTCAGGACCTTTGACTGCTTCATATTCAGACTTTGCATTAATCCAAAATTGAGTAACCAGTTCTGGTACAAGCCAGTCATTCTCAGGAAGGAACAGAGCTGTTATTTGGTGGCAGGGGTCTGAAATAGCTGTCATTTTCTGGGTGACAGAATATATCCCAAATATTAGACTTTCTGAAAGCATATCTGAGCCTTTTCTGCTGAGATATTCTCTCCTTCTTAGCTAGAAAATTAAAGGCTTAGATAGTATGATTATATAATTTTAGATTGAGCCTATAGATTAAAATTTCAACTACTTAGATGTAGGACACTTCCTTGTTTCAGCATAAGTTCTTTAAGCTTAAGCAAAAAAAAGCAAAAGAGCGAGGGCTATCTCTAAAGCCCTGTGGGAGAACAGTCCAAGTATAATGTTGGTTTCCCTTTGGAATGAGATATTCCAACTCCAATGCAAAGGGAAACTGGCAATCTGGGTAATGAGGAACAGAAAAGAAAGTATCTTGAAGTCCAAAACTGAGAACCAAATTGTGTCTCCTGGAATTTGGGAGAGGGTTATATGTGGGTCTGCCACCAGAGGGAGCATTGGGGTCACAGTGTCAATAATGAAGTGGAGGTCTTACACTGCTCTGTCTTCTTCTGAAGGTTTTACTACAGGGAGAATGAGAATCTTGCAAGGGGAGGCATAGCCACAGATATTTTGGTTACCTCTGGAGCTAATTTTTAATAGTTCCATCTACATTGTTAACAAATACCAAATGTTCCTGCAAACACACATTAATGTTCTGAATCAAATTTGTTCAAGTTAAGAAAAAAACAAAACAAAATAAAAAACGCTTCTCAATAGTTGTAGTCAGGACTTGAACATTATGTGTGCATATGCTAAAACAGGGCACTGTAATTCCATTGACTCCAATGAATTATTCTCTAACTACATTTTTGCATCACCAAAAGAGAACTGTCCCAGAAAATAAGGATGACTGCAAGTAAATTCAATTGCAAGGCCACAAAAGAAAGTTTAATGCTTGTGGGCATTTAAAATGACAAAGCTTGAAATCTACAAAGTGCCACAAACTACAAGGAGAAGTACTCATCTCACATCAGCATCTCCTGGCTTTATCATTCCAGAGTTGTAGAAGTTATTTATTACCCATGTAAATGTGGACCCAGCTCTTTCAGGACACTAGAGAGAATCATAGAACTGCATGACAACATTTATTCCTCCACAAATTATTAATGCACAAGGACAAAGCTGCCTGTTCTTTCATTTGGAAGGCCCCAAATGGCATTTTAATAGACAACAGGTAATAACAAAAGCTTTAAATCTGACTTTCTTAAAGGAGAAAATAGCACAAGATTTTCAATCACATCTTATTAAATTGGCAACTCTTTCATTAATAAGTAAAGAAGAGGTAGTCTACACCAGCTGAAACTAAGAAATGAATTTATTAACTAATAAAAGTGGGAAGTCCAAAGGATGCGTTATTAATTAAGGTGGAATTTGTGTTCAGGAAAGCCATTAGTGTACATACATTCATCTCTAGACTGTGCTTCTTCTGTATTGATGTCATTCTTGGGAAAAATTCTCCTAATAATGGCAAAGAAAAACCCCACAGTCATAGGCTTACACATTAGCCTGTGAACAACTTTGGGGATTGAGGTCCTACTTTGATGGAAAACACAAAGCTCAGGTCTGTTTGGTCTGGATTGAATTTGTGCCTGTACTTATGCTGGGAAGACAGATTTAACTGTTTGATTACTTAAAATGCCTTCATAATAACAGAAGTCTGTTACTATCCTCCCAAAAAATGAAGAGAATTTTTTTATTTAAGACTAAAAAGACAGAAAATAAAAATAAAAAGCAACACAGACAATAATAAGAAACCAAATACAATAACAATATAGGTTTGTAAAATAGGGTGATAGGAATTTGACAGTTGTAATGTTGCATATTGTTACATTCAAGAGGGTTGCTTAGATTAACAGATATAGACATGTAAGATGAATCTAAACATGTGAGTATTAACTGTTATCTTCCAATAATTAATACCATTAGTAGTATAGTCATTTTGGCTACATGCACATACACACACACACACAAATTTATGTCTTTTTACTTTTCCTTCTTTCCCTTATTCCAATTACTTTTGATTTTTGAACAGTTTCTTATCCTTCAACAGTGTTTGTTGTAGATTTTGGAATATATATATATATAATTTTTTCAGTTTCTTACACTAGGGAGACAATATGGTATTTACACATGTGAGTTTGATTTATTTCACTTACGAGTATGGTCTGAAGTCGCATCCATTTACTTATAAAAGTCTTGACACCATCTTTTTTATAACTGACTAGTACTCTATGGTATAAAAATATCACATTTTTTATTTTTATTTATTCATTAAAAAATAAAAAGAAGGAGATTAAGAAAAAGAGGACATAACATAAGAACCCAAGTCAGAACAGAACAACTTAAGCAACATAGTGTTTCACCACAAGATAGCATGACATGACGTAGCAGAAGTTATCATAATGTCTCTTTCCTTGAAATGTTTGAGTATAACTTTGTACATTGTAGCATCAAACTTATCAAGACAGTGTAAAACCATTCAAGAGAATGAAAGTATTACAGGGTATTTAGAACCAACTAACAGAAAATGAACAATGGTTTCTATATTATCTCCTTGTCTCTAAAAAATTTTCTTTATGCTATCACATATAATAAAATCCAATAAGATACAACATGATAAAACCTATGGAGACAGAAGAACAAAAGATTGATGGGACTTCAAAACAAGAATACTAAATCAGCACTAGCTATTATGATGTCTTATTTTCTTCAAAACAGCTCTTCATATCATCATAGACAATAAAATCAAACATCCCAGAATAAAAACCATTCCAATTAATGAATGAAAACATTATAAGGCTTCAAATCAATATACTGGGGAATCATGATTACTGCATACTTTTATGTATTCTTATCATTTCTTACACTAGGGAAACTATTCGGTATTTATACCTGTGAGTTTGATTTATTTTGCTTATGACTATGGTCTCAAGCTGCGTCCATCTATTTATAAATATCTCAATGTGATCATTCTTTATAGCTGAGTGGTACTCCATTGTATAAAAATACCACAACTTTTTTTATCCATTCTTCAGTTGATGGACACTTAGGTTGTTTCCAAGATCTGGCTATTACAAATTGTGCTGCTCTAAACATGTGTGCACATATATCATTGGAAAGGAAATTTTGGATGTCCTAAAACAATGGATAGCTCACCAGTGCCCCTTGGATTACCCTTGAACTGTGATTTCTTTTTTGGGGAATCAAATTTTATTCTATTATTTTCATGTCAGGAGGAGACAGCTGGAACATTGATGTCATAAAAACCACTTTCAGCCTTAAGTAGAAGTAGAGAAAGATGCTGTGTTTGGTGGAATAACAGGCCTAGATCCTTCTCTAAACTCTCTGCATCTCTATATCTGCTTTATTTCCACTTTACTGTATTATGTCTGCTAACCCATGTGTCTTCTTCAGTAGGCTGAACTTCTCAAAGCTGGGAATCTGACAATGTCAGGCTTCTCTGTATCATGACTGATTAGTATGTGACACATAATGAATATGTCTGTGTCTAATTCATAAACACATAGATATCAAAGCATATTTATTAAAATGTCTTAATTATCATCAATATCATAAGTAAAATTAGAAAAAAGGAGCTACTAATTTTGTTCCAGAGTTTACGAATTGAAAAATTTTCTATTAAAAGCTTTCATTGTTCATTGTTGTTATAAATAGCGAAAGAAAGACCTTTAATTTGTATAAAATTTTACCATTTTCAAAGTGCTTTTAGCAACAATCTGTTTTGGTCTCGCATTAATCATGTTTCTCAAAGATGTTATTATAATCCATACACCACAGATAAAGTGAATTTAAGGTTTTTGTTGGCAGAGAGCGAGTGAGTATTCAAACTATTAGAAAAAGTCAAATGTTTTTGTTCTTTGAAGCTCCAAATCTATCCATTGCTCTTTTTCATTATGAATTATATGAGGCATCATGAAATACAGAAAGCCTTGAAAGAGAAAACGATGTGGAAAACAAAGGAGTAACGATCAGCAAAGTCACAATGCTAGTAATTCATCTTGTATATTTAAAAAATTTCCCAGAACTCGATGTCTAATTGTGTGTAGATTGCTAGCCTTTTACGAGGGACAAGTCTGTCATAGAAATCTAGATTCAGGATCTTCCAAGTACAAATATATCAAGAGCTTTTCATAATGGTGAAGTCTTAAAGTCAAGCAGCTTTCACCTAACATAGCAAAAAATGCAAAATGAGTGCACTAAACAAGATGCAGAGAGAGCCACTACCCACTCCGGAACACATGCCAGCAGAGTTATTAATAAAGAATCAGTTTGGCTTTGGTTAGCGCTGGGACCATATTTATGCAAATAGAGTATCTTGATACAAGTGTCATAATTGTATAAATAGTAAACATGTAAAGGTTAAAGGCTGCTTGTCTCTTGGTATCCTTTATGATAGCTACTGAATATTTAACTAAAAGAACGAGTCTACATTATAAAGGGAAAATTTTAGACATCAGAAATAAAGGTGGAGCTCAGGTGGCAGATCAGAGCACTGCTGTTCTGCTTGACAAGCATTCTTGCTGCTTTCTTTCTTTTTTTTTTAAGGAAAAAAAGAAAAAAACAGAAAAAGAGTGCAAGTAATACAGAATTTCAAAAAAAAATAAACAGTAGGAAATCACTAGTTAATAGATTACATACTGTCATCTTAGAAATAGTTGTTCAAGTTACAAAATTAAAGCATATAAAGTGAACATTTAAACAGTGAGACTGCAAACAGTTCTGTTCAATGATCCAACAAAGACTTAGCAATATGGTTATCTATCTTATATGCTTAAATATACATGCAGTTATATCCTGTAGGGCACTTTCTTTTCCTCTCTTTTTTCTTGCTGCTTTCTTGAGAGGAGAGAACAAGTCTATAAATAGCTTAATGATAAGCCTTTTGACAACAGGAGCTGATCACAATGTCTAGCACCCCTTCCAATTCCTGCCCCAGCTCTGTGAAGTAGCATTTGAACTGCTGGAGTGTAAAGATCCATAGAGTGCTCTTCAGTGATACTGCTTTAGCAGAGATCTTCTTGAGTAAGATCCCTTACTCAATTCTGGAATACATGGATGTCAGCTTCAGTGGGCAAATGGACAATTGGCCATGGAATGGAAATGTTGGGAGCCTGAACTTGGAGGCACTGAAACATGGAGAGAAGACAGAAGCTTTCTTTAAAATATCAAAGGCATCTCTGACAAAACAAAGTTTAAAAGTCACTGTTGAGGGTTCCTGTAACATGCATCATCCGTCAAAGTCTGCAGTCATTAAAGTGGGAGGTTATTTTTTTCTCTGATTTTTCCCAGTGTGATACCTAATCTTTAATATTTTAATTTTATATTGAGAGTTTAATATTTTAATTTTAACATTGAATATTGGGTTTCTAAAATGTTTGTTATTTGAATAAGTTTGCCCTTACGTAGCCTGACATATGCTATCATATTTGCTGAACTTTTGAATGATAGGCATTGTATTACTTTCTTCTTTCTAGACCAAAATTGGCAACAACCCCCAATAACTCTGGTTCCTATTTAAGTTCCAGCTATGCAGGAAAAAATATTAAAGGAAGGTGTTCACTGTGGCTTTTTCTCCTTTCACTATCTTCCCATATGGGGTATATTACCAAAATGAGATAATCAGCTGCCTTGCGTAGCTGAGAGAGAGGTTTTCCCTTGCCACTTTTTGCCTGAAGTCCGTTCTCTCCTATGAAGACTAAAATCACTTTAAAATCATGCCAGTGGGTAGTCAGTCAGTTTTGGCATTTCCTATGACATATGTTTTATTGTCTTGTTACTACATATCATTTTTTTTAGTAACGGGGATCAAACTCACGACCTTGCTCTTGCCGGTGTTAATTACATATCTTATTTTGTCTTAGTTTCTCTGTAATTTTTGTACCTCTGCTATCATTTCTGCTCAGAGGTTACAAACTATTAAAATGAAAGAATCATAATTGTACTACTTTGCATCTTTTCTGGTTCTTAATACAGGACACCAGGCCATCAACTTTATTTGATTGATCAAGTAGAATGAGTCATTGCTCACGACAACTTTGCATCTGTTGTACTTTCATGTCTACCCATCTCCCTAGGAGAGGAACACTTCCTGTTAATCAGCAATGGCTTCAGATCTACCAAAAGCCAGAGGTAAGACAACAACAACAACAAAAATTACAAGTAGGCAATTTTCCATCTCTTTCTCATTATTTTCTTTTTTAAAATAGTGGGTCTCAAATTCAAATGTGCAGAGGCCAGGCAGGTGATCTGTCTCTCCATCAGTGATGAGGCTTTTAGCAACTCTCAGGACACTGAATTCTGTCATGAAGCAAAAGACTTGAGAAATGAACCTCCCTGATGCTGTACTGTGCACATGTGAGCAACTGGACAAAATGTGCTTTCAAGAGAGAAAAATAGCTCATTAGTAGACTCTATTAGGTCAGCCCATTAATCTCTGAGAGTGTCAGCTCCACTGCGGATGCCAAATGAAAGGATCTTTGCAGATATTCACAGGAATTCAGAAGCCGAGAGGTCCTAGATTATCATCAGATGTTTTCTGGCCTATTAAATAATTAGGGGTATATCAAGGCAGGAAAGTAACAGCAGGAAGACAGTCACTGTGACCTAATTAGAGAGCCTCCTTGTGCCTCGAACCCCAAAGTCATGGCTGAATCAATCAACAGCAAAAGAACAAGAACAGAAGGGCAAATGCTCTTCTATAACTAAGACGTGAGCGTAAAATCCAAAGCGAGACTGGATGGGCATAAAACAAACTAAAGGAAAATTTAGAACCTTTAGAAAACCATCCTAGCTCTAGGAATATATTGCATTCTTCCTTCCAAAAGAGCTCAAGTGCAAAATCAAGAGATGCGTCTAAACACTACATGAAAAGAAAAATTCTTGATACTTGTTTTTTTAAAACTTTTCCATGTTTTTATATAAGCAAGTAAAAACAGTGACAATATAAAAGTTAATATAAAAGATGAGCTGTATGTTTCTAGGTTGTTGTGTGACATGCAAACAGGAAAGTTTGGATTCAGGAAGACCTTTTTTTAAAGGACATTCTGGGGTTTTCTGGGCCTGCTTAGCTTGTGAGGGTCCTTTGCTTTAAGGGTGTTTTTATAATGAGCAGCCTCAGGTTATGGACATTGTTTCTCCCCTGGGAAGGTTTGATAAGAGTCCTGGAGAACGGAGACAATGTCACTCTGCAGCAGAAGGTAGGCGGCACTCTCTGGAGCAGAGGGTACTGTCCCTCGTTAGCAATGGGGTTGCCCCGTGCTCAGTTCTCTCCTGTAATACAATATAGTGTGCATGCAGGCATCATCTGACTCTGAATTTTGCCACATGGAAATTGGATTCAAAGAGTCTATGCAAAAATGAAACAGGCTTTGTTTTTCTGCTATTAGTAATTAAACTGGTTTTTGGCCTCAGATCCGGAAGTCTCATGTCTTTAAGGGCTATCTATAAAATTGTAATGTCAGGTCATTCACTATCATGCAAAATTTACTGCTTCTCAGAGTACATTTTAGCACTTCATTTTATAGAGTCAGTAAAGGGCACTCAGAGCCATAGCTCTGTACTTCACTCTGATTTTTCTTTTCTTAAAAAAATTTGTATCATTGTCACCTCTTATTTGTTTCATGCAGTGTACGTTGCACTGTATCTTTCTTTCCTTCTGAGTAGGAGACAGTGCAGACAGAAAGACATTAGTTTTAGAATATTACCGCAGTTTAATTCTATCTGGACTGTAGGAGGTTTATAGTTTCTTTTGAATCCAAGATTGGGACAGTGAATGTTTTACATGTGACATGTATCAGTCATATACATAAAATTTGGGTAGCATCTTGAAAAATTACCATTAACACATCTACAAAAACAAAAGAAAATATGGTAAGACAAGATCACTTGCAGAGGAAATACAGCAGTTCCAGATGGCTGTAAAAAGGATTGGTGAGAAAGCAACCTGGCTTTGAGGTGGGGTAAGAATATCTAGTTAGACTGTTGTGTTTTGTCACATTTGATTTTATTCTCTTCAAAAAAAGTAATAAGAACTGTTAGAGTAATAAAACCCAAAATGTGTAATTGGCATTGTAAAAAAGAGAGGAAAAGAAAGTGCTCTAAGGGATAGAGCTGCATGTATATTTAAGTGCATAAGATGGATAACCATATTATTGGGTTTTTGTTGGATCATTGAACAGAACTGTTTGCAGTCTCACTGTTTGAATGTCCACTTTATATGCTTTAATTTTGTAACTTGAACAACTATTTTTAAGATGACAATATGTAATCTATTACCTAGTGATTTCCTACTGTTTATTTTTTGAAATTCTGTATTATTTGTACCCTTTTTCTATTTTTTTCTTTTTCTCCTTAAATAAAATTTAAAAAAAGAATATCTAGTTAATCCTTAGCTACAAATGAATACGTAGTCTGTGCTCTATATTGCTCTGTGTGAGTTAATAAAATCCAGGAAGTCTTGTGTAAAGGAAGGAAAATCTCATATCTGGGCCCAATATTGATTAATGAGTAGACTCAGGGTCCGGGGAATCTTTTAGAGGTCTAATATCCATCATTCAACTTCTCCATCTTTAAGGTATTTAGTGATTCTTTTGCACAAAATCGTCATCCCAGAAAAGAGAGCTTTCTGGGGCAGCAGCTCAGAGATGAGATTTGTGTTCAGGAGATGTTCTGAGCACTTTTCTTGGAGTCATAACATGTGAGAGGAGTAAAGGAAGCAGAGAGAGCAGTTGACCTGTAATGCAGTCCAGCCTGGAGGGAGCTCTGGAGCTGGAGCAGACCTCTGGAGAGGTGTCTGGAATGTAAGATAAGGGCAGAGAGAAACACTGAAGGTAGGCTGCTCCCGAGGTGTACATATGCTCCATGGAGGGCAGGGCAGCTCTCTCTCCAGCCTAAAGCAATAATAAGACTGGGCATTCACCAGGGAGCCTGGAGCTGCCAGCACTGCTAGTGGCTGGTGGAACGAAAATTTCCATCCTGAATGAGGGGGTCTTGGTGGCGTGTCACAGGGTGTGTGACAAACATCCGACTGAAACCAACTCATGTTAGCTGTCTTCACATTAGTGGCAGGGAATAGCCAGGTGCCCGGACTGTGTAGTTTGTGGAATGCTGTCTTCTGCAGAGCTGCTCAAGTAGCTGTACCTAAACCCTTCAAATTTAAATGAGCGTATAAAGTAGCACATTGCTTTCTTCATCAAGAAAGTCACTCTGGGAAAGAAAACAGTAGAATGTAATTGTGTGCTTATGGATGCAGTTGATTCATATTCTCATCTTAGTTTTGTATTGACTTGTGGATTAATAACAACTCCTACCTAGAATATGCCCAAAGGTCACATTTTGAGGGGTTCAGATGGAGGGAGATGCCTGGGAAGAGAATGCTTGGACCTGGAAGGGCTAGTGATCCCTCTCTGGGGTCACAGCCCTCTAAGTTTTAGTTCTGGCATTCAGCATTGTTTGGTTTAGTCTCCTTGAGGCTCAGCTGACTTTACAGTCTGAGTGGGCTCCTTATATTGTCCTTTTGTTGATGTTATGTAGATGCCCTGGAAATTACTGCTGCTTATTTTCCTAAGACTGATGATAGGGAATATTATAAAATATAGCAAAAGGTCCTGTAAAGATTATTCTACAGAGTCCTGGGATAATGACATTGAGGAAGATACAGAGATTTGGGAAAACTAAAGAGAAGACATTTATGTGCATAAATATTTTGTTTTATTCAATAGATTTATTATAAACCATAGGGACTATTGTTAGTTCTTTAAAGGTGCAAGAGGAATGGATATTTATTGTTCTCACCACAAAAAGGATAGCTATATAAGGTAATTTATTTGCTAATCAGATTTAAAGATTGAAATATATGTGTATGTATCTCAAAATATCATTTGTACACAATGAATGTGTTATCTATCAATTTAAAAGTGAGGACAAAAAAATCTTGTTTTAAATGTGTGTTTTTTTTAAAGGCCATGCTGGTGGGTAAGAGCCTTAGCCTGAGGAGAAACCAGGACTTCCTGTGAGCCAGCCGATGCACCAGCTGAAAACCAGAAGAGCATCCTCCACCCTCCCGTGCTGATTTGGAGGACTCTGTGAGATGACAGTAAATGAGGAGAGGGGACTAGCTTGATGCTTGCGTTGTTTGTTGACTCTGTGGCCTGGGGCTGGTGATCTGGGCATCTACTTGGAGGATGGCCATGTGCATTGTGTCAACTGTGGGGGATTTTCTCTTCTCTTGTTTTTGAAATTCAATGTTTTATTCCATTTTACTATCTTGTCTTATCCCTGCATCTGGTAACCTGAGCAGCTATTTTGAAAATAACAAAATAACAAAAATGTGCAGTATTGTTCTGTTTTGTTTTATTCAATATTATGTTTTGATTGGTTTTATTCTGTTTTGTTTTGTTTCATTTTGATATGTCTGATGGTATGAACACCTATTGTGAAGACAGCAGGATATATTAAGGTAGGTATTGTTGATTTCCTATGGTCCTGCTTTGAAGTTTTGTACCACTTTCACTGCTTTGCTTCAGTTGGCTGCATTCTGTTTTGTTTTGGTGAATTTATTCTCTTTAAAATAAAAAAATTTAAAAAGTAGAAGGCCAATTGTTCCTTGATATCTCTTTTTTCTATTATTTAGAAAAGCATTAGCCTCCAAATTCCTTTATTATTTGGCAGGAATGATCTTATAAATGGAAATCAGTTTGAATGAGTTTCATGTATGAAATAGATGTATGTCTTTTAACTGTTTGACAGAAAGATGATATTCCAGGGGAAATTATGTCATGGCTTGAGTAATTTTAAGACAAAATAGAAAACATAAAAAGGATTATTTAAGATTTGAATAAAGTAATCTTTTGCCCCAAAATAGACAGAGTGATCCTGAATGGTGGTGGTTTTCTCTACCAACCAATACACTTTTCTCAGTGGTTACAGCAGAATATTGAAATACAGTTCATTTTCAGCTACACACATGTGCAAAGTGGAACAAAATGACAGGTTCCAAAGACTGAATTCAGAAGCAGTCGTGAGAATTCAGCAGTCTTCTGTTGAGCTATCACAATATCAGAGATTATAAAAAGTGAGACAATGTCATCTTTATCTCCACTTAATCTTATTCTGGGAAAATAAAATTACTTAATTCAAAAGTACTTAAGTAACATATAATGAATTGTCTTATTATGTAAATGAAATAAATATCCTCAAGGGTCTCAGTTTCAATTCTATTTTTAAATTTTAAGTGATATATTAAACAAAAATTATACATATTATAGGATACCATGTGATATCTCAATAGTTATATTTATTTTGAGCAATGTTTAAATCAGGGCAAATTTTTGCACCTCTTCAAATACTTTTCATGGAGAGGACATTCAAAATCTTGCTTTTGAAATCCAGTTTTAATTTCGAGTTATATCAATAGTGGTTATGTAACCCACACAGGCTAAAGGTCTTTGGAATCCTCATTAGAGTTTAAGAGTACAAACCTGTACTGAAAGTGAAAAAATATGCATTCAATTTGTCCGTGGGGTCATCTGACCCAAACTTGAGAACATTTGTTGAGAACTTTTTAGTTCTACACCAGAGCAGTTGTTTTTGAAGCTTCTTTCTCCATCAATTGGTTTGTGACCAAAGGACATCTTTTCTCATACAGTTCCCTAGATAATAAGTTGTGAGAATGTATAGTTACATCCTGAATTTATGTTTAAAAATTTTCAGCTTTTCAATGCATCAAATCTGACCAGCATGTAGTATAACAATGCTAATTGCATTGGGATACACTTGTAATTGTGTGTGTGCTGGATTTTCCTAAAAGAAACTTGTACATTAGGTTGAAATGTCATTTCTAATGCCTTGTCATTAGAAATAATCAAAATGGGGACTGGGGATTTAGCTCAGCAGCATAAGCACCTGCCTTGCAGTTTGATCCCTGCTACCTATAAAAAAAAAAAAAGAAATAATCACAATGTAATTTCCTCAGTAAATTTAGTTCTGCAAAGATGAACTAATAGGCAAGAAGTCATTAGCAATTATAAAACAAAATGATAGTAAGGCTTTTGTTCTTCAGAAAAACTATCAATAATCGTTATCAATGTAAAAATATATATATTTTATATAAAATACATATTTTAAATATATATATAAAATATATATATTTTAATATTAACACCAATCTTCTCAGGATTTGGAAGCTATAAACCTAAGATGGTAGATACATTTTTCCAAATTTCTAATTTTCTTCTAAATCCTACTTTTCCCATCGAAACAATATTGTAATATGTTTTCCTGGAAATGATAGTCTCACTCGATTCATTTTTAAGAGCAGGTCTGCCAAGTATAAAAATCCTATAGTCAGAGTTTATAAATTCTTTCTTGATGAAAATGTCATTTCATGAAATTCAGACTTTTCAGTTAACAGCTCAGTCTCACAATGACTTTTTCTTAGGATAACTATATTGTTTTGTTATTGCTGTAATAATCATAGACATTTAACATTTTAGTACAACACCCTTCATTACTGTTATAACTTCTATCTAAATGTTTTCCTAAAGCCTTACGTGCTCATAGATGGGCCTTCTGGGAGTGGTTGGATCATGGCTTTGTGATACTGGATTAAGGGCTTGATGACTAAATTAATCCACTGATTGGTTTAGCATAGTTCTGGCTGTGGGTAATGGGAGGGCTTCACCCTGGGTGTTGGTGGCACGAACCAATAGCCTTGTAGCTTGAATAGAATAAAAGGGAAAGGAAGGCTCACTGCTTCTTGCCTGCCCTCTCGTGGACTATTTCTCCTCTGCCATGCTATCCTGTTCTTGAAACCAGTGCACTATGGACTGAAAGCGCTATAAACTGTAAGCTAATGAACCATTCTTCCTTTAATTTGTTGATGTTGGATATTTTGCCCCAGCAATGAGAAAAGTAGCTAAGACAATTACCTTACAGTTGTGTAGGTCAGGAGCTCAGTGGGCTTGACTGAGTACTGTGCTAGAAGTTCCAGAGTGTTAGAATCAAGATGTCTAATGTTCTTAATTGTGGTGTTGGGGAGAATCTACTTCTAGAGTCATGCAAGTTTTTGGCAGAATATTGCATGATTTCTCATATATGATAACTCATATATGAGAAACTCTAAATATAAATAAATTAAAAAGCAAAATAAAAGTCAGATAACAAGAAACAGGGAGGTAGATACTTTGCAAAAGGGAAAGAGACCAAGAGCTGAAGAGAAGGGAGGAAAAGGGGATGTAAAACAGAAGTAAGATGTAGTACATACATAAACCAACCCCACGTGATGCATGGAATCATTATGTACTGCATTATGTATTATGTAATAAAATTTTTAAAATAGGATGTTGTAATTAAAAAAACAAGAAGCAGCTGTAGGATTCAGGTCCTATTTCATGCTAGCTATTGACTCTGAGTTCATCTCAGCTTGAGTCTTTCCACATTCTTTGGTTTGGGGTTCCATCTTAAATCCAGTCACACAGAGTATTCTTGTCTAATGAAAGTCCACCCACTTGCCTCTAACCTCTTTGACTTTTCCTCAGCCCCATCTCTTTGATGCTTCTACTTCTCTCATCATCTAATTGAATAATGCAGAATAGTCTCTCTATTTTAGTGTCAGATGTCTTTATCATCAGTCAAGTCATTTTATAGTCATGCTTTCATTAGTATTTGATTGCAGAGCAGGGGAGGAAGAATTGGGGGGCCTCTTTAGCATTTTGCCTACACAGGAACCATTGCCCCCAATATGTACAAGAAAAATATCATGCCCACTTCCCATTTTTTTATACAAATTATAACAAAGATGACAAAAGAGAACGGAGATTTAGAAATTAATATTTATTCTTTTACTCTGTCAGGATTACTCTGTAAGTGCACTACCCTTTTCTTCTCCTTTCTTTCCTTTTCCTTTCATTAAAAATTTATGGACTGCCTTGATTTCTGCTAAGGCACCACATTTTTATTCATCATGGCTTTTGTCTTGGCAGGACACTTGTCAATACAAAGGAAATATAAATCAACATGTTAGTATTATAATAAAGCAGTTTTGGATTCATCCCAGTGTTCTATGACCTAGAGTTTGAGAAAAAATTTTATATTAATTATTTTGTTCAATATCCTGGCTTCTTTGACTGAGGTATGTACTATTGAGTAACAAAGCTTATGACAGACAGGAACCAACTTTTATTGAGAGAGTCATGTACCTTTGAGATATTCAGCAGGGTCTTCAGGCTGATTCATTATCTAGCTGAGTCATCTGATGTTGAACTGGTTAATTAAGTTGAAATCTATATGAAGTGGCTTAGTTTTCAGGTAATGCAAAATAAATAAAACATTAATTCACTGGTTGCCTTTAGACGACCATGCTGTAAATTCCAATCCCAATCTCTAACAACACTGACATTTAATGCTTCTTGTGAGTAGGTACTTAACTCCTGCAGGAGTTTGCAGGTAATTATCTGTTTACTAGGATCTTCCTGCATAGATGAAATCTTCCTATATAAGTGAACTCTTGAGAGTAATAAGAATTCCTTCCCTGCATCTATTTAATCAATTTTCAGAATTAGTAATGTCTCTACCTCTCGAGGAGGGACTGGTGAGAACTATATTTGTCTTAGAAAGGCCAGCATTTGCCTTTTCATAATGCTCATCATTAAGCATGTCTTTCTTTAACTTCTTGAACCACTCTGGAATAGACAACACCTTCCATCCCACTGAGCTCACAATGGGCTTTGTGTCCAAAGTCAACACTCCATCACATACTGTTGGGGACCACAAACTCACAATGGCTAATTTTTCATACTTCCCTAAGGGATAAATGGAGATTTGGGATTATGGTGTCACCCTTTTGAGACTTCCCATTAACTCTTTTGGGATGGGCTATCCTTGCCCACTCACTAAGACTACTTAAAACTGTGAAGATGAAAATAAACACCCCAGAGAAAGATCCTTCTTAGCACAACATCATCTCCACCCACTTGAGTCATCCCTGGATTATCTGTTGCCTGCTGGACCTATGAATCTTCTGCCACTTTGAATCTCTCTCTTAGCCCTCCTCCTACAATGTACACACCCAATACACTGGTTTGGCGTATCTTGGTCTCTGCCCATCCTGAGGCATTGACCTCCCAGCCTGTCTCTGTTTCTTATTTTAAACTTCACCGTACTCCTCATACAGGCAGGTAGGGATCTTGGCCAGGTCCCTGATAACACTATAAAAGTCCACTAGTTTAGAGGGCCACTGTTTTCTGCCTTAAGATGATCTTTCCTTTAGACAATAGGAGCCTTAAATATATGAACTCTTTAAAAAGCAGCCAGATAGGTGAAAGTAGTCTTTTAATTTTAAGCATTATATGAATGTGAGGCTATATTATGCTTAAATAATTGGAAAAGTAAAGACAAAGTCTTTATGAGATCAGGAAAAGAATCTTTGTTTCCTATTAATTGATTATTTTTTTGGTGCTCAATCTGAGGTGGCATAGAGAAAATGAGAGAGAAGACAAAGATTAAAAAGGCCTTTAATGAAGGCACAGGAGAGTCATAAAGAAATACGTGTTTTCAGTGAGAACAAAGGAGTGAAGTTACGTTTATCAGGTGGGCAAAATTACATATTAACAGCTGATTTGAAGGAGCATCTGTCTGTGCAAAACAGAAAACAGAAAGGTTTACTGGGGCTGGGGGTGGAGCACTCAGGTGGTTGTGGAGTCTTGAGATTGGACAGGGCTTGGCACATGCATAAAAAGAGAATGGGAAGTTTGTCTCTGGAATGAGAAGGAGAACGTAAAAGTTACTCTTGGAGAGAGAAGTTGCTTCTCTGAGCTTGGCCCCAATTTGGGCAGGTGTCATGTTGCAGATAGTTAAGCCCCAGGCTAGCAAAATCTATCATTAATTCCCCTAGGTTCACCCCGAGAAGGAGCCATCATGCTGATAAAATCAGTGAGGTTCCACAATTAAGGAAAATAGAAGGCACTGGGCCCACTATGTCTTATCAGCTGAGATATATTGGAAATCAGAATGTTCTCATTTAATGTTCTGTTATTGCAGAAAAGATAGAAAACAAAAGGCTCTTTTGGGATTGTGAATTATGTCCAATTATAATAAGCTAGTAGCAAAACATGGAAGCATAGTTTTTTTTTTTAAATCCCAGCTTTCCAACCTTATAAAAGGATGAAAGACATCACATCCATCACCAATACGTATAATCTAAGCATTCATAGATTTGACATTCTATTTATGTTCGTAACACTAAGATGTAAGGGACAGTGCCCTTGTTTTGTTGATTGCTAAGCACTGGGGTCCACTGATGTCCTGGTTTTGCCCTCTTCTTATTGCTCAGTGGCCAGGCTCCACTTACAGAGGCTCCAGTTGCTTCTATTCTTCTATCTAGAAAGTTCCTTTACATCCATTGGGAATTGTGGTAAACGTTGAGGGCCCCCTAAATAGCATGGGTTAAAGATTTAAATAATACGTAAAACAGCTAAAATGGAACGAATGATTATTATGCACCATGTATAGTTCTAAGAAAATTTATTTACTTGTCTTTAGGCTATTATTCTATATATTTGATTTTTTGTTTCTTTATTGTATACACTTATGTTATGAAATGTCTTGATATATATAGTGAAGTGATTATTACAATCAATATACCCATAATCTCACGTTGTATCTTTAGCTCCCTGCGGTAAGATCATCTAAAATCTATTCTTTTGGAAAGTGTTCAATATACAGGGCAATATTGTTAACCATGGTCCTCATGCTTTATGTTTATTTATCCTACAAAACTGTATACTCTTTGACCTCACATTCCCAGTTCTTCCCATGATATCCCCACCTCTTGCCTCTGATATCCACCATGTTACTCTCTGTTTCTTTGCTTCCAACTTTATTTTAGATTCTCCATATAAGTGAAATTTTGCAATATTTTTTTCTTCCTGTGTCTGGCTTATTCTTACTTAGCCTAATGTCTTCCAGAGTCATAAGTATTGTTGCAAACAGCAGGTGCACTTTTTTAGCTTCCACAATCAGAAGGCCTCCCACGAAGCTTGGATAAGTGTCCCTAAAGCCCCAAAGGCCCATGTGTTTAAAGGCTTTGTCCTCAGCTCATGGAGCTAATGAGAAGTGAGTGGACCTTTAAAAGGCAGAGCCTCATGGGAGGTCTTCTGACCATGGAGGCTGCATTCCTGGGTGGGGGTAGTTGGGACCCTGGGCCTTTCTTTCCTCTTCCTCTCTCTTTTGCATCCTGCCCTGAGGTGAATAATCTTTCCCTGTGCTGCTGTTATGATGTGCTGTCCTGTCAGGGTCCCCAAAACAACGTAGCCAGCTAGCCATGGACAGAGGCCTCCAAAATTGGGAGCCCATTAAACCTCTTCCCTCTGTAATCAGAGTATTTCAGATATTTGCTATAGTAGTGGACAACTGATTAACCAAATATATAATTTGAATAAATTAGTATGCATACACAAATATATATATATCATACAGCATGTATGACACACATTAGATATATGTTGTGTGACGATATATACAAAATTTTTCCAAGCAGTTTAAACATATTAATTTAGTTATTCCTCACCATGATACCATAGTCCAGTAAGGTCCTATTATTTCCACTTCTCTGGAAGTAATGTAGAAGAGGTTAACATTCCTAGTTAATTTTTTAAACAGTAGGAGAAGAGCAACTCAAACAGAAGCAATCTAATACCAGAGCCTTCTTTCTGCCTGGTTTTTGAGAAGGGTCTAGCTATGTAGTTCAGCTGTGGTCTTGAACTCCTGGCAGTCTTCCTGCCTCGGGCTCTCTTGTTCTCACCTTTGTGCACAGCCAGGGCCTTCACTCTTGACATCGTTCTGTGCTAGCAACAAACAAATAGGGATAAATACTTAAAATGAACTTATGGTGAGAAAGTTCTTTCTAAACAGAACACTTTCCTCTATTTTCATCTCAGCATAATTTTTACTAAGGTGAGCCTAAATTTTTTTGATTCTTACTACATTTTATCTTATGTTGATATTCCACAATCTTCCACTAGGTAATTTAATTATTACAAGAGATAAATTTCAATAGTGCTCACAGCTGATTGTCTTTAAAGTTTTCCATCTTGACCAGACATTTATAATGACTCTGATTTTCTGAGTTTCTAGGCTGGTCTTCAGGTTCCTCCTTGGGGTCCACCATTTACCTTTCATTCCTATAATATGCCAACAACACAACTCTTAAGGAAATCTTTCATGAAAATCTGTTTCTTTCCTTCTTACAATATCTTTGCTTTCCAGAAATAAATCTTTTTGCATTCACATAAGCTAATTCCCACCAATAGCCAGACATGACTTTTTTTTTTTTAGAAGAATCTTCCGTCTGGCAAATAAAGTCAGCTTTCTTCCTGAGCCAGCTAATTCCTCCCATAGCGGGGAGTTCTTTCCAAGGAAATCCCTTGACAAACGCGTTTCTTTCTCTTTTTTTAAAAAAAAATTTATTTAAAGAAAGACTAAACAAAACAGAAAATAGGTAGAAATAATACGTTCAGTGAAAAAAACTACAGTAGAAATCACTAGTTGATGTTTACATATTGTCGTTTTACAAATAGTTGTTCAAGATACAAAAATGGAACATGTAAAGTGGGAATTCAAACAGTGAGACTGCAAACAGTTCTGTTCAACTGTCCAACAAAAACTTAGTAATATGGTTGTCAATCCTACACACTTAAGCATACATGCAGCGATCCATATCTTCATTTATGTTTAGATTAAACAAACTAAAGCAGGTTAAAATCATTCTGAACAAAGAATAATAGTATTGCTGGATTTCACATCATGACACTCGGTGATCACCACTGCGTACTGTAGTGTCTTTTTTAAAAATTTAATTTAAAGAAAGACTAAACAAAATAGAAAACAGGTAGAAATAATACATAATTTCAAAGAAAAAATAAACAGTAAGAAATCACTAGTTGATGATTACAGATTGTCTTCTTACAAATAGTTATTCAAGATACTAAAGTGGAGCATATAAAGTGGGGATTCAAACAGTGAGATTTCAGCCAGTTCTGGTCAACTATCCAACAAAAATTTAGAAATATGATTATCAATCCTAGACACTTAAACATACATGCAGTTATCCATATCTTCAATTATGTTGACATCGAATAAACCCAAGCAGGCTAATAGCATTCTGAATAAAGAATAATACTATTGCTGGGTTTCACATTATGACACTCCAGGATCAGCACTGGGTATTTTAGTGTCTCTTTTTCTTCAAAGTATCTGTTCATTTCATCATGTGTCATAAGATCAGTTCTTATAAACTGTTTGTAGATTCTACACATGCATGAGTCTAAAAATATATTTATATCCTTTCTATATTAGAGGGAGAAACAAAACAAAGCAAGGCAAACAAAACATATTCCTATAAACACATGAAACGAAATAAACATATAAGATCATTGTACAAAGAGTTCTACCGTGGTTCCTGTGTTTTCTCTTGTTATCTTCAATAGAAGTGGCTATATCATCAGATATAGTGTAATTAAATATATCAGTATATAACAGTATTAATAAAAACACAACTTTGTATATAGTATAGAACTTCAAAACCCAGCAGTTATCAAATCAGAATGTGTATTGTTGAGTCTTGTCATCTTCAGTGTAGTTGCCTATACTCTCAGACTTGATACTATCAATCATATTAGTTTTGAATAAAATCTTCTCTGCCTCATTTCTGTTATGCTCTTTTTTTGCCATCAGTTATCTGCTTATCTTCTTCATTCTGTTTCTGCTCCATTCATTGAGGCCTCTCTGCCAATGTTCCTGGAATCCTCATACTTTTCTCTCTCTCTAGAATGCCCTGCAGTATTCTCTGTAGAGTTGGGTTGATGGTTGCGAATGCCCCAAGTTCCTCTTTGTCTTGGAAGCATCTTGTTTCTCCATTAATTTCTAGAGACAGTTTATCAGGGTATATCAATCTGGGCTGTAGGTTATTTTCTTTCAGGGCTTGGAATATTTCACTCCAGTCTCTTCTTGACTTGATGGTTTGTGTCGAGAAGTCTGCCCTTATTCTGATGGGCCTTCCTCTATAGGTTATCTGTTTCTTGTCTCTAACAGCTTTTAATATTCTGTTCTTATATTGAATTTCTGGGATCTTGATTATTATTTTCCTGGGTGTAGCTCTGTTTTGGTTGTAGGTGGCTGGAGTTCTGTATGCCTCATATATCAGAATATCATTTCCTTTTCCTATGTTTGGGAAGTTTTTCTTAATTATTTTTGTGAATAACCTTTGTAGTTCCTTTGTTTGTACCCCTACTTCTTCATTCACTTTCTTTATTCTCAAGTTACACATCCTTTTCTCATCTTCTAGCTTTTGTATTGTTACTGCTTGTTTCCTTATTTTTAAAAAGTTTTCCCTTTCATAATCCCACATTGCAAAATTGTTCTCCAGCTTGGATAATCTATCCTTAGTTTCTTTTGACAAATTCATTTCTGTCTAGCAGTCTTTATCAAATGAGTTAATAAACTCAGATATATAACTCAAACCCAACCATGACAATTGTATTTCACCCTCCTACACACTGCAAAAAAATGAAGAAAATTCTTCTGTGAATAATTGTTCTATTTTCAAATAAAACTGTTGTTTGAGTATCTAGCAGTGGTGTATGTTTTCTGCAATTACTATAGCTACCTTCTCCCACCTCAAAGATATAAAACCAGGAAACAGTTATTGTTTTCTTAATAGCCTCTACCAACACCAAATAAAAGGTGAAGAGAAACATCTGTTTCTGAGTCCAGAGAACAGTGAGCAGTGTTTCCTTCACCTCCCTACATACCCTAACTCCTTCCCAGCCTTACTCACTAGGTATGATGTGACTTCGTTTCCTGAGGCCACCAATTCTTAGTGGTCAAGCCTCAGATAAAGCATGTAAACAGAATCAAAGTCTTATCCATTTTCTATCACTCATGACCATTTTCTTCTCTGCCTGTTCCCTTTCTCTTCTTCTTCTTCTTTTTTTTTTTTTTTCTTTTTCCTTTTTATCGGTACTGGGGATTGAACTCACAACTGCCTGCTTGCAAGGCAGGCACTTATGCTGCTGAGCTAAATCTCCAGCCCCTTCCCTTTCTCTTCTAATAACCATATCCAACCTCAGGCTTTCTGAAACCGGTCTTTCTCTAATTGGCTCCCCAGGGGCTGCTGAAGGGTTGAAGTGAGAAAAGAGTTCTTGTCTGCTTGTCCTGCCTTAGTTCCACAAGAGGCAGATGAAGTCCTGTGACTCAGGCATATGCAGGAGCAGACACCGATTCACATAACCAGAGAAAGGTACCTTCCATTCTAATGCGATGTTAAGAGGGAAAAGAAGAATGGGAAAATACAAAATAGTCAATTTGAGCAATCACAAAGTTTTGCAGTTTTGATAAAATAATTCAGGTAAGTATCACCCATTTTTGATTGTTATATTCTTTCCATCAAAATAAGTCATCTATCTTCTTTTTCTACAATTCAAAGGAACTAGTTTTGACTTTAAAACATCTAGTTCCTTTACATTATCTATTATGTCCATCCTTTTGATTTGACTGACTCTGTTCTGATATGTCGCATTTGGTTTTATTCTCTTCAAAAAAAGTAATAAGAACTGTGGGAGTAATTGTCATTGTACAAAAGAAAAGAAAAGAAAGTGCTCTAAAGGTTATAACTGCATATATGTTTAAGTGTATAAGATAGATAACCATATTACTGAGTGTTTTTTGGATCATTGAACAAAACTGTTTGCACTCTTACTGTTTGAAAGTCCACTTTATATGCTTCAATTTTGTAACTTGAACAACTATTTCTAAGATGAGAATATGTAATCTATTAGCTAGTGATTTCTTACTATTTAACTTTTAAATTTTGTATTACTTGTACCCTTTTTCTGTTTTTTCTTTTTCTCCTTAAATAAAAAAAATCTAGTTCCTATAAATGTTCCTTGTATCACACTCTACTACTATGTTTTAATTGTAATTATTGGGGATCAAGTAGGAACACTGTATGATCTAGAACTTAAATTAATATATGTAACTGGAATTGTCAGTGTCTCATATATGAGTCTGTATATGGCACATGTGCTGCTTTTCATCTCTAAAGGTGACACAACTTACAGACAGTAGGAAGGAGGTGTGTTTTGTTTTCTCAGTGATGAAGAAAAGTTTTTGCTAAATATTCAGACCTTTTAACATTTTATTCAAAGAGAATACTTTTCCTGAATATTTCATTGTCAAAATTATACAAATATACAGTGAGCAAATGCAAAAGTCAACTTTGACTTAGGTTTTCTGCTTTGTTTTGGATTTTCATTCACCTTCTTGGTAACTCTAACTGCATATGATAGGAGAGGAAAAACTGTAGAAATAAATATTTAAAAGGAAGGTCCATGCTTTCACAACCTGTATAGCACGATATTCTACATAGGTGAAGCAGCAGAATGGCCTTTTTCATTTTGCCGTATAATTTCTTTAAAGTTATTACCTTTTTTAGTTTATTCTTTTTCATATCAGTGTTATCAAAAAGAAAAAAAAATTCAGAGTTTTGAATTTTTGTATTTCCTGTGGCTTTTAACACCCATATTTAATTTCTTTGTTTGCTTTTAATTTACTTTTTAAAAATTTGGTATAAAATTTTTGGTATAAAATTTGGCATAAAATTCATAAGCAAGAAAAATAGATTGCTCTTTTTCTTAGAGCTTGAATTCCTTTAAGTGTCAGATATATCACGGATCTTGAAAAGTCTCCACCCTTTTTTTAGATAAAAACTTAATGCTAGTTGAATGACTAGAGTTCAAGCATACATTTATTCATTCTAAATTTGTTCACTTGTCAATATTTCTTAGATATTCATTTTCTCTTTCTCTAGTTTGCATGATCTTGATCTTACAACAAACTCTAGAAGGAATAATTTTCACAGTACTTTCCTTGAGCCTGTATAATAAAACTCAGTACACTTCAAGGGAATGAAGTATTTTAGTGAATTACTTTCTTTCTGACTTTATTTTCTTCAATTGAATTCTTGAGTATTTTTTATTATTTTCAGTTGCAAAGTAATCACACTAGAACTTCTAAGCAGATAATGTCTTAAATTTATTTTCATGGCAATTTGGAATCTACATCTTAGTTCAAGTGTTCGCCTCCTAAGCACTCTATCCTTGAAGTTATATTCCTCAGGACAAATGGTGGTTAACAACTGGTAAATAATAACCTAGTGACTGCCACAGCTGAAAGCACACTTGTAGCTTGTTATTATAGTTTCAGTACTGACTTCAAGATACTCATGACAATAACAGATGTCATGAACAGAATTCATGAAGTGACTTATTGGAATTTTGCATTCATATTTGAATTCTTCCAAAGACATAGTTCTCATATCTTCAATCTGTCTACTAGAGATGTGAAATTAATTTTAAAATGCTACTTTACAGAGAGATACAAACGCCTGGCTAGAGGCAGCAGTGGTTGCAGGATGATGAGGGGGAGCTCACCAAGGTCAGCAGCTACTCAGCCATGGGGGTGAATGGAGACACAGCCATGGGCAAAAGACTTAAAGGAGAGGCGGCTCAAAAGTTGGAACACAGGGACAGAGGTGTTTAGAAGATGAAGTGGGTTGCTCCTCTATCCCTGCTTTGCTTTCAGTCCAGGTCGAGTGAGCACACATCATATTCAAACTCCTCTGGGGGTAGAAGCCTAGGGTAGTGGCTGCCTATAGGTGGCCCACCTAGCTGATGCTGCCATGTGCATATGGGGCATAGCTCTTTTATTGCTGACACATGGGACCCAGTGAGAAAGGAGTATTTGCCACAGAGAGCCTCTCTGGAGCAAAGAATCAAGGAGAGTGCAGGCCAAAAAGCTGTTGAGAGAGTGGTGGCCAGCATAAGAATGGTAAGACCCAGGGACAGAGAAGGACAAAAGACATGATTCTGGCTAGGAATCTGGAATCAGGCACTGGGGAATCCATGAGACAGAAAGAAGCAGAGGCTGTGTGTAGTGAAATCAAAATAAAAGACAAGAGAGGATCACTAATTTTGGCAGAGAGGGGACTCTCTCCTGAAAAACTCCCATAAGTATTTGACTTTTGTGCTATTGGAATTTCTCTTACCCAGTCTCAATGACTTCTGAGTTCTCAGGCTGGAAAGGAACACTTTGAGACACTAAAAAACTGGAACAGGCAAGCACTGAGGGTGGAAAATTAACTCCAGGATAGTTCTTGCCAGGGCAATCTCCTGCCAGTCCATAGAAACCAATGAACTCAGAGTACAGATGAGGAACTGGCAAGCAGGAGCCTTGCTGATGCCAGAAATTCTGGGGGTGGGGAAAAAATCTGAACAGTATGCAGAGGGTGAGATACTGCCTCCAAGACAAGGGGTTCATAATGTGTGGGCTGTAGACTGGTACTGGTCCATGGCCTCTTAGGAGCTGCACCACATGGCAGTTAGTAACCAATTGGTGAGGGAGCCAAACTTCATGTGTTTTTACAGCAGTTCCCCATCACTCCTGTTACCACTAGACATCTACTTCCTGTCCAATTGGTGGCAGCATCAGATTCTCAGAGGCATAACTCTATTGTGAACTGTACATATAAGGGATCTATGCTGCAGGTTCCCTATGAGAATCTATTGTTTGATGATCTGAGATAGAGCTGAGGTGGTGATGCTAGCACTGGGGAGAGGCTGAAAATACAGATTAACATTAGCAGAGATGTTAGACTGCACAGAGACCATACAAAATGAATTGCTTTTGGATCCTTTCAGATCTCTGATACATATTTAAGAGAGTGGCACATGACAATCTGTATCTGTAAGGTGACAGGGAGTTGATGCATTTTTCAGTTATACAGTTGTGTCAGATGGTAGGCTTTAAATGGGAATCTAAAGAGTTACTTTAGGCCTCACATGGTCTGTTCATTATTTTATTTACCATTTTTTACCCATGTCTCTTCCCCACACTGCACATTTATCTCAGTCACAGTTTCAGCAATTCTACAAACTGACTGGGGCTAAAATATATAGAACCTAAATGTCACAGGAGAACTTCACTAAAAATGATGAAAAACCCATCATGAGATAGCAGAACACTGCCAACAAAAACAAAGTTGCATTTAAAAGAAAAAAACAAACAAGAATCTTACTTAAATTAAGGATTCATTGCAACAGTTGATTCACATTCTCCATGTATAATACGTGATGCAGGGTGATTCAGTAAAGCCACAGAACCTTCAAAACTGCCTCCTTACATGGAGCCCAACCACCGTGCATTAAAAGACAAGCTTTTGGAATTTTTCCAAAAGAAAAAATGTGAACACAAAAGCAGAAGCAAATAGAAAAGGTCACCATTTCATCAAATGTGTCCGCCCTGAGAGCATCATTCTGAGTGGTAACTACATTGCTAAAGTGAGGAAACCCTTTACAATTGGTGAAGAGTTCATCCTTCCTGCTGCTAAGGACATGTGTCATGAAATGTTACAAGAGGCATCAGTTCAGAAGGTAGCATGGATTCATTTGGCTAACTTGATGACCAATAGCAGAGGATGCTGTGTCATAATCATTAGAAAATATTATGAGTCACTGTGGAACAGAATCCAGGTTCACAAGCCTGTCAATGTTGATAACAAGGCAGCAATGTTTGTTTTTGTGTGATCTAGTTTGCAGGAAGCTGTGCATGAGGACATGTTATATGTGCTTCTGTTACAACACCAATAGCTGTTGAACAATTCAAGTTTTTGGATGATAACCTATCAGGAAAACTGAATTGGTCATTTTGTGTTGTTATATGCACAGAGTGGTTGCTATGAGTGGCACATCCTAAATGAGGACAACATCAGACAAGAACCAGAGAACAGCTGAACAAAGTGAAAACAAGAAATCAGCACTAGAAAAATTGCATATTGATAGGAACCAGTAAACAGGTTTCTCTTATAACAATCAATAAAAATGGTCTCAGCTCCCCAGTCAAAGACAGACTGGCAGAAGGATCAAAAACAAAACCCAAATATATATTGTCTGCAAAACTCATCCACAAAGAAACACATAAACTGAAAGTAAAAGGACAGATAATGAGACTCCAAGGGGCAGGAGCCCCATACCAAACAGGAGTAATTATTCTGATTTCTGACTCAAACACAAACCAATCGAAAAGAAAAAGATATTCACTCTATAGTGGTAAAGAAAACACTAAAAAGAGATGATAATAGTAAACATGCATGAATTAAATGTCAGTGTAGTCAATTTTGTAAAACAAAAGCTGTCTCACATAGAAGAAGAGATTATTCAAATACAATCATAGTAGGGAATCCTGATACACCTCAGTCACAGTTCAGGTAAAGGCAACAAAGGATTGTCAGAGTTAAGCACATCAAAGAACAAATGAATTTAACAGATATTATAAAGCGTGCATCTATCAACTGCAGTGTATACAGTCCTTTCAACTCCCCATGGGGAACTTCTCCCCACATAAACCATATTTAATGCCATTAAGCTTGTCTCAAGTAGAAAATAACTGAAATAATCTCTTGCATCCTATCAAGTCACAATGAAATAAAATAGAAATCAACAGTGAAAAAAAGGACAGAATCTACACTCATACACACAGACATTGAATAATGCACTTTTGAATGATCAATGGATTATAGAAATATCAGGGAAGAAATTTAACAACTCCTGAAATCAGTGACTCTAGAAATACAACCATAACATATCAGAATCTGTGGGATAAAAGGAAAAGAATTTCCAAGAGCAAAGTACATAGCTGTGAGCACCTATCTTAGAAAAATAGAATGATGCCAAATAAATTACCTAATGGTGGATCTCAAGGTCCTAGGAAAACAGAAACAATCCAAACCCAAAAGTAGCAGAAAGAAAGAGAGACAGAAAAAAAAGATCAGTGGTTTTTGAACTTATTTACAAAACCAGCTGGGAACACCATCACTTGGGAATTTGTAGAAATGCATTTCCAAAGCCTCAGTACAGCGCCTGAATCAGAAATTCTGTAAGTGAGCCTCTGATTCTACATTTTATCACCCCTCCCGGGAGTTTGGATGCATGCTGAAGTGTGAAAACATGGTGCTAGGCATGACCACAAGAATTATGAAGAAATGCAAGAAGCAATGTCTTCCAGGCTGGCCCCAGAGAGATACACACACATTTTGTGTTTCTCAGAAAACGTTCTCTCTTTTAACATTTCTGAAGTGATTTTGAAAGAATATTTCTAAATTTCTTAAACTTTATTTAGTCAATTTTGTTTCCCACTAAGTGAAAAATCTATGGTGTGTTGATTCATTAAGAATTTATTAGCTTATTTATATTTAATCTATTTAATTCTACTCTCACGACTATGCTTATTTTCTCCATGCTCTAAGAATGTGTTAATACTTTTATCTCTCTGGATTTCCTATGCTTGGAAAGTTTTCCTTAATTATTTCTATGAATAGTCTTTGTAGTTCCTTTGTTTGTACTCCTGCTTATTCATTCACATTCTTTATTCTTAAGTTATAGGTCCTCTTGTTGGCTTCTAGCCTTTTTATTGTTACTGTTTGTTTCCTTGTTATTTTTAAGAAATTTTTCCTTTCATGATCTCACATTGCAAAACTGTCTTACAGTTTAGATAATCTATTCTTATTTTCTTTCAAGCAGTTTTGCCAGCTTTCAGTGGAGTTTTTTATTTCCTGGTAATCTCTTTGAACTTGCTTCATATATTCTATATTTTCTTTATATTCTTCATTAAATGTTTTTCTCCTTTTTTTGTGCTCCTCCATTCTTCTGTCTGTGTCTTCTTGAGAGGTGCTTAGCATTTCTTTTATTAATCTACTTACATCTTGCTTTACTTGGTTAAATATTTCACTTTTGAACTCATCTATGAGGGCCTGAAGATATCTCTTTATGTCCACTGATGCCGTGTCTGACATTGCATGTTTGCTGTCCTCAATCTATTTTGTATCTACCTCTCCTGGATCAATGTTCTCAGATTTGGTGGCTGGGAACTTTTTCTTGTTGCTTCCTCGTCTTATATTTTTTGTTTCCTTCATACGAGCATATAGAGGAGGTCCCTGTCCCTTTCCTTGTTGGTTATGGTTCTTCTGAAGTGCACTGGCTAGGTGATCCTACCCACTCCAGTATGTTATTAAGGTGCAAACAGAGGCGGCATATGCTGGCTCCCCTTTGGTAGGTCTACCTGCTGAAGCCTTCACTGTGTTAGTGTGTGCAGCATGTAGGGAGTTGGTTTGGGACAACTTATTTGGTCTCAGCTAAGGGCATGACCCAGGCCAAGCATACCCCACTAATCTCATCTGGAAAAGGAAAAACTGACTGAAGTCACTGCTGTCCCTGGTTCCTGCCAGTCCTGCCCGATTCCAAAATGTAGTCCCATTGGTGCCCATTTCCTATGGAAGGGTTTTATTCCCAGCATTTGCTGCAGGTCAATTCAGGTCCCTTGCCGCCTCCATTCTCTGTTGGGCTTGCCGACCTCCGACTTCAGTGTGACTGCGGTTTCAGTGAATCAAAGCAATGGGAATTTGGGCGTGTCAGAGCACAGAATCTTAGCTGCTTCAATAGTAGGCCTGGGACTGCAAGTTTGACTGATTCTTTTTGCTTTAGTTTCTTCCTGGGTTGAGAGGTTCCGTCTCCCTCTGTCTGGGACTCCCCATGCTGTGTTATTTCAGCATCTGAGTTGTCTGTCACAGGGAGCCTCTCTAATCTGCTCTTATCTATCCACCGTCTTTACCAGAAGCTCCCCTTAGTCACCATCTATTTTATTACTTCATTGAAGTTTTAAATTAAAATTAGTAAATGTTACTTCCCCAATTCTTTAGTATAAAATATAACATACATAAATTGATAGCTACAAATTAATTGATTAGTTATAATTACTATTAATGTCAACAATTAGTAAACATTGGGTACTTCCTTTATTCTTCTTATTTTTTTACTCCTCTTATTTTGATATACTGTTAAGTACATTGCATGGAATGTCATCTTGAATGTTATAATTTTTAATATCTATAATAAAACAAATTGTATATGTTGTTGGTGTATATGGTTTAGGGGATAGATTTGAATTGGTATTTTATGGCTTCCCTCAAAATAAATGCCAAATTACAATACTCTCTGATTCTCTTTTGATATGTTTTTAGAACCATTTAAAATTTTTTTATTTTAAAGAGAATAAAACAAAAGAGAACAGAACAAAGCAAACCAGAACAAAGCAATGCAGGCAACACAGCACTTCACAACAAGACAACCAGATATCCACAGCAGCTAATAAAGTCTCTTTTTCTCTGAAATAGAGTGAGCATAACTTCACACAGAATAATATCAAACATAACAAAATAAAACCATTCAACAGAATGAATGTATTACAGGACATTCAAAACCAAGTAACTGATAGTGAAAAATGGCTACTATCATATCAAATTTTCCTTAAAAATTTGTTTATACTATCACACATATTAAAATCCAATAAGACACAACATGATAGAACCAATGGAAACAGAAGAACAAAAGCATGGTAGGACTTCAAAGCAAGATGATATTAAATCAGCACTGGCTGCCATAATGTCTTGTCTTCTTCAAAGTAACTGTTCTTACCATCACACATAATAAAATCAAACAAAAAAGAATAAAACCATCCAACCAATGAATGAAGACATTATAAGACTTCAAAGCAATATAATAGGGAATCATGATTACCATAAAATCTTATATACTCTTACTATTTTTTTAGTAGGGAGACTATATGGTATTTACACATAATTGAGTATAATTTATTTCACTTATGTGTATGGTCTCAAGTTGCATCCATTTACTTATAAATATCTCAATGTCATCATACTTTATAGCTGAGTAGTACTTCATTGTATAAAAATACCCCATATCTTTTTTATCCATTCCTCAGGTGATAGACACTTAGGTTGCTCCTGAGACCTGGCTATTATAAATTGTGCTGCTATAAACATGGGTGCACATATATCACTGTGGTATGGTGTTTTCAGTTCTTCTGGGAATATGCCCAGAAGTGGAATAGCTGGAACAAATGGGACTTTCAATCCCAACTTTCTGAGAAATCTCCAGACTGACCTCCACAATGGTTGCACCAGTCTACACTCCCACCAACAGTGCAGGAGAGCTCCCTTTTCCCAACAGTCTCTCCAGCATTTGTTGTTGGTGGTTTTCTTGATCCTGGCCATTCTTCCAGGAGTGAGATGGAATCTCAGTGTGGTTTTAATTTGCATTTCTCTAATGAGTAACGATGATGAACATTTTTTGATGTATTTATTTGCCATTTGTATTTCTTCATCTGAGACGTGTGTATACATCTCAGATGCCCATTTTTGGATTGGTCTTTGAATTTTGGGGATCTGATTTCTTTTTTAAAAATTCTTTATATGTTCTAGACAGCAGTCCTTTGTCTGAGGGACAGTACACTAAGAAATTTTTCCCAATTTGTGGGTTTTCTTTTCACCATGCTGGAGATTTCTTTCAACATGCAGAAACTTTTTAATAAGACGTGACCTCAGTTATTGATTCTGGGAAGTATTTCCATGTGGTTTGGTTCTTGTTCATGAATTTTCTACCTAACCCTATGTCTTCAATGTTTTTACCTACTTTGTCTTCCAACAGATTTAGTGTTTCTGTTTTAATATTTAGATCTTTGATCTATTTAGACTTTAGTACATGGTGATAGGCATGGGTCTAGTTTAGTTTTTGACATATGGAGAGCCAGTTTTTCCAGCACCATTTATTAAAAAGACCATCTTTCTTCCACTGGATGTTATTGGCCCCTTTATCAAAGATAAGGTGGCTAAGTGTGTTTTAAGTTATAATTGTATATTTTAATCTATTTCATTGATCTTCAGGTCTGTTTTTATCCCAGTACCATGGTGATTTTATTATAGTAGCTTAGTAACTTCAGATTAGGGATTGTGATGTTTCCTGCCTTGCCTTTGTTGCTTAGAATTGCTTTTGCTATTCTACAACTCTTCTGGTTCTAGATGAATTTTAGGAGTGATTTCTCTAGATCTATGAGGTATGCTAATGGTATTTGACTGTGATTGCATTAAATATATATAGCATTTTGGGGAGAATGGCCATTTTCACAATATTTATTCTTCCTATCCAAGAACAAGTGATATCTTTCAATTTCTGAGGTCCTCTTCAATTTGTTTTTTCAGGACATTACAATTTTACCTGAATATATCTTTTATTTCTTTTATTAGATTGATTCCTAAGTATTTCATTTTTTTGCATGCTAGTGTGAAGGGTGTGGCTTCTCTTATTTCTCTTTCAGTGATTTTGTTGTTAGTGTATATAAACCCTATTGATTTTTGAGCATTGATTTTGTATCCAGCTACATTGCTGAATTTATTTACTATATCTAGGACTTTAAATGGAGTTTGGGGGTCTTCTGCGTAGAGTATCATGTCATCTGCAAATAATGATAATTTAACTTCTTTTCCTATCCTTACTTTTTTTATTTCTCTCTGTTGTCCAATTGCTCTGACTAGTATTTCTAGCAGTATGTTGAATAGGAGTGGAGATAATGGACATTTTTGTCTTGTTCCTGATTTTAGGGTAAAGGCTTTCAGCTTTTGGCCATTTAATATGATGCTGGCTATTGGTTTGTCATAGATGGGCTTTAACATATTGAGGAAAAGACCATCTATTCCAATTCTCTGTAAGGTTCTTACTGTGAATACGTGTTGGACCTTATCAAAAGCTTTTTCTGCAGCTATAGAAATGATCATGTGATTCTTATTAATGATATGCTGGATTACATTTACTGATTTTTGTAATTTGAGCCATCCTTGTATGCCTGGGATGAATCCCACTTGGTCATAGTGTATAATGTTCTCGATAATTTGCTGCATCTTGTTTGCCAAAATTTTATTGAGAATTTTTGCATCTGTGTTCATTAGGGAGATTAGCCTGTACTTTTCTTTTTCAGTTGGGTCTTTCTCAGGTTTTGGTACTAGAGTAATATGTGCTTCCAGTAATGACTGGGGAAGGATTGCTTCCCTTTCCATTTCATTGAAGAATTTGAGGAGTGTTGGAATTAAGTTTTCTTTGTATTTCTTGTAAAATTCTGCATGAATCCATCTGGACCTGAGATTTTATTTTTGGTAAGGTTTTAACTACATTTTCAATTTCATTAATAGAAATTGGGTTATTCAGCTGTTTTACAGCTTCTTGACCCAGCTTTGGTAATTCGTATGTTTCTAGGAATATGTCCATTTCTTCCATGTTATCAAGCATATGAAAGTAGAGGTTTCCAAAATAGGTATTGATGATCTGTATTTCCACAGGGACTGTAGTTATTTCACCCTTTTCATTCCTTAATCTATGAATTTGAGTTTTTTTCTTTCCCTTTTTTGACTAGGTTGGCCAAGGGCTTATCAATTTTATTTATTCTTTCAAAGAACCAACTCTTTCATTCACTGATTTTTTGCATTATTTTCTTAGTCTCTATTTTATTGATTTTTGCTCTGATCTTTATAATTTCCTCCCTTCTTTTGGCTTTGGGTTTGACTTGTTGTTCATTCTGTAGATGTTTGAGGTGTACCATCAGGTTGTTTATTTGTGTTCATTCTGTTTTCCTGATGTGAGAATTCACCACAATAAGCTTTCCTCTGAGGACTGCATTCATTGCTTTCCACAGATTCCAGTAAGTTGTACTTATATTTTCATTTACTTGTAGATATTTTTAAATTTATTCTTTTTATTTTAAAAAAGATTAAGGTAAAAGAGAGCATAACACAGGTGAGAAGAGAACAACTTAAGCAACATAGTGTTTCACCACAACACAATCCAACATAACAGTAATTACCATAGTATGTCTTTCCTTGAAATATTTGAGTATACCTTAACATACTATAGTATCAAACATAAAAAGACAGTGTAAAACCATTCAAGAGAATGAAAGTATTACCGGGTATTCACAACCAACTATCAGAAAATGAACAGTGGTTTCTATATTATCTCCTTGTCCATAAAAATTTTTGTTTATATTATCATATATAATAAAACCCAATAAGATACAACATGATAAATCCAATGGAAACAGAAGAGCAAAAACTTGGTGGTAATTCAAAACAAGATGATATTAAGTCATCACTAGCTATTACGATGTCTTGTTTTCTTCAAAATAGCTGTTGACTTCTGGGAGAACATGGCAGATAGATAACAACAGCTATGGTGTCTCTCTGAGATAGCCAGCTTAGAATTGAGGAATGGTGTGGTATGAGGAGTCCTAAGCAAGGGGAGATATACCCTGCTGACCCAGGAATGAGAGAAACCAACTAGAAATGAAAGCCCAGTGCTATAACCAGAACAGATAAAATCTCAGCGCTGAAGCTGGAACCCGTGCTTCTGGAAACTGTGATTTGAATTTCCTGCCGCCACTGCTGCATCTGAATTGGCACAGCAGGGACAGAGATGCAAAAGCTCTGAGAGTGGGAATCAGTGTACAGAGTTGAGAGCGGGACTGGCGGGGAGCCCTGCATTGACCTGCGGTGAGTGAGAGGAACGGGGACCCTTCCATAGACGAGAAGGCTCCAACAGAGGACATTCTGGGACAGGACAGACTAGCTGGAACAGGACACTGTAATGATGTTAGTTGCATACTCCCCTCTCAAGTGGGATTGGTGGGGAGTGCTTGGCCTGGGTGATGCTGTGGATTAAGACCCAGTAGGCTAGCCCAAACCAGGTCCCAGCACCTGCTGGTGCACCCTAGCAGGGAAGCCTTCAGTAGGATGACCTGAAGGGGCAGGCCCAGCAGAGGCTGCCCAGGTCTGTGTCTCCCTAGTACACTGCAGTGGGTAGGAACACCTAGCCAGTGCAATTGAAACAAACTGTAACTGACAAAGAAAGAAACTGGGCCTCGTATATACACCTGTATGGAAGGAACAAAAAAATATGAGAAGAGGAGGCAACAAGAAAGGGTCCTCGGCCCCGAATCCTGAGAACACTGATCCAGGAGAGGTAAATGCAAAGGAGAATGAGGACAGAAAACATGCAATATCAGACATGGCACCAACAGACATAAAGCGATATCTCTGGAGTCTCATAGACGAGTTCAAAAGTGAAGTATTTAATGAAGTAAAGCAAGGTATAAGTAAAAAAGTTAGAGAAATGCTAAGCACTGCCCAAGAAAAAACAGGTGGTGGAATGGAAGAACAGAAAAAAGGAGGAGAATTGTTTGATGGAGAAAATAGAGAAAACATAGAATACATGAAGCAGGTTCAAAGAGATTACGAGGAAACTAAAAACTCCATTGAAAGCTGGCATAACAGCTTGAAAGAAACTAAGGATAGATTATCTGAACTGGAGGACAGATTTGTAATGTGGGAGCATGAAATGAAAAACTTAAAAATAACAAGGAAACAAACAACAATAATACAAAGACTAGAAGATGATAAGAGGGTCTATAACTTAAGAATTAAGAACATAAAAGAAGTAGGGACACAAACAAATGAACTACAAAGGCTATTCACAGAAGTAATCCAGGAGAATTTCCCTAATTTAGCAAAAGGTAAAGATACTCAGATGTATGAGGCATACAGGACCCCAGCCACCTACAACCGAAACAGAACTACACCCAGACATATAATAATCAAAATTCCAGAAATCCAATATAAGAACAGAATATTTTTTACCATAGTGTCTTTTTCTTTGAAATATTTGAATATAACTTCATATGCTATAGCATCAAACATATCAAGACTGTGTAACACCATCCAAGTGGATGAAAGCATTGTAGAGTATTTAGAACCAGCTAACAGAAAAAATGATCAATGGTTTCAATATTATCTCTTTGCCTATAACAATTTTTGTTTATACTACCACATATGATAAAATCCAGCAAGTTACAACATGATAAAATCAATGGAGATGGAAGAACCAGAGTTTGGTGCGGCTTTAAGACAAGGTGTTATTAATCGGCACTAGCTGTTATTATGTCTTATTTTCTTCAAAGTGGCTGTTCATTGCATCACCAGCCATGACATCAAACAGCCCAGAATAAAGCCATTCCAATTAATGAGTTAAAATTTTATAAGGCTTCAAGGCCATATAATGGGGAATCATGGTTATCATGTACTTTTATATATTTGATTCATTTCCTACACTAGGGAAACTATTTGGAGTTCACAGATGCGAGTTTGATTTAGTTCACTTATGAGTATGGTTTCAAGCTGTGCCCATTTATTGATAAATACCTCAATGTGATCCTTCTTTATAGCTAAGTAGTACTCCATTGTATAGAACTACCACAGCTTTTTTATCCATTCCTCAGTTGATGGACATTTGGGTTGTTTCCATGATCTGGCAATTACAAATTGTGCTGCTATAAACATAGGTGCGCATATATCACTTTGGTATGATGCTTTCAGTTCTTCTGGGAAGATGCCTAGTAGTGGAATAGCTGGAACAAATGGGACTTCCAATCCCAGTTTTTTGAGAAATCTCCAGACTGACCTCCACAAAGGTTGTACCAGTCTACACTCCCACCAACAGTGTAGGAGAGTTCCTTTGTCCCCACAGCCTCTCCAGCACTTGTTGTTGTTGGTCTTCTTGATCCTGGCCATTCTTTCAGGAATGAGATGGAATCTCAGTGTGGTTTTAATTTGCATTTCACTAATAACCAATGATGATGAACATTTTTTCATGTATTTATTTGCCATTTGTATTTCTTCCTCTGAGAAGTGTGTATTCATCTCAGATGCCCATTTTTGGATTGGGTCTTTGAATTTTGGGGGTCTGATTTTTTAAAATTATTTATTTATTTTAGACAAAAGTCTTTTGTCTGAGGGGGAGTTCACTAAGATCTTTTCCCAATTTGTGGGTTTTCTTTTCACTATGCTGGAGTTTTTTTTTACTTACAGAAACTTTTTAATAAGAGGTAGTCCCAGTTATTGATTCTAGAAAGTATTTCCTGTGCAGTTGGAGTCCTGCTCATGAATTCTCTGCCTACCCCTATGTCTTCAAGGTTTCTACCTAATTTTTCTTCCAATACATTTACTGTTTCTGTTTTAATATTCAGATCTTTAATCCATTTAGATTTTAATTTAGTACATGGTGATAGGCTTGGGTCGAGTTTTAGTTTTTGGCAAATGTAGAGCCAGTTTTTCCAACACCATTTATTAAAAAGACTGTCATTCTTCCAGTGAAACTGCTTGGCTCCTTTATCAAAGATAAGGTGATTGAGTGTGTTTGTAGTTGTGGTTGTATCTTCTAATCTATTCCATTGATCCTCTGCTCTGTTTTGATTCCAGTACCATGTTGATTTTTCTACTGTTGCTTTGTAGTATAACTTAAGTCAGGGATTGTGATGCCTCCTGCCTTGCCTTTGTTGCTTAAAATTACCTTTGATATTCTTGGTCTCTTCTGGTTCCAGATGAACCTTAGGAGTGATTTCTCTAGTACTATAAAGTATGTTGATGGTATTTTTATTGGGATTGCATTGAATCTGTATAACAGTTTTGGGAGAATGGCCATTTTCACAATGTTTATTTTTCCTATCCATGAACATGGGATGTCTTTCCATTTTCTGACATCATCTTCAATTTCTTCCTTCAGTGTATTATAATTTTCCCTGTATAGGTTTCACTTCTTTTGTAAGAGTAATTCCTAAATATTTCATTTTTTTTGGTTGCTAGTGTGAAGGGTGTGGCTTCTCTTATTTCTCTCTCTGTGATTTTGTTGTTAGTGTATAAGAATGCTATTGATTTCTGAGTATTGATTTTGTACCCAGCTACATTACTGAATTTATTTATTATATCTAAGAGTCTTTCAATGGAGTTTAGGGGGTCTTCTATGTAGAGTATCATGTCATCTGCAAATAATGACAATTTAACTTCTTCTCTTCCTATCTTTACCCCTTTTATTTTTCTCTCTTGTCTAATTGCTCTGGCTAGTACTTCCAGTACTATATTTTATTAAATAGGAGAGGTGATAAAGGACATCCTTGTCTTGTGCCTGATTTTAAAGTAAAGGCTTTCAATTTTTTGACCATTTAGTCTGATACTGGCTGTTGGTTTGTCATAAATGGCCTTAATTATATTGAGGTAAAGACCATCTATTCCAATTTTCTGTAGAGTTCTTATCATGAATGAATTTTGGACCTTATTGAAGGCTTTTTCTGCATCTGTGGAAATGACCATGTGATTCTTATTTTTGGCTTTATTGATATGGTGGATTACATTTATTGATTTACGTATGTTGAACCATCCCTGCATGCCTGGAATGAATCCCACTTGGTCATGGTGTATAATCTTCTTGATGATTTACTGCATCCTATTTGCCAATATTTTATTGAGGATTTTTGCATCTGTGTTCATTAGGGAGTTTGGTCTGTAGTTCTCTTTTTCGGTTGGGTCTTTCCCAAGTTTTGGTACTAGAGTAATATTTACTTCCAGGAATGACTTGGGAAGAATTGGTCCCCTTTCAATTTCATTGAAGAGTTTAAGGAGTGTCGGTATTAGGTCTTGTTTGTATTTCTTGTAGAATTCTGCAGTAAATCCGTCTAGGCCTGGGCTCTTTTTTGTAGGTAAGGAATTAATTACATGTTCAATTTCATTGATAGAGATTGGGTTATTCAGCAGTTTTACATCCTCTTGATCTAGCCTTGGTACTTCATATGTTTCTAAGAATCTGTCTGTTTCTTCTGTGTTATCAAACCTTTGAGAGTAGAGGTTTTTGAAATAGGTGTTGATGATCTTCTGTATTTCTATTGAGTCTGTAGTGACTTCACCTTTTTCATTTCTTATTGCATGGATTTGAGCTCTTTCTTCCCTTCTTTTAATAAGGTTGGCTAGAGGCTTATCGATTTTATTTATTCTTTCAAAGAACCAACTCTTTGATTCGTTGATTCTTTGGATTGTTTTCTTAGTCTCTATTGCATTGGTTTTTGCTCTAATTTTTATAATTTCCTCTCTTCTTTTGGCTTTGGGCTTGACTTGCTCTTCTTTTTCTAGCTCTTTGATGTGTAGCATCATATTATTTATTTGTATTCGTTCTGTTTTCCTGATGTGGGAGCTCAGTGCAATAAATTGTCCTCTGAGGATGGCTTTCATTGCATCGCATAGATACCAGTAAGTTGTATCTGTCTTTTCATTTGTTTGTAGGTATTGCTTAATTTCTTTTTTAATTTCCTTTGTGACCCACTGATTACTCAGGAGTGTGTTACTCAGTTTCCATGTGTTTGTGGGATTTTTCAATATCTTTTATGGTTGATTACTAATTTCATGGCGCTATGGTCCGATAGCATGCAAGGGATAATTTCAACCCTTTTGCATTTATTTAAATATGTTCTGTGAATTCATGTATGGTCTATTTTAGAGAACGACCCATGTACTGCTAAGAAGAATGTGTATTCTGTTGTTGTTGGGTGGAATACTCTGTATATATCTATTAAGTCCATTTGTTCACAGGTGCAGCTCAGTTCTTTTATTTCTTTGTTGATTTTCTTTTTTGGTTGATCTGTCCATTGGTGTCAATGGTGTGTTAAGATCTCCTGTCAGAATTGTATTACTACTGATTTGGTTTTTCATTTCTGTTAGTACTTGTTTTATATAACTGGGTGCTCTGGGAGTTTGGTGCATATATATTTAAGATAGTTATATCTTCCTCTTGGAGTTTTCCCCTAACCAGTATGTAGTGACCTTCTTTATCCTTTCTAATCATTATTGGCTTGAAGTTGACTTTGTCTGCAAACAGAATAGCTACCCCAGCTTTTTTTGGGGTTCCTGTTGCATGGAATGTTGTTTTCCATCCTTTGACTTTGAGTCTGTGAGTATCCTTTTGAGTTAAGTGGGTTTCTTGTAAACAGCATATGGTTGGATTTTGTTTCTTGATCCATTCTGCCAGTCTGTTTCTTTTAATTGGTGTATTGAGACCATTTACATTAATAGTAAGAACTGTTATAAATTGGTTTATTGTTGACATATTATCTTTCTGGCGTTGCATGTTTATCTTTCTGCTCTGTTCAACTGTCTGCTTTGTTTAGTGATTTTTTTCCTAAATGTATCTAGGCTGTCTTTCAGTATTCTTTGCAGGGTTGGCTTGGTGATCATGAAGTTTTTCAGGTGATCTTTGTCATGGAAGTGTCATATTTCTCCATCAAATTTGAAGGACAGTTTTGCAGGGTACATCAGCCTAGGTTGAAAATCATTTTCTTTTAGGATCTAAAATACATCACTCCATGCTCTTCTTGACTTTATTGTTTGTGCTGAGAAGTCTGCTGTAATTCTGACAGGTTTTCCTTTATAGGTGATCTGTCTTTTCTCTCTGACAGCCTTTAATATTCTATTCTTTTGTTCAGTTTCTGAGATGGTCATTATTCTGAGATGGGTGTAGATTTATTTTGGTTGTGACTATTTGGAGATCTATATGCTTCATTGATCTTGATATCAGTTTCCAATCTCATGTTTGGGAAATTTTCAGCTATTACTTCTCTAAATATCCTCTTGACATCCTTTATGTTGTCCCCTTCTTTTTCATTTATCTCTATCAATCTTATGTTGTTTCTCTTTGCGTCGTCCTGTAGGTGTTGAACTGTTATTTCCTGATTTCTTGTTATATTTAAAAGATCTTTTCTTTCCTGTTCACTGGTTGCAATCTTGTCTTCGAGGTCTGAGATTCTATCTTCACATTCATTGAGGCGGTTTTTACAACTTTCAATGGAGTTTTTGATTTCCTGTATATCTCTTTGCATCTGTTTTATGTATTCTATTTGCTTCCTATACTGTTCATCCAGGGATCCTATCCTTCCATTTAGTTCCTCTAATTTTTTAGCTGCCTCTTCTTTAGCTATGTTTAGCATCTGCTTCGTTTCTTTTATCAATTCTTCTTTCATCTGAGAGAATATTTCTAGTTTGACTTCCTTCAAGGCTTCCCATACTTGCTTCTTTATTTCGGTTACCATTATTTCAGGTATTTGAGTCATGTGGCATGTTTTTTCTTCTATGCACATGGCTCCTGGGCTTTCTTGGGATGGGCTGGATGTTTGAGATTGCATTTTAGACTTTCGTTTTGTCATTTTCCTGTATTTGGAAGCTTCAAGTGTTGTTCCAGGTGTGGGAGAGAGATCCACCAGCCTGGGATGGGGTACCCTGCGATGGCCCCACTCACTGGATCCAGCAGGGAACTATGGCCTGCTCCTCAGGCCAGGAAGAGTGTCTCCTCAAGCTCGGTGGAGCTCCCAGCCACCGCTGCCACAGTCTCTGATCTGGCCTGGTCCCTGGGTCTGGTGGAGAACTGGCCTGGGTCCCCAGGTCAGGGCAAAAGTTCCCGCAGGCTGGGTGGAGCTCTCAGCCGCAGCTGTTACTCTCACCCTTCTGACATGGTCTCTGGTCCAGTGGGGAGCCGGTCTGGTCCCCCAAGTCAGGGAGAAAGTTCCTGCAGGCTGGGCGGAGCTCCCAGCTGCAGCTGTTACTCTTACCCTTCGGTGGGGAGCTGGTCTGGTCCCCCAAGTCAGGGAGAAAGTTCCTGCAAGCGGTGGTACAAGTGCCTCCATTACTGCATTCGTTCGCGGCCCGGATCTTGCTGGAGTTTTATTCTCTCCCCCACGTAACACACTGCGTCAAACTACACCTCCGCCGCTTCACTCACCAACACTCTGCTTCTCCCAGCAGCCCGGGCCACAGTCAGCAGCAACTGCCACCCAGAAGGATGTTTCAGAAGCTGCTAAGTGGTACACTTATATATGGAGTCAGAGTGTTAGGAAAAAGACCCAGGGTCGAGGGATTTCAAACGACCAGGCACAGCCACCCATCACATACTAGTCATGGTGATCAGTACTTTTTGAGTGACATATTTCCAGTCAGTGACTTCCTGATAGACAGTACTAGGCATCTGCATTCCCTGAAGATCTTGTTTATATAAGAACAGAATATTAGAAGCCATCAGAGACAAGAAACAGAACACTTACAAGGGAACACCCATCAGAATTACAGCAGACTTCTTGGCACAAACCATCAAATCAAGAAGAGTGTGGGGGGAAATAATTCAAGCTTTGAAAGATAATAACCTCCAGCCAGGATTGATATATCCTGCACAACTGTCCCTAGAAACTGATGAAAAACAAGGTTCTTCCAGGATAAAGAGGAACTAGGGGAATTTGCAACCACCAATTCAACTTTACAGAGAATACTGCAGGACATTCTAAAAAAGAAAAATACCAAGATTCCAGAAACAGTGGCAGAGAGGCCACAATGAATGGAGCAGAAAGCAAAATGAAGAAGACAAACCGACAACTAATGACAGAAAAAGAGCTCAACAGAAATGAGGCATAGAAGATGAATGGTAGGAACAGGTATTTTGGAGAAAACAAGACATCATAATAGCTAGTGCTGAATTAATATCATCTTGTTTTCAAGTCCCATCAAGCTTTTGTTCTTCTGTCTCCATCGGTCTTAACATGTTGTACATTATTGGATTTTATTATATGTGATAATATAAACAAAAACTTTTATAGACAAGGAGATTATACAGAAACCATTGTTCATTTTCTGTTAGATGATTCTAAATACCCTATAATACTGTCATTCTCTTGAAAGGTTTTACATTTTCTTGATATTTTTGATGCTACAGTATATGAAGTTATACTCAAAGATTTCAAGGAAAGAGACACTATGATAACTACTTTTATGTTGGGGTATCTTGTGGTGAAACACTATTTTGCTTAAATGGTTATGTTCTGACCTGTGCTGTTTTGTTGTTATGCCCTCTTTTATCTCAATCTCCTTTTTTTATTATTTACTTTTTATTTTTATCTTTTTAATTAAGGGAAAAATAAATAAAAATAGCAGGGTACTTTATAGTAACCCACTTTGATTTCCTATTAACTTGATTTGAAACTCTGTATTGCTCTCACCATATTGTTTTGACTGATTTTCCTCTATTCTGTTTTGCCTGATAGTACCATGTTTGAGAGTAACAGGTAACAACTGTGAAGACAATAAGATTCATTATGACGCCCATTCTGCTTTGACTATTATTTTCTTTTGCAGTCCTGTAATGTCTCCAACGTTTTTGTTTTATTGGTTTTGTTCTTTACTGTTTTGTTCAATTTTATTTTAACTGATGATCTTTTTTATATAGGCAATTCCTTTTAAGATAGCAAGAGGCGTTATGGTAACCATTGTTGATCACCTTGTATTTCGTTTTTACATTATGTATTATGTCCATCCTTTTGATCTGACTGACTCTGTTTTGTTATTTCACATTTGGTTTTATTCTCTTCAAAAAAGGTAATAAGAACTGTGGGAGCAATAAAACCCAAAATGTGCAATTGTCTTTGTACAAAAGAGAGCAAAAGAAATTGCTCTAAAGGATATAACTGCATGTATATTTAATTGTATAAGATAGATAATCATATTACTGAGTTTTGTTGGATCATTGAACAGAAGTGTTTGCAGTCTCACTGTTTGAATGTCCACTTTATATGGTCTAATTTTGTAACTTGAATAACTATTTCTAGATGACAATAATTAATCTATTAACTAGTGATTTCATAATGTTTATTTTTTCTGAAATTCTGTATAACTTGTACCCTTTTTATGTTTTTTTTCTTTTTCTCCTTAAATAAAATTTAAAAAAATAGCTGTTCATACCATCACAGACAATAAAATCAAATAACCCAGAATAAAACCATCCCAATTAGTGAATGAAATATTATATGACTTCAAAGCAATATAATGCGGAATCATGATTACCACATACTTTTATGTACTCTTACCATTACTTACAATATGGAAACTATTTTGTATTTATACATGTAAGTTTGATTTGTTTTGCTTATGAGTATGGTCTCAAGCTGAGCCCATTTATTCATAAATATCTCAATGTGATCATTCTTTATAGCTGAGTAGTACTCCAATATATAAAAATACCACAACTTTTTTATCCATTCCTCAGTTGATGGACACTTAGGTTGTTTCCAAGATCTGGCTATTTCAAATTGTGCTGCTATAAACATGGGTCACATATATCAATGCAGTACAATGCTTTCAGTTTTTCTGGGAATATGCCCAGAAGTGAAATAGTTGGAACAAATTGGACAAACCAAACCCAGCTTTCTGAGAAATCTACAGCCTGACCTCCACAATGGTTGCACCAGTTACACTCCCATCAACAGTGCATGAGAGTTCCCTTTTCCCAACAGTCTTTCCAGCATTTGTTGTTGGTGGTTTTCTTGATCTTGGCCATTCTTTCAGGAGTGAGATGAAATTTCAGTGTGGTTTTAATTTGCATTTCTCTAATGACCAATGATGATGAACATTTTTTCATGCATTTATTTGCCAAGAAATCTTTACCTGAGAAGTGTGTATTCATCTCAGATGCCCTGTTTGGATTGGATTCTTGAATTTTGGGGTCTGATTTTTGTTAATTCTTACATGTTTTAGACAGAAGCCCTTTGTTCGAGGGATAGTTCACTATGATTGTTTCCCAGTTTGTAGGTTTTATTTTCACTCTGCTACAGATTTATTTGATGTGCAGAAAGTTTTTAATACGACATGATCCAAGTTGTTGATTCTGGGATGTATTTTCTATGCAGTTTGATTTTTGTTCATGAATTCTCTACCTACCTCTATGTCTCAAGTTTTTTACCCAATTTGTCTTCTAATAGATTTAGTGTTTTAATATTTAAAACTAGTTTTAGTTTTTGGCATATGGAGAGCCAGTTTTTCCAACACCATTTATTAAAGAGACTTGTCATTCTTCCAGTGAACATGTTTGGCCCTTTATCAAAGATAAGGTGGTTGAGTGTGTTTGTAGTTGTGGTTGTATCTTCTAATCCATTCCATTGATTGTCAGCTGTTTTGATTCCAGTACCATGTCAATTTTACTACAGTTGCTTTGTAGTACAACTTCAAGTCAGGGATTGTGATGCTTCCTGCCTTGCCTTTGCTGCATAGAATTGTATTTGCTATTCTAGGTCTCTTCAGGTTCCAGATGAATTTTAGGAGTGATTTCTCTAGATCTATGAGGTATGTTGATGGTATTTTTATTGGGATTGCATTGAATCTTTATTACAATTTTGGGAGAGTGACCATTTTCACAATTCTTCCTATTTCAATATTCTTCCTATCCATGAGCAATGAATGTCTTTCCATTTTCTGAGATCCTTTTTAATTTTTTTTCATTGTATTATAATTTTCCCTATATAGATATTTCACTTCTTTCATGAGAATAATTCCTAAATATTTTATTTGTTGGTTGTTAGTGTGAAGGGTGTGGCTCCTCTTATTTCTTTCTCTGTGACTTTTTTGTTAGTGTATAGAAATGCTATTGGTTTTTGAGTATTGATTTTGTATCCTGCTACATTGCTGAATTTTTTTATTATATCTAGGAGCCTTTCAATGGAGTTTTGGGCATCTTCTATGTAGAGTATCATATCATCCATGAATAATGATAATTTAATGTCTTCTTTTCCTATCTTTATCTCTTTTTATTTCTCTCTCATCTAATTGCACTGGCTGTTATTTCCAGTACTATATTAAATAGGAGTGGTGATAAGGGACATTCTTGTCTTGTGCCTGATTTTAAGGTAAAGGCCTTCAGTTTTTGGCCATTTAGTGTGATACTGGTAGTTGGTTTGTCATAGATGGCCTGTATCATATTGAGGTAAAGATCATCTATTCCAATTTTCTGTAAGGTTCTTATCACGAATGAGTGATGGACCTTGTCAAAAGCTTTTCGTTCATCTATAGAAATGATCATGTGATTCTTACTTTTTGCTTTATTGATTGGTGGATTACATTTATTGATTTATGTGTGTTGAATCATCCCTGCATGCCTGGGATGAATCCCACTTGGTCAAGGTGTATAAGCTTCTTGATGATTTGCTGCATCCTATTTGCCAATATTTTATTGAGGATTTTTGCATCTATATTCATTAGGAAGTTTGGCCTGTAGTTATCTTTTTTAGTTGGGTCTTTCTCAGGTTTTGGCACTAGAGTAATATGTGCTTCCAGGAATGACTGGGGAAGGATTGCTTTCTTTCTATTTCATTGAAGATTTTGAGGAGAATCAGCCTTAAGGCTTTGTATTTTTTTGTAGAATTCCGCAGTGAATCCTCTGGGCCTGGGCTCTTCTTTGTAGGTAGGGACTTAATTGCATTGTGAATTTCACTAATAGAAATTGGGATATTCAGTAATTTTACATCTTGTTGACCTAGCTTTGGTACTTCATATGTTTCTAGGAATCTGTCTATCTCTTCTGTATTAACAAAATTATGAGACCAGAAGTTTTCGAAATAGGTGTTGATGATCTGTATTTCCACAGAGTCTGTAGTGATTTCATCTTTTTTCATTCCTTATTGCATGAATTTGAGCCTTTTATTCCCTTTTTAAATTAAGCTTGGCTAGGGGCTTACCAATTTTATTTATTCTTTCAAAGAACCAACTCTTTGATTCATTGATTCTTTGGTTTGTTTTATTAGTCTCTATTGCATTTATTTCTCTCTGATTTTTATAATTTTCTCCTTTCTTTTTGCTTTGGGCTTGACTTGCTCTTCTTTTTCTAGATGTTTGAGATATAGCATCAGGTTATTTATTCGTATTAGTTCTCTTTTCTTGATGTAGGAACTCAGTGCAATAAATTTTCCTATGAGGATTGCTGTCATTGCATCTCACAGATTCCGGTAAGTTGTATTTGTATTTTCATTTTCTTGTAGGTATTGTTTAACTTCTTCTTTAATTTCCCCTGTGACCCACTGATTGCTCAAGAGGGTATTATTCAATTTCCATGTGTTTGTGGAGTTTTTACAGTTTCTTTTACCATTAATTTCTAGTTTCATGGTGTTATGATCTTATAAAATGCATGGGATAATTTCAACTCTTTTTCATTTATTTAAATATGTTCTGTGGTCTAGTAGTTGGTGTACTTTAGAGAATGTCCCATGTAATGCTGAGAAGAATGTGTTCTGATGTTGTTGGATGGAACACTGTTTATATGTATATCAAATCCATTTGTTCACAGGTGTGATTCAGTTCTGTTATTTCTTTGCTAATTTTCTGTCTGGTTGATCTGTCCCTTGGTATCAATGGTGTGTTAAGGTCTCCTGTTATAATTGTGTTATTGGTAACTTGATTTTTCATTTCTATTAATACTTGCTTTGTATAACTGGGTGCTCTCAAATTTGGTTCATATATACTTAAGATTATTATCTCTTCCTGTTAAAGTTTTCCCCTAGCCAGTATGTAGTGACCTTCTTTATCTGTTCTGATCATTCTTGGTTTGAAGTTCACACTGTCTGCAAACAGGATAGCTACTCCTGCTTTTTATTTTTTTGGTTCCTGTTGCATGAAGTATTGTTTTCCATCCTTTGACTTTCAGTCTGTGAGTTCCTTTTGGGCTAGATGGGTTTCTTGTAGACAGTATATGGTTGGATATTGTTTCTTGATCCATTCTGCCAGTCTGTTTCTTTTAATTGGTGCATTGAGGCCATTTAAATTAATGGTTGTAACTGATGTATATTGGTTCATTTTTGACATATTGTCTTTTGCTGTTGCTTCTTTATCTTTCCACTGTGTTTAATTATTTGCCTTGCTTAGTGGTTTTTTCCTATGTCTATCTACAATATCTTTTAGTATTCTTCTCAGGGTTGGTTTGATTATCATGAAGTTCTTCAGCTGTTCTTTGTTATAGTATCTTCTTTCTACACCCATTTTGAAGGACAGTTTTTCAGGGTACATCAATCTTGGTTCGAATTCATTTTCCTTTTGGATCTGAAATGCTTTACTGCATGCTCTTCTTGACTTCATTGTTTGTGTTGAGAAGTCTTCTGTGATTCTGATAGGCTTTACTTTATAGGTGATGTGTCTCTTCTCTGTAACAGCTTTTAATATTCTGTTCTTCTGTTGGATTTCTGTGATGTTAAGTATTATATGTGTGGGTATATTTTTATTTTGGTTATGGCTATTTGGATTTCTATATGCTTCACTGCTCTGTATGTCAGTTTCCATTATCATGTTTGGGAAATTTTCAGGTATTACGTCTGTAAATAGCCTCTTGATATTATTTGTGTTTTGCTTTCTTTTTCATTTATCCCTATCAATCTTATGTTGTTTTTCTTTGCATCATCTTGCAGTTGTTGAATTGTTATTTCCTGATTCCTTGTTATTTTAAAAAGATTTTTCCTTTCTTGTTCACTAGGTCCAATCTTGTCTTTGAGGTCTGAAATTCTATCTTCACTTTTGTTGGAGTGGTTTTGCCAACTTTCAGTGGAATTTTTGATTTCCTATATATGTCTTTGAAGCTGCTTCATGCATTCTGTTTGTTTCTTGTATTGTTCATTCAAGTTTTCCATCTTTTTGCACTGTTCCTCTAATTTTTTTTAACTATGTCTTCTTTAGATGTGTTTAGCATTTTTTCATTACATTTATCATTTCTTCTTTTACCTGGGGTATTATTTCTGATTTGAGTTCTTTTGTAGCTTCCCACTTGTTTCTTTATTTCAGTTGTTATCATTTCAGGCATTTCAGGTGTATGGCTTATATTTTCTTCTATATACATGGCTCCTAGGCTTGTTTGGGATGAGCTGGATGTTTGAGGTTGCATTTTGGTCTTTCGTTTGGTTGTTTCCCTTATTTCTGGGTTTTGAGCAATGTTTCAGAGCTTCCCATGGGTGTGCTGGAAATCATCTCATGAGCCCTCATGTCCCAGGGCTCGGTGGAGGTGGCTAGGCATGGCCCAGTCAGGCCAACAGGACTGCCTGTGCCTCCTAACATTGTCCAGAAAACTGGGTGAGGTGCTAACGGTTGGGAGCAATGGTGACGGTCCAACTCTCTCCCTGAGAGAGTACAAGCATGCTGGAAATCACGTCTCCAAGCCCTCAGCTCCTGGGGCTCAGTGGAGGTGTCTACGCATGGCCCAGTCAGGCCCATGGGACCTCCCATGCCTAGAACCATAACTACATAGAAATTCTGCCTCTTTGCTAGAACTCATCAGCAGGTTAATCCCAGATTCCAGCCACTTTCCAAAACCCATATCTTTGAACACATGTGATTTTGGGGAAAGCTTTTAGATGTGAATAATAACATTGTCTTTGACTTCATTAAGATTATGTTGTAGAGAAGTCTTTGAAAATGTACGGGTTCCTATGCACATAGAATTTCATTAACAAAGAGGTAAGGTACAATGGTTTAACAAAATGACTTTGGCATCTGACTAATTTTCATCATTCTATAAAACAATTCAAAAACTTTTTATACCTCAGTTTCTTTGTCTGAATGATGGAAAAATATCCCTTATAAATTATTAGGAAGATGCAATGACTCAGTATGTCTCAGTAATTTTTCCCTGGTGTATCTGGCAAGCATGAGTGTTAAGTAAAAGGCATGTACTTTATATGTCTCTCTGTAGGTTACTAGAGCAATTTAATAAAAGCAAAAAGGTTACTTCCTTTTGATATTACTACAAAAGCATAATGGTTAGTGTACAAATGTGGGGCCAGAAGTGTATGAAACAGAAAAGGTTGATGTCTGAGAACTGAGGAGTCTCTGGAGTTGGAGGTGGAGTTTGAGTAGAGAAGACCAAGATGGCACTGGAGGGAGAGAAGAGAGGGACTTGCATTAGTATCAGTGGGCCACCTGTTGGCCTTCAGAAAATAACAGAGAAGAACTGGGACACTTTGAAATTAGTTTTAGTGACATGGGAAATTTTTCTTAATTATAACATTTTTTCTTTATAAGTAGGAAGTATAGCTTTAGTTTTCCATTAGTAATTACAGAGTTATATGGATGCAGTTGGATTTCTTTCTGAGTTCTTACAACAATGAGGAAATGATCCTTTAAACCCAAACATTCAAAATAAGTTCTATATATTCACATTTTATAATCCACTCAGTTTAGGTATCTGAGAAAACAATCAAAACTTAATAAGGGGTGCAATGAAGTTTTAAAAATATTACCTAAATCTTGAAATGAATGCATGTTTTCAGAAGCACTTTTACTCCAAAGATATTTCTACTATACAGAGTAGTATAAAGTTCCAAGACAGTAAGTCAGTTTTTGTTTGTGGTTTATCTGTAAAAAAACAAAAACAAAAAAAGATGTAATAAAAAGAGGATGCTTCCACTCCTGAATTCATTAGTTTTGTTCTTTAAACATTTGTACCTTCCTTATCATGTGGATATTCATGTACTTACCTAGCATAGCTCCATGGATATTCATAAATCACAGCACACTTTCCCTAAAAATTAGAAAACATGCAAAGTTGACAGGGATTTTTATGCAATTATAGTGGGAGATATTTTAATGTAAAAGCAAGGAATCATTACATAAAATAGTTGAAGTTAGGAATTCATGTTGCCAGTGTGAAATTATATTTCTAAAATATGTTAATTGTATCAAGGGTCATGCTGTTTTCAAAGATGCTTCATTGTATGAAATCAACTTGCAGATTTTAAAATCTATATGAAGCAAATGGATATTTAAAAGAAGCTTGCTTTTATATCTGTATCCTGCAGATAGAAGACAATAACAGATACTAATTGAACAGGTGTCAAGTATTAACTACACAGATGTATGATAATTGGCATGTAAAGCAACAAAAGGAAAGAAAGAAAGCAAAAGAGATAGGACAGTTATTCCGCTTCTAATATGGATCAGCTTTTGTATTTGAGACTATTATCTACATTACATGTCTTAATCTTCAAAATAGCCATTGAAGTGGGTATTAGTTCCATTTGAGATTAAGCAGGCTTAGTGAATTAACAGGATCAGTCCACGGTCATACACCTGATAAATTCAGCTCTTCTAAAATGACACTTAAATGGAACCATGCTGAATATACTCTTTTGTGCCTTTTTTCTCCACTCAGCAAAATTTCATCTGTGTAAGCCCATAGAAAACAAAAGCAGTTCCATTTATTCAACAAAAATCAGTACCAGGATTTGAAACTTTACTTGCCAGATTTCCAAATATGCTGCTTTTTTGTATTCCAGGAACAGGAAACTATTGCATGGAAAATCTTTTATTGCTTTTAAGGGATAGATTTTAATAAACAGACAAGAGGTGTCCATAATACTTATAATCATGTGAGGAGAATTGAAGTCACAAGATTTGCAGAAAAGAAAATCGTGAAAACAAATTTTGGCAAGGATGTTGACAAGGAAAACTCATATTTGCTAGTGGGAATATAAATTAGTATAGTAGTTTTGTAGAAAGTATAGTAGAAAGTCATTTAGACATTTTCTGTAGTTAGTTAAAGTGTTTGCATGTTCTACAAACCAGCTATTTCTTGTTATGTATATGCACCTTAGAGGAATGTTTCCTTCTGTGGAACAATATAAGAGCAAAAGATATTACATAAACATTGTTTGCAGTGGCTCCAAACTGAATTTAAAAACCTATCAGGAAGATGATATTTATAAGTGGTTATATATTGATACAACCAAATTGTTTAATGATAAAAAATAATTGATGCACAAGCATGTACAATATAAACGATTGTCATAAAAATGCTGACTTAGAATGACAAAATAATTTATGTGGTATGTTCATAATTCTATTGATTAAAAAATAGTGTCTTGTAGACAAAAGCTTCCATAATTGACAAGAGCAAAAATGAAAATCTATAAAGTTAATAGTCATAGAATTCAAGAGAGAAGTTAGGAATAGAAAAAAATTAACAAAGGAGTATTTATTAAGATGGATATATGAATATGAAGATTTTTTTCTATCTTGTGGATGTTTCAGAGTTATGCTTTAAAATTATTGTGTATGTGTGTTATCTCATAATTTTTAAGAATTAAAAATACTGGAACTGAAAGGAAATTGAAGCATAGAAATGCTTTATTTCCCATCTAGGGACAGTGATAAGTCAGTTCTTTGTAAAGAATTTTAACCAATACTCAGGAAAAAACCAAACTTTTGGGAACATTTTTACAAATCAGTGATAGAAATAGAAACATGAAAACCTCCAAATTTGATTTAGAAAGCTAGAATGATCATTTTTAAAAATTCACCAAATATACCACTTATGAATAAAAGTGCAAAAACTCAAGCCAAAATAGTAAAAACTATATTAAATAGTATGTTAAAATTAATTCATTTGAACTAGTTAGGTTCATTTTAAAAATGAAAATCAGTAGTTCAATATGAAAAATATGTCTCATTCGATAAATAAATAAATAGGAAAAAAGATCCTGAATAAAACTGTACACAAATCGGGATAGAAACTTTTTTTTTACTTTATAGTTTAGTTAGCAAATAAATCTAACAAACTAGTAAAAATTGAACCAGGGGAAAGAGGCCATTGAATTGAAATACAAGTTAGTGATTTCTGTAGTCAGGATTTCAGTCTACTAGATGCCCAAGCTAAAATAATAAGTTAAGGATATTAAATAAGAGATGTCAAGAAACACTTGAAAAATGATTTCCTAGAAAATTACAAAAAATACATAAAACATTTTTGGAATAAGAATTCGTCAAAATAAGATCTGTATTTTTATATTTAGTAATAAAAACAATATATAATTAAAGTATAATATACATAAATATAAATCATATTAGTATAATAAATGAGTCACATTTATATATATGTACAGCATAAGGTTCTAAATATATTTATGTTAAAATATAAATCATACTAATATATATTTTGTTATATATAACTTATTAAAAACATATACATAAATATTGTATATTATACATAACACATTATAGTGTATATGATACAGTCATTCTGGAGCAGTTTAGCAGTCTCTGTTTTTTGCATGACCTAACAATTTCACTGTTAGACATTTAGCTATGTTAAAGTAAAACTTATTTACTTAAATATACAAAAATATATCTGAACGTCTATAACAGCTTTATTAGTGATTAGCAAAAAATGGCATAAAAGAGAAACTGTTCAGTGATGAAAACAGTCTGTGTCTAAATTATGTTGATAATAACCTGAATTTACAAAGAAGTACATTAAAAATTGGAATACTTTCTTCTATGATATACTTCAATACACTTCACTTAAAAATATTCTAATAATTTAAAAAATTGCTCCATGGAAAAATATTTTAAGAGATTCTGGAAAGAAATGGGTTGGTAGGAAAAATACAATTATTAAGGCCACAAGTGCTTTGACTTCCTTATGCTTAGTTCGGGGAACAATGCCACTTTGATAGGGGCTTCAGAAGCATTTGTATAACTGTGACTCACTTTTTCCAGCTGTAATTTTCTGAAAACTGAAAATTTCTGCCTCCTGGAAAGGTAGTCTAGTGCAAATAGCAGTAAAGTATAACTTCACACTGGGCTGATTCCTATCTTTTGTGAAACAAATTGATTCAAGATTCATGTATTTCTTAGTTTTACATGGAGAGTCATTACGTGTTGAATGATTTTTGTTACAAGGTTACAGCATAAATCATCATAAATTTTGTATTTCTCTTTATTCACGAACACTTATGTTTCTAAACAAAAAACTGACTTTTAAAAATTATTTTAAAATTTTAGTACATGTTTACAAATTTTAGTACACGTTTACAATTCATGTGGTTTACATACACCATGGCGCGTGGGTACATGTACCACACCTGCTTCTTTCCTCCTTTTTTTTTTTTTCTTTTTGGGGGGCTTTTTCTTTTTTATCGGTACCGGGGATCGAACTCACGCCGGCCTGCTTGTAAGGCAGGCACTTATGCCGCTGAGCTAAATCCCCAGCCCCCTTCTTTTCTCCTTTTTGTTCCCTCTCCCTCCTCTTTCTTGCTCTTCTATCCTATCTTTCATTCCTGTTGATATTAATCTTAACTGCTGTATCACTATGGCAGATAATATTTACATTAGCTGAGGTGATTATTTCCTGTACATGGCATATCTTCCTTTTGTATCCCTCCTCCTCCCACTCCACATCTTTCCCTTGGGGTCACTTCCCTATTACAAGAGACCCAGCCCCTTTTCCTGTCCGTCCATCCCTTATCATTTTCTTTATTTTCACATTGCTTCACTCCAATGAGAGCCACTACACTGTATTCAATCTCCTGTGTCTGGTGTATTTCAGTCAACATTAGATTTTCAGGTGCATTGTATTTTCCTACAGATGTCTCAAATCTTCACTGACTTCGAAGGAAAGAACATCACAGTGTTCCAAAGCATTGGTGTAGAACTTTTGTGTTTAAAATATTTCAATACCACATGTGTTGCTGGCCCCAGTGTTCCTCCTGCTTCTGTGAGCAGGCTTGTATCAGATGTACAAACTGTTCCTGGCCTGTTTTTGTTTACAGTTTGTTCCCAAATTTGTAAAGTTACATTTCCTCACAAAAGACCCCAGCCTTGTTAAGCTTATGAAAGTAACTTTCTTTTTTCCCCATCCATCAGTTACTTTATTTCTCATTAAATGAGCAGAAACTTTAGCATATTAATAGTAGGTATTTTTTATTACATATCCATCTGTGCGGCTTTCAGTGTCCCTTGAAACATGCATATCATCCTAAAGACAATTGGTTTTCCAGTGCTTTTTATCTGATACACATTACTGCAAAGCCATTACACATTACCAAGGAGGTATTTGATTAAAATAATAAACAATAAATCATGCACTTTCTGTCCTAGCTTGAGGCCAGTAGCAGCTCCTTGGAGCCCGCTGGTGTAATAAAGCTTGGTTCCCTCCACTTCTCTGAGCACCAGTTCATTTTGTCAGCTCCAGTAAAGCTAAAATTGCTGTAATACTGGGGAAATGGGCTCATTTTATGGCTAGTAGCTGAAGAAGCAAGTATGAGTGATCTCCTGAATGCTTTTCACTCAGCATGTAAAAAATACTGTTTTTAATTTCCATCATGTCCATGTTCAGACATCTGAGACATTACTTTCTTCAAATATGATCAGTTATATAAAGGTGATAAAACCAGGAAAAATAATGTTTCATAAGAACCACTGGTGAGGAATGTCACAAATACAAAAGCACTTATCTACAATTTATGGCATCTAACACAACTATCCCCTACAGTCAGGAATTTCAAACCACATAAAATTGCTTTCAGGGTCCACTGAAGTCAAGGAGGATAATTCTCAATTATCAGTCACATTTTTATTCCTTTGCATACTGATTGATTATTCTTATTAGATGCTCTAGGAATCCAAAAGGAGAGGAATGTAGATTTGAATGACACTCAACATCGTCCTGGGGCACATTGTTAACTGAAAAACTTAATAAATATCAGCACAGGTCAAACCAGAAAACAGAGTAACAAGAAAAGAGAGAAATACAGTGGCTCACTGTCTGATGTCACCAGCTAAAAACAACAGAATTCTGCTGAAAGTGTTTTACAATTAAGAAAAGATAAACAAAAATGCTTCTGTAAAAATTCTGACTTTGTGAATAAACATTCAGAATTTAAAATACAAGTTACGGCAGTTATTCTTCATATACAAACCTAAAAGCAAACTAGCATTTTATGTAATCACAACTAGTGTTATCCTTTGTACAGAAAGTCTATATTTTAAATATTTTAACATTGACACCTATGTTTCTATGGAACTTTTAAATATGCATAGCCATTTTAAAATAAGTAGTGTTGAAATACAAAAACTCCAGGAGAAAAGGATCTGAAGAAGACGTTAGAGATCGTTATATTATTTGACAAAGGGAAGCGCAGACAAGGTTATAAGGTGAATGCCTCCAAGGCCACACGACCCAAAGGAGTGCGGCAGACACAGGGAGCAGGACTCAGCAGGCGACACAGATGCCTTCCCATGCAGGGGTGCCTCACCCCAACCTCAGGGCGCCCAGCGCTGTGGCCCTGGCCAGTCTGTCCTCTGGGAACTCAGGCCCTATGTCCCCAGGAGATTTTCACAGAAACTACAAATCCAGATTTTCTGTGTGAAAATCCTGGTTTTTAAAATGGTGTCAATCATTGCCTACCTAGCAGTAGCTTCTGTCCTTCCAAATAAAACTGAGGGTTCAGTCCAAGAGGACACGGTGCTGGTTACGATGACTGAGTGTGGCGCAGGCTTATAACCTAGATCATCTAGTTTATGGAGCTAGGATAGTAAAAACTGAGTTTTACCCTATACCTGAAGTTTATCTTTCTTGCTATTTTCATCACACGAGAAAATGTATTTTTCTCAAGTTAGTAGAAGTTTTAATAGGGATTTAACAGTAGTTTTAAAAGCCTGTTTGCAGACAAAAGCAACTTAACATACAGCAACATAGATTTTTTTAAAAAGTCTAGTAAAATACTGTTTATCTTGAATATTTTTCTGACTAAAAATTGGTCTTATTGCTTTACATTTGGAGTAATTTTATCTGAACAAAAATGTATTGCACATATAATTTTAAAATATAAATAACATATACTTTAAAGTGAGATTTTTATATTTTCTAACCTTTCAGGCACATGTACAGATGCATGTGTGAGTATACATGTGTGTGCCTGTGCGTGTGTCCATGTGTGTATAGCTTAACACTGCCAACCAGCTTAAAAACCTACCACAGAGCCTTTAAAATATGACCTCTGAAATATAAATGGAAGAACAGAAATCGTTGAGTGTTTAACTATGAGAGACTTCTAAGTACAGTATTGTGATCATCCCTTTCATATATAAAAGTTAAAAATACACTAGAAATTTCAATGATAAATCAGAAAATGAGCCCACATTGTTTTGGGTAGTACTAAATCTTATTTAATTTAAGAATTAGGATATTCTTCACATATTTATAAAAAAACTCAATGCTTCTCTTGAAAAGGAAAAAATATATGAATATCTATCTATGTACCCCAGGTTGAATTTCATCTGTTCTTATCAGGGCTTCTCCAGATTTCTGATTGTGTATCATCTGTACTGCTTGCTGGTGCTTTATCATTTACTGATAAAGAACTCCCCCAGGCTTCAACTTGAGTAAGACATCACAGTAGCAACCTTTAATTCATGTGTTAGAACTTTTTCTAAAAATGAACAAAAATGTAAAAATCTTTAACGATTTAAAATACAAAAATTTCTAAATTTACATAGATCTTCATCCCCAGATCTGAAAAGGACTGACATTATCACAAAGTTGAAAAAGTGATGAGAATCAAAGAGTACATATTTTAAAATTAGATCTGAAACGTGTTCAACATACCAGCAATATAAGTATAATAATACCAGTATCAGTTAAAAGTATAAAACACAGTGATTGTCATTACTATCATTAGGAGACTTGGTTTATGAAGTAAATCAAAAAAGTGAAGTTTGGCAATATGGACCATAATCTCAAACTTAAAATATGTAAACATGACTCAATATTTTAAATTTCATTCTATGCAAATCTAATACCTTACAACATGAATGCATTCATATAATTTATATATTTACACTACATTTTTATTTTTTATATGATTATTGCCTTCATATCTTAAGTCTGATACAACAGAGATTTCTACTATTCCTGATTTCAGATGCTGCCAATTGGTTTTTCCCTTTAAATCCATTTTATTTCAAGGGGAAGAAAAAAGAAAGAAGAAGAAGAAGAAGAAGAAGAAGAAGAAGAAGAAGAAGAAGAAGAAGAAGAAGAGGAAGAAGAAGAAGAAGAGGAAGAAAAAGAAGAAGAAGAAGAAGAAGAGGAAGAAGAAGAAGAAGAGGAAGAAGAAGAAGAAAAAGGAGAAGAAGAAGAAGACTACAACAAATTTTCAAACCATGCGATCAGGGCCAACTAGTTTTCAAAGGTCATCTATCATCTTTGACTTATCACAGGGCCAAAACCTAATAATCTAATAGCACATTGATTTTGCTAATTATTCAAGTCACTTATACTTTAAACAAGCAAATTTTTAAAAATAGTGTACATTAAATTAGTAAGCAACCTGGGTATTTATAGTGTAGAGGTAAAAATCCACTCAGAGTTTAGAGGCAGACAAGTGAAACTTAACACATACTGCAAGGTAACAAGTCTTAAATGTATACTTTTTTGATAGACACATAATTCTTGTTATTTGATGATGAAGAATATATATATGAGAACATAAAGTATTTTATAATTTAAAGAATTTGTGATACACTGGACTTAGAAAGGAGTTTTTAAATGTAGAGAATAATTTTGTTTAAAAATAATTGATTTCTTAGATTCAAGCCATGAATTTTCCATTCAACAATAGTGTTTAACATAAATAATATTATGCTTTTATTTTAAAAACTGACTAATTTAATTTTCCAAATAGCAATTTTTACATAAATACATGATATCTAAGTCATGTCTTCTAGAAATTTCTCATATTTTATAAACGTGTGATTATTATTATCTATGAAACATCTCAAGAGTTCTGAAATATTAAATATATATTTATGTAAGATATAGATAAACACAATGTCTTTGATAAAGTGGCATGTAACCTTTTGGGAAAAGTAGTAATCTTGTTAATCAAGTTAATCTTGACTATACATTTTCAAATAGTTTATGAAGACACCTGATAGACCAAAGCCTGAATGGTACAGGGTAATAAATGTCACAATTCTAAAGAGGAAGAATAACCTAAACTCTTAAAATGACTGTTTAAATAAGATCCTACTTGAAAACCAATGAGTTATGGTTTCAGGCTGAAACCTCCTTAAAGAGTCAAATTTTCTTTAATAAGTTTTATAACACACAACACATAACCTCACATGACCATAGTGGAGACAAAACCCTGAACCACGAGCCTCAGAGATTGCTGTGCTCCTATCTCTGTAAAGTGGCCATGAGCAGATTCTTCTTTATAGGTGACCATGAATTGTGTGGTACACTTGGTTTCCATAGAATACCTGTTTGACCCGAGCCCTTCGGCTCTCCGCATGTGATGGAGACACCAGTCCGCAGCCTGTGAGGCAGCACAGCTGATGGAGTTCGATACTATGAAGACACTTACTCATAATTATGGTGAAATCAATACAGTGAGAGATAAAAGCTGGCCTCTGAAGAATGACAGGCAAATGACCAGGTATTTCCTTTTAATCACCAGAGTCTCTATAGTAACTGGAAGAGTTTCAGCTGTTGTTGCCCCTAAGGCCCAAATAAGTGTTTTAACTTTTGTACTTTTTTGTGGTCAGATAATGAGTGTTCAAAAGTTCACCGACTATGTTATGTTTTTATCGTCTGAAAATACATAATGTACTTCTTAGACACTTAAGAAGGAATGTATGATTTATTTCTACATCATGCATTTGACAGACAAACCACCTTATTTCACATTGTTGCATAGCTTTACGCTTTTTCTAAGGTTTTTCCATAGACAATGATTATACTTTTGTTGAATAATGTGAACAGTGTTATGTGCTACATTGCTTGAAATTTTGAGCCTTTTAAATCTGTGCTGATAATGTTAAAATGCATTAAAATGAAAAATTAATCAGTTATGTGCAGAAGGATTTTTATAAGACAGATTTTCTTAGAATTTTTACAATTCAAATGGCAACGTCTGGTCTTATTTTCATGCATTTCTTAAGAAGTAAAAATATGGAGATGAACATGGGGTTTGGGTGATTGGAGATTAAATGGCTTTGTAAAAGCTTGTTTGTGTGCATTTAAATTTTGTTATCTATGAATGAATTAGCAGAAACAAATTTACATTATGTAAATTCATTTTGAGTCATTATTTTTGAACTCACTGACCAATCCACAAAGGCGGTTAAGTAGCATGAATATAAAAGACAGCTGTTTATCCGAATCATCTCTTTAAGGTGATGCTCTACTTGGTGGCAAAGTTTGCAGTTTTGGTATCTTGTGCTGTCTAAGCCTTGACCGCACTAATGCTTAATGGATATTCTTTGATTTAACCTTTTAGAGCTTTCAATGATACAAACAGCCTACGGCAGCACATGTGCCTGTGTTCACCACCACTGATCCAGACAGTCTCCCAACTTCCCACCATCCTGTGCTCCTGCAACCCCATCAGTCTTTGCCAATGTCCCCTCATGGAAAAATGCATCTCTCTGTTCATCTTAGAACACACTGCTACAGTTTTGCCTCCCTCACCTAGCAGCATCCCAGGAATTTAAGAGTCATTTATCCGAACAGTGAAACAAGAAATTCAAATTGAAATGAAAAAAAAAAAAAAACCACTCAAATTTGGTTTTGCTGAGCTGATAACCACTTGTGGTGGGAATGGCTGACCGAGCTCTAGCCTAAGATACCCTATCCCTTTTTAGATTATTGAATTTATTAGCCTAGACCAGGTGTTAGAACTTTACTCTTCTTAAATTTAATTGATTTCTTAGCAGATATGAATTTCATTGCTTTGTGTATTTCAAAGCTTTTAGCAAATATGATTTCAATTCCTAAAAACAATTGTGTTATGTACAGGCAATATTGAGGAAAACAGCATAAGCATTAAAATTTTTCTGACATTGTCATTGTAAGTTCACAAATTCAATGAGAAGATTGAAATGTAAAAATATTAGATAGTTAAGAAGGTGATCATAAATGATTTTCCACATTGAAAGGATTTTCCCAGGGAAATTGACTTATGTTTATGTATATTTATATAACTCAGCAATAACGGGGAGGGCCCTGGGGTTGAAGTAATATCCACAGTACACGTCAGAATCACATTTTAAGCTATTGTTTGTCTTTATTCAGTTTTTTTACAAGAAACTTGGAGCCTAAAATAAAATTTAAAAATATTGTGTATGTCCATCAAACACCCATTTCCTTCTATGATGAAGCAACTGTAGAAGATTTGGTGAAGAAAATCCCATAGGACAGTGATTTCTACAATTATTCCAACACCGTGCCAAGTCTCACGTGATACAGACCTCTCTTCATTCAGTAGTAAAAATCTGAACTTTCATGGCTCCTCAGAGCATGCAGTAATCTTCAGGAAATCTGAGTTTTTAATGTAGCTTTATGAGGAAACAGAACAATAAAGCTCTCGCCATTGTTAAGAAATTTCCCAGGAAATGTTTTGTAAAATATCTAATTATAATATTCTACCAGTTAAAAATTAGAAAAATCCATGCAATTGTTTTCTGGAAAGGAAGTTTTTTTTACACATACAATAAGTACATGCCATGCATTTCTTTTACTCCTATAGATGTCTAACAATATTTTCAATAAATAAGCAAGGCACCCATTTAATTAATTCAACATAATAGAGGATAGATGGGCATATTAGGTAGTAAAATTTTTCTAATAGCATAAACAAAATATAAATACTGGTAAAATAATTGCATTAGTAAATATATTCCAAATAATATAGTTCACTTAATGTAGAAATGTTTAGAAAAAGATTTTCATTTTTTTTAATGCTTTCAAATACTTTCCTTTTATTTTTCCCTTTGTGTTTTGCTCTTGTTTGTTTGTTTGTTTTGTTTTGTTTTGCTCTGTTGCCCAGGCCGGTCTGCAACTCATAATCCTCTTGTGAATAACTTTTCTTTCTTTCTTTTTGGCAGAATTCTCATGATGTGGTGGGTGGCAAGCTTGAGATGGCCACCATTTGACTTATAACCCCAGCTCTGCCCTGCATAGCTCTGTGTCCATATCCAAATCATGGAACTTCTTGGTGTCTAAACTTAATTATAAAATGAACGTAACACACATTTTGTGGGTTTTCTTCGAAGTAAAGGTAATGTATGCAAACTGAGTAGGTGATACATGGATATATGTGTAGTAATTCAAGCAGAGTAAGACTGAATTAAGAGCTAGTAAATCACATAGGATCGTTCTATCCATCATAAAATGTTTGGAAGGTCTCTAAGAATTACCATTGCAGCTGGATACCATTGTTATTTTAAAAACTTGTAAAGGTATCTGACACCATTGCAATGCTTGCTTCTTTCTCTGCCTTTAATAGTAAAGCAATTCATTTGAAACCAAGGCTATCAATAATGTGTTTCCCCCAAATGATAATCACATGTTATATGAACCCAAAGAGGAACCAAGGGAAAGAGAAAATACAGTGGAGATCCAAAGGGTCTTTGGCAGGTTTCCAGTAATCCGTGGCATCCTTGAGAAAGTCCCATTTCAGGCTTCTGCCACCATTTTGCTTACTGGAAAGATGCTTGTTACACTGAAAATCATTACAGAGGGAAAACAATAGAGCCAAGTGTTTCTAATAACAAGCAGTCAATGCTTGCTTAGATATTAGAAATGAATTCTAGTATTTAGAAATACATATATTCAAAATTCACAACAGGAAATATTGTCTAAGGATTATTTTTTGCATCAAGCGTTATCTGTCACCACCACAGTGAAGGTTCAAATGGTGACAGAATGATTTCTAACCAATTATCTATCTCTGTTTTTTCCCAATATCATCTTCTCTGGCTGTGGACATATTGCAAAATTCCTCTGAGCCACACACTTATTTGCTAATTTTTGAGAAATTTCTAAAGATTAAATTAAAAGCAAATGCAAACTAGAGTTACTGAGACCCAAGAAGTTCCTGAAAAATGCTAATTCCTTTCAGCAAGTTCAGTCCAGTCTCATGACTTATTAGAAAAGCATCTCAGGGCTTCTTTGGAAGAAGCAGCACAAACATGTGTAAGGCACGAGCTATTTCTATCAAAACTATGGCAGGGTCTTATATTTAAAAATCACATCAAAGTTTATGAGTTTTATCTTATATTTTACTTTCCTCCCACAGAACTCCTTTGCATCTGTGTGCCAACGCTGTCATAATGCCCATCTGCATAATGAAAAATCATTGTGTTACGTTGGGAGCAGAATCTACGAATCCTTCCCTATGAAGTATCATCTCACTGATTAGGTAGAACTTTTCCTGAAATGTTGTGGCCTCCTTCTTTACCCTATATACCTCACACCACTTCAGGAACATGGAGTGAGTTATCTGGCGGGAGTTGAGGCCATTTGACTGAATTCTATGAGGAGATGAAACTGATAGATTAAAGATTATTTGGCCACTATCTGCTTTCTTGACGTCTCCATAGTAGTGCAGGCCTTCTAGCTAGTTGACTAAAATATATACTTCAATTTTACTTTTATTCGTAAAGATAATATCTTCCTTTCCAACTGCCTCACCCTGATGTTGATCACTCATTTGGTTCTGAACACTGGCAGAGAAAACCATGCAATTTCTGTTTCCCTTCGAACTCCAATATAGTTTGAAAATAAATCAAGGCCAAAGGAGTTTAAATGACTAACCTAAGAATACAGTTAGTAAATAATGATTCACAATAAAATCTAAATTTTCAGAAATTAGGTCTGTGCTAGCTTTTTCTGTTGGGACAGAATACTCGACATCCAGTTTAAAGGAGGAAAGGTTTCTCTTTCCTGATGGTCTCCCAGGTAGAAGGTCCGCGGGATCCAAGCCAACAACAGCACGGTGGAAGGAAGGTGCTCACCCTCATGGAGGTGGAGGTGAGAATGAGGAAAAGACAGAAAGAGAGAAGACACCTGAGACAGGGTGCACTCTTCAGAGGCAACACCTTCAGCGACAGTTCTCCAACAAGGCCTCCTCTCATAGTACCACATTCAACTGCGCACTCATGGGCATCAATCCATGGATGCAGTCATCGGCCCCCACCTTCCAATCACCATCCAAGTGTCTACTCGGAACGCACGAGCTTTGCGGGGATACTGATGCAAACCATAGCAAAGGCCCAAGCTTTTTCTAAATTATCACTTTACTTGTCCTTTCATTTTGCTTTTACTATTTTTTAATATTCTGGAATTTTTTCATTGGGCCAGAACTTCTGTGACTTGCAAAATTCACACAAACTCTCTGGGTCCCTGTTTATTCTTCTCTAAAGTAGCAATATTACACTTACTTCTTGGATTATTGTGAAGATTAACAAAATAATGAGGATGAAACTTTTAGCTCCTTGCTTGAGGCCTAGTGGGCACTTTAAAATTCCACTGTTTTCTTTTTTATGTATTTTTGCTGGTACCTACAAGAAAAATTTCAGTGTGAATCCTCCAGTTTACTGAAATATATTTCTGTGTGACATTTTGATTGACTTGGCTCTTACCATGAACTATTCTTAGAAAACTGGCATTTCTCTTCGTGATAGTTAATAGTAAAAACATATAATTCGCTTAATCAATTTGACTTGCTTTTTTGTAGTTGCAATTTATAATCCTGTGTCAAGAAATTTTGAATATAACAAAAGCTGCCATTTAAAGAAGAAAGCTATGACATGAAAACTCTCCTGAAGAAAATGCTGTCTACAATAGTCTTGGCAGGCAGTGTCACAAAAACAATTTCTGACATTGTAACTTCGTAAAGATATCTTTGAAGCATAAAGGAGGAAAACATTCAGACAAAACTGGAAAAAATGTGAGAAAAGTACGTTGTATCTTAGTATCATATGAGGTTTTTGAAATTTATATCAAATTCCATAAAGAATTTGTATGGCTTAATAGTGGGATGGAATCTCACTGTTAGTGATACATGCAATGCAAGCTCAGAAAGAAAGAAATTAGGGAATTTAAAGAGATGACACCAAACAGAAATGAAAATTTAGTACTGCATACACTTCTTTCCTGATACTTTGTGAGTCTAAATTTTACTTAGAATCAAAGGAATATTTAATAATTTTCTTTTTCTGTCATGCTTTTGAATTACTGGGATTATTTATAGCACATGACTTTGACTACTAAAGGTTCTAAAGAATACAATTAAAAATTTCAAAGTGTAACTGAATAATTTTACTTCTCTATGAAAAATACAGATTTGTTTACTAATGTTTTAGCATGAGTATTCATGCATTGTATATTTTATTATTACAAATCTAAAGTACATCATGGAGCTTGGCTTGGCTTCCCATTTCTCTTTGATAATTTTAGGAAACCAAAATCAATTGCAATTTCTGACAACATTTTTGTTAGCTGTCTTATTCATGCTCTTGTAGAAGATGGTTCCAAGACAAGGATTTGAGTACACACAGTTTTTTGGGGGGAAGTAGGTTTAACCTAACTGTGACATTTAATTTTATGTGTCAACTTGGCTAGGTTACGATGCATAGTTGTTTGACCAACACCCGTATAAATGCGGTGATGGTATTTTAAAGATGTGATAATTTTTAAATTATCCTCTATCTAATGCTTTTTAGTAAAGCAGATTATCCTCCATAATGCAAGCTGACCTCATCATCCTTGGAGGTTTTAAGAACAAAAACTAAGAATCTCTGAAAAGGAAGTGTCTCAAGCACGTTCTCATCTTGAGATGCCATACTGGACACCCACATCTTGAAAGTAAAGAGGTTCATTTTGATCCAGGTTTACAGTCGTGGTCAGCTGGTTCCAAGGTAGAAATAGCATAGCAATGGGACAAGGCTAGGAGAGCTGCTTCCACACTGTGGCCAGGAAGCAGAGAAAGCAGCGGACAGAGATATGCATCTCGAGGTCAGCTGCTAGTGACCTGTCTCATCCACCTCTCCCAACCAGGTCTCGTTCCATTCCGCTTTGGATTCATTAGTGAATGAACCAGGCACTCCTGAGATCTGATCGCCTTCTGCAAGCCTTCTCACTCTTGGGGAATTTCTATCTGAACTATAACAGGAAGGAATTCTCTTACCAGACTGTAGCATAGACATTTTTAAAGTTTTTCAGACTTTATGTTCAAAACTATAATATCAGCTCTCAAAAACATTGCCAGCCTGCTGGCCTGCTCTCCAGGTATGGGCTTACTAATTCCCTCAATTGTGTAAACCAATTCTGTAGAACTCACTCCGTATAGCTCTGTGTGGATGCACACGTGCACCTTTTGATTTTATGAATTCTGTAGAGCTCTCTCTGTATAGCTCTGTGTGCTTGCATGCATGCACCTTATTGATTTTGTTACTCTTCTAAAAGTTTGTCTGATACAATTTTTAAGGAAGTCAAAGAATGATGTATGAAGGGATAAAAGGTTGCAACTGAGAGAGACAGAGAGACAAAAAGACAGATCAAATTTGATTGGATCAGAAGCCATAATAGGCAACCATAATTTAATTCTTACAGAGAAACTCTGGGCCATCATTTTAATACATGCTTCAGAATTATCTCACCCAAGACGTGAGGAAGCTGTGTACTTAGGCATGATCTTCATAGGTTCCTTTGTTTATGACTGCTTCTAAGAAGCTGTTAAGTCCTCAGTACCTTTATCCTTTCATTTCTTTAAGCAAAGAAGTCTTCCTGAGTTTTGAGTAAAATTCTCCAGCAGAGAAATCCAGATATCAGCAGCTGGGAGCAGCTAGGGAACACACAGAAAGCATGCAGTCTAAGATAGGAGCACATCATTACGGGTTATGGGAGTAAACTGCTTAATCTCTCTTCAAGAGAGAACCTGGCAAGAAGAGCACCATCACAGATGCTATCCATCTGCAGCTGCTGTGGGTCTGCTTCAACATGGTTTCTAATTTGGAGGTGCCATGGAATGTTAGTTAGGAGTCCTTAGATCACTAGGGGAATAACCTTGAATGGTACTGATCATGGCACCGGAGTTTCTGTCTCAGTCTCTGTTCCCCCTCTCTGCATGTATATATAAAATATATACATATACACAATATGCTGCATAGGAGTCTACAGCATACATTATGCTTGAAAATGTGATCAGTTGCTCCTACATGCACTCTGGCAATGCAAGACCACCACTCACCACTGTAATGAAAATCCAGACCACTGGGGCCACCTAAACTTGGACTGTGAACATCTCAACCTGTGGGCTACATAAAAGTCTTATTTTTATAGCAAGCTATGTCAGGTATTCCATCACAATAAAGAAAAGCTGAATAATTCAGCAGCTATCATGCTATAAATATTCATAAGACACATGTAATCCAGAAGATAAGAAATAACTGATGCAAAGCCCTAAAAACCTGCCAGTTAGGTTGAAATTTTAGAGCTCAAGTGGTTGGGGCATTCCAGGACATTTCTGCCAAATTAAATGGCAAATTGCATATGTTAACATCTCCTACAAAGAAGTGCAATGCTTTTCATGGTTCTTCAGGTTCTACAGGAAGCACATTCAGCAATTAGAAATACTCCTATTACATGCAATCACAAGAAGATTTTATATTTGAGTAGAGTCTGGAGTGGGAAAAGGCCATACTGCAGGTTGTGGGCTAAGTGACCATGCCCTTTAGGAAGTATGACCTTGAGGGTACTGTGACAGTGGTGGTGGTGGCCACGAGGGACCATTTGTGTCACCATAAGCTCTAAAAGGTTTTCCATCAGTGTGTTATGGTGTGGCAGGTATCAGTGGTGGTAAAAGATGACACACTACTTATGGCAGACTTTAAGTGCAGAATCACAACCCAGGTTTCTGGGTCCTAAAGAAGCCCATGACATCTGGCATCCCTCCATCCTCCTGGAACAGAGATGTGATTTCTGTGCCTCCAGCTAGCTATAATCATCAAAACTTTTAATCTTATCTACTCATAAAAATAAGAGTCTGACAGCTGTTCTGTCTGGGATAAGCACCAGGAGGCTGCGCAGGGCATAAATCGGCATCATTAGGACCGTCTTAAACCCCATGTCATTCAGCACAGTTAAGTGTTAGTGCTCTATGTACTCATCCTATTACTGTGTAAGTAGCACATACATATGTGATCAAATGTAGTAGGAGGAGAAAACTGAGTTTAATAACATACCAGACTGGAATAGGAATGCAAATTGAAAACATAAGATGTCAGTGTTACAATCACTTAGGCATGATATTGAAACGAAATCAAGAAGGGAAATCTTTCAGATGGGCAGAGCTAAAAGTCATGGTCTTGGAGAATTTTTAAATATCAGAATAGAAGACGTGAATATGTGAATATATGAATATGCATGAGTAGATGTGAATAACCTGGCTGGTTGCCTTAGAAGAGGGCTGGATGATTGAAGACAAGGGTGAGGGATGGGATAACACCAGTGGGCACAAATTATGAAGATATTGTGTCATCTGCTAATGCTCATTAGAGAACATCCACTATGGAAGAGAGACAGAGGGCAACATAGGGTGAATCAGTCAGGTGACCTTAGCCTGGCTTTTTCTTTGACATCTCACAGCTGACATGATGGAAACTACATATGCATAGACCCCAAAGCATGCACTTTCACTTGCTAAAGCCATTTAGCTACTCTCACTTCTGAAATGTGCAATCTGCTAATTACTGAGCATAGCATCAAGTCCCTAATATAGTATTCTTCCTTAATAGCATGTAGCTGGCCATTTGACAACTACTTAAAAACAGCAGAACCATTTTGTGGGAGACCAGCTAATGAGAACTGAGGCCTTTTGATCTCTTCTGTGAGCACCAAGGAGAAACTCAGTGTGTGGGCTTGACAACATGCTGTGGGTTCTAGGGGAAAGTCAACAGAGCTGAGGTCCAGTTATTTACTGGACATGCAGATGTGGATGGTGGGAGGCAGATGAATCGTGTATTACTTTAATTGTTTGTTCCCGTGTCTGAGTGAATAAAGGCAGGGTGAACTCTCTGTGTACTATAGGCAAGAGCTCCCTGACCCCTGATTCTAGAGTAACTCTGTGTCTCTTTGTCTTTTATTCTCATTGGCCTCCTGGACAGTCGTCAGGGACAAACTAGACTGGTTCCTACAATGGCACCCAAACAGGGACCTAATCAGAGCAGACTGGTTTTCTACAAGTGTTTCCTGGGCAGGGATCTGACCAGGGAAGACTGGTTACCTCTACTTTTTCTTCTTACAAAATCTTGTGGTTTCTTCTCAGGGCAGTAGGTGAAAATTCTGGATATTAGTTTTTATTTTCTGGCTATACAGTGTTAGCCAATAGGATTATCCAGGAGCTTCCACGTGCCTGATTCACTCCCACTGTGCACATCACGTGATCTGGGCTCCCATTTCTTGCTAAAAGAACATGTGGAGAGGGTCCTGCACAGGTACTGCTGTTTTATCACGTGCCAGGCCTGACAGACTGGCAGATTTATTGTCACTCAGAAACAATGCTCTGAAAGGGTAGAGTGCTGGCCTCCAGGATGCAGTCTGCATGGTACTGGAAGTTGAACCCAGGGTCTTCACACATTCTTCTTGGCCCTCTGACCATGATGATCTTTTAATTAAGTATATTTAAGTATGAGTTACCTTGTCTGAGATGTTTGTTTTGAAAAGATGGGCTAATATGAACATTCTAAATTTGAATAAAGACGCAAGTTATTAGTGTCTTGTATTGCTTTATAGTCAATATAATGTATTCTTTTGGTGACTTTGAATTAACTTGCCTTTACTCTTTACAATTTCTGTAATTACAAAGAATGCCAACTCTTCACAATTCTAAAAAGCTTTAGCATGTGCCATGGCCAAGCAATAGGACAGCAACAACTAGACTAGTACTAGTAGTTCCTGTCTTGCAATTTCCTCACCAGAAAACTTGAGTTGAACAGATGTGACTTCAATGAATAATAACACTTGAAGAGCTCAACCAAATTACATTATGTAATCAACGAACCATTTTTATAGGTCAGTATTTAACTTCATATGTAAAGTAAAAACTAAAATGCTAAATATACTGTAAGAAGTGTCTTGAAATGCAAAATGAGAAGACTATGCAATAATAAAGAACAAACAGGTTTTATTATGTTGTATAAGTTAAACATGTATAATTTGTATAAATTAAGATTATATAAATTTAGCTTTGCTATATTTCAAAGTAAATGATCCCATTGGAAAGTAATTGTAATCAGCAAAATAAGGCAATATAATAAGTAAGACTACCTAGGTACAACTCTGAACATGCATATACTACGTACAACACATTTATGATGAGAGTAAGGTTCAAAGTCCTGACGCAGATGGCTTCTCCCTAACAATTTGCAATCCTAACAAAATATGGACCACTTAAAGCCTTCTTAATGATGTAAGTCCATGTCACTCATCATCTTTTATCTCTCAGAACCACCCGAAGCCTACATTTTGATATTTTAGGACCTTTTTTGGTCTCATAAAACCAGTTGAAAAGTATTCTCCTTTGCTCCAGTCTCTGGAAGAATTTGTGAAAGGTTATATGACATTAACAATTCTTTAAATATTTGAAAGAATTCACGTGGGAGTGTGTGGTTATCTAGGCCAGAATTTTTCTCTATGGAAAGGTTTTTAATTATAGATTTAACATCGTTAACAAGCTAAGAATGTTAAAATTTTGGTGTATCAGTTTTGGTATATTATTTTTCAAGATAAATTTACTCTCATCAAGGTGGTCAAATTTATTAATATATAATTAAAAATCCTCATACAGATGATTTTAGCTCTTTCGGATTCCAATGATGAACCCCTCATGTCATTATTTATACTGATAACTTATATTTTCTCACATTTTTCTTGTTCAGTCTTCCCAGAACTACTAATTTTATTTCAGTTTTCAAAGGACCAAATTTTGAATTTGTTTACTTGCCCTATTGCATATCTCAATCTTTTAAATGGATATACTTTATATTTTACTATCTGCACACTTTAAAAATTGTTCCTCCAGTCAGGCATGGTGGTGTGTGCCTGTAATCCCAGGGGTTTGGGAGGGTTGGGAGGCTGAGGCAGGAAGATAATTGTGAGTTAGAGACCAATCTGGGCTACTTAGTGAGTTCAGCACAAGCCTGAACTCCATGGCCAGATACTGTCTCCAAAAACATTGATCCTCTTACATCATTTTGTGTTTGAATTGCTGTCTTTTTCTAGATTTTGAGTTGGAACTAGGTGTCATTGATTCTTCAATATTTCACCTATTTAATATATCAATAAGTAAAAAAGAATTCTAAGCAGTAGCTATATTTAAACTTCATTATGATTGACTTTTATTCACTGGTTATATAAAAGTGAAGCCCTTAATATTTAATTTTTTAGGAAATCTATTCTTTCTATGGTTTAATTCAGAATTATGCATCTATGTTATAACTCAACTGTTTTTTAACTCTCAGGAAATATTTTCTTCCATTCTTAGTGTTTGTGATAATATTTATCAAAATATCAATATATGAATAGATATACATGGTACTCATTCATCACTAATTAATATTCTCTGGAGAGTGTTTAGTGGAAACGAAAGGAGAATTTCCTAGCATAGATGGCTCATTGTGGATTTCTAGTTATCACTGTTAGAATATGGCGTGTGTGTGTGTTGGTGTGTGAATGTGTGTGTGTGTGTGTGTGCCCTGATTATACCAGACTGTTAAGTGAAATCAAACACACGAACTTGAATATCACCTGGCTTCTCTTATATGAGAAAAACAAGGTATAATGAGGAGCAAAATAAAAGTTAGGTGATAGGAAGGAGGGAGATAAAACTTTTGCAAAAGGGCAGGGGGAGATGGGGAGCATAAAGGAATGGAGGGAAGAATGAAGATGTGCTGTGCGCATGTACCAGCTCTTCGTGAGGAATGTAATCACTACATTCTGCAAACACGAGCTAATAAAACATAGAAACAGTAACGTGTACCACTGGGAGCAAACCTCAGGCACACATGCTGCAGCTGGCACATCTAGGGCCTTCTCTGCCAGCTCTTGAGCCAAGTCACCCCAGCGTCACCCCAGCAGCTGAGCATCTGATATTCACATTTAACTACAGCATTGGCACTTGGTGATATACAAGTGGGTTTGGGGTTGCACCTGGGGAACACTTTGTGGAGCACAAGGAGGTTTCTGAATCATCCTTAAATGACACTTATGGTTTAGGGATAAACAGGTAGTTCCTGGCTTTATTTTGAGGCAGAAACCTCAAATAACAGTAAATATTATATGAAAAATTGCCAAAAGCAACAGAGCAGAGAAAAAAAATGGTAGAAAAACATAGGTTCAGGGGTCTGAATAGCTGTTGATTATCCCTTAAAATGCTTGCATCTCTAAAAGACCATAATGTAGTACCATGAATAATCTAGGCAGACATTAGTGTACTCTTAAGGCTTGAAATTGCCAGAACAGCTCAGCAATTTAAAGCTCAGCTGTTATAATTTATATTCAATAAAGGGCCTTCACCCCAGTGTAATATTCAGGTTTCCAAGCAACTATTTCTATAGCAGTGTATCATTAACCCATGATTAAATAAATTAACACTCTCTACATATGGGTAGGTGATTAATAGCATTTGGGAAAATTTGGAATTTGTTACAAATTTTGCATATAATTTTTATTTTGGCATTTAGTCTTACTAAACTTGCATTTAGAAGACTAACATTTTAGGTGTGTTGCACAAAAACAACACATGAATTTTAATGAAAATTACTAATGAAGGGATCAGAACTGAGACAACTATCTGTGTGAAGATGTTTTAATTCTACCTTCTCAGAGGACAGTCATCATCCAGGCAGTAAATAGGCTTTGATTAGCTCTTGTTTAGATGTGGATATGGGGTTCGAGGGTCATCTATCTCTGTATCCTTCTCAAGAAACTTTGGAAGAGAAAAAACTCTGAAGTTTACTCAGCTAGTAAAGGTATATATGTAAGAGCTGACAATGAAATATGGGTTAAGAAAAAGAAATAAGTAACCGTAGGGCTCACTGGAAACTTTGTGGTTTGCAACAGTCACCGATTTTTTAAAAGAGGCTCTTGAGTCTGTCAAATTGTATTACCTAACAAGTAGACACCTGTCTTGTTACTCTCCTCACAGCTGAGACAAAACAACTAACACCCAAAGTTAAAGGAGGAAAGGTTCATTTAGCTCAGTTTGTAGAGGTTTCTGTTCATAATCTTCTGGCTCCAAGGTGGGGTGGCACATGGCAGAGGGCAATAGCTCATGGCATTGGAAAACAGCAAAAACAGCCAAAGAGAGAGAAGCAAACCTCTTTCCCCCCTTATATTGTGTGCAAGCTACCTGCTCCAGGGTGGGTGCCGTGCTCATATCACCAATCCCAGCATTAGACAATGAATCAATCAAAAACACTAAATTCAGCTGTCTTCAAAAGGCCCGCCCCAACCCCCATGAGCACATAAAGCTTTGGGGGGACATCCAGACACAAATCATAACATGTCCTGTCATGGTTAATAATTATTTATATGAGATGTAACATGATTAAATTATTCTACATTTCTACCTCCTGATTAATGAAAGATTGATGTTAAAATCCCATAAAATGTTTTATGTGCAAAAGGAAATCATGCATTATTCTCTTTAAACAGATCTTGAATATAAAGAATCAATATATATTAATTACATAGCTTATTCTTTTTAGATTAATGCATGTGCATGTAACATAATAATTACATTCTTAGTGGGGAATTGGTATTACATATTTGGATTATTTTTATTTCCCTTCACCTTCTTCTGTTCTGTATATTGCTCATTCTTTTTATGATGTATCAAAATGACCATATTGACTTTACAGAGTGAGTTAAAATAATGGTTTATATTGAAGAGATACACTGTTAATTATTTGAACAGAATTATGTAGACACAAATTCCAATACAGAGTATTTGTTCTTTTGTCACTTTATAATAGTATTATCATTCAGAAGCAAGGTATGGAATGGTCTTGAAAGCACATCAGGCTTTTCAGTAGCTATGAAAATAGTTTTCATAAAAAACTAAATATTATTTAGATTTTGGGATTTTAACTGGTCAATACTGTTCAATTGTACCTTGAAAAACTGGAATGAAAGCAGAAATAATTATTGTCTGGAGAATAAATCATGATGACAAGTCTTGATTGTTAACTTTTTGGGTTGAAAAATGCCTGAAACAGAACTGGCCTAGTTATTGGAAGTGCAGAAAGAAAAAGTATCGTGGGCAGATGTGTAGATGGACATTTAACCCTGGTTTGTAAGCCAAACAAAGTTGCCCATCCGGGTTATGCAGTCACCGAAGGACTGCACACATCTGGTGCTCTGGCTGGACCCCTACTGCAGGTTACTCATACATACCCGCTGTTAATGAGCTACACACAGGAGCAAGAAATAACAAAGCACAGATCCTGGTAACCAGGACAAGCAGCACACGTTCTCCTGCAGTGTTTCCTTTATCACCGTATAGACTGTTTACTGTAAAGGAAATCTACCTGAAGAGCCTCATCCATTATCGTAGAGAAGTTCTGAAAAGTGAATTAGAGCTGAGTGGCATTCAACTGACAGCTAGAAGAGATGAGGAATTATAACAATGAAAGAAACCTGTTTAAACATACAAAGCCCTTAAGATTGATTGCTACGGATAAAATCTTTCTGGTATAGTCGTAACAGTTTGTGTTTGACTTTAGGCTTCAACCAACTCAATCTCCACCCTCAAAAAAGCACACTAATAGGCTGTTACAAAGACATTTAATTAATTTACATTTGAACCTTGACTAACCTGACCGACAGAGATACACATACTACATTGCTCATCTTGAGGGTAGCTTGGCATCTCCATAGAATCCCCAATCTCTGGCCATAAGTGTCCTCTCTGTCCTCTGAGTGTGTACCTTTAATTTCTCCTAAGAAACTTCTTTATTCTTCTCATCAATTCCCCTTCAAATTTCTTTTCTTCATCCTCTATGCCATCACAGTCTCATACTGTGACCCTCCCTCACCATAGTTCACTACCCCACATGCCAGTCTTCCACGGAAAAACTCTTACACACCAGAAAATGCGCTTTACTAAGTAAGTAGGATGATAAAGATTACTTGGAGACAAGATTCAATTCAAGCACCAAGAACTCACAGAGGCTGCTCTTGGGCAGAAGAGATCCTTGGGGTAACACCCTCAAGCTGATATCTCTGCAGTTTCTGTGACACAAGAATATTAGAATAAAGACCAGAGGAAGAGTATTTTGCAACATATTGTGTAGGAGCTGTGGGAATGGGGCCAGGGTCAAACGGTGTGTCGTGTGACACATGTCCACCTAATTTGGGCAGTCTTACTGGGGCAGAGAGAACACAACGGCCAACGCAAACATCTTTGACAATAACTTGCTCTCAGTTCTGCTGGCTGTTGTCCTGCAGATCGTGCTCTAACCTCTAACCATGCTAGTGCACTTTGGTTCAGTCTCTCCTGTGCTCAGTGCCTCCCTACAGGGGAAGACCTGCCTTCAAGGATGGCGTCAGCCTTGATCCCAATAGGAAGACCCACCAATATAAGGGGGTCCTGGTGGGAACTAAAGTAGAAGAGGAGGGCTCCCGGCATGAACTCTGTTTTTCAGCAACCACAAAGTAAGCAGTTTTGCTCCACTAAACGGTGTCCACTATGTTGTCCTTCTTCAACTCAAGCCCACAGCTCTGGGGCCAAGCCACTGGGGACTAAAATCTCTGAAACCATGGCATGAATAAATATTTCCTCATTTAAACTGATTTCCTCAGATGTTTTGTCCGAGCAACAAAAAACTGAGGAACACAGAAATCTTCACATTTTCAAAGCTGTTTCCTTTATTCTCCAAAGTGAAATGAATACATCATAACATATTTCTGGTTAAGAATTGCCAAGTATATAAAACTGTAAAATTTAAATTAAATTTATTTTGAATGACACATGAAGATATATTAATTGTATATGTTTCTTTAATTTTTTGTTTTATTTGCACATGTTTGGAGTTATGCAGTTTGCAGTTATCTTGGGCAGTGGTTACACGTACATATTATAGCTTGTTTATCTTTTAATTCCCTTCTCTTCCCTCCATTTCCCTGCCTCCTCCTCCCACTACCCTGTTTTTCATTCTTGTTGATAGTAATAATATTACTCCATATTTTGTCACATAGTGTTTGTATCAGTTGGAGTTACTAGTTCCTGTAAATACTTAGCCCTCCCCTCCCCCTCCCCCTTCTCCTCTTTCTCCTCTTCCTCCTCCTCCTCCTCCTCCTCCTCCTCCTCCTCCTCCTCCTCCTCCTCTTTCTCCTCACCTCTCAAATTCCCCGTCCCATCCTCTTTGGTTTTTTTGCCTGGAATCGAACTCAGGACCTTGCACTTGCCAGGCAGGCAGTGTGTGTCACTGAGAGAGCTGTATTCCTGGCCCTCTTGTCCACTTCTACCTACCCTTTATTATTCTCTTTGTTGTTATTTGCCACACTCAAACAAGAGACAACATATAGTATTTAAGCTTGTGAGTCTGGTTTATTTCACTCAACATCATATTTTTCAGATGCATGCATTTTGTACTTATATCTGAAATCTGTCATCTCATATAATAGAGTACTGTTCCATTATATACTTTATCCAATCATCTGTTGGTGGGCATACAGGCATAGGTTGTGCTCCTACATGCATTGGTATGCATATATCTGTATTATGATGTCTTAAGGTCATTGGGGAAGATACTTAGCAAGGGGATCACTAGGTTGTATGGAATATGCAATTTAAATTCTTTGAAGAATCTCCATACTGATTCCCATGAAGATTGTACTAGTTTATATTCCCACCAGCAAGGAAGAGGGGTCCCTTTTTCACCAAAGCCTCAACCACATTTGTTATTGTTTGATTTCTAAATGACTGCCATGCTTTCTGGAGCAAGACAGAATCTTATGTTGTTTTAGCATTTCGCCAATGGACTGAAATGCTGAACATTTTTTCATGTGTTTGTTGAGCTTTTGTATTTCATCTTCTGTGAAGTGTCTGTTGATTTGTCCTGCTCATTTTTGATTGGATCTTTTATTTTGGTGTTTTAATTTTCTTCTTGAGTTCTTTGCAGATCCTAGGTGTTTGTCCTCTCTCTGAGGAGTATCTGGCAAATTTTTTTCCGTTTGGTAGGTTGTCTCTTCTCTCTGCTGTTTTATGCTTTGGTTGTTCAGAAGCTTTTTGGTCTGATATTATCCCATTTGTTGATTCTTGCTGTTATTTCTTGTGCAGTTGGTGTTCTGCTTAGAAAATCTTTTCCTACACCTATGCCTTCAAGTGTTTTATTTATTTTGCCTTCTAATAGGTTTAATGGTTCTGTTTTAATGTTTAGAACTTCAATCTCTGGGTTTAACATAGTATGTGGTAAGAGATAAGCGTCGTCTTCCAATCTTCTGCACAAAGATAAATAATTTTCCCAGGAGAACTTGTTGAATAGGTTATATCTGCACCCATGATGCCTGTCAACATTTTCTTAATCTCATTTGTGGTATCTCCTGCATTTTCAATGACTCCAGTCAATCTTAAATTATTCTTATTTGTTTCCTCTAGCTGCTGCTTGATTGATTTCTCACAGTCCCTTGTTATTTTTGAGAAATCCTTCTTTTCCTGGTCACTAACTGCCATCATGTCTTCAATGTCTGAGATCCTTTCCTCACATTGGCCTAATCTATTTTGAATACTTTCAATGGAATTTTTATTATCCTGTATTTCTGCTGGAATCTGCTTTATGGTTTCCATGTTTTTTCAATGCTGAGATTCCATAATTTTTTTGAGCTTGTCTATTTTTTGTCTGTTCTGCTCTAGCATAACTAACATGGTCCTTATTTTGGATACCGTCTCGGTAGTTGTCTGAGAGATTATTTCTTTTTTTCTTTTTAATTTTTTTAAAGAAAGACTAAACAAAACAGAAAATAGGTAGAAATAATACATATTTTCAGAGAAAAAAATAAACAGTAAGAAATCACTAGTTGATGTTTACATATTGTCGTTTTACAAATAGTTGTTCGAGGTACAAAAATGGAACATGTAAAGTGTGATTTCAAATAGCAAGACTACAAACAGTTCTGTTCAACTGTCCAACAACTTAGTAACATGGTTGTCAATCCTATACACTTAAGCATCCATATCTACATTTATGTTTAGATTAAACAAATTAAAGCAGGTTAAAATCATTCTGAACAAAGAATAATAGTATTGCTGGATTTCACATCATGACACTCTGTGATCAGCACTGGGCACTGTAGTGTCTTTTTTAAAAAATTTAATCTAAAGAAGACTAAACAAAACAAAATGGGTAGAAATAATACATAATTTCAAAGAAAAAAATAACAGTAAGAAATCACTAGTTGATGATTGCAGATTGTCCTCTTACAAATAGTTATTCAAGATACTAAAGTGGAGCATATAAAGTGGGGCTTCAAACAGTGAGACTGCAACCAGTTCTGTTCAACTATCCAACAAAAACTTAGAAATATGGTTCTCAATCCTATACACTTAAACATACATGCAGTTATCCATTTCTTCAATTATGTTGAGATTGAATAAACCCAAGCAGGCTAATATCACTCTGAACAAAGAATAATACTATTGCTGGGTTTCATATCATGACACTCCAGGATCAGCACTGGGTATTTTAGTGTCTCTTTTTCTTCAAAGTATCTGTTCATTTCATGCTGTGTCATAAGATCAGTTCTAAGAGATTATTTCTGATTTCATGTTTTTCCAGAGCCCCATTCAATTGGTTTGTTGTCACAGCTTCAGAGAGGCCAGGTGGGAAGCTTTCAGATTGTCCCAACTCATTGTGCTTGGATTTGCCTTTGGTGAACTGGATGTCTGGGGTTGCATTTTGCTTAAATGTATTCTCATTTCTTTTCTCTCTTTTTAAAGTTTAATTCCAGGAATGAAGGTTGTATGTTACCTGTAGTGGGTTGCCTTATTTCTAGTGTTTAGGCCCCTTAGGTGATGACTATTTCTCTGAGCTATCTTCCAGAAGTAGTTGGCTTTGGGGTTTTGAGTCCGTTGGAAGATCTTACTTCTTCAGTTTGTTGGATATGAGGAGTTGCTTGTTTGGCACAGTCCATGGTTCTTTAGTACCATGCCACACTATTTTCTGTGACCGTTAGTCAATCTGAGTTATGGAATACCAGGACCAATAGCTGTTTAGAACAATTATGTCAATTTTGGCTATAGTGGTACCAATAGCATCAAACACAGTTTAAAAAATAACAAACTAAGTTAACTCTTAATTTGCAATTTTTAGCAATGTGAATTAAATTTGTTGTTATATAACAAGATCTAAAACAAACCAGCAAATTATAATCAATATAAAATGATATGTCAATTGATATGTCAATTTTGCCCTCAGTGGTTAAAACTTAAAATAGTTTAAAAAGAAAATAGAAAATTGGAAGAAGAAGATGAGAAGTCAGGTTGGAGGACCAAGAGTGCACATTAGATACCGTGACTTGGGACGAAACTTTTCATGAGAAAGGACACTGTGACAGGGAAGGCAGAATGGGTAAAGGGAAAAACATACATATATAAATATTCTCTTTGGAGAATGTTTTTAAATATTTGCTCAAGTTGATTTAGCACTCATTTATTTTCTGAGCTTGTCTTTTTCATGGAAATATCTATTTTTTCCACCTAGTTTGAAGGATAGCTTTGCTGAGTAAATTAATCCGAGTTGGAAGTTATTTACTCTTTAGGATTGAAACACTTCTCTCCAAGCTCTCTGGGCTTTTCAGGTTTATGTTGAGAAATGTGTTATAATTCTGTTTGGTTTACCTTTATATGTGACTTTTTGTTTTTCTCTGGTTGCCTTTAAAATTGCATTTTGTTTTTGCTGGATATCTGGTAATGTAATGTTATGCTTTTGTGAACTTCTTTTTCATTCTGTAAGCTTTAATTACTTGTATTTTAAACTGCTTTTTCCATTTTTTATTTTAAAGAGAATAAAACCTAACAAAGTACAACAGAATAAGCCAATCAAAACAAAATAATGAAAGTGACCAAGGACTTCAAGGCAAGGTAATAGGAAATCAAGGATGGCTACCATAATGTCTCTTGTTATCCTCACAATAGCTGCCTACCCTATCGGACATAATAAAATCAAACAGAACAAAACAGAGTAAAACCAGTCAAAATAAAACAATGAAAGCAGTACATAAACCTATATATACATATATAATTTTTTTTATATACCGAGGATTGAACTCACAAACTCACGCTTGCAGGTAGGCACTTATGCCACTGAGCTAAACTCCCCGCCTAGATAAACTCTTTTCTGTTTGGGAAAATTTCCTCCATGATTTCTGTGACCTTGTTAGTGAATAGCTTCTAGTTCTTCTCTCGCTCCCATTAGCCTGGATTGGTCTTCTCATCGTCACCTCACAGCTGCTGGACAGTCGTCTCTTGCTCCTTCTTTGTCTTGCTTTGGAATTCTCTCAGACACGCTGTTTTCCACATTGATCATCTTTGCAACATTTGAATAATTCTATAAAGTTTTTCACTTCAGGGATTTCTGTCTGATACTTTTTGATTATTCCATATCCTTACTGAATATGTCACTCAGATTTTGAACTGTTTTGGCTATCTCCTCCAGTTTTTCTGGAACTTATTTTCCCTAAATTCACAAATTTCTAATGAAATTGTGGACTTTTGGCTCATTTCCCCTTTGAGTTCATTTTTTTCTTATGAACTTTTCATAGGTTTCTGCTGCTTGGCATTTGCCTTCTCCCTTTTTGACCTTTTACTCTGCTCTGGAAAGGTTGGGTTTGGAGATCTGCTATTTCCTTGCTTCCTCATTCGTACATACAGATGAATTCTTTTCCCCACTCCATTTTGGGGGCTTACTACAGAATGGGGATGAGAGAAATGAGAGGGTTTTGCAGCTTACATGGAGATTTTTAGTAGAATGCCGCCTCCTGTAAATAATGAGTTTTGTATGTCCAGTGCTCATACGTACTTCTTCTGCTATCTAATTTAAGTGATTTTGACTCTGTTAGGTTTTGCGGCAACAAACACTATGCATCCATAGATTCAATCTTACAACACTTCTGTATGATGATTCTGGCAGTCACACTCCCCTCTGTCTATTTTCTGTGCACACTGTGAGGGTTTATTATTAGTGATTGTTCTGCAATGTGGTCGGTGAGGTGGACGGGGAGAATGGGAGGTGGCTGGGTGAGGAGGGTTAGGCACTCCAGGGGATTCAGGGAGGAATAGTGGAAGATAAGGAGAAAAGATCAATGCAGAGTTTGTTTTCTGGAGTACTTATAGTGGAGTTGAAGGCTTAGCATTGAGAGTTTTCAAAGGTTAGTTTGTGGTGGCGAGGTGAGATGTGAGAGAAAGCAGGTTTACCTTGTGATTGAGGAAAACTATCTGGTTGGCAGAACTTGCTGATGGGGGACAATAATTTTGGTGAGGTATAGAAGAACCAAAGGACTAGGATGTGGAGGATGGAGGAGTAATATTAAAGAAGACAGGAGCCACTGTGGGGAAGCTAAGGGTGAGAAAACATTCAAACATTTAAAAAATTTGCAGGAGGAGTTTGTAAGTTTGGGTGTCAAATGCAGAAATATGCTGAGACTACTATCTTGGAGGGGTTGAGATGAAGAAATTTAATAGAGAGTTGAGACAAGGGAGTGATCCCAGGCACCTATTAAATCAGAGCCAATGAAAGGACAAATATACAACAATTAATAACCTAATAAACACAGGAAACCATAGAAATATAGCACAACCCCGCATTACTAAATAAGCCAAGAAACATGCAAACCTTATGCCTAAAATCTGTCTGAATTCTTGGTTTAAGAACCATTGCCGACCCTCTCTCCAGGTGTGATGTTGGATTCAGCAGACAGGTTCACTGGCATAAATTTGTCACCTTATACAGAATTATTCCTACACAAACAAACCAGCTACAGTAGGAACAGGTTAATCTGTGACAGTTGAATCTATCAGGCTGTTTAAGGTCTCTATTTAACCCAGAGAAGAAATCCACAGTTACAGTGTAAGCATCATAGAAATCTGAGTCTTAACCCATGGTTACTGTGCACCAAATTTAATAGTTGTGCTTTTGCTAAAGATGAAAAACAATAGTTTATGCTATTTTAAAGAATTAAATCCAAAATCTGAGATATTGGGGATCAGGTAATGCCAATGATCAAAGAGAAGATAAAAAATGAAAACAAAAATTTATAAGTCCTCTGTTCTGTGGTATGGGAAGGAGAAAACAGAAGGGACAGAGGATGTTAAAGGTTATGTTATATATTTATAAGATGATAACAAGGAAAATAGGTATAAAATTGGTGGTGAGAAATGAGGATGAGACTTTATGACCAATGTGAACATTAGAAAGAGTTAAAGGGAAGCTAACAAAAAAGGAGAAAGAAGAGAAAAGAAAAATCTGAGAATAAATAAGACACAGGAGAAGTCAGGCAAAGAAATACAGAAGCAAGCAGAAGGGATGCAGGGGGACGAGGCAGAATTCCCTTCCCTCTGTAAACTATACTGGGAGGAAAAGGCAAGAGGAGGAGAGCCACACACACACAGATGCACTAATAATAGAAAAAGTATTCAAGAGTGAATCAAAGTGTGGGGGAAATTGTACAGAAGGAGGAAAACAGAAAACAAATAAAAACTACAAATAAAAATTAATAATGGAAAGGTAATACAGTGAAATCATATAATAAAAGAAAGTTTTCCAGTGTTTTGCACACCCAGCCTTTTCTTCACCCTAGGACGAGAGAGCAGAGCTCAGGCCAGGGTGTGTCTCTGCTGGCACAGGAGGTCGAGGTTGACCGTCCATCCCCACATGGTGCTGGTTATAGAGATCAGCTCATAGAAACAACATAGCACAAAGGCGAGTGTCCAGTCCCGTGCAACTCAGGCTGAGGGTGGCCTCTGACTGCAGGAGCCGGGCCTGTGTTCACCGCCTCTGTCTCTCAGCAGGATTGCTCCGGGCTGCTCTCCATCTGCAGGCAGTGTCCTGTGACTGCCCTTCCCTCATCCACTCTGGGAACGTGGCAGCCAGGTTTAAACCCAGTCCTTCTCTGCAGTGGCTTCCCTGCCAGCTCTCGGTCCATGACTGTGACTATGAATGCTGCACTGAGGTCACTCACCAGCTCCTGACCGTAGCAGGCCACTCTGGAAGCTGCGTCCCACTTCTTCCTTGCTTCCTTTTGGTCCCAGCATAGTTCTCCAGGTCTTCCTCAGCAAAAGTGCTCTTTTCACTTTGCCTCCTATTGGTGTCTAGCCCGCTGGCGTCAGTGGCACCCTGCAGCCTCTCACTGTGTGATCTATTTCTTCTGTATCAGTTAATCCTATTTTCTATTCCCTTTCCAGCTCCCTGGCAGGAAGCAGGGACCTAGCAGGGACCTGGCAGGGGCAGATTGTTCCTGGGCAACCTCCACTCACTTTGGTTCCTCCCCAAATTATTGTTTTCCACACCATAACCTCTTGGTCCTGGCGAAGCTGAGCTGATGGCACTCAAGGCTCTTCGGTTTGGGGACTCCTGATTGTACATATTAATGTCACACTACCTTATGTTACAATACCGGTACAGTTGTATAAAGTTTCCATGAGCTAAAGCCTATCATTTTCCTCAAATGTGTATCATAGTTTTTAGGTTTTAAAGGTTCAAAAAAACTCTGAAGTCTTTTAAGATATACGCTCTGGGCTCAAAAGGTAGAGTAAATGTTTCCATAAAAAAATTTACCACAGTGTAAGACAAAAGGCCATTAATCCCCTCAAAATACTCCCCCTCACTTTGAACACAGTTATCCCCCTGCCCCTTTCTGGAGCAGTTCTAGAATTCTGCTTTAATGAATGTCTTCATGGGATCAGAAATATGGTGAATGCTGCAGCTGAGAACAGGGAGGCTAGTAAACCATGCACTTAACAAATTTGACACTGGATTAGGCAGCAAGTGACTTCAGAGTTATCCTCAGAATTAACTATGAAAGGTAAATATTTCAGATCAACGTAGTATATCAAGGTAGCCACAAGAGGTGAGAATCAAGAGAGGACAGAAGACTTCCAGAGCTGCTTCAGCCAGTGGCAAACACAGAGAGAAAATGTGTGTAAAGTGAGGAAGAGGACTTTGAGGGCACTGAGGGCAATGTGTCTTACTGCTATAATTTCTCTAGCTTTAAGCATGCATTGCATTTTATTATACCTCACACAGCACTTTATCATTTTCTGTAGTCACCTATAAGTGACCTACATTAGCACATCAGACTTTCTTTCTCCAGTCAAACTATAATTTAGTATCCATCACTCAAACTTTTCCCGAGCACCCTGTTCCCTATTCCCCATACCTATGAAGACAGCCACTATTTTACTTTAACTTTTATGAGATCAACTTTTTAGTAATTTACATGTGAAGCAGGCCCTACAGGACTTATCTTCCTTAATTTGATTTAACACTGAGTCTCTTATCTTCCTTTATACCTTTATCAGTTTATTCATTAAAAATTAGGAAACAAATTGGGACATTGTGAGAGTGTAATTGCTTGAAATTTTAATATCATAGCAGAGTTTATAGTAACACATGAAAATATATCATTTTTGTTGTTGTCTTCATTGGTTAAAAGCATTAATGTCAGCCATAGATCCAATTTACTAGGGAATATCCAAGTCGGTAACAATCAACAGTTTGAAAGTTGCATTTTATTTATTATTTCATTATATCCCATTCTTTTAAGGTGTGTTAAAACATAGGACACATTTTAAATCTCACTGTTTAATAATTTTTGTTTACCACACATCACTCTTCTCCTATACACAAATAATATTAATTGAAAACATATCAGTGTATTTTGATAATATCTGTAGCTTTTATTTCATCTAAAAAATAAGAATCAGCCACGTTTTTTACTTGGAGTTTAAAAGATCCATCTAAACATTTTTCCAAATTCCAATTTTATTGAAATATTTGATACACAGTTTTGTATTAATTATAGTTAAGGACTTTTGTCTAATAATTGCATAGTAAAACCAGTTTCATTCTGTCTTTTCAATGATATGATATGTTGGTTTTATTACAGAATAATCCCCTTTGGATTTCTGTGCTTTATTTCCAATTTAGAATTGTATGATAGATCTATGAAGAACTCAGAATTGATTGCCACCCAATGCTATGATGTGAAGATACATTCTTTCTACTTTACACATGCTGAACAGTATACTTAAACGTAAAGGGAATCAATAATTAAAGAATACACACTGTGCCGGGCTTCTGGTGTGTTTTCTGAATTGAAGAAAAATATTGAAAATGTTTGTTTTCCTATTTTTTATTTTATAACAAGTTTTAAGTGGAAGTGAGTTTCAAGAGGAAATGATGATTACATTTTTTTCCTCTTCCTGGATCACTATAGTAATCAACTCTAATCCCTGATTCCATTTGCTCCTTTCATCTACACATTCTTAAATAACAAATTAGATATCACATTCATTTTTTCTTATTGAACATGGCATTTTATATGACAAGCCATCTTTAATTTCCTATAGTCAAGTGGCATATGTGTGTATTATATATATATATATATATATATGATATATATGAGATATATATCATATATATATATATATATATATATATGATATTTTTGAGATAGGGTCACCTTATCTGGTCTTGAACTCACTCTGTAGTCCAGGCCGGCCTCCAAGTTGCAGTGATCCTCCTGCCTCGGCTTCCTGAGTGCTGGGGTTACAGGCGTACACCACCACACCTGGCAATGAAGGGATATGGTTATTACATAAACTTCTTATTTGAATCCAGAATCGTATTTGTTCCACTGGATGATCAGAGATTAAGTGTAAAGATGTCTGGTTCTCTATGAGGTGGAGTAGTCCTGTTTCACCAAGGGCCTCTTGGCCATGACTCTGCATTCTGGGAAAGAGAGAGGAGACAAATCACATAAGCCTCTAAAGGGGCAGTTTTCTGTCGAGAAACTTTGGGGACCCACAGAGAAGCTGGCTTAAGGGTATTCTCTTCTTTCTTTTTGTTTTTGGTCTACTTTGGGCCACAAGAGAAGTTTGCAGCCCCAATATGCAGCCCCTATTTGTACCAAATAGGTACAAACTTCAGCCAAAAGCTGAAAAGCAAAACAAATTAAAACCAAAGGACAATGAGATAATCCCTCTGCCTCCTGCTACCAAGTACCATAAGCATCTCTTGAAAAATGTGTAACTTTTCTCTGGCCTCCGTGATCTCAGAAAACTTGGGGATTGTAAATATTTTCTCTGTTCCATTGAGATGTATATCTTTCAGCTGCTTGTCAATAAATAATCCATGAAAATCTTTCCCAAGAACACTGGGGTCATTCCTCTGCAGAGTAATCATCAAGAAACATAGGTCTGTCTCCTAGGCCAGTCATGCCAAATCTATGGTACACATCATGGTGGGCACACAGAACCCTCTCTGTCAGCACCCAAACCAAGAACGTGAGTTTTCTTTTCTAAACTAAAATCTCAGTATTCAGGTTTTTAGAGTTAGAACTTTGTGATAAATAAGTAGATTTGGGGTCATGGCTTGGACACTCATCTCTAAAAGTTTCGCCATCACTGTGTTAGGCAGTCCAGTGGGAGTGTAGGACCCTAATTTTGATAATCATCAGTTAGCAAAAACAGGCCATCTAATCTCATAGACAATTACTTCTTTACTATTCTTTAGTATTTTTCCAACTCAACAGTTTACTCTCTAGTCTTTTGTTTCATAGATTCAGTTCAATCTCTCTCTGCTATTATAGTCTTGAGTAAAATCTTCCTTGACTTTTTCATGACCAGGGGTATAAGGCAAAAGCTTAAAATAGATGAGACAAGTGGTATGATTTTAGGGCTCCAGGAGTATCAATACCCTCTTGTTGAAGACATTAGGGCTAAGACAAGAATGTCTCTGAGTGGCCCATATTTATTTAGTTTTCAAACAAGGAAGGGGTTAGAGAGGAAAGTGCAGGAAAGCTGAGCTGGACCTTGGGAGTGGTTCAAGGACTTTTCCAAGTAATAGCCTACGCCAATTTAGGAGAGCTATCTTAAGAGAAAGTCTCCAGGTGACTGTCACTACAGGAGTGAAATGCCTACAGCTACAATCTCTATCCTATTGATTGGGATTGGAGCCAAGTGTCCTCAGCTGTGGCCTATCTGGCCCTTTGAGGCTTCTCTTTGTTTTTAGTTTGGCCATGCCTGGCCGGGCCACAGCCCTGCACGTGTATTCAGCTTCAACAGCTCCTACACAGTGGTACATTTTTTCACTTGATGACTATTTAAAAAATTAAGCTCTCTCCTAGAAGCTCATCTGGAACAGGAGAAATTTTATAGGTTTTCAAATCTTTAACACATGAGTATGCTTTCCATTCACAGGGCAATTAATGAAAGACTGACACTTAGACTTTAGTATACTTATTTGCATTTCTGTATGCATTTGAATGGAACTCCATGCCACTGTCAGTCCTTATTAACAACTCGCATCTTTGAAGTTCTCAATTATGCTAAGAGAAGTAAAAGAGGAGAAAACATTTCTATATTATGGTACACATTCTTCTCCCCTCTCAGTGTAGCAATTTTTTTTTTATTATAAAAGCACTGGAAGTAGGATGGGAAACACAGAATGCTCTTAAATGGCCTAGGAATACAAAGAATTAAGGGTAAAAACAAAATCTTCCTAGTGTGGGGAGAAAAGGCCTGGGAGGGAGTGTCTCATCTTGGCCCATTATTAGAATGAGTAAGGGTCACTGTCAGAAATGGGGCAGCAGCTCCCCGGGTGGGTGGGCTATAACAGAGTTGAGAGGCACTGCTTCCTGGCTGCTGTTGTGCCACCTGAAGACTTTGGGCTCCAGTACGTTGTGACTTGGTCACTATGGGTGACCAGGTAGTGTCCTGGTCACCACGTCACCACATGCCCAACCTTTGGTTGTAGAGAGCTCAGAAGGCTTCCACAATGTCCCCATGTACAGTGTGGTTCATACTCAAATTGGATCCTGTTGCTATAGCTGTGCTCTCATCAGAAGTCGAAAGACAGGGAATTATGGATAAACTCTAGGTGTCTTTGATTCCTCAGAACCCTGTCATTTAGTTAACAAAGAAATTTTGTATTCATTTTTAAATGTCAGTCACCCACACACAAGACTTCAGAGAATAAATAACAGCGTTTCTGTTCATGGCATATTTATTTCTAGTCTTAACAGATTTTTAAATGTTACATTCATTTATTAACTTGATTATTTTAGCATTAGAACTCACTTAAAAAGAAACCATGGTAATTCATTGGGCAAATAAAAGTAAATGAGTATGATTCCTTAAATTAAATTTTATTTGTGTGCCTGAAAATATATTGCTGTTAGTAAGATGAGAAATACTTCCATGAACAAGCAGAGCTCAGAAAACAGTGTTCCCCATAGATGAGTGTATTTGTGCTCACATGTGCATTTAATAGTTATTTGTCATTAGTAGGGCTTCAGGTCTATTTTCTCCTTTTTAAGTTTTTTTGGAATGTTTCCCATATGATGAAAATCTATTATAATGACTTTTTCTGGGTTTTTGAGGCAGAGCATCCCCATGTAGTTCAGGCTTAATTATACAGTCCAGGGTGAGCTCCAATTCCTAACAATCCTCCTGCCTCAGCCTCCTGAATGCTGGGAGTACAGGCATGCACTATGCTTGGCTTTTGATGGAAATTTAAACACCTACAGACACAAATGCATTTAAAGAGAACCATCTATGGAAATATGCAGTGATACAGTCAATATACACAAGGTCCAAGTCCCAGCTCAGTGACTCTCACACTGTAGGACACACAGCCTGTCAGAGCTTTGCATCACTAGTGGGGACAGATTTAGTTTATGCTGATCCTAACATGTGCATGTTTGCCCAGTTTTGTTTTGTTTTATCTAGAGAGGCCTATGAAATAGTTTGAATTTTGCCTGAAATCTGCAGCCAGGTTGCCACTTGGGGTACCAACCCAGTATCTACTGACAAAGCACAGGGTGTGCTGCTGTGCATGGGCGGGATGGGGCGTTTATGACTTTTTCTTCACCAACAGTTTGGGCGACTCATCTCAAAAGAGTGAAATTTGTAACTTAGACCAATGACAGAAGGGCATAGGAAGAAGCCAGTGGAAAATTTTTTCTTCCTTTCCTCCAAGGCCCTTAGATTATTCTTACACCTTTGTGAAAATATCTTGTGAGATTGCAAAAATATATACACTTGCTAGTGAATGTGTAGCCAGCTTAATGAGATCACTTTTTCAAATTTCTCAGTTTTCCCCAATTTCTATGGCTTACAGTTTGGGTTTTACCTTTCCCTAGCTACCAGAGGAAACATAGTTAATAAATAAATGTATACATTTACTTAACTGGAAAGAAAAGTAGGGGACACAAAATAGAAAAGGGAAATGGAAGAACTGGGAAGATTAAAAGAGGGCTGAGTTAAAGTGTTCAAAAAATATGCACAGAAGAGATGTTTTTTCTTATTTCTCAGCAGGACATCTCTTAAACACTATTTTTTTATTTACTTACTTATATCTGCTTTCTTATGTTTGTTCCCATTCTCATGCCACTGACTGCTCTTTTGAACAAGGAAACTTAGGTTGTAGGGAAAAATACAGCCCAACTAGACCGATGGGTCGTGGGGATGGTGAGTGTGAGGCTGAGAAATAGATGAGGGAAAATAAACCCACAAGCCTTCATCAGCCATCCATAGTGAGCTTCAAGAGCTAAAAGCAATTCTTTCTCATTTTAAACCACTTTTCTCCCCCAGATAATCTGTTTTTCAGGAAGACCAAGAAGTCAAGAAAGATCAGGAGAACAGAAACAAGGAGCTCTTCCTTGGTGGTGGTCACAGGAGCCATCATATGGCTGGAATTGCAGGTGTGTAGCACTGGTCACTTCTGATGACTACACTGTCTCTAGGTGTTTGGGGATGGGTGGGGCTTTTCTACCTAATCAGGGAAAAATGCCAAGAAACAAACACAGTGTGCATGTCAAAGAATATTGCTGTTCACAGTACATCAATGTGCCATATGTCTATTGCATGCAATTTCCAGTCAGTCTGAATCTAAGTAGGTTCTCCTGACTCAGCAAGGAATATGAGTGAAGTCACCTGTCACTTTCGGTACATGCAAAATTAAAAATGAGCTTGTTTCATTCTGGCTATGGAGATGATTATTTCCCAGGACTCCTAAGAGGTTTTTGTTTTGTTTTGTTTTTGCTTTATCACGTCTCCACTGAAGCCATCTCTTTGGCAAGATTCATTGCACTGAAAATGATCGGTTCAGGCCGGGTGTGGTGGCTCATGCCTGTAATCCCAGGACTCCCAAGGTGGAGGCAGGAGAGTCGTCCCAAATTCAAGGTCAGTGTAGTCTACATGGTGAGTTCAAGGCTGCTCTAAACCACATGGTGAGACATTGTCTCAAAAAACTGGAGAGAGACAGAGACAAAGAGGGAGAGAGAGAGAGAGACAGAGAGAGAGAGAGAGAGAGAGAGAGAGAGGAATAGAGATTGAATTATATCAAATTTACAAGATGATTATAATATATGAGACCTTTCCTCCTTGAATCCATAGGAGCATTTTGGCATTTGTTGGAGCCATTGATCTGATTCCAGTATCTTGCAGGAGTCTCAGAGAAGCCATTCTCTAGGTAGAGCAGAAACTGCAGGGAAATGGAAACACATCGACCTGTCTGAGAGAAAGCAGCAAGACTACAACACTTTCCCAATGATCTGAAAAACTGGGCATTTTCTAATGTCATTCAACACGGGCTGCCTGGCTGGCATCACTGAAAGCCAATTACCGGAAAGCTGAAGCTCAGAGCTGTTGGGAATTAAGAGTTAAGAGCACGGAAAAACAAAGCCACTCCAGCTGTTCCAATGACTTAATGGGAGACATGTGCCTGTTAGTTGCTTTGAGAATAAAATCAAAGTTTGTTCTTTTAATTAGAGTTAAAAATCTTTCACTAATGCAAAGCAGGTGGTTCCTGATTTATGAAAACAAAATATTAATCAGTCTAAGTAATTTCCTTCTTGATTTGTGATTAGAATATGTATATGCAAAGTGGCTGAGAAAACATTTCGCTTAATTTTTTCACAACTTCTGTCCTAATGATGGAATTAGCTGGACTAAAATTCAGAATATTGGCTTCCATTATTGAGTATTGGTGTGATACATTATACTCCAGGCACAGTAAGTGGCTTTTAAAAGAGATTTTAAAATACTGTAATGATATAGTTATAAAAACTGTAACTATATTGATACAGTAAATAATTCTTTTATCACAGCTCCACACGGAATATATTTTTTAATGTTTATAGTCTGGAAATGATTTCTTCTTGGCCTGCTTATCTGCTTCCTTTTCCTTGCTTTCGTTCTTCAGGTTTCTGTCGAGGTTCTGATTATTTAGGCAATTTCTTGGCTGAGGAACCAGGGCTTGAAGTGGATACCACACTCACCCATCAGCAGTGGCCTTTCCAACCTGGGTTCCTCAGAGAGGAACCCCATCAGTTCCCTCAAGAGCCACGCAGCATGACTTACTAAATCTCCTTCTAAACTGAGAGAAGTACAAAATGACACCGAAGACAGCTGATATTGTAACCAAATTTTTTCTTCTGAAAGCTAAAAACTTTTGTTCTGGGGAGCAATGTAGAGGGTGAATGTGGAGGAATTCCTACTCAGCCGAACTGATTTTTCAACTCAAACTGTGCAGCTAGATGAAATTTCCTCCACAGTTGTAGGTCTACTCAAATAGTCTCATATTGAGTGGATTGTGGTAGTTTGTGTTTTTCAAAGAATTCATTGTGTCAGTTACGTGTGTATATATTATATTCTTTTAGTGCTTGCGGGATGTATAGTTTTGACATTCTCTAGTATTAGAGCTTTTAGTCAGTGCCTCTTGGCAACTCCTAGCATCGCTGTCAGCTCCTCAGCAGCCAGGTTTGCAGCCTCATTCCCACACATCTAGAGCTCTTGCACCAGCTTCTTCTTCCTCACCGTGCTCTCTGTAGGTCACCACAGGGCCCTGTCAGTGACGACTGGTTCCTTCCATGCACTACCAACATTCCTAGTCACCACTGGTCTCTGGGACTCTTCAAGATTTGTAACCTCTACTGTTAACAGCTTTTTTGGGGTGTGTTGCATTGAGGCCTCAATACTAAAGATAAGAATTATGCATTATCAGGAGGATCACTTGAGTGAGGGTGTATCTGAACCTATGCTGTAACAGAGGGGTGTGGTATACAGGAGGTCCCTCACCAGGACCTTGTACATGTGCCCTTTCTTGTATGTTGTGGACCTGATTGAAGGTTTATAGAGTACTGATCAGGAGGCATGGTCATCTGGATTTTCCATTGTGGACACATTTAGAGTGGCTGCAGGAGAGTTACCTGGGATTGGCCCAGGTTGCAAGACTGCAACGGCCACGGTAAATATCTCCTGGAGGGAGATACTGCAAGGGTATCTAGGACAACCTCAGCTATCATGGTGGCAGCTGGACTGAACTTTATGAGAGGCAACCATCTGATTAACATCTCCCATAATTTCTGGGAAAATTCTGGAGCTGAACTCATGTCTACTATAGTTTACTCATATTCCCCAGGAGGACTGGACATCTTGATAAGTTAGGGTCTGGAGATTTCAAGAATATTGATGATGTTCCTTATTCCTCCTGATTTTCCCTATCAGGAACAGTTTTATGGCTGTTGCTTAGACAGGAAGTAGCAATGCTTGCTTTGCAGCAGCCATGAGCCAAAAAGCAGCAACCAGACCATCCATTTAGCTCTGACTGGCCTGAATGGTTGCTTCTGGTCAGACTCAAGTTGCTGAAGAGGACTGGCATGAACAGTTGACAGTCTGTTCACACTGCCTTCTGGCTGTCAGAAGGAAAGGGAGGAGTAGGACTTCCTTTCTGTTGTAGCTCACCATTTTTCAATTCAAGAATGTTCTATATCAGTGGTGGCAAATTCATAGCATCCATGACACAGGTGGTACACAGAGCCCTCTGTCACTAGGCATGCCAAGTTGGCCCAGCCAAGATTTGATAAATGATTAGCATGCATGCAACAGCAAAGACCACATTAATTGTTCAAAAACATGCCAAATGCAATCTTTCACCTTTCAATAAAAATCTATTTGTATTACTGAAGGCTCTGTTACTGTGCTTTTTAAGACACACTGTGTTGATTTATGAGCTTTTCAAAAACCAAAATATCAGTATTGAGGCTTAGTTGCTGTGCCGGCACCTTGCAACAAATAAGTGTGTATTGGATTTCAGTTGACACTCTAAATGCTTTTCCATCACTGATATAGAACCTGAACACTTTTCTAAGATGGTGAGACTTTGTTTTGATCCACTTTTCCTAAAAAGCATTTCACAGTTGTTACACCAACCTTATAAAATGTATATACCTTTAGGCTTAGTTCTCTTTTAGGAATTCAACTTGAGAAATACATAGTAATAATAACCACAATATTTATAGATACATTTACACTGTGATTTTTCAGCACTGAACAATACAGTAAGCACCATAAAGTAGATGAACTAATTCACTAATCACAGCAAATTCCCAGGCTTTTTTTTCCTAAATAAAGAAAATAAAATTGAAACACAGAGATACTAAATAACTTGCACAGCAAACAAATCCACACAGGTATCAAGTTGCAGAACTGACACGTAAGTCTTTCTTTTTATATAAAATTATATTTTTAAAATATATAATTTTAAAGCCTGTACTTTCTTCTGTTCACAGTAATTTTCCAAAATCCATGATTGTGATAATCCGATTTGATATGGTACACATATAAGATGCAATAAACAAAATTAACTACAAAAACCAACTCAAAAATCCTGAACTCCAGTTAATATTCAAGGGAAGTGATTATAATACATTTTAGAGAAAAATAAACGTATTGAGAAACATCTTATTTTAGTGAATCACATGTATACATGTTCTGCTTTAAAGTTAAATTCTGCACAATTATCTTGGAAATATTGCATGCAAATACTACTCTCTCAATGTTTGACCATTTTCTATATTATTTTAGTGTTCAGTTCTAATGTTAATATTTTAAAGAGAACTGTGGCATTTCTGAAAAAATAAAATAAATGCAATTCCATTAAATCAAAACCAGTCAGAAATTGTTGGTTTGGCCATTTGTTTGCTGTTGGGGAAGGGCTCTAATGCACCTAAAGTTCAAGATTTTCACAAAAGTAAAAGCATGAAGGCTTTCACTGCATTTCTTACAAGAAACAGTATCATATGAGCCATAAGTGTGATTGAAACAAAATGTACATTCTGTCTGCTTGCCCTTCAAAGGAGTTAGTTTCTTTTACATTGCATCTTTCACAGTTTGTTCTTCTCTCTCATTTCTGCAAAGTTCATTTTACTTCCGTTTATATCTTTCTCTCCAAATCAATACAGTGTAAGCGCACGAATCCTTGTCTTCATACCAGATCAAGCGCGCCCCGCTGTCACTCTACCCCGTCACAGTGCATCTGTTAACAGGAAACAGACTTTAGTTCTATTATCTCTGCTGTCGCTGTGGGCCCACACTGTTGATTCAGAGGAGCACTAGTGTGCACTGTTGAAGGATGGGTAGGGTCACAAACACCTTCTCGTCACCAGCTTGGGGTGATTAAAAGTGTTTATAAAGAACAAGGATGAACAGGTATTTAATTCCCCATTGATCTAAAGAGATCCATTGAAAGACAAGGTTACAATTTAAATATTCAGAGCCTGAGCGGCTCATTCTTGGGTTGATTTATTTTTATCAATGTAAACACCGTGTATATGTAGCTATATAACATGTTTTAATCTGGCCACTGAATGAGAAACACTGCCTGCTCATTCCGCTGTCTCCAGAGTGTCAGCTCACATCCTCTTTCGTTCCTTTGTTTAACATTCTTAACTTCTTTCCCCACTAGTTCTCCTCTGTTATTTTGCAGTTTGGATTATACTTATAATTACGGCTATAAACTCACCTCTTCAATTTCTTGAAATAGAGGTTATTGATTTCTATAGAGAATCCTTGCCAAAATAAATTAAAATACAATATTTCAGTTATTAAGTAACTTCTAAATATAGCACATAATAGCACATAATTTTATTCTTTAGGGAGTTTTGGACAAATACATAAAAGCATCATGCCCATCCAGTGTCTCATCTTGAATGTATTTTAATCGCACCAAAGCTGTGGATGGAATTGTGTCAGAGGAATTTTTAGAGGAAGAATTAAATCATTTGCATTGTTGACCTCCAGTGTTTCTCAGTGGTGTGTAGGACTGGTACTGAACATCTGGAGCAAATGTACGTGGTAATGTAACTGGAACATGTAAGTTCTTTTAGAGATCTTTCTACTTCAGGCATGACCTTACATTGCGCTCCTAGTTGTCTAGAAAAGTATTTATAAAGATGTTTCACAAGGAAATGGAAGATGGTAGGCGGGAAACAGCCCACGCTTGCAAATCACTCAGCAATGTTCCTTCAGAGCAGGGCGTGGCTCTGTGAGGAGGTGGGGTCCAAAGGAAATCAGAGGCCGGTATCTTTATACCCTGAAGAGTGGTAATTCGGCAATTAAGTAAATTCCCTGCAGCAGTGTACTCTGGCACTGAATGAGGAGACGTCCCTTGTGGCAGTGGTGGGGGATATTTCCCTCCTGTGCAGGCATAAAAGGAAGAACTCGGCCTTCTCTTATGACTTCTGGCTCTGCAACTGGACACAGACATCACCTGAGCAGACAGGACATAATACTAGAGCCAAGTAAACAGATAGATGAGTGATAATTCCTGTCTTTTCTCTCCAGATTCAAGCAAACTCAGACTGAGCAGCTGTCTTAGAAGTCCCTCTACCCCTGGCCTCTGGGAAACAGGCAGAAAACAGACTTAGCCTGAAGTTGGATGGGAAGTAATCTTGATGAACTCCAAAATGCCCCCATTTTCTGTATCTCCAAGGTGTAAGTATCACTTAGGCACAGAAAAGAAGTGACTACCAGCTCTGATAATTAGTGTGGACCTTGTGGAAGGTGACATGGTAAAACCAAAATCACGAGATTGGGGGAGAGACCCGAGAGACCCCTACACTCATCGTAATCATGGGAGACCAACTGGGGGCTGGGAGAATACTATCAGTGGACGCCTGGACACCACACCACAGTGGTGGTCTGAGTGGCAGCAGGCAAAGGGCTCAGCAGCATGGACTTCCATGGTGGGAGTGGGTCTGAGTCTGGGAGAGTCCCTGCAGGGGCCAGCAGAAGGCTGGACGCCATGGCCCTTGTGCAGTGAAGGTCCCTGCACAACAATCTCCCATCTCTCTGCTTGGAGGAGCTCAGAGTGAAGACAGCAGCATGCAGACACTGGCCAGCCACACCTCCTGGTGCCAGTCTGTAGATTGAGAACTTTGATCCCTGCTCCTTATTTGTCCAGACTGTGCGTGATGGATTCAACAGTCTGGGTTCCATGGGTCCTTGTTTCCAATCTATGAAAGAGGGCAAATCGGTAGGTGGGATTCAACTGAGGCCCTGGCCACCCAGAGTTATCACTTACACCCACACGGAGCTTGAAGCCAGCCTCCTGCTCAACGCAGCCTCTCCTGTTTGGACAGAGATGGGAAGAGCTGGACTAACTTAGCCTCTGGAATGAATACCACCACAAAAAAGAATATCAGGTCTTTTTCTTTCATTTTAAAACCTTTCTATAGCGTTTCTTCCCATTAGTGCCAGGGAGTGAGGTGTATGTGTTTGGAAGTGCTTACAAGTGGTGGTTATTTTATATCTAGGACATCTTACTTTGCCACATTATATTCTCCTACACTAGGATTGTTTCGTAGATTTGCTAGTTTAGTGTTTCTGGCAGTTTACTGGGTCCCATCATCCTAGACTTTGTGTGAGGGGTGTATATGTATATGTGTGTGTATAAACTGTGTATGAGAGTGAATTAGTGCTTCTGACTCAGTAACGTCTTACTTTGATTTGTCAGGCTCTCCTTCACCAAGTGTCCCTTCTCGGGTCTTCCAGTGTTCATCCCAGTTTTTAGTTGAACCGGTTTCCCTCTATCTTTCTCACTTTCCTTTACTTCCTCTTTGCTTTCTCTCACAGAGTCTATCAAATATCCCCTCCCTACACTCTCTCTTTCCTGGCATAAGAGTATCATCAAAACCCATTTTTCTTTCATTCTTTCTTATTGCTTTACTTTTTTCTTAATATTTTCTTTCTTCTTTTCCTATTTTGTATACTTTCCTATAATATTATTGTTCTGATTTTTTTTCCTGAGTTGAAGAAGGAGTAGAAGATATTTAAAAACAAGTGTTAAGTTACAGGTCGGCATGTGATTGGCTGTTTGAAGACTGACCTTACTGGGAATTGTTCTTTCAGAGTTAGGGACTGAGCCTAGTACTCTAAATAGATTGAGTGGATGTTCTCTTGTTGAAGATGAAAGATGCTTCACAGGAGAAAGACACCAAAGAGAGCCCCACAGCAGTGGCAGAGCTTTCTGTCCCAACTGACTGGTAAGCTTTCACCCAAAAACACAGGAACTGGGAGAAAACAAGGCAGGCAGGATGCCGCAAAAAGTCGACTTTACAAAAGCTGATCCCATGGACACCGAAGTATATAAAATTCCCAATGATGATTTTTTTTAAAAAAAATTAATAGTTAAAATGAGTAAAGAGATAAAAAAGAGAAAAATAATCAGCTAAGTAAATTAATACAGACAACATAGGATATGAAGATTAAAGGCTTTTAGAAATAAATGCCAAAGCACCTATAAAAGTGAACCTACCAGAAGAATAATGCATTTCTCAAGACAAAGCCAGGAGGTTTTACAGGAAATTTTTTTAACTCTTAGAGAAAATAAATTACCAAATCAGACTACTATATTGTACAAAGACTTCAAAAGTGAAGGATAAACAAAGACCTTCCAATTTCTTTGGAATAAACCATAGAAATTGATGATCACTAAGCCAGCACTGCAGAAAATACTTTAGGGAACCCTGGACACAAACTGTTGTCCACTCTGAGGACAACACAAGGCCAAAGGGAAGAATAATACCACACTGGGAAAGCAAGCACAGGAAAAACAATGTGACGATGAAGATCAGAATGTATCTTTCAATAATGGCACTCAATGCAAACAGTTTTAAATCTACAATTAAAGACACATATCTGATGATTGAATCAAAAAACAAAGCCACGTATATACTGCCTTCAGGAGACACAGTTCAGTCACAAAATAAATAGACAAGCTGAGCACGAAAGGTGGGAAAATGATACTCATGTAGTTGGAACCCCAAAGCAAGCAAGCAACATAGTTATTCTAATACCTGACAATACTGATTAGGAAAAACTGGTTGGAAGAGAAAACAGTCAGTACATGCTAGTAAAAGGAACAACTTCCCAAGGAAAAAATAACAACTATAAATATATATGCCCTGAATGTTGATATACCCAATTTTATAAACATGACTTAACATAACAGGGCGATAGACACCAGCACAATCATAGAAAAAGGGAGATAGAAATTGGATAATGATTCCAAAACAAAATTAGATCAGGTGAAATAGTTCTAGTGTTCGTAGCACAATAGGGCAACTATTATTATGAAATTTACAATATAATTACCAGAAGAGTCTGAAGTCTTTTTTTAGGATACAGAGTCTCACTATGTAGTTTAGGTTGGCCTTGCACTCATGATGTAACACAAACAGGAAGTCCTCCTCCCTCAGTTTCCTAAATGCTGGGATTACAGATGGCTGCCACCATCCCAGGTGGGTCTGGTCTTCCTTACATTTGGAATTATTTAGTGCTTGCTTCAGCAGCACATACACCAGTTGGAATTATTTACTGTTAAATTATATAATACCTAGCTATGATTCAAAAAGTCTACTATTAGAGATGCACAACAGAAATTTCTGTAGAGTGCATATTTTTACAAAACATTCACAAGAATAGTCAAGACATTATGTTTCATGACAGACCCAAACTAGAATCTATTCTCATGCATGTGACAGTGAAATGAGTATGCAAATTGTGCTGCAGTCTCACAAAGAAATGTTCTGTTCACTATGCTCAATGCTGTGTGTACGAGTGGAAGTAATCGGTAAATCTCTTCTTGTGGTATGCATGCTATTTTGCATACATGCTGTAAAGTTAAACCAATTTTAAAAGACCTGCCATTATACATTTGAGATTGCAAAGCAACTCCACAAGTGTGTGAAAATATGTCTACAAGTGTCAAAATATGTGGTAAATGTTTACATTTAAAAAAGTTATTATACTAAAATACACCTTGCCATTAATCCCCCTCAAAATACTCTCCCCTCACTGTGAATACACTTATCGCCCTCTTTTGCCACTGTCTGAAACAGTTCTAGAAGCCCCTTTTCGCAGCTTTATTAGGTGAGAAAAATCCAGTGAATGCTGGGGCAGGTGCATCCAGCAGACAGGCAGGGGCATAGAAAATTACAGTGCGTCTTCGTCTTCCTTACTCACAGGTTCTGGTTCTTCTCCAAAGTCAAAATGACCATAACAGGTCAGCATTCCTAATTCATTCAGGACATGGAAGCATCCAGGAAAGCACAACGAAAGCCACTCATAAAAGAGGACTTTCAGACTGCTTCCAAGTGACAAGGAAAATGGACAAGTGTGTTGGAACTAAAAGGGACTATACTGCTTTGAGTGGGGCCAATTGCAATGTGTTTGCAATACACTGTATTTTGTAGTGCATTGTCTTTGATAATGCAAAGTGTTTGTAATACATTGTATTTTGTAATACAAGGTATTTGTAATACAATGTATTTTTTAAAATTTGAATTTGCTATATGTTTGACTATACTTCCTATTTGTGTGCTAATATTTTAAGCATGCTAAAATTTTTCTTCAGTTTTTATTTTTATTAGTATGTGATTTCAGTAAATAAGGATTCCATGCCTCGAGACGTTAGTGGGCGTACAGAACATGTCTCTTGCCTTTTTCCATGCCCTTCTTCTTCTCCTCAGTTCCCTACCCATTCCTTGATCTTTTAATTACCCTTTCCATCTGAGACAATGTATCTGCCTATTTTCTATTATCTATCTTTTATTTAATCTTTATTTATACTTTGGGTTTTTCATATAAGAGAAACCATCTGATATTTAAGCATGTGTGTTGGATTTATCTCACTTAACACTATGGTCCTGGGTGCATTCATTTTTCTACAAATGACTCATGTTTGTACTTCTTTATGGCATAGTCGTACTCCGTTGTGTATACACACCACATTTTCACCGTTCACCTCTCTGTTGAAGATATGTAGGCCACTTCCAAGACTTAAGTATTACGAGTTGTGCTGATATAAACATGGATATGCATGTGTCACTGAAACACACGCATATACTGGGAAGGTGCATAGGAGGGGAATATATGACTCAAATGGATTTTCCAGTTTTAGTTTTCTGAGGAATCCTCATACTGATTTCTATCATGACTCTACTAGTTCATTTTCCCATCAATAGTGTAGAATGGATCCTCTTCGACTCAGCCTCCCTGGGAGTTGTTGTTATTTGATTTCCTGGAGAGTATCGCTCTTTCTGAAATATGATAGAACTCCCAGAATGTTTTGATTTGCATTCTTCTAATGGCCAGAGATGTTGAACATTTTTTCATGTACTTACTGGGTGTTTGCATTTCTTCAGTAAAGTGCCTGATCATTTCACTTGCACATTTTTAAATTTGGTCTTTTATTTAGCAGTCTAAGTTTCTGAGTTCTTTTTATAACTACTTATTAGTCCTCTGTCTGAGGAATAGTTGGTAAAACATTTTTCCCGTTCTGTCAGTTGTGTCTTCATTCTGTAGATTTTTTTTTCTGTGCAGAAGCTTTTTAATTTGATGTGATCCCATGTGTTGAATCTTGGTACTATTTCTTGCATAATTAGTGTTCTTTTCAGAAGGTTCCACAGAGTTCTTGCCTATGTCTATGTGTTCAAGAGTTTGTTTACTTTATAACATTTAGATATTTAATCCATGTTTATTTTAGTTAAACACATGGTGAGATAAGGTCTCATGTCTTTCCACATGAATTTTAGGATTGTGATCTTTAGCTCCATGGAAGGATGCTGTTGATATTATGATTGGGATTGTGTGAAATCTGTGTATTACTTTTGAAAGTATGAGCATTTTGAGTAAATTGGTTCTACTTATAGAAGATCAGTGGATATCTTTCCATTTTCTTGTATCTTCTCTGATATCCTTTTTCAGAATACTACAGTTTTTATTGTAGATATTGTTTACTCTCTTGTCAGGTTAATTCTTAAGTACTTAGTTTCCTTGATGCTATTGTGAGTGGTATTATTTTCCTAATTTCTTTCTCAGTCAGTTTGTTATTTGGGTGAAGTAACACTGTTGATTTTTGTGTTGATTTTGCAACTTGCTACATTGTTGAATTTGGTTATTAATCAGGAAGTCTTTTGGTAGAATTATTTTGGGTTTCTGTGTACAGGATTGTGTTCGCTACTAATAATGATAATTTGGCTTCTTTTAGTATACATGTACATTTTATTCCTTTCTCTTTCCTGATTGCTGATGTTTCCAGTACTATCCTGAATAAGGCTGGTGGTGGACCTCCTTGTCTTGTTCCTGATTTTAGAGGAAAAGCTTTAGTTTTTCCCCATTTAATGTAATGCTTGCAATGTTTGTCATAAATGGTGCTTTTATCAGATTGAGATAACTTTTTATATCATTTTCTTTTACATAATTTTATATCATTTTTACATCATTTATATATCAATTCTTTTCTTATCATTTCTAAATCTGAGCAGCTCTCTTATCATTTCTAAATCTGAGCAGCTTTCTGAATAATGGATGGCTTAAAAATTAGACATTATTTTTAAATGATCAAAGAAAGGACTGGGCCAGGTATTTAGCTCATGGCATAAGTGCCTGCGTTGCAAGCGCATGGTCATGAGTTCAATCCCTGGTACCAAAAAAAAAAAAAAAAAAAAAAAGAAAGACTGTCCTTCTCTTTGTTTTCATTTCTGACCTACAAAGAAGAATAAAACATATGAATGACATTTCCTGTCTAAAAAGCTTAAAGTGTGTTATTGAAGTGTAATTGCTATTTTTCTTTCTGTACCTGAATTTTTGACTTAACATTCTCTAGGATGATCCATTATGATTGTAAATAGCTTTTATGATTTAAAGAAAAACAGTACAGGTTCTTGCTAATATGTCAAACCTAGTGAAGTGGATCTCATAGAAGTTGAGAGTAAAATAATGGTTACGAGAGACCGAAGAGAGTAATGTTTTAAGGAGGGCAGCAGTCGATGGGTGGAATGTTCCATTTGATAGAAAGAGTGCGGCCTGGCACTCTGTGGCGTGGTAGAGTGAATACAGCGGCCAGGATGTATCATGCAGTCTTCAAAAAGATGACAGGGCTTTGAATGTACTTCCCACAAAGAGACGATAAACACTTAGGGTGTTAGGCTAATTACTCTGAGTTGATTATTAATCAAAGCGTCATGTCACCCTGCACCTCAGAAAGATGTGCAAACATCATGTGTCAATTTTACAAATTAAACAGTTAAAAAAAGAATATCTGCGTGGAGCTTACAAGACTGTAGAAGAAGCAAGGAAAGAAGTATAACAGAGTCAGGAGATCCTGGAACCAGACACTCTCCAGACATAGCAGATTTGTAGTTTTCTTTCCTTTTACTCAAATGCCCTCTACATTCAAGTGAGCTCCTTTGCAACCTTCTTCCTTTACTTTCTCTAAAGATAGGGTTGAGTTATTTTGGCTTTCTCTTCTCCACAATAACAAGAAACTTCGATCCAAATTTTCACTATTTCAAAGGCTTTAATAGTTACCTTAAATAAAGCATTAAGTTGAAAGCTGAGTGATGCTAATTATATACGCTGAAATGTGTTCTGGCTTGCAGAAGGGAAGGAGACCAAGAGGTGGATGGATGGGAAGGGGGAGAAGGAGGGAGAGGGAGATAGGGAGAAATTATGAGGTGTTATCTATGTGTACCGACATCCCATAATAAGTGTTACCATCATGTACTGCAAATAGGTACTAATACAAAAATCTCTATGGCATAAACTTTCTGTGGGAATATCTCAAATTTCAGAATATAAAAAGTAGAAAGTATCAAAACATCCCAGAAAACTATAAGGTCTTTCACATCTATCCAAAGATCTTAAACCAAATTAACTTTGAATTAAAGACTAAAAATTCCCTTGCAATTACTCATTAACCCATCCATCAAAACTAACTTCACAAGATCCAATCTTCTCTTAAGGTTCCCACATGGTCCCGCCTCCTAATACCTCATCATGGGAATCAAGTTTCCATGAGCATTTGGGCAGGGCCACTTAAACCATAGCAGATATAAGCCACATACATGTACATGCATGCACGTGGAAACTGTATATATATTTGTGAAAACAGACTGCATCATGAAGTAAATAATATGCAACTTACAAGGTGAACTGTATGCACCAAAGTATATGATATAAAACTATACTCAATATTTGATGTTTAGCACACTTCATTTTATTTTGTTAAAAATGAAATAATTTTAGATTATTAGAGACAAGGAAAAGAAAGATAACAAAAAATATAAAAGCAAAGATACATTATCTTTGCTAAGAAGCTTGAAAAGTCAACAAACAGCAAGGAAAGAGTGAGCTGTGGAACTGAATCACCCCGTCTACTTTGTTTGGTGGGCATGATGTTCTGAGAGAGGTGACGAGCACCGGACAAGTGATGAGTGGAATTTTTAAGCTACAGCACACCGTAATTCCCAGATAAACCTACATAAAGGCTGATGTAGTGAAGACACTGGGGATGTGGCTGGCCGTGTTAAGTGGCCAGGACCTCGCCCTTCACAGTGCCATTCAGAGCACACATCTTGACTGCAGTCTGTCGTGTCATTTAACTCTCCTTTGTGTGACAGCATAAGTGATTTGTTGTCACTTTGTTCTGATCATAAGTGATTCAGTGTTTGCTTCGATGAGTGTTCTCTTCGTTTGTCCTCATCTGAGGCACTCCTTTGAAACATTTGGAACAGATGAGTGAAAAAGGACAGCTAAATAAAATATCTCCCTCAGGTGGAGATGTTCTGCTTGGATGTGTGGATGAGTTAAGGGAAATAAATTATAATTTGCTAGCATAACTACACATTGTGCTGGACTATATCTAACTGTATCATACAATACATATTCTATATAAGTGTATTATGTATTTTTTCTGCTAAAAATAAAAAGGTTTTGGACCTGGTATCCTATAAGACTAATTTTCTTAATGTAAGTATAAATAAGGAAAAGAAGGGTTATTTGTTTATAAATAAATAATAAAGCACTAAAGGTAGGAGAAATTACCAATAATTTCAATCTTAGATGAGATAAGGATATTCATGGGTATGCTATATCCTATAAAATCATCAAAATATTTCTAAAAATAATGTAACCACTACTTCCTGAATATTAATGTTTGTCAGTATTTATATACTTATGTCATCAAATATTAAAGAAATTGACATCCATATGTTGGTAGATTTATAGAGTTATTAAATACTATTATGGCTTTCTATTTCTTTAATGAGTAAATCAGGTCCAAGTGCTTCAGAGCTTTAGGGTTTGCTCTTTCACCTACTTATCTAGTTTTCCTCTTAATTTGTATTTCCCTCTTGTAGATTTAGTTTCTTACAATTCTGTGCCTTTTTACATAAATGGTGGAGGTAGGGAATAGAAAATACATTGCTAATCCTTGCTTCTATGTCAAGTAATAAATATCACAATCAACTTTGTATCTCTTTTTCACTGATAGGAGATCTTATAATGCATCCACTGGACAAATATCACTTTGGCAAAAAGAATCGTGTTCCAGAGCTTGTAACTCCCAGTAAAGGGTGTGGGGTATTTGGGACCAGCACTGGCACATGAGGGTGGCTAAAGATCAAGGACTACACTGGAAATTGGAAACTCTGACTCTGCTCCGTCTAATTTGTGAGTGGTCCACATTGAGCACTTTATAAGTGTTATTCATGCATTTATTTAAAATGAGGCAATCTCATCAGTCTTTCAGTTAAGTGCTCACATGTAAGAACAGGTTAGAGAACAAGGCAGCAGTACGGAAGAAATCCACACATGTGCCTCTTTGTGCTTGAATTAAGTTTGCATCTTAGTACTTTAAATTCCCGGAGTTTATTTACTTGTCTGTCTCTTATGCTCAGTCACAGTTCATTATTTTTCTTTGATGACCAAAGGCCTTGCATTGAATTCCTGCATGAGATTTTCTCTAAGAAAATATCCATCTTGGGCATAAAATAGTCTACTATTTTTGACTGAAAATAAAAGCTAGATAATGTATTACACTTCTATCATTTGTAGTAATCATCTGAAAGTTTGGTCTTAAATTCACCACCAAATACTTTAAATCTCCTCAGTTCATGTGCATTTTGGTTCATTTATTTGAACTCTGGGCTACTTTGGCCTTAAATTTTTTTAATACTATATTTCCAAGCCATGAGTAGTCCTTTCAAATGAGACTTTATATAAATCCCCATGGGAAAAATACTTGGAAGTGGTAAGAAATTTTCTTACTTAAAATATTTTTTCCCATATGCCATAAAAATGTGCACTTTTCTAAGAGAAAAATGAGAGAGATACTTTGTATGTATTTTATTATGAAGACATAAGTGTCATTCCTGCAAAAATAACTGGAAATGGGAAATTATAAATTTCTTCTGATGGTTGAGGCTAAAGTGGGCTTAGAAATTACTAATAAAAATTAATCAAATTGTTTTCAGAGAATTGGGACTTCTTTCTCCACAGTGGCTTGTCAGAAGACTTTATTTGAAGGTGAAGTAAACCATATGTATTTTTTCCCTACACCATTGCAAAAGTTCAGAAAAGAACACCAGATAAATTTTAATTACATGTATTATCTTAATCTTTTTAATGGCCTTCATTGTTGCATAACTTTCCTCTCACTGTGCTGTCTCTTAGTTAGATAATCCCTTCCCACCATCTCCCACTCCTCAACACTTGTATAGGCAAAGGGTTTATCTACTGCTCCAAATAAAGAGATGACTGGTCTTGATCAAACAGACGTGGGTTCATTTCCCACTCTGATAGGTGAGATGGAAGCTTTCAGGATAGATACCTAAGAGGACTCTGGGTCTAGGTATAAATGTTTAATACTAGTTTCAGTATGGGATTGCACAAAGTTTGTCAGAGGAGACAAAACATGCCAGAAATTGGGTTTCAGATCAGGCCAGGTCTTAGTTCACCTTCTTATTCTCCTTTCATTGAAAGTTTCTGCAAGTTTTCTTCCCTCCCTCTTTTTTCCGTATCATATTTTAGGCAAGGGGGTGATGAATAGCATAAATTTTGTAAGCAGCACTGTTGGGGGATGATCAGGCCCCAATCACCTGGATGAGTGTTGGACAAAAGATGAAAGAGACAGAGACAGAGCTTTAGAATGCCCGGATCCAGAGGGTCAGAGGCCTTATCAGGTCAGACCAGGAATCTCTGAACTTTTCACTCTTTATTGAGTGCACACGACTTTTTCAGGGGTGTTTAGGGAGACCTGGGAACAGAGGAGTGGAGGGCACTGACACAAGCAAGGTCTAGTGAGAACGAAGCATCCTGCAACTAAGTAATGGGAAAGCTGTTTTTCCCATCGGTTAAAATTTATTTCAATGCAATTTGTGCAAGGGTCAGAGAGTCCTCAGCTGAAATGCTGTCTTGCTTTCTGAGACATCGCGGTATCAGGGTTCAGAGATCTCTACTGAGACCAGGGCACAGGGAGTGTTGTTTCCACAGGCCAGCTCCTCTGTCCTCGGCTTGGAGCTCCAGGACAGATCCAGGCTTTTAAGGTACAAGGCCGATTTGTGGATTTGTAGCCCACTCAGGGTAATCTCTGTCAGAATATTAAGACTTTGAAATACTTTCCCTGATTATATTTCATAAACTGAAAAGTAATTTGCAGGTTAATTTAAAGTGAGGCTGCAACTGGATAACATTCTACCTTTGCAGTCATTGTTAGAATTTAGGAAAACCCCCCCATTTAATATTTTTTCTTTGTTTTGTTAGATCATGGTGACTATTTACTAAGTGAAACCAATCACAATATTTATCTTCATTGTCTTTTGGAAAGTGATACAAAAAGTATAGTTTTTGAAACATAGAGATGAAACTAAAATAGCATTTATTGAGTACTTATGTTGCCTCAAATATGGTGTTTTCACATTTCTTATTATTTCTGAATCATTAAAGAAAGATAGAAGACTCAAAGAAAAGCCATCACAGCCTAACAGGTATCTGCTCGATTCCTCAGATTGATGAATAATCAATTTCACTGGTGAAAGGCAAATAATTTTCCTGCATTAGTGAACATGAATTAGAACGATTATCTACCAAATATGCAGTAGCTCTTTCCTCCACTACACAGGTAAGGAAAGTAATACTTTGAGAAATTAACCAAGATAGCTAAGATATAATTGTAAGCATAACTGACAGGATTGCAGCCAAGCTTTCTATGTCTTAAATTTTCAGCAAGCAGAAGAAATCTTCAAAAGCTGGAGTCAATTCAAACACAGTTCAGACATTGCTATTGAAGCTGATATTAGTAACTTGTATCAATGATGCAAAAGCAGCAAAGCCCATCTCAGCAATTAATAAGTTATGGGGCAGGCATATGTAGGGTCACATACTGAAAGTCTTCAGGCATCCTCAGTTCTCCACTAACAAATACACAGAGAGCTGTAGGTCTCGTGAGTGTAGATGAGTTTCACAATCTTCACCAACACAAAAGTCATTACGGAGAGTAACAATCCTGCTGATGAATCCATTCTCTTCTCATCTGTTCTACTTCTCGGTTCTCAGTAAAATCAGATCAATTTTCAGTACAACGTCTATTTGAAAAGAGCTGACCAGGCTGTACTGTCTTACACTCCACTAATCTGCCCTGTTTTATGTGGACTGAGGGTACTGGTTTTCTACTCAACTGCAACAAGTTATTACAACTCTAGTGGCTTCACACAGTAGAAATGTATTGTTCGACTGCCTGGAGGTTGGCGTTCTAAGGTCAAGGGTGTGCGGTCTGCCGCTGCCGCTCCTCCAGAGGCTCCAGGTAGACTCCATCTCTTTGCCTTCCCTTGGCTACCCTTGACTTGTGGTTCTCTTGCACACATCATTCCTAGTCCTGCCTCCACCCTCCCATCTCCTCCTCTGACCTTACTGCTTCCTTCTCCCAAGGCCTCAGTGATTTGCTTAGGCCAGCCCAGATGAGCCCGCATTAGCTCTCCATCTTGAGTCTAACTGGAACTTCAAGTCTGTTTCGCCATGGAAAATATGTTCCTAGATTTCAGGTATTAGAAAGTAGACATCTTCAGGAGAAAATTTTTCTTCTTACTGTTTTTAGTAGATAAATTGGATATGGGACTATTTAATGTAAAGAAGATATGTAAATATGCTTATGCATTTTCTTAGATGATTAAAAAAATCCAAGTGTATGTTTAAAACAGTAATTGTTAAGAAGGAAGGGGAAAGGGACATTAGAGGGGAAGCGGCCTTCTCTGATTATAACTGGATTTTGCATACTTTAATTTGGTGGTATCATAGTTTTCAAGGGGTGCTGCAGTAACTTAGTGCTTTGAAAACAATTTACCATCTTATAATTTATTGCAGGCAAGAATCCCAAGATCAGGGTGATGCTAGGGTCTTCATCCTCTTCTTACACAAGGTGAAAGATAAATTCAACAAAATAAGCTCCGTCGCCTAATGAACACAGATGCAAAAATCCTCAGTAAAATATTGGCAAATAGGATGCAGCAAATCATCAGAAGATTATATACCACGGCCAAGTGGGATTCAACCCAGGCATGCAGGGATGGTTTAACATAAATGTAATCCACCATATCAATAAAACCAAAAGTAAGAATCACATGATCATTTCCATAAATGCAGAAAAAGCTTTTGATAAGTTCCAACATTCATTTATGATAAGAACCTTGCAGAAAATTGGAGTAGATGGTCTTTAACTCAATATAATAAAGGCCATCTATGACAAACCAACAGCCAGTATCATACTAAATGGCCAAAAACTGAGGCCTTTACTTTAAAATCAGGCACAAGACAAGGATGTCCCTTATTACCTCTCCTATTTAATATAGTACTGGAAATGCTAGCCAGAGCAATTAGACAAGAGAGAGAAATAAAAGGGGTAAAGATAGAAAAAGAAATAGTTAAATTATCATTATTTGTGGATGACATGATACTCTACATAGAAGACCCCCAAAAATCCATTGAAAGACTCTTAGATATAATAAATAAATTCAGCAATGTAGCTGGATACAAAATCAGTACTCAAAAATCAATAGCATTTCTATACACTAACAACAAAATCACTGACAGAGAAATAAGAGAAACCACTAGCAACCAAAAAAATGAAATATTTAGGAATTACTCTCATGAAAGAAGTGAAAGACTTATACAGGGAAAATTATAATACACTGAAAAAAGAATTGAAGATGATTTCAGAAAGTGAAAAGACATCTCTTGATCATGGTTAGGAAGAACAAACATTGTGAAAATGGCCATTCTCTAAAAACTGTTATACAGCTTCAATGCAATCCCAATAAAAATACCATAAACATACCTCATAGATCTAGAGAAATCACTCCTAAAATTCATCTGGAGCCAGAAGAGACCTAGAATAGCAAAGAGTTCTAAGCAGCAAAGGCAAGGTAGGAGGCATCACAATCTCTGACTTGAAGTTATACTACAAAGCAACAGTAGGAAAATCAACATGGTACTGGAATCAAAACAGAGCTGAAGATCAGTGGAATAGATTAGAAGATACAAGCACAACTACAAACACACTCAACCACTTTATCTTTGGTAAAGGGGCCAAACATGTTCACTGGAAGGCCAGTCTCTTTAATAAATTGTGTTGGAAAAACTGGCTCTCCATATGCCGAAAACTAAAACTAGACCCATGCCTATCACCATGTACTAAATTAAAATCTAAATGGATCAAAGATCTGAATATTAAAACAGAAACACTAAAGCTATTGGAAGACAAATTGGGTAAAGACCTTGAAGACATAGGAGTAGGTAGAGAATTCATGAACAGGACTCAAACTGCATAGGAAATACTTCCCAGAATCAATAACTGGGATCACCTCTTATTAAAAAAGTTTCTACATGTCAAAAGAAATCTCCATCATAGTGAAAAAAACCCTACAAACTGGGAAAAAATCTTAGTGAACTGTCCCTCAGACAAAGGACTTCTGTCTAGAACATATAAAGAATTAAAAAAAAATCAGACACCCAAAATTCAATGATCCAATCCAAAAATGGGCATCTGAGATGAATACACACTTCTCAGATGAAGAAGTACAAATGGCAAATACATGAAAAAATATTCATCATCATTAGTCATTGGAGAAATGCAAATTAAAACCACACTGGGATTCCATCTCACTCCTGAAAGAATGGCCAGGATCAAGAAAACTACCAACAACAAATGCTGGAGAAGCTATGGGGGAAAAGGAACTCTCCTGCACTGTTTGTAGGAGTGCAGACTGGTGCAGCCTTTGTGGAGGTCAGTCTGGAGATTTCTCAAAAAGCTGGGATTGGAAGTCCCATTTATTCCAGCTATTCCACTTCTAGGCATATTCCCAGATGAACTGAAAGCATCTTACCACAGTGATACATGTTCACCATGTTTATAGCAGCACAATTTGTAATATCCAGATCTTGGAAACACCCTAAATGTCCATCAACTGAGGAATGGATAAAAAAGTTGTGGTATTTTTATACAATGGAGTACTACTCAGCTATAAAGAATGATCACATTGAGATATTTATAAATAGATGGATGCAGCTTGAGACCATACTCATAAGTGAAACAAATCAAACTCACATGTATAAATAATACCGAATAGTTTCCCTAATGTAAGAAATGATAAGAATACATAAAAGTATATGGTAACCATGATTCCCTATTATATTGCTTTGAAGCCTTATAATGTTTTCATTCATTAATTGGAATGGTTTTATTCTGGGTTGTTTGATTTTATTGTCTGTGATGGTATGAACAACTGTTTTGAAGAAAACAAGACGTCATAATAGCTAGGGCTGATTTAATATCATCTTGTTTTGAAGTCCCATCAAGCTTTTGTTCTTCTGTCTCTATTGCCCTTATCATGTTGTACCTTATTGGATTTTATTATATGTGATAGTACAAACAAAAATTTTTATAGACAATGAGATAACGTAGAAACCATTGTTCATTTTCTGTTAGTTGGTTCTAAATACCCTGTAATACTTTCATTCTCTTGAATGGTTTTACATTGTCTTCATATGTTTGACGCTATAGTATAGGAAGTTGTACTCGAATATTTCAAGGAAAGAGACACTATGGTAACTACTGTTATGTCGGGTTATCTTGTGTTGAAACACTATGTTGCTTAAATTGTTCTGTTCTGACCTGTGCTGTTGTGTTTTATGTCCTCTTTTATCTCAATCTCCTATTTATTTATTTAATTAAGAGAAAAAAAAAATAAATAAATAAATAAATAGCAGGATACATTATAGTAACCATTTAGATTTCCTATTAACTTTATTTGAAGCCCTGTATTGCTCTCACCATCTTGTTTTACCTGATTTTACTTTGCTTGATAGTATCAAGTTTGAGGGTATGGGCAACTACTTTGAAAACAATAAGATTCACTATGATTCCAATTCTGGTTTGACTATTATCTTCTTTTGAAGTCCTGTAATGTCTCCAATGTTTCGGTTTTATTGCTTTTGTTCTGTACTGTTTTGTTCAATTTTGTTATAACTAATGATATAGGCAATTCTTTTCAAGATAGCAAGAGGCATTATGGTAAACATTGTTGATCACCTTATATTCTGTTTTTATATCATGTACTATGTCCATCCCTTTTATTTGACTGATTCTGTTTTTTTTTTGTCACATTTGGTTTTATTTTCTTCAAAACAAAGTAACAAGAACTGTGGGAGCAATAAAACCCAAAATGTGTAAATGTTATTGTAAAAAGAGAGGAAAAGAAAGTGTTCTAAAGGATACAACTGCATGTATATTTAAGTATGTAACATAGACAACCATATTACTAAGCTTTTGTTGGATCATTGAACAGAACTGTGTGTAGTCTCACTGTTTAAATGTCCACTTTGTATGCTTTAATTTTTAACTTGACTATTTCTAAGATGATAATATGTAATCTATTAACCAGTGATTTCTTACTGTGTATTTTTTGAAATTCTGTATTACTTGTACCCTTTTTGTTTTGTTTTTCTCTTTAAATAAAATTTTAAAAAAAGAAGCTCCATCATTTTAGATCAGCAGGCATCCTGTTGTCAAAATAATATAGGCTAATGCAGACAGGCTTTGTCCCATTACTGGATCCCAGCAGCTGTCCTTTTGTCTAGAATGTCTATCATTAGGATTAATCTTCAACTCAGCATGACAAAGAGGCCTCCCTTTGAATCTAGCTAGAGGTCAGGCACACTTTTTACAATTTGCATTTTTAAAATGTAATGTTCTTATTTGATCCATGGGTCACGCCCTCCCATGTCATATTATTTTACATCCAGAAATTTCACAAATCCTCGTGATCTGTCTGAGATCAGAAGGCACATTCTAACACACTTCACTAGGAGGTCATTGGCTCCAGGTATTGTCTGCTCAGAAGGATATTCTAAGTGGGATTATCCTGTCCCAACTCACTCATTCTCTCCAAACTTCAGCCACAGTTCATTCACCACATCTATTCTCTGTTCATTCACTCTGCCCGCTTTATATGGGGCACACTCTGCTAGTTACTTCAAAGAGTTAAAAATAGTACAAGAGACAAACATGCAAATGCTTATTCAGACTTCTAGAATAAAAAATTACATGAGAGAGAGAGAGAGAGAGAGAGAGAGAGAGACAGAGACAGAGAGAGAGAGACAGAGAGAGAGAAACTTAATCATTTGTGCATGCCAGCCAAATTTCCTCAGATCACTGTGGCTCAGCAGAGAAGGCTGGGGGTCCCCATTGTGACAGTGGTTTCTGGGGAACATGCCAGGCTACTAACCCTTCCCACCTGCAGTCACAGTCATGCAATGGTATTTAGAATGAAAACTTGAGAAAAGGAGGGGCAGAAATTAGTTGAATGGATGGAAATGATAAAAATGTAAGCATAACCATACTGAAGATGCTCAAAGGTGTTCATTGTCCTTAAATTTCAAGGTCTGGTATAAGTCAGTTTTCAGGGTGAAGTATTTGAAACCATGAAGCTGGAAGAGTGTACTGCATCTGAAATAGACATCTAAGCTCAGCTGTCAACCAACCTGAGATATTTTCAAATATTCAAATCTCTCTCCTGCTTCCTCTCTCTCTCTCTCTCTCTCTCTCTCTGTCTCTCTCTGTCTCTCTCTCTGTGTGTGTCTCTCTCTCTCTCTGTGTCTCTCTCTCTCTCTGTCTCTCTCTCTCTCTTTCCCCCTTCATTCTCTGTCTCTGTCATGTATATATGTTTATTATTGGGGAAATTTGTGATCATAGATATTCTTCTTTAATTCTCCAAGTCTTTTCACACTGATGTATTGAATTCAAGTAATGATTTGTGCTTTTGTCTTCTACTGTACTGCATGATCCTCACCAAACACTGGTTATGTTCATGGTATGTGGGGAAACTGTTTATTTTGTCTTAGAGAATGACAATTTAACATTTCAAGTAATAAGCTTATAAGGCTTATTGCTTGAAAGTTTTCCTTTAGCATGTCTTTCCATCTATCATTGTTTTACCATTGATCATTGTTTAATCAACATGCAATACCTGGTTACTATGTTAAAGCTATCTGGAGAGTGTGTGAGGTAACCCATTTGAGGTGAGTGTCACTTTTCATAGGCCTAACGTTTGGAAACTCATACAGTAACATCTCAGCCCACTGGAGGTGCTTTCCAGGCCCTACCACAGTCAAGGAACTCTTATCATTTCTGCTCCGTCGTCTAATTTTCACTAGGAAGTTTGGCTAAATATCTTTTCCACAAGAAAAACTATTGAAAATTTAAAAAAGAATATGATCAAAAGATTCATGAAGATTTTTCTTTTTCGAGACAAGATCTCACTTTCATTCAGGCTGGCCTTGAACTCAATTATGTAGCCCAGGCTGGCCTCACATTCATGGCATTCCTCTTGCCTCAGTCTCCTGAGTGCTGGGGTTAGAGGTGCGTGCCACCATGCCTGGCTAAGGTTTGGGTTTTGCAGGGAAAATTTACTGAATTCTATCTTAGTAACCTCTATACATAAAACCAAAATGGAACCAAGTGTCATAAGCAACCACTGGAGGGTTAATATGGAAAAGAAACAGAAAAGCTTTGTAGAGCTGGTGAAGATTATTAGCATCCATATTTTCTATAACAAAGCAGGATCATAAACTCAGCAACACTGTTGCCTCAGAGTAATGTCAGTGTATCTCTCTAACACAGTCTGCTTCCTCTTTCCCTTCTGCATAACAGCTGACAGATCCAAACACCAAAAGAAGAACATCTACATATTCCGCTATAAAATCCTAAGGAAATTTTGGAGTTCCCAGTATTCTCGAATTTTGTTCTGTTTTTCTATCTTCTCTTCTGTTTTTTTTTCTTCTATATTCTAAGTGGTAAGTGGTTCAAAGTTAAACAAAACTGATTCTTTAATGTTTGATCAGTTCTTCCTGATAAGAATTACAAAGATAGGAAGCAGTAGAGAAAAAAATTAAGGAGACAGTCTGTTATATTATGGAAACATTCCACTATTGCAATTCAACCAAATTTTAATCCTATGAATTCTCATCAACCTTTCTCAAAATTTACACAATGTAATCACTCCAAAAATCTCAGGCCCTACCACAGTCAAGGCACTCTATCATTAGGCTCAGGCTCCTTATAAAATAAATTACATAAGTAAAATTCATTTTACCCAGTTTTATAATCAATTTATAATGTGTGTTTAGAAAGGTGTGCACTGCATTCTTATTCCTGAATTCTGCATATTAGTCTTCACATTGGATTAAGAAGGTGGATGGAAGATTGTTGGCTCACAGGTGCCTCAGTGTCTTGTCCAAGAGCAAGAATGATGCAAAGAAATTGTCCCTGACCTCTACTCCTGGGAGCATTTCTACTTCAGGGAATTTATGCAACATAGGAAATGTAATTTTCCTTATAGAGTGTCTAAAATAGTATTTTGTTATAAGAAAAAAATTTTTAAAGGCATTGTTCAGATGCCAATCCCTTCTTAGTGTAAGTGTGTTAGCTATGAGCCACAACATTGTAAGAATTACTTAAAACTACTGTATAAATGTGTTGGTGTAAACAAGTCTATCAGGTTGGCATTCTTTTGCCTAGCAAAAAGACTGTTGTGTTAAAGTATCCAGCAGAGAATTTTTTATGTGTGCATAGTGAAGAACATTTGGCTCATTCCACAATCCTAAAAAGAGCTGGAATAAATGGGAAATCCCCGTGGAAGGCCTGGATCTCAGCTCAGAACCCAAAGCACGAGAACAGGGACCCTGAAAGGCTTCCAAAAAGTGGTGCAGTTAAACTTTCACAAATTCACAATCGGATGCATGCATTTCTAGGTTTCTTAACGTTCTCTTAGTGACATTTGCTAATCTGGTTAGCAGCTTTTCTCCCTTCTTTCTTTTAGCTATCCTTGGTAATTTTCATTTCTGAATTAATGTCAGGTTTGTAATATGCAAGGCTTATTACTGACTAGATTACTTTTTATTTTTTATTTATTTATTTGTCTTTTTCGTTTTTATCGGCACCAGGGATCGAACTCACGACTGCCTGCTTGCAAGGCAGGCGCTTATGCCGCTGAGCTAAATCCCCAGCCCCTAGATTACTTTTTAAGTAAAAGTTTCCATGAAGTTCAAAATAAGGAGTATCAATCCTTCAATGAAGTTTGAAAATCTTGATGAAATCCTTTGATCTTTCTTGCTGACACACAAAGATAGATAGCATGAATTTGTATACTTATAAGTCTCTAAAGCCCTTTTGGAAAATTAAGTCTTATGATTGAGTTTGCATCAGTTTTTTACTTTATTTGTTTATTTTTTTGAGACAGGGTTTTCCTATTTAGTTCAGGCTGGCCTTGAACTCACTACATAGCCTACATTAGCCTCAAATTCACAGTAATCCTCCTACCTCGCCTTCCAAGGGCTCCAATTATAGGGTGCACGCAATTATAGGCATGCACCACCACTCCCAGCCCATGTTTGTATAATTTTGAAAGAATGGTATGGAACAATGTAAATGAAGTCCTGGGAAACATTTTTTAAAAGTCCTAAGTGATGTAGCAGAGAAAATGAGCAACCAGATGAAGTGGTCTCAAGCAACTTTTAGTTGAAAACTTTTTAGGGTCCTCCCTCAAAGAAGGTGTCAAGCTTAATCCTATAACAAATAAGTAGGAAGTTTTGTTTTATTTTTTCATTCTACTTGATTAATACTAAAGCTACTTACTCTCGAGATTCAACAATGCATTTTCTAGTAGCTCGATTTCTTACTGAAGTATTCTTGGAGTGCTCTGAAAATAAGATGTATAAGTGTCCACATGATGTTGTATGGGACTTAGTAACTGAGATGCCTTGGGAGACAGCTGCAATTTTCTGACACCAATCACAGGAAAATTATGAAGTTTTCCATGGAAAACTGACACATAAATGCCAAGGGTTGTTAATACCATGAAGATTAATAAGCTGCAGCAGAGATAGCACCTTATTGGTCACGCAGATGCCTCTGTAAGTGCTCTGAACACTTGCAAATACAAATACTTAATTTTAAGCCCACAGAGTCAATATTAATAGCAAGAAATAATACAAAGGCAATCACCTTTTGACTTATATGTGAAATCATTATGAAATATACATATAATATATATCATATATATATATATGTCAGTAAAGATATGAAATACCATTTGTGCCGGCATTTTGAAGAGATAACAACATCCAATTATAAAACACTGAAGGAGATGCCAAATGCTTCGCATCTCAAACAGCTCATATTTTTCAAAGCACGGATTTCCTATATGATGAAAGTATAATAATCACATTGGAATTCTGTAGGAAAGCAGTGGAGTAATGAATAACCAAAACTACAGTTAATGCAAAACTGTAACTAATACAAATCATTGTGTGTTGTAGCTATTGTTACTTTTAAAAGATGTCAAATTGAAATAATTTCAAACATTTAGATTGCATGTAATTCTATAGAAGAAAAGGGGAAAACATAAAATACAGAGAAAATATTGAGTGTATTAGCAATTTTCTATACAGTAGACACTCCGTTGAGCCACTGATAACTCAATTAAAAATGAAAAAAATGAATAAGTAATTTACTAAGATATTGAAAAAATAAGCACAAATAGAAAAGCAAAAATTTGTCTGCAAGAAGTATGAGAAAAGCAAACACTGTAATTATTCCAAGAACACTGTGACAGAGAACATTTCATAATAAATTTTGATCCTATCAATTTGGAGTTATGGCAGTAGTTATTAACATGACCTTAGGTGATTTAAGTAGACTTTCTAACATTTTTTCTACTAAATTTGAACCAAATGATTTGAAAATCGTTTGCAAACCACTACAGTGTACTCTTTTACTTTACAAAGAGAGAGCAAAAAAAGAAAAATTCAAAAATAAACATAAATGGAGTATCCAAATCCCTTCCCATTATTGTATTGCTTTCTCTTTTCACTCTGTCACTATTTGCTTTACATGTTTGCATGTTTTGCTGTTATATGTACATATCTTTATAATTGTCCTATCTTCCTGATTCATTGGACTTTAGTCATTGTATAATACCATCCTTTGTGTATTGGGACTGTTTTGATTTAAGCTTATTGTGTTTGATTAAAGAGTGCATTTGTGGTATCAGAAGTAAAGTGCAGCATGGAAAGATGTCTACAGTAATATCTAAAAGCAATTCTATGTAAATACTCATTTTCTGTTGTCTTACAAGTTCCATTTCTAATTCATAATTGAATATCCCACTGTCTTGGGTCTGCTCATAAATGACTACCATGAACACGTTTATGAGCCTATGAATCATCTAATTCATCCCTCCATTGTACTCATGGATAAAGAATGATCTAGAAAGGCCAAAAACTACCTGGGCGTAGTTCTTCCATTCAACACCAATTCAGATTTAAACCGGACCTTTTAACTTTTTACATCTGTAACAGAAGTAGGTTTATTACTCCACTTTGTCAATCTTCACTAGTGGGTGGTTTCTTCGTTCCATTATTTAATCAGTGCTGCTAATGAAGAACAGATTTAAAAACCATGATTGCCCATCATATAAGAGAAGGTTGATTACACAAATGTAACGCATTACACAGTAGTATATTGAGAAGTTTTCATAGTAAGAAAGGTCAAAAGGGGGCTACAGTCCAATTTAAGACCTTGTATTTATTTCTTCACTCATATAGATATTGTAGATGGTTATAGTATAGCCTTCATAGAACTATATTGTCTGCGTACATTTCCTCAGACCATTTTTGCTTTCACAGAAAGAGGATTTTTTGTCCATCACTAGCTGCAACACTATCATTCATTTTAGCTGTTTTCCTACAGCATGTATTAGTGACTGTCCCATTACTGAGACAAAATATCCAACACCTGAAATTTGAGGAAAGGTTCATAGTTTCTGAGGGTTCCGTCTGGTTGTCTGGGTCCAGAGCAGAAAAACATGGTGAGAAGAATTTAGCAGAGCTGTCCAGTGACAGGAAGCAGGGACAGAAGGGAAAAAATGGGCAAGAATGTCCCCTTCTAGGTCGTGCCCGCTGTCATCCACCCCTCCAACCGGGACCCACCTTCTCCTGCTCTCTGAACTCATCCATAGGATAATCCACAGGGTGGGTGCATTACTCCCACAACCCAATCACCTCCCAAAGTACCCACCTCTGAGCACAGGAGACCTTTGGAGGACATTTTAGATCTAATATGACATTAAGATTCTCCTTTTCTATGGAATAGGTGACTCGATGTTTCCCTTCCGTTGGACCTGGCAGTGAGCAGATGAAGAAGGAACAATTGAGGTCATGCTGTATAATTTTCAAGAACACATCATGAAAAAGTTATGCACTTGTGTATTGCTTTATAGGGATGTTCATTCTTCAAAGCCAGCTGCCATACAAGAGAAGACAAAGCAGCAGACACAAAATGAACAACTAGGAGTCATGTGCTTGCAAATGTAGGTACACAGGCAATCCAGCTGAACTTCCAGCCAACGGCACCATTACTGCTACCTTTGAGTGAAGCTGTCCAACCTTTGAGTGATGCTCTCCATACTATATCTCTCTTAGTTTTGGATTTTACCATCTAAAGACCCAAGTATCATGAGGTAAATACCATCCCTGCTTAGCCACGCTTAACATTCCTGACCACAAAATCCACAAGCAAAGCACAGTGACTGTGTTATGCCACTAAGTAATACACTGGTTTGTTGTAATAGTGACAAATACTAAGTTTAGTACTTTACTGGGTGCTAATACTAAAAACAAACAAATCAAACCCCCAATATATGAGTTGTTATTTTGGGATTGGGAAGAACCTTGAAGACTGTCAGTCAAAGTAAGAGATAAGGAGATCTTTGTTAGATATATGTTGAGAGGAAAGTTTAGAAACACACTTTCCTACAATGAGATGGAACATAGAAAATACCTCGTGAACATAACCTAGGAAAAACCACCAACCCATGTTGAAAAGTTCCAATTGTTTAAGAAAATGTGAGAGGAGGAATACGAAAAAAAGCTGCAATATTGAAAATAAAGGTGTGAAAACAGAACTGCTTCTCATTCTTGGCCTCATCAAATGGGCAAGTCATCTCAAATTACAAAAGGGTATAAGACAAAATGTAAATTGCAGAGGGACCGTCTACCCTCTATTGCTACAATCTAAATCTGAATAAATTAACATGTTGCTCCAAGGAAACTTCAGGTAACTAGAAGGCATTTAAATAATTTTAATGGATCGTATGTATGGTTTATAGGTCCAATAATAAGATATACAGGATCTTAAATCCTTGATACAGAAGGAGCTGAAGTTACAGATGGATTTAAGTGCAAGAAATTTAAGGCTACTCCTGTTTTATTACAGAGTTGTTTATAACTTGATACATAAGAAATTACAATATTTCTAATAGAATCACACTAACTTGGATGGATAATGACCACAATACTATAAAAATTAAGAGATTTTTTTCATCTTTACACTTAAAAGCAAAAATCTGACTAAAGAAATTAGGCTCCTCCTTTTTAAAAAATAAATTTGCATTCATATACACTTATTGATGCATATTAATTTTATAAAATTTGGGTTTCATTATTGCTTTTCCATACATTCATGCAATACATTTCAGCTACATCCTTTCCCTCTATTTCTCTCATTTATACCCTTCTCTTCTGCCCTCTTATTCCAGTTCCTCTTGTCTGACAGTCTTACTCCTACTTTCATGTCTAATTTGTTTTGTATTCCACATATTAGGGGGTTAGTGATATTTGTCTTTCTGAGTCCAGATTATTTCACTTAGCCTGATGATCTCTAGTTCCATCTGTCCTCCTGAGAATGACATAATTTTATGATTTTTTCTAGCTGAGTATTAGCCTATTGTATGTATACACTATTTTAAATTCATTCATCCATTGGTAAACACCTAGTCTTATTCCACATTTTGCCAACTGGAAATTATGCTGCAATAAATGTGAGTATTCAGGTATCTCTATAGGGTGCTGTGTTTAATTCCCGTGTTTAGGAAGGCTCCTAAGGAGTGGTACAACTGGATCACATGGTGGTTCTATCTTTTGTTTTTTGGGGGAATTTTTATGTTGATTTCCCTGGCTGTACTAATTTATATTCTCATCAACATTTCATCCTTCCTCACCCTGAAAATAACCACAGCCATCCTCAGCAACAGTGGGAACCCAAGCTCCTTCAATGATGAGAATAGCTGAGTTCCTATACAATTGTGACAAGCTTCTTCAGGAGGATCAACAGCACCCCATCTTCTCCTCCAGTTCTCTTTTTTATGTTGTTGGTAACAATCCACAGGTAGATCTTCCACACTTAGAACCACGCTGATTCAGTTGACCTGGGTATTACAGGTTGACCATTAGTTAATCTGCTACAGGACTATATAACAATGTGTAGTCTTATGCTAATCTATCCCAACCAACACATGATCATTATACTAGGACTGTGGCACTCCTAAGAAGGGCTCTGAGTTTATATTCTACTAACTTGAACCTGCAGGACTTTTGTGACATCCTTAACCAGTAGCATAGGGGAGAAATTATATTGTATGATTTCTAAGAACAGATCACAAAAACTATTATGTAGCTAGGCTTTGCTGATTGAGAAGGATGTTCTCAAGATTTGCTATCATAGTTTGAGGAAGCTCAAATTAGCTGGTCAGAGAGACCATGGAAAGGTCATGCAAATATATTCCAGTTCCATTTTTGAGTGCTTCCAGCTACAGTTCCAAAGGTAAGCTTTTTGTTGTTATTATCTGCTACCCTTATTCATGACCCACCAAATCCTTGAATATAATGAAATTATTGTTTTATGTCACTAGGCCTGGAATATGTTATTACATAGTGGTAGATAATGAATAGATGTTAAAACAATTTTCCAAAACTAAAACTAAAGGACATTTAAGTTACAAACCCTTAATCAGATATAAATACAATCATTAATGTTAAAGTTTTTCCTTAGAAGTTTAAATGATTTTTAAGGTATAATATCAGGTTTAGTCATATAACTGCTCTTCCTAAAAATCTGAGATACAGCAATTAAACCTGTTGCCAATTTGAAAATACAATGGTTATGTAAAAAATACACAAGCATGGTTTTCTTTAGCAGTAGGAAATTTTGCATTGCTATTTTCTCCATAAAATTAGATTTCTTCTACATTCCTTACAAATTATTAAACTTTTATAATATTAAGTATTTTCAATGACTTTTTTGCACAGTATTTGGAACATTAAAACTTTAGTGCAGACACTTTGTTAAAGAGAACTAGATTGCACCCACTCTCAACCTACTCAAACTGCTAAAGGTTTTGGATGCTTTTTTCACTTGTCAAGAGTGGTCCTGCTGCAGGAACAGAGTGTTTCACTGTGCGGATTATACACCCTATCCAAATGCTGTTATAAATTTTAAGCAAACAATAACTGATGTACTGCATCAAAGTAATTTATTGTTTTTTAAAAGTGGTAAATTTTTGTAGCAGATGGAAATAAAGTTCCTAAGCTTGGAGGCAAGATGGCAGAGTAATAATTCCTTTGTGCATCTCTGAGTGAGAAGAGTATCGTGTCCCAAAAAGAGGAAGAGAGAGAAATCTTCGATAACAAATGGAGAAGAAACAGAAAATGTAATTAGCTGGAAAATCAGAAGGGCCACACAGAGTAAGGCACAAAACAATTCCCCTCAGCAAGGGTTTCTGGAGCAGAGAGGAAACCAGGGGTCATAAATGTAATGCAGACTGGGGAGTGCATTCAGCCGTGGTGGGAGCAGCAGACTGGCAGCCCAAACTGCAGGAGAAATCCATCGTGCACACACACTGTAAATCCACTGACAGCATTTGGTCTGAGGTTATCTCCTCCTGCACAGCAAGCTAGCTCTAGAAAAGAAACACGTTGCTCAGTTATCTCAGTGATAAAACTAGACTCCATCTCGAGAGGACTTCTCTTGCTAGGGAATAGATCGCTCTGGTAGCAGAAAACTTGGTGCAGTCCCAATGTGGGATTCCCATGCATGCCCCACTGCACTGACTGTGTGACAGAGGGCCGCCCACAACAATTACAACTGGAGAGAGATGGATACGCATCTGTTGAGTGGTTTGAGCAGCCCATAGCATGTGATGAGACAGAGCAGAGGTCACAGCAGGTAGGGGACCCAAACTCTTTAACACAGAGACCAGTCCCAGGTGGTTGGTTGAGGATCCCTGACTGAGAGTAAAAGTATTCATCAGGTATATTTTGTGGTAACACTATAGTAATGCACATAGTTAAATTTATAAAATCTTATGGGCTGGCATCAATAAGTTAGGACACTTATAAAAAGTAAAAGATGAAGTTGGTGACAGATAGGAATTCAGTTACCAAAGAACATGGAGAATCAAACTAATGGGATAAGAGACTGAAACAAATTGTACTGTCAACTTCCAAATTACTACAGAATAGGACTAGCCAAGCTACCGGCATAATGTTTTACACTCCAAATATAAGAAATGTCTTCTTTTGTAGTGCTGGGCTTTGAACTCATGGCCTTCACACTGAGCTACATATCCAATTCTATTTTTATTCTCTCCTTTGAGACAAGATCTCACTAAGTCACTAAACTGCTTATGCTGGACTGAAGTTGCCAGCCTCCTACCTCTATCATACAGAGGCACTACAGACCTGTCCACTATGCCCAGTGATATAATTTTAAGACAGTTTTAGACATTTTCATAGTGTCTTACAAACAATTATTACCATGGAATCATACTAATATGTATATTCTAAATATCATGTTGTTATGATCAAATGAGTAAATTATGGTTGCAAAGTCATTTTTATAGTACACTATGCTACATAGTATATACTTTGGTAAATAGTATACTAAATGTTAGTTGCCGTACTTCTGTAGTTAGAAAATTTAGGCATAAAATTATTTGAGAACAGCAAATATTAACAAAAATCTCTTTAACTGGAAGGCACACATACATAAAACACAAATGTATATATCATATATATGTATATACATAACATTTGTACATGTGTACATATAAATGCATTTAGCACACATTTTTGAAGTATGTAAATAGCTCATCACAGAAGTCTTTCTGTCACAGAAACTATCAATTATGGTACTACCTCAATTAACAGTTCAACTGGTCAAAAATAAATCCAAACCTCTTTTCTGTCTTGGTTACTTTTCTCTCATTGCTGGGACAAAATACCCAACACCCAAAATATAGGAAGGAAAGATTTGTTTAGCTCAAAGTTTTTGGAGGTTTCAGGCCATAATCAGTTGGCTGCCAGGCAGGGGCATGGGCAACACTTCAAGGCAGCAGCTAGAGCAATACAGGGAAAAACCCTCTTCTCCTCCCCTCTCCACTCCCAGGACTGGTGTAGCATTGTCAAAAATCTCCGTACTTTCCTCTTTTATCATAGGATAATGATATTGCAAAGTTAGGATCCTGGCTCTCTGCTGAGTCTCTTAAACTGCTAAACTTCTTAAGTTGATACAATGTATCAAACATACCATACTCTATTATTGGTTTCCTTCCCAAAACATGGTTTCTTGAAATATAAGATGAAAACTATGAGATGAAAATTAATTCTCTCCAAAAGAGAAAATATGAAATTTTTTTATATGTAACTCATCAAATGAAAAGTATTCCTTATGTGAGAAAAATATGTCCCATAGATTTGGAAGCATATTTAGTAATCATTTTGATTTATTTATTTAGTTTGTATGAAAAATAAAGTATGCTAGGTAATCTAATATTATTATAAAATAGAAGTACCTAGGTCTGGATTTTGAGGACCTAAAATGAAAAATATATATGTAATAAAATTTTAAAGAAAGTAATTTGATTTTGTGATTCAGAGCCTTTTCACTGATTAGAATCACCATTGTGAGGAATGAGTTTCATCTTACTTTGATGTTCAAAGGTTGCTAGTGAATGGAATGTCAGGCAGCAACTGCCCATGTACATTAAAAAGCCCATAGTGGAGAAATTCAATTTCACAAGAAGTACTATGAGAAATGTATTTGAGATATGTTAGTAGACTCATCATCTCTAACTTTCTTACTTTTATTCAGCTTCACATGTTCTAGATCTGTATCATCTGGGTTTTTAATAGCTATATATCATTACTATGGGACCGAGGAAGAAAATAAGTCTATTTTATATAGGAATCGGTGCTTACCTGACTGAGGAAGGAGCTGAATTTAGGTTTGAAATACTGAGCCTGGAAAAACTGCTTTGGGGGAGGGCTGAGAACCCGACTGCCTCACCTCTGAGTAGGACCTTATGGAGCCTCTGGGGAGCTGCTGACACCGGCACCACATCCTCCTAATAACAGCTGCTCCTGCGTCACGTCTGCATTTCTTACAGGAGTTTCCATCACTAACAAAGGAAGTTCAGAGCCATGTCACAGAAGAATCCTGGGAAACATATCCCTAAGCTCTAGAAGGGAGTGCTCAGGAAGGGACCACCACCCTGAGGTGTCTTAGACTTTCCTGCTTTGAGAATTTGCAGCGTCAGCCCTAATATCTGTGGTCATAATGACTTGAATTTTTCAATTCACTTATATCACTAACACAAACTCATAGGTTTGCTGTATACCAATGACATTAAAATAACGATGCAACTACACCATGGAGACTACTCAGAGAGAATGTATCCTCTCTGAAGATCACACAGAAGCTTAATTTCCATTGTGATGGCACAAGAGGTAAGGGCTTTGGAAAGTGATCCAGTGTGGCTATCAACGAGCTGGAAAGAACTAGCAGAGGCCTCTTTTGGCCTTCCACCTCTTCTAGCACATGGCGGCACAGCACTCATCCTCTCCAGAAGATGTGGCAAGAAGGCACCATCTTCAAAACAGAGGGAGTCTTCAGCAGATATTGGATCTTCTGGAACCTTGATCCTAAACTTCCCAATCTCCATAAATTTTAGAAAGATATTTTCATTAACCTCAATCATTCATCACAGGTATTTTGCTAAGCAGTACTAGAGAATGAAGACACACATTAAAAAAGCAGAGAAACAGTTGTGACAATACAAGCAGCTGCCAACTGACTGTGCTATCAGCTGAAGTTCAATGTTGCTGCAAGCTGGCCTCCTCTCCCCATTGGCTGGCCCTCACAACAAATTTTCCAGACTATCAACATCAGAGAAAGTCACTCTGAAACCACAATGGGTTAATAAAAAGTGAGAGCACTTTGGAATCAAGTATGAACATACAAAAACTTAAATGCTGTGAAATAAAAGTCTCATTCCTCACATTCTCATATCACATTCCTCACTAAAGGACTGCTGATTTTTTAACCATTCAAGCTTTTAGTCTTGCTCTGTTTTTCTCACCATTTCAATAACAATTGTTGATAGCAGTCTGAGACTGACCTTAGCTTTCTGGCATCAACCAATCCAAGCAAAGCTGTACGTCCTTGAATCCTCCCCTGAACCTCATATAGCATATATGAATCGCATAATTCCTTCCTACACTCTCTACCAAAAACCATTCGTGGTTACCCACAGTGTAGAGTCTCTGAAATTTCAGTAAGTCTATTAAGCCAACTTTATTCAATTGTTCTGCCAGATGTGCTTGACTGATTTTTGATTGAGAAGAGCTGACACTGTGTATTACTCAAAACAGTCTTGAGTATCTACATACTTTGGAGAAGGCTGTAACAGAACATTTTCAGATGGATTAGTCTTATCTTTAAAACTCTGAGTTTACTTTTTAAATAAAAATGTTTTCCCTCCCTGGAATACAGCCTTTTGCATATGAAATTTACCTTTTTCCTTCCTTATTATCTGAGTTTTCATATGGATATTCTTATGCACTATGATCTTGAATTCACCTATTTTCTCCTTATTTTACAGTTCCAATTCCTTAATACTTGCATATATGTATCTCCTCCCTGAGTTTTTTTTTCAGTTTTGTATCATTGCAGTCCACTTTTCCTTTGTATATAATGCTGATAATGTCACTTCTGCAAAGCAAAAGTGTTAAACTATTTTCACTCCTCTGGTATTCCTTTAACACCTTCTGCTTATTAGTCCTTCCTTTCAGCTTTATGTGGGGGAATGACTTACTGTGAATGGCATAGAAATCTTACTAAGTTGATCCTTAGGAGAGCACAAGGTAAAGTTTGGAAGCTCTGACTTGTGTGGATAATAACCATGGAGATACCTACTCACTGTGTGATCTTGAATATGAATTAATTTCTGTGTTTCATCTGTAAATCAAGGCAATGATACCAATAACTACCTCATAAACCATTGGGAGACAGGTGAAACATAAAGAACACTGTGTAGAAAATACTCAGTGATGAGTGTATCATCTTCATTATCAGCTTCACTTCACGTATATGGAAAACAAAGCACAAAAAACCATGTCTAACATGAATATGGATCTTTGCCATTCTGTTTTTACATAAATATCTATAGTGTCTGTTGCAGGATCCTGAGCTAATTAACCATTTAAATCAGATCTAAGCTTCTTCTATATGTGCTCCATAAGACAACCAATTATCCTTTTTTGTACAAGTTACAAACTGCATATGAATATAAAAATCAAACAAGAGATTCATGTACATAACAATTCAGAATCCATGGTATCTGTGAAAGAATAGATTTCATACTTAAAAATTATTTTCAAACAACTAACAATTCTTCCAGTAATTTGTGGATAATATAGTATGTTGTGAAGCGTGTAAATACAGATACAGGTAAAAGTTATAAACCTATTGACACGAGGAAGATTTGTGCAATTTCATGCTACTTTTAAAATTCAGTGTGCGTTAGAAATTTGGCACAAATGTATCAGCACCGATTCCTCGGTCCACACTCATTGTACACCTCCAGACAATATGTTGTTTCTTTGACAATGTTCAATTCCCAAGACTTCAAATTATTTAACTTTTAAAAATAACTGGTTTGTGATGCTGCATATGGATGGGTGCACATGTGCAGGTGTGTCTCGTTTCAGATTCTAAATCCTAAGAGCATCATGAGAACTCAGAGCAGATGGCAAATTCTTCAGAAATGGGCTCTCTGCTATGGAAAGCTTGTTTGCAAACATCATCCTGAAACCTTTTGGGGCCAGGCAGAAGGAAACCAACGTTCAATTTTCAAAACAATCTTTCTAACATGAGCCACTCTGCTTCCTCCTGTGCCCCAACACACACCTCCACACCATACATTATTGAAGTTTACATCTCAAACAAAAGCCAAGCGGGAAGTAAGTCATCCAGCACAACTACCCTGAAATGACCTTTGAAAAAGAAAGAAAACAAGTACCAGATCAACTACACACATTCACTTTTTAAAAGGGAAAAAGGAATACAGGAGAAAAAACTAAAACCCAGAACAGAAACCATATGATCTTCTCAATGCAGGCACAATAAACATTTGACAAAATTCAACACCCATTCATAATAAAAATACTACAGAAAATTGGAATAGATAGTATTTATCCCAATCCCATAAAGCCATCTATGACAAACCAACTGTCAGTGTCATGCTAAATGGACATAACTGAAAGCTTTCACTACAAAAACAGAAGCAAACCAAGTATGTCTCCTGTCACTGGTCTTATTCAATATACTCTTGGAAGCATTAGCTACAGCAATTAGACAAGTGAAAGAAATAAAAGTAATAAGGATAAGAAGAGAAAAGTTAAATTATCATTTTTTATAGATGATATGATACCATACATAGAAGACCTCCAAAAAATCCAGCAAAAGACTTCTGGTTTTAGTAACCAAATTCAGTAGCATAGCTGGATACAGAGTCAACACTCAAAAATGAACAATGTTTTGTACCCAGGCACAAACACTGAGAGAGAAATTAGGGAAACAACTCTTTTGATAACAGCATCCAAAAAATGAAATACCTCACATTTCTGTGTTACTGGGCTCCCGTGACTCCACTGTGAGTGAGGCTCCCTGGCTTTGCTTCCACACTCAGTACCAGGTACACCCGGGCAGGACAAGGAAGACCGGGGAGCAGGAGGACAGAACAACCCTTGCCAATAAGAAATGTGTAAACAAGAGCTTGCACAGTTGAATTATACTCCCAACTTTTCTTATCAGATTCATTAATTCTGATTAAGAAAATATTGCTGACATCTGTTGTATACCAAGCATTAACTCAGGCTCTGGGGATTTATGAGTGAGCAAAGTCACCAGAATTATTTTTCCTCAAGCTTACATTCATGTGAACCAGGTTTCAGTTTTTTAAGGAAGAGTGTTCCTCTGACACTGCTCTTTCTGGTATTTAGTTAATAATTCCTGTCCTATGTAAGAAGACAATAATGAAAGAGCTTACAGGAGTCTCTTTGGACGCTATAAAGAACTTAGCACATATAGCATGCTGGGCTGCACTGAATGGAACTTTAAAAAAGGGGTCACCTCACAAGGATTTTTAGGGCTTAGAGTCCAACTGAGAAGGATATAGACATTAAATGTTGATAATATCTTACATTTTGTCCCTGGTCAGCTAGAAAACGTAACTAGCTGGAAACGAGATGCTTTAAATTTATTCTAAATTTTGAGTTTTAAGGGTCTCTTTTGTCCTCATCGAAGACAATCCCAGATCTCCTAGAACTGTCTTCTTTTTCACCCCTGAATTGAGACATCACATCCTCCATATATTTGATAATGAGTGCAAATAAGTAAGTAACTGAAAGGTGAAACATATTTATAACCTGTTCCGTTACTTCCCAGAGAACTGCCAAGTGGAATGCTTTACGGAACACGGTGTTCCGGCCTGCGGGTAAGTCCATGGAGACCCTAGAGGGGGAGTGAGGATGAAGAGGAAACAAGAGACACAAAGAGTGGAGACAAGACGAAGTCCATCCGATCAAGTCTCATTTATTCAAGGAATGAGTATCAAATATATAGGGCATTGAGGAGGAGGGATTTGGGTTCTGAGACATCAGCAGATAACTTAGCAACAGTGGCAAGACTGCGGGTCATAGGTTAAATCAAATTTTCAAATTTCCCACGTGGGCTCATAAGCATAATAGGCCAGGCCAAACAAGCTAGGCAAGGTGCTGCTTACATAATTACCAAACTTAACTCCTAGAGGGAATTAAGGTGGTGCGGCCTGCAGATATAAGGTGGCAGCCGATTCAGGGCATCCCACGACACGGGAAAGATCCTCAACTTTAGGATCTGGTGATATTAAATGTAAACCCTTTCATCTCTTTTAGTCACACACAATATTGTCTAGAAAACTTCCTGAAGTACTTTAGACCACTAAAATTCTACTCAAGCTAAATTCTATTACATTTCAAACTGACTGTGCCAACTACTCAGAACCTGGAATTGTGGTCCACAAAGTACTGGCATAATGCTGAGATGACCAAAGGAACACCAGCATCTGTGACATCTTATCTAGCCGAGCCACATGTGGCCCATGATGAAGGCATAAGGCAGTCTCTTGGGTCAAGCTGGGCTCAGAGGCCAAGGTTTCTGTTGATGTTTAATCAGCTTCAAGAATATAATAACTTGCACTGTCTTCTATGTACTCTATTTCTCGCTTATATTTGTACCACTTTCCCTGGAAAACAGATGAATCTGCAATGCAGGGATGGAACGGCCCCTAAACATCTACAAAATCCACTCCAAGAATTCAATAGATTGTCATTAAGCAAGTGAACACAATGAATGGCCTTTCTTCTGTCAGGGTAGCTGTCTCATACAACTGTTTGTAGCTCATTTTGGGGGGATTTCCTCTTTTTGTAGAAGATCATTATGCTCCCCCTCCTTTTCAGAAAGCTCCTCAGCTACCATTCTCTGCTCATCTAGAAGTTGCTGAAGGTCCTCTGTAGACAATTCCTCTACCAGCTCCTCAACATCACCACCCTACGCCCACAAGCGTATGGACTCTGCTAGGCTGACAATACAACACAGGGTCAAATGATGCCTCAGGCTTCTCTACACAGCCTTCGAAGACTCTCCTGTATAATTTTAGGCTATACTTTCTTCCAGGCAGATCTCAGTGTCCTTAGAAAGACACTGGTCCAGAATTTCTCAATTAACCCCACACAGGAAATGATGCTGTAATGCTCCTTTTAGAACACTTCAAAAGTTAAATCTGCATCTGAGACCATCTGGAAGCATTTTAGGAACAGTTCCTTGGTGTATATCTTTTTAAAGTTATCTATAGTCTGCTTGACCATAAGTTGCTGTAGAGGAGTTGTATTAGGTGGGAGGAACTCAACTAGAGCTATGGCAATTCTCTGGTCAGTTCTTCTTCCAAATCTTCTGGGTGAGTAACAGCATTGGCCATGAGGAGGAGAGCCTTGAGTGATAAACCTTTGTCTGGATACTTCTTAATGGGACAGAAAGCCTGCTGATCCACTCGAGAAAAAGTACTCTCATTTCTGATATTTGCACTAGATTGCCACATGACCCTTAGTCTATTCTCCAGGACTTATGTTTGCTTAACACTCTAGGAATCTCAGAGTAATAAACCAAGAAAGGCTTTATCTTGAGGTCATCACAAGCATAGATACATAGCAGTAAGGTTAACCAAGCCTTCATAGGCTTACTGCCTGACATTTTCTTCCCTTCCAGAGTAATGCATATTCTCCTGGGCATTTTCCTCCAGAAAAAGGCCAGTTTCATCACAGTTGAAAACCTAATGACAGAAAAAGTCACTTCTCTGTGTCAACATTTTGAAGTGATGTCTATAATTTTCAGCAGCTTTTGTGCCTCTTGGCTGTTTCACCAGACCTAGTTATACTATGAACTCTAGTTCTCATTTGAAAATTGTAAAACTGCCCCTTAGAGGGACAAAATGTTTCACCATTATCACTTGTGGATGGATTGTCCTTTATGAGATTTGCATTTACATCCCTTGCCTATTCACAAATTGTAGAATCGGATGGGCTGTGACTTGCCATCTGCCTTTCATTTATCCACACTAATAGCCTTTCTACCTTCTCTAACACTGTTGATTGTGACTGACTAATTTTAGCAACATCTTTAGCAACACTAGCTTCGTTATACGAATCCTGTCTCTGTAAGATTGTTGAAATAGTGGATTTCAACATGCTATACATATTCATGAGATTGTTTACATGATTCCCAAGGTATATTTTTCCACAATTTCCCTCTTTTTTTCAATTGTGATGGATTTCTTTACCTTATCTTCCTTCCTTAGCTTTTTTCTGGCTTTGTGGCAACCATTTTGATAGCAGTAATCATAGCAATCACATCCACAAACACACACATCTGAGCTCAGACTGATGCTTATGTAGACTCACATACACATTTATAGCATTTCAAGGCTGTGTTTATAACCACCAAACCACCAGCATTTGGGTTGTAACTCAAGAATTTCGTCATAAAATTCTGGTCCTAACCCAAGTTGTTTGTATGTGAGGCCAGTCGTAACTTAAGGGTCCATCCTGTTTATTAGTAGCCAGAGCAGACTTACTAAATCCAAGAAGCCCATATCTCCTCCTAAAGTCAGAAATAGTATAATAAAAGGCCCCAATTCTGTACATTTTCTTCTTTAGATTGAGAAACAGATCAAAGCAGCTAACAGGTGACCCTGAGCATATACATGTCTTCCTCAACTGGTACAAAGGTAAGCTGTGATCTGTTGGGAGCCACTGAGGCTGGAAATGGATCACATTTGCAAGGCTGGGCCATGACCATCCCAAGAACAAAGAGCATCCAGGGCAAGCCATGTGAAGAAGCTGCTTCAGCCCAAGACGATCTGAACAGTCGGTTGCTAGGACAACAGGATGTCATATGACATTAAGTTGCTAAAATGTGGGAAATGATTGCCCCTATGTGAAGGGCATCCTTTCCTCCCATCCAGAGACTGAGGGCTCCACCTGGGGCTTTGTCTCTTCTTTACTTTCTCATCCTCTCACAGTCCTTCACCCAGGGGACCTTACGGGCTGTGGAGTCATGGTAGTGATCAAACACAGCTCTGCGTGAAACATGGTACAGAGAGTCAAAATGTAAAATACAAAGACATGTTTTTCTGACTGACTGGAAATCTTTAAAAGTTGGTATTTTTTTCTTAAAAGATTCAGTTGAGATAAACATCAAGACTTATTTGTAGAAGCAAGAGACTATACAAGAACTACCACAACTTTGAAACAGAAATCTAATGATCAGCTGCTACTGAGTTTATGTAGCTATGTGCAAAACAGTGAAAATTCTTTCAGTCTTTTGTGTATATGAAGCTGAAGATCTTGACTAGCCTATGTTATTGTCTAAATGCTACCAGTGCAATTTCCTGTCTGCTCTCTGTTTCTTTATCCACTAATACACAAACCAGTAGAAATTCTGTCAGAAGTTTTGCTTTTAATTTCAATGGTTAGACAGTTATTAGTGAAACTACTTATATTTTCATTTAGCAAATTTGGAGGTAGAGTAAATTTACTTTAAATTTTCATCATGAGACTATCCCATAGCAGTTTATTCAACACAGAATTATTTCACAAGTAAACCAGCTTTTTTTGTAGAGTAAGCCTGTCATTTATAAGACTTGGCTGCTTCTGAGAAGAATATATTATCAAGATGAATCAGGCTGCTGCTTAAATACATACAATTGAATTAAACATAAACATGATTATCTGAGAAAAATATTTATTATTGCCATGAATAACTAAGTGACTTGATATGTGTGTGCATACTGCTTATGTACTAGTGCCTGGGAGATGAGCTCTGGGCAAATTTGTGCAGAGATACACTACAGAGTTAATAAAGTATATTTCTGTCTATTGCAAATATTAGGTTTTTTTAAGGGAAGAAGAATACTTGCAGCCTTAGTATGGTGAATTTAATTTCTGGAATCAATTTCACTGTTTCGTGAAAAGTTCATTTGATATCTGACTTTTCTAAAAAGAACTTATTTCAGGTGTTAAGAGATAACAATGATCACTTACCACTATGTAATGCAACTTCATTTTGGTCACTGTAATAATTGGTTTTTTAAAATATTGATAATCTCACCACTAAAGAGAGCAATCTTACCTCATGTAAAACTGTTTCATAGCTGTGCTAGTGAATGTTTTAGAATACTGCATTTATCAGTGATCTTTTTTTAAGACCTAACCTTTCTTAAACTTTAGAAACAGAAGTTTGGTGCTCATAGTACCATTTAAAACTACCCATTTTTTTAACAGCTCATTTCACAATGTATTTGTGTTTTAAGAGATTGGTGTTTACGTGGCCAGCATGGCTCTTGAGGTTCTGGGGGGAGAAGAACCACAAGAGGATGAGAAAATAAAGAGGAGAAGACAGCTGGGGTCAGGTGGAGCCCTTATTCTCTGGATGGGAGGAGAGGAACTTCCCCCTCACTCTAGGGGTGTTTATTTATACATTTAGCAATTTAGTATCCCATGGTACCCTTTGCCTAGTAATGTGCATGTCTGGCAACCTAGGGCCTGATGCTTTCTGGACCTGCAATCACTTTTGTCTGAAACTCAACCAGTGCAGTGTTTATTCTTCAACCAACTGGCCAACCCCTCAGGTATGGTCAATTCCCAGCTTCAGCAGCTCCAATAGGTGTTTGTTCTGTATCTCATTTTCATATATGCAGATTCTCAACTGAAATGTTTTATACATTTTCTCTTTGAGGCTTTATATTTCAGGATTTAAAAGCAAATCATCCTGATTTATTCATTTTAATCCAAATGGAAATAAGCATACTTTATGTTAATATTCTTCACATTTATATTGAAACTGAGGACCAATTTTAATGTTCAGTCTGGTGATGCAAATTCTTGTCAATATTAAGTGACTATACAGCCTATAGTACTGGGATATTTTCCTTCTTTTCTCTGGGGAGTTTCCCTTACTCCATCTTCTTGCTTTGGGAATGTGTTCTAGAAAGGAATTGTCACCATGCTACATTTGAGCCTGACAAATGATCCACTCAAAAATCTCACAGAAAGGATAATTTATCACATTTTCTAGTCATCTAATTTTTTTCTAATGTTAATATGTCCTTACAAAGCATCCTTAAGTACTTTCATCATTTATATTTATGTAACAATAACACTATAATGTGGTGTCCAAATGGATATCTTCCCAGAATATATTTTAACAATGGCAAGACAGTCCTAAAATCTTGCTGCAAGTTTTCACTTTTTAAGTGTTTGTTCCTCAAAACGTACTGTAGCATGTGTTATTTGATAAGAAATAGTATTTCAGGAAACATGAGATAAAAATACACATCTAACTTGCTACCATAGAGAGGTTTCAACATCAAAAAGATCTTGCTCTCAATGGTAAAGACAATGAAACTATAATCTTTTTTTTTTTTCTTTTTGAGGCAGGGTCTCTCTATGCAGTTCAGGCTGGCCTCGAGCTCACTTTGTAGCCCAAGCTAGTCTTGAACTCACAATGATCTTCCTGCCTCAGCCTCCCGAGTTGCTGGGATTACAGGCGTGAGCCATCCATCACGCCCGGCCAAAACTATATTAGAAGTGGAATTTGTAAGATACTTTTTGAAGTTCTAAATGCAAGTTTTTATTTTCAGGATATTATAATTTAATAGTTATCTAATAGATTTTTTGCATTTATTTTTAAGTGTGCCATTATTTCCTATCTTAACTAGTGATACTGTTGATGCTATTTAGGACTACAGACTTGACTTACACTTGGAGATACTGGCATAATGACAAGATAAAATAGTAAAAAGTAACAAAAAATCTGAAAGTTAAAGAACAGACTGTGTGAAGTTGTAAAAAACATAGATAAAAACATTTACAGACAACATTTAATACAGTGCTTAGAAAATATCTGTAACTTGAGGTTCTTTTGTTAGAAATGAAAAAACAACTTAATAATCTGTACCCTGAGTTTCTACCAGAACAATCTAGAGAAAGTAAATTGAAAGTAAACAAAATGAAGTACCTAAGGGGAGTCAATGAAATAAGAAGCAACAGAGAAAAAAACACTATATATTTTAAATTGAGACAATAAATAGTAGGTTATAATGCCTATGATACTACCTGCTCATAAAAACCTTTGATGCTGTGGCTACCTGTATTTGTTAAAGAACGAGTCTTAGTAAAATGTTAAGAATTTTTTTGAGCTGGGGATTTAGCTCAGTGGCATGAGCACCTGCCTCGCAAATGTGTGGTCATGAGTTTGATCCCTGGTACCAAAAAAAAAAAAAATTTTTTTTTAGACAGAATCTCACTATATACACGAGGCTGGCCTTGAACTCACTGTGTAGCCTAAGCTGACCTGAAACTCCTAGCATTCTTCCTGCCTCAGCTTCCTGAATGCTGAGATTACAGGTATGTGCCACCACACCCAGCCAAGAGTCATTTAAAAAATGACATATAAAGCATTACAACATCAATACTTGAGGAAAAGCATTTGTTTTTTTTTTTTAATTTTATTTAAGGAGAAAAAAAAAGCAGAGAAAGGGTACAAGTTATACAGATTTACAGAAAAAAATAAACAGTAGGAAATCACTAGTTAATGGATTACATATTGTCATCTTAGAAATAATTGTTCAAGTCACAAAATTAAAGTTTGTAAAGTGGACATTCCAACAGTGAGACTGCAAACAGTTCTGTTCAATGATCCAACAAAACTCAGTGATACCATTATCTATCTTATACACTTAAATATACATGCAGTTTATACCGTTTAGAGCACTTTTGGAAAAGCATTTGTTAACAACCAAAAAGTAAAGATCATTTTGATAGAATGAGAAAATTTCCCCACAGGCTTAGGAAGCAATCGGAGTCTATATGTTTTTTATAATTTTCATAGAAAAAGAGTGAGGCAGAATGGGAGACTCCGAGATCCATTACCCTCAGTCATGTAGGCTACCAGTAAAAGGACTGATGTAGACTCCAGGTACCTGCTAAGACACTCCATTCAGCAGTTTGAGAACTTCTGTCATACAAGAAGTACAAAATGATAGGTGCAAAATTACACGTCGAAGTATTGCCTGAGCAAAGGAAAATATGTTCTTCCAAAATGGAGTAAAAGAACAGAAAGAGGTGATAATAGGATGTACTCCTGCATATAACTGAATACATTGTTTCTAAGGGGTATGTTACACATGGAAGAATTTTAATATAACGTTTGACCACAGGGGAAATAGTTCAGGACCAGAGATCATTACCTAAAACAGTACTATGAATGTAATTTCCTAATTCTACAGCTTCATGGGATTCACCAACAGCCTAAGAGTAAAATAGGCTCTGAGATACTGATTAGAAGTCAGTGGCATTATGCAGTGTTTATGAGTATCCTCCTGGAGTCAGAAAGATTTGAGTTGGAATTGTTTATTCAATGTGCAACTTTACTTGGCTTCAATTGGATATTTATACAATGCATTTCAATAATTAGTCTTACCTCCTAGTGTTGCTAGAAGGAAACCATATGATTCTCAAGAAAAACTCTGTTCAATAAATGCTAAAAGGAAATGTTGCTCCTTGGTCAATAACAAGACACCCTGAGATAATTAAAAAGGAGTACGTTGTCTCAGAGAAATAGGTGCAGAATCATGACATTGCAGATACAGAAATAGAGATAATAATCCACAATTTTGTTATGTTTTCTGAGCAAAATTCAAGAAAAATGCTCCAAAAAAAAACCCGGGCAATATTTTAAAAAATATTTTGGCAAAAGATAGGAAATACAATTATAATACATTGGTTATAATACATTGACTATGAAGGTAGGATGTTGGCAGGGTGGGCCTAGCCTGGGAGAAGATGGGATGTTAAAAATTCTTTAAAATTCTGAATGTGTTTAACCTAGATAAAATAGTAAAGAGCATCCTCATGGATAAATAGGACTTTTTCTTATAAAGCATTAGTACTACAACTTAAATAAAAATCGGTATATATCATTGTATGTTTAGCTCACTGTCGCTGAGAGATCTCACAGCAAGTTTGATCCGTTAAGTAAAATCACGGAGTTGAATCAATTAGTTTGCCACTTATTGGGACATAAAAGGCAACTTTGAGGTAATTGTGTGGAAGACAGGTATAGTTATGAAAAGGTCTGATAAACAGCTGTGAGTGAGTGGGAATGAGCCTGTTAAACTGAGAGCAGTGACTTCTGAGACAATACTTTAGTTAACACTAAGACCTTCTCTGCAAATTTCATGAAGCAGCCATACTGTAATCTAAGAACATATTTACCTTGAGAGAGGAATGTGTGTGCCAGGCAAACATCATCTCTCCACTGCAACCAAGAAAATAAATATGGCCCAGGGCACCCCTACAGGCTATTATGTTTCCCTTTAACTTTGGGTTAAGAAATATTCAAATATATTGGACCTAGCTGATATCAAAGAGGTCTGCACAAACAAGTCCTGAATTCATTCTATTTTACACCCATTTTATTTATTAAAGCCAATGCCCCTAAATCTTAAAGTGCTCGAGGCCTGACTATTGGTGATAAGTTAATGGATATTTGCCTTCTGTTAAGAATAAGAATGGTATATCCTGTAAAATGGTGTTTATATTAGTCTCATCTCTTGAGCTTTCAGTGAGATTAAAAAAAAAAAAAACCCCAGGAAGGAACCAAGTAAGAATTAGAGTATTTTCTTTTAAACATGCTACATTTTATTATAGATAATTACATAAATAGACAAATATATGTATTTGTTTAAAAAACATTTATTTTCTAAAGTACTTTGACTGAGACCAATCTACTTTTTCAGATTAAGTTAGAGAAAAGAATGGACTTTTAAGACTAGAATACAAAAAAGAGATTTGTTTTTAAAAGATTCAGTTAGAGGCAGTATTTTTGTTATATAAAATTGTAAAATTTGAGCCCTACCCTAAACCATGTTAAATTACTTGAGTGTGGTATTAGCCATTAGCATGATTATCTGGGCATAGTGCTAAGAAAAATTAAATTTTTCTAAATGCCACTGCAAAATCATTATGTGCTTCAAGACAAAGATTTCTAATAATCATCAGGATAAAAATGATATTCAATATTGTTCCAAATATTCCTTTATTAAAAATATCCATCAGAAAATGCCATCTCTGCTTTTGAGGCAATATCTTTTTTGGCCTTTAATATACCCATTCTTTTTCCAAACAAGTAACTCTATTAGTTACCTCATGTTAAAAGACACAAGATGTCCTCACAGGCATCATTTTGAAATAATAAAAGGAGCAATTGTCTCCTACACAGATCAGCTTTATCACTCCTGGAAAAAAAATGCCAAACACCCACAATTGAGAGGAGGAGAAGTTTATTTGGCTTATGGCTTCAGATGGTCCAGTCTGTAGCCACTTGGCACCAAAGCAGAAACATAATGGTGGAAGGGCTTGAGAGAGCAAACCTGCTTAGTTCATGGTGACTGGAAAGCTGGAGAGAGCACAGTGCCAGAGAGGACGTGGTGAGCGACGCACCTTCAGACACACGGAGGACAGTGCTTTGCTAAGGCCCTGGTTGGCCCCCAAGCCGGTCAAATTGTCAATCTGCTTAAGTATCACACTTTCCAACCCTCTTTTCAAAGGAACACAGGCGATTTTGACAGGAAAACTTCTAGAGTTAATTTAACAGTTTAAAAAACAAATTTGAAAGATGTTATGCATTTAATTTGATTAACCTTATTAAAATTTAATCAGTAGAAAATCTTTGACATATGGATTTGGTGCCCTCTCACTAGATTATTCATATCTAAACTATATGTTTGTTTCCTTTCATTAAAATTAGTTTGTCTCATCTGTTTTCTGGTCAATGTAAGCAGCGATATTTCTTATAAATGATACCAGTTTCTTCAATGATAAGTCATTAGTCCATTGAAAAATAAAGAAGTTCTCAACAGTGCTCTATAATTGTTGGTTCTTTTATGTTTTTGGTTGTTGATTCTTTTAAATTTACATTTTTGCCTAGTTAATAGTTATATTTCAAATACTGTATTTTTTAAGCATCCTGAGATTTTCTTTTTATTTCCCTCCTTTTTTCCTTCGGTCTTCTTCTCTTTTTTACCCCTTTATTCTCTTTTCCTTTCATTCTTAGATATAGATTATATTTATGAGGTTTCTGTATATATGTGGAAGAGAATAAAAATTAATCAGGTTTTTAATCTAAGTAGTACTTTTAATGGGAAAGTGACATTAACTATCACCAAAATTGCATTAAGAGGACACAAATGTATCCTTTCAATTTATTACCAGGTTCTAGATTCTCATGGCTTTCCCCAATCTCCAGTTACACCTTTCTTTAGTTCTCTGTCTGTCTGTCTGTCTGTCTCTCTCTCTCTCTCTCTCCCCTTGTTCCATTCCCAACATAACCTCTCAACACTGCCTTGTATTCTAGCTACAAAAGTAATTCTGATGAATTTCTATTTCTGGTCAGTTTTCATCTGCTTACGTGTCTCTCCTCTCTCTCTCTTTTCACTGAGTACACCTTTCCTTTTGGTCTTTCATTTTCCTTCCCTCATCCACAATCCTGTCTGTTTGTAGCAGTATAGAACAGACTCCGGGGACATTGATAAAAGGGTGAAATTGTTAAAGCAAGTTACAGTGCACATAACTAGTGTATGTTGGACCTGTTTGCATTAATGTAACCAATAGGGATTCTCTCCTTAAAGAAGAGTGACTGGGTCTAATCCAATGAATCAGTGGAAGAGGCAGATAAATAATAAAAAGCAACCAAAGTGAAGATTACATCACCAAGAGGAAAACACTAATTAAGAGATATCCATAGGAACCATAACACATTTCCATTGTAATTGATCCTCAAACTTAAAAGTTAATAATTAAAAAAAGACAACAAAATGCCTCCCAAAACTCCTAACTTGTACACAACAGGTTAAACAGGCATCCATATGGTTGAAGTAAAAAAAAAAAAAAAACAGAGCTGAGTTACACAAAGTGATAAAGGAAATAATGTCTCAAAGATGATATATCTAAACACAATGGGAATAATAAAATTATCGGAGAGCTAAGATATGTAATAAAAAGTTAGCTGCACTAATCAAAGCAATACATAACATGAATGATCAGCTTAGCAAAGAAATAGAGCCCATGAAAAGGAAACAAACAGAAATCCAGAAGACAAAGGATCTATTGAAAATACGGGCAGCAGAAGTTAGCAAAATGAGGAAAAGTATAAAAGATGGGGCTGATGTAGGTGATCATATACTTAGTTACCTTAAAAACAGTTAGAAATCATGGGTAACGGATCTAACAGCTGCTAGGTGATATGAAGAACACTAATGTAAGAGTAACTAGAATTTGAAAATAATTAAAATATGGCATAAACAGCCTAAAATTCTGTTTATGGAAATCATAGTGAAATAACTTCCATGTATGGGAAAATAGCTCAAAATACAGGTAAGTAAGGCATATAACACTTTAAATATTCATGATCAGAAAAGTATTCTTCTGTGACACGCTATAGTAAAAATCCCCACAGTTCAACACAAGGATAGAATTTTAAAACTGTTAGAGAAAAACAACAAATCATCTAGAAGGTTAACTATTAAAATTACCACAGATTTGTCACCACGAACATTAAAAGCCAAGAGACTTCAAGGGAAAAATCCTTGAAGCTCTAAAATAAAACAAAAAAACTGTTAGAACCTGTGATGTCATCCTTCAAAATTGATTGGGAAATTAGACCCTCTAACAGAGAGCACCTTAAAAATTCATGACTACCAAACCTACACTACAAAATATACCAACGGATCTACTGGACAGAAACAATGAAGATGACAGTAGCAAAATAGTCTTACTGGATTAATAGAGCAAGCAGGCTGAATAGGTAAGCAGGGGAAAGTAAAAGAATCAGGAGCTGTAAAATGATGCAATAGGAGGATTCAGTCAATACCTTTCCGTAAAAAACTTCTCAGTGTACGTGGTCTCAATCTCCCAATCAAGAGACACATATTAACCAAATTGATCAAAAACAGAACTCACTGTTAAGCTGCACACAAGAAACATATTCTGTATTTAAAGTAGCCTATAGATTAAAAAATCAAAGAATGGGAAACAATTTTTCATGCAACAGTAGCCTGAAGCAAGCAGAAATAGCTACCCTATTTTTGAAAAAGTAGATTCTAGTCCAAAACTTACCAGAGGAGACAAGGGCACTAGTACTAGAAAAGGAAACAGTTCAACAGGAGGTGTTAACAATCACAAATATATATGTGTGCCAAATACCAGAACACCTACCTTTATAACAAATAATACTGGACACAAAAGATAACACATACCTCCGTATAATCATAGTTGTGAAGCTGAATACCCCAATTTCACAGTAGGCAGATAAACTACACACACACACACACACACACACACACACACACACACACACACACAAAACCCACAAAAATATCCACATTAACTATACTTTGAACAAGTGAACTTAATAGGTATGTACAACAACAGAATACATATTCTTTACAGCAGCACAAAGAACTTTCTCAAAAACAGACTATATATACACTTGGCCACAAAGATTGCTTTAATAAATGCAAAAGAATTGAAATAATGCCATGCATTTTATGAGATCATAGTGTGATAAAACTAAAAATCAATGCAAAAGCAAGCACAGATTTTGTAAATGTCTAGAGATTTAAAAATTCTTGAATAATCAGTGGGTCATAGTAGAGATTAAACATTTCCTAGGATCCAAGAATATCACTACCACATGCCAGAACCCGTGGGACACAATGAAAACTTTCTTGCTCTCCACCTGCGTTAGGAACATTTCTCCCTTTTGTTTATGACTTTCCTGTTATTGAGTGATGACTCATAATTATTCCTTTCTGCTCAAATCCATAGCATTAACATCCTACTGAATGTCTCTCCCATTGTGCTCTAAATTTACATAACAAACATTGGAAAATTCTAATTGTCCCCATGGGATAATAACTCTTCCTGTGCATGGATGGTACCCTAAAGAGCATTACTACCCCTCCATACAAAGTGCAGTTGCTGGCTTTTCCAAATCTGAAGACACACAGTTTATAGGAGGAGGGATATGCAAGACAGTTGATTTCAGTTACAGTTGTTTTTATAGCACTGTTCTCACACAAGATATAAGTCTTTGTAAAACTTTAGTTGTCTCCAACTGCCCCACTTTCTGCTGTGCTTGGCAGACTCTGGGGATTTGGGCCCGCCAGAACCCTCAGTTCCAGAGGCTGGGCGGCCTGGGGTAGTGTTCTCATACCGTCCCCCAAGCCCAGGGAGTTTGGGATCCTTTGGGATCCTGGCTCTGGCCCAGGCCAGGGAACTTTGCGGTTTCTAGCTGCACTGGTCCAGCTCAGCAGATCTTGAGCCTGCCTGCACCAACTTCCGTGCTTCCTGGCAGACTCTGGGGTTTGGGGCCTGCAGGTGCCTTAAATTCTGGAAAGTGGGTGGCCTGAGGGGAGTGTCCCTGCATCATCTTGAATCAGGGAGTTTGGGATCATTGCTCCCACCAGCCAAGGAAATTCACAGCTTCTTGCCACGCTCAAATGGCCCTGCAGGGCTTGGGGCTGCCTGCCGCACCTCCAGTGACCCTCTCTCAATCCGAGGAATTGGGTGGCCAGAGTCCCAGGATCTGAGGGCTAGAAGAGGATTTCCAACAGACCCTGGGGAAGCCTTGGAATAACACCTGAAATATGGAAATATAGGAAAATGACAAAAAGAAAGAACAAAATACAATCTCAAACCTCCAGCCCATCCCAAGAAACCCTAGGAGCTATGTACACAGAAGAAAATATATACCATACATCTGAAATACCTGACATAATAGCAACTGAAATAAAGAAGCAACTCTGGGAAGCTTTAAGGGAATTCAAACTACAAATCATCTCCCAAGTAAAAGAAGAAATGATAAAAGAAATGAAAGATTCTGAACATATCTAAAGAAGAAACACTTAAGAATTCGAGGAACTAAACAAAAAGGTAGAATCTATGGATGAACAATATAAGAAACAAACAGAATACATAAAGCAGATGCAAAGAGATATACAGGAAATCAAAATTTCCATTGAAAGTTGTAAAAACCACCTCAATGAATGTGAAGATAGAATTTCAGACCTCAAAGACAAGATTGCAGCTAGTAAACAGGAAAGGAAAGATCTTTTAAAAAGAACAAGGAATCAGGAAATAACAATTCAACAGCTAAAAGATGATGCAAAGAAAAACAACACACAATTGATATGGATAAATGAAAAAGAGGATAAAATAAAAGATGTCAAGAGGATATTTAGAGAAGTAATATCTGACAATTTCCCAAACATGAGAATGGAAACTCACATCAGGATCAGTGAAACATATAGAACTCCAAATACATAACCAAATAAAGCTAAACCCAGACATATAATAATCACCATCCCTGAAATCCAACATAAGAATAGAATATTAAAAGCTGTCAGAGAGAAAAGATAAATCACCTATAAAGGAAAACCTATCAGAATCACAGCGGACTTCTCAGAACAATGAAGTCAAGAGAATGGAGTGAAGTATTTCAGATCCTAAAGGAAAATAATTTCCAACCTAGACTGATGTACCCTGAAAAACTGTCCTTCAAAATTGATGAGAAATAAGATACAGCTGAAAAAAAACAGCTGAAAAACTTCATGATCTCCAAGCCAACCCTGCAAAGAATACTGAAACACAGTTTAGATACACTTAGGCAAAAACTACTAAGCAAAGCAGACAAACAGAATGGAAAGATAAAGATGCAAAAGCAGAAAGATAACATGTCAAATATAAACCAACATATAACAGTTATAATCATTAATGTAAATGGTCTCAATGGACAAATTAAAAGAAACAGACTGGAACAATGGATCAAGAAACAACATCCAACCATATGCCCTCTATAAGAAACCCATCAAACCCAAAAGGAAACTCACAGACTGAAAGTCAAAGGATGGAAAACAATACTTCATGCAACAGGAACCAAAAAAAACAAAAAACAAAAAACCAAACAAACAAAAAACCCAAAAATGCAGGGGTAGCTATTTTGTTTTCAAACAATGTGAACTTCAAACCAAGAATGATCAGAAAAGATAAACAAGGTCATTACATACTGGTTAGGGTAAAACTTCAAGAGGAAGAGATAACTATCTTAAATATATATGCACCAAATTCTGAGCACTCAGTTATAAAGCAAGTATTAATAGAAATGAAAAGCCAAACTAGCAGTAACACAACTATAACAGGATACCTTAACACACCATTGACACCAAGGGACAGATCAACTAAACAGAAAGTCAGCAAAGAAATAACAGAACTGAATCACACCTGTGAACAAATGGATTTGATAGACATATATAGAGTGTTCCATCCAACAACTATTCCACTTCTAGGCATATTCCCAGATGAACTGGTTACATCATACCACAGTGATGTATGTGTACGCATGTTTATAGCAGCACAATTTGTAATATCCAGATCTTGGAAACAACCTAAGTGTCCATCAACTGAGGAATGGATGAAAAAGTGGTATCTTTATATAGTGGAGTACTACTCAGCTATAAAGAATGATAACATTGTGATATTTATAAATAAATGGGCACAGCTTGTGACCATACTCGTAAGCAAAATAAATCAAACTCAGATGTATAAATACCGAAGAGTTTCCCTAGTGTAAGAAATGGTAAGTATACATAAAAGTATGTGGTAATCATGACTCCCTATTATATTGCCTTGAAGCCTTATAATGTTTTCATTCATTAATTGGAATAGTTTTATTCTGCATTGTTTGATTTTATTGTTTGTGATAGTATGAACAGTTATTTTGAAGAAAACAAGACATTATAATAGCTAGTGCTGATTTAATATCAGCTTGTTTTGAAGTCCCATCAAGCTTTTGTTCTGTCTCCATCTGTTTTATCCTGTTGTATATTTTTGAATTTTATTATATGTGATAGTATAAGCAAAATTTTTTATAGACAAGGAGATAATATAGAAACCATTGTTCATTTTCTGTTAGTTGGTTCTAAATACCCTGCAATACTTTCCTTCTCTTGAATGCTTTTACACTGTCTTGTTATGTTTGATATTATAGTATACAAAGGTACTCAAATATTTCAAGGAACGAGACACTGTGGTAACTACTGTTATGTCGGGTTATCTTGTGGTGAAACACTATGTTGCTTAAATTGTTCTGTTCTTAAAAAAAAAAACAAAGTTTATTTGTCTCACAAACCACATCTTGGTATGTTGTCTAAGTTTCCTCTTTTTTCTTCCTCCCAGAAGAAATTTGTCTCTTGGTAAGAAGTGCATCCAACAGAGCAAAGCACAGTCATACAGAGATGTGAATACTACATTGAATGGAGGATTATTAACAGTGATAGTACAAGGAACACTCTCACCATTCCCTGACTCTTGATTTCTGGATCTGCAAAACCTGGTTACAGAGGAAGTGTCATCAGAGAGCACATGTGGAATTCTGAAGAACATTTCATTCATAAAAAGTATGGCAGCACATGTGTGGAAATAAAGGTTTGGCTTACTGGAGCAGGATATTCAAGAGTGTTGGATCACGTAGCTGAAGAATGATAGAGAAGCACACATGTGAGAGGGCCTTTTAACCCATGTACAAAATTTTGTGTTTTGCTTAAGGGAGCATTAGAGGTTGCAGGAAGTGGAAGGGCATGGTCTACACTGCTGGCTTTGTCTTTTGTTTCAGCAGCCATTTTGTTCGGTTTAGATCGAGTGGGCTGTTTCTGCATAAAATGAAAGCAAAGAAATGAGTTATGAGTCCATTTAAACTTTGAATGCAGAGAGCTACGGTGGCTTGAGTTAGAGTGAAGTGAGGATGAGGACAAATAAAGAAACTAGAGTTCTTTCACTTTTAGAGGTAAATTTTGACTTTGGAACAGATTTCTCTAAGTTCCGCAGCTGGTTGACTTGATTGACTGAACTTGTTTTGAGATTTAAAATATAAGATGGAGCAGGTTGTGGGGAGAGGCAAAATCAAGACTTTGTACTCTCTGAGGCACCCACTGAGCACTCAGTTATGGGTTTTGGACAGCATGTGGGTTTATTATGAGTTTAGCAGTCGGAATAAACATTAAAAGGGAAACATAAGCTGTACAGTTATCAGCATACAGCCAGTGTTTAATTTATGGAACTAGAGAATTCACTGAGGGGATGGTAATAGAAGAAACAAGATGGTTAAAGATTGACTATTGGAAGGCTCCAAATTTAAAAGTCAACAGAAAAGGAGTTATCAGCCAAGGAAATGGAGCCAGACAAACATCAGAAAAATGTGAATGTCATAGGAACCCCCAAAATATGATATTAATAATGAAGGAATAGTCAAAGGTGTTTATTCTTTTGATAGGTGAAGTAGGTTTAAGACAGAGAATGAACAAAGATTTGTTTGCAACTTGCTCTCATAGCAGTGAAGAACCCACTGTGTTGTGCATACCCTCTCCAAAATATCATATGAAACTGATGAGCAAGTCAATTCCAGTAACACTTTACATCCAGGAATGTCTACTGATTTCATCCTTTTTATTATTCTTTTTAACTCAAGACAGTATGAATGCTGAAATACCTATCCTCACAAAATTTTAGATACAAGCTTATAAAAAATAGCAAATTCTCACGCCGCATTTGAGAAAGTCACTATGTTTATATTTAACTGACAAAGATTTACTAGGTTAACAAAAATCAGTCTGTATAAAAAATGGAGAAATCTTGTACTTTTATGCACAGATAGAGGTGAAATACATCGACAGAACTTTATGAACAGCTGTCCAGCAATACAAATCAAAATGTAAAACAAATACTTTTCTCCCAGTGCATTTGCCAAGAGAGGTGTGGTGGGAAACACCGTCCACATAACACTTACTATGCTCATCGTCCTTACCTGTCACAACTCATACTCCTTAGGGTGGCGATGTGCTTAGACCAAACTTGCATGCGCTTCTGTTAACTAGATTATCCAGGGACTCTCCAGGGGACTAGGAAAAGCACACTTGTGGGTGTGTTGGTTGTTTGTCACTGAGGTGTGATGTGGGAGATAGATAGATAGATAGATAGACGATAGACAGATAGGTAGATAAATAGTTATTGCCTGATTCTTTCCTCTGGCACTGTTCCTCTGCCATCATGCAGTAAATATCTCCCCTCCACTTCACCCTTTTATCATAAGGTTTCTGCCTTGTTCTTTGCTTACCATGGACTGAATCTCTGGAAACTGTGAGCCAAAGTAAACTTCCTCTTTATGCTGTCAACGTCAGACATCACATCCCACTCATGAGAAAGTTAACCAATACACCAATTCTATTAAAGGATATAAAGAATATATAAGTTTATGTCCTTCTTTCTTCATAGGAGACTTAAATCAACTCACATTTTTGGTTAAATATAAAATGGATCTTATTTAAAATTGTAGTTATCTAAAAACCTATTTGTTCAGTAGAAATTTTTTGATTAAATTTGTGCAAGGTTGACAGAAGTTGATATCCCTTAAAGCCAAAAAACCTAACTCATCAAATTACAACCAAGAATTAATTTCTTGCAATCATCTATATATTTTCACCTCTTAATCTCAATCATAAGAATGCAAATCTGAAAATTTGAATGTTTTGAGGAACTTATAAATATAATTATGAAGTATCCCCAAATATAAAAAGATAGATTTGTACTGAATAGTCTGCTTTCTTTTACCTCAATTACTTTAAGTTAGTGATAGTATTTTAAAGAGAAAACATCAAATGAATTAAATTAATCATGCAAAAACCAAAATTATGGTGAACAACACTGGGCAATATTCCTTGAATGAACTGTATATCAAGGTCAACATAAAAGCCGTTTTTAACTCTGGAGGTGACCGAGCAGCAGATACCTTTTGAAATAGATGAGCTACACCTCAGCACCTTTCCTACCCTGCAGAAAGATTGCAGAAAATCATCATGGCAGATATACCTTAGTGGAATTTTGTCTGCTAACAAGGAAAGGAAAGATTATGGGCTGCAAACATGTACCAAAAAAAAAAAAAAAGTGATCACAAGATAAATGGAAGAGGTGAGAGAAAGAAGGGAAATGGGATTTAAAAAAAAAGAATTAAGATGTTATATGTATATATATATATATATATATGAATTTCCCATAATATAAAAATTATGTGCCACATACATGTACTAAAAAATTCACAAATTCTGATAACAATGTAAAAGCATTTTCTGGAGCTTCCTTTCTCTTCACAGAAATTCACAGAAGAAAGAAGAGAAGTAAAAAGCTCTATGTATACAGAAATTCTTTGATTTCTAATTGCAAAGCCTGACATTTTAAAGATAATTCCAAAGATCTTAACTCACAGAGAGATTGTTCTGGTCCTTTAAAAATATCTAGAGACAGCCTGTAGCCAAAAAGAGGTCAGATTGCAGCAGATATTCTTGCTAATTAAAACTTCAGCAGAAGTGAGAGCAAAGACTTTATGGAGATACATTCAACACAGTAATTGGAAAAGAACTGAGAATCCCTAAAATTGAGTCAGGTTGCAGCGTCTGTATCTTTTTGCATTCCTTATTTCTATGATGTCTGCTTAGTTTTCTCTAGTGACAAAATATAATATTAAGAAAGTTTTTCAGTGTGATTTGGTTTTGGGTGCATAGGGAAATAATTAACAAGAAGCACTTAATTCGGTCTTGCTTCTTTTCAAAGCCACTTTGTGAATAGGTTTTTCTCTTGGGTCAAATGATTGATATTCTTACCCTTTTGTTTGTATGACCACTTCATTTCCTGCACATTTTTGTTGAATGTAAAACATCTCTATGCTTTTTTCTCACACCAACTTCCTAGATACAGAAGCAAAGGTCGTCTATCTAGTCTCTTCTGGACTTAGAGCCTCTGTAGGGACCAGGAGTCTTGGAAGTCTGTTATTAACACAGCTAGGAAGGAAGATGCTTCATAGTAAGAACTGGGGGGAAGCCTTTTTTAATAGACCCCTCTATTGATAGATTCCGTTGGGTTCCAATTAGCCATCCTCTTGCTGAACTAACACTTCTAATCTGTATTTCATTTAAATACTTTTCTTTCTAAAAGTATTTAAGTATTTCTAAAAGTAAGTGCTTCCTGTATGTTCAGGCCTTAGGGAAATCTACAGAGTAGGACTTCGTGGACAAGCGTCTCCTGTGTTTAACTCTGAGCCTGGCGGTAACTACTGAATGGTCAGCAAACAACATTCTTGTAGTTTTACCAATATTAGTTTTCCTGGTGTGATTATCATCTCTGAATTATCGCACTGCCATCTAGTACTTTTTTTCCCCAAATAAACAGTTTGCTGCTTTTTCCTTTCACTGATTCACCCAGCTGAAAATCTGCACTGTGAGCTACAAGTTTCAAGGCAGAAGACAGATAACAACTTTGAAGAAATTGAACCAACATGTTACTGTTTAAAAATTCATGTTAAAGTAATCTTTATTCTGGAAAAGAGACTGAAGTTATAGTAAGATTTAATATTCAAGTTTATGTTTGATTCAAAGTAGCCTGAGGAAAGCTGAGTATTTGATATGTACATGGTTGCAATTATAGTTAATCTTAACATGTAGTTATACAAATATCATGAATGGTATCCCTGTGCTTTCTTTGAAGAAAATCAAATCAGTCTCCATGTAGGTGACAAGGAGTTCATTCTGACTTATGTATGTATTTATTTTTCTGCTCTCAGTTTAATACAATACTTTGCTTTGAAGGAGAATTATCTGTGCATAAGGCCTAAGAATAATTGGGGGGCCCCAAGTGCAGTCTGCCTTTCTTGTACTGCAGTATCATCCAGATGTCTTTTAGCATCTCTAAAAAGCTTCACTGAGCTGGCAGCAAGACATTTTGCTATGGCTTGCATGGAGTTGTCCTGGCTGGCAGCATTGTGTCAGCCCCCTTCCCCGGTGGGAGGAGTCTTTGGAGGAGGCTGTTCTGACAAATTACAGCATTTGTGACCCCAGAAGCAGCTGCTAGTAGCTTGCAACATCAGCATTAGAGAAAGGAAGGTCAGAAACATGAGATGAAAGCCTAAAGACATTTCCAGATTAGGAGTTTTAACCCCAAATTCATGAGAGCATCCCCATGGCAAAATATGTCTATGCATTTAATATTAGTAAAACCAATCATAAAAACCAGTGGCTAATGTGTTTCTTCTATCTCACTTTAATTTTTCTGCCATATCTTATATATAGGCAAGGTAGAAATAATAAAATTACTTTTTCTGCAGATGAGATATGAACTTGAGAGGAAATTTACCTTGTAATATTCAGGCAGTTGATATCTTCCTTTTTTGATACAAAATGGTGACACTTCATCGTGGGTCTAATGCCTCAGTGTGCTAAAAATCATCTCAGGATACGAAAATCACCTCCCCTCTTCCTTTATGAAAAGTACTTGAAATTCATCAACCTCATTTTTAATTGCAAAAAACACCAGAGTAACTGAAAATCAATGACTTTCTGCGCTTGCTAGAGAAATAAGGATAAAAAAAGTAAAGCCACACACCAAGTCCATAAACACAGGAGCACCTAGAAAGATTCAGTAATTGAGATGTAAGTCTAAGAACAGAGGCTGCTTGATCAATAAACTAGGAATGCTTAAGTTACATCATTTTATGTAATTCTCAAAACCATCTTATTCTGGCATGTAGTATTATTATCACCGTTTCACAGAAGAGGAACCTGAGTCTCATAGCTGTTAAGTAATTTATCCAAAGTTGAAACAATTAGATGGAAACTCAGAGCTTTCTGATTTTAGTGATGTGCTGGTAACTGATAAACAGTCATTAACAACAAGCTCTGAGGGGTAAGAAACGTGGGGACCCTAATCTGTGGTTATTTGCCCTTTTCCCTTTGGGAAATATTCCCATATGGTTTTCTGCAAAGCACAAATGTGAGGTCCATGAGTGCAATGCCACACCTCGAGCACAGAGCGGCTCATGTGTGGTAGACCAAGCCTGAGTGCAACAAGACAGTTACAAAGGCATTAAAAAGACAACGCTATTCTTAAAAGTTGTATTAAAAAATAAAAGCAAAACACAGATGACATTAATTCACTTGCACATATTTTGGGGAAATTTACAAAAGTAAACATCAGGCAGGGATTTCGTTAAGATAAACTTGCATGGTGCAGCTTGAAATGGACCCTGGAGAAATGCTGAGTGAGAATGATGCCTTTCTCCCTGTACTGAGCAACAGGGCAGCAGTGCACAGCTCCCAGCCTGAGATCGTGTGCCATACTGTCAGGGAAATGACACTTAGGACTTGTGAGAACCTAATGTCTCTGCTTTGCCTTAGACATTGAGACTGTCTAATACACAGTAGTGCCTCCTAGTCCTGGTCTCTCTGGCTTCTGAACACCAACAAGTATAGCATAAATTTCAGAATCATCTAGTAGGCAATTAGATAACACTGAAATCAATTTAGTAATATTTTCATACCTTATGAATTCCATGTATAATACATACTTACCAGTTTGCAAAGCAGTGATACACTCACTTTCAATTTTGTTACTAAATAATCTCTTGGAAGGAAACAATGTCTCTGAACTAAAGCCTTTCCGAAGTGCTGTGGGTGCAGATGGTTTGACTGTCTCCAAATGTTCACAGTAATGGTGAGGCTGTGAAACCTTAGAAAGGAGAATCCTAATGGGGATAATTAGACCATGGGCACACCGTGTTTGCCAGGCACTGCTGCAGGTTTTGAGGACTGGAGTGGTTCCAGTGAGAGCTGGCTGTCATAAAAAGAGGAAACCTGGCATTTCCTCTGCATCTGTCTCGCACCTGCTTCATTTGTAATGCTTCCACCACCAGCTCCTGCTTCATGACACCATCCCACACGGGACCCTTGCCAGAGTAGAGAAGATGCTACTGCCAAGCTCGTGAGTTTCCAGAACTGGGAGCTAGGTAACCCTCTTGTCTTTATAAAGTGTACGAGTCTCAGGAATTTTGTTATAGCAACACAAAATGGAATCACACAAGAGGTGAGAAGTGTTCCAGCCAAGAACTGAAACCATACTGCAGTCCTAAAGTCACTGTGCTTTTTAAATAGAGATTGAAATCAATCTGTAAAACAGACCCAAAAAACCAAAGTTAGGGATGTCAAGGACAGAGTATATTCTTAGAAATGTATTTATAATGCAGTCACTTTTGAGAATAAAAATCTATCATTATCTTTCTCATAATAATAAATTCTTTCGCTTAACTTCAGTATAATTTCTGTTTTAAAGAACAACTGTTTTCAAATGTGAAAGGCCCACACCTCATTTACTAACTAGAAATTTCATCTCATAGAAAGTAGATTTTAAAAAGAGAAAATCAATTTATTGTTCAATAAAAATCGCCTTCTCCGGGCGTTTCATATTTCTTGTTTCTGTTTTGGTGAGGTACTGGTGCAGTAGGAATAGTGACAGATTCTCCAATTCGTTTTCATCGAGTTAGAATTAAGCCAACTGCTAGGAGACACATCACAAGGGAGAGTGGAAGATGATTAATTGCCAACATACAGCACCAACTTTAAGTTTTGGGGAGTTTAGATGAGAAACAGTGCTGACTTTCCTGCTCCAGGAAGGCTTTATCTCAGGTCCCCAAGGCAGCTGGTCGTCAGCCAACGCTCGTGCTGAGTTCCAGGGAGCAGAAGCTGACAGTTATGCAGGGATTGATACCACTTAATTCCTATCCTTTGGACCCAAAATATTTAAATAGGAAGCACTTGGAGAATTTTAAACATTTTATTATAAATGGAAAGAAAGTAAAAATGCTACTGCAAGACATTTTTGAACAGTCTAAGAAATGTTGCAATGTAATTCATCTCAAATGCAGTTTATCTGGAGATGAAAATTTTAGGATTTCAATATGTAATGTTAATCTAATGCATTTTACTATCAGGCACAACACTTATGATTACCAGGTATAAAATATTTCAATAAGAAACATGTTACTAGAGGTAAAACTCTATTAGTGGTTCTTAACTTGGATTCCTTTGAGTTTTTCAAGAGATAAGAAGTCTCTTTGAAAAATCATTGTAAATATTCAAAGTTGTTTTCATTCCATGATGGGGTTCATTGTTCTTTTAAGGCTCATGCAAGTATTAGGTTTAGAATCCTGTATTCACCTTAAAGTTTGTTGTATAATTATTAGATATTGAGCTAACTATCAAACATTACAAGTTAAATCTTGTTCTTTGAGTATAATCAACCATAAATTGCCTCACAAAAGCAAGGTTAGGATGAAGTGCTGGGCTCTACGGCCTGCTTATTTTAAGACTTATTATTGTGGAAGTTTTACACTTCAGTTTCCATAAGAAAGAGGAAATGTTAGGCTTGCAAAAGCGGCAGGTACTCAATAAATTTGCTCACCTACATTATCCTTGAATATACTTTTGCATTAATTAAAATTGGTACTTTTTGGTAGAAGTCCCTGTCATTCTTAAATTGCCCATTTCTCCTGTAAGTTATGCCAGTTTTCCTTGATGTAATATTGGCTGCCAGGTATATATTCCTATAGTTCTTATATATTCCAAGAAGACTGATGCTTTCATCTTTGTAAATGTTTCTCTTTCTTGCAACAATTTTTGCCCTAAATTCTATTTGTTTGATATTAGCGTGTCTACTCCTGAAGGAAGCTGTGAGGGGAGATCCAGTTAACACTAAATAAGAAGTTAATTTTCTCAATTCCAACTTGTGTGACAAATATTCTCGGAGTGCTCCGTACTGAACTACTCACACCAGTTGAAATCATGACAGCTATTATTTGTGACTTGAAATTAGAAGCAGTATCTCCTGACAGAATGAAAACAATTTATTTTTGCCTTTCATAAGAAGTTTAAAATATGTTTTATTTTAATGAATATAGAATTTTGCCTCACTCAGAACTTGTTTATTAAAATAATTTCAATTAGTATATGTTGGAAGTACATAGTTATTACAAAGAAGGTGGAGAGTTGTTATGTGCACAAAAAAAAAGCATTTTAATTATTTTTAAGTCCCCTAATTCTCATCCCTCTCTCTTCCCCATATCTCTTGGTCCTTTCCCAATTTGTTTTATTTAGAATTTGTAATTCTTGCATATGAAATATTTAAGCTGTGTCTAAATATCTATAATATGGTTCAAAGACAGGTGCACTTCCTAGAATAGATTCAAGTTTATCTTTCCTTATAGAAGAGTCATACTGTGTTGTGTATAAACACCTCATTTTCTTTATCGTTTATGTGTTTATAGACATATTGGCCACTTCCAAAATTTAGCTATTATGAATTGTGCTGCTATAAACATTGGTATACAGCTATTACCATAACATGATGTCTTAAACTCTTTTAGAGAGATACCTAGAAAGAGAATAGCTGGATTTGATGGGATTTCTATTTTTTGTTTTTTGGGTCTCTTCCTATTGTTTTCCATAGTGGTTGTACTAGTTTACGTTCCCACCAAATACGCAGAATGACTTTTTCGCCACAAACTCACCAACATTTTTTTGTATGTATTTGATTTCTTCATGACAGTCATTCTTTCTAGAGTAAGATGAAATCTCAGTGTTGTTTAGATTTCTCTAATGGTCATAGATGTTAAATGTTTTTTATGTCTTCTTCAAAGAAGGGTATACTCAGCAGCACATTGTTGATGGAGTCCTTTGTTGGGCGGGGGTCTAAATTTTTGAGCTCTTTACAAACTCTAGAAGTCCTCTGTCTGAAATGTAGCCATCAAACATTTTTTTCTATTATGAAACTCATCTTCTCACTTCATTGGTTGTTTTCCATGTTTTGCAAAAGTTCTTAAATTTCATATAGTACAATTTGCTGATTCTTTGTGTGTGTGTGTGTGTGTGTGTGTGTGTGTGTGTGTGTGTGTGCGTGTGTGTGTGTGAGATTGGGGTTCTGTTCAGAACCCCAGTGTTGTCTATGCCTACAGTGTCAAGGTTTTTCCCTGTTTTTATCATGTAGCTGATAATTTTTATTTTAGTAGTTCGCTCCATTTTTATTTTAGTTATTGTCATTTTGAAAGACGTAGTTCTAGTTTCAGTCTTCTGTGTATATATAGCCAGTTTTCTTAGCAATATATGTTAAAGAGACTAGGCTGCTTCAAGTACAATTTTAGGCTCCCTCATAAACAATCAGATGGTTGAGTGTCTAGAGTCATTTCTGTCCTTTACTCTGTTCCATGTTTGTCTTTGGACCAGTACCATGCTGTTTATACCACTCCAGCTTTATACGGTAACTTAAAATCTTAGTTTAGGATAATGTCTTCTGCTTTTTTTTTTTTTTCTCAAGATTGTTTTTACCATTGTGGATCACTTCTGGTTCCATCTGAATCTCAGTTTTGTTTTATCTAGTTCCATGAGAAATCACATTGTATTTTGATTGAGACAGTTCCAAATTGATGCATAATTTTCGGAACTATGGCCCTTTTGACAGTATTGGTTTTGCCTATCCAGGAACAAGGGATATTGAGAGGATATTGTTCTATTTTCTGACATCTTCTTTGATCTCCTTTTCCAGATTACTGTAGCTTTCATTTTGGAGATTTTTACTTCTTTGGTTAATTTCAAGTACTTAAATTTTCTTGGTGCAATTATGAATAGTACTGTTTCCTAATTCTTTCTCTGAGGGTTCATTAGTGGTGTACAGAGACACCACTAATTTCTGTGTGTTGATTTTGTATCCTACTATACTGCTCGATTTGGTTATTAATTCTAGGAGTCTTTTGATAGAGCTTTTTCGATATTCAATGTAAAAGATCATGTCATCTACAAATATGATTTGACTTCTTTCTTATACATATCCCTTTTATTCTCATTTTATTTCTCCAACTAATGTTTTCAGTACTATATTGAACAGTAGTAGAAAAGTTAGTATATTAGTGTCTTGCCGATTTTAGAGAAAGTTTTTACCGTTTCCAATTAAATATAATGTTGGTAGGCATTTGTTTCTGCCTGGATTTTACTGCGTGTTATTGAATTGTTCAGAATTCTTATGTTTCCTTGCTTCAGTTTTGGTTGTTCAGATATGTCTAGAAATTGTGATTTCACCTTTGTCATTTCTAATTGCATTTAACATTTTTTTCTATTGTTTGGTAAGTTTGACCAATGACTTATCCATTTTGTATATTTTCTAGTTCTGGCACAATATTCTGCATTATCATTTAATTCCAGGAGTTGTCTTATTTTTTCCTTGATTTCTTCCATGACCTACTGAGGTTCAGAACTGTGTTATTTAATGTGCATATATTTGTAAAATGTATGTGGTTTCTATTATGTTTTTTTCCTAATTTCCATGTACAATTATTTGATAGAACATGTGGAATGATTTTGATTATTTTGCAATTATTTAAGCAGGCTACAAAAAGTACTTTATAGTCTTTTGTAGAAAGTTCCAGGTGCTTCTGAAAAGAAAGTGTATCCTGTTGTAGTTGGACAGAACACACTGTAAATATCTATTATGTTCATTTGTTCAAATATTTGCTTCACTTCTGATATTTTCAATTTTTTTTTTGTTTAGTCAACCTACTTGTGAAAGTGGGGGATTGAGGACACTTACTATGATTCTGTTGTTGATACTTTGATCTTTATATCTGGTAGCCTTTGTTTTATGAAATTAGGTGCACTGATTTTCAGGGCATACATAATTACAATTGTTATCTGTAATTGTCCCACTGTTCCTGTAACATAGATAGTGACTTTGTCTATTCTAATCAGTTTTGCTTGAAGCTTACTTTGTGAGGGGATGAAATTGCTATCTCTGCTTGGTTTCAGGGACCTGATACACAGAACATTGTTTTCAATCCTTTCATTTTCATCTTTTTTTTGTTTTTTTCTTTTTCTTCTTTCTTTCTTTCTTGTTTGAAAGACAAAAATTCATTTGAAATAAAATGTACAACTGAAAGAGCTCAAGGTTTGGGGCCTTAGGAAAGATGGAGAGAAATCAAGGAACCTATTTCAGGGTAGGAAACTACATGCCCCCTCCACCCAAGGTCTATAAGACAGTGATTTCAGAAGTGAAAGGAAACACGTGCGTGGATGGTGTATTTCCTGAGACACATCATCCTTCAGGTACAGAACATCCTCTCCATCAGGAGGCATGAGACTCACACTGGCAGAGCCTTGGAAATCACACAGCACACCTGCCCACATCATGCCTCTGGATACACTGAGGTTTAAATAGGGGAGGGTATACACCCTAGGGAGCACATCAGTTCAAAGATGTAAAATCAGGATTAGAAACACCTGAGCAAACTCAGGAAAGGACACAACCTCAGGCCTGAATGTGCACAGTATGTGGTTAGATGTGGAAAGAAATGACTGAAGTTTTCAGATTAAAACCACTGCTGAGTATTCCAGACCTCAGTGAAGGCGGGTACAGAAAGGCCAAAAACTGGGTGATGGCCATGAGCCTCAGGACTGGGCCTCTCAGTTAAATGTGATGCTGCTCAAAAGCTCCTGTATCTTTGAGAGGGCTGAGGAAAAGAAACCAGCAGTCCTGGGGTCCTCCTTGTCCTATCCCCTTCTCGCTCCCCCAGCTTCAAGGGGCCAGAGAGGCTACAGCCAGATGAGGACGGATAAAATTGCTTCTTGTTTCTGGACGGTGGGCTCTGCTCCAGCAGTGGAGGGGTTTAGAATTGCTTTTCGTCAGGCTGAGAAGTTAGGATCAACACTTTGTCCCAGCAGGCCTTCATATGGAAAAGCATGTTGTTTATAACAATGGCATAATCACCGACAAAGGCGGTGTAAACTCCAGGCTCACAGTACAGATTGGGCTGAAAGTAGGTGGCCAAAGCTGAGAAGATGATGCAGCTGAAGCTGAAGAGCCATTGGTTTTACCTGTAGGACTTGTGACCCTTTTGACTTACTGCCTGCTTCTAGGTCAGCTGCCAGAAAGCGCAAGTGAGGGGCTTCTGACAGCTATGCACTAGGGCACACAGCAGAAAGCATTTCCACAGATGGTGAAGTCCTTGGACGTGGAGACACAGGTGAGCTAGCCGTGTGTGTTTCTCCAGGATGCTGAGGCTGAAGTTGAGGGAGCAGCACAGGTAGGAGCCAAGCCACGAGGAGGTGCAATTGAGATGGTGGTTCCAGCAAATGAAGGCCACCGAGAAGCGAAACACTAGGCATGGGCTGGTGCAGAAATGCCACGCATAACGCACCTGCCCACCAATGGCCACACTCCCAGAAGGTGGATAGTTGGATACTTGAAGATCACAAGCAGGTACCTGGCAGAGCTGGCATGAGAAATTAGGCTATAAGGTTCCAAGGCTCCCTCACACCTTCACTGCCACACCTGGGAGGAGTCCCACTGGTGAGTGGTGGTGGTAGGCATGAGCAGCACACACTGGCAGGGGAGGATGGGAGCCGGGGCATCCACATATGCCCGGGCTCGGCCAGGGTACGCATCGGGGGCTGGGGGCAGGATTAGTATGGAGCCCCATTCTTTGTTTTGTTTTGGTTTTGTCTATGAATTTCCTTTTGGATTAGATGAGTCCTTTAAATGCAGCAGACTGTCAGGTTTTATTTTCTGATCCAGTCTTCCTATCTGTGTCTTTTATTTGGGGGAATCAAGATTATTTATGTTGACATTTTACTGAATGGTGTTGATTATGGATTCCTGTCACTGTATTTTCTATCTGCTGTTGACTTCTTCCTCCCAGCTTTCAAATACTTTTTCCAACCTTTTCATTTGCCTGATGCATTTATTCCATCCAACTATTTGGCTTTCTTGACTTTATTGTCTGTCTAAGATATTGTTGAGTACTTTTTGAAGTACCTATTTAGCGTTCATGTATTTTTTTTTTTTTTTTTAGGGCTTGAAACACCTCACTGTAAGTGCTCCTGGTTTTTATAAAGTTTGCATTAAAAGACTACTATAATCCTAATAAGTGGGGCTTTTTAAAATTTTTGTTTTTTGCTGCGCTCTGGCAGCTTTTAAGATCATTTCTTTGTGTTGCGCTTCTGGGATTTTAACTATGAAATTTCCTGGAGAATATTTCTTTTCCTCTTAGTTATTTAGCATAATGTAAGCCTCACTTACCTGAGTATTGAGATTTCCCCCCATACTGAGAAGTTTTGTGCTGTTGCTTTTATGAACAGATTTTTTTAACTGGTTATGTGCTGTCATCTGTTATCTCTCTAACTCCAAGTAACTATAGGCTTGTTTTACAATTGTCTAGCAACTTTTGGACAAATGTTTCTTTTTTCTTTTGGGACAATTTTAATTGGAGAAAATATCCAGATATATTAAAAGTTCCCATAAACGTAACAAAAGGTGGTCCAAGATGAGAAAAGATAATTAGTGTGAAAAGTAATCACAACTTCACTGTAATAAGAGTTTCTCTTTTTCCTCCCACAAAATATATTGGGTAAATATTTTTACATAATGTGTTAACAAGTTAAACAGAGACATACATTTTTAGGACTTGTACAGGGTATGTAAATTAGACAGGAGATAATTTTAGCAAAAATCTATCAAAAGTTCAAGTCTCTCACATAACAATTCTATTTCTAGAAATTCCATGTTTTAAATTGTTCCATTAAGTATACACTTAATGCATGAAATGGTCAGTGATTCATTTTGTACCATAAATTTGAGAGAAAGTTTTTAAGTGTTTTCTGCTAGGAAGAAAAGGAAAGAAAAATATCAGAAAAGAAGGATAAAATGAAAATGAAGCTTTGAGAACAAGGAGGGGAAGGGGGTTTGAAAAGGGATGGGAATGGGAAAAAAGAGACATCACGATGTATCATATAAAATACAAATTCCATATAATGAATGTGATCATTATATACACCTAAACTCTGCTAACAAATAAAAATTTTAAATATGGTTGAATGTTTCTTGCTCTTATATTTTTAAGAGTATATCTGAGTATATTTCCATGGTATTCCACTTTATCCTTGATTTCTGGAACATTCTCTTTACATTAGTCATTTCTGCTGTTTATAATTCAGTAGCAATCTTCACGTCTGGGATTTCTGTCTGGCACATTTTAAGGGAGTCTGTTTCTTTAGCCTATTTGTCATTCATGTTTTGAACGTTTTGGTCAGACTCCAATCTTTATCTCTTCCATAGCCACACTGATCACTGATGGTCCACTATTTTTGGGTTATGTCATCTTTGACCTTCCCAAGTTTCTTTCCTTCCTCTTTGATCTCCATCCTCTGTAATAACACCAATAAGAGTAAATAGAAAGGGACTATTGCCTTCCTTTATCTTTGCCTCAGAACTGAAAGGCAAGCAGATAATTTTTTCTGTAGTTTGTACTGGGTTCCTAAGATTAAGCATGGAGGAATGCAGAAGGCAATGGTCATGTTGATATTTTGAAATTATATCCATCATGTTTTTTTTAATTTTTTCTTACTGCAATCTAATATGTCTTCCTCTTGTTTTTCATAAAACTTTAAAATTTTATACTGAGGACTCTGATGCTTAGTTGATGAGGTTTAATTGTAGATACAAAACATTCAAAACATACTGTTTGCTGTCTACTTTCTGTGCTATATCTCTTGGGAATTTAAAAGAATGACAGGAAAGTATCAGATGACGTTTACTTTGGAATTAGCAGCACTGGGCAGATTTTGAGTAGTTTCCTTTAGTGTTTTAGTAAATGTGGGAGATACTCTTTTTCTTAATGGGTCCACTTTTAGGTTGAAGTATGGAGTTAACCTGTGTAGTCAGCTTTCCTGTCCCTGGGAAACAATACTCTGGAATCCACTTTCAAAAGCAGAGGTTAAATTTGGCTCACAGTTTCTGGGGATTCAGTCCATAGTCTATTATCTTATGACTTCATGCAATCTTTGTCAAAAACTGCATTACGTCACTAGAACTCAGAAAATAAGTTCCAATGGCATAATGCATTGAAGCATCAAACAATGGTGCTTTGATGCTGAAAACAAAGATCCCTCTGACCTTTCCTTGTTTTTTTCTCTCCCAGCTCAGGGACAGGATTCTTTCACAATTCTCTCATTTACTTGACTAGATTTACCAAGAGGAACACAATTGTCTTTAATTTTGGTGGCAGTCAGCCTTTTCATTCTACTGTGACAAAATACCTGACAAATACGAACTAATGAGGAGAAACACTGCTCTGGATCAAAGGTTGAGAAATTCAGCCCATGGCTGTCTGACTGTGTTGCTTTTGAGCCTGTGTCAACATCATGGCAGCAAGAACATGGCAGCAGAGGAAGTTGCTCACTTCATGGCAGCCAAGAAGTCAAAAGAAAAAAGAGGAAAGCACCCAAAAACTAACATCACCAAACCTTGCATCGCGTTGGAGCACACATGTCTAAGGGTTTCACTTCCTTCCAGTGGCCCCTATTTCTTAAAAGTTCCACTATTCTCAATAGCACTAAGCAGGGGAACAAAGCTTTAACACGCGAACCTTTGAGGACATTCCAGATTCAAATTACATCAGTGTGTCTTTGTCAATTTATTACAGTGAAACTTCAGAAAATAAAAGACGATGTTTCTCCTTGTACCTGTAATACATTTCACAAACCAAACAATCCAGAACAAAACAAAACACAAACAAGAAAAAAAGAAAATTGAATACAGAAGATGAATTAGATTTTATTTGAAGATATTTAATTATTAGTGGCATTGCCAAAGTAAAAAGTCTAATGTTTTATATTAAGCCCCTGATAAAATTTCTGATCAGTGATGCTCCATGAAAGCAAAAGCTCTAATTGCTTTTAAAAGGATTTGTACCTACTACCTTATAGAAATGTATGGCACAAGTATCTGATTAATTTTAAATCCTAGGATAATAAAATATATCAAAAAATGAGAAGTGAAATCAGGTAAAGGCCAGAAGTTTATTGAATCAGTTCCATTTCCAGCAGTTTTGAAGCACAGGTGGAGTCTGGGCACAGGGTGTGATGTAAGTGCACCTGGCTGGGTGTAACGTATCTGATCTGCATCTGGCATGCTGCCCAGCAAAGATTCTCAAAGCAGTCTTGGGGGAAATGCCAGTGTATTCTCAGAATGATAAAAACACCTCTCTCTGTGTGAACCAAAAAGAAAAGACTAACTTTTTTGATTACCTGGTAATGAATTGTCATGAGGGTCAGTTTCATTGGCAGAGCAGATTAATGGTTTTCTGTCATGGTAGAATAGATCGACTGGTGGGTGGGTGGACGTATTCTGAGGAAACCTGTTACTTGGGTGAGATTTCTTGATTGGTTCCCACTCACAGACAGGCTTACTGGAGTGCTCCTGCTCTTACCTAGCACAGAGCTCATTAGATAGTTTGAAAGTGTTCATGCTGAGGTGAATTGCCACATTACTCCTTTTCTGTAGGTTTCCCTAAGGAGGAGTTGTTGATTGTTTGAAACATTTTAGCATATTTTAAAATTACATTTGATTGATATGTCTGCTGTATTATTTTGTACAGCTACTGCAACGAATTGCGACAGTTTCAGTAGCTTAAACAATACAAATTTTGAGTTCAAAGTTTTGAAGTTCAGAAGTCTGAAATAGGGCTCACTAAGCTGGAACCTGGTGGCTGGCAGGGCGTTACCCCTTCTGCAAACTGTGAGGAAGCAACCTTTTCTTTGACTTCTCCAGGTTTTAGAAGCTGCCTGAACTTTTGGTCTGTGCTTCCCTGCCAATTTCAATCTCATTAATTATCGTATCACATGAATCTTTGCTTCTTTCATTAAGTCTCTAACCTCTGACTTCTTGCATCCATCTGTCACCTACAAGGACACCTTTGACTTTATACAATTCAGCTCTACAACCCAAGATACTCTCCCCATCTCAAAACCTGTGATCTAATCACAGCCACCAATTCTCTTTTATCAAGGTAAAATACTCACGGATTCTGAGGAATAGGACATGGAAAATTTGGGAGGCTATTATTTTGCTTACCACATAGGATAGACTTGGTTAGTGTTTAATTTCTTTCTGTGTATTTTTTTTTACCTTTGCAGTTACTCCATTACAAAAAAACACTTTTACTATTTTCTCACTAGTAGTTTTCATAGTCTGGATTTTGCTAACTGATTTTCATGATGCAATTTATCATAATTTTTTATATCCTGTATGTGCTTAGCTTCAGCTGCCCTATCCAATACATTAGCCACTAAATATCAATGGCTTTCAAATTTAAATATGAATGAATGAAAATAAATAAATAACTATTAAAAACTCAATTGCTCACTGACATCAGCCATATTTCAAGTGCACAAGAGTGCAGATGGTTGGTAGTTATTATATGCCACAGGTTTAGATTTCTATCACCTTAAAAAGTTCTAATACACCATGCTGCTCTAGGGACTTAAGTATATTCAAGTGCTTATTTATTTATAGATTCCTTATTTCCTTTGTTGTTATAAAAAAAACCCAATTTTTCCAATTGTATCTTTTCTTATTCAACACAAAAACATGTTTTTGTTAACTATGTAGGTATCTTAAGAACTGCATAGATGAATGCCTGTGTTCACCTCAGCCTTTACTAATTTTCACCACTGTAAGTTTTATTCTTTAGATTCTGAAGAAAGGAGACCAGTAAGTAATTTAGTCAACATCTTTTGTAAGTTGTAAACAAATGTGGTATATTAAACTACTGCAATTACTATTGTCCTTTTTTCTCTGAAGATGGCAATAGAAACCTCTTCAAGTCTTTTTTCATATTATTTTAAGCAATTTTCACTGTGTTCCATGGTTTTAACTATAAAAAGGTGTTCCTGCCAAAATTTGTACATTTCTGACCCAGCTTCTGTGGAGTCAAACTTTTTAAACAGGGGACCTTGTTTCAAGGTTCTTTTAGTAGATGTAGATAGAAGATGTATTGTTTAAAGAATCAGTGAGTTAGCACTGTTTCAAATTTTGCCAGTATGACTAAGGAGAATGGTACTTCAGGGTAACTTGCAAACAAAATTGAGCAACATTTTATAAATTAAAGCTAGGCCTACCTTTGACGTTACCAAAAACTATGCATTCTTTACTCATCTTTAGGATCTTTCGCTTATGGAAAAGCCGTATTATTAAATTCTAATTTAAGCTCAGTTTGTCCTAATTTGTTCTAACAATTTACTTCTGTGCATTACTGGATAAATTGGTTTAGTAAGAGTTAAAGAACTCAAGTTTGTTCCTGTAAAAAATTTCTTTCTTGTGGTAATGCAGGAGCAAAATGACAGAGTTATTTAACAATTTGAACTGGACAAATTAAAATGTTTGATTCTTTATAGAAAGTACAGGAATCAGCCTCAAAAGGCAAGGTCTATAGACCCGAATTAAAGCACCAGGCATTGAACACAAACATACACAATGGTGGGCTCACATATGCTTTCAATTGTTCATCTGAGTTGTTCTGTAAGGATCATCACAAACTGATAAAATGTTTTCCTCCCCTTCTTCTTATCCACATAGAAATAATACCTTGATTCAAGGAAATGCATAATCAAGGAAATCAATTATACATTGATTCAAGGAAACACAATACCTCTGTGTTTGCTAGAGAGGATGTCTAATCATGGTGTCCTCTGTTAACAAATGCATCAGTTAGAATTCTGGGTCATCTGCTCCAGTTTTGTTCACTTCAATGATCAAGACCCGATTTTCGACGCTGTGTCCCATCTTTCTGCACCCTACTATCTCATCTTGCGTTGCACCTCATGAGAATCAGCCTCAACCTTTCCTACAGAGAGCAGCACTGTTGCTTCACCTCCATGTCATCCTACTAGCCAGCACTTGCACCATGCTGTGCAGTACAGTGTTCAAAATCAAATGAAACAAAGTCTTAGTTTTGGTGGTATACTTCTATAATATCAGCACCTGGAGAGACTGAGGCATGAGAAAAACAACTTCCAAGTAATCTTAGGCAAGTTAGCAAGACCCTGTCTCAAAACAAAACAAAACAAAACAAAACAAAACAAAACAAAACATTAGGACAGCTCAGTGTGAAGGCTATGTATGCATGAAAAGAACAATGTAAGGAAAAAATAAGATTAGTTTTGACACAAATGAAACTATCTTACTATTCTTGGCAATTATAGAAGAGTATTTATGTTGGGGACCACAAATTCACATTGGCTAATTTGACAAACTTCCCTAAATGGAAGTTCGGGATTATGGTATCACCCTTTTGAGACTTTCCATCATCCTCTCCCATCCCTTAAGACCACCTAAAACTGCGGAAATGAAAAAGAACACTCCAGAGCAAGATCCTTCTTAGAAGATGATCTTCTAAGATCATCTCCACTCACTTGAGTCACCCCAGGATTATCTGTTGCCTGCTGAGGCATGGACCTCAGAATCTTCTGCTGCCTTGAATCCTCCTCTAGCCCTCCTACATTGCACACACCCAATAAAGAGTGACTGGTTTGGAGTATCTTGGTTTCTGCCATCCTGAGGCATTAACCTCTCAGATCCCCAACATGCTTTACTAAATTTGTCTCTGTTTCTTATTCCATCCTTTCACTGTACCCCTCATACATACTTGAGAATCTTGGCCAGGTCCACAATGTACTTAAATAATTTTTGAATCTTGAAGATGAACTAAGATCTCTAATCCAAGTATTTATAGAGAGCTTGAAGACATTCTCATGCATAAGTTGCATGAATGCTAGAAATACAGTAATGAAGTCAAGACAACTTAAAACAAAGACTGCATGGCTTTAAACTAAAAGTTAGCCTAACCTTAACATCAAAGAAGAAAGATAAACCAGAAAGGAGAATGGATTTGTTTGCAGAGGTAATAGTTTTCTTGGTTACACAGGAGTTATGATCAAAACATGGCAACTGCATAAATTCTTAAATATTCATTATAATACAATACACATTGTCTAACCCTCCCTCAAAACACCTCCTTCCTTTGAACTCATGTATTCCATTTTCTTGCCACTTTCTGAGTCAGTTCTGGAAGTCTTTCATGAGTGCTTTTAGTTGCATTGTCCTGGCTACACTGGTATCCTAAATTGATTCAAAATATTTGTCTTTCAAGACCATTTTTACTTCCTGGAAGAGCCACAAATTGCACAGTACCAAGTGAGTGAATAAAGTGGGTGAGGGCACTTCATAAAGTCTTTAAGAGTCTGCTTTTTCATTGGGTGACACTCGTCTGTAGCATTCACTATATTTTTATCCCAACCAGTAAAGACATTTATGAAAGAAGACTTCTAGAGTTGCTTCAGAAAATTGCAAGAATTATGGAATAAGTGTGTTCAAAGTGAGGGGGAGTTTTCTGAGATGGGTTTTTAGAAATGCCGCACTTTGAACTTTTTGAAAATAAAGTCTGCAGACTGATTTAACTACTTTCTTCTACAGTTTCAGTCACCAGACTTGTCCCAGCATTCCTGTTAGTGGTGAAGAACGTGAAAGTCTTGAATCTATTTACTGGTATTTGCCTGCTCCTTGCTGATTGTGACATGTTGGATGTTTTAGTATTTTTGCATTAAATAATCTACAATGCCCAGAGAGGGAAAGAAAGAGTCAGATCCAACAAATGTGGACATTAAATATAATAGCCCACTTGAAACTCACCCTGAGGCCTACGTTTCGTCAAAGTTTTTGGAGCTTTGGAAATTTTTCTCTCCCCTTTTTTTGTCCTTTTAGGTTTTTTCCTCTTTTTTTCTCTGTACCCTTTTCAAAATTTTTAAACTTCTTTCCCCTGTTTCTTTTGCTTTCTGTGTTTGCTTTATTTTCTTCTTTTTCTTTTTGTTCATTCTTTCTGGGGAATGCTCTCTATCACTATGAATTCCCTCTTACTCCTCCGCAGCACTTCTATCTCACTTTTCCCTCCTCCTCCTGATATTCCATTGATTAAAGTTTCAAATGTTGCTTTGTTCATTCTCTGGCTCCCCAGCACTTCTACCATTATGTGTGTAACTACTGTGGTTGATGGATGTCTCAGTACCTAGTTAACTTTATACTATTGATGGTGAATAAATTTTTGCTCTTAGTATATTTTTTTCCATTTAGTAGATATTTCTGTAGGTTTTCTTATTGTTCATACTATAATTATAGGTCTATTTGCTATGGTTAAGGTCGGTACCTTCTTTGACTTTAGGGTTTGTCAGTGTTTAGCTTGTGTTTGTGCTACAAATGATGTTGATTTTAATACTATAGCCAAGGTGGACTATGATGCTATTAATTGATTTTCTTGGCATCCCAATGTTTGAATTGCCCAAGTTATTAACAACATAGTGGTCTATTCCTGGAAAATTGGGTACTGGGCTAAGTAGACTGTAAACTCTCATCCTAAGTAAACAGGTGGTTGAGTCCAGGGATAGAAACAAAGGCTGAATATTAGCCACTCCTAGAGGACACCATTGAAAACTAGGTATTAACTAAACTGTTCTCCATAGAAGAAACACAGCTGTCTACTATACTTCAATTTCATTGCCTGTTGTTAAATTACTCAGGATTTTAAATTTTTTTTCTTTTCTTGGTACCAGGAATTGAACTCAGGACCTGTTTCTTGCCAAGCAGGCACTGTACACTGAGCTATATCACCAGTCCATGGCTTTTTAATTTTTTTCAATTTTGTTAGGTCATATGTGTTTCTATCCAACTTTTTTGGATTCATCAAATAATTAGGACTGCTTTCGTTGTATTCCGTAAGTTCTGGTATGTTGTAATATTATCATTTGGTTCTATAAATTTTCTTACTTTTTCTGTAAAGAATTGCTTATTTAAGAATTTATTGAATAGGTGGGCTGGCCCACACTACCAGCCTAGCCCAGCCTGTTTAGCTGCCGCGCCTGGCCACAGGTCTGCAGAGGAGGAGCTGGGCAGATCTGGGGTGCCCTCACTGGCCTCTCTGCGTGTCTGGAGGACTCTGGATTTCTGCGCCCAGACTGCTGGAGTTCCCTCAGGCTTCCAGGTGCAGTGAAGGCGAGAGGTGGGTTTGAGGCTTCCACATTAGCCTCCCCATTCCAGGCTTCATTTGGAGACCTGCTGAGCTCCCGATAGGTGGGCTGGCCCACACAACCAGCCTAGCCCAGCCTGTTTAGCAGCCGCGCCTGGCCATAGGTCTGCAGAGGAGGAGCTGGGCAGATCTAGGTTGCCCTCACTGGCCTCTCTGCGTGTCTGGAGGACTCTGGATTTCTGCGCCCAGACTGCTGGAGTTCCCTCAGGCTTCCAGGTGCAGTGAAGGAGAGAGGTGGGTTTAAGGCTTCCACATCAGCCTCCCCATTCCCGGCTTCATTTGGAGACCTGCTGAGCTCCCGATAGGTGGGCTGGCCCACACTACCAGCCCAGCCCAGCCTGTTTAGCTGCCGCGCCTGGCCACAGGTCTGCAGAGGAGGAGCTGGGCAGATCTGGGGTGCCCTCACTGGCCTCTCTGCGTGTCTGGAGGACTCTGGATTTCTGCGCCCAGACTGCTGGAGTTCCCTCAGGCTTCCAGGTGCAGTGAAGGAGAGAGGTGGGTTTAAGGCTTCCACATCAGCCTCCCCATTCCCGGCTTCATTTGGAGACCTGCTGAGCTCCCAATAGGTGGGCTGGCCCACACTACCAGCCTAGCCCAGCCTGTTTAGCTGCCGCGCCTGGCCACAGGTCTGCAGAGGAGGAGCTGGGCAGATCTGGGGTGCCCTCACTGGCCTCTCTGCGTGTCTAGAGGACTGTGGATATCTCTGCAACCAGGGAGGGTCCACAGGTTCCTGAAGCACTGCGGCCTGTGGTGAGTACCCTAACCCGGCTGCGATTGAAGAACTGTGGAGCTTCCAAGGGGCAGGTGGGCGCACAGTGTCCCTGAGGCCCAGCTTGTCTGGAACTGCGGAGTTCTGAGCAGGCAGAGGAGGGCCACTGGTTCTGTAGGCCTAATGGCTTGGAGTAGCGCGGCGCCAGAGTCCCAGTAGCTCCAAACATAGAAGGGGATTTTCAACAGATCCTGAGGAAGCTTTCAAGTAACACTTGAAACACAGAAATATAGGAAAATGACAAAACGAAAGACCAAATTACAACCTCAAACCTCCAGCCCATCTCAAGAAACCCTAGGAGCGATGTATATAGAAGAAAATATATCCCATCCACCTCATATATCGGACACAATAGCCACTGAAATTGACAAGCAACTCCAGGAAGCTTTAAAGAAATTCAAACTCGAAATAATCTCCCAGATAAAAGAAGAAATGATAAAAGAAATGAAAGAGATTCTAAATATATCTAAAGAAAACACAGATAAAAAATTGGAGGAACTAAACAAAAAGATAGAATCCCTAGACGAGCAATATAAGAAACAAACAGAATACATAATGCAGATGCACAGAGATATACAGGAAATAAAAAACTCCACTGAAAGTTGTAAAAACCACCTTAATGAAAGTGAAGATAGAATTTCAGACCTTGAAGACAGGATTGCAGCTAGTGAACAGGAAAGGAAAGATCTTTTGAAAATAACAAGGAACCAGGAAACAACAATTCAACAACTGCAAGACGATGCAAAGAAGAATAACATAAGAATGATAGGGATTAATGAAAGAGAGGGAGACAACATGAAGGATGTCAGGAGGATATTTAGAGAAGTAATAGCTGAAAATTTCCCAAGCATGAGATCAGAAACTGACATCAGGATCAGTGAAGCATATAGAACTCCAAACAGTCATAACCAAAATAAAACTACACCCAGACATATAATAGTCACCATCCCAGATATCCAACACAAGAATAGATTATAAAAAGCTGTCAGAGAGAAAAGACAAATCACTTATAAAGGAAAACCTATCAGAATCACAGCAGACTTCTCAGCACAAACGATAAAGTCAAGAAGAGCATGGAGTGAAGTATTCCAGATCCTAAAGCAAAATGATTTCCAACCAAGACTGATATATCCTGCAAAACTATCATTCAAAATAGATGGTGCAATACGATACTTCCATGACAAAGAACAGCTGAAGAACTTCATGAACACCAAACCAACCCTGCAAAAAATATTGAAAGACAGTTTAGATACACAAAGGAAAAAACCACTAAGCAAAGCAAATAATTAAACAGAACCGAAAGATAAAGATGCAACAGCAGAGAGATAACATTCCTACAATTAACCAGCATTTAACAGTAATAACCATTAATGTAAATGGTCTCAATGCACCAATCAAAAGAAACAGACTAGCAGAATGGATCAAGAAACAAAATCCAACCATATGCTGTTTACAGGAAACCCATCTAACCCAGAAAGATACTCACAGACTGAAAGTCAAAGGATGGAAAACAATTCTTCATGCAGCAGGAATCCAAAAAAAGGCAGGAGTAGCCATTCTGTTTGCAGACAACGTGAACTTTAAACCAACAATGACCATAAAGGACAAAGAAGGTCACTACATACTCGTAAGGGGAAAACTCCAAGAGGAAGAGATAACTATCTTAAATATATACGCACCAAACTCCAGAGCACCCAGTTATATAAAACAATTATTAACAGAAATGAAAACTCAAATTATCAGTAACACAATTGTAACAGGAGACCTTAATACACCACTGACACCAAGGGACAGATCAACCAGACAGAAAATGAGCAAAGAAATAACAGAACTGAATCACACCTGTGAACAAATGGGTTTGATAGACATATACAGAATGTTCCACCCAACAACATCAGAATACACATTCTTCTCAGCAGTACATGGATCATTTTCTAAAATAGACCATATATTAGCTCACAGAACATATTTAAGCAAATGCAAAAGAGTTGAAATCATCCCTTGCATATTATCGGATCATAGCGCTCTGAAATTAGAAATTAATGACAAAGGATACTGCAAAAATTCCGCAAACACATGGAAACTAAATAACACACTCTTGAGTAATCAGTGGGTCACAGAAGAAATTAAAGAAGAAATTAAACAATACCTAAAAGAAAATGAAAATGCAGATACAACTTACCGGAATCTGTGGGATGCAATGAAAGCCGTTCTGAGAGGAAAATTTATTGCACTGAGTTCCCACATCAGGAAAACAGAACGAATACAAGTAAATAACTTGATGCTACACCTCAAACAGCTAGAAAAAGAAGAGCAAGTCAAGCCCAAAGCCAAAAGAAGAGAGGAAATTATAAAAATCAGAGCAGAAATCAATGCAATAGAGACTAAGAAAACAATCCAAAGAATCAACGAATCAAAGAGTTGGTTCTTTGAAAGAATAAATAAAATCGATAAGCCCCTAGCCAACCTTATTAAAAAAAGGAAAGAAAAAGCTCAAATTCATGCAATAAGAAATGAAAAAGGAGAAATCACTACAGACCCAATAGAAATACAGAGGATCATCAACACCTATTTCGAAAACCTCTACTCTCAAAAGTTTGATAACACAGAAGAAATAGACAGATTCTTAGAAGCATATGAAGTACCAAAGCAAGATCAAGAGGATATAAAACTGTTGAATAACCCAATCTCCGCTAATGAAATTGAGAATGTAATTGGGTCCTTGCCCACCAAGAAGAGCCCAGGCCCAGATGGATTCACTGCAGAATTCTACAAGAAATATAAAGAAGACCTAATGCCGACACTCCTCAAACTATTCAATGAAATTGAAAGGGAAGCAATCCTTCCTAAGTCATTCCTGGAAGCAAATATTACTCTAGTACCAAAACCTGAGAAAGACCCAACTATAAAAGAGAACTATAGACCGATCTCCCTAATGAACACAGATGCAAAAATCCTCAATAAAATATTGGCAAATAGGATCCAGCAAATCATCAAGAAGATTATACACCATGACCAGGTGGGATTCATCCCAGGAATGCAAGGATGGTTCAACATACGCAAATCAATAAATGTAATCCACCATATCAATAAAGCCAAAAATAAGAATCACATGATCATCTCTATAGATGCAGAAAAAGCCTTCGATAAGGTCCAACACTTATTCATGATAAGAACTTTACAGAAAATTGGAATAAATGGTCTTTACCTCAATATAATAAAGGCCATTTATGACAAACCAACAGCCAGCATCATACTAAATGGCCAAAAATTGAAAGCCTTTACTTTAAAATCGGGTACAAGACAAGGATGTCCTTTATCACCACTCCTATTTAATATAGTACTGGAAGTACTAGCCAGAGCAATTAGGCAAGAAAGAGAAATAAAAGGGGTAAAGATAGGAAAAGAAGAAGTTAAATTATCATTGTTTGCAGATGACATGATACTCTACATAGAAGACCCCCTAAACTCCATTGAAATACTCTTAGATACAATAAATAAATTCAGTAATGTGGCTGGATACAAAATCAATACTCAGAAATCAATAGCATTCCTATACACGAACAACAAAATTACAGAGAGGGAAATAAGAGAAACTGGACTATTCACATTAGCAAGCAAAAAAATGAAATATTTAGGAATTACTCTTACGAAAGAAGTGAAAGACTTATACAGTGAAAATTATAATACACTGAAAAAGGAAATTGAAGATGATCTCAGAAAATGGAAAGACATCCCTTGCTCATGGATAGGAAGAACAAACATTGTGAAAATGGCCATTCTCCCAAAACTGTTATACAGATTCAATGCAATCCCAATAGAAATACCATCAACATACCTTATAGATCTAGAGAAATCACTCCTAAATTTCATCTGGAACCAGAAGAGACCTAGAATCGCAAAGGCAATTCTAAGCAGCAAAGACAAAGCAGGAGGCATCACAATCCCTGACTTGAAGTTATACTACAAAGCAACAGTAGTAAAATCAACATGGTATTGGAATCAAAACAGAGCTGAAGATCAGTGGAATAGATTAGAAGATACAACCACAACTACGAACACACTCAACCACCTTATTTTTGATAAAGGAGCCAAGCAGGTTCACTGGAAGAACGACAGTCTCTTTAATAAATGGTGCTGGAAAAACTGGCTCTCCATTTGCCGAAAACTAAAGCTAGACCCATGTCTATCACCATGTACTAAATTAAAATGTAAATGGGTCAAAGATCTGAATATTAAAACAGAAACACTAAATCTATTGGAAGACAAAATAGGTAGAAACCTTGGAGACATAGGAGTAGGTAAAGAATTCATGAACAGGACTCAAACCGCACGGGAAATACTTCCCAGAATCAATAACTGGGACCACTTCTTATTAAAAAGTTTCTGCATGTCAAAAGAAATCTCCAGCATAGTGAAAAGAAAACCCACAAACTGGGAAAAGATTTTAGTGAACTCTCTCTCAGACAAGGGCCTCTTGTCTAAAACATACAAAGAATTAAAGAAACTCAGACCTCCGAAATTCAAAGATCCAATCCAAAAATGGGCATCTGAGATGAATATGCAATTCTCAGATGAAGAAATGCAAATGGCAAATAAATACATGAAAAAATGCTCATCATCATTGGTCATTAGAGAAATGCAAATTAAAACCACACTGAGATACCATCTCACTCCTGAAAGAATGGCCAGGATCAAGAAAACCGACAACAAATGCTGGAGAGGCTGTGGGGAAAAAGGAACTCTCCTGCACTGCTGGTGGGAGTGTAGACTGGTACAGCCTTTGTGGAGATCTGTCTGGAGATTTCTCAAAAAGTTGGGACTGGAAATCCCATTTATTCCAGCTATTCCACTTCTAGGCATATTCCCAGAAGAACTGAAAGCATCATACCACAGTGATATATGTGCACCTATGTTTATAGCAGCACAATTTGTAATCGCCAGATCTTGGAAACAACCCAAGTGCCCATCAACTGAGGAATGGATAAAAAAGTTGTGGTATTTCTATACAATGGAGTATTATTCAGCTATAAAGAAGGATCACATTGAGATATTTATCAATAAATGGGCACAGCTTGAGACCATACTCATAAGTGAAATAAATCAATCTCGCATGTGTGAATACCGAATAGTTTCCCTAATGTAAGTAATGATTCAAATATATAAAAATATGTGGTAATCATGATTCCCCATTAGGTGGCCTTGAAGCCTTATAAAGTTTTCACTCATTAATTAGAAAGGCTTTATTCTGGGCTTCTTGATATGAAAATATTTGAAGCTAGAGTATATGAAGTTTTACCCAAATATTTCAAGGAAAAAGACACTATGGTAACTACTATTAAGTCAGGTTATAAGGTGGTGAAGTACTAGGTTATTGAAACAGTCATGCTGTGACCTCTATTGTTATATTGTTATGTCCTGTTTTATCTCAATCTCCCCCTTATTGTTTCAAAAAAATTTATTTAGTCATTTCTTATGTTTGTCTTAATTAAAGAAAAAATTCAAAAAAATTAGGATATATAAATAGTAACTCTTTTCGATTTCCTATTAACTTGTTTTGAAGTCCTGTAGTACTCCCACGATCTTGTTTTGACTGATTAGACTCTGTTCCATTCTATATGATAGTATCAAGTTTGAAGACATAGGCAACTACTTTGAAGACAATAAGATTCACTAAGATACCCATTCTGGTTTGACTATTGTCTTCTTTGGAAGTCCTGTAATGTTTACAATGCCTAAGTTTTATTGGTCTTGTTCTCTACTGTTTTGTCCAACTTTATAATATCTAATAAGATAGACAATTCTTTTTAAGGAAACAAGGGACAACGTTGATAACCATTGTTGATAAACTTGTACTCTGTTCTACACCATGTGCTACGTCTATCCTTGGTATTGACTGACAGCTTTGTTTTGCCATATTTGACTGTATTCTTCCCCCCCCCAAAGAAAGTAATAAGCACTAAGGAGTAATAAAATCCAAGATGTGTAAATTTTGTTGTAAAAAAGAGAGGGAAAAAAAAAAAGAAAAGGAGCTCTAACGGATATAACAGCAAGTGTGTTTGGGCGTGTTAAATAGCTGACTTTATCAATGTTTTTGGAACATTGAACACAGCTGTTTGCAGTCTCCCTGTTTGAATGTCCATCTTGTGTTCTTTGATACTGTGATTTGAGGAACTATTTTCAAGAAAATAGTGTGTAATCTACTAGCAGGTAATTTCTTACTGTTATGGTTTTTTGTTTTGTTTTGTTTTGTTTTGTTTTGTAGTTCTGTATTGCGTGTACCCTTACGCCGCTTTGGTTTGTTTTGTGTTTTTCTCTTTTTCCTCTTAAATAAAAAAAAAAAAAAAGAATTTATTGAAAGTGTTCTAAAGATATAATTTCACGTATGTTTAAGTGTATAAGACAGATGACCATATTACTAAGTTTTTGTTGGATTGTTAGTAGAACTGTTTGCAGCCTCACTGTTAGAATGTCCACTTTGTATGCTTTAATTTTGTAACTTGAACAACTGTCTCTGAGATGACAGTATGTAATTTATCAACTAGTGATTGCTTAGTCTTTATTTTTTTTTTTGTCTTTTTCTTTTTTTCTTTTCTTTTTTATCGGTACCGGGGATCGAACTCACGACTGCCTGCTTGCAAGGCAGGCACTTATGCCGCTGAGCTAAATCCCCAGTCCCTAGTCTTTATTGTTTTGAAATTCTGTATTATTACTACCCTTTTCCTGTTTTGCTTTTCTTTCACTTTAAGCAAAATCTTTAAAAAGAATGTATTGTTTAGTTTTTATGCATTTGCATAACTTCTGTGATTTCCTCTGTCATTTATTTCTAAGTTTATTGTACATGATCTGATAATGAGGATGGAATAATTTCAGTTCTTTTACATTTTCTTAAGCTAGTTTTATATTTTTGTATGTGGGATGTTTTGGAGAAACTTTCATATGGTGATAAAGAGATGTATATTTTGCTTCATTGGGTGGAATACTCTATATATTAAATATATATGTTTAAAAGTTTTGTTCAATTTTCACATTTCTTTCTAGACTTTTTTGTGTAGTTGATCTATCTTTAGGTATACTAAAATATTGAAGTCCCTACCATAACTGGGTTTATATTTATTTGGCCATTTATGTCCAGTAATACTTGCTTTATGAAGTTAGGTGTGCTGTTGTTAGGTGCATATAAGTTACTAATTATTTTCTGTTGCTGCTATATTGTTCCCTTAACTAACATATAATGACCTTCTTTGTTTCTTTTGTTCAGTTTTGGTTTGAAGTTAACTTTTTTCCCCCCCTTTTTCCTTTTTATTGGTACCAGGGATCGAACTCACGACTGCCTGCTTGCAAAGCAGGTGCTTATGCCGCTGAGCTAAATCCCCAGCCCCTGAAGTTAACTTTGAATATAGCACAGTCACTTGACTTTTTTGAGTTCTTGGCACATGGAATATGGTTTTCCACCCTTTGATTTTAGTCCATACATTTCTTTGTATGTTAAACATGTTTCTTGTATGTAGAATACCATCAGATTTTGTTTCTTATCTATCCTTCCAGTCTGTGTCTTTGAGTTGGGGAAGTGATACCATTCACATCGAGAGTCAGCGCTGATGGACATTTGAAATATCCATGTCTTTGCCTTATTTTCCTGTTGCTGATTTGCTACCATTTCCTTCTATTGAACCCTTACATTATGTTGTATATTCATTCTGTTAGACCTTTGATCATTGTTAACTTTGATTCTTTGTAGCGTATCCTTGAAAATTTTTTGCAGTGCAGATTTGTTGATCATGACTTTCTTTAGGTGCTTTTTATCATGAATATGTTCTTTCTCCATAGATTTTGAAAGATAATTTTGCAGGATATATCAACTTGGAATGAAATTGTATTCTTTTAGGGCTCTCTTTTCTTTAAGGTTTGTGTTGAAAAGTCTGATACATAATGCTAATGGATTTTCTTTTATACTTGATTCATGATTTTCTCTAATCACTTTATTTTTCTTCTATTGGGCTGCCAGGAATTTGACAATTTGTCACAGAAGAGTTCATTACTGATCATAACTACTTGGAGTTCCATATGACTCATTTATCTGTATGTTAAATTATTTCTCTCTTTTTGAAATTTTTCTGCTATTGTATCTCTAAAGAGTGTTTGTATTCCATTTGTACTGTCCTCTAATTTTTCACTAATTCCAATTAATCTTAAGTTAGTATTTTTTTCATCAGGAACTGTTGCATTCATTTCTATGCTCTCGTTACTTTCAGGAATCTCTCATTAGCTATCACAACACCTCTGTATTCGGGTTCTGACATTCTTTCCTCATGATGGTTACTTCAGCACATGCTTTTAATAGAAATTTAATCCTTTGAATTCTATTTGGAGCCTTTTCATGGCTCCAAATTTATTTTGGTCATTCTCCTTTCACATCATTTTCTTAAGTTCTTCTAGATTTTTTTTAGTGTCTAGTGTACATTTTCTGAACTTTTTGACTCAATGACTTTTTACTTATATATTCTGTGATTTCCAAATGCAAGCATTCTCTGTTTTCTTACCATTTAGAATAATTTTGGTATGTGACTTTTGGTTTCTTACCTTTCTATTTTCCATTGCCTGATGATCAGCTGGGTGTTCTTTTTTTTTTTTTTTTTTTGATGGAAGAATCCAGAATTTTAATTTGAAGGAATAAGTTCAAGAGATATATTGTACAACATGGTGATTATAATTAATAGCAATGTGTTGTATGTTTGAAAATTGCTAACAGAGTAGATTACAAGCAATTTTTTGGCTTTCTCCCCTCATGTTTTACTTATTTGTGATTCAACTTGGGTGTAATCCTCAATTCATTCCTGGAATCTATCATTATTCTGACTTCAAAGCTATACAAGGATACAAGCAAAAAGAGAATTATCAGTCAAGCTCATTAATAAATATAAATGCAAAATTCCTCAACAAGATACTGGCAAGCAAATGCAGTGAATCATCAAAAACATCACATATCATAATCAAGTAGGTTTCATACCGTACATGCAAGGATGGTCCAAAATATGCAAATTAATAAGTCAAATATATCCCTAAATAGAAGCAAAGGCAAAAATCACATGATTATCTCAATCAATGTAGAAAAAGCATTTAACAAAATTTAGCATCTTTTTATGATTAAAAAATCTTGAAGAAAACAAAGGTAGAAAAATCTTACTTCAATTCAGTAAAAATCACTTCTAACAAACTTACTGCCAACATCATCTTATATTGGGAAAAACTGAAAGCTTTTCTTTTAAAGTCAGGAGCAAAACAAGAATGTCAATTATCACTACTCCTATTCAACACTGCACTCAAATCATTAACAAAAGACACCAAACAAGAACAAAGGAACATGTGTAGGAGAGGAAGGTGGCAAATCATCAGCTGCTGATGACATGATCCTCTAAATGGGAAACCCAAAAGACAGAATAACCAAATTCAGTAATACAGAAGGATATAGCATCAATACACACAAATCAATAGTGTCCTACAATGAGAATGAACCCACAGAGTTCACTGAGTTCCTAATGAATCTACTGAGAAGTAAATTATGAAAAATATACTTTTCATAATAACACCAAAAAAATAGGAATTAAGTAAGGAAATGAAACACCTTTACATGAAAACTGCAGTACTCTGAAAAAAGCAATTGAAAAAGATATCAGAAAATTAAAAGATATCCTCCATTCCTGGAGGAACAATATAGTGAAAATGGCCATACTTCTAAAATTGATAAACAGATTTAATGAATTTCCAATCAACATTCCAACAGCACTCTTCAGAGAATTGGAGAAAATAATCCTTAAAGTCATGTGGAACCAGCAGAGAGCCAAAATAGCAAGATCAATCCAAAATAAAGAGAGTAAGGAGAGAGGTAGCACCATCCCAGCTTGAGGTTATATTATAAAGCTACTATGATAAAAATGACATGGTACTGGCATACACAAAGATCACAGAGCAAAACAAAAGGTACAGAAATAACTCCAAGGACATTCAGCTCTTTGATCTTTGACCACATGGCCTGGAGAAAAGATAACTTCTTTAATAATTGTTGATGGAAACACCAGCTACCTCATCATGTACTAAACTAAAATCAACATGGGGCAATGAACTAAATGTTAAAATAGATACTTAAATCTGTTGGAAGACAAAATAAGTAAATATCAAGTCACTGGCATAAGCAAGAACTTTTTGAACAGAACCCTGGTTGCACAGGGACAGTACCTAGAATCAACAAATGGAATCCATATCAAATTTTAAAGTTTTTGTATAACAAAAGAAGCAGTCAACAAGTTGAAAAGACAACTTACATAATGTGAAAAGTTTGACAAGTATTCCTCTGAACTAATATGTAGAATGTATAAGGAACTCTAAACATTTTTATATTCCAAGATAAATGACCCAGTTAAAACATGGGCAATTAAGATAACAAGATGTACTATATTATTGTTTTCCTGGTATCCTGCTCTGACGTGCTGTACCAATTTTGCTGCATTGTCTCGATTGGCTTATTTCTGTCTTGTTTTGTTATATTTTACTATCTTTTAAACAAGGGGCAAATAAAATGAATACATAATTCATAGAAGTACAAATGGCCAATAAACACACGAATAAATACTCAACATTGCCAGTAACTAAAGAAATGCAGATTAAAACAACAATGAGATTCCATCTTACTCCAATAAAAAATGGATACATTCAAGAAATCAAGTGTGGTGCTTCTGTAGTCCTCCTACCTTGTTGGTGGGAACGCAAAGTAGTGTAACCATTGTGGAAATTAGTAAGGAGATTCCTCAAAACCTGAAAAGAAATTCCATTTGACCAAGCTATTTACCTTCTACATTATCTTCCAAAAAGAGCTAAAGGCATCATATTGCAATGGTAAATGTATATCCATTTTTATACATACAACTCATAATAGCTAAATCTTGGAAGCAGCCTCAATGTCCATCAACACATGAGTGTGTAAAGAAAATATAGTTATTTACACACAATAAAGTTCTTCTCTGCCATAAAAGAAAGATAACTAGTCATTTGTAGGAAAATGGATACACATTAATATCATAATATTGTTTAAGAAATCAGATATGCAAGAGGATATCACAGGATTTTTCATGAAAAATGAAAAACCTGAAGTATAAGTGAAAGAAAAAATAATTGGGAGCAGAAAGGTAATCTTGCTCAAATGAGAGGAGGATCAAAAGATGGAGGGAAGAGGAAGGAAGGGAGGAAAAGTATATGATAAAGAAATTAAGATGTGCTATGTGTATGTATCACCTTCTCACAAGAAATGTAAACAATGTGTTCTGCAGACATGGACAAAAGAAAAAGGAATGGAAACCAAAAGATGGATGGAGAAGAAAGAGGAGAAGGAAAAGGAATTTAAATGTTTCAATCAAATGTGTCAAGTATTAATAAAATTTCCAAAGTAAAAACTTTTAAAATCCCATATACTATACTGAAAACTGGGAAGTTTATAAATGCTAGATTTGTATTTTTTATAATTCTAGGGGCTAGAAAGTTTAAGATCAGACGTCTGTATGTTTGATTTCTTGAGAGGCCTTATTTCCTGCTTCATAGATGGTGTCTCTTAGTGTGTCCTGAACATGGAAGGGCAAAGACACCATTCAGCCTACATTATAACAGCACTAAACCCATTCATTAACAGCCCCTGCCCTCTGCCTTCAAGAGTTAAACAGCTCTCCAAAAGCTTCACTTCTTTACCTTGGGGATAATATTTCAATTATGAGATGATATTAACATTCAAATCATTGCATTACTCTTTTTTTGTCAACCAGAATCACATAGTGACAAAAGACATAGAAAATTCTTCACAATTTCCCATAGGATAGTTCCGGTGGTAAATGAACAAGGAAACTGAAGGATTAAAATGTTTTTCCTCCCTTAGTTATCAGCAGCAAGACAACATCCCAAGCTGCTGCTTCATACCTGTCAAACAGAGAAAGATTTTAACAGGGTATTGAGGATGGAGCCACTCTCAGAACTAAGAGAAAACCAGCACAGTACTAGACTACAGCAAAGTTCCCAAGCACACTCATGCTCAAGTTGTGGCAGAGCAGATTTTTGCTGGATATGAAACCTACATATTTCCTTGAGAAACCTGGGAATAGTTACATTTTAAATTTTAGGTTCACTCATAGCCAAATAGGATTCTGCAAGTGAGGTAAATTGATCTTTGGAAATCCATTGAGAATAGGAGAGTGTAAGGCTGTTCATGAAAATAGTCTTTCCTCTTCTCTCCTGTTCAGTCTATGGTGATAGTTCCAAAGTCTACAGAGCTTGACTAACTTCATCCAGATCTGGTCCATTGCTCTTAATATTTAAAATGTCATTGATACTGGCTCTGCAGATGTTGATCGGTGGCTTTTGGTTTTTAAATGACACCATGAACATCTCTTTCTGTGAGATCTCTGGGAACATAACCCTGACTTCCTTTCATGAATGACTATGTGAATTCTAGATTCAATACAATATTTGGTTGATATGAAAGCTACTGGTATGCACCAGATGATACAGAAAAATTATTAATTTTTGTGTTAGAGTCAGGTTTTTTAATTAGTTGTCTTTTCAGCGATGATTTATTCACAGCCAATCCTAAGTTATCATGGTTTGTTTAGGGAAATTTTCATAACCATTGTAAACCAAAATACAGAAGGAAGAACACTAAATTGTCAAGGCAAAACACAAATGTAAAGGAATAAGTGATTTCTAAATATCGATGGAGTTACTTGGTGAATTTTTTAACCACTGTGTGACAAATAGTAGAAAGTAATAGGCCTTAATTTTTGTTTTACGTTGTTTTTTTCACATTTCACCTTAGCCATGTTTAATTTTATAACATATAACATATCAGTAGTAGTGAAATTGTAGTTTAATTTATGCCATGAAGCATTTTTAAAATAGCTGAACACTGATGTTTTTGCTCATTCAAGGGGTATTATTGGGGAGTGAAAACATAACTCATATATGTTTGTGATATGACTTTCTTTCAAAAAATGGCTTCTTACATTATGTCCTTATTTAGATTATTATTCATAACAATTTTTCTTTAAAAATTGAGACTGCATTCAGCTTAATAGGACAGGTCGGCTGCAGAGGGAGTGTTGTTGGGAATTAAATCCGCACACTAGGCAAGCACTCTACCACTGTGCTACATCCCAAGCTCAAGCCAAATGTTATAATACCAACTCTGATGGACAAGTGGATTGTTATATTTATACTGGTAATTTTTTATTGTTTTAACCAAAAACTGAAATAAAGTTACAAAGTTACCCTGTTCATTTAAATACATTATTTTCTCTTTTGATGTCAATAGAAGGGTGGATATCATTTACCACCAAGAACAAACAAACAAAATCCAGACCAACAAGTATTGTATCTATGAAAATATAACCTACAATTATTGAAACATTTCTTTGCTATTCTTAACGTTATTGGTTTTTCAAGCTACCCAATAAAAATGTGAATATATCACTATGAATGGCTCTGGATGTGTTCAATTAATATTTTGTTTTGCTGTTTCTAACATGTAAATAAAAAAGAATAGGATTAAATGCCAGCTTGTTAAAATGACACAGGAGTCTATCTGAAAAATCCCAAAGCCACCTGAAGTGTTGTTCTAATTTTCCTTTCTAGCTGAAAGATGAGCCTTTATAAAACAAAAGCTTCTTGCTTTGCCATGGGGAAAGAGTCAGCTCAGGCCTCTGAAAATAACAGAAGGAATTGCAACTAACTTGCATTAATTCAGAAACTCCCGTTGGAGTTTTGCACTCAGATTTCATAGCTTCTCATTACAAAACATTTTTATTGGTGATGACTTTGTACTTTCAGGGAATAAAGCATCCAGGCTAATTTTAGGCTTCATTTTCAGGGAATACTACATGTTTTCCAGAGCAAATCAAAGAGAGCAAGTAACTTTATCTTTGACAGAGAAATTGCTCCCATATTTTGTTCTAGGGGTTTTTGCCTTATAGTTTCTGAAACACCACAGATGGCTTAGAAATGAAAATACCTTGTGAAAGAAAGAATGTAAGGCCAAAAGAAGCAGGAGCTAGTTTTCAATAAACAAAGAGCAGCTGATTTCATTTGAGCCTGAGATTTTTCACCATCTAATACAAATGAGATATGGATTTGACACATTTTTTGACCAAAAGAGCATTCACAATTATCTTTAAAGGTAGGCTTTTATATTAAAACAAACTTTTGGTAAATGTCAACATTAAATATTATAGTTACCAGTATTTGAACACTCTACTATTACTGAATTGCTAGAGGATAGGGGATATAGGTATTTGCTGTAATCCAGAAAATAAACCACTGTGTAATGCTACTGCGTAGTTTAATCACATTCCTGAGAACAATCATGACTTGTTTATTCCTCTGGTTTTTAATTTCACATAACCTAGGTAACTGGTATCTTTAACTTTTTTCCCTATGGTTTAGATAAGTATTCTTCTGACAATAAGATGGACTGTCTACATGGTTGGTTTTAAGAGCCACCCAGAGTTAGTAAAGCATATTTCTGAGTGTGTCTGAGTGAGTCGTGGAGGTGTAACCTTGGCGTCTATGTTTGGTTTCTGGTTCCTGGCACTCTGGCATTGTCCCTCAGTTTTGCCTCCTGGGCATGCTGAGCTAATCAGCATTCTTTTTCCAACTTCACCTGCTATGGTGTTGCTGCTTTGGATCCAGACAACCATGGACTGACTCTCTTGAGTGAGGGTCAAATTAAACATCTCTTCTCTTAAGTTGTGGGTGCCTGCTGTTGTACACCAGTGACAAAAAAGCTGATCAATACAAAAAGCTGATCATACGAGCAGAAGCTTTGCCACAATTATAACTGACAATGTGGTTTAGAACTTATTTAGAAGAGTTTGCCAGGAGAGTCTGTGATAATTTAAAGATGTGAAATAGAGAAGCCTTAGATTTCTGCAGACAGAGCCTCATGTGGAAATCTGGCCAGAGCTCAGAACTAGAAAGCTGACAGGAGTGTGGTCAGACCCAGGAGATACCACTTGGGCTAGAGATTATGTGTGTTACATTCTGGCAAAGTCAATGTTTAACTTTTGTGCATGTCTTGAGACTTTTAGGCTACCATTTAAGAGCAGTGGACTAAAAGGTCTAGAAGAGGAAATTTAAAGATGCCATAATATTCAGGTTGCGGCAAGAATACTGCAGGCTCCTTTATTGAGATGTACAATGAGAATTTGGAGCAAAAAGGAGAGCAGAAGTTTTCGAGAAATTTAAATGCTTGTCTGAAACGAACCAGGTGTAAAGTTTGGGGCAAAAAGTGTGGTGGCTGGACAGATTAACACCATTAAAAAAGAAACCAAATATTCTTAACTTGGACAAGGTATACGATGTCTTTTAGGATACCTCAGGATTCAGCAAGACTCTAGCTATTGAAGATGCAAGGGTTAAAAATTTCGTTTGAGAGGAGAATCTTTGGACCTCTAGTCATGAAGTTCTTTCTACGGAATTAGCTCCCCAGGGCCTTCCTGAGAGCTGGAATTAGAAATGCATACGACTTTGCCCAGTCCCAAGATTTATTTTATTGTGTTTCGTTATCTAGGCACTTAGAGGCTACTGTAGACATGGTCCAAGAATGCTTGCGACTGGTCTAGCTGGCAGGATATTAGACATCATTCATGAAAAGCTGGTTGTTTTAGGTATCCGGAATGCAAAAGTCATGGGGTCATGAAGGCTTCTGCCTGTTTCAAAGGAGGTCTGGGAGGCCAGGCAATGTGCCCCCTGAAATGTGACAGTGTGAAACTGTGGAAATAAATCCAAAAGTTCACGTGAGGTTCCAAGAAGTTGCAGATGCCAGAAATCTGGAACATCTGCCAAGGAAACTTGCAGACTCCAAGTGAAACCTGCCCAAGAGAGAGGCCATTTGGGCTGCATCCAGCAAGCCCAGAAGGGTGGAGATGCCCAAATCCTCTAGAAGTCACATCCACCCTGGATGCCAAATATGGAATTCTAGGATAAATGTTTTCCTTGTTTGGTTTAAGTCTTGCTTTGTGGCAATTTTTTTGGAATGAGGTTGTTTCCTCTGCCATATATTGGGATTATGTAACTTGTTTTTCATAGTCATTGTAGTTCATAGGTAAGAGTTTTCTTTGAGTCTCAGATGAGAGTTTGACTTGGACATTCTAGCAATGGTAGGATTGTTGAGACCTTGGGGAAGTGGTTACTGTGTTTTGAGTGTACTCTGGATATCTGTATTAATGGAATTATAACCTTTCATTTATTTGGAGATTAAGTATGGTTTAAGTAGATCTGTTTAAGTTGACCAAAGTTGGGATGTGATTGTAAAGCTAGATTATCACTATGACTGGCTTGGAAGTTACTCATGAGGTTAATAAAGCACACTCCTGGGTAGGTTACAGAGTATTGTTTTTCAAGGTGTACATCTTGTCCCTCCTCTGTTCTTCTCTGACACTGCACTCCTGTTCTTCTTCCTGGCCATTAGGAGGTATGCCGCTGTGCTCTACTAAGCTCCTTTGCCTAGATATTCCTGCCTTGGTGCAAACTGGCCATGGACCAGTTCCCCCGAAACTATAAGCCAAATTAAACCTTCCTTCATTTGAATTGTACAGTTGGTATTATGTGTTAGGGACAAAAAGCTAACAAATACTGGACATGAAAGGCTCATAATGTAATATAATGTCTTGGTCACTAGCCCATGGTGCTTTTAGGAAGGAGCAAAAATTTTAAAAAGTGGGGCTTAGGGGGAGGGCATTAGGTCACCTGAGACATGCTTTTAAGGGGAATGTTGGGATCTTAACTATCCTCTCTCTCTTATGCATGGTTTCCATGTGAAGAGTCCTTCTTCATCATGCACTTTTGCCATCATGTTTTGTGCCACCACCGGTTCAATCCACCATGGACTGAAACCATAAGCCTTTTACTTTATTAAGTTGATTATTTCCGATATTCAGCCATAGTAATAAAAACCTAACTGACACATATATATTCCTTGATTGATTTGTTTTCTTTCGGTATGGGGATCTAACTCATGACCTCATGCTTAGCCAGACAGGTGCTTATGCCACTGAGCTGAATCCCCAGCCCTTTTCAATTGCTTTTTAAAAGTGCACATTTCACTGAGTTTAGTGGGTCTTTTCTACTCCATGGTTGTGCACAGTAAATATTCATACATAGTGTCAATTAATAATGGAAATAACAGAAGTCAAATTTTCATGGATTTAGTTTCTTTGGACAGACAATCTGATATCTGATATCTCTAATCCCTTATCTGAAATGTTATGTCCCATAGAACTGTGCATTCTTCACATAGCATTTTTCCCAAATCTCTTCTCTGTATTGAAAACATAAAAACAGAGCATTGATTGAAACACTCCTCCAAATAAAACAAGGACATCAATTTCATTGTAATTCTCTATCAGATGCTGCTAGAGGTGCTAAATTCTGACTAGCTGTCATCTATCTATCTATCTATCTATCTATCTATCTATCTATCTATCTACATGATCACTTCTAGGGTGGGAAGATTTCCATTTTGGTGGGAAAGTTTTATTTTTCATTGATGTTTTGCATACAGAAGGCCTTGGGTGCAGTTTCCAGTACCACCAGATAATTATTTAAATAGATAAATGTTAGTCTAATATGATCTAATTTTGAATTCTTTCCTAAATTTAAGGAATAAAATGTCAGTAATTATAATATCAACATATAATTATAAAACTATAAACAAAACTATGTTTCAAGACAAAAAAACTGTACAAAGAAAAAACCCACATTGTATTATACATTGTAAATGTATTTCTCATGGACATGCAATTTTGGAATTTTCTTTGTTGTTGTTCTGGTGGATAGACATGCAATTTATGAATTCTAAAACTGATTTACATAATAAAAGCAAGTTTGATTAAAGTTTTCAGGTTCCAGGTTTTTCAGGCCTGGATTTCAGGTTTTACTTTTATATTGTCAGAGGCAGAAATTACTAGTAATATATATAAGATATTATATATATAATTTTTTTATCGGTACCGGGGATCAAACTCACGACCGCCTGCTTGCGCAAAATGATTCAAAGTGTTCTTCAAAAGTAACAAAAAAAATAAGAAAATGAAGAAATTTTACAACCTGAAAGAATTAAGAAAACATGATAATAGAAATCAATGTGGATTTGATTCTAAAACGGAAAAAAAGACATATAAAACTAGTGAAATTCACATAAAGTCTGGAATATAGTTAATAATAAAGAATTAATGTTGCTTTCTTAGTTTTGATATATGACCTTAGCAATGTAAAATGTTAATATGTGGGAAGTTGGTTGAATGGCAAATGAGGATTATCTACTATATTTACAATTTTAAGTAAATCCATAATTACTTCAAAACAAAACAGTTATTCCAAAAATGTATTTATAAAGAACAAATAAAGTAATCAATTGCTAAAATAATTGGTAGAGACATAGAAATAATTAGCAGAATATTAACATACAATGTGAGCAAATTATTCAAAGGAGAATATAGTATAATAAATATTTATCCTATGTATGTTAAACTGTTTTAATGTTAAAAAAGTACAAAATGTATTAAATTATATTAATAGAATAAAGCATGAAATCAATTTAATAAGTGAATTAAAATGTGTCAGCCTCCAATATTTAATTATGACAAATGTCTTCTAGCCAATTAGGGATAGAATAGAAGTGGTCTACAATTTATTAAAACATACCAAGAGCTTAGCATATCCAAAGGAATACTGAAATAAAAGAATAGTGTTTAGGGTTTATAGTTATCAATAACTTAAAGTTACTGTAGACAGTTAAATGTTTTACTCAGTAAGGTTAGGCATTTGATCCATGAATATATGAATGGACTTTAGCACTAGAATAATGATTTAAATGTGTCAAAACAGACTAAATAATCCTAAAATTTGCAGTTATAAAATTCTGTGCACAAAATGAATTCATACAGTTTTAAACTGGAAAATGCCATTGATGGAGACATAATCTTGTAAGACTCAGGAAAATGAACTGAAACTGGATGTGTGTGGGGATAGATGTAAATCACAAGCTTGAGCCTTGTACCTAATAAATTTCAGGCGTTACTTTAGAAAACATACATTGTAGTTGTTTATTTGTAAATCAGACTTTAACCTAGCAGAATAAACCAAATATAAATTAACTTTGCAGATGGTTCTTTTTTTTTTAATTTTTTTTTTATTTAAAGAGAAAAGAAAAAAAAAGTGAAAGGGTACAAGTTATACAGATTTACAGAAGAAAAAAACGAACAGTAGGAAATCACTAGTTAATGGATTACATATTGCCATCTTAAAAATAATTTTTCAAGTCACAAAATTAAAGCTTGTAGAGTGGACATTCCAACAATGATACTGCAAACAGTTCTGTTCAATGATCCAATAAAACTGTGTGATATCATTTTCTATCTTATACACTTAAATATACATGCAGTTATATAGTTTAGAGCACTTTCTTTTCCTCTCTTTTGTACAATGACTATTACACATTTTGGGTTTCATTGCTCCCACGGTTCTTATTGCTTTTTTGGAAGAGAGTAAAACCAAATGGGACATAACAGGACAGAATCGGTCAAGTCAAAAGGGTGGACATAATAGATAATATAAAAACATAATACAAGGTGATCATCAATGGTTACCATAATGCCTCCCGCTATCTCTAATAGAATTGCCTATATCATTAGTTATAATACAATTGAACAAAATAGTAAAGAACAAAACCAACACATTGGAGACATTGTAGGTCTTCAAAAGTAGATAAAAGTCAACGAGAATGGGCGTTATAATGAATCTCATTATCTTCACAGCTGATGCCTAAACTTTCGAACCTGATACTATCCAGCAAAACAGAATAGGGGAACATCAGTCAAAAAAAAGATGGTGAGAGTAATACAGGGCTTCAAATCAAGATAATAGAAAGTCAAAATGGGTTACTATATTATATCCTGCTATTTTTTCCCTTTAATTAAACGGATAAAAATAAAAAAGTAAATAATGAAGTGGAGATTGAGAAAAAAGAGGGCATAACAGCAAAACAGCGCAGATCAAAACATAACCATTTAAGCAGAATAGTGTTTCACCACCAGATAATTCCGACCTAAAAGTAGTTACCATATTGACTCTTTCCTTGAAGTCCTTGAGTACAACTTCATATACTGTAGCATTAAGAATATCAAAACAATGTAAAACCATTCAAGAGAATGACAGCATTACAGAGTATTTAGAATCGACTAACAGAAAATGAACAATGGTTTCTGTATAATCTCCTTGTCTTTAAAAGGCTTTTGCTTATACTATCGTACATAATAAAATCCAATAAGATACAACCTGTTTAGACCATTGGAGACAGAAGAACAAAAGCTAGATGAGACTTCAAAACAAGATACTAAATCAGTATTACCTATTAAGATGTCATTTTCTCCAAAATAGCTGTTCCTATCATCCAATCTTCTCTGTCTCATTTCTGTTGAGCTCTTTTTCTGTCAGTAGCTGTCAGTTTGTCTTCTTCATTTTGTTCTCTGCTCCATTCGTTGTGGCCTCCCCGCCACCATTTCTGGGTTCTTTGTATTTTTCTTTTTTTAGAATATCCTGCAATACTTTCTGTAGGGTTGAATTGGTGGTTGCAAATTCCCCCAGTTCCTCTTTATCTTATCAAGGTGCAAGGAAAGCACCTTGTTTTTCCATCAATTTCCAGGGACAGTTGTGCAGGATATCTCAATCTTGGCTGGAGATTATTATCTTTCAAAGCTTGAATTATTTCCCCCCATGCTCTTCGTGATTTGATGGTTTGTGCAGAGAAATCTGCTGTAATTCTGATGGGTGTTCCCTTGTAAGTGGTCTGTTTCTTGTCTCTTATAGCTTTTAATATTCTGTTCTTGTATTGAATTTCTGGAATTTTTATTATTATATGCCTGGGTGTTGCTCTGTTTGGGTTGTAGGTAGCTGGGGTCCTGTATGCCTCGTACATCTGAATATCTTTACCTTTTGCTAAATTAGGAAAATTCTCCTGGATTATTTCTGTGAGTAGCTTTTGTAGTTCACTTGTTTGTGTCCCTACTTCTTCTTTTATGTTCTTAATCCTTAAGTTATGGCTCCTCTTATCATCTTCTTGTCTTTGTATTATTGCTGTTTGTTTCTTTGTTATTTTTAAGAAGTTTTTCATTTCATTCTCCCATATTACAAGTCTGCCCTCCAGCTCAGATAGTCTGTCCTTAGTTTCTTTCAAGCTGTTATGCCAGTCTTGGATAGACTTCTTAATTTCTTGATAGTCCCTTTGAACCTGCTTCACGTACTCTATGCTTTCTCTGTTTTCTCCATCAAACAATTCTCCCCTCTTTTTCTGTTCTTCCATTCCACCATCTGTTTTTTCCTGGGTGGTGCTTAGCATTTCTCTAACTATTCTGCATACTTCTAGCTTCAGGTCGTTGATAACTTCATTCCTGAATTGGTCTATGAGGCTCTCTATATGGCGCTTAATGTCTATTGGTGCAGTGTCCGCTATTGCTTGTTTCTCAGAATTGGGGGCCGAGGAGCCTTTCTTGTTGCTTCCCTTCCCCATTTTCTCCATTCCTTATAAAATGCAAGCTTACATAGGAGGCCCAGCTTCCCTGCCTGTCAGCCACAGCCTGATCAAATTGCGCTGGCTAGGTGTTCCCGCCCACCGCTGCGCACCAGGGAGTTATGGACTAGGCAGCCTACGTGGGAGTCACCCCTCCGGGCCACCATCAGGTTCTGGGATCTGGGTTAGGCAAGCCTACCAAGTCCGCCCGCAGCGTCACGCAGGCCAGGCACTTTTCACCAATCCCGTCCAAGAGGGGGATGTGTGGCTGGAGTCGCCACCGCGCCCTGCTCTTACAGGACTGCCCGAGCCCAGAAAGTCCTCCGCTGGAGTCAAACTGTGGTGGAGTGTCAGTTTCTCTCACTCACCTCACCACCAGTCAGTGTACACCTCCTTGTCCGTCCTGTTTTTGACTCCGTTCGCAGACTCCCGTTCCCAGAGCTTCTGCGCATCTCTCCTTGCCGCGCCGCTGTGGAGGCAGTCAGCTGCCGAGCGGCGGGAAATCCAAACCGCGGTTTCCAATGGCGCGGGGTCAGCCTCCACACTGAGTCTTTTCTGTTCCTATTTTAGCACCAGGACTGCATTCCAAGTTGGTTTCTCTCAGCTCAGTTCATTCCTGAGTCAGCAGAGCATATCTCTATCGGTTCATGACTCCTTAGTCCGTATCATTCCTGATTTCTGAGCCGAGCCTTTCAGAGAGCCTCCGGTAGTTGCTGTTAACTATCTGCCATGTTCTTCCGGAAGTCTCTGCAGATGGTTCTTCATTCTCTGAGTCACATTAAAATATAGAGTCTACCATAAACATGTATACGCACTTCAGGAAAAGAAAAAACTTGAATAAATATCTTAATACTAAATGTTTTGAGGCATCATGGCATTAATACAGGTTACCTTTGGCCTCTGCAATTACAAAAGGTGCTCGAAGTGGTGGCCACTTGCTTCCACATATTTATTATTCCAGCCTGCTGCTGCTTGTCTAAGCTTGGTTGCTGAGATTGCTGCACATGTGTTTTCAGTTTTGGATTTTTTTCTGTAAGGGCTGGCAGTATTTTCCAGCTAGTGGCAGCATTTTCCAGAATTTTCCATACAATGCATTTTCTGCATTACATGACACCATCTAAGGTCTCTCATATGACGATGACATCATCTGTTGAAAAAAATCATACCATATTTTCTCTACCTGAAGTATATATACATGTTTTGGCAGACTGTATTTAAAACTTAAAATTGTAGTGCAACTGTTTTTACTATTTCCATGCATTATTTTCTTCAATCTTCACAGCCCCTTTTATTATGTCAGAACTATTAGTTTCTGCTTTTGTAATAGAGTGCTGCAATTAGATGGCTAATTTAGACCTTGGAAGTTTAATTCCAGATCATGTGCCTTAAACATTCAACTATACTTCTTCCTAAGGCTATGAACTATGCACTTTTCTTATAAGAGAGGTAACTGAGCTGAAATAGACATACAAAATTTGGTCTTTGTAAAACTAATTCCTTTCTCATATCTTGTGACCCAAACTCTCCTTACTGACAATTTTGAATAATTTGATCACTTGTAATTCTTTCTCTTGGACTTTGAACTGAGCTTTCTAATCATGAAGCACAGAATTTCATTGTAAGAAGAGCAATCTAAATTCTAGGAATCACTAGATTTATAATCTCTATAAATGGGAAAATGCAAATACAAACTGTTTGTGTTAAAATGAAGAACAAGAAGCACAATATTTCTCTGTCTTTTGGCACCGAAGAAGTACAATATGTTAAGCACAGTATCTTAAGATTCTTCATTACAATCCCCCAAGGAAAAACAAATTTTGTAATTCATTGAAAATATGCATCAGATTCTACATTCATTCAAAAAGAGTCAAATTACAAAGTTAGTCGGGCACATTACTTTTGAAATAAAATCTCCATAATTCTATAGAGTCTTCAACATGAACACATACACAAACCTTAGGCAATTACAATGTTTATTTTTAATCATCATAGAGGAAGAATGCAAAGAGAAAAGACTACATGGAAGATGATATGCTGGTTGATGAGACAAAGAAAACTGTAAGATTACAAGCTAGTTCTTTGAGAAATGAACTCTTTGAGAAAATTCTTTGAGCAGAAATTCTTGAGTAAATTCTTTGAAATTTAAGAATTTTGTTTCTCTAAATGTACATGGGATAAGGCTTCAGTTCAATTTATTTGTATTACAAAATAAGATGGAATGCTTTATATTACTTATCATTGTCCATTTGTGTACTTCCAATTAAAAATACCAAAAATTTGATCAAAATATTTTTAAATGCATTTATTTTTTTCAGTAAAACAGGCAGGTTCATTTTGTTCTTTTAGCCAGGAAAGTGATCAGGTTTGAGTAACTATGACTGAAAAGGTAGATTGTTGAGTAACTACGATTTCTATACAACTAATGATCTAAGAAGACAAACATAAAGAAATGGAGGTTTTTAGAGATTGAAATTTAAAGCTGAAACTTTCCTTGTATTACTAAAATCATTTCTGCTGGGTAACTCCTTTTATATTGAACCAAACTTATTCAGGCTAACTCCTTGAAGGGAAAGTTTCACTGCCATTAAAAGTTCAGAACTGTAGTGTTCTGATTGTATGTGGAGCAGATTTGCAGCTCAGTTGATGTGCATTATGATGACTGAAGCAAGATAGTAGTAAGAGGTGAGGCCTCTCCAATGTGGCCAGACCTTCCAGGCTCTCCCTTGTGTGTCAGACAGTGAGTTTTCATAAAAAGCTTGGGACAGTTCAGTCTCTCTTGTTCCCCTGCCTTCTACCACATGAGGGTGCACCAAGAAGGCCCCCACCAGGTGCCAGGACCTTGATCTTAGACTTCACAGCCTTCAGAACTGTAAGAAATGAAGCTCTGATCTTTATAAAATCTCCACTCTGGGTTACTCTGCTGTAGCAGTGTAAGTGAACTGAAATACATAGTAATTACTTTTAAGAAGATTAACTTAGGGATTTGAACACCCAAGGATGAGGTACATTTTGTAATTAATAGTTGTTTGTGATAGAACTGTGGATGGGAGGAAGAGGAGGAAGACCGGCGGCGGCTGAAAAGATAAAAAGTGTAAAATATAAGTAACCTTTATTTTGGGAATGCGGGGAGAGACACCCCCGACCCCCTGGGGCGTGGCATCTCCACCCCAGGGCTGGCGATCTCTCCGTGGAACACGTGGAGTGAGGCACATAAGTAGCCTTGGCCTGGGGTGGAACCTAAGGGGGCATTAGGGATGCACAGGTAGCCCATTGGTCTTAGTTTGGTGCCAGAGGTAATTCCTAAGGGTGCGGGGAGATAGGAGCTCCTTGGCTTTACCGGCTACAGTATCCGGCCTGGGTCAGCAACCCTTTCATATCCCGTCTTATGATTATTATGAAAAGGGGCAAAGATTTCTCTCTTTACTTCCTGCTGGCTGAGGGTGCTGTACTGGGGTCTAGGGGAGTCGACGGGATGACGGTTGATGTCTAGGTAGAAGCTGGTGCCAGGAGTCTTAGCCGGGACAACTTCACTGGTGAATGCATGTATGTTAGACTGAAAAAACAAAGAGACAAGATGTTGTGAGGAGACATGGCACTGTCATGTTTAAGGACCCAAGTGAGGTAGAGGGAAATGTATCTTTGATTTAGACATGTTATTCTATCAGGATGATGTTGAGGTAGGAATATCTGTATGGCAAGGCAGAATTCTGAAAAATTAAACATGGGATTAGGAGGAGTGAAGTTATGAGAGGTGCTTATTCCCCCATATGAAAGCATAAAAGTTAAAAGGTAGGTAGGTAAGGCTTGTCTCTGGTATATATGACTTTGGAGTCTGTAGGCAATCCTGTTAGAGATTCCTGCTGTAAAAATGATCATTAATAGAATGTAAGAAATTAAGAACCAAAGTGGATAACAAAACATGACAACCTGTGAGTCGTAAGACAGAGATGAGTACCAAAAAGATGGTTAGATCTAGGGCCAGAGTGATGTGAAATCAGGATGGCAGTCTAGTAACTTGATTGCTGTTGAGGTTACCAAGAATGTCAGATATGGGTTGCTGTGACCTGGTTGTAGTCCTCGGAATGGTTTTGTTGTAACAGAACTTTAGCAAGTATATCAGCAGTTTCCCTGGTTGTGAAAAAGGCTTTTATGTATCCTCAAAAAGTATAAACAAAGTGAGAACACAAAATGTATCTGTCAGCCTGTATAAAAGGGAATAAAATCATTTTAAGATTTAGGACTGGGACCTGCACAAAAATAGGCCCTGTTTGTAACTGGCATAGGTTGACCTTTAATACTCCATGAGACATTGAGGGTTTATTAGCCTAAAAACTCAGTAAAAACTCTGTATATGTGGCCTCTTATGTCCACGAATATAGAGAGTGTCTTACCTTGAGAGTTTTAATGTGACTTGGACTCTGAGACAGACACCCACAAAGGCGGTTGGCCCCTGTCAGTCTCTGGCAGCAATTTTGGTCAGTGACGAATCTGGCAGTGACCTGTGAGGGCTAGAAGTTAGAATGGCCCATACACTCTCTGGTGGCCAGGATAGCCTGACAGTCCTGGAGTAAGGTCTCAAAGAATGCCAGGATGGGGCATTTTGTCTTATGTCTTTTGCTGCATTTGAGCATGGCCCACGGCAGGGGGGCAAGTAGCTTTACCTTGTGTAGATTTGTCTGTCTCAGAACTGCAAGTGTTATTTAAAATATGAAAAATGGTATCAAGGTCTCTGTGGAGCTTGAAGGTCAAGTTTTGCCTTGTTGTTTGAGATCTGGACTATAGTAAAAGTTATCTGTAGAATTAAGTAAGTATGTAGGAGCTTAATATTGGCATTTAAGATTATAAGGCAGGCTTTATCTGGATGTTATATCGCTTTTTATAGGGTGTCACGTGGAATTAACAAAAAAGGCTTTAATGGAAACATTTTTCAGTAATCATTTTGCATCTATCAATCTTATGAATAAATTTATATAACCCAGTTGTTAAACAGGAGATTGGTGACAACAGAGTACAGCAGGAGCAATAAATTTAACAGAGAACATTACTGGTGGTGGACAACATTAGAATTTTTTAACAAAACTTTGTCTTGGAACAGAGCTAGTGGTTTCCAGCAAAAAGGAATTGATAAATATCTCTTAATTTTAGTGGTCAAAACAGGATTAGTGTAGACTTTGATTAATAAGCAAGGCAGGTAAAATTATCAGGTGGCCAGTAATATTGAATAAATGGTAGAAAAATTGTAAGAAAAAATAGCCTCTCTTGAGTGGAACTGAATTGTAAAAAAAATGCTTGAGCGGAGCTTCGAGACGTTGGAAACACGCAGTGTTTAAGGCAGCTTGAAACTCTGAGATAGATAGTGCCTGTAGGGAGAGAGCCGTGGAGAGAGTGCTTGGGGAGGGGTGAGCGCCACCACACAGCACGCAGGGGCAGGCTGACATGGAACACGCAGAGTGGGCGGGGCGAATACTGGGACATAGCGTGCAGGGGCGGGCAGAGATCCCAGCTAGAAGCTGCTATGAGGGCGCTTAGATGGCACAGGGAAATAATGTATTTCAGCTGCGACTGCATATGGGGGGGTGGGGCTTGGAGGCCTGCAGTGGTGGCGAGAGGAGGGGGTCGCGGCTGGCACCACTGAGGGCACCAGTAGTGCGGAGGGGTGACGGCAGCATTGTGTGCCCGGTGCCACGGTAGGGTTGGCGGCAGCAGCACATGCCCAGCAGGAAGGGCTGCGGGGGCAGGGGGCAGGAGCTGCGGTGGTGGTGGGGCTGGGAGGCACATAGCCTGGGGCCAAGTGGGCTCTGCTCCCAGAGGCGCACGACCGGCAGCCGGCGAACGACAACCTGTAGGATCTGCGCGTTTGTGAGGGATGCGTGGCCCAGGACGCAGCGCCAAAAGCTGAACCCGTGGTGTGGACAGTCTCGCGCGTATCTCTCAGTGGTGGAATGGGCCAGTACCAGCACGAATGAGCCAGCATGGCGTGGAATGGGTTGGATGTGGAGCTGAAACTGTGGGGCCCACAGAATTGGAGCTCACAGAATTGGAGCGCGATGTGAGAGCGAAAAGATAAAAAGCTGTTTAAAATCTAAAGCAGTTTTATGTGAATCTCTCATCGTCTGGTCTCATTTTAATCTCGGTGGTGGGGGATGGTTTGGCACTCACGGGAAACAAAAGGAAGCTGGCAGCGTGGGGGGGGAGAGGAAGTGCACACTGGGAAATAAAGAGACGCTGGCAGCGCGGTTGGGGGTTGCGGGAGAAAAGGAGGCACTGAGGAAAACTCCGAGAAAGGCTGCAAGGGAAGAGCTGTTATCTCTTTAAGTGCGGGGAGGGGGAGGGATCCTGGAGGAGACAAAGGGACAGGGAAGCTGGCGGGAAAGGGGCACATTCCCAAAGCAAAGATAAGAGAGTTTTGCAAGCTTGTCCGCAGTGTGATAAGCCACAAATAGTTATGGTTTCTGGGGAGGGGCTGGAAGGAGTCCCCGAGATAAAATCTGGTGTGGGGTCTAGCCCATGGGGCTACAATCAGATGAGGCAACGGACCGTGGTCTGTCAGGATTTAGAGTCGTCACACTGTACCCCAGACTGACGGATTGGCTATATACAAAGCTTTAAAGTGAGGGTCTCTCAGTGTGGGCTGTCCAGAGTGGACATCAGCTTGCCCAGAAAGCCCAAAAGCTCTGGAAAAAACATGAGGGCCTAGGTTTAGGCTGTCTAAAAGACGTGAAAGGGTCACGAACCCACGCAAAGAGGGGAGAAAATCCACGTGAGCCTGGCTCAGTGGCTGTCTCCAGGGAGTTGCTCACCTGGGGTAAATTGGTGGGTGTTGTTTGAGAACTAGCAGCCAAGGTTACAATTGCTGAGTGTAGAAGTGAGGAATTATAGGATGTAGTCCAGTGGGTCTTGAACAGCAGGGGACTCAAAACTGGGAACCAGCCCCAGCAGTCTCTCACCTGCTGTTCCCGGTCATGGCACCATCTGATAGAACTGTAGAGGGGTGGAAGAGGAGGAGGACTGGCGGTGACTAAAAAGATAAGAAGTATAAAATATAAGTAACCTTTATTTTGGGAATGTGGGGAGAGACACCCCGACCCCCTGGGACATGGCACATCTCCATCCCGGGGCTGGCAATCTCTCCATGGAACACGTGGAGTGAGGCACATAAGTAGCCTCAGCCTGGGGTGGAACCCAAGGGGGCATTAGGGATGCACAGGTAGCCCATTGGTCTTAGTTTGGTGCCAGAGGTAATTCCTAAGGGTGGGGGAGATAGGAGCTCCTTGGCTTTACCGGCTACAGTATCTGGCCTGGGCCAGCAATCCTTTCAGTTTGTTCATGCAATGATTTTACTTTTCATCTAATTTTACTGTCTTGTTTATATACTTTATAAGTCAATAAGAAATGTCTTCTTCAGTGCTAACCAAATACCTAAGGGAAATGTGACTCAGCAGAAAGATGACAGATGTCCCATACTACAAACTTTGTGGGCAGAAAAATCTCCACACAGTGTACAAAAGACAAAGGTGTGTGCCATGCAAGGCCCCCGGACCGCCAGCAGAAATCACCTCTCAGCCCTGCCCGTTTAACTCCTGTGGTCTGTGGAGTGGCTTTCCATCTTTCTACAGTTTCTTATGAATATGAGAACTGAGGAATTAGGACCTGCCACAGGATCATAATTATAAATTAACTGCTGCAGACAGTCTGTGCTATCAACTCCTGATGTTACAACACCAAATGATCAGTCATCCTTTGAGAAAGCATTAAATGGCTTGTTTGCAGAAGTTCATTTACTTAATGTTAAGACAATTCCCACTAATAAATAGCACAAAGGTTTGAAATGCCAAACGTGCTAAAAGTTGAAAATAGAACTTACACTATCATTTTTATACAATTGTTTTAGTGTCATAAGCTTTTACTTTAGCTTTTTCTTTTTTTAGCACTATACATGCTGTTATCTTTTACCACAAAATTGTCTTGGTTTGGGAGGTGATTCTCTTTATCAGAAACGGGCCTGATAGGACCACACATGCTGAACACGTTTTGTTTTAATTTGTCAGGACGTTGTCTGTTTTTTCCCTTGATGCACCCTCAGGAAAGCTCAGCATACAGCTCTACTTGCGTTGACTCGTTTCAAAGTTTTTTCTATCAAGAAACATGCTCTTAATTTATCCATGTTTGAACAAAAATTTTAATCAGAGGATTGTTTCTTTGTCCATTTACCCTTGAAGAACATCGGCTATCTTCCAAATTGAAAGAAAGTCTCAGCATGAGATAAAGCTGGACTAAAAGGAATTAATAGTTGAATCACTGGCCATGTTTTGGATTGTTTGCCAGTTAATCTATGATACTTAACACACTCTCACAACCCCTTAGTGGAAAACACAGTAGAATTTTATTTCTTAGACATGTTTCCCACTCTACTGATTTGTTCAGAACTGCACTGTTTTAGACATGACACTTGGGACTAGACTTCCTGTGCGGCTGGCCTCACCTGTGTTTTCATGAGTATTTGCAGTCTGTGGAATGCTTCACTCTAGCCCCGGTTTGGCAGGGAACCTTGGCTGGGACAGTTCTTCCTTGTGTGTTTCTTCTTCTCAACATATTTGTTTTTCTCTTGGCAACAGAATAAGCATAAAGGAAGCCTGCAGATAATATTAGCTCTGCTAACTTTGTGTTAAGGTAAGTCAGATCCTCAAGCTCAGAATCAGGAAATTATCCCTTCCCTGGCTGAGAGGATGTTACAAAACCACATGCATTAAATGTGAACCAGAGAGTAATGAAAAATTAGAGCCATTACTTTAAGCAATGATTGTGATGGGTTTTTTAATGTACTAATGGTTGACTGTGGGGTGGGGCGGGGGAAGAGAGAGAGAAAGAGAAAGAGAGAGAAAAAAGAGAAAAAGAAAAAGAGAGAAAGTAAGAGAGAGAGAGTGCAAGCACAACAGACAGGCAGACATAGACAATAAAGTTTTTCAAAATTGCATCTAATCTTTTTGAGGAATTCCACACTGAATTCCATAGTAGTTGCACCAGTCTATACTCCCACCGACAGTGGGATTAATTTTTAAAGAAATCATTCTTATACTTACGCAAGTATTATGCTTCTTTTGGTGGTGATAGGGATTTAACCAAGGATCCTCATATTCATGTAGATCCACAGTCCTTTTTAATTTCTTTTTAAGACAGGGGTTCACTGAGTTGCTTAGGTAGGTCTCAAACTTGCATTTGCTTGCTTCAGCCTCCTAAAGGGCTAGGAATTACAAGCATGTGCCACTGTAATTTCTGCCAAATCAGAAATTGTAAGCTTTATACAATAAGTGAGTTTCCCAGAAAAAACAAAGATATGGAAACAAAATGGAGCCTCTACAAAAAGTAGATAAACTGAGTTGATGAGTTCTAGAAAGACTCTCATTAACACCTCCCTGTGCAATTATCTACTGCTTTTGATTTAGTGGCTGCTGAGTCATGGTGAGGGGGAGAGATAAAGACTTTATAATTACTTGAAGTGGTTTTACTTCCTAATTAAGTGTGTCATTTTAAAATTCTTATATGCAGCAAAATATTTTTTATATCTTCGCTGTTGGCTCTGTTTTAGAGTAATGTGAAAGCAGGTTTCATATCTTTATGTACTTTTGGATAATATTTAGTCTATGTTTAGCATTTGAAATGTACTGGATAATGGTACAGTGAAAAAAGTGACAAAGTGTATTTGTAATTTATTTGACTACTTTCTATTGCTTCAATATAGTGACTGCTAGGTGTGGAAATATGTATTTTTTAAATGCTTTATCAGCTTGACTATATTAAAGAAACAATATGTTAATATTGTTTAGATTATGTGGAAGTTATGGATTTTCTTTATAATTTAAAGAAACAAAATTTTTAGAAGTCACTAATTTGAAGGTATGCTGAGATTATAAGCAAAAATGAAATCACAAACAAAAGTCACAAGCTAAAGCATGATCATTTTGCCTTAGATCTGATGTTTCCCACTAAAAGCAAAAGTCTGCTTCTTGCCAAATCAATTAAACTGAATTAAGAAGGAAAACTGTTTGATTCCAAGCACATTTTGAGTAATAGGTAATTGCATATTGCAGTTAATTGACTATTGACTTTACTATTACCATATAATTAACTAAGTCATTACTTTATTTAAAAATATTCACAGTTTATCTTTAGGGTTGAGGGAAATTTAAAATATGATTTAAGATGAAATAGTAAATGTGAAAAATTATTTAATGTATATATGTAGGTGTAAGTGTGCATTTAGGCACGTGGAGTAAAACTACACATAACAATCAAATACAAACTGGATGCCATTTTCCTTTTCTTTCAAAAACACAAAACTAAATATTGCTTTCAAGAGTATTTTTTATTATGTCTACTTATACCTTAAAATGTCAAATGTAAGTGTAACAGCATATTTACAAAGTTGAGCTAAAAAATCAGTTTCGGAAGAGAGCATTTTATTTTTTCTAGCATATATTCTCCCAAAATGTCATGTGAATTTTCATTCAGATTCTGGAGACATTTGGTATGTTTTCTGGCTAGTGACTGGGTATAATAAAAAATAACATGCTCTGCCTTCTTGAATTTATGGTACCCTAATAAAAACATGTTAGTGGAAGGTAACATAAAACATTAATTTAAAAAATATCACATTTCATATATCAGTTGTAAACCAATTTTTACAATAAAACACAAAAATATAAAAAGCTGTTACAAATGAAATTCATTCTGAAGAACTCCAAATCTTTATGTTTTTATTAGATATAAAGAGTAACCCAATAAATCTTCACAATATCTTTGTGAAACAGGTAGAAGACAAAAATAAATTGATTTTTCTGGGACTGTAAATCCAGTTCTTTTTGATGATTCTCTTTGGGTTAATTTATACTAGGATTCTTGACTGGTAAAATCAGTTAGTCTAAAATAGCAGGCTTGCCAGACTGCACAAATTAGATTTCTCTCTGTATTTAGTGTATGAGTTGCCGAAGTGAGCACTCTTTCTGTATTTAAAGTCTGTAACTTTTAACAATTGGCCTTAGTCCTGATGAGATTATCTGCATCAACAGACCACTCGATGTGACAGACATTATTCTCCAGTGACACACTGAATCTCTGGAACTTCACTCCTGACCAGGCTGGCAGAGATGCTCACATTCACAGGTAGTGGTCCACCGTGGCACAGGGTCTTAGAAAATTTAAGAAAAATGATATCTCACCAATCAACTCACCTCAGGCTGACTAACAGAAAAGACATGTGAAACCCTAAAAGAGTAGTTACAAAATAATCCTGTTTTGGTGATTTTCATCTCTGAAAGTTTCCGTGTGTCCATCGTTACCGACACCCCTTCCTCCTCGGTTGGCTATTTTGATGGGAGTCTCCGTTGTTTGTTATGGTGGCAGCTTATATTTCTCCTTGGTGGATTTTTGCACATTTATATTATTTAAAATATTACATTTAACTATTTTTGTCTGCTTCTCCACTTATCATGTGTTTCTCCCTGGGATACCCACTTCCACACGCGGACACAGTTTACATTTATAGTTCCCTCCAGAATGTCCCAATGTGTCCCACAATAACCAGCACAAGGGAGTTGACCAATTTTGTGTAGATGGCGATAGCCTATACTTTTCTGTGTTTGCTGCCTACTCATACTTTAGCCAAATTCCAGCTACATAAAAATGATTAGACAAAAGGATGGAGCCTATGAGGCTGATTTCCCTCTGGCACTTGATTTTTCAGCCTTCTTGACTGAATATCAGAATCACCAGTGTAACACGTTAATGTGCCACTGCACAGGCTCTGCATCAGACTCAGTTAGACCTCTATTGTTAAGGATGCAGCTGGAGTGTCAGACTCTTTGGATATAATAGTAGAAGTCCAGACCAATGCTAATGACTTGGAAAATGACAGGCAGAGGGACAGCGAGTCAGCAGTGCAGGGGCGAGAGAATAGACTTAGAGAATAATCCAGGATAGATATCGCTTCTGGCACTACCAACTCCAAACATCTATATATTGTCAGAAATCTTTCTGCACTGTTCAGGTCTCACTCACACCTGAGAGGTCTTCATCCTCAGAGACACTCTCTCCAACTAGTAGAAATCCAGTGCTCCATCCTCAGAAACATGAGATGATCATAATGGTGCTAAAGACGTATGCTTGTTTTGATGCTTTATGTCTAAAGAACTCATAATGGTGCTTGGTATGCCGTTAAAGACTCAGAAAAACTTAAAAACTATTAATTGGTTTAGTGTTACCTAAGTTATTTATGACCATAATAATATTAAATAACAAAGGTCATAAAGCCCCAGGAGCTTAATACAATAAGTGAAAGAAGCCGATGTGTTTAAGGTGTACAGATGATGATGATGATGATGATGATGATGATGAAGAAGAACACAGTATTTCTCATTTCTAAATGGCATCACAAGTCCTCCCAAAGTTGAAGGAACTTTTTGAGAGTCAAGTTGAAGAGTGGAAAACTCTGTGCCAATTGGCTAGATCTACCACCAGGTTATAAATGAAGATGTTTTTTGACAGTCAGCAAACTAATGGGAACGACTTTGGCAGTTGATTCTCATGTGTAACAGTCCTACTGTGTAGGGCTACATTTTATAGTTATCTAGAGCAAACACTGAATTAGCAAATACTGAATCATTGCTGCTAGGATCAGATTCATGAAACTCTCTGCTCACACATTGTGTCAACACACCAGTAAGTAACCATGTAAAAGAGCCTTGTTTAAATGTATATCTTCAATTCTTTAACATTGACCTCATGTCCAACAGCACAATAACTTACACCTGAACAAAGCTGATCTAATATGTTTTCTCTGTAGTGCACATCACAACCTTCCTGTTTTTAGGAGCACTGAAGGGGCACTTCGGAACTTTGAAGGAATGGGGTTCATCCATTTGCTCATGGTGATTACTAATAATAGAGACCATCAAAACATCATTAACACTGCTGATTATGGTATTTATTTCTCTCCTTTTAACAAAACCTTAAATGACACTTCTGTTGAAAATAAAAAGAAAACCAAGACACTGTATGTTGTCAAACTAGCATACTATAAACTTTAAAATTTATCACTTTTCCATCAGCTACCATTAACACAAAAGTTAATAAAATGAAAATTCTTAATGAGCAATACAATGCAAAATACTAAAACTGCCAACAGCATCACAGTTTTCTAGATACATGACTAATATATTTTCAAACCATAAAGAAACCAATATTTAAATGCTGAGTAAGCAATATGAACTCGAGACTCTTTGGCTTTTTAACCCACCAATTCTTAGCCCAAATCACTCGAGGAGCTTGAAAAGTTTAGCAGAGGGCTGCACTGTTAAAATCAGAAGGAACCCAGGAGTCAGTCAGTGCTGCACTGTTCAGTCTGTAAACCACCCACAGCCATGTAGCCACCCGTCAGATTATCCAGTCAGTAATGTCTGCTAACAGAAAGGAAAATCCTTCTGGGCAGTTGAACTCATGCCCATGTAAGTATTTCATAAAAAGAGAAACAAAATCTCTGGAATTTTATAAAGGTAACTTATTCAAAACTATAACTTTTATGTGATAGCTTAATTGATCCAGTGCTGGATTTCACGCAGCCCTGTTCTCCTTGCTAATATTTACTGAGCCTTATTCTGTGGCTGGTATGCTAACAGGGTTAAAATATGCTAGGATAAAGCTATATATACTCTGCATTAAATGGGTTTGCTTACAAAGAAATAATATATTGCTTAGACAACTTGTAAGCTAGGTGATGAATTCCACGACTCAAGTCCTGTGAGACACTGCATGCTACAGGACCACCTGCTCAAGAAGAGTCTCTAATCCCCAAGATCTGGAAGCAGGGCAGTGAAGGTACCCAGAGAAGATGTTGCCTGAGCATCCTCCAGAAGAAGAGTTTTCCAGGTAGGTAAGGTAGACAAGCTATCACCTGAGAGTGGTCCACAGATGAGAATCTGATAGAAACTCTTCTAAACTGTTAATAGATTCATAGCCTCACTGAAAAATGTTTTTTCCTGGCTCTGTCTGTTTTCACCTTCATCCACACTTTTGCAGTATTTCTCTTTTTTTATGAGTGTTCAGCTTAAGCAGAACCTTAAAATATGTTAGTTTTTATGTCTTTTGGAAACAGTGTAAAACACTTTCTTGCCCTGGAGTCTCCATGGATCTTTACTACTTCATAAGTACATCAGAAAAAAAAGTGATCTCAAAAGGATTTTTAAATATCTCTGAATGGAACTTCAAGTCAAATTTTAGTTAGAAACAGTTTTGAAAGTTTTCAAAAGTACTAAAATATACAAAGATTATACTGAGTGTTCTTAAGGAAATAAATGATGATCTGTAGTCTGTACTATGTTTGCCTTGTTTTGGCAAGATAACTATACAAGCCAGGGCTTTTGGATACTGTAAGGTCAACCTGAGATCTGAAAGAAAAGAAGTCATATAATTGGTGACTGGAACTGGGTGTACTTATGGCAAAGGTTCTGAGGTGCCACACCTTAGGAACTCAGGAAAGATTATTTTTCATGCAGAGGCAGAGTCAATAATGAAAGAAGGGTTGGCATAATGTAAAACCAGAAGTTCAAGTATGCATTATGTTAGATCTTCCAAGAAGCAGAGGGCAAGGTGAAATTAGAGGCGTAAGTGATTTATTGGGGAAACATCTATGGAAGACAAAGGAGAGGAGCAAGAGTAGGCAGGGAAACCTTCAGAGCATGCAGCATGCAGGTCTGCACTACGTACAGACGTCTGGAGAGACAGGAGGGTTGTGCAGGAGCCACTCCCGAGGCGGACAGTGCGTCCTACAGCCACTCTTGCCGCTTGTTTCCTGGCCCTTTGTTACACTCAGTCAGGGGAAAGAATGCAGAAGGCACGCACGGGCTCAGCAAGGTGAGGTGACATAGCCAGTGGGACGGGGCTAGAATTGTCCCATAACTAGCTACACTGCACAGCAAGAGATCTAAGAAGTGCACTTTCATTTACTTTACATAGCACATACATTCATAGACACGCTAAAGCAGCTCCTCACGTTGTTTTAGACCTTTTCTTTCAGAAAAATTAAAAATACATATATATTTTGAGAGCAGCATCACTTTTAGGAAATAAAACAATTGGCGATCTTAGTTTTTGGAGTTAAGAGCTGAGTTTAGTGCAATTTGCCTGGAGCAGTCAATTCCCAGCTTCTATGATATAAAAAGCAATTTCTTAAAAATCACAAATATGTAGTAAGGTATTAAGCAGCATATTAAGACTTCCTAGGACAGTCTGCACAATTTTTCCCAGGTTTCTGATTAAGAAACAAATAGGAGCAAATGTGACTGAAAACATTCAATCTAATAAAAAAAAGTGATGAAGCTTAGTTTTTGTGCTTTCATTCTGTTAGTTGGCTCATAGAGAAAAGTATCTGGCTTTGTATCAATAAAATGATTTTTATATTAATAAATGTAAAAGCAGGTTTACAGAACCATGGGAACATAGCAACTTCTAAACCCAGTGCGGTCAGGAAGCTAATTGCTGTCCCTTGCATGAGCAACAGTGAAAAATTCTGGATGTGAGAAAATCCTCCCACACACAGAGGCTTAAAGTTTTCTCCAAACTCTAGATGAGATGTCATAGAATTACTCATGGGTAAAAATTAAAGATATACTGTCAGCCTGAAAGTACTGCACTTCAATATTGCTGTATTTGTTGAAATGTGCTATGTTTTGCAAAACAAAATATCTTATATAACCCACATGTGAACATACTTGGGAAATACATGTGATACCTCAAACTGACAGTTGTCTATAAATGTAATCAGGAGTATTTAGTGTATGGAATAAATCATACACTTCCCAATACTTGTTATTGCTCTAATAAATTAAAATCATACCATCATTCTTATATACTAATAGAAAATTCTCATCTAAGACATATATATCTTTGTTAAAATAAGAACAACATAACAAGTCTTTCTTCTAGAATGGGGTATTTCTCCTATACCAAAACCGTTTGCCTTATATTGCTATATTCTGTTAGTATTAGAAATATTCTATTTGACTTTTATAATTATAGCCTAGGTTTTAAAACAATTCTGGATTGATTCAGTTCTCCATCCCAAATATTGGTTGATTTAAATAAATTAAATAAAGTTCGTTAAATGTTAGTTTTTACAAATAGAGAAGTAAATCTGCTTCACAAAATTATATATGGATACCTCAAAGTCAGTGTAAAAGACTTCAGGGCTATTTCTAATCTTTTATTAACATTTTTATTGTCAATATTGAAGGGTTAACTGTACTATGTTTATGTTATAATCATACTTGTAAGTCATTAATTTAAACATATCATGATCTTTAATGTAGTGAAACAGTATTGTTGTCCTAACTTTTGGTTGGAAGAAAGCAGTACATAACATTTCCATTTCTGAAGTGCACAGCATCAGAAGTTGTTGTCTCCTAAAGTTTGGTGAGTGAAGTGCAAAACATGAAATTATCACAGATGACTAATCACAGTATTGCACCAGATAGCTGAACAGTGGACTCCAGTGTGCACTTATTCTCTGCTGGGAAGATTTTCCTGCTCAAGTCTGGGTGTTCCATTCTGTTATGATCCTGTTGTTGGGTGCCTGTGACCTTTTCTGTGATAATTCTTGGCTTTGGCAGAAGGAAACTTCATTTCTTTAGGCCACAGGGGCCAAAGACGTAAATTCACAATGGACCTCTTTTCCTCTCATAACCTATACACAATCAAATCATTTTGGTTGCACTCACAAAATAAATCTGAACTTTCCCATCATCTCCATCTTCAGCTTTTCCCAGGCCACTAGATCTCTTGCTTGGATTATCAAAATAATGTCTGAAATGTTTTTTTCTTCTACATTTACTCCCCAAAACCAATCCTTTTAAACATAAGTTAGATCATGTCATTTTCTGAGCAGAATTCTACAGTGATCTCCAGTCATCGCCAAAAAATCAAAACCTAGGTATTCTAGTTCTTCATCACTTAGCTCATCTCTTCTGTTCTGCCTCATATTCATTTTGCTAGAACGGTGAACTTGCTGTTCTTCGAATGGTGAAGGCGGGCTCCTGCCTTGGGTGATCTGAGTTCGCTATTCCACTTCCCTAGAATATTCTTTCTTTGGTATCTGTGCATGCAAGACTCACTTATTCTTCAAGTCTTTGCTAACACACTACCACTTCAGTTAGGTACACTCTGCCCATGTTATTTAAAATGAACTGCTTGACTTTTATCTCTGTTCCTAGGATCTCTGGTTTCCTCCTTTCAAGGTCTTTTTTTCTCATTTTTTCCCCCTAAGACTAGGTAATAATCAATATTCATTGAGTTATTATATTTCATGCTGTAATTGCTCTCTATTTTTCCGAGCCCTTTTTGAACTTTCCAGGGCTTAATTCTCAGTCACATAGCAAAGGGCCCCTGAAATATCTGTTCAATTGTATCAAGCTAAGCTTCAATCAGGCTCGCTCGAAAGCTGTAACTGAAAATGTAGCAACCGTAATAAAGAGCACAGAATCAGGGAAACCATGGTGCACTCCTCATTCCTGCTACTTTCTGAAGTGGTTCTGAAAGCTCATTTTCAAGAATGTCTTTAATTGCTTGTGGCTGTCTCCACATCCTGAATTGATTTAAAACATTTATTTGTTAGGGCCACTTTGACTTTGAGAAAAGACCAGAAGATGCAGTGTATGAGATTCAGTGAGTAAGGTGGATGAAAATACATTATAATGATTTTAGGATGCTGCCTTTGGATTGAATGGCACTTGGGCAACATTTATCATGTTTTTATTGTTACATGTTTGCCATACATAATGATCACATTCATCACAGGACATTTGCATCTGTGTACAATGTATCTCAGTGTTTCCCCATTCCCCTCTCCTCCCTCAACTCTATTTCCCCCTCTATTTACAGACATTTTATATTTTTCACACATTGCAAAGACACAAAAAATGACCTCAAGAACTCCTTCTGAAAGTGACAAGAAAGATGGGATAATAGTGTCCAATGTGAGGGGACTATTTTGAGGGGACTATTTTGAGGGGACTATTCATATATCTTTACCGTGATAGCAATCTCTGAATTTATATATATACTCTATATTTCAATCTCTTTCAATCATTTAGTTCCTTTCTGTCTTAGTTACTTTTTACTCATCACAGAGACAAAATACCTCAAGCCCAAAGTTGGAAAAGGAAAGGTTCATTTCTTACAGTTTTTGGAGGTTTCAGTCGTACTCAATTGGCTCCAAGGCAGGGTGGCATGGCTGGGCCGCAGTTCATGGCAGCTACAAAAAGCAAGCAGAAGCCAGCAAAAGAGCAAGACACACCTTCTTCCTGCCAATATATTACATCCTGGCTCCACTCCTATGTGGGTGTAGTACTGACACTATCAATCCAAGCACTAGACAATGAACCAATCATAAATGCACAATACAAATGCATGAGGCTTGGGGGCCACAGACACAAACTATGACACTTTCTATTTAGGCAAATCATTGCACTGCTAGGAACAAAAAACATACTTATTTATACAAATTTTAGAGAGATAAGTTGAGTTTCTTTCCCCTTTTAACTCTTTATGATGTATCTGTCAAGAAGGATGTGGGTATTTAACGATGATGAGACTATTTCATTTTGGCCTTGAGATAAATAAAAGAAATAAGTGATAACTATTTTAAATATACTATAACTTTTTAAACTAATAATATTATTACATGTTTTAAAAATCAAAATTATGTGCAAATATGTAATTATCAATCACTATGCTCCAACCACAGTACATATAGATTATATAATTTTCCTTTATATAAATTCATTAATTTCTCATATTTTGTTCTTTATTCTTAAAAGAAAATAAAAATAATTGTCTCCTATATATACATCATTTTGGAACTTTCTCATTTAACAATATATTTTGAGTTTCCACATATTAGCAAGTTAAAATGTAGAATCCTAGTTTTCTAACACCACAAAGGATATACTATAGCTATTTTAAACATTCCTTCATTCTAAAATACAATTCTTGTCAAACAAAAATAGAATCCATTATTTAAGTGACTGACTTTGACTGTCAAGTCAATGAACAAGAAAGTAAAAATCGTAGGATTCAGAGCCTTACTCGTTATCATATGAGTTATCATACTGGAGGATATCATATCATATGCTCCAGTTACATACAGCCACCTATTTTTTGTATTATTCAAGACCGTGCAGGTAACATAAGTGACAGTGTTATGACAGCTGTGCAGAACATGCATTACATACCTCTTAAAGGGCTTTCTAGTCTAAGAAAAGTGGTTTATATTGTGTAATTATGAGTCAAACATTAATTCACTAGTTTGATAACTGTTTTTGACATTTTTGTAATGTCTTATTTTGCTCTTTAGGGGAATTCAGTAGATATATAAGTTGCTAACTTGACATTTTATCAAGCTGCAAGTGTGCTTTGAATTGCTGAGATTCAATTATACAGTTGGAACACTGCGAAACAATTATTCATAGAAGAGGGTTAAAACCACCTGTAAGTTAAAATGTGTAAAGATATGTCTTTTTGCTATTATGTGTCAAAAGTTCAGTATTTTCCCTTTAACAAAAGAGAAACAACCAAGATTCTGGACTCTTTAGGAGAATACTATTCCTTTCCTGTAACTCTAAAGTACCCCTTTCATATCTCAGTGTAATCTGATCCCCATGAGAAATGCCGCTGTGACCGTCCCTAAAGGTCTCACCAGCAGATGGAGTTTCCCACTACAAGCTGAAGAGGATGCATTAGGCCCTAGTGGGAACTTGTGGGAGGGAAGTCTGTAGCCAGTTGATAAAAAATGTAAGGAGCTAAGTCACAGTCTTACTTTTCATGCCGGGAAGCCTAGTGCTTGTCTTTTGATAACCTGCTTTTACCATGACTGGTGAGCTTTTCCTGTTCCATGGTGAGAAAAAGGAATGTGGTGCAAAAGTTGCACAAGTTTTTTTTTTTTTTCCCCACTTCATCAGAATCCCTGTAATTTAAATTTTTTAAAAGAGTGTAAGGAAGATGACATCAAGCTAAATTGGACCTTTGCTTTGCAAGAAAAGAGCACAAAATAATCCATTTCTGAAGGTTGTATATCTAACACAAATCATTTATTTTGGCCCACCTTTTGCAGATAATATTCTGAGAAGGAGTTTACAACCGGAAGCAACTTCACTAGTATGTTCAACAGTGTTTAAATTATCTTCCCAAGTTGTAAATGATAGAACTGTGGGGGACCGGTGGCGGCTGAAAAGATAAGAAGTATGAAATATAAATGACCTTTATTTTGAGAATGCGGGGAGAGACACCCCCATTCCCTGGGGCGTGGCATCTCCACCCCGGGTTGGCGATCTCTCCGTGGAACACGTGGAGTGAGGCACGTAAGTAGCCTCGATTTGGGGTGGAACCTAAGGGCACATTAGGGATGCACAAGTAGCCCATTGGTATACTTTTGGCACCATAGCTAAATTCCTAGGGGTGGGGGAGATAGGAGCTCCTTGGTTTTGGCTGAGGCTTTTCCAGCTACAGTGTCTGGCCTGGGCCAAAACTCTTTCAGTAAATAGCTATTCTTCTTGTTTCTAAAGTCCAAAGATTAACAACCTCAATTTTATAAAGGATCAAAATGTTTCCACATAAGACACATGACTCTTTATAAACATTGGGCACTTATTCCCTTCCTCTTATCTTTTACAGGGCAAAACTGTTAGACTGTACCCAGCAAAGCTATCAACAGCCCTCTGACAACAGACAATTGATTTTATGAGCCACTGTCATTAAATTTGGCATAGTGTCATACAGATAGTAATATGCTAATTGAATATTCAAAGGCCATATTAAAAATTTTTTAGCACTTCAGTATCCCCACAAAAAAAAAAAAGAGCTCAGCAAGTTTTTGGTTGTATTTTTTTTCCTGAATTAGACCAGAGGAAATAGAGTATGTATGTAAAAGAAAGGGGTAATTCAACTGCTATGGGATCAATATTAAACACTTGCTAGAAGTTGAGCACACAGTATATACAATAGACTATCTTAAACTGAAAAACTAATAAAAATTGTGTAACAGCTCAGAGGTCTATTTTTAGTCTTTATTCCTCCATAGTTACCTTCTATCTTTAATTTTGTGAATATAAGTAAGCCAAGAGGATGGGCAGAGTTGTAAACGCCTATTAAAAGGCAAATTTTATTGTTACTCTTTTAATTGATACAAAATTAATTGCAGCAAATCTACCATGTAAAAAGTCCTAAATCAGGCAGTTGATAGTTCTTTAAAAATATCATCAGGTGTGATGGATAAACCCTGTAATTCCCAGCGTTTTGGAGGCTGAGGCAGAGAATCATTGTGGATTAGAGACCAGCCTGGGCTATATAAGCAAGTTCAAGGCCAGCCTAAACTACACAGTGAGACCCTGTCTCAAAAGAGTAAAAGAAAAGAAGAGAGAAGTGAAGAGAAGAGAAGAGAAGAGAAGAGAAGAGAAGAGAGGAGAGGAGAGGAGAGGAGAGGAGAGGAGAGGAGAGGAGAGGAGAGGAGAGGAGAGGAGAGGAGAGGAGAGAAGAGAAGCTGCAGCCTCAGATTCTAACTGATGTGACAGAACTTGGTTTAAGACAATTTGAGAGCAGCGAGAATGAAGGTCCCTGCAGGGAGGGATGGAGGAGAAAGTCACCACAGGAACTGCACAGATTCACTAAAGGAAGTGGACGGAGCTGGAGTAGGGGGCAAGAGCAGTATTCAAGCAGGGAGAAAGGGTCAGACCTCTGCTGCGAGTGTTCGAGTGTCCGTGGGCCAGCCGTGAGCGCTGAAGAAGTCAGGACTTCTGACACAGGCAGCAAAGTCATGGTGGGGGTTCAGTTCAACATAGGGTGGGCAGCAAATGTGAACAAAGTCATAAAGGGGACTTAAATAAAAATACATTAAGATAAACTCAAACATGTGCTATATAAAAGGAAGATACAGAGCTGACAATATGTTAAAAATATGATTGGAGACAGATCTCAAAGGAGTTTTAGACATCACTGATAAAATCAAAGTCCATTACCACAAGTTAAATCTCTTTACTATCTCAGGACTATCCCAGATTCCATTTTGTGTACAATTTTTCCAAGAAGATGCTCTATCTATGCTACTTTTTGGTCGCCTCCACCATTTGTAATTCACATGTTAAAGCAGTGTAGACAGAGCAAGTTCGTAGTCTGTGTAACCTTGATCAAAATTCCCATAATCTTATCATAATCTGCAAAGTGGCACAGCCACACGAGGTCCACATACAGACTCTAAGTAGACAGGAATTTTATCAGGGCCCATTGAAGCTCAGTTTGGGAAGATACCGTGTCTCCAGCTTCTCTAGTTCTTTCCTCCTTTAATTTTTGCTCAATTTGTGTCTGACATCTTAAACTTCCCTGCTTCTCCAAATTTTGTCTGAAGAATTGAGTACTAATTGTACAACCAGAATTTTGAGAATTTTTTTCCCTTCTTAGTTTTTTTTTATTTTCCCAGTTCTCATAAAATAACACAGAATCTTTCATAATTTCAAAAATAAAATGAGAAATGAAGAAAAGATCACAGATTACTCATATTCTCACCACTCAAGCCCAATGGCATATCACTGATGTCTTTATTCCAGCATTTTTTCTCAAGAGCTGCACATACTCTGATGAATAATTGAATTTCTTTTTTTTATTTAAAGAGAAAAACAAAACTAAACGAAGCAAAACAGTAAAAGGCTATAAGTAATACAGAATTTTAAGAGAAAAAATATACAGTAAGAATTCACTAGTTAATAGGTTACATATTGTCATCTCAGAAACAGTTGTCCAGATCACAAAATTAAAGCATACAAAGTGGACATTAATACAGTGAGATTGCAGACAGTTCTGTTCAATGATCCAACAAAAACTCGGTAATATGACTTTCTATCCTATACATTTAAATGTACTTGCAGTTATATCCTTTAGATTACTTTCTTTCCTCTCTTTTTTATGCTAACAATCACACATTTTGGTTTCCATTACTCCCACAGTTCTTATAACTTTTTCTTTGAAAAGGAAAACAAAAAAGATTTTTAAAAACCTCAAAAACAAAAAACAAAACAAACAAGACAGACTAAAGAAAAACCCAATGTGACAAAGCAAAACAGAGTCAGTTAGGAGGATGAATATAGTATATAATGAAAAAAAAAAAAGATTACTAAGTGATCAACAATGGTTACCATTATGTCTCTTGTTATCCTAAAAAGAGTTGCCTATATCAGCTGGTATAAAAGAATTGAACAAAACAGTACAGAACAAGACCAATAAAACTCACCTTGGAGACCTTATAGGACTTCCAAAGAAGATAATAGTCAAACCATAATGGGCATCATAGAATATCTGGTTGCCTTCCAAGTGGTTGCCTATACCCTCAAACTTGATACTATTAAGCAAAACAGAATATAATAAAATCAGTCAGAACAAGATGTGGAGAACAATACAGGGGTTCAAATCAGGTTAATAGGGACACAACAAAGTTACTATAATGTATCCCGCTATTTTTAATTTAGTTTTCCCTCAGTTAAAAGATACTAAGAAATAAATTAATTTTTTAAAAAAAGAAAAAAAGGGGGTTTGGCTGAGAATTTTCAACTTTTACATTTTACATCTGATGCCCGAATGCCACGTAGTTTTCCTGTTGATAGGCATTTATGCCTCACTTCATAGTGTACGGGAATCTATTTTGAAAAATATGTCTAGGGCATTACAAAGTATGAGAAGTACATTGCTCTTAATGTTTCTAAACAGACTCTGCAAATTTCTATTTACTCGACGTGCATCAAAAAATATTTTTAAGCTTCTAAAAATAGAGTATAAAGATAAAAGTTGGAAGATAAATAGAACATTTGAGACTTGTTATTTGTTCCCTCATTGACCTGGATTTCAAATCACAAATTAGACATGTACTATGTATGTCAAACAAAAGTGAAAATAGCATTATTCCTTGATACAAGAAAACTCCCTAGTTTCTTTAATAAAAGTGAGACTGGGGAAAATATAGGATCTATTAAATAGGAAAGTGTCACCATCATTTCCCTTATTTTTTGGTTATACATTTTTGTTAAGGAAACAGCGTTGAAGCTGAAAACTACAGCACAGCTTATAGGGAAAGAGCAAAGGAGCTTGTGTTCAGAGATGAAAATGGATCATCGTCCTCTTACTGGACAATCACACCAAGCTCTGGGTGGCTCAGGCAGAGCTATTTCAATATAGCTGTAAGTTACGTACTAGATGTAGAAAAAATTTCAAAATGCAGATATAGCTGGGTTCTTCTAATAAATGAAAAACTTGTGAGCTTTTATCTTTCATTTAGTAGAAGAAACAGCAGTCTCAGTGTTAGAAGACGTCATAATTAGTATGTTTACACTCATCTACAAATATGTTATGACAACTAAACACTGTTTTGTCCTCTGAGGGTATCTGAAGGCCACAGCTGGATTTTGGGGATGAATATTATTCCACATACTCTGCCAGAAGCTTAATTCACACACAGTCTCGCTAACCTGCTCGCCTCCACAGCTTTTTATTTCTTTTTTCTGTCCAGTTCTTTTAAGATATTTCCATATTTCCTCCTAAATTTTTTCTTATTCATTGGTGATTTTACCAGAATGAAGAAGTTATATTGTAAAATTTAATTTGTTCCACTGTATTAGTTCTTAGTCCAATAAAAATGAAGTTAATGTACAATTCAAGTACTGAAAAAAGCAGCATTTTTTCTCTATGTTTTGTTCCTGAGACTTACTTAAAACAAGTCTTAATATGGGATATATTTTAAAAAGCTCTGAAGCTTTCATAAAACTTGAGCAAAACTGCCAAATCTACAGATGGTTGATTGAAAATAAGTTTATTTTCTTTGTATAAAAATGAGGTGTGTGTTTACCTCTTATATAACATGTGTTTTATTTCCTTAGTGACTGATACCCATGGATCATCTTTTTTACTAGCTTTTTTTCTTCTAAAAATGACGTTAGGACTGCAATTGTGGTTAAGGTTATTGCTTTCATCTTGAGGGACATTACAATTTCTCCTATTTTCTTCTATTCCTCCATATGAGAGAGAAAACTTTTGTAATCTCCAGTCCTGATTTTTTGAAATAAAAAGACTGTATTAGTTTTAAATGCTTTACTTTATTTTTAACTGACATAATAATATATAAATATTAATATATATAATATATATAAATCTGGGGGTATAATATAACTTCTACAGTATTTAACATACATATGTATTGCATACTGATTAAATCAAGGTAATTATCATACCCATAGCTTCAAATATTTATCATTTATTTGTGTTAAAATACTTAAAATTCTCTTTTAGCTATTTTGAAATATCTGTTGCTATTATCTATATTCAGTTGACTGTGTGATTCGTACCCACTCAGTGCTCCAACCACTGGTAACTATTATTTGACTGCTTCTTGGAGCACAACCTTTCCATATTCCACATGTGAAGGAGAGTATTTGGTATTTGTCTTTCTGTAATTTGTCTTTCTGGCTTTCTGGCTTTGTGTATCTGGCTTATTCCAGTCCTTGTTTTTGAAGCTTCCTTGTTCAGCAGTCATCATGTTATTGGAAGAAATCCAGATTCTTCTAGCAATAAACTTCTTTGAAAAAATGACCCAAATTCTCATTAAGGCAAATATTGTCATATTACAAAAACATGTGGTCAAATATAAAATAGCATTTCTTAATTTTTGTGTAGTTTTTCCTCTAATGTGTATCTCTTTTCTCTGAGACTTCATCATTCTATTCTGCTTGGGCTACAAAGACATAAACCATCAACTGGTGTTTTGTCTATTAGTCTTGTTTCATAAATTTTCCCTTATTGATTTTAGGGTTCTTCCTGTTTTTTTCCCTATCTGAACAGGTACAAACTTGATGCCAGAGTTGATATGCTAACAAAACACCATACTATATACAAACCTATTATTATTTTTGTATATTTATGTGTTGCTGATTTAAACAAAAGAGGAAAATAGATGAGTTTAACTTTAATCTTGGAAATAAGGTGAAATAAATGACTTAGTAATTTAATAAAATGAGCAGATTAAGAAAATGTCAAATTTTTCAAAATTATGGTTACAGTTTAAACATTAAAATGAAAGTTCTGAAAAATCACCAAATCAGGGATAGCTGTAAGTTAAAATATTAATAAATGTCGAGAACTTTCATAATATGTCAATGTAATTAGCTAGAGACAATTGTTTATCTTCCCAGGTGGCAATTAAGTATATGTGAGAAATACTAGCACCTAAACTGACAGGCAATTAAAGAGAGATAAATTGATTAACAAAGCATGAAGTGAATAGAAAATATATATTGTCATTGGAAGAAGTTGGTTTAATATGACTAAAGTAAAGAGCTCTTAGGAAACCTACCTTTCACAGCTATTCCACTAATTGAAAACTTACCAAAATTAACTAAATAATATATTTAGTTACTTGACATTTCAAAATGTATTTCCAGATTACTTTTGAAATGTTCAATTTCTAGAAGAAACTATTTGATAATTACAAAATGTTCTGCGATAAAAACCAGAATTTTAAACTGAAGTCTATAGAGCTTTCTGGTGGGAGTGAACCATCTAAGACATGTATAATGCGGGAAGCCCTGTAATTGGCTACCACCTTACATCAACAGGCAGCAGCCACCTGAATTTAAGTTTCCATTTGGTAGTTAAGCCTCTTTGCTTGCCTAGCCTGTTTGGCATATTCAGGGATTATGCTAATCAGCCTGCCTTATGATCCTGCGCCAGCAGGACATTTGAATTACCCTATAACCCCTGGTCTTGCCACTGTTGCTACGTTTCCTGCTGACGTCTCAGAACCCAACTCCATCCTCCCCCAATACACTATATATTCGTTACTCTTTCTCTGAATAAACGAGACTTGATCAGAATCCTGTCTTGTCTCCATTCTTCGCGTCTCTTCTCTTCTCATCCCCACTCCCCCTCTAAGCATCTACATTGACTCACCCACGAACCGGGACAGCATAAGCCATAGTATGGCTCAGAATTTAAAAACTGAGAGATAAACAGAGTCTAGGAATATTTTTACTAGGTCATTAAGAGTATCTGTCCAGAAACAAAGCATTGAAACTTTCTGATTTCAAAGTTGCACATTAAATGAACCACTATCAAGAGACAAACTACAGAAATGTTCAAGGCTTAAGAATACTCTCAAGAAAAATGACTATTAGACTGTAATAGACAATAAAAGCTAAACAAACTTGAAAAAAGATATATGTTAGTACCAAGTAGGTGAATTAGTAAAGACTTTTTGTTCCACTTTGATATCAGATAAAATTTTCTAAGAGGCATTAAAAGATAGGTAATTTAATTTTAGGAAATTATAAATAAATTCTTGAAAGAAAACCAACTTTTCTTCAATTTTGTATCATAATATAAGCCTTAGATTTGTTTTATTAATAAAACAGAAGAAACAGAAGACCCCAGTATCAGAAGTATAAAAATATAGCCATATATATATATGTATATATATATATATATATATATATGATTTTGAGACTAAAACAATTATTAAAAGAAATAAATGTAAGCAACCTTATTTTAAGAGGTAATTCTATTTCCAAACTTGTTGGAATTCAGCAGAACTTTCTCAAGCAAGACACTGACAAACAGACAACCATATATTTCATTATCTGTTGCATTATCTGGTATTAAACATTTCATTTTACATTTTATCTTAAAATGAAATCAAGAAGTCTTAACTTTCATAAAATTGCTATGACAAGATAAAATCAAACTACAAATGTCACCCTAGAAAAAAGGTAAGGTTGTCTTACTAGTTTCTGCGATATGACACTGTTAAGATGTTGTTCAGATTTAAGTGAACTATTGACTAGATCCATAAGGTGCATATCTAGCTCTAAAATTTAATCCTCAATTATGGGTGCTTAAATTTTCAAATTAAAACTTTCCTCTTTACATATTATTTTCTAATTTCAATATGACGAATTTAAGCTAAAAATATAAATTGTAGGTTTTTTCCTAAGAGAATCCCAATATTTAAACACCTGAACAGCTTTTGATTTTTTTCCCATTAAACAAGTTAGACATACACAATGGTCACTCAAACACAAAGAACAAATTATAAAATGATAAGAATGTGATATGATGGATTTTTAATTAGATTGATTTAATCTTTCCACTTTGTAAACATGTACTAGAACATCAAACTGGCTCCCTATAAGTACAAATAATTATTTATGGCTTGTCAATTAAAACATTCTGATTTCTATTTCTATTTTATTTTTTATATTTTGCATTTTTTTTTTTTTTTTTTTGAGACAGGGTCTCCCTATGCAGTTCAGGCTGGCCTTGAGCTCACTTTGTAGCCCAGGCTGGCCTCAAACTCACAACGATCCTCCTACCTCAGCCTCCCAAGTGCTGGGATTACAGGCGTGAGCTACCATGCCCGGCTGATTTCTTTTTAAGATTATTTTCTCTTAAATGGGTTTCAAAGCCAACTCTAATCAATTTATCCTTACTGTTTTTTCTGTTAGACTTACCATCCAGATCTTATCTCTTCCTCACACAATTAGAAATCTCATTCACCAAAGAATGATGTATTAGCACGTTTTTCAAAGAAACATTCACAGGTGTTCTTATAATCCTCCCACTTAAAGCATTTGGTAGTCAGTTACAAGTGGTAAAAATCTACCTTGGATTAAAAGAAATGTGTGCTCCAAAATACCTCAAAAACATCAGAATCTAAAGCTCTTTACATACTTTGTCTTAATGGTTACTTCATTCCCAGCATTCTACAGAGCACATCGCCACCTTACAATATGCAAACACATTTTCTAGTCTAAACAATACTCATCCTTTGTCATATCAATCTTCTCTCTCCAAATATCCCTTGCATTTTTCCTGTCAGCCGTGAATTCAGCTGACATAAATGCCCTTGTTAGTCCGGAAACATTTCTCATCCCAGGGACATCTGTTCCCATTGTAGTAGGGATGACTCAACTTTTAACAATGCTATCTATCCATCCCTGGCCACAATTTGTAAGCAATTTTTGGATGTAACTGCATGGCTAATGTTTTCTAATGAGTAATTTCATTAGGTATTATTTTTTTTCTCAAAAATTCTGAAATCAGAAAACCACCAGTCTTCTTATCTGACATCTACCAGTAATGAAATAACACACATGTTAATTCCTTTCTCTTTGGCCATGTGCCTAATGTTTACCTCTACTGGACTAAAATTCATGCTAACTTGTCTTCAGTTGCCACGTGCTGGGGACACAGGTCCAATGCAGTGTCCTTACCCCTCTCTACCTCTGTAGTTGCTCTTGTTACTTTGAGTGGAAGCAATCTGGTGCCTGCAGCACAGTGAAGTACTGTAAGACCTGGTTCCTCCTAATACTTTATTTTCATTCCATGTTACATGATATTTTCTGTACTTTTAAAAAGATATGAAAATAGTTGTCTTTAAAGAGAAATAAATGAATGATCTTTGAAGTGTAAAGATGATTTGAAGATACTGTGTGTGATCAGCTGAGGAAGAGCCGATTCAAGTAAAGGAAACAGTAAAAGAAGACCATAAACAACCAACCTGTTAAAATGACTTCGTAGTTGAGGATGATGACACACACCTGCAGTCCCAGCACTCTGAGCCCCTGAAGCAGGAGGTTTCTCCCTTCCAGCCTAGATCGGGCAACTTAACCACCTAGCAAGACCCTGTCTCAAAATTAAACAAGGGCCAGGGATGTAGCTCAATGAGAAGGTCTTGAGTACCATTTCTGGTATTAATTAATTAATTAAATAAAAATGACCATATAATTTTATTGTATCTAAAGTAGTACTTTTAGTTGGATTTTATAGTTCAAGAGAAGAAAGGGGGAAAACATAAGACTACACCAGAAATCTGCTTATTACAATGACAAAGCCAAAAAAAAAATCTGTTGATGCCACTTTAGTGTCAGATAAATGACATTAAAATGTGTAATTACTTCAAAATTAATGTTATAAGGAAGAGATGAGAATTTAAATGGTGTTTAAATTTACTTGTCTAAATTAAAGACATTCCAAGAAGTTTAGCTATGGTGTCTTGATAGTTTTCAGACTAAGTATGTTCTTTCATCCCTTGGTATTAGCTCAATGTCAACAACATATGTATCAGAGGTCACAGAAATGCAAGTACTCTGCTCTCCAGCTATGAATACTCAGCAAAAAGATAAACAAAAACGCGAGATTATGTGCAGTATGGAAAAAAGAGAAGTGGTGTCGTTAGAGCACAGAAAACCTATGATCTGTGTCTGCATCTCTCCTGGCCAGTCGGTGAGGGCTGCACTGGGGCAGGAATGCTCCTGTTGCTCTCTCTCTCTCTGTCTCTCTCTCTCTCTCTCTCTCTGTCTTTGTCTCTCTCTCTCTCTCTCTCTCTCTGTCTCTGTCTCTCTCTCTCTGTCTCTCTCTCTCTCCCTGTCAGGGACCTAGCCAAGGTCCTAATCTCCCAAACGAGTGCATGACTAAGGTTTAAATAAATCAGACAAGTGGTATGATCTTAGGGCTCCAGGAAGATCAAAACCCTCTTGCAGAGTTCTTAACTCTGGGGGCTAAGACACAGAGCTTCTCTTGGCCCCCATATTTATTAGATGTTAAAACAAAGAGAGGAAATACTGAGGAAAGCATGGAGCATGAGCAGAACCTTGGGAGTCACTTTCAAGACTTCTACATGTAGTAAATTATGTCAATATAGGAGAAATGTCTTATCTCCATGATGGCATTTATGGTAGGAATGAGACAGCAGGTATAAGATGCCTGCAGCTGCAGTCTCTAGCTACTCAATTGGGGTTGGAGGCAGGTGTCCCCAGCTGGCTTGTCCTTTGAGGTGTCACTGGCATCACCAGCCACTACAAGTATCAGCCAGGACCACTGATTCACAGAGGTTCACTTACTACGAATCAGTTACAATCACCAGGCAAGGGGCTTAGGCCTAGGACAGACATTGGAAAGACTCAAGTTTAGAATAAGAATGGTAGTGCAAAGTATATTTTTCCTATCAGAAATCAAGCAACAGGAGCAGAAATGTTATACATAAAGTATGTAAAGTCCACGTGATCCAATTTAGAGCAGTTCGCTTCATTTTCGGTTCCAGTCCCATATAACATCAATCTTCATATTACTCATTTAATTGTATAGTCATAGTTTGCCTCGTTTTAATTCCAATCTCACATAATATTAATCACTGTTACCATTTTATTGAATAATCAATGTCTGCAAGATAATTAGTAAAACTAAATGACTAGATGAATGTATTAATCTAAGATGATGAGAATCCTGAAAATCAGATTATTTCACAATTAAATATGACTTGAATTGTATAAATGCTATATATATACGTATCTTTAAAGAGTAGTAAATTACAAATTTTTTAAGAATTTGGACACAAAATGGTACACATTATTTTCATTATTATTTAGGATCAAGTTTTTTTGATGATAAGATGACTGTTATAGATAAACAGATGTGTGCTATGGAAACTTAGGTAATAAATTTATTAATAGATAATTATTTATAGAAATAAGCAGTAAATGTTATACTTTTATTAGCACATAGTGAAGGCACAAAAATACACACTAAAGTTTTTCAGATAGTCATACTGATGCTAGTATAAATTCTGATAAGTGACTTTTTTAAAGATATAAAATAGTATAATTACTATTATAGTGAAAACAGTAAGAGTACTTAGGGACTCATTAATAATGACCTAAAAATATTAGGACTTCTGATTTTAGCTACAACATTCCTTTTTCTTTTTTAAAAAAAAACTACTCAAACTGAAAATTACTAACCTTTCTTGGACCTATCAGAGAAAGAGGGCAAACCACTAACCTAAAATCTGGAAAAATAAATGTCATTCATAGAGATCCAGCAACTTCTTACTTGGGGTTTAAGTCATTAGACACCATTGGTATGAATACATAGGGGATAGTTTGATAGCTTACTACATGCTGAGCATCCACTAGTGTTAGAAGCTCCCCATCCTCAGTCTTTGGATGCCTTGCTCTTTTGTGGGCTTTGTGTCTCAGACCCACAATGAGGTTCTTCCAATGAAGATCCAAAAAAATTCTCCCATGGCTCTAGCAAGACAAATGTATCCAGAGTTATGAAAAGTGTGAGTTATAAAAAAAGAAATTTACATCACGACTTTTATGGAAGGCACAGACTCTGGAAAACAGATCACAGGTTTTGCAAAATCCATAACTTCTTATTAACGTTTTAATGCACAGACACTGTCCTATGCTTCTGGGCATTAGGAATGCAACTTCCCAGCAGAAATTCTTGACTGTGCATCTGTTAGAGTGAATGTTAGCACAGGAGACAGTGAAAGTCATTGCAGACCTAGGAAGAATGGGGTGGTTGCTTTGGATTGCCATCTGTAAGAGCCAAGACCTTTATACTGTTCCCAATCTGCATTTTCTTAAACAAGCAAAATATTTTATAGGATTCACTGAATCAAATTATTTTCATCTCCACAGAGGCTTCTTTTCCCATTGATTAGGAAGAGAGCTATTACCACTGTAAAATAAAAGTAAGCTATTTCTTAAATGAATGAATGACTCATGAAAGAACCAACAGAAAATAAGCAAGAAGCTGAGGGGACAAGATTGAACCCACTTCCAGAAAATCAATGAACCACAGGCCAGGGCAGCTGCTGTGACCTGTGGGGTCAGTGGGTTAGAGAAAGGGCAGCAGCAGAGAAAGCCGGGAAGGACACTTTGAGACAACATGATCGAAAAATTCATAGAACAACCTTAGAAATAAACAGTGACCAATAGCTTCCTCTCTGTGCCATTCTTTTCTATGTGTTACATTTTATTTAGAAGCAAAGTAGAAGCAATAAAGTATTTTTGTTCAGGCAATCTATGGATCTCAGCAAACTTATTTCTACCCAGGGTTTTAAAGTTTCAGTAATTTATATTGGGGTATATCAATGTCAGGAAATATGTACACAAAGTGTTAATCAGCAAATACAAAATATAAAATGACTTAGTTTATACCAACTGTATACTATTAGAACTATAAATATATTTATTATTTGATTAATTTTATTTAGTTTTTTAATAAAAATATAACTATACTTTAAAAAATAATTTTACAAGTTCACATATGAAATATTTTAGAAATACTTTGAACATTTTCAAAGTTCTTATAAAGAATGAAAATTGCTTTAGAGTATTTTATGATGAAATATAGTTTCTTTTCAGGTAGTAAGTTGTGAAATACAATTTTAATCATATTTGTTAGTCCAAAGCTCAATATACTTTTTAGGATTATGTTGTTATGATTTGCCTCATTTCTTAATGCAGGTAGACACTTTACAACAGAAAAGCATGAAGATTTCATAGACCAACTACACAGCACTAAGCTGAGAATATTTTTGCAAAAAAATTCAACAAATGGAAAAGAATGAAATGGATTCAAAGATGAAAAGATGAAAGTGAGAAGTGTGGAGATGATATTGAAGTACAAGGGAAAGGTGCTGATTTTCAATGTCAGGGATATTCATGAAACCTTATTAGTTTAACAGAAATATCTTGCAATAGCTTGGAAATAGAGAACTGACGGCCACGTGACAGGATAGGATTGGAAATTTTTTTTGCCTCCATGCTTTTCCTGATTATACAATTCACATAGTCATTATTATAAAGTATTCACAAAATACACAATCTATTAAAGTATAAAAATGTGCATCATCAGCCTGGCATGGAGGTGCACACCTGCAATCAATCCCAAGGCTCTGGACTGGGGAGGGTCACAGGTTCATCATCAGGCTGTGCAGTTTAGTAACTTAGTGAGATCCTGTCTCAAAATTTAAAAAAATTTTTTTTTTAGTTATAAAAGGCTGAGGTTGTGGAGATGTAGCTCAGTGTGAAGGTCTTAGGTCCACTCCTCAGTCTCACATGTACACACACAAATACACACATTCATATTCCCTCACTAGAGCTAAACTGAGTCAATATTTTGCACATCAAAACTTATGCTTATAAGTCAGAGAAAAACTGACTTTTAAACCAAACTTGACTGTGATGTCTATATATGAAACATGTTGTATGATTTGTGTTAGTAGATGGAGAAAATCTTGTAACTGGAATATTAGTATAATATAAAAAACCCTCTGCTAAAGAGTGGAAATGACGTGGAGGGGACATGGCAGAGACTTTCCATACACAACATTAGACTTAGGGACTAGATGTGGTTTCAGATCTAAACAAACTAAATACACCAAGAAAAATGGCAATTGGATAGAAACAAGAAGCTTCCCCCCACCAAAAAAAGGAAAGAAATAGGAGGGGAAAGTCTTTAGAATGGAATAGTATGGGGAGAAAGATATTTTATGTAATTTATGTCTAAAAGTTTCTTTTTAATTGTTTCTGTTGCGCACCGAAACCATACCTATCCCCTTCAATTCTTTTTTATATTTTAAAAAATTTATGCATTAAGTTTTTTGGTACATTTTAGATATGCATCGTGATCATGTTCATTGTGGGGAATTTCTAGCGGTAATGATATGTTTTGATTCTTCCTTTCTTCCCCAAGCCCATCTCCTCCCTTTAGCCCAGTTTTCCCTCCCTATTTACAAGACTTTGTTTCCATTTTATCCTTTTTTCTTTTTTAATGGTCCTTCTTAGTTGATGGAGCAATTTGTCTGGTTAATTTCCCTCCCATCTCCAATTGTTAGGAGAACACTGCTACATAGGAATTTCCATCACTAAACATCAGTGAGACACCAAGCAGAGATGATTTCTCTCTCTCCAAGAATGCAACACACAGGAGGAGCACTATTCACAGGATACTGAGAAACACATTCATTGAGCTCAAATAGTAAATGCTGTGGCTTGGACATGGTGAGGACCATCAAAAGCAGGAGCTTCTGCCCTGGTAGGACTTTGCCCGAAGCTCTACTGCAAGTCACAATACAGGATGATGGCATAAATTCTGTATTGACTTTTTACCTTAATAGATTTACCTAAAGTCTTTACCAGATTCAGATTCTGATGTGATTCACTAATGCATTTCAATAACTTGAGTAACTGTTATATGATGCCTAGGTCTTCTTAAATATTCAAATTCAGTTGCTTAATAATTGCTGAGTAACAAACTAATTACATCACGTGGCAGGCAATGAAGATCTGAGGAGAATCGGACCAGCACTCACATAGAAAATGCAATTAATAGAAAGAAATATCCAGAACATGGTGAGACATTTGAAACATCAAAGAGTAAAAGGATAAAAAAGAAACCAGAAAAATTGAAATTAGAAGGAAAGAAAGAAAACCAGGAAAAGGCAGTCTACGCTGTGAAGTCTGGATGAAGGGTCCAGAGTTACTAAGGTAACACCATGTTAAATACTTCAGAGGAGTTAAAAGGAGTAATATAAAAACAAATCCCTTCGATTTGGCTCACAGCTCACAGATGGAGGAAGCTGTTTCAGTGCTGGTCATGAGGCTCAAGGAGGTGGTAGATGGGATCTACTAAAAAAGTGATGGCTATAGGGGGGTAAAGAGTGGAACCAGGAGGTAAGAAGTGAGTCGTATGCTTGAAGTGAAGAAAGCTGCAGGGGGGAGGATGACAGGTGATAGGCTGAAATGAACTTTTTTAGGATTACTGAGAACTGATATTTCACAGGTGATATACGAAGCAGTTGAAAAAGCCTAAAATAGTTGGAAAAATTTTGAGAAATTTAGAGGAATTCTTGAGAAGTTGCAAAGATAATAAAGAAAGGACTCCAGAACTTGGAGGAGAGCAGCAAAATATCTGAAATCAATTGTTAAGTTTGACTCTTGGCCTTGCCACTTACTCTATGACATTTGGTGATTTTCCTAGAACATATAGGATGTGATCTGTGCAATCAAAATGTGTGATTTTAATAAAGCTATTTTAACATTATGTGTCAATTTTCATTTGTATAAAATGGACATAATCTTAGAGAGTTATTGTAGAAAATAAATGAATACTAAATAAATCTTTAGTGTTTAGTAGATTGTTTGCAAACACCAAAAATTATTAAAATAGCTTTGTTTATATATTTTGCTTGTTTATATCACTGATCCAACTAGCTTTGAAGCTCATAAATACACACACATACACACTCTCTCTCTATTATGTCTAAGTCTTTTCTGCAGAGAAAGTGAGTAGCTAGAATCCCCATAAATGCATCTAGCCATTGAGTCAATAAGTAGTCAATCCAGAAAGTCAAGAAGAGCCTAGAAAAAGCCCAGAGTCAAGAAAAGAAATGAGTGCCCTTCGGTTCCCTGTGGAGTATAACAGAATTTGAAACTGATGACAGGATGGAACCAAGTCTTTTCTTTGGTGTGTATGTTTTTCCCCCTTTCATCAGATTTAATATCATCCCATGAGTACAGTAATCTTCAAGCATAGGAATCTCGGAGGATTGGTGACACACATGACTCGGTGCTCTTAATGTTTGTAGATACAGCAGAGCACTTGGGTTCTAGAGAAGTATGTTCTTCTTGATAGCAGGCTACAAACATCATGCACCTCCATCCACCTTGGAGGCAAGACTTTCAGTTTCTCTTTTTTTAAGCAGTAACATAGGGTGTTAGACATGAATCTCATTCCTTTCCCACTCTGCTGACTCCAATGTGTGCTTGCCCATTACGTCACACCTGTATTTTTCATGAGGTGCCAGTGGTTTCATTCCCTTGCTGACCATAGCAGCTGCCATCTTGGTGGTTACTCAGCTGTCACCCACTGTAATGCATTTCCTTCATGTAAAGATTCAGTCTTGTTCCTGGGATTTAGTAAATTCTAGAATTTATTACTGCATTTATATAGTTGTTTTGATATTTGGGGGTTCTTTGCACTATACTTTGCTCATATCATAAAACATCCAAGATTTTCTATTTCAAATACAAAAAATAGATATTTAAAAGACAGTTTTATTTAATAAATGATTATTTTATAAAAATTATGCCAGAAAATTGCTGTTATTTCATAGCAGCCTAAAAATAATTCCTTCAACTTCAGTGAACAACCAACCATCTCATACTACTTTAGAGGCAGATGCAAAGCGAGCAAGGCTTCATTAAGAACATAGATTATAACAGCAAAACTGGAATCTGTAATGTGTCTCAGAGATCGGCTGGGTGTGGACAGAGGGACCATTGGAATGCTCAAGGAGTAGAATGTCTTCTTAGGCCTAAAGGTGCAAAAATTAGAGAGGAGAAAGAAACAAAGATGCTGCACAACAGTGAAAGAGTCAAATGGCCTTTTGGTTGCAATGCTGGAGGGGATTTTTAGGGTACTCTTGCCTGGAGAATTAAATATGCAAATGTTCTATCAGAGAAAATCACTCGGGGAGAGAGGAAGAAATAATCCTCTGCTCACCAAGAGAGACTGAGAGCCAACATACTGCAGTGTGCTGACCTAGAGTGGAGGTGCTGGGGATAAGGGGCTGGAGGGTGCTCCCTACATTAACATCTAGTCCCCACACTTCTGTACAATCTTAGGTTCAACAAGACCTTTGGGAGTCCTTCAGACAACTTCAACAAATTAGAATCTTTCCCCTCCCTACTTAGGTCTGCTGGAATGATCTTCAGCTACCAGTTGGAGAGCATAGGTCCCATAGATCAGGAAGGTACAGCACAGCAGCTGGACCTCTTAATGCTGACTCTCCAAGTACTTGGTGGTTGGCAAAGAACATTCTCATGAGAGCACATCCATATAAAGTATACACACCTGGTATTTAAGATATGCATTTTTGAGACTCATACCTCTTACATTACTGTGGTGGATTAACTAATGGTTAACTTGTAACACCCAGCTGAACTGAGTCAGCAGGTTTTGGGGTATTGAAGACCCACCTGAAGATTGTTTCCAACAGCATAAATAAATAACTGGAGTGGAAGATGGCCTGGAGCTGCTGGGAAGGTTTTCATACTGGTTTTCCTTGTAAGAACTCAGCTGTTATCATAGGAGGAGTTTGGGTCCTAATTGTTGCTGAAGATGGCTGCTGTTCTCTTCGGAGGAACTCTGGTCCTTACCTTGAGCATCACTCCTTGGCTCCAGTGCAGGTTCCTCAGACTGATGGTGCAGATATTTCATCCCAGTGGTGCAAACTTTCTAGTTCACCACTGACCTTTGTGCCTTCCCAGTACAGATACTTGATACAGACTTGTATGAGACATTGTCATGAGCTCTAGGCCTCCAGCTGGCCTTGTGGAGGACATTGCCATGGGCTCTAGGTCTTCAGTTGGACCTGTGCAGGACATTGCTATGGGATTCTTTGGGTCTCTGATGCACTGGATTCTCAGTGCCTGTTCAGATACGGGCTTGCCCTCTGGCCTGTCTCCTCTAATACTCTCCCTCGTCTACAGATTTATTCCATCATCGTCTTCTGTGCTTTGGTGATGGCTTCTGTCTCTGCTAAGAATACATCAGGAACTTGGCTTTATATTCTTTTTCCTATTAGCTTTTTTATATTGGGACAACTACTAAAGATACGTGGGCTATCTTATACGGCCCAGCAGAAATCCAGATTCCTGTGATAATCATGAAACTTCTTTGGTTCCTAACATCGATGAGATTAATAGACCGACTTATCTGAAGCTGTTAATAGGCTACAGCTTCCTTTAAGAAAATACTTCCATTGCCCAATATTTTTTTCTTGAACATTGATGATGGTAATACTGAGTAGCTTTGAAACTTACTGAAAATTCTATAATATACATAAAAATGTGCCTCATTTCATGTGATGCAGGCAAGTAAATTAGCCACTACAATCCTATGCTGTAAGGAGACAGAATTACATCATAGAAAGAGGATTAAAATAAAATTATAGAAAATTCAGTTCTATCTGGATTCTGAGACAATTTTCTGGATTTCACTTGCAAAATGAGGGTATTTAGCCAAATGATTTTCCAAAGTGTTTTATATTTCTGAAATTCCACTCCATTCCTACTGAACATAGAGAAGATGAGTTTGAGTTTCACAAATGTGTTCCCTGGCCTACAGTGCTATGAAACATGAAAAATTTTTTCCCATGAGAAGCTGAGATTGCATCTCCATGAGAGTCTGAAAGGGAAAAATCAGTTCCCTAGCGTAGCATACAGTAGAGTCTTTGGGAAAAGCATAAGAATGGGAGTAGTAGAGAAGTTTTTAAGGTCCCTTATCCAAAAAACTCTCAATTCTACTTCCATTATAAAAATAGAAATTCACATTCTAAAGCACTGGGGCTGCTGTGCACATGAAGATACTTAGTGTAGCCAGCTCCACTGACAACCAGGGAGTTTTTCTCCTTTGTCTATTGCAAATCAAGCAACAGGGTCTATGCATAAATATCCACTAATATCGCCAGGCATGGTGGAGCACAGCTGTCACGAGGCAGGAGAGTCATAAGTGTGAATCAATCTTGGGTGATTCACAACTTAAAGAGACCCAGTATCAAAATCTTTTAAAAAGAGTTAAGGATACAGCTCAGTGCAGACTTTTGAGTACAATCCCCAATCACACCCCAAAAAAGCAAAAAAAAAAAAAAAATCACTAACACCAGAGCTGATAATTCTCTGAGTTTTACACAGTAATTTAGTTGGATAAGTTTTTTAAAACATAAAAAGTTTACTGAGAAGTTAGGAGACAGACAATTGGCTGGATTATTTTACCATCTAAACTTCGTAACAATCATCTGAGCCAATATGCCTTGGTCTTTTTATTTGTAAAATGCAGAAGAAAATAGTGGAATCTATGAGAGTCTATAGATAATGCACACATTATATTAATTAAAGCATTGTGCACCATAAAGAATCTCTGATATATGTGGAAACTCCTCATTAGCATAGTGATAAATACATAATAAGTGTTTAAATAGGCCTACGGAATTAGCCTGAGTTCAATCAAATTGAAATGCAGATAAACAATTTTTATTTTCTAACAGCTGGTGATCTGTGCAGGGATGCTAGTTCATTAAAGTTTTATAACAGATATTTCACTAAACAGAGTACAGCATGTCCCAGTCCAAGAATGGAGAGCAGTGTAGCTGATCATAATTGGTGAGATTACTGCATTAATAAAATGCTGGTGAAAAAGACATGGCCTGGGAAGAAACATGAAGAGAAGTGAGGAAGGCAGAATGTTCACTAGAAAAGTGCAGTGGAGAAAGCGGATGTGTGAGTCAGTGCTGTCTATGCAGTTTAACAGAAAACCCTAAAATTTCAATGCTGAGTAGTATATAATAGTATAGTTTTAGGAACTTTCTGAATGAAGTATTGCGTAATGAGCATCTGCTCCCCCATAAGCTAGAAAATCTTTAGTTGTCCTAGATTTAGTCCTAGAAATATAATTTCATAGGGAATCAAGAGTCTTGGGGATATTGTTTTATCAGCTCTAGCCATTTTTTCAGATCATAAATTTGGGGGGCTTGTTTGAAACTATGTGACTGGGCCTCCTTGACCTTTGTTTATAGTCCTAGGAAGCTATGCACAAAAGCTTACTTGTAAATACCCTGGAAATCAAATGTGATTCTGGAAGGCCAGCCCTTATTTCATGAATAGGTCCAGCAGTACTTGAAGAATGGAATGAAACACTTGGCATGTTCAGAACAATATCCTGTCTCAGGTTTGGATCCATTCCTAGTCCACTCTGCCTTCACTAAGGACTGTTCAGACCTGTCTAAGCAGTTTTAATAGACCATTCATCTTGTCATGCCAAAGTCCTCCAAGGAATTGTTTGCTGATTCTGGGTAAAATACCAGTCAAATTAGAATTCCAGTTCCAGGAAGCTTAGGATAATTTAGCAACTCACCCAAAAGCAAAGCGAGGTGGGTAGGTCTAGAATCAGGCTAGAAGACATGAACTCCCTCATTTTCACTCACCTTTTGTAAAGGTAAAGAACAGGCTAAAAGAGTAGCAAAATGAACTTCTATTTATAAAAATACATTTGAAGGTTTTAACTGGGGAAAATTTCCTCATAAAAGCATCAAAAAGATGAGGAGGGAAAGATAAAGATACAAACTTCAAATTGAGTTATCTCACTATATATCCCACTCATTTTTCAAATTTAAACAATTTTGAAAGAAAAAACCTTATTAGTCTGATCTAAGGAGTTTATCATTTTTCCCCCCTCAGGTACCTTTTCTAATCATACATTTGAAATTCTGTTGCTTAGCTGACGAAGTGCAGAAATTCTGCTGTAGGGTTCCCCTCATCCCTGGGCTACAGAGATGCCATGCGTCTTGCAGGTGTTGAATACTTCTCCTCCATCAGATATGGTGTTGCTGCCAGGGGTGTTTATGTACATCTACACTTCTACATTGAACACATTAAATAGGTACAGCTCTTTATGTGTTGATTATACCCAAATAAAGCTGTTAAAAGCCAAAAATAGAAAATGGTAAGAAAAAATTTTAGAAACTGGATGTTAACTAGGCTGGAACAAGGAAAAGAAATAGCTGATTATTTATTCAAGGCTGCTATTCAGTAAGACAATCTGGTTTATCTAGCTGCTAAGATGTGGAGTGCCTGAAAGGAATTTTTCTAAGGAGCAGTAGCTCTCTGTTAATATAATTTGCATGTGAGCCAACAGTTGGCTGTCATTTAAGTAAATAGTAATCTGAGAAAACAACAACAAGTATTCATTTCCAGTTAAGAAAAATAAAAGGATCATAAAAACTTGCCTGTTATTGTATTGCTATCTAATATTTCCCTCTCTCTCCTTCTTTGGTCAGAAAAGACAAATGATTATAATTGCATATGCTAAAGATGATCTCAGACATCTCTGGGATCTCTCAACACTCTCACTTGTTTAAAAAGAAAAGAAAGAGAGAAAGGAGTGAAAGAAAGAAGGAGAAAGAAAGAAAGAAAGAAAGAAAGAAAGAAAGAACGAAATTTTTCATCATCATAGAGCTAAGTACATCAAATACAATTTACACGTTCTATTAAATGTATCACAGCCCAAATGTTTAAAATATTTACAAATATTGTTATGGCATTTAGTAGCTATTTAGTATATTTTTTACTTTAATAGATAATATTTTTCTGCTATTCCCATGGTAAATGAGTATCTTCTGCTTAATCAGATATGTAGGTCAATTGTATCCAGTGTTCTCTTTTTTACTTTCCTTAGAAAAAACAACAAGCTTAATTTTATTGAGAAGCTTGATTTGCATAACTTAGTCATGATTTATAAAAGGCTCCTAGGAAAAAAACCATGGACAAACATTCCCTCTTACTTAAAATATTCTTCGATATTCTTACTATGTTTTTTTCTTTTTTAATTATTTTTTTATTTAAAGAGAAAAAACCAAAACAGTAAAATGGTACAAGTATTACGGAATTTCAAGAAAAAAAATATACAGTAAGAAATCACTAGTTAATGGATTACATATTGTCATCTTAGAAATTACATATGACATCTTAGAAATAGTTGTTCAAATTACAAAATTAAAGCATACAAAGTGGACACAAACAGTGAGATTGCAAACAGTTCTGCTCAATGATCCAACAAAAACTTAGTAACATGGTTTTCTATATTACACACTTAAATATACAAGCAGTTATATCCTTTCTATCACTTTCTTTTCCTCTCTTTTTTACAAATTCTTAATTATGTTTTTTCAAAGGAATGATGTCTCTTAGGACATGAGTAATAACATAGAGAAATGGAGGACAAGATATGAATCATGATTTCAGTGTTATATTTGTTTTCTTACATTTTATTTTTCTAAAGCTTGTGTAACTTTAGTCAGAAGTTTGATATAATAAAAGAAAGGTGATGACTAAATGTTTTATAGTAAAAACAACAAAACCCTATTGCTTGAGTATTTTTAAAAATTTCTTTTCTCTTGGTTTTACCAAATTATTTGAAATCAGATGTTTAAATATTTTATACTTTGCCGTTGTTTAAACATGTAGCAATTTCAAAACAGAAAAAATAATTTTAACTCTTAATTGTAAATTTATTTCCTTCTTTGACATTTTGGAGTCTTAAAATTAAAGCATCTATGACATTCCTCCTCTTTTTCTTATTGTCTTGAAACTAGACATTTTGCTTTATTTTTAGCATCCATTTCAGCATGCTGAAATGAAGCACAAACATTCTGTATATCTTTTTGTACACAATTGTTATCACAAACTATTGTACAAATGAATTGCCTCTATTTTCTGCCATTAATATGAATGCTACGGATTTACAGAAGAAAATGATGTTCACATTAAATAGAAAGACAGATTGTATCTATCTTTACTGGAAAAGATTCCTGATGGACAGAATTACCCTTTTTGCCCCAAATGATTACTATTCAACCGAACAAAACTTTATATTTATTTACCAGTCTGCTTTGAGAACCTGGGCGCTTTTCTGTGATAATGGTTAGGGAACTGCACCTGCTTCCCACTTTGACATGCTAAAATACACAATTCCATTATATAATGTATAATTTCAAGTAGAAATATAATGTGTTGGATCTAAAGATTTTATTCTCAGGATACCTTAAAAGTACTTCAGGAAGGAATACAGCTAACCTGACAATTCACTATTTGACTCTTGCCTGGGTAAAAATAGCTTCTGTGTTAATCTGAAAGTTCACATAATAAAACAGACAATAGAAAGAAACGGATTTCCTCAGCTCCTCCTGGAAAACATGCCACAAGCCCTTAGGAAAGTGCACTTTGGTGACACTGGTGATGCGAGTTTCATGTGCTCTTGCCAACAGCATGCTTAGTTATGTCTCTTTTATGTGACAGTGCTCCAATTCTTCATTTTACCTTGCATTGGTTTTTTAAGGACTATTATTTTTTTCTTTTTCCTGAAGACCTTGGAGGTAAAGCTGAAGTTCTTTGGTAAAGTTTTTGCAAAATGGAGATTAAAAATAGATTATACTCTCGTGAAGATCTCTGCCCAATATCTCTTATGCTATTGGTCTTGTTTTATTCCTATCAAAAAAAAAAGGCTGGGGTGGGGGGTTTCCTCGTGTTTTCTAATACATGATGATGAAATTCAGAGAGCACAATGTCTAACAACAATGGGTTTTGTGTATTTATTTTAAAAACTTATTAACAACTAATTCTTAATTTATTAAAACCCAATTCTTAAACAAGACTATATTAAGCACATGAAAGTAAAGATGCTCAGGTTGAAAATGGGTGAGAGACGTCTAGCAGTAGCAGTTCAGTCTTTTCCTCTCCCTTGTACTCACTCTGGTCTCCTCGCACATCTGAGAAATGTCTGCAGTCCCAAACCCAGTCTATAAACCAAGCCATAAACACAGTGGGGAAACTCAGAGCGGGGATGTTAGACTTAGACTGAACATAGTTTGAACATGGCTGGTTTTTTAGACCAGTGGCTTACAACAGAGATTAAGCTTACCATCCACCCCTCTCTCTGCCCCCTACCACATGGGCCTTTGGAGATGTCTGAAGCCTTCTTTGGTTGTAATGATTTGAGGACTGAGGGCCATATGCAACTCTGGTATCTGGTAAATAAAGGCTAGAAGAAGTGTTTAACAGCATGCGATAGACGGTTCTCAAGAAGAATCTCCAGCCTGAAATCTCACTATGGCCCTAGGGTGGAGAAGACATGCTTTAAAGAGAGCAGATGAAACTCCAGGCTCAGTAGAGAGGAGGTGGGAGTGGAGTTGAGGGGGAGAGGAGAAGATTACAGCCCCCACAGCCAGGACTTGCACCTGGCTGAGAACAAAAGAAAGCAGAAGCCCTGAAAGTGCTTGACTTTAGATTTGTTTGTAAGCAACATCTCCCTGGTCCCACCTAGTCTCCAGAGAGCAGTGGAGGCCTGTTGTTGTACTATCTTTGCCTGGTGGAATCCTAAAGGCACTTAATTACCTGATATGGTGGAGCAGCTAAAACAGGAGATTGCTTGCACATGCAGGGCTACAGCAAGAACACAAGATTAAATGAGTTAAACATGTTTTTCATCACTGACTATAGCTTTGCACATCATACGTCTTAGGAAGCTGGTCCATGAGTTCACCTGTGGACATCTGATCACCTTCCGAGAATTCTTTTCTTATTTGAAATCTCCTTGCATATTGCATGAAGGAAGATGGCTAAAAGCAATTGCATTGAAGGTAGACAGAGATGTTAATATCATCATATCTAACCCAACTGAAGTCTGAAATATATAAGTGGTTCAGTGAGACTTAGACTGAACTTAGACTTACATGTCCAGATTATAAATATAGGAACCAAATACTACGTTAATAGAGATGCAAAGGACTTTTCCAACCACAGGTCTCCTTAAGGGAGCTATGGATGAATCGGGCAGTGCACAGAGGCAAAAATAAGTACATACGTGATGCAGGAGTAAAGATGATACAGTAAGGCACAGCTTATAAGCTTTTTATTGATGGGCAGATACTGCCCTTGAACATGGATCAATCTTTAGGATTCAGAGCTCAAGATTCAGCAGGTGATATCATTCCTAATACTAAGAAAGAAAAATAACATATAAAGGTTTATTATTTAATGGAATTCTTGTCTTTTTAGGAGAAGAAGTTCAGATGAAGTCTAAGTGGGTATTCTGTTACAACAGATGATTTTCTGTAAGGAAAAATGCTTTTATGTTTACATGTAATCAAGAAAAAATAAATTGCTACTCAGCTAAGGAGTTTGTGGAAATGGAAGCCCCTTGATGAAATAAGTTTGTGGTGACCTAAATGGCCATGATTAAGAAAGAAGAAATGTTCTACTTGCATAAAACCATCAGCCAACTAGTGAAGATACTGCTGCAACAATATCTACAACATTAAAAGAATAAGGTAGCCAGATGATTTGCACCTAACATTTTATTTACCTAATACTCATGCATGCTCCAAGATACTTGAAGAAGTTTTAAAAACATGGTACAGCTGCTCTATAAACATATTTAAAATTACATCTATCACTCTTACTATATTTCTGTTGGACCGTGCCAGTGTGGTGGGGGAAATAAACATAAACTGGATTTGCATTTGGAAAATACTCGGTCTTTGAAATTTTAACTCAAGATGCTTTAGCCTGAAAGTCGTGTTTTATAAAATCTTGGAAATTAAGAGATGGCAGGTAACATGTTTAAGTTTTACACAGTCATCCTTCCTTGTGAAGAGATATTCAGTTAAACTGTAATTTTCACCTGCCTTTGCCTCCTGTGTCTGTTCCATAGCTACCCATACTGAAATGTCAACAACAAAGGCATTTGCAGACACAAGTCACTTCTCTACCCTGCTACTTCCCGCACTCCCTCTCTCCCTGTCCATCAGTAGATCTTCAGCTGCAACACTTTCATCCTGGAGATGCACAAGTTTGTCTCTTTTGTTAAATTCTATACTTCTACAAGGAATATTGCTAGCACATGTTATCTTTTGAAGTTTTCAACATTCTAGGTCCAATGGTGATGGATAAATTACACCCCTAGATGAAAAATAATTTGTCAGTTGGTAAGTTCTGAGTAGTTGGAACAAAATAGATACATTAAAAACAAACACTATGTGGAATAAGAGTACCATGATGTAAATTGGAGAGAAGTAAGCTTAAATGCTTCCCTGGGTCAGAAGGGTGATAGGTGAGAGAAATGTTTGGTAGACAGAGGGAGATGTAAGATTCCTACTGACCAAACAGCACATATCAACGATTTTAAAATATTTTAAAATGTGATCCAGCAGAAACTGAGGGCCATTCGTGTATTATTTCTGAGCAGTGTAGTCTTCTCTGAAATGAATTCCTTAGGCAGAAGGAGACAGGCTTGTAAGGTCTTCCTACAAGACGATTTTTAAGATTCTCCTTTGTATCCCATCGATGTGTTGGCTATGGAGGGTTCCTTAATATGACTGGCTGGTCATGTGTTCAACTCATCTCCACAGAGACCAAAACCAACCATTTTGCCCAGGGTAAAAGTAAAACTTGCCCTTCACTAAGAGCTATGGTCAGCACACAGTAGGTACGCATCAGTCAGGAGCTGCTATTCTGTCTCTTGTTACCTTCCTGCCCTTCTCTGGTCTGCAATTTACATTCGCATGTCAGAGAAGTTAAGAGACTTTGGGTATTTTTCTCTGTGAACTTTTTGCTTTATCTCCATCTTACCCCCTCCTCTCAATGTCTCCAATTTATTCACTTTATGTTTGTAGTCAATTAAAAAATAAGAAAAGATAGAGTCCAGTCTGGGAGAATAATTAAACAAAAGAAACACCGGAGACTTTCTGTGTATCAATAGTTCTGAGACGTCCATAATTTTCTGTTCTTCCCAAAGAATAAATTCTTTTTCCAAACAGAAGCTAACAGTAAGGTCCTGTATTTCATTTACAGGAGAATTAAAAAGGAGAAATTTTCCTTTCAAGATAAAAAAGGATACTTTGCAGAAACATTTGAAAACACCTGTCAAGCCACTGGATGACATAGTTCTTTATATAGTTTGAAAAAGCAAAACTTAGAGAATTTGGCAGTTCATGAACTATTTATTACCATGCCTAGCAGAAAACTTGAATATTTCATGTTGTTATTTGTGAACAAAATTTTCACAGATCAAAGCAAATAAAAAATATTGAAAAGGGGAAGTTGTATTTAAAAAAAGAGAAATCGGATGCTGGTTTTCAAACTTTGGTGGAAAAAGTTTAAAAAACAAAAACAAGATAAAGCCTGTGACAAGTTTCCAGGATATTTGTTCTAAACTTGCTATTGTTTTTATCCTGACACATTTTTAACTGTAAAGATAGAAACTGTCAGGCTGACTGACTGAAGGAATTCTCTAAGTTGTAGAAAATACAGTTTTGATTAAGGACTCTGACTGCTGAGCTGATAACTTGCTTCTAGCTCTTGAGAAATAAGGAATTTCATGAGTAAGAGTTACAGGCATGGTTAATTTCACAAAAGCCCCTTTGCCCCAGCAAATAGAGGAGCTACGTGTCTTACTTACTAATTAAATGGAGGCAAAACTGAAATATTTGAGTCCCATCTAATGCACATAGAAAACAGTTCAAATCATACAATTAGTGTGTCTTTCACATAGAAGTTTGTATCAGATACTAGCCAAATCAACTATATAATGCCAGGTTAGAGAGTGAGACATAGCACACTGAACAGACAGGTAGTTTGCTTGCAGGATTTTACCATTTGTTTACCAACATAGAGCACTGGTTTATTTACCATCTTGGTCCTTTTATGCAGACTGAAGATCATACATGCATATTACCTGTGATATGTAGAGAGAAAGATATGCAGAGAGGAGAATCTGCATAACACAGTTGAGGTAGCATCTAATGCTTTGGGGCCAGTGCTCTGATACTTTGGAAAGTCATCACCTCTTATCTTGAGGCTGGATCCCAGGTGACCATGGCTCTTCATCCTGCTTGGCTCAGTCATGTACTTTGGGAGTCACTGAGCGGGGAAACAGAGACTGTTTTCCTTGTTCCAGAGATTACACATCAGCTCCTCAACCAGCACAATTACATTGATTAAAGCCAACTAAAGGGATAAAGAAATGGCCTAGCCAGCTCTGTACATGTCAATACATGAAGATACAGCTGAGTTTAGCCAAAATCGAGAGAATTGCTCTTCTTTCTAGGAGAGTGGTTCTCCACATACCCAGAAACACTTGTCTTTAGCTTCTTGTTTGTGTACAGACTGCAGTGCTGAGACTATTACCAAACATGTCCAAATCTTGATTTCTTTATCTGTAAAAGGGAGAGTCAAATATGTTCCAAATGTATTTTGGGTGGAGCCAACTGAGAGTCCATATTTGATAACTCCATCTTCTCCTTCCTCACTGAAACTGGTTGTCCTACTTACCTAGTGATTCATGGTTTAAAAAAATACTAGTTCACAACACAGCACCTGTCTGTCAAGTGCAAGGTCTTGAATTTAATTCTCAGTACCAAAAGAAGGAAAGAAAGAAAGAAGAAATGAAATGAAAATGTAAAAAATAAGAAACAACCCAAATGCTCATCAACTGAGGGATGGATAAAAAAGTGTGATATTTTTATACAGTACTCATAAGTGTAATAAGTCAGACTGGCATGTGTAATCATATTGTCTCCCTAGTGTGAGAACCTGAAAGAGTAAATAAGATCCAAAACGTACAATAGATATTGTGAAAGTAAAAGGTGAAGAAATTGCTCAAAAGGAAAGAAAAACTAGGATGAGGGAATAGGGAAATTTCAAAAGATGATATATATATACAAGATAGAAAATTGTACTACCAATCTGTTAGTTCATCAAAAAGAACAGTTTGTGATTTCATTGTTTGATCACGTTTTCATGCCTGTCTTTTAATCTGAGCAACTACTTTGAAGGTAACAATACACAATGTATTAACCACTGCTAATCTCCTATTAATTGGTTTTGAAATTCTGTATCATCATTTTTATTCTTTTTTTGTTTTAAAGTTAAAAAAAGAAATGATCCAGATCCTGAGAAATAGATCAATGGTCTGCTGCAGAATGAAAATGAAAGAAAGGAGAAAGAGAAGGAAGGAAGGTCTTTAGAAGAAATAAAGTTATTGATGCCTCTGCTATGTAGGAAAAAAAAACAAGGATGAGAACTTACAGAAATTCTGTACATCTTTTTATTTGAATCAGCTATAGCCTATTGATATATCCTATTAAATGGTATATCCTATTAAATGTTGATATATCCTATTAAATGGACATAAATTCTATTCTTTAAGATTCCCAAAGGAGCCAATTTCATGAACTTGTTAATGAATTATTAGTGTAACATCTCATTAAGATCTACTTATTTTTAAATTAATGCCATAGGTTCCCTCATTGAAAGTGGAACAATAACATTTCCATTGGTATTATACAAATAATTTACATTGCTTTATGCTACTTGAGTTATGCTGTTACAAAAATGTACAAGCTGGGCATGATAGCACATGCTTGTAATCCCAGTATTTGCGAGGCTGAGGCAGTAGGATCAGCATCAGTGTGGGGCCAGACTGGGCTACATAGTGAGTTCAAGACCAGCCTGAATTACATAGTGAGAGCCTGTCTCCAAAAAATGTATGTAATAAATATATACACTAGCAACATAATAGTACATCATTATCAAATATTATGGGCAATATATAATTGTATGTGTACACTTTAGGTGACTTATATGACTGAAAGCACAGAAATAGCAAAAACATGTGAATAATGCATTGCACTATGATATTGCAGTGCCTACAACTTCTCCAGTCAATAACAACCTTTCACATCCACTCTCTTATAATACCACCCATGTATATACAGTCCATCAACTACATGTTATTTATTGATACATACATTCAAACAATTTTTAAATCTACAGTGTTCACCTATAAATCTTAAAAATATTTTTTAAAAAAGAAACACTTTTGTATGAAGCTAGGAGATAGATATTTCTCAAATACAAAAGAGATCAACAGAAGGAGGGAAGAAGGAGAGAGAGGAGGAGGGAAGCGATGATAAAAGGAATTAAGATGTTCTATGCTTATGTACCAGCTGTACACAAGGATGTGAAGTATACACATTATGCACTACAAATATGTGTAAATAAAAATTAATGAAATAAATACTTTTGGAATTATTCTTGTTTTTGAAAAGCTCATTTAACAATTGACATATTCTTTGAACAATGGTCCAGGAGAGTAGATTTTCTGTTGAAAGTGGAACTGGTTTATTCATCAGCACCAGGGACTAAAGGGATGAATTAAGTGGCTAACTGAACTGAGCAATACAGTTTTTGATCAAAAAATAAAGCAAGACTCAGTAATTTGTAAGCAAGAAAGCTTATGTTGAATTTTTTCCTCTTATTTAAGTGAAGCCTTGAGGAAGGCTTGCTACTAGACTCAGAAAAATGTGGGGAAGGTTTTGAAAATCAACAAAAATATTGCTAGAAGAATGCTAGACTAATGTGAGAAATACATTCTTTTGGTTATAAAAGCCTTCACTCTAAAGATATTCTGTGAAAATTTAAATATTTCTCAGGGGAGACAGAGAGTCCCTCCTACCAAATGAGTACTTGAACATTAATATGACAAGGAATGTGGGACCTGAGAGAGGTAATATTAAAGAGATTGTAGTTGAAAGGGCAAAGACTATAACTGCAAAAAAACAAAAACAAAAACTGAGTCTAATCTGAAGTCTTGCGTGGCTTAATCCAGGGGATAGGAGAAGAGTGGGTACTGCATGGTGTCCCCACATTACCAAAGGCTCTGGAAGGTAATGAGGTGATCACTATAAATGATAGAATTCAGTGCCTCTCAGTTGCATAAAATTAAAAAATCCTCTACGGTTTACCTTCTTGCCTTTAGAAAGACCCTCTGGCTGCATTTTTGTTGAAGACACTTGACCCTTTATAATTTAATGCACTACAGGTAGCCTTAGCCTTAGACTTCATTCTCAGAAATAGGAACCTTTTGAGGAGTCCAGAAGAACACGGCGGATAGATAGCAGCAGCTTCAGAGGCTCTCTGAGAAAGCGCACTTGAAATCCAGGAATGGTGCCGGGCAGGAAGTCCTAGGCAAGGGGGGATATTATTTGCTGACCCAGGAATGAACTAAATTAAGAGAAACCAACTGGAAATGCAATCCTGGTGATACAGCAGGAACAGATAAGGTCTCAGCATGGAAGCCGGACCCTGTGCCACTGGAAACTGCAATTTGAGTTTCCTGCAGCTGCTGCTGCTTCCCGGTAGGCACGGTGGGGAGAGAGGTGCAAAGGCTCTGAGAGTGGGAAGCATTGAGTGGAGTTAGGAGCGGGACTGGCCAGGTGCCCTGCATTGACCTGTGGTGAGTGAGCGGATCGGGACCCTTCCATAGAGAAGGAGGCTTCAGTGGAGGACATTCTTGGACCACGCAGATTTCCCAGAATGAGATGCTACAGTGACTTCAGTCACATATCCCCCTCTCAAGCAGGATTGGCGGGGAGTGCCTGGCCTGCGAGATGCCGCTGGCTGAGACCCAGTAGGCTAGCCCAATTCAGGTCCCAGTGCCTGGAGGTGCACCCTAGTGGTGAAGCCTTTGGTAGGTTGACCTGGAGGGGCAGGCCCGGCATAGACTGCCCAGGTTGGTGTGTCCCTGGTGCACTGCAGTGGGGAGGAACACCTAGCCAGTGCAATTCAAACAGACTGTGGCCAACAGGGAAGGAAGCTAGGCCTCCTCTATATGCTTATATATAAGGAACAAAGAATATGGGAAGAGAGAGCAACAAGAAAGTGTCCTCAGCCTCCAATCTGAGAAACATGCAACAGCAGACACGGCACCAATAGACATAAAGTGCTATCTCCAGAGCCTCATAGACGAGTTCAGGAATGAAGTTATTAATGACCTGAAGCTAGACATAAGCAGAATAGTTAGAGAAATGCTAAGCACCACCCAAGAAAAAACAGATGGTGGAATGGGAGAACAGAAAAAGAGGGGAGAATCGTTTGATGGAGAAAATAGAGAAAGCATAAAATACGTGAAGCAGGTTCAAAGAGATTACCAGGAAAGTAAAAACTCTATCGAAAGCTGGCATAACCGTTTGAAAGAAACTAAAGATAGAGTATCTGAACTGGAGGCCAGATTTGTAATGTGGGAGCATGAAATGAAAAACTTCTTAAAAATAACAAAGAAACAAACAGAAGTAATACAAAGACTAGAAGATGATAAGAGGATCTATAACTTAGGAATTAAGAACATAAAAGAAGAGGTAGGGATACAAACAAATGAACTACAAAAGCTACTGGCAGAAATACTCCAGGGGAATTGTCCTAATTTAGCAAAAGGTAAAGATACTCAGATGTATGAAGCATTTAGGACCCCAGCCACCTACAACCCAAACAGAGCTACAACTAGGTATATAATAATCAAAATACCAGAAATCCAATATAAGAACAGAATATTAAAAGCCGTCAGAGACAAGAAACAAATCACTTACAAGGGAACACCCATCAGAATTACAGCAGACTTCTCAGCACAAACCATCAAATCACGAAGAGCATGGGGGAAAATAATTCAATCTTTGAAGGGTAATAACCTCTAGCCTGCACAACTATCCCTGGAAATTGATGGAAAAACAAGGTGCTTCCAGGATAAAGAGGAACTAGGGGAATATGCAACCACCGATTCAACTCTACAGAGAATACTGCAGGATATTCTAAAAAATAAAAATATGAAGAATCCAGAAATAGTGGCAGAGAGGCCACAATGAATGGAGCAGAAGATGAAATGAAGAAGACAAGCTGACAACAAACGACAGAAAAAGAGCTCAACAGAAATGAGACAGAGAAGACTGGATGATAGGAACAGCTATTTTGGAGAAAACGACATCATAATAGGTAATGCTGATTTAGTATCATCTTGTTTTGAAGTCTCATCAAGCTTTTGTTCTTCTGTCTCCATTGGTCTTAACATGTTGTATCTTATTGGATCTTATTATATATGATAGTATAAACAAAAACTTTTATAGACAAGGAGATTATACAGAAGCCATTGTTCATTTTCTGTTAGTTGATTCTAAATACCCTGTAATACTGTCATTCTCTTGAATGGTTTTACATTGTTTTGATATATTTGATGCTACAGTATATGAAGTTATATTCAAAGATTTCAAGGAAAGAGACAATATGGTAACTACTTTTATGTCAGGATTATCTTGTGGTGAAACACTATTTTGCTTAAATGGTTATGTTTTGATCTGCGCTGTTTTGTTGTAATGCCCTCTTTTATCTCAATCTCCATTTTATTATTTACTTTTTTATTTTTCTCCTTTTAATTAAGGCAAAAATAAATTTAAAAATAGCAGGATATATTATAGTAATCCACTTTGATTTACTATTAACTTGATTTGAAGCCCTGTATTGCTCTCACCATCTTGTTTTGACTGATGTTCCTCTATTCTGTTTTGCTTGATAGTACCAGGTTCGAAAGTTTAGTCAACAGCTGTGAAGATAGTGGGATTCATTATGACGCCCATTCTGGTTGACTATTATCTACTTTTGAAGACCTGTAATGTCTCCAATGTTTTGGTTTTGTTGGTTTCGTTCTTTACTGTTTTGTTCAATTTTATTATAACTGATGATGTAGGCAACTCTATTAGAGATAGCGGGTGGCATTATGGTAACCATTGTTGATCACCTTGTATTATGTTTTTACATTATCTATTATGTCCACCCTTTTGATTTGGCCGACTCTGTTCTGTTATGTCATATTTGGTTTTACTCTCTTCCAAAAAAAGTAATAAGAACTATGGGAGCAATAAAACCCAAAATGTGTAATAGTCATTGTACAAAACAGAGGAAAAGAAAGTGCTCTAAATGATATAACTGCATGTATATTTAAATGTATAAGATAGACAATGGTATTACTGAGTTTTGTTGGATCATTGAACAGAACTGTTTGGTCTAATTGAATGTCCACTATATAAGCTTTAATTTTGTAACTCGAACAAATATTTCTAAGATGACAAAATGTAATCCATTAACTAGTGATTTCCTACTGTTTATTTTTTCTGAAATTCTGTATAACTTGTACCTTTTTTCTTTTTCTCCTTAAATAAAATTTAAAAAAAAAAGAAAGAAAACAAGACATCATAATAGCTAGTGCTGATTTAGTATCATCTTGTTTTGAAGTCCCATCAAACTTGTATTCTTCTTTCTCCATCGGTCTTAAAAGGTTGTATGTTATTGGATTTTATTATATATGATAATATAAGAAAAAACTTTTATAGACAAGGAGTTTATATAGAAACCATTGTTCATTTTCTGTTAATTGGTTCTAAATACCCTGTAATAATGTCATTCTCTTGAATGCTTTTATAGTGTCTTGATATATTTGGTGCTACAGTATATGAAGTTATACTCAAAGATTTCAAGGAAAGAGACACTATGGTAGCTATTTTTATGTCAGGATATCTTGTGGTGAAACACTATTTTGCTTAAATGATTATGTTTTGACCTGCGCTGTTCTGTTGTTATGCCCTCTTTTTTCTCAATCCCCTTTTTAAAAATTATTTACTTTTTTCTTTTTATTTTTTTAATTAAGGGAAAAATAAAAAATAGCAGGATACATTATAGTAACCTACTTTGATTGCCTATTAACTTGATTTGAAATCCAATATTGCCCTCACCATCTTGTTTGGACTGATTTTCCTCTATTCTGCTTTACTTGGTAGTACCAAGTTCGAAAGTATAGGCAAAACTGTGAAGACAATAAGAATCATTATGATGCCCATTCCAGTTGACTATTATTTTCTTTTAAAATCCTGTAATGTCTCCAATGCTTTGGTTTTATTCTTTACTGTTTAGTTCAATTTTATTATAACTGCCAATTCTTCTTAAAATAGCAAGAGGCAGTATGGTAACCATTGTTAATCACCTTGTATTTTGTTTTTACATTATCTATTATGTCCATCCTTTTGATTTGACTGACTCTGTTCTGATATGTCACATTTGGTTTTACTCTCTCCAAAAAAAGTAATAAGAACTGTGGGAGTAATAAAACCTAAAATATGTAATTGTCATTGTACAAAAGAAAAGAAAAGAAAGTGCTCTAAAGGTTATAACTACATATATGTTTAAGTGTATAAGATAGCTAACCATATTACTGAGTGTTTTTTGGATCATTGAACAAAACTGTTTGCACTCTCACTGTTTGAAAGTCCACTTTATATGCTTCAATTTTGTAACTTGAATAACTATTTCTAAGATGAGAATATGTAATCTATTAACTAGTGATTTCTTACTGTATATTTTTTAAATTTAGTATTACTTGTACCCTTTTTCTGTTTTTTTCTTTTTCTCCTTAAATTAAAATAAAAAGAAATAGGGACCTTTCTATGCCATCAAGGGAACAAAAGGTGACTTTTGTTAGCAGGAAAAAACTCTGTAGGAACTCTCTGCACACATTTCATAACTTTTCCCTTAATATTTAACATGTCTGTTTCTGAAAAGAATGGGAACGATACAGATACTAAAATGTATGGAGGAAGGAACATTTATTCCCAAAATAAACCAAATCCCATTTTAAGGCAACAAAATGCACCCAAGTAGATTTAAAGCACGTTAGGCAGTGAATTAATTGTTTCCAAGTTCTCTGACATCTACTGAAAATAAGAAAATACAAGCTACGTAGCTTCTATTTTCTGACAACATAAAGTAGTTTCTTTTGTTTGGAAGCAAACTTTTGGCTAGTATGAAACTCCAGTTTAAATTTACCATGAGAACTTTGGCTTACAAAGGATGTGACTGTGTTGTAGAATACATAACCAGGAGAAGACTAACTAGAAATAAGTGGATGCTTCCTTTAACCAAGTGAAATGAACCCTGTGCTGGGAGTTACAGGACAAGGAAACTTGGGCCAAACAGAAAAATTATTATAACTCAGTAATAAGTAGATAAATACTTGGATTTAATTTGGGAAACAATGTCTAAATTACGTACCTACAACAATATATAAATGATCAACAAAGACAAAAAGATGCTCAAATTAGTAGCCATAAGGGAAATGCAAATCATAAAGTACAACTTCATGCCTACAAATTCTCTATAACGTTAAAAAGCAGGTAATAACAAGTGTTGGGGATGAGGTAGAGAAGTTTGAGAACTAATGAACTGCTGATAGGAATGTAGCAGCCACCCTTGAAAGTGTGGCATTTTCTCAAAAAATCGAACCTAGATTTCCCATTTTATGCAACAGTTACACCGTGAGGCAGTTTCCCAAAATAAATGAAAATATATGTCCACACATAAACTAGAAAATATTGATAGCAGCATTACTTATAATAGCAAAAGGTGAAAATAACCTGAATATCCATTAAAGGATGAGCACCTGAAAAACTAAATATGAAATATTAATAAAATATATTCACCAATAGGCATTTGATTCATGCTACAACATAGATGAACTTTAATCATTATGACACATAAAAGAAGTTAAACACAAGAGACCATATTGTGCAATTTTATTACTTTAAAATGTGCAGAACTGGTAATCTATGAAGATATAGAGACAGAAAATAGATTGTTGGAGATTAGGTCTAGGAAAGATGGAAAAATGGGAGGTTGTGTGAGTGAAACCTTCCTAAAGCAGTTAAACAAATATAGAACTTTGGGATACATGGTTCAGAAACCTACCCATAAAAATCTTAGAATTTTCTACCATTTTTCCCTCTACTTAACAACTTTCACTAATTTCTTGTTTACCACACGACCCTTTAAAATTAGGCTGATGAAAAGATAATTTTTCTGAACAAATGAATGTGCAGAATTTACAAATAACCTTCCCCAAGTGTTGCCCAGTCAGTAACAGACGTGCAAACAAAAGCCTGCTTAGCCGATTTCTAACCTTGGACTTGGTCTCTTAGCAACCCAACACTCCAGTTGCAAGTCCCAAATACTAAAGCTTAGAATCTGAAATGATATTAAAAGGCAAGAAAATGTAGAATGCACTATTGAGATAAAACATACAAATTTTGATCTCGATCCATGGCAAATGCGATGGACGGAGTTCATTCAAATTGAAATTAAATGGAAACTTTTCTCACCTCAGATTACGATTTTAAAAGTCCTCTTAGTTGTTCTTGATTGCAAGGGTGACTTCTTAGAGAGAAAACGATGGCTGAATCCTTTTTTTCCCACTCTTGCACTCATTGATTTTAAAACTATGTTTTGGTGCTCAGTGAATCACTGGAGCAAAGAAATACTGATAGAAAATAAGAGAAAACAAGGAATAGAGTGCTCTGAAACAGGCTGAAGGGATCTGAAGTTTCAAGAGATCTTTTTGGCGGTCCATTTAAACTCTCAATTGAATCACACATTCTGCCCTTCTTAATAACTCAAATTAAGTGAACTCTGCAGAGACTGTGAAGTAAGTATTCTTTCATTGACAAGAGAGAAAAAAGAAAATACTTTCTTAAAAGATTTTTCTTGCTTGCTTACCTTATTTTTCTTGTTGCTATTCATACTTCTGTCTTATCTTCCCCTAAAGGCTCAAAACTATTTGAAATTTGGGTGCTATTTAGCATCTGGGAGAATTCCCTCTACATAGCACTGACTCAATATGGTAAAGTGTGTCTTTGCTTCAGGGTACCAAATTTTCAGTATCCTCTTTTCATGCCATCAGCATTGAAAATTCCAAACTTTCCCAGACTAAACATCTTTGTCTTCCTCATCTCCTTTCACAAAATGAATTACATCCATGAGGACTCTCCTTCTAGTTTTCAGCCATGGTTTTATTTTTATTAAGATCAGCTGAATAGAAGTATAGCTATTTTTCTGTAGCTGTTGAACTTTTTCATGCCATGGCAGGTGGCAGAATTGAGAAGAGCAATCAGACAAGTAACCCAGTCATCCAAGTTTCAGAAGAAAACCTAGAACTGCTATTTATACTTGTTTATATGTTATTTCAATTGCTTATGTCTTTGTTATACATTTATTTCACAATTTGGCTGGATAATAATGCCCACGTAACTAATGATGTTAATGATGAAATTAAAAGAAAACCATATGCACTCAACTTTAAATCTCTGCTAGGTAATACTAAGTTAAAATTTGACTATGAAAACTATTCATTAGCAAGCAGAAAAAAGTAACAGTAATTGAGCTAGAGAAGGAAATAAAACAGCTTCTTTCAGCAATGTTTGAACAAAATAAATATTTTGTTAAGGAAAATTTAGTCATATTCTTTCATTCTTTGCTTTCCATTCTAAATTAGATTCTTGTCTTATTTGAAGAATATATGTGTTTTATTAGAATCAGGTATGAATACATTTAAAAACTAGTTGTTTTCCTAATGCGGTGTCATGTTGTATCTTTAAAAATAGTCATATATGTATATATATGACTAAATGTCCTTTTTAACATTTTCAGCTCATCTAAAATGTGCTTTACTACTTAAACTGCTAAATCTTGTTCAAGTTATCTTCCTTATAAAATTTTCAAACTAAGTCTCCTCAATGTTTTTAAAATTCTGTTCTTGGTTTCCAAATTCATATTCCTTCTCTGTTTTGGTGGACATTTATGTGTGTGTTGATCAGTTATTAACTCTTAAGAAAGTGAGCACATTGTTTTTAATATCTAATTTTTTGGCAAAATGTACTCATAAAATTTTTTTTATCACATGACTTATGTGAATGTTTGATTTCTTGAAACTGGGAAACAGCTGGCTGGGATAAGACCGCGTGCCATCTGGAGCCCCAGGGAGACTTTAAGAACATCTCTTCCAGAGCTCAAGGACTCGCCCAGAGCCCAGCCACACTGGGCTACACTTGGCAGGTTTCAGTCCTGCCAGGATATGCCCAGTAACCTTCTCCCAAACAGGGAAACTCAGCTGGTGGCCGGGGTGAATCCATGCCATCTTGAGCACCAGGTAGGCTTTAAGACCATCTCTTCTGGAGCTCCAGGACCCATCCAGAGCCCAGGCACACTAGACTAGCCTTGGGAGGTTTTGTGGATGAACTATATTATGCCCAGTGACCTTCTTCAATTACAGGACTTGAGAGTAGGTGAAGTGAGTTCCAGCACATTGGTCTTCACCTGGGGAGAGATTCAACCCAACATCCACAGTGGTTAAGTGCCTGCCCAGCTACCTGGAACACTGAAGGTGGCATGGAGGGCCTGAGGGTCTAACTGGACCAGGCTTAGCAACTTCCATTCAGTCCCAGGAGCTAGGGCACAGGAGATGATTTCCAACACATCCTGGGGAAGCCTTGGAACAACAAATGAAGCATAGAAATACAGGAAAATGACAAAGCAAAAGATCAAACTGCAATCTCAAACCTCCAGCCCATCCCAAGAAATCTTAGGAGCTATGTACATAGAAGAAAACATATGTCATACCGCTGAAATACCTGAAATAACAGCAACTGAAATAAAGAAGCAACTCCGGGAAACTTCAAAGGAATTCAAACTAGACATAATCTCCCAGGTAAAAGAAGAAATGATAAAAGTAATGAAAGAGATGCTGAACATACTTAACGAAGACACAATAAAAACTTGGAGGAACTAACCAAAAAGGTAGAATCCCTGGAAGAACAATATAAGAAACAAACAGAATACATAAGGCAGATGCAAAGAGATATACAGGAAACCAAAAATTCCACTGAAAGTTGTAAAAACCGCCTCAGTGAAAGAGAAGATAGAATTTCAGACCTCAAAGACAGGATTGTAGCTATGAACAGGAAAGGCAAGATCTTTTAAAAATAACAAGGAACCAAGAAATAACAATTCAACACTAAAAGATGATCAAAGAAAAACAACATACAATTGATAAGGATAAATGAAAAAGAAGGAGACAACATAAAAGATGTCAGGAGGATATTTAGAGAAGTAATAGCCAAAAATTTCCCAAACATGAGAACGGAAACTGACATCAGGATCAGTGAAGCATATAAAACTCCAAATAGTCATAACCAAAATAAAACTACACCCAGAAAAATAATAATCACCATACCATAAATCCAACATAAGAATAGAATATTAAAAGCTGTCAGAGAGAAAGGACAGATCACCTATAAAGGAAAACCCATCAGAATCACAGCAAACTTCTCAACACAAACAATAAAGTCAAGAAGAGCATGGAGAGAAGTATTTCAGATCCTAAAGAAAATGATTTCCAACCTAGACTGATGTATCCTGCAAAACTGTCTTTCAAAATCGATGGGGAAATAAGACACTTCCATGAGAAAGAACAGCTGAAGAACTTCATGATCACAGAGCCAACCCTGCAAAGAATACTGAAAGTTTAGATACACTTAGGAAAAAAACCCAGACACTTAAACATAATGGAAAGATAAAGATTCAACAACAGAAAGCTAACATGTCAACAATAAACCAACATATAACAGTTATAACCATTAATGTAAATGGTCTCCATGTACCAATGAAAAGAAACAGACTGGCAGAATGGATCAAGAAACAACACCCAACTGTATGCTCTTTACAAGAAACCCATCTAACCCAAAAGGATACTCACAGACTGAAAGTCAAAGGATGGAAAACAATACTTCATGCAACAGGAACCCAAAACAGAAGCAGGGGTAGTTATTATGTTTGCAGACAATGTGAACTTCAAGCCAACAATGATCAGAAGAGATGAAGAGGGTCATTACATACTGGTTAGAGGAAAACTTCAAGAGGAAGGGATAACAATCTTAAGTACATATGCATCAAATTCTGGAGCACCCAGCTCTATAAAGTAAGTATTAACAAAAATGAAAAACCAAATTAGCAGTAACACAATTATAACAGGAGACCTTAACACAGCATTGACACCAAGGGACAGATTAACCAGACAGAAAATCAGCAAAGAAATAACAGAACTGAATCACACATGTGAACAAATGGACTTAATAGATATATACAGAGTGTTACACCCAGCAACATCAGAATACACATTCTTCTCAGCAGTATATCGGACATTCTCTAAAATAAATCATATATTAGCCCACAGAACATATTTAAATAAGTGCAAAAGAATTGAAATTATCCCATGTGTGTTATCAGATCATAGCGCCATGATATTAGAAATTAATGAAAAAAGATACAGCAAAAATCCCACAAAACACATGAAGACTGAATAACACACTCTTGAGTAATCAGTGGATCACAGGGGAAATTAAAGAAGAAATTAAGCAATACCTACAAGCAAATGAAAATACAAATACAACTTACCAGAATGTGTGGGATGCAATCAAAGCTGTCCTCAGAAGAAAGTTTATTGCACTGAGTTCCCATATAAGGAAAACAGAATGAATGCAAATAAATAACCTGATGCTGCACCTCAAACATCTAGAAAAAGAAGAGCAAGTCAAACCCAAAGCCAAAAGAAGAGAGGAAATAATAGAAATCAATGCAATAGAGACTAAGAAAACAATCCAAAAAATCAATGAATCAAAGAGCTGGTTCTTTGAAAGAATAAATAAAATCGATAAGCTTCTAACCAACCTTATTTTAAAAAAGGAATAAAAAGCTCAAATTCATGCCACAAAGAATGAAAAAGGCAAAATCACTACAGACTCTGTAGAAATACAGAATATCAACACTTATTTTGAAAACCTCTAATCTCATAGGTTTGATAACACAGAAGAAGTAGATAGATTCCTAGAAACATATGAAGTACCAAAGCTAGGTCAAGAAGATGTAAAACTGCTGAATAACCCAATATCTATTAATGAAATTGATTATGTAATTAAGCCCTTCCCTACAAAGAAGAGCCCAGGCCCAGACAGATTCACTGCGGAATTCTACAAGTAATACAAAGAAGACTTACTGCTGACACTCCTAGACCTCTTCAATGAAATTGAAGCAATTTAGCAATCCTTCCTAAGTCATTCCTGGAAGCAAATATTACTCTATTTCAAAACCTGAGAAAGACCCAACTAAAAAAGAGAACTATAGACCAATCTCGCTAATGAACACAGATACAAAAATCCTCAATAAAATACTGGCAAATAGGATGCAGCAAATCATCAAGAAGATTATACACCACGGCCAAGTGGGATTCATCCCAGGAATGCAGGAATAATTCAACATATGTAAGACAATAAATGTAATCCACCATATCAATAAAGTCAAAAGTAAGAATCACATGATCATTTCTATAAATGCAGAAAAAGCTTTTGATAAGGTCCAACACTCATTTATGGTAAGAACCTTACAGAAAATTGGAATAGATGGTTTTTACCTCAATATAATAAAGTCCATCTATGACAAACCAACAGCCAGTATCATACTAAATGGCCAAAACCTGAAGGCCTTTACCTTAAAATCAGGCACAAGACAAGGATGTCCCTTATCATCACTCCTATTTAATACAGTACTGGAAATATTAGCCAGAGCAGTTAGACAAGAGAGAGAAATAAAAGGGATAAAGATAGGAAGAGAGGAAGTTAAATTATCATTATTTGTGGATGACATGATACTTTACAGAAAAGACCTGAAATCTCCATTGAAAGACTGCTAGATATTATAAATAAATTCAGCGGGGCTGGGGATTTAGCTCAGCGGCATAAGCGCCTGACTTGCAAGCAGGCAGTCGTGAGTTCAATCCCCAGTACCGATAAAAAAAGACAAAAATATATATATAAATAAATAAATTCAGCAATGTAGCTGGATACAAAACAATACTCAAAAATCAATAGCATTTCTATACACTAACAATAAAATCACAGAGAGAGAAATAAGAGAAGCCTCACCCTTCACATTAGCAGCCAAAAAAGTGAAACATTTAGGAATTACTCTCACGAAAGAAGTGAAAGACCTATACAAGGAAAATTATAATACACTGAAAAAAGAAATTGCAGAGGATCTCAGAAAGTGGAAAGACATCCCTTGCTCATGGATAGGAAGAATAAATATTGTGAAAATGGCCATTCTCCTAAAACTGCTATACAGATTCAAAGCAATACCCCCAAAAAATACCACCAACATACCTTATGGATCTAGAGAAATCACTCCTCAAATTCATCTGGAACCAGAAGAGACCTATAATAGCAAAGACTGTTCTAAGCAGCAAAGACCAGGCAGGAGGCATCACAATCCCTGACTTGAAGTTATATTACAAAGCAACTGTAGTAAAATCAACATGGTACTGGAATAAGAACAGAGCCAAAGATCAATGGAATAGATTAGAAGATACAACCACAACTACAAACACATTCAACCAACTTATCTTTGAAAAAGGGGCCAAACATGTTCACTAGAAGAACGACAGCATCTTTAATAAATGGTGTTAGAAAACCTGGCTCTCCACATGCCGAAAACTAAAACTAGACCCATGTCTATCACCATATACTAAATTAAAATCTAAATGGATCAAAGATCTGAATATTAAAACAGAAACACTAAAACTATTGGAAGACAAATTGGGTAAAAACATTGAAGACATAGGGGTAGGTAGAGAATTCATGAGCAGGAATCAAATCACATGGGAAATACTTCCCAGAATCAGTAACTGGGACCACCTCTTATTAAAAAGTTTCTGCATGTCAAAAGAAATATCCAGCATAGTGAAAAGAAAACCCACAAACTGGGAAAAAAATCTTAGTGAACTGTCCCTCAGACAAAGGACTTCAGACTAAAACATATAAAGATTTAAACAAAATCAGACCTCCAATATTCAATGATCCAATCCAAAAATGGTCATCTGAGATGAATACACAATTCTCAGATGAAGAAATACTAATGGCAAATAAATACATGAAAAAACGTTCATCATTATTACTCATTAGAGAAATGCAAATTAAAACCACACTGAGATTCCATCTCACTCCAGAAAGAATGGCCAGGATCAAGAAAACTACCAACAACAAATGCTGGAGAAGCTGTGGGGGAAAAGGAACTCTCCTGTACTGTTGGTGGGGGTGTAGACTGGTGCAACCATTGCGGAGGTCAGTCTGAAGATTTCTGAAAAGGCTGGTTTTGGAAGTCCCATTTGTTCCAGCTATTCCACTTCTAGGCATATTCCCAGAAGAACTGAAAACATCATACCACAGTGATATATGTGCATCCATGTTTATAGCAGCACAGTTTGTAATAGTCACATCTTGGAGACAACCTAAGTGTCCATCAACTGAGGAATGGATAAAAAAGTTGTGGTATTTTTATGCAATGGAGTACTACTCAGGTATAAAGAATGATCACATTGAGATATTTATAAATAAATGTTCTCAGCTTGAAACCATACTCATAACTGAAATAAATCAAACTCACATGTATAAATACCAAATAGTTTCCCTCGTGTAATAAATGGTAAGAATACATAAAAGTATGCGGTAAATATGATTCCGCATTATTTTGCTTTGAAACCTTATAATGTTTTCATTAATTGGAATGGTTCTATTCTGGGTTGTTTGATTTTATTGTCTGTGATGGTATGAACAGTTATTTTGAAGAAAACAAGACAATATAATAGCTAGTGCTGATATAATATCATCTTATTTTGAAGTCCCATGAAGCTTTTGTTCTTCTGTCTCCATCAGCTTATCATATTGTTTCTTACTGGGTTTTATTATATATGATAGTGTAAACAAATTTTTATAGACAAGGAGGTAATATAGAAACCATTTTTCTTTTTCTGTTAGTTGGTTCTCAATACCCTGTAATACTTTCATTCTCTTGAATGGTTTTACACTGTCATGTTGTGTTGATGCTATAATATACGAAGTTATACTCAAATATTTCAAGGAAAGAGACACTATGGTAGCTACTGTTATGTTGGGTTATCTTGTGGTGAAACACTATGTTGCTTAACTTGCTCTGTTCTGACCTGTGTTATTATGTTGTTATGTCCTCTTTTATCTTAATCTCCTTCTTTCTCTTAATTTTTTAATAAAAAGTTTGATCTTTGGTTTTTTATATAATGTATGATACACATACTTAGTTTTATAGAGTTTCAATTGATTTCTTACCTTTAACTAAGTGATATAAAATTTCCTTTTTGGCAGAAAAAAGTAGCACCTATTTTAGTGCTATTGTCTTGAAAATAGGAAAGTTAAGAAAGGTTATGTAATTTCCAAGTTACATAGCAGGAGCTAGGTTGTGAAGCTGGAATGTTAATTTAGATCTGTTTTATGACAGTGAAGTTGGGTTTAGCCAGCATGACACTGTATCCTCAAGGAAGCAAAGGTTTTAATCCTAGGTAAAATGTGAGATTAGGGCTAAGTCAAAGGCCAAGAAAATACATTAAAATTTTTTACCAAAAAACTTGAATGGCCCAGAGGTACAGATATAGACAGTTACATTTAATGAGCCTGAAAGCCAGAAGTCAGAAGCCAAGTACTACCAAAACGATGCATAACCTAATCACTGTTCATTACTTCTTTCTTGCAGTTTCTTGATTCTTACAACAAAGCAGATGAGAGAAGCTTGAAGATGGCTAACAATGAGCAGCAGAGTAAACAGCCTCTCTGGGAGAAACAGTCCAGATGATGAACTGTAGCATTGTGGGGAAGACAAGAAGGAGGGAAGTGGGTCCCCTCGACCCAGGAAGAACCTAAAGTGAGAGCTGAAGCCCACAACTGGCAGCACTTTGGAACCTGGGACTCCTGGTCATAGTGAAGCTGGTGGCTGGCAAGCTCAAAGGCCTCTACAGGGAGATGCAGCGGCAGAGGGGAGCAGTGGGCCGGATAATTACACTGGCTGGCAGTGAATGTGGGAGACTCAGTCCTTCCACAGGAGTGGGCGATTGGATGGGGACCATTTTAGAGTTGTGCAGGTTAATCCTGTAGCCAGAACTGCAGCCGGTTTCATTCAGCCATTCCTAGCTTGAGCAGCCTGGTCAAAATTGCTTGGACTGAGTCCTACCCCTGTACACAGTCCGACAGCCATCATTGAGGTTCCCCTAAAGCTATCCCCAACCATCTCTGCCCCTCTGCGCGTACTATATGTGGTGAAGGATCCTTGTGGTTAACCAGTTTGGGAGGGAGGCGCCAGCCTGCCCCACCCTTGCTTGCACTCCAGCATCCACTGGTGAGCAAAGCAGGATGGGAAAAGCATCAGACAGCCCTAAACGGGCACACCCAATGGTCTCCCAGCACAAGCTAGAAAAAGCAGACTCACTTCAGAGAAATTGTAGCCAACACTGGAAGTGCTGGGGACCCCACTACCCACTGGTTCAGAAGAAACCAGGAAACAATGGAAAACTACTCAGCTATAAATAAAGAAAACCTTGAGGTCTTGTAGGTAAATGGGTACAACTTGAGTTCATGCTCAGGGGTAAAAAAGTTCAGTTACTTAAGTAAATAGTGAGCTGCCTCCCTAATCTAAAAACTGAAGGAGTTAGTGGGATCCAAAATGTACAACACATTCTGTGAAAGTGAAAGGAGAGGAATTGTCTAAAAAGGGAAGGCAGAGGACACTGTTAATCTATTATCATGATTTGAAACCCATATTGTTTTCATTGTTCTGTTTAGTTTGGTTTTATTTTGGTTCAGTTTGTCTAATTGTATTAGATTTGATGGCATGGACAGCTATTCCAAAGATAGAAGGATATATTATGGTAACCATTTTTGATTTTGTATTAGCTTGATTTGAAGCCCTATATTTCTTTCACTGTCCTGTTTTGACTGATTTTATTCTCTTCTGTTTGGGTTGGTAGTATCAAGTCTGAGGGTATAGGCACCTACTTTGAAGATAATAAGGTGCACTACGATACCCATCGTGGTTTGACTATTATCTTCTTTTGAAGTCTTGTAATGTCTCCATCATTTTGTTTTTATTGGTTTTGTTCTGTTTTGTTCAATTTTATTATGCCTGATGATATGGGCAATTCTTTGTAAGATAACAAGAAACATTATGGTAGCCATTATTGATCTCCTTGTATTTTGTTTTTAAGTCATGTACCATGTTCATCCTTTTGTTTTGATTGACTCTATTTTGTTTTGTCTCATTGGTTTTATTCTCTTCAAAATAAAAATAAATAAAGCAGATGAACAAACTTGAGAGTTACCTGTAACTAAGAGAAAGTCAAAACTATGTAATAACCGAGTTCTGATACAAATGAAAAATCTTTCTTTTCTAAATTTTGGTTCCATATGACCTTTAAAAAATCTATTGAAACTCACATTCAAGATTCAAGAAAATATAGACTAAACATTGCTAAATAATACTAAAGCAAGTAATTTTTCAGTATTAGTATATTTATAGCCTAATCCACCTTAGATATTTTAAATTAGCAATTCATTTGACAAAAGTGATTATTCTGTTCATGCCCAATTTATTATTTTTATCACTTAGATGCATATACTTATCTCTAGCTCAGTTAACACATTCTGCTAAATTGATTTTTAGCAGCTTACAGACAAAGAAATATCTAAGCTAAAAAGCCCAGGGTGATATTGATCTCTTTGTATTGCTGATGTTGAAAATAAATACACTAGCCTTGGAATATCTGTCACTTGCAAAGATACTCGTGATAACCTGCTTCCCTAGAAAACTTAATGGCATTGATCTTAATACATGAGCTGAATAATGTTATGTTGTACTGGAATAATTAGATCCACTCAGCTCCCACATTCTTTAGCGTAGTGTTGCACATCCAGAACATAATACATGCAGAACTAGGAATAACATACGTGTGTGTGTTATTATTTGGTGGCACAAGAGACAGAACAATGAATTTGACCTATCTTTTAAAATCACTATGCCTATGATTGGTGTCATCTATTAAATGATTATTAAATTATTTAATAAGACTAAATTTCAATTTGAAATATGTAAATGATACCAGAAATTCAATTCTTCTCAGACCTTATGTGAAACACTGAAATGTTTTGCTCTGTTCCCCTCAGCTCCTCTCTCTCTGACACCAATGATTAAACAGCTGTCCTGAGGAAACATTAATACACTGCTGGGAATTAGTAATTATTTCTCTTTTCATAGATCTTTTAATGTTCTTGCTCACCAATATAAGGACAATATTTCAGTTGTTTTGTTAAGTACTTTAGCTCTGGTCGGTTTTTCACTTGTTTTTTCATACTATATAGCTTATGATTTTAATTACATTCAAGACATTGTGAATAAACTGTCAATAGTGAAATAAGTGTAATTTGTACCTATACATGTGCATACCTCATTTTTGTGAGTCTAATAACAGGGAAAGGAGTCAGTTCAGTCTGTGGGGAAGTTGGCAGGGTTTGGATTTTACTATTATCACTATTATTACTTTCATAGCATTATATATAAAATATCTCCAGAAGGCTCTGTACCTAGCTTTTGCATGCATTTGGAGTACCAAAGAGTTGTCTCAGTATATCTACACCAACCTCAAAGTTTAGTAAGTTCTACCTACCTGAACAACCAAAGAGAATTTGCTCCACACTTTTGTTCTTTAGCTAGTCTTAAATTGTCCATAGGTATTCAGCAGAAATCTTTGATTTTTGACAGTAGAAGTCTTTGTAACTCTTTTCTTAGTTTCCATCCTTTCTACCTGTTATCTACTCCATGAGCTCCTTCATGTTGTCTTAAGTGGCATTTCTACTTTCCATGTCATCTTTTTTCCCCAGATCTCATGTATAAAAAAATATGTAATACATGTCTTTCTCAGTCTGCCTTATATCACTTAATGTGATGATCTCCAATTCTATCTATTTTCCATTATCCATTCATTCATTGATAGGTATCTAGCCTGATTCTATAAATTAGCTATTGTGAGTTTTGCCACAGTATTATGCAGATATCCCTGTGGTATACTGACTTTTCTCTTGGGTATGTACTAAAGAGTAATATACCTGGACCATATAATAGATGTTTTGGTCAACTTTCCCATTGCTGGGATCAAATACCTAAGACTCACAGGTATTTCTTAAATGAGGAAATGGCTTATTTGGCTCACATTTTTAGAAGATTTAGTCTGTGGCAAGCCGGCTTCAAGATAGGAATATCATGGCAGAAAGGTTGTCAAAGACAAGCTACATAGTTTATGGTGGCTGGGAAGCAGAGTAGAGAAACAGCTCCACAGAGGATAGAGCCAGGGACCGGTATAATAATCAAAGTTATGCCTCCCAGAGCCACCCTGACATGACCAGAGTGAGCTTTACCATCCCTCAGCTGGCTTTCCAGCCACTCAAGGTGAATTGTCACAGTAGTTCTATTTTGCATTTTCTAAAGAATCCCCATACACAGTGGCTGGACTGATTCACATTGTATTCCAAGTTAAAAGGGTTCTTTTTTCCCCACAACTTTACCAGCATTTATTATTTTTTATATGCTTGATGACAGCTAATCTGAAGTGAGAAAGCATCTCAGTTATTTGGGTTTTCATTTTACTGATGGCTAAACATGTTGAATATTTTTTCAAATATTTTCCATCATTTCTATGTCTTAAGAACTGTTCAGTTCATTTGCCCATGTATGATTGGGTTATTTGACATTATATTGATTTTTTAGTTCTTTGAACATTATATTAATCCTCTGTCAAATGAGCAACTGGCATAGATTTTCTCCCATTCTGTAGGCTCTGTTTTTAATCTATTTGCTTTGCTATTTTAAACTTTTTTCATTTGATGCAATATGATTTATCAATTTTTGCTCTTATTTCTTGTGCCTTAAAACGATTCCCTATTTTCTTCCAAGGTTTCCAAGTTGCTGGTCTTACATTTAAGTCTTTAATCTATTTTGAGTTAATCTTTGTACAAAGTAAACCATAGGATTCTAGTTTTGATGTTCTATATACATATATTCACTTTACCCGGCCCCATTTATTGAACACTCTTTTTTCCAAATGTATTTCAACACCTTCATCAACAATCAGCTGGCTATAACTATGTGAGGTTATTTCTGTGTCCTTGATCTATTATGCTGCCTACATGTCTATTTTTATGCCACCATCATGCTGTTTTTGTTCTTGTGGTCTAACACATATTTTTATCTTCAGCATTCTCTTCAATATTACTTTTTGCTTAAGATTTATTTGACTATTTGGGATTTTTTGTGTGTATGCTTCCTCATGAATTTCAGAGTTGTTTTTCCTAATACTCTGAAGAATGTCATTAACAGAAGATTATATTAAATTAATAGATCACTTTCAGTAATATGGACATTTAAAAATATGGATTCTGTGAATCCATGAGCATTGATGATCTTCCATGTTGTAGAGCCTGGAGGATTTTGTAGTTCTGTTGCTGTAGGGTTACTGGGAACAGAATATTGACTGACTGGCACATACATTTACCCAACGGTACCTTTTAACATGATCAAATGCCACAGGATCTCACTTAATGCATTTTCAGTTAAGAATAGCAAATATGTAAGTACAGTAGTTTTAGCTAACATTTGTTTTTTAGCTATGAAACTTAAATCTCCAACCCATCCTTCTCTCCAATATATTCAACATCAGTTCAATTTTTTAAGGCATTAAATATTTTTGCCCTTCAAAATTCACATGCAAAAGCTATTTCAGTTATTTTTGTCTCTACATTTATTTCTGATTTTTTAGTTTAAGTCTGCTATCTTTACTACTTTTCTATCTAGATTTTTATATATAATTGAAGTGAGAGTATTAGGCTCTCCTATAATTGTTTTACTGTCAATTTGTTCCTTCAAATTTGGCATTATTGTTTATATATCAAGGTACTCGGATATTAGTTGCAAATACATTTACAATGATTATATCTTCTTAGTTAATTGATATCTTTATCATTATATTTATCTTTTTGTCTGATGGTAGTTTTTGAGTTAATGTTCATTTTGTTTTATTTTGTATGTATAGCAAATTTTTATTTCTTTTGTTAACAATTTGTGTGAAATATCTTCTGCTTCCATTACTCGTGTGTGTTCTTAAATCTAAAATGAGTCTCTTGTAGCAATAAATCAATTTCATTTTTTATCCACTGAACCACATTAAATTGAAGAGCTCCATTCATTTATAACTAATGATAGATGTAGATATGCTGTGTCATTCTGCAAATAATTTCCCCTTTTAACAGTTCTTGTTTTCTCTAATTTTTGTCTTAATTTTTATTCTATTAGTCTTTCTAATTTTTGTTTTCATTGTTCCTTTTTGTTAGCTGAGTAACTATTATAGGCTTGTGTTTTTATAAGGGTTACATAAGATGTCTTATATGCATATGATATCTTATGATTTAAGATAATAATTCAAATTCAATTACAAATGAAAACTCAATGCTTAATCTTCTACCTGCATGTTTTGTTTTCATGAAGTCAGAGTTCACTAGTTTTAATACTATACACTTTTTAACAAATTTTTGTTATTGTATCTATTCAGAATGTTTTGTCTTTAACTTTTATAGTAATGTTACAAGGTATTTCTGTGCACTATAACTATATTCTGTACTTTGCTACATATTTATATTTACCCATGAGATAAATGTTTTCACACTGTTCTTTAGCTTGCTTCTATTTTAATTTCAAGAATTACCTTTACTATTTTTTGAAAGCGTGAACAAATGTCCTTATATTGTTTTTTTAGGAGATAATTTGCCTCTCATTTTTTAAAGGGCAATTTTTTCATATATTTCATAATTTTTCTTTGGTACATATTTCATTCTTTTAGAGTGCTGAATATCATTCCCCTCTCTCCTGATCTGTAAGATTTTTTCTGAAATATTTATCGGTAATCTTATTAGGGATCGCTTTAATATGTTGAATTGTTTTTTCCTGCTGCTTTCAAAATTCTGTCTTTGTGATAGAAAAATATCACAAAATGGGAGAAAGTTTTCCAAATACATATCTGACAGGGAGTTAATACCCAGATGATAAAAGGAACAGGAACAATTCAGTAACAACAAAAAGTAACTGCGAAAAGTAAAGCCTGACTTTAACACAGCCAAGGAACTTGAATGAACATTTCTCTAAAGAAGACATACAGATAGTCAACAGGTACTGATGCTAACAAAAGTTCAGCACCAATAATCATTAGGAAAATAAATGCAAATTAAATGTATAATGAGACATTACTTCACTCCAGTTAGAATGGATCTTATTATCAAAGAGATGAATGATAACAAGTGTTGATGAGGATGTAGAGAAAAGAACATTTTTAGCCTACAATTAGGAATGTAAATTAGTGTAGTCATGATGGAAAATGGCATGGGAGTATCTCAAAAGACTGAAAACTGAACTGCCAAAAGGTCCAGCTATCCCATTTCCAAATATATATCCAAAGGAGCTGAAATGAATAAATTTAAAGGCTATCTGCATTTTTGTGTTTATTTGCACCATTATTCACAATATTCAATGTACCAAATCAACTGATATGTTCATCAACAGATGAAGGAACATATGTATATACATATTTAGTATTACTTACCTATTAAAATAAACATCCTGTCATACGTGGTAACATGGATCAATTTAGAACAGGATGATAAAGACATTCTAGGTGTGTAAGACCAGACAATAAGGCAATCAACAATGGCTGTCATAGTGTCTCTCGTTCTCTTTAAAATAGCTGTCCATACCTTCACGTGTGTTGAAATTAAACAAAATAAAACATTAAAATCACTCTAAATAAAGAATAATAGTATTGCTGGATTTCACATCATGACACTACAGAATCAGCACTGGGTACCTTAGTGTATCTTTTTCTTCAAAGTAGCTGTTCATTTCATTGTGCATTATATAATCAGTACGCATAAACTAAGTTCTACACATGCATGAGTCTCTACATGTATCCCTATCCTTTCTGTATTAGAGGTAAAAACAAAACAAAACAAATTCCTAGAAAAACACGAAACAAAAAAGTCATATAAAACCACAATACAAGGTGATCTACAATGGTTACTATGATGCCTCTTATTATCTTCAATAGAATTGTCCATATCATCAGGCCATAGTATAATTGAACATAGCAGTACATAACAATATTATCAAAACAGTACAAAACAATATTAATAAAACAAAACAAAGCAATACAAAATAATATTAATAAAAACAAAACATTGGAGACATTATAAGACTTTAAAAGCAGGTAATAGTCAGGCCAGAGTGGATATTCTTATGAATCTTATCATCTTCAGAGTATTTGCCTATACTCTCAGACTTGATACTATCAATCATAACAGATTTGAATAAAATCAGTCAATACAAAACAGTGATCTAACAAACCAGATTCAAATAAGATCAGTCATAATAAGACAGTGTAAGTAAAACAGAGTTTCAGATTAAGTTAATAGGAAATTAAGGATGGCTATTGTAGTATATCCTGCTCTTTTTAGAACAGCTGTCTGTGCCCTAAAGTCTAGTAGAAGTAGACAGACTGGACCAGAATATAACCAAACTAAACAGAGCGATAAGAACTATGTGGATTTTAAATCCTGATACACCATTAACAATGTCCTCTGCCTTCCTTTTTTAGACATTTCCTCCCCTTTCACTTTCACAGGGTACATTGTACATTTTGGGCTCCACTAACTCCTTTAGTTTTTAGGTTAGGGATGCAACCTACTATTTACCTAAGTGGTTCTGAACCTTTTTACCCTGGGTTTAATCTTAAATTGTATTCCTTTACCTACAAAAGCCTCAAGGTTTACTTTCATTATAGCTGAGTAATTCTCCACTGCACAAAAGGTCATGTCTTTCCAACTTACCTGCAGGCACTTGATGAGCTTCCCCCTTTTCTCTCTGGTTCCCTGTCATATAGAGCATTATTTTCTCATATTTGATTCCCCATCCATAAATCCTTTTTCAAGTTAATTATATTTCGTTTAAAGGCATCTTGATGGACCCTATCTCCTGATCTACTCTGCTTGTGTTTCTTTTTCTTAGTGTGTCAGAGCCATTTATGTTAGAGATTATAGCCAACTTTCTCTGCCTCATTTATGCAATACTATTTTTCTGCCATTGGATGTCTACTTTTTTCCTTCATTCCACTGTCTGCCTCATTCATTGAGGCCTCTCTGCCACTGTTCCTAAAATACTGGTGTGTTTTTCTTCCTCTCTAGAATGTCCTTCAGTACTTTTTGTAGGGTTGGATTGGTGGTCACGAACTCCCACAGTTCCTCTTTGTCATGGAAGTTTCTCCATTAATTTTGAGAAACAGTTTTGCAGGGTATATCAGTTTAGGATGGAGGTTATTTTCTTTCAGGGCTTGGATACTTTGCTCAAGACTGACCTCCACAATGGTTGCACTAATCTACACTCCCATCAACAGTGCAGTAGAGTTCCATTTTTCCCAGCATTTGCTGTTGGTGGTTTTCTTGATCTTGGCCATTCTTTCAGGAGTGAGATGAAATCTCAGTGTGATTTTAATTTGTATTTCTCTAATGACTAATGATGATGAACATTTTTTCATATATTTATTTGCCATTTGTATTTCTTCATCTGAAAATTATTTATTCATCTCAGATGCCCATTTTTGGATTGGGTCATTGAATTTTGGGGGTCTGATTTTTTTAATTCTTTATATGTTTTAGACAGAAGTCCTTTGTCTGAGGGGCAGTTCACTAAGATTTTTCCCCAGTTTATGGGTTTTCTTTTCATTATGCTGGAGATTTCTTTGACATGTAGAAACTTTTCAATAAGAGGTGATCCCAATTATTGATTCTGGGAAGTATTTCCCATGCAATTTGATTCCTGCTCATGAATTCTCTACCTACTCCTATGTCTTCAAGGTTTTTACCCAATTTGTCTTCCAATAGATTTAGTGTTTCTGTTTTAATATTTAGATCTTTGATCCATTTAGATTTTATTTTAGTACATCGTGATAGGCATGGGTCTAGTTTTAGTTTTCGACATATAGAGAGCCAGTTTTTCCAACACCATTTATTAAAGAGACTGGCCTTCTTCCAGTGAACATGTTTGGCCCCTTTATCGAAGATAAGGTGGCTGAGTGTGTTTGTAATTGTGGCTGTATCTTCTAATCTATTCTACTGATCTTCGGCTCTGTTTTGGTTCCAGTACCATGTTGATTTTACTACAGTTGCTCTGTAGTATAACTTCAAGTCAGGGATTGTGATACCTCCTGCCTTGCCTTTGCTGCTTAGAACTGTCCTTGCTATTTTAGGTCTCTTCTCACTCCAGATGAAATTTAGGAGTGATTTCTCTAGATCTATGAGGTATATTGATGGTATTTTTATCGGGATTGAATTGAATCTGTATAAAAGTTTTGGGAGAATGGAGATTTCTGAGAAAGCTGAGACTGGAAGCACCATTTGACCCAGCTATTCCACTTCTAGGCATATTCCCAGAAGAACTGAAAGCATCTTACCACAGTGATATATGTGCACCCATGTTTATAGCAGCACAATTTGTAATAGCCAGATCTTGGAAACAACCTAAGTGTCTATCAACTGAGGAATGGATAAAAAAGTTGTGGTATTTTTATACAATAGAGTACTACTCAGCTATAAATAATGATCACATTGAGATATTTATAAATAAATGGATGCAGCTTGAGACCATACTCATAAGTGAAATAAATCAAACTCACATGTATAAATACTGAATAGTTTCCCTAGTGTAAGAGTATGTGGTAATAAAAGTATGTGGTAATCATGATTCCCAGTCATATTAGTTTGAAGCCATACAATGTTTTCACTCATTAATTGCAATGGTTTTAACCTGGGTTATTCAATTTTAGTATCCGTGATAGTACGAATAGCTATTTTGAAGAAAACAACACAACATAAAATCTAGTGCTGATTTAATATCATCTTGTTTTGAAGTCCCATCAAGCTGTTGTACATCTGTTTCCACTGGTTTTAACATGTTGTATCTTATTATATTTTACTATATGTGATAGTATAAACAAAATTTTTTATAGGCAAAGAGATAATATAGAAACCATTGTTCATTTTCTGTTAGCTGGTTCTAAATACCCTGTAATTCTTTCATTCTCTTGAATGGCTTCACGCTGTCTTGATATGCTTGATGCTATAGTATACGAAGTTATACTCAAATAATTCAAGGAAAGAAGCACTATGGTGACTACTATTATGTTAGATTATCTGGTGGTGAAAAACAATGATGCTTAAATTGTTCGATTCTGACCTGTGTTGTTCTCTTAATCTCCCCCTTTTTTAAAATTAATCTATTTTTTCTTATTTTTTTCAATTAAGGGAAAGCTAAATTAAAAAATGGTGGGATATATTATAGTAACTTTTTTGTTTTCCTATTAACCTGATTTGAACCCCAGTATTGCTCTCCCCATCTTGTTCTGTCTGATTTTACTATGTTCTATTTTGTTTGATAGTATCAAGTTTGAGGGTATAGGCAACCACTTTGAAGGCAGTAAGATTTACTATGATGCCCATTATGGTTTGACTATTATCTTCTTTTGAAGTGTAGGTTTTATTGGTCTTGTTCTGTACTGTTTTGATCAATTCTATTATACCTGATAATATAGGCAATTCTTTTTAAAAATAGCAAGAGGCACAATGGTAACCACTTTTGATCACCTGGTATTCTATTTTTGCATCATGTACTATGCCCATCCTTCTAAGTGACTGTTTTGTTTAGTCACATTTGGTTTTATTCTCTTCAAAAAAAAGTAATAAGAATTGTGGGAGTAATAAAACCCCAAAAGTGTAATTTTTATTGTAAAAAAGAGAGGAAAGGAAGGTGGTCTAAGGGATATAACTGAATGTGCGTTTGAGTGTGTAGGATGGAAAACCATATTACTGAGCTTTTGTTGGATCATTGAACGGAACTGTCTGCAATCTCACTGTATGAATGTCTACTTTATATGCTTTAATTTTATAATTTGGACAACTGTTTCTAAGATGACAATATATAACCTATTAACTAGTGATTTGTTACTGTATATTTTTTTCTTGAAATTCTGTATTACTTGTACCCTTTTACTGCTTTGTTTTTTAATTTCCTTTCTTTTTTCTCTTTAAATAAAAAAACAATACTTTGCTCCAAGCTTTTCTTGATTTGATGGTTTGTGTCGAGAAATCTGTCATGATTCTGATGGGTTTTCCTCTATAGGTGATCTGTTTCTTTTCTCTGATGGCTTTTAATATTCTGTTGTTGTGATGAATTTCTAGGAACTTTATTATATGTCTGGGTATAGCTCTGTTTTGGTTGTAGCTGGCTGGAGTTCTGTATGCCTCATATATCTGAATATCATTTCCTTTTCCTATGCTTGGGAAGTTTTCCTTAATTATTTCTGTGAATAGCCTTTTTATTTCCTCTGTGTTTATCCCAGATTCTTCACTCACATTTTTTATTCTTAAGTTATAGATCTTCTTGTCATCCTCTAGCCTTTGTATTGCTATTTCCTAGTTCCTTGTTATTTTTAAGAGATCTTTCCTTTCGTGAGCACACATTTCAGGCCTGTTTTCAAGGTTTGATAGTCTGTCTTTAGTTTCTTTCAAGTGGTTTTGCCAGCTTTCAATGGAGTTTTTAATTTCCTGGTAATTTCTTTGAATCTGTTTCATGTATTCTAGTTTTTTATATTCTTCATAGAAGATTTCCCTCCTTTTTCTATTTCCCTACATTATTCTGTCTGTGTCTTCTCGAGAGGTGCTTAGCATTTCTTTTATTAATCTTCTTATATCTTGCTTTACTTGTATTAATATTTCACTTTTGAGCTCATCTATGATGTCACGAAGATATCTCTTTATGGCAACTGATGCCGTGTCCAATATTACATGTTTGCTGCCCTTGATCTCTTCTATATTTACCTCTCCTGGACCCAGTTTCCATGGGTAGCTAGAGGCTTTTTCTTATTTCTTTCTTTTGTCATGTTTCTTGTTTCTTTTATACAGTTGTATGGTGAAGGTCCCAGCGCCTTTCCATATTGGTTATGGTTCTTCTGAAGTGTTCTGGCTAGGGATTTCTGCCCTCTCCAGTTTGCTGTTGGTTACTGAGGTGCAAGCAGGGGTGGTGTAAGCTGGCCCTTCCTCTCCGAGCAGGTCAACCAACTGGGGCCTTCACCACATTAGTGTGTGTTGCGCAGACAGAACTAGTTCTAGTCAACTTCAGGGACAATTTCATCCCAAGGGGGCAGGACCCAGCCCAATTTGATCCCATCAATCTGCTCTAGGTAGGAAGCAACCAACTGAAGTCACTGCTGTTCCTTGTTCAGGCCCGTCCTACCCAATACCAATACACTGTCTGATCAGTCACCCCCTTTCCACAGTGGGTGGGCAAATTCCAAGCACTCACTATGAGTTAGTGCAGGTCTCCCCACTGGCTCTATTCTGCATTTGGCTTACCAACCCCCGACTTCAGTATGACTGTACCTCCAGTGAGAGTGCTGCTACCATGGGTCTGACTGGCTGTGATGAGAGCACCACAATCTCAAGTTGGGCCGGCTTTGGTGAGAGCGCGTCTGGCTCCAGCCTTCTGTCCATGTTTTTCTTTCTTTTTCTTTTTCCTTAGTTGTTTCCTGGGTCGTGAGAATCCCTCTGCTTTCATCCAATCTTCTCCATGTTGGTAAATTCTAGCAACTGTTTCTCTCAGAGAGGTTCTGTTCCTTGTTACCTATCAATCCACCATCTTATAGGAGTCTTTCCAACACCATCATAAATTAAGATGTATCCGTATTTCTGTCAATTTTTTCTCATTTCTATACTTTTACAATTTTATTGAGTTATCTATATTCTTCTGTAGTTTAGTGAGCTACTTTAAGAATGTTTTGTATTAGTTTAACAACTCATAAACAGCAGTTCATTGGGTTTACTTGCTGAAGAGTTATTGTGTTGCTTTGGTGGTGCCATGTTCCCTGGGTTTTTTTTTCACACTCTTTATGGCCTTGAGTTTTCTTCACGTTAGAAGAAGTATATGATTTTTCCAATGTGATCATTTTTTTTTACTATTAGCATTTTATTAAATTATTCATGTCATGACATTTGCATTTGCTGAAATTTTGTTTTTGTTTTTGTTTTGTTTTGTTTTAAATTTTATTTAAGGAGAAAAGAAAAAAAGCAGAGAAAGAGTACAAGTTATACAGATTTACAGAAAAAAAATAAACAGTAGGAAATCACTAGTTAATGGATTACATATTGCCATCTTAGAAATAATTGTTCAAGTCACAAAATTAAAGCTTGTAAAGTGGACATTCCAACAATGATACTGCAAACAGTTCTGTTCAATGATCCAATAAAACTCTGTGATATCATTTCCTATCTTATACACTTAAATATACATGCAGTTATATAGTTTAGAGCACTTTCTTTTCCTCTCTTTTGTACAATGACTATTACACATTTTGGGTTTCATTGCTCCCACGGTTCTTATTACTTTTTTGGAAGAGAGTAAAACCAAATGTGACATAACAGACCAGAATCGGTCAAGTCAAAAGGGTGGACATAATAGATAATGTAAAAACATAATACAAGGTGATCAACAATGGTTACCATAATGCCTCCCGCTATCTCTAATAGAATTGCCTATATCATTAGTTATAATACAACTGAACAAAACAGTAAAGAACAAAACCGACAAAACCAAAACATTGGAGACATTGTAGGTCTTCAAAAGTAGATAAAAGTCAATGAGAATGGGCATTATAATGAATCTCATTATCTTCACAGCTGATGCCTAAACTTTCGAACCTGATACTATCCAGCAAAACAGAATAGGGGAACATCAGTCAAAAACAAGATGGTGAGAGTAATACAGGGCTTTAAATCGAGATAATGGAAAGTCAAAGTGGGTTACTATAATATATCCTGCTATTTTTTTCCTTTAATTAAAAGGATAAAAATAAAAAAGTAAATAATGGAGTGGAGATTGAGATAAAAGAGGGCATAACAGCAAAAGAGTGCAGATCAAAACATAACCATTTAAGCAGAATAGTATTTCACCAACAGATAATCCTGACATAAAAGTAGTTACCATATTGTCTCTTTCCTTGAAATCCTTGAGTACAACTTCGTATACTGTAGCATTAAGTATATCAAAACAATGTAAAACCATTTAAGAGAATGACAGCATTATAGAGTATTTAGAATCGACTAACAGAAAATGAACAATGGTTTCTGTATAATCTCCTTGTCTTTACAAGGTTTTTGCTTATACTATCGTACATAATAAAATCCAATAAGATACAACCTATTTAGACCATTGGAGACAGAAGAACAAAAGCTAGATGAGACTTCAAAACAAGATGATACTAAATCCGTATTACCTATTAAGATGTCATTTTCTCCAAAGTAGCTGTTCCTATCATCCAATCTTCTCTGACTCATTTCTGTTGAGCTCTTTTTCTGTCTGTAGAATGGAGCAGAGAACAAAATGAAGAAGACAAACTGACAGCTCCAATGTGATCTTGAAAGAGCAAACTCTCCTTGGGGAGATTAGGTGAGGTTCATGGTGGTTCTATGATGTAAGTCCAACTGGGACACAGATTCTAGGGGCATGTGAGGGACAGAGAGGAGTTGGGTCAGATGGTCTGAGGATGTATGTGGCTGCAGTAATCTCATAGGGTTTATGGGCATCTGACCTGTTGGTCTTATGTACACAGATGTGTTGAGGGTCTGCTCCAATAGACACCTGATAGTATGTGTAGTGACACCAGTAAGCATCATGGCCTGTTCACAGGCACACCTTCCATAGATAGAAACTATTCTGAGGTACAAACATGTGCCAGTTCACTGGGACTCCAATTCCAGAAGCTCTACTCGTGTAGTAGGAAGCATTGGCTGCATCTCTGACTGCAGGGAATGCAGCTTTGGATCCAACTCAATAACACTCATACATCTTCTGCAGTAAGTAGTCAGGGATGCTGGGGTGGTAATGCCAATGACTGCTTAGATCACCCTCTGTGGGAGTTATTCTCCCTCTGTGGGAGAACTCTGGACCCAGGGAGATTCCTTATGGCACTGTGTCAGACCAGAGCGCAGAGCAAAATAGGAAGAATGTTTTCTGTCATTTTCTATTCACCATCTCCAGTCTCAGCACTCTTATTTTGCTGCAGCCCATTGACTACACTCAGAGTTTTTCTCAAAGATGTCTTTTTCCATAGATTGTTACCTATATCGCTGTTTTTGTTTAGAGGTGAATATTGGGATCTTATGGTCCATCATCTTGCTGTTGTCATTTTCCGTATTTAGGTTAGAGTTTTGGCTTCATCCCTTATCTGCTATGTTCTTTGAAAATTTTCTTGAATTTTTTTATAATACTAAAGTCTGTTCAAATATCACATTGAGGTCACATCAATTCACATTAAAGTCAACTCTCAATTCATCTACCAGTTATCATTATTCAACTCTTTCTTTTTTAACTCATAAAAACCTCCTGCTTCCAATATATTATAAATTATCATCTACTTTGGTGTTGCAGTATCATTAAGATACGATGTCACTGAAATGGGGACTTCAATAGTGATAAGTACATTAAAATCGACACATGTTCCTCATGGGAACATGGATAGCAGTATGCTGGGTACTTGAGAAAATATGTGTCATATCATTTATATCAACCTAAGTAGACTGTTGAATAGATATTCATTGTTGGACCAGTGAAGAAAATAAAAACATGCTGTGCTCTCCATCATGTGCTTCACCAAATTCTGATCAAAGCAAAAGAAATGGATGATTAAATTCCATGATTCATCTATATTTTTCTTATCTTAAAAAGTGCCCCTCTTCACTGCCTGATCTGTTTCTGTTCCATGATTCATTTTACTTTTTATGAGTTCACTGTTTGTTTGCTTTCTTTCCCTCTCATCCAATTTCAAAAAACCAATAAAGCTATTTCTAACAAAGTTAAAATGTAAGTAGAACAAATCAAATCTAATCATAACAAAAAACTTGATACTGTGGCTTGAACTATATATGAAATTATTATTTTTACACTGTCTTCTTTTTCCTCATATCTACATTATGGGGATTGTTCAAAATGTGTTGAGTTTATATGTGCGTATTTATGTTGAATGTATAGATAACATTTTATTTTTAAGTTTCACATTTCTGATATGAAAATGGAGAAATACAGCAAAATATAAATAAGACATTATAATCACTTAATTCTACCATTGATGTTTATTATTTATATTTTTATTGTATAATTTCAATTGTTTAAAAATATTTTATTTCTTCCTTATTTTCTTTCAAAAATAAGGTTATATTTTTAACCAAGCCATGTATACTGTTTGACATTAGGAGAGTGAGGATGAATAGGGAAGATTAGAAGTACTAGAGTAGTCTTTTGGCTTCTCCAGTGTATGTTGGAGAGATGAGAGAAAGCCAGCAAAGGAAACCAAGAAAATGTGTGGGAGGGACAAGACTATCAAAGAGAAGGAGTTTATCCTGGATGGAAAGAGAAAGAAGCATTTCATATGGTGTCAAATGGTATTCTATCAGGTATGCCCCAAATCACATGAGGATGTCATGCACCTTACAAAATTAACTTCTTTTTGAGTAGATGAAGATTACCACTAAATATTTTACCACACATTTTTGAAATTGTACATCCTGGATTTTTCCTGACTTTACTTCTTTATAGATGCAAGCTGAGGACAAATATGGTACCTGATACCTGCTACTGAGAAATTATCATTCTAATAACGATCATATTGTCACTGGGTTTCTCCATTGTTTAACTTTGTGATATGAAGACAGAGTGAGATGGGAGGAAAGAAAACATGACAACCATCCTCCCATACAATAAGGACCCTAATCTTGCAGAGGATATTTGGTGACTTTTATTGACTAATTGTGTCACTAGAAGTACATCCTAGATGTATAAGTAGTAAATCTTCAGAGATTGAAATCAACTTGTTCCGATGTCCTATTCTCAGAGAAAGCAAGCATCCATTACAGCTGCAATTCACATGTCTAAGGTGGCTTAGAAAGATATTAGCATACCGAATGCTAATATTTCAAAGAATAATTCTCTAAAACAATTTTCTGAGATTCAACATCCAGGGATTATTTTAGCTTTTAATTAATTTGATTGTGACATTTTGATAGATTCAGACAATTTCCAACCTTCCTGCAGTGATTCATCATACCCTTTGACAGAAAGTTCTGCCCACACAGAGAATTTTAGACATAGGGGCATCAGTTGAACAAATAAAATTCATAACAGATAGCCTTCAATTTCATTTTAAGTATGTTTAAAACAATTATTAATGACTTTGAAATAATAAAAGAAGTGAAAAATAGTATTATTATGAAGAACAAGAGATCAAAATACTTCAGTTCGGTCTTCAGAAAGCATCACAGAGACCAGAGATAAGGAAAATGAGAGAAGAAGATTAAAAAAAAACTTAAGGAACTTTAATGCCTGTGTACAAATATCTGTTATGAGAAATCTTCCACTCGTCTTCCTTTCTTAAAACAGTTATCTTTAAGCATGTTTAGAATTCTTTAGAGTCAAATAAAACTGTGTCACCCACCTATTTTTCAACTCATTTTAGAATCTTCGTAAGTTGATCTGCGTGCAGAGGAGGAGCTGGGCGGATCCGGAGTGCCTGCAGAAGCCCCTTCCTTTGTCTGAAGGACTGAATATTTCTGCAAGCAGGGAGGGATCGCAGGTTCCTGAGGCACCTCAGCCTGTGGTGAGTGCCCAGCACAGTCTGCCCAAATTTCAGACTGTTCCGGACCCCCCAGGCTTCTGGGTGCACTGAAGTGGAGCAGTGGGTTAGAGGCCACTACAGCCACCTCCCCATCCCTCCCGGCTACACTTGGAGCTCTGCTGAGCTCCCGACGGATGGGCGGGCCTACACTATCCCCCGAGCCCAGCCGTGCCTAGCCATCTGCCTGCAGAGGAGGAGCTGGGTGGATCCGGAGTGCCTGCAGAAGCCCCTTCCTTTGTCTGAAGGACTGAATATTTCTGCAAGCAGGGAGGGATCGCAGGTTCCTGAGGCACCTCAGCCTGTGGTGAGTGCCCAGCACAGTCTGCCCAAATCTCAGACTGTTCCGGACCCCCCAGGCTTCTGGGTGCACTGAAGTGGAGCAGTGGGTTAGAGGCCACTACAGCCGCCTCCCCATCCCTCCCGGCTACACTTGGAAGTCTGCTGAGGTCCTGACGGATGGGCAGGCCTACACTATCCCCCGAGCCCAGCCGCGCCTAGCCATCTGCGTGCAGAGGAGGAGTCCCTTCCTTTGTCTGGAGGACTGTAGATATCTCTGCAAGCAGGGAGGGATCACAGGCTCCTGAGGCACTGTGGCCTGTGGTGAGCACTCTAACCCGGCTGCGATTGAAGAGCTGTGGATCTTCCAATGGGCAGGTGGGCGCACAGTGTCCCTGAGGCCCAGCTTGTCTGGAACTGCGGAGTTCTGAACAGGCAGAGGAGGGCCACTGGTTCTGTAGGCCCAATGGCTTGGGGTAGCACGGTGCCAGAGTCTCAGTAGCTCCAAACATAGAAGGGGATTTTCAACAGATCCTGAGGAAGCTTTCAAATAACACTTGAAACACAGAAATATAGAAAATGACAAAACGAAAGACCAAATTACAACCTCAAACCTCCAGCCCATCTCAGGAAACCCTAGGAGTGATGTATATAGAAGAAAATATATCCCATCCACCTCATATATCGGACACAATAGCTACTGAAGTTGACAAGCAACTCCAGGAAGCTTTAAAGAAATTCAAACTCGAAATAATCTCCCAGATAAAAGAAGAAATGATAAAAGAAATGAAAGAGATTCTAAATATATCTAAAGAAAACACAGATAAAAAATTGGAGGAACTAAACAAAAAGATAGAATCCCTAGACGAGCAATATAAGAAACAAACAGAATACATAATGCAGATGCACAGAGATATACAGGAAATAAAAAACTCCACTGAAAGTTGTAAAAACCACCTTAATGAAAGTGAAGATAGAATTTCAGACCTTGAAGACATGATTGCAGCTAATGAACAGGAAAGGAAAGATCTTTTGAAAATAACAAGGAATCAGGAAACAACAATTCAACAACTGCAAGACGATGCAAAGAAGAATAACATAAGAATGATAGGGATTAATGAAAGAGAGGGAGACAAAATAAAGGATGTCAACAGGATATTTAGAGAAGTAATAGCTGAAAATTTCCCAAGCATGAGATCAGAAACTGACATCAGGATCAGTGAAGCATATAGAACTCCAAACAGTCATAACCAAAATAAAACTACACCCAGACATATAATAATCACCATCCCAGAAATCCAACATAAGAATAGATTATTAAAAGCTGTCAGAGAGAAAAGACAGATCACTTATAAAGGAAAACCTATCAGAATCACAGCAGACTTCTCAGCACAAACGATAAAGTCAAGAGGAGCATGGAGTGAAGTATTCCAGATCCTAAAGCAAAATGATTTCCAACCAAGACTGATGTATCCTGCAAAACTATCATTTAAAATAGAGGTGCAATGCGATACTTCCATGACAAAGAACAGCTGAAGAACTTCATGAACACCAAACCGACCCTGCAAAAAATATTGAAAGACAGTTTAGATACACAAAGGAAAAAACCACTAAGCAAAGCAAATAATTAAACAGAACAGAAAGATAAAGATGCAACAGCAGAGAGATAACATTCTTACAATTAACCAGCATTTAATAGTAATAACCATTAATGTAAATGGTCTCAATGCACCAATCAAAAGAAACAGACTAGCAGAATGGATCAAGAAACAAAATCCAACCATATGCTGTTTACAGGAAACCCATCTAACCCAGAAAGATACTCACAGACTGAAAGTCAAAGGATGGAAAACAATTCTTCATGCAGCACGAATCCAAAAAAAGGCAGGAGTAGCCATTCTGTTTGCAGACAACGTGAACTTTAAACCAACAATGACCATAAAGGACAAAGAAGGTCACTACATACTCGTAAGGGGAAAACTCCAAGAGGAAGAGATAACTATCTTAAATATATACGCACCAAACTCCAGAGCACCCAGTTATATAAAACAATTATTAACAGAAATGAAAACTCAAATTATCAGTAACACAATTGTAACAGGAGACCTTAATACGCCACTGACACCAAGGGACAGATCAACCAGACAGAAAATGAGCAAAGAAATAACAGAACTGAATCACACCTGTGAACAAATGGGTTTGATAGACATATACAGAATGTTCCACCCAACAACATCAGAATACACATTCTTCTCAGCAGTACATGGATCATTTTCTAAAATAGACCATATATTAGCTCACAGAACATATTTAATCAAGTGCAAAAGAGCTGAAATCATCCCTTGCATGTTATCGGATCATAGCGCTCTGAAATTAGAAATTAATGATAAAAGATACAGCAAAAATCCCACAAACACATGCAAACTGAATAACACACTCTTGAGTAATCAGTGGGTCACAGAAGAAATTAAAGAAGAAATCAAACAATACCTAAAAGAAAATGAAAATGCAGATACAACTTACCGGAATCTGTGGGATGCAATGAAAGCCATTCTGAGAGGAAAATTTATTGCACTGAGTTCCCACATCAGGAAAACAGAACGAATACAAATAAATAACTTGATGCTACACCTCAAACAGCTAGAAAAAGAAGAGCAAGTCAAGCCCAAAGCCAAAAGAAGAGAGGAAATTATAAAAATCAGAGCAGAAATCAATGCAATAGAGACTAAGAAAACAATCCAAAGAATCAACGAATCAAAGAGTTGGTTCTTTGAAAGAATAAATAAAATCGATAAGCCCCTAGCCAACCTTATTAAAAAAAGGAAAGAAAAAGCTCAAATTCATGCAATAAGAAATGAAAAAGGAGAAATCACTACAGACCCAATAGAAATACAGAGGATCATCAACACCTATTTCGAAAACCTCTACTCTCAAAAGTTTGATAACACAGAAGAAATAGACAGATTCTTAGAAGCATATGAAGTACCAAAGCTAGATCAAGAGGATATAAAACTGTTGAATAACCCAATCTCTGCTAATGAAATTGAGAATGTAATTGGGTCCTTGCCCACCAAGAAGAGCCCAGGCCCAGATGGATTCACTGCAGAATTCTACAAGAAATATAAAGAAGACCTAATGCCGACAATCCTCAAACTATTCAATGAAATTGAAAGGGAAGCAATCCTTCCTAAGTCATTCCTGGAAGCAAATATTACTCTAGTACCAAAACCTGAGAAAGACCCAACTATAAAAGAGAACTATAGACCGATCTCCCTAATGAACACAGATGCAAAAATCCTCAATAAAATATTGGCAAATAGGATCCAGCAAATCATCAAGAAGATTATACACCATGACCAGGTGGGATTCATCCCAGGAATGCAAGGATGGTTCAACATACGCAAATCAATAAATGTAATCCACCATATCAATAAAGCCAAAAATAAGAATCACATGATCATCTCTATAGATGCAGAAAAAGCCTTCGATAAGGTCCAACACTTATTCATGATAAGAACTTTACAGAAAATTGGAATAAATGGTCTTTACCTCAATATAATAAAGGCCATTTATGACAAACCAACAGCCAGCATCATACTAAATGGCCAAAAATTGAAAGCCTTTACTTTAAAATCGGGTACAAGACAAGGATGTCCTTTATCACCACTCCTATTTAATATAGTACTGGAAGTACTAGCCAGAGCAATTAGGCAAGAAAGAGAAATAAAAGGGGTAAACATAGGAAAAGAAGAAGTTAAATTATCATTGTTTGCAGATGACATGATACTCTACATAGAAAACCCCCTAAACTCCATTGAAATATTCTTAGATACAATAAATAAATTCAGTAATGTGGCTGGATACAAAATCAATACTCAGAAATCAATAGCATTCCTATACACGAACAACAAAATTACAGAGAGGGAAATAAGAGAAACTGGACTATTCACATTAGCAAGCAAAAAAATGAAATATTTAGGAATTACTCTTACGAAAGAAGTGAAAGACTTATACAGTGAAAATTATAATACACTGAAAAAGGAAATTGAAGATGATCTCAGAAAATGAAAAGACATCCCTTGCTCATGGATAGGAAGAACAAACATTGTGAAAATGGCCATTCTCCCAAAACTGTTATACAGATTCAATGCAATCCCAATAGAAATACCATCAACATACCTTATAGATCTAGAGAAATCACTCCTAAATTTCATCTGGAACCAGAAGAGACCTAGAATCGCAAAGGCAATTCTAAGCAGCAAAGACAAAGCAGGAGGCATCACAATCCCTGACTTGAAGTTATACTACAAAGCAACAGTAGTAAAATCAACATGGTATTGGAATCAAAACAGAGCTGAAGATCAGTGGAATAGATTAGAAGATACAACCACAACTACGAACACACTCAACCACCTTATTTTTGATAAAGGAGCCAAGCAGGTTCACTGGAAGAACGACAGTCTCTTTAACAAATGGGGCTGGAAAAACTGGCTCTCCATTTGCCGAAAACTAAAGCTAGACCCATGTCTATCACCATGTACTAAATTAAAATCTAAATGGGTCAAAGATCTGCATATTAAAACAGAAACACTAAATCTATTGGAAGACAAAATAGGTAGAAACCTTGGAGACATAGGAGTAGGTAAAGAATTCATGAACAGGACTCAAACCGCACGGGAAATACTTCCCAGAATCAATAACTGGGACCACTTCTTATTAAAAAGTTTCTGCATGTCAAAAGAAATCTCCAGCATAGTGAAAAGAAAACCCACAAACTGGGAAAAGATTTTAGTGAACTCTCTCTCAGACAAGGGCCTCTTGTCTAAAACATACAAAGAATTAAAGAAACTCAGACCTCCGAAATTCAAAGATCCAATCCAAAAATGGGCATCTGAGATGAATATGCAATTCTCAGATGAAGAAAGGCAAATGGCAAATAAATACATGAAAAAATGCTCATCATCATTGGTCATTAGAGAAATGCAAATTAAAACCACACTGAGATACCATCTCACTCCTGAAAGAATGGCCAGGATCAAGAAAACCGACAACAAATGCTGGAGAGGCTGTGGGGAAAAAGGAACTCTCCTGCACTGCTGGTGGGAGTGTAGACTGGTACAGCCTTTGTGGAGATCTGTCTGGAGATTTCTCAAAAAGTTGGGACTGGAAATCCCATTTATTCCAGCTATTCCACTTCTAGGCATATTCCCAGAAGAACTGAAAGCATCATACCACAGTGATATATGTGCACCTATGTTTATAGCAGCACAATTTGTAATCGCCAGATCTTGGAAACAACCCAAGTGCCCATCAACTGAGGAATGGATAAAAAAGTTGTGGTATTTCTATACAATGGAGTATTATTCAGCTATAAAGAAGGATCACATTGAGATATTTATCAATAAATGCGCACAGCTTGAGACCATACTCATAAGTGAAATAAATCAATCTCGCATGTGTGAATACCGAATAGTTTCCCTAATGTAAGTAATGATTCAAATATATAAAAATATGTGGTAATCATGATTCCCCATTAGGTGGCCTTGAAGCCTTATAAAGTTTTCACTCATTAATTAGAAAGGCTTTATTCTGGGCTTCTTGATATGAAAATATTTGAAGCTAGAGTATATGAAGTTTTACCCAAATATTTCAAGGAAAAAGACACTATGGTAACTACTATTAAGTCAGGTTATAAGGTGGTGAAGTACTAGGTTATTGAAACAGTCATGCTGTGACCTCTATTGTTATATTGTTATGTCCTGTTTTATCTCAATCTCCCCCTTATTGTTTCAAAAAAAATTATTTAGTCATTTCTTATGTTTGTCTTAATTAAAGAAAAATTTCAAAAAAAATAGGATATATAAATAGTAACTCTTTTCGATTTCCTATTAACTTGTTTTGAAGTCCTGTAGTACTCCCACGATCTTGTTTTGACTGATTAGACTCTGTTCCATTCTATATGATAGTATCAAGTTTGAAGACATAGGCAACTACTTTGAAGACAGTAAGATTCACTAAGATACCCATTCTGGTTTGACTATTGTCTTCTTTGGAAGTCCTGTAATGTTTACAATGCCTAAGTTTTATTGGTCTTGTTCTCTACTGTTTTGTCCAACTTTATAATATCTAATAAGATAGACAATTCTTTTTAAGGAAACAAGGGACAACGTTGATAACCATTGTTGATAAACTTGTACTCTGTTCTACACCATGTGCTATGTCTATCCTTGGTATTGACTGACAGCTTGGTTTTGCCATATTTGACTGTATTCTTCCCCCCCCAAAGAAAGTAATAAGCACTAAGGAGTAATAAAATCCAAGATGTGTAAATTTTGTTGTAAAAAAGAGAGGGAAAAAAAAAAAAAGAAAAAGAGCTCTAACGGATATAACAGCAAGTGTGTTTGGGGGTGTTAAATAGCTGACTTTATCAATGTTTTTGGAACATTGAACACAGCTGTTTGCAGTCTCCCTGTTTGAATGTCCACCTTGTGTTCTTTGATACTGTGATTTGAGGAACTATTTTCAAGAAAATAGTGTGTAATCTACTAGCAGGTAATTTCTTACTGTTATGGTTTTTTGTTTTGTTTTGTTTTGTTTTGTTTTGTAGTTCTGTATTGCGTGTACCCTTACGCCACTTTGGTTTGTTTTGTGTTTTTCTCTTTTTCCTCTTAAATAAAAAAATAAAAATAAAAATAAAAATAAAAATAAAAGAAACAAAATCCAACCATATGCTGTTTACAGGAAAACAATCTAACCCAGAAGGATACTCACAGACTGAAAGTCAAAGGATGGAAAACAATTCTTCATGCAGCAGGAATCCAAAAAAAGGCAGGAGTAGCCATTCTGTTTGCAGACAATGTGAACTTTAAACCAACAATGACCATAAAGGACAAAGAAGGTCACTACATACTCGTAAGGGGAAAACTCCAAGAGGAAGAGATAACTATCTTAAATATATACGCACCAAACTCCAGAGCACCCAGATATATAAAACAATTATTAAAAGAAATGAAAACTCAAATTATCAGTAACACAATTGTAACAGGAGACCTTAATACGCCACTGACACCAAGGGACAGATCAACCAGACAGAAAATGAGCAAAGAAATAACAGAACTGAATCACACCTGTGAACAAATGGGTTTGATAGACATATACAGAATGTTCCACCCAACAACATCAGAATACACATTCTTCTCAGCAGTACATGGATCATTTTCTAAAATAGACCATATATTAGCTCACAGAACATATTTAATCAAGTGCAAAAGAGCTGAAATCATCCCTTGCATGTTATCGGATCATAGCGCTCTGAAATTAGAAATTAATGATAAAAGATACAGCAAAAATCCCACAAACACATGCAAACTGAATAACACACTCTTGAGTAATCAGTGGGTCACAGAAGAAATTAAAGAAGAAATCAAACAATACCTAAAAGAAAATGAAAATACAGATACAACTTACCAGAATCTGTGAGATGCAATGAAAGCCGTCCTGAGAGGAAAATTTATTGCACTGAGTTCCCACATCAGGAAAACAGAACGAATACAAATAAATAACTTGATGCTACACCTCAAACAGCTAGAAAAAGAAGAGCAAGTCAAGCTCAAAGCCAAAAGAAGAGAAGAAATTACAAAAATCAGAGCAGAAATCAATGCAATAGAGACTAAGAAAACAATCCAAAGAATCAATGAATCAAAGAGTTGGTTCTTTGAAAGAATAAATAAAAATCAATAAGCCCCTAGCCAACCTTATTTTAAAAAGGGAAGAAAAAGCTCAAATTCATGCAATAAGAAATGAAAAAGGTGAAATCACTACAGACCCAATAGAAATACAGAAGATCATCAACACCTATTTCAAAAACCTCTACTCTCAAAAGTTTGATAACACCAGAAGAAATAGACAGATTCTTAGAAACATATGAAGTACCAAAGCTAGATCAAGAGGATGTAAAACTGTTGAATAACCCAATCTCTGTTAATGAAATTGAAAATGTAATTAAGTCCTTACCCACCAAGAAGAGGCCAGGCCCAGATGGATCCACTGCAGAATTCTACAAGAAATACAAAGAAGACCTAATGCCGACACTCCTCAAACTATTTAATGAAATTGAAAGGGAAGCAATCCTTCCTAAGTCATTCCTGGAAGCAAATATTACTCTAGTACCAAAACCTGAGAAAGACTCAACTAAAAAAGAGAACTATAGACCAATCTCCCTAATGAACACAGATGCAAAAATCCTCAATAAAATATTGGCAAATAGGATGCAGCAAATCATCAAGAAGATTATACATCATGACCAAGTGGGATTCATCCCAGGAATGCAAGGATGGTTCAACATACGCAAATCAATAAATGTAATCCACCATATCAATAAAGCCAAAAATAAGAATCACATGATCATTTCTATAGATGCAGAAAAAGCCTTTTAATAAATGATAACATTTATTCATGATAAAAACTCTACAGAAAATTGGAATAGATGGTCTTTACCTCAATATAATAAAGGCCATTTATGACAAACCAACAGCCAGCATCATACTAAATGGCCAAAAATTGAAAGCCTTTACTTTAAAATCAGGCACAAGACAAGGATGTCCTTTATCACCACTCCTATTTAATATAGTACTGGAAGTACTAGCCAGAGCAATTAGGCAAGAAAGAGAAATAAAAGGGGTAAACATAGGAAAAGAAGAAGTTAAGTTGTCATTGTTTGCAGATGACATGATACTCTACATAGAAGACCCCCTAAGCTCCATTGAAAGACTCTTAGATACAATAAATAAATTCAGTAATGTGGCTGGATACAAAATCAATACTCAGAAATCAATAGCATTCCTATACTCAAACAACAAATCACAGAGAGGGAAATAAGAGAAACTGGACTATTCACATTAGCAAGCAAAAAAATGAAATATTTAGGAATTACTCTTACGAAAGAAGTGAAAGACTTATACAGTGAAAACTATAATACACTGAAAAAGGAAATTGAAGATGATCTTAGAAAATGGAAAGACATCCCTTGCTCATGGATAGGAAGAACAAACATTGTGAAGATGGCCATTCTCCCAAAACTCTTATATAGATTCAATGCAATCCCAATAGAAATACCATCAACATACCTTATAGATCTAGAGAAATCACTCCTAAATTTCATCTGGAACCAGAAGAGACCTAGAATCGCAAAGGCAATTCTAAGCAGCAAAGGCAAAGCAGGAGGCATCACAATCCCTGACTTGAAATTATACTACAAAGCAACAGTAGTAAAATCAACATGGTATTGGAATCAAAACAGAGCTGAAGATCAATGGAATAGATTAGAAGATACAACCACAACTACAAACACACTCAACCACCTTATCTTTGATAAAGGAGCCAAGCAGGTTCACTGGAAGAACGACAGTCTCTTTAATAAATGGTGCTGGAAAAACTGGCTCTCCATTTGCCGAAAACTAAAGCTAGACCCATGTCTATCACCATGTACTAAATTAAAATCTAAGTGGGTCAAAGATCTGAATATTAAAACAGAAACACTAAATCTATTGGAAGACAAATTGGGTAGAAACCTTGGAGACATAGGAGTAGGTAGAGAATTCATGAACAGGACTCAAACCGCACAGGAAATACTTCCCAGAATCAATAACTGGGACCACTTCTTATTAAAAAGTTTCTGCACGTCAAAAGAAATCTCCAGCATAGTGAAAAGAAAACCCACAAACTGGGAAAGGATTTTAGTGAACTCTCTCTCAGACAAGGGACTCTTGTCTAAAACATATAAAGAATTTAAAAAACTCAGACCTCCAAAATTCAAAGATCCAATCCAAAAATGGGCATCTGAGATGAATACGCAATTCTCAGATGAAGAAATGCAAATGGCAAATAAATACATGAAAAAATGCTCATCATCATTGGTCATTAGAGAAATGCAAATTAAAACCACACTGAGATACCATCTCACTCCTGAAAGAATGGCCAGGATCAAGAAAACCAACAACAACAAATGCTGGAGAGACTGTGGGGAAAAAGGAACTCTCCTGCACTGCTGGTGGGAGTGTAGACTGGTACAGCCTTTGTGGAGGTCTGTCTGGAGGTTTCTCAAAAAGTTGGGATTGGAAATCCCATTTATTCCAGCTATTCCACTTCTAGGCATATTCCCAGAAGAACTGAAAGCATCATACCACAGTGATTTATGTGCACCTATGTTTATAGCAGCACAATTTGTAATCGCCAGATCTTGGAAACAACCCAAGTGTCCATCAACTGAGGAATGGATAAAAAAGTTGTGGTATTTCTATACAATGGAGTATTATTCAGCTATAAATAAGGATCACATTGAGACATTTATCAATAAATGGGCGCGGCTTGAGACCATACTCATAAGTGAAATAAATCAATCTCGCATCGCATGTATGAATAGTTTCCCTAATGTAAGTAATGATTCAAATATATAAAAATATGTGGCAATCATGATTCCCCATTATGTGGCCTTGAAGCCTTATAAAATTTTCACTTATTAATTAGAAAGGCTTTATTCTGGGCTTCTTGATATGGAAATATGTGAAGCTATAGTATATGAAGTTTTATCCAAATATTTCAAGGAAAAAGACAGACACTATGGTAACTACTATTCTTTTAAAAAATTATTTAGTTATTTCTTATGTTTATTTTAATTAAGGGAAAAATTTTAAAAATTTGGATATACAATAATAACTCTTTTCGATTTCCTATTAACTTGTTTTGAAGTCCTGTAGTACTCCCACGATCTTGTTTTGACTGATTAGACTCTGTTCCATTCTGTATGATAGTATCAAGTCTGAGGGTATAGGCAACTACTTTGAAGGCAATAAGATTCACAAAGATGCCCATTCTGGTTTGACTATTGTCTCCTTTGGAAGTCCTGTAATGTTTACAATGCCTAAGTTTTATTGGTCTTGTTCTCTACTGTTTTGTCCAACTTTATAATATCTAATGAGATAGACAATTCTTTTTAAGGAAACAAGAGACAATGTTGATAACCATTGTTGATAACCTTGTACTCTGTTCTACATCATGTGCTATGTCTGTCCTTGGTTTTGACTGACAGCTTTGTTTTGCCATATTTGACTTTACTCTCCCCCCCCAAAAAAAAAAGTAATAAGAACTAAGGAGTAATAAAATCCAAAATGTGTAAATTTTGTTGTAAAAAAGAGAGGAAGGGGAAAAAAAAGAGCTCTAACGGATATAACAGCAAGTGTGTATAGGGCTGTTAAATAGCTGACTATATTAATGTTTTTGGATCATTGAACACAGCTGTTTGCAGTCTCTCTGTTTGAATGTCTACTTTGTATTCTTTAATACTGTGATTTGAGCAACTATTTCCAAGATGATAATATGTAATCTATTAACAGGTGATTTCTTACTGTTATGTTTTTTTTTTGTAGTTCTGTATTATGTGTAACCTTACACTGCTTTGTTTTGTTTTGTGTTTTTCTCTTTTTCCTCTTAAATAAAAAAAAAAAAAGAATCTTCGTAAGTCTTGGGAATGAGAAAAACAGGGAGATTTCTGATACTCTGCACTTATTTTATGGAATCATGCCACCAGCCATAGGTTTCCAGCTAATCCTGATTTACAGACCTGAAAGTGTGTTCAGTCTCAAAAGTATTCACTAAACCCAGAGCTGTTCATAAGCTCCAGCCTGAAAATGTCCCTCACAATACATATGTTACAATTTAATGGAAAAAGTGATAGAAGTAAAACATGAGGCTGTTAGAAGGTGCTTAAAGGATGGGAGTAGAAGCAGTCCTCATGGATGAAATCAAAGGCCACATACAATTCGGAAAATTGGTTCACTGCCTTCTGCTACTCACCCTGTCTGGCATGGAAAAACATCAAGATCCCATCTGAAAAGCAGAGGGCAGGCCTTAATCAAACACTGAATTTGAACTTCTGCCCTTCAAGACTGTGAGAGATGAGTGTCTGTTCAGTTATGAAATTTCCAGGCTTAAGTATTTTATTATATATATTTTATTATTTCATTAACAGACTAAAATAGTATTTTTGGTAGATATATATACATTAATTTTTACATGATAATATTTCAACAACTAAAGAGAAAATATTTTTGTTGTATTATTTCTCTTAACGAGATAAATATGGAATGATTTTTTTTACATAGAAAATATTTAAAATTGAATGTGAGTTAATTTACTTATTTACACAAACAAATGTTAGAGAAACAATATGAGAGACAGTTCATCTTTTGAAATATTTTAATGCCAAAAATAAGTTGAAACATTTTGGAGTGTGGTTATCTGCTTCAGAAAGAGATATTGCTTGAAGGTTCATATTTTATGCAAAAACTTTATGTTTAATTTTTTTAGCTTTTGCTTGGAAATATAGACAATTGGAATGAAAACTGCTCCCAGATTTACAAAAAAGATAAATTCAAACTGAATATAACTTGACAAATTTTCATTAACTCATGAGAGTTTGAAGAAGCAGGCCAACTAATTAACCATCAAGCTAGCGAGGAACACATTTTTGCAGGGATAGACAGGATCTGATGGGAATACTTGCTTCTTTGAGGCCCACATAGTCAAGCCAAGCTTGTCAAAAATTATTTCAGTGATGGCAAATTAAGAGGCTAAATGGCCATTGGTAAGAAATTGTGAAGTCCTAGATTATGTAGTCCATATTGTTTACTAAAGACTAAGGCTAAGTAAGAAGTCATAGTTATGAATAAGAGTTTCCAACAGTACTGCAAACTCTGGCTCTTTTGTATGAGGAAGAGATTCTACCATAATCACAAGCTCAGCTATGTTTTCTACAACTTCTACTATGTTCAGGGGCCACAGGCCTGAAACAGGAAATGCTACAGAACGATAGAAAAGATTATTTGAGATCTTCACTTCAATGTCTCTTAAAGAACAAAATCCTTAAAAATGGAGGGAAAGGTCAAAAAGTAAAATCAAAGAACCTTTAATACAATCATAGTCCTTACAGAGCTAGTAAAAACGTATTGAGGTTAGGAGAAAAGAAGAGGGAAAAACAAATGTAAATTCTCTCCACCTCCAAGTGAAGAGCTTCTCAACTTCAGCACTATGGTCCTTCTAAGACGCAGTAGTATTTCTGTGGTGACTACATTAGGATATTTAGTTTCAATCCACTGAAGCCAGTAGCACCTCCTAGTTGTGGCAAAATGAAACTGTCACCAGATATAACCACATATTACCAAAGAAGGGGGGAAAACAAGAGTCAGTTGTAAACCACCATCGTAGAGAAAAGTTAGGAATATGTCCTGGGCTCAGAACTATAGTTGGAGAACTACCTTTCTGATACCCAAGGACGTATCGTCTACCTAAGGTTAGGACTAAGTAGGAACAGCAGAGATTCCCAACCCTGTGCTCTCTCAGTGCACTAACAAGTCTTGAGTAGGAGGAATAATGAATACTGTTGGGAGTGGAAGAAGACACATATTCCCTGAGGCAGAGATCCAGGAAAAGAACTGAAACTGAGGGCGAAGCATATGCTGAGAAAAATCCTCTATCATTCGTGCCCCACCCTAAATATCAGGAGCGACAGTCTTACCATTGAAATTCTCAGGTTAATGTGAGACATGAGGATCCATATGCATAAAAATCTATTCTAACTACATAAACTACAAATGAGCAATGTGTACAAAAATCCACTTAATTGCATAAACTACAAATGAACAATTAGACAGAAAACTTTTACAAAGCAATACCTTTCACAGGAACATTGAAAATGTAAAACTCTTACAAATGAAGCTAACAAAATACAGTGCCTGTAGAAATTTGTAACATTAAAAATTTTTAAATGATGCAGAGAAAAAATAGAAATATAACTTGCTTGGGACAAATTAATATTAGAAAAGTATCTATCTTATAATAACTAATTTGTAAATTCAGTGTAGTCCCAATCAGAGTCTTACCAGGTTCTTTTAAAGTTAACAAGTTGATTTTGAACTTCACATGTAATATAAAGCATCAAAATAACCAGAGCACCAAAATAGTGCCCAACAATAACAATAACAACAAAATTTTGAAAATAACTAATTTAGGGGCTGAGGATTTAGCTCAGCGGCATAAGCACTTGTCTTGCAAGCAGGCGGTCGTGAGTTCGATCCCCGGTACCGATAAAAATGAAAAAGACAAAAAAAAAAAAAAAAAAAAAAAAAAAGAAAAGAAAAGAAAGAAAAGAAAATAATTTAGAGAACTAAAAACAACTGACTTCAAAACTACACTTATCAATACAGAATAGAATCCAGAAACTCATATGAAGAAAATTGAATATTTAATTGGCAAATGCAAATACAGTGGGGACAGTATAGTAAGTACTGCTGGAATGACTGGCTATCAATATGCCTAGAAAAGAAAGAACAAGTTAAAAAAAGTAAAAGGAAAAGAAACTGCACCCATACATTATGCCACACACAATAGACTTAAATGTAAAACTGAAAAACCTGAGACATCTAAATATTACAAAAAGGAAAATATTTGAGAACTTGGGTAAACAAAAGCAATGTGAAAGCAAAGTCCATATAAAAACTTTTTAAAATTCAACTTCATAAAAAATTAAAAACTATTTACAAATGAAAGTAGAACCTTGTTAGTTTAAATTATTTGCAGGCACAGAACAAGTAAAGACCAGAAGAGTCAGAAAGGCCAACCTTGCTTCTTTCTCTGAGAGCAAAGAAATGTCTCTATCTCCAGCAAGCACTGAGAACAAAACCCATTCACTACCTTAGATCCTCTTGTTCTTAAAACCAACTTAAGCTCTCCCAGCACTGCTTCGTGAGTGGGTGGTCTCTACTCAGGCCTTTACCCTTCATACAAGGATATTAAAACTCTCTTTACGTTAACTTTTTTTCTTTCTGTTTTGCTGGTACTTGTCATTCCATAGTGAAAAGAAGGAAAAAATGGAAACAAAGCTTTGTAAATAAGGAAGGAAAATGGGGTTGAAGCAAGAATTGGAAAATGGGGGCGGGGAGAATCAAGCTGTATGATGTACAGGTATAAATACCCTGTGATGATTGTGAGCACCATGTATATCTTAAATGTACCAATAAACTTACTATACAGAAACAGTTTTAAAGAACAAAGCTTAAAATATTTTTTAAAAAAAGCTACAGTGGGTCATAAGCCTTAATCTATGTAAAATGCACAAATCCCCCAAATGAGCTTAAGACCCACTTTACTTCACTCAGGTAAGAAGATGTCAGAAGTGGCCCCAAAATGTGTCATGGAGCGTGATGCAGATTAGTATTTCCAGTTTGCATAGACTGAGATAAAAGGCTAGCAAAGTGCTTTGTTGTTAAAGAATTAAAAGTCCTGATTGGCTTCCAGTCTGCAATCTTCTCTTCAACCTCTGGACTAGGTAAGAAAAGGGTCCTTCATTTAATGGGACCTGTGCCACACTGGGACCTGGAACACCAAGAAACCAGCCAACCCCTATACCCCACCCCCGTGAACGGCTGTGAGCATGGCAGGCTCTGGCGGCCCAGGACAGGAGCCACTGGCATTTACTGGGACCTGCACCATGCTGGGACCTGGAGCACTGGGAAACCAAGCAACCCCTCCCCTCTGCCTGTTTTGTTTTGTTGAACTTCAATATACATGAAAGTATGGACAGCTATTTTGAAGAGAACCAGAGACTCTACAAAAGCCATTAGTGACTTCCCTTATTGTCTGGTTTTGAAGACAATAACGCCTTCTCATTCTGTTCAGATCAGTTTTATACTATGTTGCTTTGATGAATTCTCTGTATGTGAAGATGTGGACAACTATCTAGAACAAAACAAGAGACAATATCATAGATAGTGAAGATCTTAGGTCATCTAGCTTTGAAATTTATATCTCATATTGCTTTCTTGTGTCCTATTTTGTTGTTTGCTTGTTTAATTTTACCCCTTTTAAAGTAAAAAATTTACAAATTAAAAAAAAAGGGCCCAGTATGAAGCTCAGAGGTGCAGCACTTCCTAGCATGCACCAGATCCTAGGTTCATTCCCCAATACCGGAAAGAAAATCTACAAATACAAAGAGACATTCTGCCATAGTAAAAAGGATAATGATAAAGTAACTTAATTTTACACAAGTTTTGTTCAATTCCAATGAAATTCAGAATTTTTTTTATTCCTGCTGAGTTTGTCTAATGTTTCATTAGCGTTATTTCTCCTGGGAAATTTTTTCAGCAACACAAATAATAGCTGCTATGCTTTTGAAAGCAGCCTAATTTGAAAGTTAAATTTCTATACTTATCACCATTATATTGTCACTATCATCAAAGAAACTACCATGACAAGTGGAAGAATTTGTGTTCAACTCAATCACTATAATGTGTTTCATTCCCACTTATTTTGACTGTTTTCCTCTTACGTAAGTTTTGCCATTAGATATAAATATTGTTTATTTATATTTTAGGAAAAAATACTCCAAAATTTAACTAAAACATTAACCAAATATTGACATTTAAATGAGTAGACTTTAAAGACTCACACTGTCAATTGTAGATGGCTTAAAGACTCATGAAAATGCAAAAATTACAATTGCTCAGGTCATAATAAGCAATAACATCTCCACAAAATCCTCCTTTTCTCAAAGGACAGAAAATTTTGCTAAGCAAAATGCAAAACATGAATTTTAAAGAGTTTAAAATTTATATTCATATGAATCTTTTTATCAAAAGACATTATAAAAGTAAGTTAAATATATATTCACTGCAAGATTGAACAATTCTATTTTTAGGTGTTTATCCTAGAAAATTAAAAACATCTTCGTGCCAAACCTGTACAGTAGTGTCTAGGGGATGATAATTTGCAAATCTCAATAACTAGAAACAGCATAATGTTATTCCAGCAAATGAACCAGCACAATGTGCTACACCCCTGTAGCAGAATGCTACTCAGCAATGTAAAGAATGAACTATATATGCCCATAATGTGGAAGAATCTCAATACTTTGAGCAGAATGAAAAAACATACCCAAATAAATCACCCAGAGAATATTTGCACTTAGGCAACATTTCCATACAAAGAGACAGAAACATCCATTGTTGCCAGGAGCAAACACAAGAGAGACTGAATATCAAAGGGACAGAATGGTGGAATTCTGTGAAATATTAGAATTTTCATGTATTCTGTTGTGTAGCATTTATAACAGAAAAAAGTGTTTTTAGCACTGTACATCAAAAAATGAATTCGATTGGCAGGGTCATTTTTATAAAATTGAAATTCACTAAAATAATATAAACTTATGCAAAAGTATATATAGACATACATATTATATATACATATATAATATACATGTAAAACTGGTATGATGGGCAAAAAAATTGGATATTAATACACAGAAGTTAGGGATGAGCAGCTAAATTTAATCAAGCTAAGAGAAGGAAGTATGCCCAGAGTGAATGGGCTCCTGCCAGCAGAAAAAGAAAGCGGCACAGACAGAGAATAACTTGGCTTTACAGATTTGAAGTGTGCACCACATTGGATTCTCCAGGGCATGACTGACAATGTGACAGTCAGGTAATGAATCATCTCAGTTGCATCTACTGTGTACAGAGCCATTGAAGTGGAGACTGATCACATGTGTGGGGCTAAAGCAAGGCCAGCCTTGAAAACACAGAGCCCAAAACAAACCACCTAATAAGTTGTTCCAGCTCCAAGGAGGCGAGGGGCCCAGGTCAGCCAGGCAAACAAGCTGCTAGGCAGTGGGGTTGAAATTCCTCTTGAATGTATAAATAAAACTGCTACAGTGATTGAGCAGTTTCTTCTCTCCCATCAGGAGAGGAAGGGCTCCACCTGACCCCAGCTTTTGTTACTTCTTTATTTTCTCATCCTCTCACTGTCCTTCTCTGCCAGGAATATCTAGAGCTACAAGCGGTCACATCACTACTGCACATGTCCATACCTATAATTCACTCGCTTATAACTAGATGTAAGAGATACAGTCCACAGGTATGAACCCTTAACGATTCCAAGTCAAGAAAGGTCACTGTAGGTCAGGTCGATGAGTCTAACATATGTGTACCCTGCCCTGAAATTTTAGGAAGTCCTGGGATTCTTAGTTATTCCTAAATCTGTTTTTAAGTAGTGAGCCTTCGCAAAAAAATCAAGGAAGTTGGCCTTGGTGGGTTGCCCAGGTTCAAGTGAGTAGAGAAAGAATGGTTGCATAGCCCCAGTATTAACATCTGCATTAAAACTATACCGATACATACACACAGCTGACATATGTACCATCCACAAAACACTCAAGAACTTCCAAAGGAATCAGGGAAAAGAATTGTTGCAATAGAGAATTGGGAGATTTGGAGAAATATAACATAGAATTAAGACAATCTAAAAATATGCTTATATTCATTAATAGCCATGACAACAGAATCATAATCAGGTATCACTATTTACACAACCAATGGATAAAGAAAGTTAAAAATCCTATTTTAGTGTTTGTGGAAATAGGAAGCAAAAGAGCCCTGATACAATGAGAGGTCAGGAGTATACTGTAAACAGTTTAGCATTACTTACATTAATGTCATTGAAGAGATATCTACTAGTTCCAACACCACTAATGTATGTGGCCAAAGAGGCATATGAAGAAATGCTACTCCCAAGATAAATACAACTCTATAGTAAAAAGAAGTCATTCTTTCACACAGTAGCTTTTGCATTTGTCGATCAGCTCCCATATGTAACCAACACACTTGGGAAACATTATCAGTACTCATCCCATTTCCAGTTCAGTCTAACAAAAGCAGATAAAAGACATGAGTAGAAATTTCTGGCTTATTATAAAGTTTGTTTCATGGACAGAACCACTAAGAGTTGGAAAACATAATGCTTTGACCCTATCATATGAGGCTATCATATCTGGACCTGCAACAGCCATAAGATGTTCACATCAAGCATGGCATAGCACAGGGGTGGAAAGAAACTGGGTCACCAATGCCCTAATTAGTCCATTTTTATCAATAAATTCCTAAGTATGTCTTATGGTTAAACATCTTATTCATTCAGTTAAAATGGGTCAAAGGGTGAGATAATCTCCACTAAATTAGTTTATCAATCCCACTTTTATTCATGTGCATAATTTGTTTCCAGGCAACAATATGTAACTGTGTATCTGATTAAAATATCAGGGCAATTCTTTAGGACAGATCCTTTTACTTCTCTCACAAAGTGTAATATAATGGATTTAAAGCTATGGTAGTTTATTTTTCTTACTATTTTTAATCTGAACAGGAAATTATGAAAAACTTCCTATTGCTATTCCCAAAGGCATATACCACAAGACTTCTTTGTGATACTACACTATATATGTGATCCTACTCAACTGATTTGTCTTGCCTTTTTTTCCTAAGAACATACATTTTTTTTGCAAATACTGATTTTACTATAAGAATGATTATAAATGTATACATTCAAAAATATTCATACACACTCAATTTTTTATGTACTTCCAAAATTTTTTAGAACCTATCAATGCATATTTTTACAAAAGAATAAAACTGCAGGGATTGGGGATTTAGCTCAGTGGCATAAGCATCTGCCTGGTAAGCCTAAGGTTGTGAGTTCAATTCCTGGCGCACACACACAAGAAAGGAAAGAAAGGAAAGAAAGAAAGAAAGAAAGAAAGAAAGAAAGCATATTGAGAGACTCTTTTATCTAATTGTTCTGTAAGTATTTGAAAAATATATTTGGATAGTTAATAACTAATATTCACAGTAGAAAAAGTAAGTTACTGACCTAGAAATACAAGAAAAAAATCAGGGTCTGTCCATTTTACAATAGATACTGAGACAAGATAGAAGAAATAAAATAAGCAAAGAGCAGAAAAGGAAAATTGTAATTGTATAATTATACTTTTAAGAACTACGGCTTCCAGACACAGTCATGTAAGTTTACAATGCTTTCTTCCTTTCTAGAAAACTCACTCAAAAAAAAAAAAAAAAAAATCCAAGCATCCCACAGATACAATAGGCTATAAGCCAGTGACTTCTACTGGTAAACTGGCCTCCTATGGGGCCCCATCCTCATCCATGAGTACTGTACTTCAAAATCTCATATGCAAACGAATGGCTTGGCTTCTAACCCTGTCCACCAAATGAGTAACCAACTGCGACACTGGAAATACATATCCTTCGTGGCTTCTGGACATCCCCAAAGCACGTAAGTATTCCTAGATCCAGACCATAAAGTGTGTGTTTCTTCCTAAAAGCTCTCCTATGCTTTTTGATAGGTTTTTTCCTCGGCACAGTAAAAAAACAAAAGCAAAGAAAGGAAAAAAGAAAAAGGCCTTTATTTTGTGCACCAGAGGACTGCAATACAGTGCAAGATCCTCTCAGGCAGACAAAGAAGCCGCAAGCTTTTATTCAGTCTGGCAGGGGGTGGAGTCTGAGGTAGGCAGTACGATGTTTTGACAGCTGATGGGAGAATGTTGGCACTTGCGCAAAAGCAGGGAGTTCAAGTCAGGATTTGGAGAAGAACCCGGAAGTCAGCAGTGGAGGGAAGCGCTGTCCTGCACCATGCTGGGCCCGTGGGATGCTGAGCCTGGCCACACTTGACACGGGTGAAACCCATCACTTCTCATTGACACATTGAGAAATTCCTTTCCGTGATGTGAATCTATGCACCTATTACCTGTTGCACTGGTGAATGAGTTGAGGTCACCCTATCTTGTCTTTTGGGGATACCTCCTGAGATATTATCTGGTGATGATACCTCAAAAGTAAGCATGACAGAGGATTTAAATGAGACAAGGCGATCAGTCAATCTTTCAAGAAAATAATTTTAAAAATATCATCCATTGCTTTAAATGAAGCAGAGTCATGAATCACATTCTGTCTTGTCTGTATAATTAACTTAAAACATATATTATATTTATGCTTTTCAATTTAATCCTGTGGGTCTTTAGTTTGGAAATATAAAGTGGAGATCATATCTCTTATGTGCATCTCACGATATTTGTTCTGCCTTTATTCTTTTCTCTCCCTTGGAGTACTAAAAATCTACTTACTGAGCTCTTCTAATAAGTGATGCCAAAAATTATTAGTAATCTCACTGACTTTATGTCAGATTTTAGAAAATTAATCTATCTGGAGTGTAGCTATGGAGACAGGCAGACACTGCTTTGTGATATTACCAAAACGAGCTAAATGCTACTCTCAAACATGCACTAAAAGAAGCCATTGTTGTTAGTGGGCTAAAAAATAGAAAGAGCTATTGAATATCAGGGAATGGAAAATAGCCATCTGAACTGCAATATTTGCAGTTGATATAGTTTGCGTACCTAGAAAGTTATATTGTATGCCACAGATTGACTGTTTTACATTGCTTTCAAATTTTTTCTCTATCTTTCAATCATCTTAGTCCTCAATTTATGGCTCACTAATTGAGTCAGCTCTTACAAGGTCCCATTATTTGGCTTATATTCTCCCTTTTCACTTCTCCTCATCTGACTCTGCCTACCCACTGTGAATGCTGAGGAATAATATGCCTTGGTTTTATGATAGAACTATTCTTAATGTGGCCTCCTGCGATGGATGGTTTACAAAGTTTACACTCCTATCAGAGCTTAGCATCTTCAGATACCCAATGAACATATACTCTGCACTTTTATTATATGTGTGCTTGATTATATGTATGCTTTGATCAATAAACTTTAGTTTATTGTCTCAACCTGCCTCTGAAAATAGACTGCTTGTCCTTTGCAACTTTTCTCTTTTGTTAAGGTTTTGTACCTCTCATCCCCTATACTTGTTGTACTGTTTTCTCAGGGATCTTTCAAAGGGATGAACTTGCAAAGCGTTCCCCTGCCTGAACATTGTCAGCATGATCTGTATCTTTCTTCTCTGTCCCTTTTCTTCCAAAAGGAGTGTGATCGCTCTCCATAGAGTTTTTTTCCCCTTTTCCTTTTAAATGGGAAAATAATTTGATAAATGAATGCAGGCTGCCGTGTTGAAAGCCTCCTATTTGTTGTCAATCTAGCTGCTTTGCACAAGTTGGCTCCATTAGTGCTGTCTGCCATTGGCGACTGCTTTCTGAGGCCCTATTGCAATGGTGAAAGGGGGCTGTGTGCATCTCTGGCTGCCACATGGAGGCACCTTTTCCTGGGCTACAGACAGATCCCAATGACTGCTATTTTCTAACCTGATCCTAAACATCAAGAAGCATATGTTGTCAGAAATCACCAAAGGAGCTCTGCAGTCTTGTTAGATGGCTCGCTATCCCATTTTTGTAATGATAACTGTAATGTTTAAAAAGCAACAGCAATACATAACAAATAATTTTGAGTCTCTAGTATGTCATAGAGATTTTACCTCTATTCATTCTAGCTCTCACAAGTGATAGCATCCTCATTAAAATGCCAAAATTTAGAATAAATGAGAAAATTGGCCAACTATGAATTGTTTATATTTAACAGTATTGTAAACAATGTTCATAAATAATTTTAGTAAATACAATGATTGATAAACAGTATGATTTTTACAATCTATTCATTTCAAGGCAAGTCAGGTAAAGGTATGTGAGAACTTTCCACAATGTTTCAAACTCTTCTATGTACAATATCTTTAAAAACTAATGGTAAGTGATTTGTTCAAAGTGAGATTTCCACTGTAACTTGAAACAGAAATAAAAATATCACTCCTCCAAACTGAGAAACAAAAGGACTCCTAGTTCAGAAGAACTGAGATAAATGAGTTTCTGCTAAAGGCAGTGGAAATGTATGCAAGGCAACTAACACAAAATACATTACTGTCAGCATTGGGAGAGAGCATGAGCGAGGGGAGGAAAGAAACGTAAGTAAAGGAGCTCTGGAAAGTATTTGGCAAGGCAAGACTCACTTTTGAATTCCATTCTTCCTAGTGTAACTTTTAAAAAGAACTGACTTGGAAATTCCACCATAAACAGTGGAAAATCATTTGCTAATATGATCTTAGAACCAAATCTTAAATATTATTCTTCCTCAGAATAATTATCTAATATCCTTCAAAACTGTTGAGAGAAAATATGACAGAATCTTTTAATTTCTTTTTATGAGGATTGATAGAAACTGGCATTTAGCTTTTAAATCATGCCATAAATCGTAGGGTATCTTATCGACTGGAAAAGTTCTCATTATTTTTCCAAAGCTTAGAGAATATTTAAAATTGGAAGAAGTGTGAAACACAGTTACACTGATAGCTCAGAAAGAATATTGTTTCAAAAAATGTATCATGTACAGTTTCCATAGTTGTTAAAACTTGCTATGTCATCAAATTAAAATTGTACAAGATAATGATATGTTTTAATGAATTTCATTGCCCTCCTCCCCCCCAAAAAAATATACACTGGCAACTGACGTTAAAGAATTTTATTGAATGCAATCTAATAGCCAGAATATGAAGGTTATTGTTTTGTTTTTCCAAATGTAAGATAGTTTAGCTAATTTTTTACTCTGGTAAAAACACAAGATATAAATTTACCCTACTTTTACTGCTAACTATATATCACATGATTGTTAACTCTGCACACACATTTGTCTTACAATAGATGTCTAGAACTCTCTTAGCTTCCATAACTGAAACTTTATCTCCACTTTAAAAACAACTCACTTTTCCCTTACCCCATTCTGGAAATCACAATTCTGCTGTTTCTGTGAGTTTGATTACTTTAGATGATGCATATAAGTGACATCAAATAGTATTCATCCTTCTGGTGGTACATTCATTTTCATACAAGCGACTCCTTTTGTATGAAATATTTTCCTTTATGATATAGTAGTACCCTGGTATGCATAAATATCACATTTTCTTTATCCATTTATCTGATCATGAACATCAAAGATGCTTCCAAGATTTACCTATTATGAATTGTAATGTTATAAAAATGGGTATGCATTACCACTATAATATAATGTCTGTCACTCTTTCAGGATGATACCTATAAGAGGAATGGCTGAGTCAGCCGGAATTGTAGTTTCAGATTTTTGAGACATCTTGGACTTAGTTTGTTCTCATTCTTTAATTTCTTTCAGGTCAATACTATATTGCTGATTTGAAAAATTTCTCCTTTTTAATGTTAGGTTGATTGCCATAAGTTACTTGGCAGTGATTATGCTCAACTCCATTAGATTTTCTATATTTTATTTTCATTTTTATTTGTACCTATATGTTTTCTAACTTCTTTTGATTTCTGCTTTGAGCCAATAGTTTTTCAATGGTATATTTTTAATTTCTACGTATTTGTCACTCTTCCATTTTCTTATTGTTTTATTCTAGTCTTTTTCCTTTAGATCAGAAAGAACAGTTGGTGTGATTTCAATCTTGCTAAATTTGTTAATTCCTGTTTTGTGGCCTACATTATATATCAGTGAGTGCTTGACAAGAAGATGCATTCAGCTGCAAGGGGGGAGGTATTCTGTATATGTCTGTGAGATCCATTTGATCTATATTACTGTTCAAGACCTCTATTTCCTTATTGATCTTCTTGTGGGTTATTCTGTTACTGAAAGTAAGATTTTGAAATCTCTTACTATTTTTTTACTATTTCTCCACTCAAGTCTATCAATATTTGATTCATATACTTGGTGTTCATATATATATATATATATATATATATATATTTTCATGTACATCATATGTATATACACATATGCATAAACATATATCATAAAAGGGGCAAATTCTTTCACCAGGAATTGACCCTTCTTTTCATCATACAAAGTCTTTCTTTACTTCTATGATGGTTTTTAACTTAAAGTTTACTTTGTCTGGTCACCCTCTTTCTTTTGTTTGTCACTTACATGTAATATCTTTCTCCATTCTTTCACTTTCAGTGTGTATATACTTTTAAATAAAACTACAGAAGATTTTCTGAAGTGCAGTCAAGCTGAGGGTAACAGTGAGGTCATAGTAGTCACTTCATCCTTTGACAGCAATGTCTATAAAGCAAGAGTATTCGACATTCCCAGTTGACATGGCCTGAGCTTTAATTATAATTTAATTCAAATGCCATTGTTCATTCTACTCTGATCCATAAACATTTGGGCATCACCCGAATCCTTGCTGTGTTGGGTTAGGTTTGTACACCACAAGAAAGTTCACTGCATTCTAATAAGTTCAAGCTCCTGGTACCAATTACACTTTTAAAATAGATAGTAGGTAGATGGATTGATATACAAATACATGGACAGATAGACATATGGGTCTTGGGTGTGGGGGGGTGCGTGTGCCTAGAATCCCAGCACTATGGAAGGCTGAGAAAGGAGGCTCACAAATAGGAGAAAACTCTTTCTCAAAATTTAAAAAGAAAATTGAAGGCTGGAATATAGCTCCCCCTGTATCTTTCTCCTCCTTCCTCACTAAAAACAAAACAAAAAACAAGAAACCTTCAAACAGAAAATCATCTTATCTCTTTGAATACAATTCTAAAGACCCTGGAAGCTTTTTCTCTAATAAAACTTGATTATTATTCTTAGTGCATGACTGTGAAACCTTGGTGTAAAAAGATCCCAAATGTACTAGTTTAAAGTCACTTTGGTTCAGTGTAAAATACTGAATTAGTAATTTGCTGTAGCAACCCTTTGAATGTATGCCTTCACTTTTCTGTGTCACTCAGGGATGACTTTTAACGGTGTCACTGTCCAGCACCCTGGATCACCCAGTCGCTGGTACAGATCAAGTCACCCATACACATTGTGCCCATCCGCCCCCATCTCTGAAGCTTGGTTCTGAAAAGCTGGCTAATGAGGTGACATAGGAGTAACAGGACCAGAAAGTAGCTTTTAACTTCAGCTGCCAGCAGGGAAGCGGTTTCTGGGTCCAAGGGCAAAGTCATGAAAGCAAAGAATTAAAAAGGTTTTATCATATGATGTACTGAAAATTGCTGTCTCTCAAGCTATGATGAGGTTTCGTAGCTTTCTACTTTCGCTTGCTTACACTTTTTTTCCCCTCTCTGTGCTTGGGCTGTTTGGCTTAAATCAGTTTATCAGGCAAATTTCAAGGCTCAGTTCTGCTCAGAAAGTATTGTTACTGTCAAACCTCTTTTGACCTCCTGATATCAGAACCAGTCTCCTCTCTGCTATCCCTGTCACACTTAGTACACAACACCTCCCCTAGCACCTACCTCCCTTGTACTAGTATTCTGAGTAGTTTTCAGTCTTTTCTGCTATGTGTAGGGCCCAACAAAACAAGACATGTCTTATTCACCTTTCCTTTTTTTTCTTGGCTATCAATAGGTCAAAAAGAAATTTCTCAATAAATGAAGAGCCTACTGAGCACACCCAGAACTGGAAATTGTGCTGTAGCTTTTGCAGCCACTGTGTTGTCTCACCTGCACTCCAGCCTTTTGAGTGTCTACTACAGAGGTTAAAAGGGGCCAGGGATGATCTGCACTCATTCAGTGTACATAAGCAAGGAGCGAAGCCAGCCTTCGTGTGTGCTAGTTGATACCATAGTATTCAATAAACTGAAAACATTAGCAAGCATTGTTTTAATTAGATTTTGAATTTTTCTTTCATTTATTCATGCTCTTCTGCAACTTACTATTGCCTTATATCATAAAGGCACTGAGTTTGAGATTTAAGGGGAAAAAACTGTCAGAGAATTTGTCAAACTTCTTTGCCCTTGAAATTTAAAAACAATACAAGGATGTATCTTGGCATTTCCTTCTTCTTATGAAATTTTAAAGATGCCAGGTGTGACATGTATTTAGACAGAAAAAGCAGGTTACCTGTAAAGAGGCAAAAGTCAACATGATCTTAGATTTTTGCAGCTACAAATGCCAGAAGAAATGGGATCAGATCACATGGAGTTTTAAGGGAAAATAACTTTAAACCAAAAATTATACACACTGCTAAGTTGTCGTTTTGATACTAAAGGTATTATTAGATATGCAGGGGGTAAGAGAGTACATTAAGAACTTTATCTAAAAATTTTGCTGAAACACTTACCAGAGGCAATATAAAACATGAAATAAAATAAAAGAATAGAAAGTCCATGATATGTAATAACTAGTGGAAAGCATTAAACTTCTGAAAGATCATTAAATTTAAAGTGTTATATGCAGAAGAACACAACTGAAAAACAGATCTGTATAGCAGGTCTAGTATTTCGGTTTATATAGTATCATATTATAAAAGGACATGCAAAATATTCAAAATAGTGGTCAAATAGTTACTATTTTATTTTTAGCATGTAGTATTATAGCTAAAGATATCCATGTTCTTTTAAAATTTGTATTAGGGCATATTTGTGGTTCATAAAGTTTGCATTCAGCTCGGCGAGTAGTTACATCAACGTGACATGGATTTTTCCTAGTTTAAACCCCTTAGTCCTCCCACCAACTTTCTCCCTGTGGCTCTGAATCTCTTTTTGTCATTTTCATTGTTGTTGCAATCACTATGCCTGGCTCATGTTTGTGACAGGTGTGCATTCACTGTGGGTGGTTGGTACCTGTACACCATATCTTAAGTCTTACTTCTCTTTCCTTCCCTCTCTGCTATCGCCTTCAAGCTCCTGAATCTCATCCTCCTTCAGGAAGTCTATCCCCTTGTTTCCTTGCCTGCATGCTTTATTTTGTTCTTTGCTTGTACTTTGCCTCACTCAAATGAGAGACACCATATGACATTTACACTTATGGGTCTGATGTATCTCACTCAACTTTATATTTTCCAGATGCATCCAATTTCCTGAAAAATATCTCAAATGTATTCTTCTTTATAGCTGAGTGGTATTCCATTATGTATACTTACAGTTCCTTTATCCATTCATCTATTGATGTATATACAAGCTGCTTTCAGGATCTAGCTATTATAACTTTCTTTTGTACCAGGAATGAAACTCAGGACCTCATCCTTACCTGGCAGGTGCTGTGCAGTGAGGTACAGCCCTGGTTCAGCCATTATAAAATTTTGCTGTGTAAGCATTGATATACACGTATCACTGTAGTGCAATGTCTTTAGCTCTTTGGGGAAGATCCCTAAAAAGGAAGTAGTTGTGTCGTATGGAATTTCTGATGTTAGTATATTGAGAAATCTCCATACTGATTTCCATAGTGGGTGCACTAATTCCATAGTGGGTGTACTGATGTTAGTATATTGAGAAATCTCCATACTGATTTCCATAGTGGGTGTACTAATCCACCAACAATGGAACTAGATGAGAATTTGTTTTCCTTGACTTCATGACGATTGCCCTCCTTTCTGGTGTAAAATAAAATCTTAGTAGTGCTTTACTTTGCATTTCTCAAATGGCCAGAGATGTGGAACATTGTTAGCCAGCTGTACTTCTGAAAAGGATTTGTTCATTTTTCTTGCCCATTTCTTGATTTGATCTTTTATTTTGAGACATCTAAATTTTTTGCATTCTTTATAGTCTAAATATTAGCCTTTTACCTGATTAATGAAGGACAAAGTTTTTCTCTTTTTGTAGATTGTCTCTTCACTCTAATTGATTTCTTTACTATGCAGAACCTTTTTAATTTGATATAATCCAATTTGTTGATTCTTAATATTATTTCTTGTGCAATTTGAGTTCTATTCAGAAAGCCCTTGCCTACATTACTGATTTCAAGTATTTTATCTAATTATTTTCCAGTGGGTCCAATGTTTGTTTTAATGTTTACATCTTTGATCAATTTTGATTTTAGTGTAGTACACACTGAGAGATAATGGAACAAGTTTCACTGTTCAGCAGATACACACCAATTTTCCCATCATCATTTGTTGAATAGATTATCATTGCCTCCAATGTGTGCCTTTGGCCCTTTGTAAAGATCAACCAAATAGCTAAGTGTGTCTGGGGATGTTCCTGTGTTACCTCTTGTTTCACTGAACCACATGTCTGTTTTTGGTGGTGGTAGTTTGGGGAGTGTTTGGTTTTGTGTTTTTTGGGGGTTTGTTTTGCTGGTACTGGGGATTGAACTCATAACCTCATACTTGCCAAGCAGGCTTTTATGCCACTGAGCTAAATCCCTAACCCCTGTTTTTTAGGGGTATGTTTTGCCATTATCATTTCTGTATCTATATTAAAGTTTCTTTATGGTATATATTTCCCTGAATTTTTGCAGAAATTACCTAAGATGAATTCGTTTCTATCATTTTAATTGATCCTACAGGCACTTTATTAGTTGTCTCCTCTGTCTGGATCCTGAAAGCCTAAACACTAATAATTAAACCTAAATTATGATACATTCGTTTTTAGAAAAACAAGTAAGTAGTGATCAAAAGTTATCTAGTAATCTAAGATGACTATATGCAAATATATTCTGATATGTCACTTAATAGTATGAAATCAGTCTTGTTCTCTAAACATTTATAATATTTTAGGAAGCTTAAAGACATAAAAGTTTCCACTATCTCCTATTCAAACATAATGAAAGATCAAAGGCTATCAAAATATTGTAAGCATCAGGAGACAAAAAAAGATTTTTTAAGTAATGGATATGTGATTTTAAAATACAAAAAAGAAAAAAATTTAAAACAGCAAATATCAGTTCAGTTACTCTTATCTTTATTTTATTTTATTCTCTGTTTTGATATCGGGAATCGAAATCATACTTAGAACCTTGCACTTGCCAGGTAGGCACTATGCTGCTGAGCTATATCTCTGGCCCCTCTTATCTTCTCCTGTGGATATCACAGATCTTTAACGAGTGGCCAACCTATCAAAGTAAGCATGGAATGAAAGGAATTTTGTAAAATTAAATATTTCTGTCATATCTTGGCTCAGTTACTTGGAGATTTCAGTATTTAAAATATTTCATGCTCAAATCTTACATTTACTAACCTAATGATTGTTTTAATGCTTCATTGTCTAACATACAAACTATTAGAATCAATCATCACAAGTATTTTTGTCACCTCCATAAAGACAAAAATTCATTCAAATGACAAATATGCTTGAAGTAAAATGAGATGTTCTTTAGTCCAATATAAATGCCTTTTGTGCCATTGATTGTTGGAGCCATTGAAGCTGATACACGTGCAGGGCTGTGGCTTGGCCTAGGCATGGCTGAACTGAGAAGGAGACACTTCAGGAGACAAGATAGGCCACAGCTGAGGCCACTTGGAAACTTTCTGGACAGTTACCCTTAATTAGCATCATCTAGTGCTCTGAGGGAGTCCTTGAGTACCGGCCAAGATACTGTTCAGGTTTCCTGCATTTTCCACTCAACTCCTTGCCTGTTCTGATTAAATACAGGCAGCCCAGGGTCAGTTGGTCAGCCGGCTAGCAGAGTTACAAGCTCTGCCAAAGATTTTAGTCCTCCTCCAGCCCTAAAGATCATGCCACATGTCTCATTCCTTTGGGCCTTTGCCACACACTCATTTAGGGAGTTGGAGTTGGAGACCTATGCACAGACCAACAATTGATTACCTTTTTTTTGTCCAGAGAGCTAAAGGCTATTTTTGAAGTATGCCAGACAGGTTAGCTGTAATTCATTCATTCAAATACCTATTGCAGCTGGAGGAGCAACAGTGGAGTTCAGATTCTGATTCTGAACTCAGTCATGTTAACACCCTCATCCTCTAAGCTCAATGGAGGCAGAAACCCTTGTCTCCTATACTTGGAGATCTGGTCACGGAATTGTACAAGAGAGCTGAATAAATTACTTACTGATGAGAGCTCTCTTCCTAAGAGGACAGAAACTATCATGGGTGAAACCAGACTGATGCAGTTTTCTTGTTGTAACCCTTCTTGAGGAAAACAGCGAATTATCCCTGGCTACCACTCTAAATCAGTTTGAACAATAAAACCATTCCTAAAAATACCATCATGTTTTGCCACCCCCACTCCCACATTCGTTGTTTAATCTAAGAGAATATTACAAGGGCGAGAATTAAAGAATCTTTTTAAACAGAGGACACAACAGGCATTAGGAGTACTAAATTGAACTCCTGTGTCCTCCTTGGATAAATGACTCTGGAAAGCTGCTTATTTTGTCTATGTCCTGCTTTACCTGAAAATTTTGCACTATTGAGAGTCCTGGGTTTGCTTTGCACTGAAAAGCCAAAGCAAAAAGTTTGTAAATCATTTACTGAGCATTAAGTTCAAGCTCAAATGTTCAAACTTGAATTTACTGATGAGCTTTGTTCCTTGCTTTGTGATTTTCTTTTTTCTTTTTCCTTTGTTCAGGCTTGAAAGTATTGATAAAGAGCCTTCTCCAAATTTTTTTACATAATTATCCTCCTCCATCCTGATTTACTTTCCGAATGGTACTTGTCACTAACTTACATAATGAACATTTATATGCTGGATTTACAAGCCACTAGAAAAAAAAGTTTATGAAAGCAGATTTGTTTTATTTACCACCGAATATCCCAGTCTAAAATCAGGCATAGCACAGACATTCTGTCAACAACAAATTTATGCTCAATGAATTAGTAGCTAACAAATCAGTGAATAAAGGAAGACTTTGAAATCACAGGAAATAAAAGTAGGAAGGAAAGAAGTTAGGAAAGAAGACAGAAGATAAGGAAGGAAAGGAGGAGGTTAGGGAAAAGGGAGAAGAAAGAGGAATGGAAAGGAGGCAGGAGGGAGGCAGGAGAAAAAGCAGATATTCACACCTTTGCCATGCAGACTTCACCTCCTATTTCTCTCTCCCTCACTCATCACATGCCGTCCTGATCTGTCTGCTTTCTCTCCCTCAAGTGTATTTGGCATTTTCTCAATTTGGGGTTACTTGGCAGGCTTGCTTTGAAGCAACAGAAAACTGATATCGTCTGCCAGGGATATTCTTCCCCAGAGAGCATTATGGCTATTTCTCTCATCTCTTAAATTTTTGCTCAAGTACCATTTTCTCTACCCTGAGCAAGATACTAAAATTCTAGTGCAACCTTCACCACACACTCACACTTACTAGCACACTGACGATTTGAATGGTTTTACTTGAAAGCCTGATATTTTTCATTTTTCATAAGATTTAACACTATATTATTTTTTTACTTTAATGTCTCACCCCAACACACAACAAAAATATAAGCTCCGTAAAAGAAAAAGTCACAGCAGAATACGCTGAGTATAACTTCATGAGAACACACTATATATGATAACTAAATATTTGTTGAGATTAGACAGAAATGAATTCACAAAAAGTTTGTCTCACTATCAACTTCAGTTTTAAGCTAAAGTAAATGCATAGAGTTTAAACATAAAATGCATAAACACTAATTATGTTTAAAATACGAATCTATCCCTTTGGACAGTTTAAACAAATAGGAATATTTGCTTTCTTTTCTTTAAATAGATTACTTTAGTTTTGATAGTAGTGAAAATAAGACTTTGTGACAATAGTCAGAGATGAACTGGAGTGGAATTTATTTTCAGTGAAACTTAGTAGAAGTAGTTCAGTATAAATAAAACAGTTAAGAACTACACAAAATTTATTGTTTTACCATAAATATACATTTTAAAATATACTGGGTGGTAACTTTTTAAACAAAAACTAAAATTTATAATAGGTATTGTTTCAAATCCAGAATATATATGAATATATAACTATAATTCTATGATTTTTTTCCTTTATACTTTTTTAGGTCATCCCCAAATAAGTAACTTACTTTATTAAGTCTCTTGTTATTTGTTGGCCAGCTTTCCATCACTGACAAAATACCTGAGATAATCGCCAATTTGAGGCAAAGAAGGGCTTGTTCTGACTCACGGTTTTAGAGGTCTCAGTTCACGGGTGGTTAGCTTCATGGTTCAGGGCCTGCTGCACGGCAGAACATTATGGTGGGAGTACACAGTGGAGCAAAGCTGTCCACCTAGTAGTGGCCAGAAAGCAAAAGTGGAGAACTTTCCAGCCCTGGGACCCCCATCTCCCTCCAGGGCCTGCTTCTCAGGGACCCAGCGTCCCTCCCTGACTTCCTGAGTCTTCCACCACCTCCCTTGGGCACCCCAAGCTTGTGACCAGGTTTTCAGCATAGAGGCCAAACCATGATAATGTCCTTCTAGCCTATGTATACATACAGAAATACCTAATAGTGTTCCTTACCGTTATCTTAGAAAAACTACAGCATCTTCTCATTTGTAAAGTACTTTTTTCATTTAACAGGTTAGTCTTGATTTTTTCCTTCATATCCATGCATTGACATCTCAACAGCCCATGACCCCATTAGGTAGATACACCGCAGTTTAATGATTCCTCTATAACCTCATCAAGGGAAATTAAAACCTACATTTCTGTGTGATTGACTCTGACTGTCATAAAATTAGGGTATTGAAATTTGATGAATCTCATTATTTGACATTTTTTAAAGTTGCATATAGAAACTTATTGATCACATTACACAAGAGCAGACAGAGAACTTAAAAAGACACCGTCTTTGCAGTAGGTGTACTTTTTAACCAAGAAAGCACTCTCCACTGTAAGGAAAGTGACATGTGGAGTCAGTATAAATTGATCAGTGATTCACAAACTACAAAGCTCTCGGGTTTCATCTTTCTTCTCAGTTTTTGACATTGGTAGGTTAGCTCAGAAATCATCTTCCTTAAGGGAAATTCAGCTTATCTGTCTACCCTATAGCACTGACTCAGTGATAGTCCACCATCCTGATAATGTCTCTAAAAAGTTAACATTTTCTTAACTATTATAAAAGATTAATAAGAGGAAAACATATAAATTTATTCTTTAAAAGTTTTGTATGACAAGAAAGTCTGCAGATGGAAAATGAAAACCCAAAGAGACAAGAAAACCTGTGTATTTTTATGCTTATGTTTGCTTAAAAGTACATAGGCATAGAGAAAGATTGATGGGAGGAAAAAATCGTGTGCTCTAATGGTAATAAATCAGGAGAAAACTTAGAAGGTTGTTTGCTCAGATTCTTTTCTGTGTCCTTGTTTATCCAGAAATAAGTATTTGCATTTCCTCCGGGTATAAGGAGTATTTCAGTTACTTTTTCCCATTGCTGAGACAAAATACCCAGCAGTCAAGTTAAAGGAAGAAAGATTTATTGTAGGTCACAGTTTATAAAGTTTCTGTTCATAGTCAGCTGGCTCTAAGGAAGGGTGTCCAAGTCCTTGATGGACAGAGGGCAGCAAGGCAGTAAAATAGAGAATAAGCCACCAGAGACAACAGCAGCCCTCTTCCTAGCCCTTGAATCCTATCCAGACTACATGTCTTAGTGGGTAGCACTTACACCTAGGCTGGGCCTTCTCATTTTCCATCACGAACTATGCCAAACCAATCAGTGGACTAATTTAGTAATCACAAATCATAATCCCAGCATCACAGACTCTGAAAAGTCCCACCTGTGACCACGTGACATTTTGGGACATCTAGACACAAGCCATCACAGACAGTGTGCCTCTAGAATTAGGGTCTTGTCTTGGTTACTTTACTTTCATTGTTGAGACAAAATTCCTGATGCCAAAAATTAGGAGAGGAAAGATTTATTTATCTTACAGTTTTGGAGGTTTCATTCTGTAATCAGCTGGCTCCAAGGCATGGTGCCTTGAAGTGTTGCCCCTGTACCATGACACCCTGCCTTGGAGCCAGCTGATTATGGACTGAAACCTCTACAAACAGTGAGCTAAATAAACCTTTCCTTCCTTCATTTTGAGTGTCAGGGGTTTTGTCTCAGCAAGGAGAGACATGTAACCAAGATGGGTCATGTGACCTGTTTTGAGAAAAAGGGCAATAGAAGGTCAAGAATAATCTACGTTTTTTTATCTGGAATGGGGAAAAAGGATAAGGAAAAGGTAGGACCTTCCTGCTATTGAGTTGCATGAAACGCCAAGGTGCAGTGTTTTAAGGTAGCCTGCTCTACATGCCATCATCGTAATATAATGTAACAGTGATACATAATAACATTGTTTAACATGCATTGAAATTTGCTAAGTATCTGGCAGTGATCTTACATGTATTAATTCTGTAGTCGTCACCCCATTTTTATGATAATAGGAGAAAACTGAAATGTAGAGAAGTTAAGCAGTTCAAACTCAATGTTAGCAAATGGAAGACTTTGCATTTGAATCCAAGTGGCCTATTCTAAAGTCTTTTGCCCTTATAAGCATGAGATTCCAAGGAAAAGGAAACAAAGAAAGAGAGAGAAAAGATGGGGGTAGAGGAAGGAAGGAAGGAAGGAAGGAAGGAAGGAAGGAAGGAAGGAAGGAAGAAAGGAAAAGTGTAATGTTATTTGGACATGGTTTGAAAACTTTGGTAATGAATTGGCAAGTCAAAAACAAGTTTCAGATTAAGGAAGAGCTCTACATATTAACAGGAAAGTAAACATTACTGTAGAAAGTCTGAATAGTTATACCCTGCTCCTTTAAGTTAACATATAAATATCACTCCACTGCTAAGTTAAATTGCCTTCCCATTACACAGGTTTGACTGTTACAGTGAATAGTTCATACCTGATTGCTTTTCCAATTTCCTTTTTCTCTCTGTTTCACTGTTACTAAGAGCAAGACCAATATGAAAAATGAACATTTCAGTGTTCTTTCATCATTTAGCCCCTATGGACAAACAGACAACTGGTGTACCTTGCCCAAAGTCCATATGAAGCCAATTAAACACTTTCCCTAGGCAGCCAGAAAGCCAGAAAGAAGTGCGTGGAGGAGCCTCCCACACATTTGCAATGAGCAGTGGAGATGTGACAGGAATTTAACAATAAGATCTTAGCAATTACTGATTCACTGGCCAAGTCCAAATGCTTATCTAGAACTTTGATTTGCAACATGCTTGCACAAGGAAATTTTATTTGGCATTTGTGCAGACTCACACTTCTGCCATTGGGCAGAATATTACTCTCAGCTCTTTAGATGGAATGAGTGAACCCAAGAAAGTACCATAGACAGTAAACAGAAGAGAAACTAAGTTTCTAGGTATTCGTTTGTATTAACTCAGAGTTTATAGTGGTTCTATAAATCAATGCAAAAATATGCCAAGGGAATCACTATTAATCTATCAAACATGTCATAGCTACTAGTACGAAATTTTAGTGAACTACCAAACAAAATATCTTAGACAGAAAAAGGACTTGTACCAAAATACAATTTTACTGCTGCCCAAATGGAACTTCTGGTTTTGTTGACAAGATAATTTATTTTCCCACTCACTGATTCAGGAAAGATAAGAATTTATATAACAAAAGATTCAATAATATAAAACAGAATTGTAATGGTACAAAAATTTGATGTTAAACAATGTTATGTACTAGAACACTAGGTTTCAAATGTATTTTGATGCCAGAGCATTTAAAAGATAACTTCGCTTTCTGAGCACCAAACACACAGCTATTTCTCAACTAACTTTGTCTTGCAAATAAGGAAAAACTGTTACTAGATAATTCTATATGTAGGTAGTATAAACACAACTTTGAATTCACATCTTAAAGAAGTACAGATTTGTAAGGAAGGAATGACAGAATAAGGGCAATAAAAAATGGAATACTAGTCTGAAATACAAAGGATAAATGAGTTATTTATGGGAAAGTGGATGTACCTGAAAACTATAAGGTTGGGTGAAGTAACTCGCACACACAAGCCTAAGTATTACATTGTTCCTCTTATATGAGTATGTCAAAATAAAAGACAGATAATAGGAAAAAATACGAACAAAAATTATTGTAATCCAGTGCAGACAATGTGCCTAAAAGTGTACCTTTGGCATTACAACTGTCTTAATATGTTTCGTGTGTTCCTTGGCCAATTAGTATGGTTTTCAATATGCGTATGTGATAATTATAACTTTATAAAGTCTTATAAGATAAATAAATGAATCTGATGCTGAAAAAATACAGGATCAAGGGGCTGGGGGAAAGATTGAAATATTTTATGTACATGCACCAAACCACTGGAATGAATGTAATCACTATGCAGAGTAAATATTTACTAATAAAACTAGAAAAATATATAAAAAATAAAATAAATACATTTTGATTGCTTAAGTTAAAGTGTATGATGTCTCAACAATGCTGAACAATAGAATCAACTAGCAGATTCCCTCATATTGGACTAATTCATATTTCAGTAAACTCATATTTTCTTGTCCCAGTTGGTCAAACTGAAGATATTTTGATCATCAAAGTGATAATTTCAAATTATAAAAACTTGAGTAAAGCATTACTAAAATCCAATCAACATTATGTAACAAAAGCTTATGTACCAAAAATCCTTTCTGATGCTCTTTTTCTGAGCTGCCCTATGACTCCTCATGGCTGAGATTTTTTTCCATTGCAACAAGGTTAAATTACATTGACAGCAACCATGAGTAGCTAACGGTAGCATTTTTAAAAATCATACTTAGAAACTACCTTTATTTCATTTAGCAGTTTTCAGGTTTTAATGTTTTGTTGCATTAACAAAGCAAGTACTACAGAAATTTTAGATGTATGGAGGTGCTTCGTACTAATTATTAAGAGTTGTATGAAGAAAAGAATCCCTCTATCGTACTTAAAAATTGTTAACCTGATGTAAACTATCAGAAAGGACAATGCAAAATATCACAAGAAAGAAGCCATATCCCTTTTTTAAGGCAGGGCTATTTATCAATATGAATACTTATATTTTAGTAATCATTTATTCAATTAAAACAGAAATTTGTCCTATAGATCATCAACTAGAGTCCTTGAGCCTACAGTCTCACTGTTAATTTCAACACAATCAAAGTAGGCAACATTTCTTCTCACATGAATGTGGTATTAAGTAATGTAGCTCTGAAAACTTTTCTAGCTGGATAAAGCTGGAAGTTTTTTAACCATTGGGTCACATATATAGCAAATGAAACAAAGTGTGCTGAACAACTTTTTCCTTTCTAATGAAATCAATAACCATATTACTAGAAAAACGTTTGAAATGAGATTCCCCATGAATTACTCAAAAGATGTGGCAAAGATGACCAGATGAGGTGACTATATTAGATAGTACTTAAAGATAATATAGCAGGTTTATCATCTGTAAACTAGTATGTCTAGGTTGATTTTCATTTAGTAATTATTTACTGTTTTCTAATAGTTTTGAATAGCACTAAAGAGGTACATAATCAGTGTACTTCCCACTGAAAGTTGTGATAACCCAGAAAATGATACATCTCAGACGTTGTCCATTTACAATTTGAGATTAGCAGAAAAGCAGCACATCTTTCTGCTCCTGCTCGCTGCCTCTCGCTCCACACCCTGCAACAGTCTCCTATGATCGCCCTTTGCAACACATGTGACTGCTCTAGACTTCACACATAGATGCTGATTTCCTCTTTTAGTATTTGGTGCCAGTGTGGGCAGCTGAGAAATGGTGCAACTACGAGGACAAACTCGATTTATAACCATCTGTAATGGAAAGGCTGACTTTAGTGCTTGCTTGGGCAGCACATAAACTAAATTGGAACGATACAGAAAGGCCGATTTTAAGCAAAAGCCATGAAGCAAAAATCACCATGAATAAAAATCACTTCAGGTACTAGCACCCCAGTTCTTCATACAACAAAAGCACAATGCAAGTATTTTAAAGGCCAGACATAAAAAACATTTCCCAATGAGTTCTGAAATTTCAACACTTGGTCTTGCCACTGAACAATGGAATAAAAACTGGTACAAAAGATTAGTTTTCCTAGTTCCTAATACATGATTATGATTTGTAGCTAGACTCTGTGCTTCCAGGTGGGCCTTTTAGAAGGTGATTGGTTTTTGAGGGCATTATAGCTGACTCGTTATTAGGAAGTGGGGTCTGGTTGGAAGAGGTGGGTCAATGGGGCATGACCTGGAAGGCTGAGGCTCCCTTCCTGGTCCTGTCTTCTCTCTCTGCTTCCTGTCTGCCATGAGTGAACAACTCTCTTCCACCCAGGACCTCCCATCATGCAGACAACCATGCAAGGACTGAAACATCTAAACCATGAGTGGGTGCTGGGAATGTTTCCCAGTCATGAGGAAAGCACCTATGATGTGGTTATAGTCATAGAAAGCACATCTATATTCATGAGTTCAAAAGGTGCCAAAGATGAACACTGCTGTAACACTGCAGATGCCATAGGAGAAAATCAGAGGTAAAAAAGAAGAGAATGAAACTATAATACATCATGTAAAAACAAACCCTTTTTAAGAAATACTTTCTGGAGTCTTACCCAAAGCATAGTAAAATTAGTTAACAAAGAACATAAAGGTTATATTTGTAATTTGCAAACAACCTTTTGAACAAAAGACTTGGGAGAAAAGATTAACATTCTACTATAAACAAGATTTCAAATTCAATTCCCTTTAAGGGAGAAATCATGCACAGAAGGCATTCATATGAATTCCTAAGGTATTCAATTTTAGCAACATTGTTTCAAATGTTGGAACTGATAGACCTGCTTGAAGACATCAGGTAGCCAGGCCTTTCTCATCTCTGGGGCATAAAATCCATGTTACACAAACATGAAATGAGAAGAAATTTCCAAAAGATAACCATTAAGAACAAGAAAAATTAGTAGATTGGTCAGAAAGAAGTCAAAGAATAGACAAATTCATTTGTATTCTATTCCAGAAAACAAGCTCTTTGGGCTACATGCCACGTCTTAGAACTTAGACATTCACAGTTAATGCAAGGATAGTAGAATATGTATCAATACTTGTATAAGGTTCAGTGTCTCAGCATATGGAAGACTAAGGAAGACCTAGTAAAACAGATATTTAAACCAAGTAAAATGCTTATGCCTTTTGCTACTTACATTCTAGACCTAATAACACACCAGTAAAAATTATTAAATTCATTTATCTCACAAACACATAACAAAACATACTCTTTAGATACCATAGCAAAAGGTGGGTAGACAGAACCTAGGTTATGATCATCAGGTAAGACACGTAATGCAGTATCAAGCATTTGTAATATAAATAATTTATGTGACAACATCAGGTAAGATGCATAATGCAGAGCTGGGGGTTTAGCTCAGCGGCATAAGCACCTGCCTTGCAAGCAGGTAGTTGTGGGTTCAATTCCCGGTACCGATAAAAAGGAAAAAGACCAAAAAAAAAAAAAAAAAAAAAAAAAAAAAGATGCATAATGCAGTATCAAGCATTTGTAATAAAAGTAACTTACATAACTTTCATGTGTGATATGAAAGGCAATCAACTTAGACACAGAATGCCAATACTGATGTTAACAACTGATTGATAACATCATGCGATCAACTTGGATTTGACTTGGAACACATTTTTTATTCCATGGGAAAAGAACCAGAGAATTTGGTAATATTCTTTTCATTTGCATTTTTTTCAGGCTCTCAAACAACTCTATGCAGTGTTAGTCAATATAAAAAAGGGGAAAAAAGCTCTGAAGTTTTGCCTACACGATGGCCACAGGCTATTACTGGTGTGTTTTTGTCTTGCAAATATTACTCATCCAGGAAATGAGCTGCCAAAATATGTGATGAGATCAGAAGTCATCTTAGAGCTCATCATATGTGGGCGTTTCCTTCTGAAACTGTAGAAGGCACACTATTTTGTAATGGAGGTAGAAAAACATCCATACTTGCATTTATCACATACCCACGGAGTCCAAAATCAAGGAAATAAAACACAATGTAAAACTCTCTCATTAGAAAGGGAGCCAACCTAACCATATCAGTAATGCAAGCGACAGGTATAGTGGTAAGGACCAGTAGGGACAATTATTTTCACAAGCAAGTTCTCATCACTTTACCATTTGCTGTGAATCAAGTAGTAGCCATAGGCTATCTTGAAGGAAATTGTATACATAAATCTGTCTACATCTTGTCTGCCAAACATTGAACCAGAAAGTATTTAAAGTTTTTGCTAATTCGTTTTTTTTAGTATTTTACTTTTGATTGATGTTTTATATTTCTATAAAGAATATCATACTTTTCTATCTGTTGTAGATGAATGGTATTCTTTCTAAGTCATATGTTGAAACCCTAACCCCCCAGTGTAATGGTATTTGAAGGAGGGGTGATACTAAGAGGAGATGATAAATTAAGTGTGCTGACAAGGGTCTGATCCAGTCAGTTAGGTTTGGTTCCATGACAAGACGGGGCCACCTGAGGGACCCTGCTCCGTCCCCGCATGAAGACACAGACCCTAAAAGAAATCACCGTCAATCCGGAGAGAGACTTCACCAGAATGGAATTAGCCAGCACCCTCAATCTTGGACTTCCTATATCCAGAACTCTAAGACAATCCATTTCTTTTGTGTAAGTCACCCAGGCTAGGGCATTTTTTGATAAGTTTAATGCACTAACAGAGCCAACAGCTGTCACTGTTGGCCTTATTACTATGTTCATGCAGATGTCTAGTACTTGTTGATGTTCCGGTCACAGTGAGCTAAGTTTTTGACCTTATCCCAAACCCCTACCAGGTTGGAATAGGATTGCAATAAAGTTTTTTACATAAATGATATCTTACTATTTATGTTCAAAATAAGTGGTACATAGTTTGTAATTCTAAATTAAATGTTGTAAAATTTCAATTCGAAGTTATGTCTATTGCCATTTTTAAAATTTTCTCTGAGCTACCCAAAGCTTATGAAAACTATGTTTAATGTCATAATTTTATAAACCTTGCCATTAAATTAGAAAAAAACTGCATGTTGTAACCTCTACCCCTAAACATCATAATATAGTTCTCTCAATGTGATGAGATTTTTAAAAAGGAAAAAAGAAGGGAGACAGGGTGAAAGAAAGAAAGAGAGAGAGAGATGAACTAATGTATATGTTGGGAAGAAATAGAAATCTTTAGTTTTTTCTTTAAGACAAACACATATATAAGAACAAAAAAAACTTCTATCATAATTATCATAATCAGTTAGTACATAAGAGAAAATGGTATTGAGGTGATAAAGGATGACCAACACTTTGTATATGATCAATATACATCAGGTACTTACTAGGTTAACTGCTTGCTATGATCTGTTCCACGGAATGCACCATCCCAATACACTTTCATTTGAAACAGAGTTTTTGAAATGTCATCTAAGAAACTAAGGGATTCAGCACTATTTTGTAGCATAGCCATTATCACATTCTATTGTCTGACATGGTCTATAACTTTGCCATTGTATTTATTCTTTTTCTTCTCTAAAGTTTTTATTTCTTTTAATATGTATTTTGGCTAGCAAGATATCACCAGCCAATAGAATAATTGCTAAGCCCAATATTTAGGTTGCTTTGTACATACAAAAAACCACGAAAGTGACATTTGAAGATCTGGGCAGATGCTTTACTAGATAAAACACGATTGCTGCTGTTCGTGAGTTTTCATACGGCAGTCCCTCCAGTACCTACTTGGATGTAGCTGTTGCTCATTCTTGGAACTCAGCTCCTTGTTTAGAAACAAACTGAAAATGAGTAGAGACTTAGATTTCAACTAAAAAGAATAAATTTCTCTGAATATATAAATTGCAAACTTTCAAAAATTTACTGAGTATCTATCACACAAAATGTAGTCTGCTTAATTTCCAGAGAGACACAAAGTTTTTTGAAACCTAGCAGTAATCTGAGAAAATACAAGTCAGAATTTTTCTCTGAAAGAAATAATTTGGTAAACTTTTCCTCCTAAATTTTTGATAATCTCATGCATATGTGTTCTTCAGCTGCTCTTACCGAATTTAAACTTTAAACCCATAATTCAAATACAGTCCTCTTCCTAAAATTCTATGACAATACTGTGTATGCAAATACACTTGTGCTTCTTCAACTCATCTAGTCAAGCATCTCTTCTAAAATTGAACATCCTCCTCTTCCCCATGTTCACCTGTTTCCTAATTAGTGCAGCTGTGAAAATATTATTTAATGCATGTTAGACTTTAATTCTACTTCCACTCACATCTTACAGATGACTTCCTTCCAAGACTTTCAAATAACACGTGTTCAACCAACTTTAAGTTTAAATTGGCAGCACCAATTATGCGTTGCCATAAAATGAGTTTATGTGTAAAAAATAGAATCATATCTGAATAAAACTAGAAACTAAACCTTGAATATATGAAATAACCCTGTACTATCCAAATAGTACAGGTACATCACTATAATCCCAGCACTCAGGAGGCTGAGGCAGGAGACTCGCCATGAGTTCAAGGCCAGCCTGCATACACAGCAACACCCTGTCTCAAAGGAAAAAAAAAAAGTAAATAAATTTGGGAACAGGGAAATAACTGCAACTTGAAATTTTAGCCTAAGGATCATGAAGTTGAAGAAAGATTATCACAATAACAGTGTTTCAAAATGTCTATATCGAATACATGAACATCAACTTGATTGAGTCCATAGATTTTATCAAGTGCAAAACACTTGGTCACATATCACATATCATGTTGTTTTATATGACTTACAGGCTTATAAGTGCATATCAGTTTGAAGGTTTTATTTTTTTGTACCAGGAATCGAACTCAGGACCTTGCTCTTGCCAGGCAGGTGCTGTGCCACTTAGCTGTATCCTTGGCCCTTGAGGTTATTTTCAAAAAATAATTACGCCAAATTCTAGTTTAGCTATTTAAAGTTATAAGTACATTGTGATTGTAAATGTGAAATATTGTTCATAGAGTCACGCGCTGATTTCACTTCACTTCCCATTTCCTTACAGAAAGGAATGGAACAAGTTCGGTCGAGTTTATACATTATGGTTCATACAGAAGCCAAAAATGTTTTAAGCATTTAAAATAATGTTTAAGTCGCATAATTGTAAAATAATATTTTATCATAAGGCACGCAGATATCCCACTGATACTGAGACAGGGTTAACAGGCCGCGTGCTGTTTACCACTGTCATCTAAATACACCACTGTTTGTTTTCTCTTCCGGAGCTGGGGATTGATGCCCCGGCCCGTGCACTCTAGGTCAGCGGTCTACTAAGCTACACCAAAACTTGATTAAAAGACATACAGATTCCTCTGCACTCTAACGCCTCGTAGTGGCAAAATTCAGGCTAAATTAACTGCGAGACGCTATAATAATGAGGTCCCTTGTATAAACAGCCTGTACACTCCACATGAGTGATCCAGCTTTAGAAACACTCCTTTAAACTTTAGCGCACAGTGAAAGCCTTTCCTTAGTGCAGATAACTTGTTTTCGATTTGGCTGACGATTCGGCTTTGCAGAGATACCACTTTGGGCATAACTGAGGTTTTTCCTCGGCCTCTGCAAACCTAAGCATTGCAGACCGCTGAGTACCAGGCTTAGAATTCCCACTCGTTGTGTTAGCGCGCCCCCTACGGCAATAGAGAAAATTAAAAGCCGTTGAAACGAAATAGTTTACTTCTTTATTAAAGAAGGCACGAAACTTTCCTCGCCTCACGCTACCATTTCTCGCTCCCCGAGACCTGGTGCAAACCTCAGGCCTGGGGTCACGGATCTGCGGGTGAAAACAGTGACTTCCAGATCGGAACGGCCGCGCCGGGAACTGGTCCCTCGCACACAGACCAGGAGACCCACGCGCTTGGCCGTGGCAGCTCGCGAGGAGCGGAAGTGACTCTCCAGGCCCGCGACATCTGCCTCTCTGTTCTTTCTCGATGACCCTTTTCCCTTAACATTATGGTCACAGTCTCTCCAGAAGTTTCAGCGCCAAATGAAGGGTTGATTTCCAGAAAACAAAGCAGGTTTGCGCTGGAGCCAACCGGAGCGTGGAAAAGTCCCTTTCCTGCCCTGCCACGCAGCGCGTGCGCTCCCACCCTGGTGGCTCCTAAATTGGCCCCTCGGGGGTGGACGTCTAAGTGCAACGTAGATAGCGCAGGAGGACTCGCCTCACTGTTCCAGGGTCAGCCAAACCCCTGCTCCCCTTGGGCGTGTGTGCACGTGTACGTGTGTACGCGTGCTTGAGTGTGAGTGTGTATATGTGTGCGCGCACACTTTTCCAAATTTCCTCGTCGGCGCTCCCGGAACAGGCTCGGATGGCTCGCCAGGTAAGGGTGTGACACCTGGACCATGAGCATTTGACTTTTCCCACACCTGGAACAAACGTGCAGACTCCGATGGATGGAGGCTGTGGCTGCGGGAAGAGCGGCCCCCTGCAGGCGCGTTTGGAGCTGGGTCCTGCGTGATGCGGCTCCGGGGTGACCGAGGCCCCGGGAGCGAGCGCGCCCCAGCGCCTCCCTCAGGACGCGCAGGCCGGACCGGGGTCCTCAGTCTTCATACGGGGCTCTGGACCAGGCTGCCTGAGCCAGGCGGGCCTTGCGCCCTGCACCTTGGGCAATCTGCAGACCCCCAGCCTTGGGCTCCATCCTAAGCCAGTGCAGACTCCCTGTGTACAGAGCGATGTCCGTTGGCGGCCTAAAATATTGGCATCCTGGTATAGTGTTCTAATCTACCAGAGCAAAGAGTTTTAACAAAAGATGAAGGAGGGTGAAATAAATACCTTGTTCCTGCTACTTCTTGAAATTTAAGAACAGAAGACCCTTTTATCCTTGTTACTACCTTTTGTTATGTGAGTGGCATTCACAATATTTGTCCTCACTTTTCTGAAGCTATGGGGAACATTTTAGATTGGTAGAATTTTTCGGCATACAAAATATCCTCAAAATGTACGGTGAAAGATTGATTTTTAAAATTGTGATACAATAAAAGACGCATTGCCATTAAACCTCCACAAAATGTTCCTCTTCCCTAAAACCCACCTATCCCCTTCTGAAGCAGTTCTGCAAGGCTTCTTTCGTGTCTTCAGTATGTGTGTGCAAAAGTTTAGTGAATGTGGCCTCCCAGTGAAATCCAGCAGAAAGGCAGCGTCATGAAAACGTCCGGGTGATAACCAGGAAACAGCGTAAGAATCGATTCAGGACATCCAGTGGCCAGGCTGATACAGGATTCCCCGAGGTGTTTCAGACACGAGCTGTAGTTCTGCCTCCGCCTTCTTAATAGCTGGGATTACAGGCTTACCCCACTTTGTCTGGATTGAAAGGTTTTAATTCTAATCAACATACTTTAATTTGCTGTGAAATTCTGAGAAAATGGGAAGATTACTTTGTTGGTACATGTAGAGGTAAAGGGTTCTTTTGGGTTCTTTCACAATACTGTTTTAAACTTAACGGCACAGAGCTGACTCAGAAATTAGGAGATTAGTGAAATGAGTTTCTGATGCAGATGCAATTTCCAAATTGAGGTAATGCTGCAAGTATAAAACACACAGAGATTTACAAAGGAGATTTGGAATGTTATAAAATGAAATATCTCATCTGTGTTTTGCATCATTAAAGTTTTGATATATTACATTAAATGAAAGATAGTGCTATAATTAACCACCTGTTACTTCATTTTTAAATTACATATAGTACATATATATGCTTGTCTTACAGTTCTATTAGACAGAACTAGTCTAACTAAACTTTTAAATTACTCCACATTCTTTTAAATTACTCTATATTCTTTTAAATTTTAAATTTTAAATTACTCCATATTCTTCCCAAAGCTTATGTCTAAAATAGATCTGTCTTTTCCATTATACCAATTTTTTTTGAAAGTTCATGTATTGTAAATGAATTTGCTTTGACAATATAAAAATGCTTTCTATATAGGTACAAGATTGCCCATGAAAATCACATTTCAACTCATAATAACTAAATCCTGGAAGCAGCCTGTGTACCCATCAACAGATGAGTGGACACAGGTGTAGTATCTGTCTGTCATGGGATACTACTCAGCTACAAAGAATAACACACTTGAGACATTTGTAGGAAAATGGATTCACCAGGAAAATATAATGTTGCATGAAATAAACCAGCCACACAAGCTTAACTATCACATGGTATCTTTCATCAGAGTGAGGCAAAGTACAAAGAAGTGATAAAGGATGGATAGAAAGGACAAAGGGATTGATCTTTCGTAATAGGGAAGTGGGCCAAGGAAACAGAGGTGAGGGGTGAAGAGGATGTAAAAGGAAAATAAAGAAGATAAAGATATTCCATGCACAGGGACCTAATAACCTCAGTTAATATAAATACTATATGCCATGATATGACATGATAATATCAAGAAGCATAAAAAGAAGTGGGGGAGAGGGGAAGCGGATTTTTAAAAAGAAATAAACCGTAACATGTACAATAACAACTCCCCAAGATTACTGTGAACTGCATGAACTGTGAACATGTACTAATGAAAAAAATTTTAAATCACAGTTCAAAAACCAGCGATCAAAAGGCAGAGATTATATAACTAAATGTTGTTTTATTTATGAATTCAAAAATCATATAATAAAGGTTGTTAAAGGGCATAAATAGAAATTATGATTAAAATTTCAAGTAGTGGAATATTTTAATGATTTTTCACACATAATGTAAATTTATGAGATTTTGTAACACTATAAATAAAGTATCTTACCTGTAACATACATACATACTCTGTTTTCTTATCATGCCCCCCACATGCTACTAGTTATTGATTCATCACAGCCTGCCAGGCATTCAGCTGAGAACATTTCACACCAATTGTCACAATATTGCCATAATGCCTAAGTGTTATGTCCCCCTTTTTTTGTTTAGATTTTTATGCTACTGGAAATCCAATGCATGGCCTTGTACCATGCAAAGCACATGCTCTACCAACCAGTACTGTTCTGATTTTTGAAATAAGACTAGTCCGTATTTTCAGAAGTTAACACATTCAAATCAGAAAGACAATGGCTAACACCATGAAATCCAAACTCTTGCTTAGAAAAATATTGGTACAGTGTTCTTTTTTTCAGAGTTAATATAATAGAAATATGCAATATAAATTATGACATTTTAGATGTCTAATTACCCTGAGATAATTATAATTAATATTTAGACATATCCTCTGACATCTATACAGTATTAAAATGTGTAGTCTGATTTTCTTATCTTTTTCATACAATTTTCATTTATCACTGGTATGCCTTTGAACATCCAATTTTCAACAAATTCATAATATAACATCAAGTTGATGTAGCATAAATAACTAGAGAGCTTCCTTATCCATTTATATTGTTACATTTTGTGATATTATATGATATCTAATACATATTTATAACTTCTATTTACATCATACTATTTATATTATATTTTTCAGCCAACCTATTTCAAAACTGTCACAAAAACATCTATAATCATTTCAGAAATTATTTTACCTCATAAAACCAGTACTGCTTTTTCAAATTAAATAAATGTTCTAAGTAGCTCCTATGTAAAAAGTGAGAATAATATGCATTGACCCATGGGAAATATTTTCTTGAACAAAACAAGCGTTATTACATACCCTGTGTTTTGGGATGAAAAGACTGTGAAGGCAAAGGAGTGAATTAAGCAAGTTGAGCAGAGGTAGTGGAACAGCGGAGAGGAGAAGCAGAGCAGGGAGAGTGACCCTAATGAGAGGAAACCAGGGACCACGGCTCCGCGTCTCCTTTCTCCTTGGCGCCTCTTCTGTCTATTGTTTCTATTTCCCTTTTCAGTGATTTTGATACTGCATTTTAGTTCCGCTGCAGCCCTTTCCCTTCCTACTACTCTTGTACTTCGTCCCCTTGTCTTGGACCTCAACTCACTCCTGTCGCTGCATCTCACCCCATTTTCCCAACTACTCACTAATCTATAGCTTTGAGTTCATTCCTTTAGAACACAATTTATTATACCTTCTTGAAGCCAAATTACTTCCCATTTTCCGAGATTTGTGTAATAAACATTTCGAGGTATGTTTTTCCTGTTGCTATTTGAATGTTACTTTTCTTTTTTTAACCCCTTCTGCTTTTCCCCCAGTGAATTCTCAGTTTTATTAACTTCAGTTAAATTGTGCTATCTGGACTCGCCTCTGAGTCAAGAGTAATACTGCTGGCCAGCAGAGGAATCGGCATGCGTTTGGACTCAAATTACAGTGTCTTCTTTAATTTCTAACTGAAACAAGTTGCAAGTGTTATTCCTCTCATGCAGCCTGTGTATTCCTAGGACAGTTCTCCTCTACCAGAGGATTTGAAAAACCCATTCTTGTTACAGTTTCTTCAGTTCGCTAAAGTGCAGGGGGTGCACAAAACTCTAGTCTTTATAAGTACCCATCAATGCTGATTACGCCCTACTCCCTGCTTTGACTTCTACAGCTTATTAGCTATAGAAGTCAAATATTCACTAGCAGTCCAAATGCTGCCCTGACCCTTTCAAGAAATGTAACTCTTAAGGAGAAGTAGAATAATGGAAAGCTAGAGACAGTGACCCAAATGTTTAACAGCAAGCACTTCCCACAAAGTAGAATAAAAATCGCTACCTATCTTTTGGACTCTCAGAATTAGAGAGAGAAATGATGAGGAAACCTTGACAAAGACTCTTCCCTTAACCAAACATCAGCCTCCTCTGAGACCTCTTTTAAGCCTTAACTTTGAGCTTTTGTGTCTGTCCTAGCAGAGTCCAATTTTACCAAAAATGGTAGATAAATCACTCCCACTCTTGGTATCTAAGCTTCCTTGCCTGCCGTTCAAAAGCATCCTGTTTAGTTAGAGTCTTAGTTACTTTTCTTGTTGCTGAGACAAAATACCTGACACCCAAAATTAAAGAGGGAAAGTTATTTAGCTCACAGTTTAAAGACGTTTCAGTCCATAATCAGCTGGCTCCAAGCCAGGGTGACTTGGCAGAAGGAACATCGCATAGGAGAACAGTGCATGGCAGGCATAAGAAGAAGCAAGAAACCTTAGCAGTGTCTTTCTGTCTCTTCTATTTTATCTGGACTACTTAGCGTGGGAAGCACTCGCACTCTTAATCCTAGTGCCCTTAAACCTAGCATTGCACCATGAATCTATTCTATCCTTGCACACTTCTGGTCCAACCAACTCTGAAAAAGCTTCACCTGTGACTGTAGGCAGCTTTCAAGGACATCTAAACACAAGCCTTATACCAGTTAGCGTAGAAAGAATCCCTTTACTTTTCTGCTTCTTAGTAATTTCCATCTACTTTCCCTATTCTCTGACTTAAATCTTTAGCTATCTTTCTGTATGCAGAGTTTAATCCCAACTTTCTTCACTTTTGTAAAATCCCATTACAATAGTCTTGAAAAAAATCTTCCTTATTGTTTCAACAAGTATCAATATATTTCTTTTTCTTTACCATATTTCATAAGTATTCTACTGCAAACTTGGAATAGCCAAATGCCATTTCCAAATCAAAATCAAATCTAAAGCTAAATATGTAATTGTCACGTAACACAGAAATTATGGTCCGGGTAATTTATCTCTGAAAAATAAAAACTTTGGCCACACAAAAACACACATGAAGAAACAATTGACCAGAAGGAGGCTAACTCTGACCACCTTAGTAGCTGGCTGCAGGCTAGGGAACACGTGGGAAAGAGGAGGGCAAGGTTAAGCTACAGAACAACGTATCACATCGGATGGCAGACATACTTCACTCAAGGGAATAACTTGCTGAGCTTAGCCAAGGGTGTATTCGACAAGATGACCAGCATCATAGAAAAAGCAACACTCACCTTACAATGAGTTTTCAGTGTAGATAGCAGCTCAAGGAACTAAGAGCACAATCTGAAGAATATATTAAAAGGTTAGCAGATCATTTTTTGCAACAGCAAAAGCAAGAAGCCCACAAGTTTCAATCAAATGATGGAAAAGAATTTGGTGTGCAGGATCATGTAGAACCTGAAAATATCCCCAAAGTAGAGGAGAACACTGCAGATAAGAATGAAGAACCCTCAAACAATCATATTCCATGTGGGAAAGAGAAAAGCAAACAAGATGGTGACGCAGGGATGCCTGGAGTAGAAGACAGTGACCTAGCTAGAGTTGATGATCTTTCTATCTCTTTAAGAAAGCCCTCTGGTTTAGTTTCTCAACATGAAAATCATCAATCTCCCATCTTCCAACTAGACAACCTCTCTCCCCTCATATGGCTCCAGATTTATATGTAAACCAGAATGTTAACCCGAGTACTTCAGAACAGAACCCTTCCAGTCCTCTTCAGCTTTTAAATCCTGGCTCAAACTTGGAGAATGAACCCAGAATTCAAAAAAGATACACTAAAGCAAGCCACCAAGGATAGCTTGGTGATTTCCACAAATTGAAGCAAAATGAAGAATGAAAGCTTCAGATAAATCCTGCTGACTATGGAAAGCAACGTTTCAACGATGCCTTTTAAATCCTAAAGGACAACTTTGCAAAACCCACAGCACTGTAAAATGGAATCATTTCCACTTTGCCATTTTTTATTTTTATTGTAAAGATCAGTGGTATCAGTTGTAAAGATGCACTGAGGTAGATTTAAGGAAAAATCTTCATGAAGGAATGTGCCCGTGTACATATGTGAATTTTTTTCAAATTGTATTATCAAAGCAGAGACTTTTTTGGTTACAACACTGTTGAGCCAAAAACAGTTCATCTTTGCATTTAAAGAAAACTAATGTATATTTCATATTTTCTTAAGCTTAATTTTTTCCACAAATGGACAAGAGAACATGATTGTCCAGTTTACATGTTGCACATAGCATAAGCACAGTGAGAACAGTTACTCCCTGAAAAGAGTTTATACACTAACATCTTGTTATCCGGACAGGTGTCCTGTTCTGTCCACCCTTCATTTTATGCTCTTCAAGTAGTTATGCCTACAATAGTTACATAAATGAGGGGAAACTGGACAACATGTGTGCAAATCACCTTTCTATACCTTGTACTTTATAAGTGTTGATATGTTTTGGCAGATTAATTTTCAATTGAGGACTCACGGAATTTAACATAACCTTCAAAGACATAAATATTTGTTAGCTATTTTTAGTTAGCTTGAAATTGTTGGATGCCTTTTCAATTTTTTCCTCATAATTTACCGTATTTTAACTATAATCAGCACTGACAGAAGTTTTATTTTCATTGTTTGCACTAGTGAAGATATTCATGAATTCAATGCCAGGTCCCCTTAAGGGGTTGAACCTACTTTGAAATGAATCTTCAATCTGCAAAGCCTTCCTGGTAGTGTCAGTGGTTTTCTTTGACTAGATTTTTTTTTCCAGAAATACCACATAAGGAATTTTAACAAGCTTTTAGTAATGCAGAAATAAGGATAGAAGTACAAAGAGGTCGTTAGCTGTTTTATAAAAATAGCTTGAAGCTTGTAAAAAAAAGAGTCTTTATAATTTACTATGTTAGTTAAGATACCATCATTCTCATATTTGTTAGGCTTAAAAAATTATTTTGAATACATTTTGTCTTTGTTGACACTATTCAGTAGAATGTGTAAGGTACTTGTGTGACAAGTTAATTCTTATTTTCTGATTAAAGCACTTTTAAATCTTATGCCATGCCCCCAAAACAAAAGGTGTTGATCATGAAAGAGATTTAAGGCTGTTACCCTGTTTTTCAGAAGAGTTACTATTAATTCACTATAAATATGAAATATTGGGGTAGACGTTTCGCTAAGTGATAGAACACTTGCCTCACTGGTCCCCAGTACCACGAAACAGACAAACAAACATGAGATCCCCCTGCCTCCCACCCTAAGGTTCCATTCATGCTTGAAACTTACAGAAATAGATTGTTCACTTGTTAAGGTGCAAAATTTTCTTGACTTCAGTTCAAAGTTATTTAATGACCAGAAAAACATGTAGTAATTGACTACAATTTTTTCTACCGTTTCAAAGTAAATAATTTATGTCTTTATTATCAGTAGGGCGAGCCTACAATGAATAGTTATTAACAGTTTACAGAATTTTGAATGGAGTGAAAGGGAAGTGATATACATCCTTTGGGAATTAGCATGGGGAGATACATCTAAAAATATTCCTAGTAATATATATTTCATATTTAATATTCTAAACTTTTACAAAGGAAAACCATAAAATTACCTGCTTTAGTTCCTTTAGTTAAATGGTAGCTGTTATTTACACAGCGAAACTTCTTCAATTAACAGCTGAGACATTTTACAGGCTGAAAAATCTTGGATCAGTGGGTAATATTTCTGATTTTATTAACACATTTTAATGCTATAAAATACTATGTGACTCTCTTAAAAACATGACATTCTACAAACTATAATAGACTTCCTGTTTTTATACTTCACTTCTGCCTTAAGATTTAGGTTTTTAAAATGTATTTTGGCCCTGAATTAAGTGCTAATTTGATGAGAACTCTGCTTTTAAAATCATCACTTCCTGGATTCTAATAAGTTAAAAATTAAAATTAAAAAAAGAGTGGAAAGAAGTTAATGACTTTAAAGGTTATTTTAATACATTATTTCATGCTTACAAATTCATGTACTTCTATTTAATAGACTACCATAATTAATTAAACCATCTCTCATTTGTGTGCATTTATATTTCCAGCTTTTCACAGCAAAAACATTATTGAAAGATATTTCCTTAGATAACCTCTGTCAACATGTACCATTATTTTCTAGAGGTAAATTTCTAAAAATAGAGCTACTGAGTCAAAGTAGATGAGCATCTTAAAGTTTCTTAAGTATTGATAGTTGGCTTGTGGAAATGTTCTGTAGATGTGTGTTTTACCAGCAGTGTTTAGGAATAGCTGCTGTCCTATAAAGAACAAAGTTCGTAGACTTAGTAAAGTCTTAAATCCCCACTGCAATGATGTATTGTTATTTTAAAGTGAATTATTTATTTTTTGTCATTACTGAAGAACTTTTCCAATGTGTTGACCGATCACATATATCTTCCTTATAAATTATTTCTCCCTGCCCTCTTCTTGGAAGGATAATTTTAAAATATAACCACTGGCACATTTAAATTTAATTTTTAGCCAGAGAAACAGCTCAATGATACAGTGCCTGCTTGGCAAGTGCAAGGTCATTAGCTTGATTTCCAGTACCAAAAATAAATAAATAAATAAACAAATAAATTTAAAATTTTAAATCACCTTTTCTTTAAACAAATAATTTATTTTTAAAAGAAATTAAATGAGCTGCTTACGGAATGGGGTCAGTAGTTTATTTTTTACTTATTAGCAAATGTGATTACTATCAACAGCACTCAAAGATACTGAAGATAACTTGGAAGCTATCATGTCCACATTAAGATTTTCCCTCTCTTGGTACAGGTCTGTAATCCCAGCACTCAGAAGGCTGTGTGAGTTTGAGACCAGTGTGGGCTACAAAGTGAACTCAAGAACAGCCTGAACAGCATAGTGAGACCCAGACACACACACATACACACACACACACATACACACACACAGTTTAAAGCCACAAAGATTTTATTTCCTTTCTCAGAACTGTGGTGGCAGACACATAGATATTTTTTAAATAGTCATGCCATTTCTATTTCTACTTTTGTTGCTGACTTAGACAAAATTAGTTTGCAATTTGTCATATAACATGCTTATTTCATTACTGTTTTTAAAGTTTTAATATCTAATGGAAAAGTATAGTTCTTTAGTTTATTACACTTTATAAATTGCATATTTTTAAAAGAAAAAAGTTTTTTTTAAAAATATAATGCACATTGTAGCTACAAATCAGTAATCTTTTTTCAATTCAAATTATTGAAACTAGATAATTATATTTTGAGGAGATAACTGACACAATCTTTTGGGTTTATTATTTAAGTTTTTATTTAAAAAATTAAGCTTTTGATAAAAATGTTTCATCATTTATCACCCAGGCTCTGAATTTCTATTAAACTTGATTTTTTAAAAAAAGTCTACCTCTCCAGAGAAAGATTTACTACATGTGGAAGAGAGAGATAATAATTCTCTGTAAATTTGAAGTAAGAAAGAACACTGCTTTCTGTAAAAGTTTCCCTCAAAGGGTACAGAGAAAGAAAAGATAAAGGAAAAAAGAGTGCACCAAAAAAAAAAAAAAAAAAAAAAAAAAAAAAAAAAACCAACAACAACAAAAACCCACCAACAGAAAGATTTGTAAAGTTTTCTCCAAACACAAGCCAGTTTCTAATAGAGTTTTTCCCCACGTGGATTGAGGATTTGAACAGAAGCAAGTAATATAAAGTAACTATTTTTCTTTTTCCCCTCTATTTTTCTATAATAATTTCTAATGGGGTAAAGAAAATGCAAAATCTTTCAATGAATGTTTAACCGAGTGATTTATTATTATAGCTTTAAGTCTGACTATATATCAGTGGTCATTATCATCTTCATCATGGTAAATACACATTTGCTTTACAGAATCGGTCTTTCCTTAAGCCAACTACAGCTGTTCTGGGTCAGAGAAAACTTTTCTCTTTCACTTGTGCCTTCTGTGTTTCCAGGGCCATACATTAATGTGAAGTTATGCTGTTCTCAGTCAATACACTGCTCAAACATTATTTCAATGTACTTTATGTTTCAAGGTCATTTCCCATGTTCGTTGCTAAGCCTGAAAGAATTTTTATCAGAGAATGAAAAATAGCTTCTTTCTCTGTTTTCTTTACATTGTTGGAACAGTTGGGATCATGACTGAGTGACATTTCCTGTGTACCAGTTTTATCTTTATATTAAATAGTCGATTCAATTTGATGGATATGAATCACTGGATATGAATCACTTATCTTATTGAGAGACTTTTATCCAAAACCGAAGTGAGAAATGCTCAGACTAAACTCTGCTACTTCATCATCAAGTTAAATAAACAATATATTATAAAGAATTATATTGAAGTTGCCCAGTTAATTTTCAGTGACAAATATTAGGTAGGAAAATATTTATGAATTAAAAATTCTCTTGCTTTTCTCTTAATTCCTGGTCAGTTCATTATTTTATATGCTTCTAGATAGCTTCCCATTTTTGTGTTTGAAATTTTTATAATTAATGAGCTTTACTTATAATAAGCTTAATACAGGAAATTTTAAGACCAAGGGAAGACAATCTTTCTTGAAAATGTTAACTTGTTCTGAATTAGTATGTTTTTTTATTTGGAACAAAATTTGCATTAAAAATGCAACACTTTGCTAGTCAGTGTGTGATCTCTGGACCAACTCCATTGTCCTCTGTAATAAGCTGCTTAGAAAACCACAGTCCCAGTACCATCCTAGACTTAGTGACTCAGGATCTGTATTTTAATAAGACTCCAGAGGGCTTGTTATGATATAGATATTTCAAAACACAGTCCTAATGTCAGGAATTAATTGGTTGTTTCACTTATTCATTTAATACATGGGATTTTAGGGATGACCATGTGACAAATCAGTATATGGATTTCAGAAATACACAGGAAACAAATCAGTCCATAGAAAAGATAATGCACTTCCCATGACCATGACAACAACTGTCCACAATAGCCAACATGTGGACTCAACCTGTGTCCACCACACAGCAGACAGATAAAGGAAATATACAGGATAATATGAACATCCTAGTTCATATTATCCAGAACCAAGTGAGTTCTGGGACAGCCTGAACTACACAGTGAGACCCTGTCACCAAAAAAAAAAAAAAAGAAGGAAAGAAAAAGAAAAAAGAAAAACAAAAGAAAGAAATAACTATCAAACAGCATGATAATCACAGTTAATAAAATATGTATTTCAAAGTTGCTAAAAGATTTTTAAATACTTATCATAAAATGGTGATAAATTGGTGAGTTTATGGATGTCTAAATTAGCTTGGCTGAAGCTATTTATAATCAACACATAGTCCTGAACATAATATTGTACCTGTGAAATATATATTTTTATTATTTATAAATTAAAAGATAAATAAATAAGTAAAACAGGAAGCAATTTTTCATGAATCTGTGTACTTTCACCTTTGATTGTTAACAATCAGTATACTGATTATAAGTTATAATCAGTTTATAAGCAGTATACTGCTTATCTTTTGATGAACTTGTAAATACAGACGTTCAAAATACTGTGTTAATATAAGGAGTGCTACCACCTCAGGAAAAGTAAAACTTACCACATTGTTATTTCAGGAACTATCACAATCAATTTTGCTTAAGAATTATCAACAGAAAATTCTCAGGATTTACTTGACATGCAATTTCTTGTGAATAATTAAAGTGAACACTATCACAGAAAGTAACAGGGCATCTTAACTCTCTGGTAAGTCTTGATGGAAAGGTGTTGGTTCAGAATCACAGTTTGCTCTGTGCCTTGCAATGGAACTGTACTGAGATGAACTGGTGTTTCTGTGACACCATGGCTGCACGTAGCACACACAAAAGATTACTCTAAGAAGAGACTTAGTTTAGTCACCAAAAGGATCCAGAGGGGCTGATTCCAAATTCTCAGGAAAGCAGCAGTGAGCTGAGGGCTCTGTGGTTATTTATTTGTAACTCAAGGACATGAGGACAAAGATGTAGAAGAAAAGCTTTTACAGTATGTTGTATAGGAGGTTTTTTTTAAAAGAGAATAAAACAAAACAGAACAGAACAAAGGAGTTCAGAACAAAACAATATAAGTAACATAGTATTTCAAAACAAAAAAGGAAATTAACAGTGGCCACCATAATGTCTCTTGTTTTCTTCAAAATAGTTGTCCATATCATAGGACAGGGTCATAATGGTATAGTTTAGTATGTAACACATGTCGATATGAACAGTCTTATTGGGGGCAAAGGGGACACAACTGACAAACATCTCTGAGAACAAACTAGATTTAATTCTGTGGACGGCTGTCTTGCAGATCCTGCTGTAAACTCTGACCACGCATTCCAGGAGCACTGGAACTGCTGTCCTCAAGGTCCCTTCCTTGTCCACTCAGATTCAGCCACTCCTATAACCAGGTCCTCACAAACTGGACATTTGGTTATTATCGTTGAGAAAGCATGTTTATTCCTGTAACAGCATTATTAATTCATTATCGTATCTTATTAGGGATTTAAGACCATTAGCCCATGGAAAGATAGGCAAACATTACAGAAAGAAGCCACCACAAGGCCAAAAGTATCTCAGGTTCTAAAAGATTTAAATAGCTCATCTATCACCAGAACCACCCCAAAAGGTAAGATTTCATTCTGTGAGGTCCTGTGTATAATTTCCTATGGTTTTCTTCTTGAGCTTCGTTCTGACCCAAAAAATCTCTGTGAATGCTCATCATAAGTACAAAGCAATAAACACTCAATAAACACAGAAAAAGGGATCTTGGACATCAAAGCTGAAGTGCAATACCATTTTTTGGAAAACATACTTTTCTTACTGTTTCATTCGCCTAGTCACTTTTCTTACAAGCTAAAAAATTTACATAATTATTCAACAAACATTTACTGGGTTGAAAAGTGAAACGTTTACAAGAGTGGTATGTAATGTTAAATTTACATTTTTCCCAAATTTCAGCCATAGAAACTAACACGTGAGATAATTTGAAAAGCTGTTTATGTCATACTGGTAGTGCTTCTGCAGTCTCAAATTCACCTTAGAGAGTAAAACTCCTCCTCCTTGAGATGTGGAAGGCTGTTAAGTTTGCTTGTGTCCTACTTTAGTTGATCAGCCTGTCCTCTGAAGCAGTCAGTTCCTTCCGATGGTGGGGGAGGGGAGTGCTCTTGTCTTCCTGCCTACATGCTGGTTGGCTCACAGGAAGAGCTAATTGGCTTGTTTCTCTCCCCTGCCCTGTGTGACTTGCAATGGCTCATGAGAAGGGTGAATTGGCTTCCTGTTACACCTCTCAGGCTCTATTTTTTATTTCCATGTGGAAATTTTTTTCAAAATCAAACATAGGTACTTGACTTGATTACAAATCTAATACATCAAACCAGTAATATTTTGATTTGATTTTTTTGTAAAAAGAACAAATGTCAGCATGGTGAATCAATTTATTTACTGTACTATGTTTACTAGGAAAAATGTATTTCTTTATCTTACTGAAGAACTTAGCCAAAATTTAGTATTTCTATCCCATTATGAATGTTTAAATTTTTTAAAAAAAATTATTACAGTAAAAAGTTTGTCATTTGTGATGGCTAACTATGGAAAGTCCACTTGAGTAAGAGCTGCTTAACAGATTAGCAATGCCTTCGATGTGTCTGTGAATGACTGACACATAGGCCACAAACTGAGGAGGAAAGACCACCCCCAGATGTGGCTGGCATCAACCACAAGGCTTTGAATAGGATGAAAAGGAAAAAAAAAAATTTAATCCTGTATTCTTCAGAGGAGACTTGGTGTTCACCAATGCTTTTAGATTTGTCTTCAAGTCTTTTAGGGTTCCAGTGCAGACCTTCAACTTTCTGACACAGACTCATGTCAGACTCTACAGTGAGCTCCAGACCTCTGGCCTTTGACTGGATCATGTGACATTCCAGCATACAGACAACTGTTTTGCATTCTTCCATTCTGATTCCACAGGTGGCCATTGTAGACTAACCTATTAAATCATTTGTATTATCATATGTATTCATATTATATAATAAGATATGTACATACTACACAATAATTTAGGTTTATATGATAGATTAACTCTATTCCTCATTGATATATATTTTTGGTATTGGAAGAGATTCTAGAGAAACAGAAGCATAAGGATGAATTTCTCTAATCAGTTTCTTACTTCCTGGCACTGGCTGTAAAATTTGTTGAGACCTAAAGTTGTTGCGGTCTGTCCTACTGATAATGTGGAAGGTACTGATCATCTGTGGTTTGAACTGTTTAAAATAATGTGCAACACAGATCTATCTGATTATACTAACTCACCACACATTACATGTAAGGAATTTAGTGACTCTGTATACAATGTTTACAAACATTTTTGGAAGACTGGAAAATACAATGATGCTGACTGGTGGCTCTTTGAATCTCTGGATAAATTAGTAAAAGAAAATCATGAGTTCTAAATACACATAATCAATCTAAAGTCTTCAAAGCATGGCAACAAATGAGTACCGGAAAAAAAAGCTCCAAAAGTCCAACTTCCACCTCCAGGCATGCATAAAGAATCCAGGGGTTTGCAACTGTGTCCTGAGGAGAATCATCTGTACTTCAGTCATAGAACTGAAATTGCAGGAACCAAAATGCAAACAAATCCCCATAATTTGACTGTCTGAATTACAGCGCAAGTTTAATTCTCAGGCTTAATTACTAGTCAGAAAGGAGTAGTATTCTGTACAGTGGGTTGGAGATGTTTGGAAGGAAGCTGAAGAGGCTGGGCACACTGAGCTCCTAAATCCTGGTGAGACTATTTTCCCAGAGGAATAGATTTCCCCCTCCAGTAGCAGAGGCATCACCACACCCACACTCCATGGTGCTGCCTTTGTTCCAGTATCTGAAGAAACTAACCCTGTAGTGTTATGGAAATGGCAATGACCATCTCTGAGGTAGCTTCCAGGTAAGCTGATGCTGATATTCCTCAGGATCCACCTCAGCACCCACTTTCTTCTAGGCCTATGTCTTAGTTATTTTTCTCTCATTGCTGGAATGAAACACCTGACTTCCAAAATGAAGGAAGGAAAAGTTTATTTAGCTCACAGTCTGTGGAGGTTTCAGTCCATAATCAGCTGGCTCCAAGGCAGGGTGGCATGGCAGAGGGGCAACCCTTCATGATACTAGCCAGAGCAAAAGGGGGAACAAGCCTCCTCTTCTCCTTTATATTGTACACAGGCCACTCCAGACCAGTGTAGATGTAACACTCACAAAATCTCTGTGCCCTCCTCTTGTACAGGATGAGAATATTTATAAAGTAAGGATCCTGGCTCCTTGCTGAGTCTCTCAGTTAAACTAAAACTCTCAAATTGATACAGTGTATCAACCATAACAGCCTATAACCAGGCTCAGACTTCAGACTTCTAAAGATGAGGTACTCAGCTTGACCAATGAGGAGGCCCACTGCACTCCAAAGAATTTCTTAGATTTTTTAATTCTTTCAAGCAGAGGTCAGAGGAATACCTTTGGAAATTAAGGGTGTGAGATAATGGTGGAAGAACCATGAATCTTAATCAGCTGAATGTCTTGATTTGGGCACATTAAGCACAGATTACAAGTTTAATATCATAGTTTGTGAAATTAAAAATTATGTTAAATAGGTTACTTGATTTTTTGGCTGAAGGATGGATCAAAAGATGGACCACTGTAAATAAGATAGAGGTGCCCAATATTGCTTAGTTTACTATTGATGATGGGATTCAAAGGCTCATGGAAACAAAAGTGCTGGAGTGGGCTTGCCAGCTAAAAACTTAATCCTCTACTCTGGGTAAACTCAGAAAATAGAGATTTTTGAGGAGAGCACCAGCATCCTTAAAGAGCCCCATTATTATTATTCTCTATATGCCAGACTTACGGTGAGGACCACAATAATTCAGTTGGGAAACTTAAAGTCAGTGGGTTTGATTGGATTCCAGTGTGGGAAGAATCAAACTACAATACTCACTTGCCAAAGACCAGGTGTGCATACTCACCATAATTGATAGCAATAGTAAAGCATTTATTAAAATAGGCTGACACGTGTAGATCTATGGTGTTGGCTAATTAGTCATGTTGTTCTCAAAAGTGCACTAGACATCAAAGCTACTAACTTGTAACTGGCTTTATACAAGCAGAAAAATTTTAGGGTGAATAAACAAAAGTCTGCCACAAATTATAGCATAGGTATATGTTGGGCAGTAATTTGACAATGGGTACATGATTTTATCAGTGGATTAGTACACTGGTGGATTTACAGCTATGTGTGATGTTAAGTGGTGAAACCTGGTGGGAAGAGGTGGCTGAAAACTCAATAAGCTCTGAGCCAAAATAAACCTCTCCTCCTTTAACTTGTATACTTGGAGTATTTTGTCCAAGAAATGATAAGGTAACCAAGAGTTTAGTACCAGAGAAGTGGAGTTGTGACTGTGGTGCTATCTTTTCATGTGGTTCAGAAGCCTTTAAAACTGGCTCATGGGAGGAACTTGGAGGATGCCAGTTGGAAAAGCAGCTCTAGAGTGCTGAAGGTGGAATTTAATGGGAGATCTTGGTCAGAATTTAGACCAGAATGCTGATCTGGCAGAAAAGACCAGCTCCACAAGCTTTGGTTGGGTACAAGGACTACATTGGCAGTTGAACTCCAGGCTATGTGTGTTATGGCCTGGTAGAAAATTTGTCTGCATTTTGTTCCTGTGCTGAATCATTGAGAGAACCTAAAATTAAGGGCAACAGACTAATTAATTGGACTGAAGAAATTTCTGTTTTTTAAAAATTTTTAAGAGGACATTAAGATAAAAGAGAACATAACAACATAATACAGGTCAGAACAGAACAATTTAAGCAACACAATGTTTCACCGCAAGATAACTCAACATAACAGTAGTTACCATAGTGTCTCTTTCCTTGAAATATTTGAGTATAACTTCATATAATGTAGCATCAAACACAACATGACAGTTTAAAACCATTCAAGAGAATGAAAGTATTACAGGATATTTAGAACCAATTCACAGAAAATGAACAATGGTGTCTATATTATCTCCTTGTCTATAAAAAGTTTTGTTTATACTATCACATATAATAAAATCCAGTAAGATACAATATGATAAACCGATGGAGGCAGAAGAACAAAAGCTTGATGGGACTTCAAAACAAGATGATATTAAATCAGCACTAGCTATTATATTGTCTTTTTTTCTTCAAAATAACTGTTCATATCATCACAGACAATAAAATCAAACAACGCAGAATAAAACTATTCCAATTAATGAATGAAAACATTATAAGGCTTCAAAGAAATATAATGGGGAATCAAGTTTACCACGTAATTTTATGTATTCTTACCATTTCTTAAACTAGGGAAAGTATTCAGTATTTATACATGTGAGCTTGATAAATTTCATTTATGAATATCATCTCAATCTATGCCCATTTATTTATAAATATCTCAATGTGATCATTCTTTATAGCTGAGTAGTACTCCATCATATAAAAATACCACAACTTTTGTATCCATTCCTCAGTTGATGGACACTTAGGTTGTTTCCAAGATCTGGCTATTACAAATTGTGCTGCTATAAACATGGGTGCACATATATCACTGTGATATGATGTTTTCAGTTCTTCTGGGAATATGCCTAGAAGTGGAACAGATGGAACAAATGGGACTTCCAAGCCCAGCTTTCTGAGAAATCTTCAGACTGACCTACACAATGGCTGCCCCAGTCTACACTCCCACCAACAGTGCAGGAGAGTTCCTTTTTCCCCGCAGCCTCTCCGACATTTGTTGTTGGTAGTTTTCTTGATCCTGGCCATTTTTTCAGGAGATGGAATCTCAGTGTGGTTTTAATTTGCATTTCTCTAATGAGTAATGATGATGAACATTTTTTCATGTATTTATTTGCCATTTGTATTTCTTTATCTGAGAATTGTGTATTCATCTCAAACGCCCATTTTTGGAATGGATCTTTGAATTTTGGAGGTCTGATTTTTTTTAATTCTCTATATGTTTTAGACAGAAGTCTTTTGTCTGAGGGACAGTTCACTCAGGTATTTTTCCAGATTGTGGGTTTTCTTTTCACTATGCTGGAGATTTCTTTTGATGTGTAGAAATTTTTTAATAAGAGGTGATCCCAGTTATTGATTCTGGGAAGTATTTCCCATGCGGTTTGATTCCTGTTTATGAGTTCTCTATGTACTCTTATGTCTTCATGTTTTTACCCAATTTGTCTTCCAATAGATTTAGTATTTATGTTTTAATATTCATATCTGTGATCCATTTAGGTTTTGATTTAGTACATGGTGACAGGCATGTGTCCAGTTTTAGTTTTCGGCATATGGAGAGCCAGTTTTCCCAACACCACTTATTAAAGAGACTGTCATTCTTCCAGTGAACACGTTTGGCCCCTTTATCAAAAATAAGGTGGTTAAGCGTGTTTGTAGTTGTGGTTGTATGTTCTAATCTATTCCATTGATCTTTGGCTCTGTTGTTATTCCAATACCATGTTGATTTTACTACAGTTGCTTTGTAGTATAACTTCAAGTCAGGGATTATGATACCTCCTGCCTTTGCTGTCTTTGCTATTCTAGGTCTCTTCTCGTTCCAGATGAATTTGAGGAGTGATTTCTCTAGATCCATGAGGTATGTTGATGGTATTTTTATTGGGATCTGTACAGAAGTTTTGGGAGAATGGCTATTTTCACAATACTTATTCTTCCTATCCATGAGCAAGGAATGCCTTTCCATTTTCTGAGACCATCTTCAATTTCTTTGTTCAGTGTATTATAATTTGCCCTATATAGGTCTCTCACTTCTTTCATGAGAATAATTCCTAAATATTTCCTTTTTTTGGTTGCTAGTGTGAAGGGTGTGGCTTCTCTTAATTCTCTCTCTGTGATTTTGTTGTTAGTGTATAGAAATGCTATTGATTTTTGAATATTGATTTTGTGTCTAGCTCCATGCTGAATTTATTTATTATATCTAACAGTCTTTCAATGGAGTTTTGGGAGTCTTCTATGTAGAATATCATGTCATCTGCAAATAATGATAATTAAACTTCTTCTCTTCCTATCTTTACCTCTTTTATTTCTCTCTCTTTTCTAATTGCTCTGGCTAGTATTTCCAGTACTATATTAAGTAGGAGAATTGATAAGACACATCCTTGTCTTGTGCCTGATTTTAAGATAAAGGCCTTCAGGTGTTGGCCATTTAGTATGATACTGGCTTTGGTTTGTCATAGATAGCCTTTGTTATTTTGAGGTGAAGATCATCTATTCCAATTTTCTCTAAGGTTCTTATCATAAATGAATGTTGGACTTTATCACAAACTGTTTCTGCATCTACAGAAATGATCATGTGATTCTTACGTTTGGCTTTATTGATATTGTGGATTACATTTATTGATTTACATATATTGAACAATCCCTGCATGCCTGGGATAAATCCCACATGGTCATGGTATATATAAGCTTCTTAATGATTTGCTTCATTCTATTTGCCAATGTTTTATTGAGGAATTTTGCATCTGTGTTCATCAGGGGATTGGCCTGAAGTTCTCTTTTTTAGTTGGGTCTTTCTCAGGTTTTGGTACTACAGTAATACTTGCTTCCAGGAATGACTTAGAAAGGATTGCTTCCCTTTCAATTTCATTGAAGAGTTTCAGGAGTGTAGGCATTAAGTCTTCTTTGTATTTCTTGTAGCATTTCTGAAGTGAATCTGTCTGGGTCTGGGCTCTTCTTTGTACGTACAGACTTAAATACATTTTGAATTTAATTAATAGAAACTGTGTTATTCAGCAGTTTTATATCTTCTTGACCTAGCTTTGGTACTTCATATGTTTCTAGGAATCTGTTTATCTCTTCTGTTGTCAAATCTATGAGAGTAGAGGTTTTTGAAATAGGTGTTGATGATCTTCTGTATTTCTACAGTCTGTAGTGATTTCACCTTTTTCATTCCTTATTGCATGGATTTGAGCTTTTTCTTCCCTTTTTAAAATAAGGTTGGCTAGAGGCTTATCAATTTTATTTTTTCTTTCAAAGAACCAACTCTTTGATTCATTGATTCTTTGGATTGTTTTCTTAGTTTATAATGCATTAATTTCTGCTCTGATTTTTATAATTTCCTCCCTTCTTTTGGTTTTAGTTTGTTCTTCTTTTTCTAGATGTTTGAGGTGTAACATCAGGTTATTTATGTGTATTCGCTCTGTTTTCCTGATATGGAACTCAGTGCAATAAATTTTGCTCTGAGGACAGCTTTCATTGCATCCCACAGATTCCGATAAGTTGTATTTGTATTTTTGTTTGCTTGTGGGTATTGTGTAATTTCTTCTTTAATTTCCCCTGTGAACCACTGATTACTCAACAGTGTTATTCAGTTTCCATATGTTTGTGGGATTTTTACTGTATCTTTTATCATTAATTTCTAATTTCATGATGCTATGATCCAGTAACATGCATGGGATCATTTTAACTCTTTTGCATTTATTTAAGTATGTTCTGTGGGCCAATATATGGTCTATTTTAGAGAATGTACCATGTACTGCTGAGAAGAATGTGTATTCTGATGTTGTTGGATGGAGAACTCTGTATATGTCTATCAAGTCCATTTGTTCACATGTGTGATTCAGTTCTGATATTTCTTTGCTAATTTTCTGTCTGGTTGATCTGTCTCTTGGTGTCAATGATGTGTTAAGGTCTCCTGTTATAATTGTGTACTGTTAATTTGTTTTTTCATTTCTGTTAATACTTGCTTTATATAACTGGATGCTCTGAAATTTGGTGCATATATATTTCAGATTGTTATCTCTTCCTCTTGAAGTTTTCCCCTAATCAGTATGTAGTGACGTTCTTTATCTCTTCTGATCTTTATTGGTTTGAAGTTCACATTGTCTGCTCACATAATAGCTACCCCCACTTTTTTTGTTTGTTTGCTTGTTCCTGTGCATGAAGCATTGTTTTCCCTCCTTTGACTTTCAGTTTGTGAATATCCTTTGGGGTTAGATGGGTTTCTTGCAGGCAGCATATGGTTGGATATTGTTTCTTGATCCATTCTGCCAGTCTGTTTCTTTTAATTGGTGCATTGAGACTATTTACATTAATGGTTATAACTGTTATATGTTGGTTTATTTTTGACATGTTATCTTTCTGCTGTTGAATCTTTATCTTTCCATTCTGTTTAATTGTCTGCTTTGCTTAGTGGTTTTTTTCCTTAGTGTATCTAAACTGTCTTTCAGTATTCTTTGCAGGCTTGGCTTGATGATCATGAAGTTCTTCAGCTATTGTTTGCAATTGAAGTATCTTATTTCTCCATTGATTTTGAAGGACAGTTTTTCAGGGTACATCAATCTAGGTTGGATATTATCTTCCCTTAGGATCTGCAATACTTCACTCCATGCTCTTCTTGACCTTATTGCCTATGCTGAGAGGTCTGCTGTGATTCTGATAGGTTTTCCTTTATAGGTGATTTGTATTCTTATGTTCAATTTCTGGGATGGTGATTATTATATGTCTGGGTGTAGTGGGTTTTTTTTGTTTTTGTTTTGTTTTGTTTTGTTTTGTTTTGTTTTGTTATGGCTATTTGGAGTTCTATATGCTTCACTGATCCTGATGCCAGCTTCCATTCTCATGTTTGGGAAATTTTCAGCTATTACTTCTCTAAATATCCTCTTGACATCCTTTATGTTGTCCCCTTCTTTTTTATTTATCCGTATCAATTGTATGTTGTTTTTCTTTCATCACCTTGTAGCTGTTGAATTGTTAGTTCCTGATTCCTTGTTATTTTTGAAAGATCTTTCTGTTCGTTTTCACTAGCTGCAATCTTGTCTTAAGGTCTGAAATTCTATTTTCACTTTCATTGAGGCAGTTTTTACAACTTTCAATGGAATTTTTTATTTCCTGTGTATCTCTTTGCGTCTGCCTTATGTATTGTTTGTTTCTTATATTGTTCATCCAGGGATTCTATCTTTTTGGTTAGTTCCTCCAATTTTTAACTGTGCCTTCTTTAGATATGTTCAGCTACGCTTTCATTTCTTTTATCATTTATTCTTTTACCTGGGAGATTATTTCTCATTTGAATTCCTTTAAAGCTTCCTGGGGTTGCTTCTTTATTTCAGTTGCTATTATTTCAGGTGTATGGCACATATTTTCTTCTATGTACATAGCTCCTAAGGTTTCTTGGGATTGGCTGGCTGTTTGAGATTGCATTTTGGTCTTTCACTTTGTCATTTCCTATTTGTCTGTGCTTCAAGTGTTGTTCCAAGGCTTCCCCTGGATGTGTTGGAAATCGTCTCCTGTGCCCTAGGCTCCTGGGATTCAATGGAAGTTGCTGAGCCTGGTCCAGTTAGGCCCTCAGGCCCTCCTGTGCCACCTTCAGTGTTCCAGGTAGCTGGGCAGGCACCTAACCTCTGTGGATGATGGGTTAAATCTCTCCCCAGGTGAAGACCAATGCCCTGGAACTCACTTCACATGCTCTCAAATCCCATAATTGAAGAAGGTCACTGGGCATAATATAGTTGGTCTATAAAACCTCCAAAGGCTAGTCTACTTGTGCCTGGGCTCTGGATGGGTCCTTGAGCTTTGGAAGAGATGATCTTAAAGTCTCTCTGGGCTCGGGGTGACGCACAGATTCACCCCAGCCACCAGCTGAGTTTCCCCGGACTGAAGAAATGTCAAGACAGTCTAATTTTGAGCCAGTGGCATGGCAATTGTTGGGGGCTTTTAGTCTGTTCTACCTAGATAAGCAAGAGCAAAAAGCTCAGCAGAATGTCATAAAAAGCTTTAAATTCAATCATATAAGCATCTTTAAAGATGAAGCCTGCAAAAATGGAACAAAGAAGAACTTGGTTGCTGGAAAAATCAGCATTTATAAAGCTATATACTTTGAAACAGGTTGGTTTGAAGGCTTCACAAGAACCAGCAGGACTCTGCCCTTTGGAGCCTCAAAATTGGAAAGGTTAAAGACTTGCCATGTGATGGTAGTCCCAGGGCACCACCCCCCAGAATGGAGGCAGCCTGAGGAATGAAAATTGATTCCCTAGAAATCCGTTTACAGTGCTCAACCATCCTGGAACAATGAGGTGTCTAAAACAAACAAGATGCAAAAGGCCTCAGCTACTGCTCCAGGTGGTGGCAGACCTTGGTGTCCTCAATGTGGTGCTGGTTTGGGGACCACACAGAACATAGGAGGTGTAAGGTCAAGAAAGATTCCAGTCAAATTTTAGAACAAGAGAATCAGCCAGCTGGTGTGCCCAAGAAAAGCAGTTCATGAATCTGTGAGGGTGAAGCCAGCACAGTAGAGATACCACGATTTTGGGAAAACCAGGAATGTAGAATGTCTGAGAAAAGCTGTAGGGAAGGAGCAAAGCTGGCTCAAGAAAGAGGACATAAGGAGTACAACCACCAGGAGTGCCTCAGGGGCAGGACCACCCTAACTAACTGTTTTGAGTTCACATCTTGCCATAGACTGCTCCAGATTCTGGAAACTCTAATTGTTTGATTTAATGTTTTATCTGCTGCGTTTTAGTCTTACTCTGGCCCTATTCCTTTCTATCACCATATTATTCTCTTTTGGAATGGCAGTGTTTATGCTGTGCCACTCTGTGGCAGAGGTATTTAAATTTCTTTTTATAGGGGCTCACAGCTAAGAGTTATAAGTCTCAGAGGACACTAGATCTGGGCTTTCCAGCAATACTAAAACTGTTGACATTCGGATAACTTTTAGAAATAGACTAAATGCATTTTTCATAAAGAAATGCACATGAGTCCTTTGAGAGTCAAGTGCAGAATATTATAGTTAAAAACTGGATGTCCCCCAAAGTTTCATGTACTCACAGTTGGGATTTGGGGGCTATGATTAGATCATGTAAACATTACACTTACTAGTGAATTAGTCCACTAATGAGTTTATAGCTGGTGATAGATGGGGCACTGGAGGCCTAAAAGATACTATTTCCCTGCCACTTCCCTTGATCTCACTCCCGTGGCATAAGCGATTCTCCTCTTCCATGCTTCACTGCCATCTTGTCCTCCCTTAGAATCAGCTGACTATGGACTGAAACCTCTACAAGCTGGGAGCCCAAGTAAATCTCCTCTAATTGAGGGGGTTGGGTGTTAGTTGTTGGGTATTGTGTCCCAGTAGCAGGAAAGTAACTAAGGTAACTTTCATAATCATTTTGGGGAAGAGCCAGAAGTCACAGTTGCCATATCTTGTGAAGGTAGATGACAATACACAGTAGAGCTTCTATTTGGCAGAAATTGCAGTAAACATTTGACCAGTGAGAGATAATCATAAGGCAAAAGTTTACATTTTAATATCCTAACCTCTTCATTTCATATACACTGACCCCACTGTTTTTGTTTGTTTTAGTACCAGAAATTGAACTCAAGACCTTGCACTTGCCAGGCAGGGACTATGCCCACTAAGCTGTATATCTCCAGCTCCCATTGTTTTTTTTTTAAATATATATATATATATATATATATATATATATATATATTTTTTTTTTTTTTTTTTTTTTTTTTTTGTGCTGGGGATTGAACTCATGATCTCACATTTGCTAAGCAGGCACTTACACCACTGAGGTAAACCCCCAGCTCCCATTGACTTTTATTTTGAAGGTAAAAAAATACACCAAAACAAAGAACAAAGCCAATTGAGACAATGCAGTGAAATTTATACAGAACTTCACAGCAGGTTACAAGGATAACAATGATAGGTAATATAGTATATCTCATTATCTTCATAATAGTTGTCCATTCAATCAGGTATAGCAAAATCTCAAACCAACAGAACATTACAAAACCTATCAAAACAGAATATTGACTAGAGCAAAACAATCAGAACAAAGCAAAACAGTGAAAACAATATTGGCCTTCAAAGAGAAGATAGAAGCGAATCCCCCATATTTGCTATATTGCATAGGGTAATCCTTCCCAAGAGATGCCAAGACCTCTGGCTCCCAGTGGGAGGAGCAGTGGTAGGCTCATAGGAGATGTTTACTGGTTCTCTTCCTGACTCCCACCACTCACTCATGCCACAGCTGCTTACCAGGAAGTGCACCATGTTGCTTTCTTGTTCAGTGCCCTAAGTTCTAACATGGCTGGATCTTGGGAGACACTGACTGGTTCTTTTCCTGGCTTGCCCACTGCTGCTCACTTGAGCCATGGTTGCTTACCTGGAAGGCCAGTGGGTTGCTTTCCTGCTCAGTGCCCTAAGTTCCAACATGGCCAGATCTCGGAATATGCTGACTTGTTCTCTTCCTGACTTCTCCGCCGCTCACTCATGCCATGGCCACTTACCAGGAAGGGCAGCGTGTTGCTTTCTTGGTCAGCACCCTAAGTTCCAACGTAGCTGGATCTCAGGAGACACTGACTGGTTCTCTTCCTGGCTCGCATGCCACTCCCACTGTTCTTGATCATGCGTCTTTTATTGCAGAAATTTTTTAAAATCTATTTTATTTCAAAGAGGAAAAAATTTCAAAATACAATAAACAGGGAACAACAATAGTACATACATTGCATGTGTTGTCATCTTCAAATCAGTCACCCAGAGCACAAGACACCTACATTCAATTGTCCAAATAGTACCAGTGCAAACTTTTCAATGAACTCAGAGAAATCAGCAGTGTGGGAATTTCAGGGGTCAACCCAACCGAGGTTCTTCCAAAGGTAGAACCTCCCCCAGTTCTTCCAAAGGTAGCTAAAGGCTGAGAGGCACTCTGCTCATTGTGTCCTTTTGCATTAGGAACTCAGGAGCTTCCTGAGGAGTAATTTAACAATCTTGGTTTAGAGACTGAGGCAATAAAATGCTTTTGGTTGCAAAAAGTTAAAACAGTTGAATATTTGCTACTTACATTTCCTGGAGTCTGTACATTTGCAGCAAGGACATCTTCAACAAGATATTGCAAACGTCAGTGATTCTATAAAGGCAAAAACATACTCACTTGGATCTCCAAGTCTGTATTCAATTATTTTTATCAACACTGTATCTAAAGCCTGCACATAAAATAACTTTATATATATATAAAACAACTACTATCATGTCTAATATCTTATTAAATGCTTTAAAAATGGGGCTGAGGATTTAGCTCAGTGGCATAAGCGCCGGCCTTGCAAGCAGGCAGTTGTGAGTTTGATCCCCAGTACCGATAAAAAGGAAAAAGACCAAAAAAAAAAAAAAAATGCTTTGAAAGTGAATAAAAATAAGTAAATCATATAAAAAGTAGACACTCTGGACTCATAACACTTATTTATGTAGCCACAAAACACTGCAGATGCCAAAATTACATATTTAAAACATAAAAACGTACAAATTTCTCATACCATAACATTTTTGACAAGACAGATGTTCTACTGAAACAGAATCGTAAGTATCACTGTGATCATTGTGCTGACTTGCTTTTGCTTCATATTCGGCACACCTTTGCCACCAAAGCCACACACCTATTTCCTCTCGCAAGCAACTGAGAAACTTGTTCATATAGTGAAAAATCATGCTAATAGCAGGTTTTGTAAATGTATGTCTTACAAATTCAGACCTCTGTGAGGTCTGGGACAGTGTCTGCTGGCTCCCAACTGGATTTCTATAGTTTCCATAATGCAACTTGGTCCAGAGTGTGTGTTTATTACACATGTATGACAGAAAGAATGAAAGAAGTTAAAAAGGGAGTGAGGGAGGAAAGAAAGGTTTAGTTTTTCATTAGTTTTTTTTTATTTAAAGAAAGAAAGAAAAGAAAATTTAAAAAGACAAAAGAGAGAATAATGAATTTTAAAAAACATAAAATTTCTAGTTGATATAGTACATATTGTCATCTTAAAAATAGTTGTTAGAGTTACAAAATCAAAGCATTAAAAAGTGGCTAGACACTCAACAATGATAGTGCAAACCCTTCTGTTCAGTGATCCAAAAGAAACTTAGCAATATGGTCATCTATCTTACACACTATACACACCATTATATCCTTTAGAGCACTTTCCTTCTCTTTCACTTTTACAGTATCTACTATACTTTTTGGGTCACATTACTCTTGTCAGTTTTTATTATTTTTTACACTAGAGAGACAATGTGATATTTACTAATGTGAGTCTTATGTATTTCACTTGTGAAGATATTCTCAAGTTGCCTCCATTTACCTAGAAAGGCCTCGAGATCATCCTTTATAGAGGAGTAGTATTCCATTGTATAAAAATAATTTTTTTTATCCACTTTGTGGTTGATGGGCATTTTGGCTGGTTCCAAGATTTGGCTATTATGAATTGTGCTGCTATGAACACGGGTGTACATGTACCACTGTGACATGACATTTTCAGTTTTTCTGGGAAAATACTGAGGAGGGGAATAGATGGATTGAATGGAACTTCCAGTCCTACTTTTTATGAGGAATCTCCATACTGATCTCTACAGTGATTGCACCAGTCTGCACTCCCACCAACAGTGGAGAAGTGTTCCTTTTTCCCTGCAGTCTCACCAACATTTGTTATAGTTGATTTCTTGGGTGGCCATTCTTTCCAGAGAGAGATGAAATGCTGTTTTAATTTGTATTTTTCAATGACGAGTGATGGTGAACATTTCTTCATATATTTACTTACTGTCTGTATATCTTCATCTGAGAACTGTGTGTTTATCTCAAATGCCCATTTTTGGAGAGGGTCTTAGAATTGGGGGCCTTGATGTTTTCAATTCTTTATATATTCTGGATATAAGTCCTTTGTCTAAGGGATTGTTGGCTAAAATTCTTTCCTACTCTTTGAGTTTTCTTTTCACTTTGTTAGTAATTTCTTTTAAAGTATAAAAACTTTTTGGTAATATGAGATTCCAGTTGTTGATTCTTTGAAGTATTTCCCATGCAATTTGCATTTTATTCATGAATTTTCTGATTACCTCTATGTCTCCAAGATTTCTACATACCTCGTCCTCCAGTAGATTTAGGGTTTCTGTTTTAATATTTAGATCCTTAATCAATTTTGACTTTAGTTTAGTGTGTGGTGACAGGCATGGGTCTATTTTCAGTCTTGGGCATGTGGAAAGCCAATTTTTCCAACACCATTTATTAAAGAGGCCATCTTTTTTCCAGTGAACATGTTTATCCCTTTTGTCAAATATCAGGTAACTGAGTGTATTTGTAGTAGTGTTTGCATCTTCTAATCTGTTCCATTGATCCTTGGGTCTGTTTATTTGCCAGTACCATGCTGATTTTATTACTGTGGCTTTGTAGTATATTTTCAAGTCAGAAATTGAGATGCCTCCTGTCTTGCCTTTGTTGCCTAGAATTGCCTTGGCTATTGTCAGTTTCTTCTGTTTCCAGATGAATTTTAGGAATATTTTCCCTAGATCTGCAAGGTATGTTAATGTATTTTGATTGGGATTGCATTAAATCTGTATAACAGTTTGGGGAGTATGGCCATTTTCACAATGTTGGTTCTTCCTAACCAAGAGCAAGGAATATCTTTCCGTTTTCTAACACCCTCTTCAATCTGCATTTTTAGAGTAGTATAGTTTTCAGCGTATCAGTCTTTTTTTATTTAAACAGAAAACAAAACAGTAAAAGGGTACAAGTAATACAGAACTTTAAGAAAAAAATATACAGTAAAACTACTAGATAATAGATTACATATTGTCATCTTAGAAACAGTTGTTCAAATTACAAAATTAAAACATACAAAGTGGACATTCAAACAGTGAGATTGCAAACAGTTCTGTTCAATGATCCAACAAAAACTTAGTAATATGGCTTTCTATCTTACACACTTAAATATACATGCAGTTATATCCTTTAGATCACTTTCTTTTCCTCTCTTTTTACAATAAATTACACATTTTGTGTTTTATTACTCCCACAGTTCTTCTTACTTTTTTGGAAGAGACAAACACCAAAAGCAAAACAGAGTCAGTTAGAACAGAAGGATGGACATAGTATATGATGTAAAAACAGAATTCCAGGTGATCAATAATGGTTACCATTATGCCTCTTCCTATCTTAAAAAGAGTTGCCTATATCATCAAGTATAATTGAATTGAACAAAACAGTACAGAACAAAACCAATAAAACATAAACATTGGAGACCTTACAGGACTTCAAAAGAAAATAATAATCAAACCATAATGGGCATCATAGTAAATCTTACTGCCTACAAAGTGGTTGCCTATACCCTCAAACTTGATACTATCAAACAAAATAGAATAGAGTAAAATCAGGCAAAACAAAATGGGGAGAGCAATACAGGGGTTTAAATTGGGTTAAAAGGAAAAAAACAGTTACTATAATATACCCCGCTATTTTTTAATTTATTTTTCCCTTAATTAAAAAAATAATAAAAATAAATTAATTTTAAAAAAAGAAAAAGAAAAGGGAGATTGAGATAAAAGAGGACATAAAAACAGAACAACACTGGTCAGAACAGAACAATTTAAGCATCATAGTGTTTCACCTCCAGATAACCTGACATAATAGTAGTCATCATGGTGTCTCTTTTCTTGAAATATCTGAGTATAACTTCGTATACTATAGCATCAAATATATCAAGACAGTGTGAAACGATTCAAGAGAATGAAAGTATTACAGGGTATTTAGAAACAGCTAACAGAAAATGAACAACGGTTTCTATATTATCTCTTTGCCTATAAAAATTTTTCTTTATACTATCACATATATTAAAATACAATAAGATACAACATATTAAAACCAATGGAAACAGACGAACAACAGCTTGAAGAGACTTCAAAACAAGATGATATTAAATCAGCACTAGCTATTATGATGTCTTGTTTTCTTCAAAATAGCTATTCGTACTATCACAGACAATAAAATTGAACAACCCAGATTAAAATCATTCCAATTAATCAGTGAAAACATTATATGGCTTCAAACCAATATAACTGGTAATCATGATTACCACATACTTTTATTCATTCTTATCATTTCTTACACTAGGGAAACTATTCAGTATTTATACATGTGAGTTTGATTTATTTCACTTACGAGTATGGTCTCAAGCTGCGTCCATTTATTTATAAATATCTCAATATGATCATTCTTTATAGCTAAGTAGTACTCCATTGTACAAAAATACCACAACTGTTTTATCCATTCCTCACCTGATGGACACTTAGGTTATTTCCAAGACCTGGCTATTACAAATTGTGCTGCTATAAACATGGGTGCACAAATACCACTGTGATATGATGCATTCAGTTCTTCTGGGAATATGCCTAGTAGTGGAATAGCTGAGTCAAATGGGGCTTCCAGTCCCAGCTTTCTGAGAAATCTCCAGACTGACCTACACAATGGCTTCCCCAGTCTACACTCGCACCAAAGTGCAGGAGAGTTCCTTTTTCCCTAGAGTCTCTCCAGCATTTGTTGTTGTTGGTTTTCTTGATCTTGGCCATTCTTTTAGGAGTGAGATAAAATCTCAGTGTGGTTTTAATTTGCATTTCTCTAGTGAGTAATGATGATGAACATTTTTTCATGTATTTATTTGCCATTTGTATTTCTTCATCTGAGAATTGTGTATTCATCTCAAATGCCCATTTTTGGAATGGATCTTTGAATTTTGGAGGTCTGATTTTTTTAAATTCTCTATATGTTTTAGACAGAAGTCCTTTGTCTGAGGGGCAGTTCACTAAGATTTTTTCCCAGTTTGTGGGCTTTCTTTTCACTATGCTGGAGATTTCTTTTGATGTGCAGAAAGTTTTTAATAAGAGGTGATCCCAGTTATTGATTCTGGGAAGTATTTCCCATGCAGGTTGATTCCTGTTCATGAATTCTCTACATACTCTTATGTCTTCAAGCTTTTTACCCAATTTGTCTTCCAATAGATTTAGTATTTATGTTTTAATATTCAGATCTGTGATCCATTTAGATTTTGATTTAGTACATGGTGACAGGCATGGGTCCAGTTTTACTTTTTGGCATATGGAGAGCCAGTTTTCCCAACACAACTTATTAAAGAGACTGTCATTGTTCCAGTGAACATGTTTGGCCTCTTTATCAAAGATAAGATGGTAAAGTGCGTTTGTAGTTGTGGTTGTTTCTTCTAATCTTTTCCTCTGATCTTCAGCTCTGTTTTGGTTCCAGTACCATGTTGATTTTACTACTGTTGCTTTGTAGTATAACTTCAAGTCAGGGATTCTGATGGCTCTTGCCTTGTCTTTGCTGCTTAGGACTGTCTTTGCTATTCTAGGTCTCTTCTGGTTCCAGATGAATTTTAGGAGTGATTTCTTGAGATCTATGAGGTATGCTGATGGTGTTTTTATCGGGATTACATTGAATCTGTATAACAGCTTTGGGAGAATGGCCATTTTCATAATATTTATTCTTCCTATCCATGAGCAAGGGATGCCTTTCCATTTTCTGAGATCATCTTCAATTTAATTCTTCAGTGTATAACTTTCCCTGTATAGGTCTTTCACTTTTTTCATGAGAGTAATTCCTAATTATTTCATTTCTTGGTTGTTAGTGTGAAGGTTTGTAGCTTCTCATTTCTTTCTCTGTGATTTTACTGTTAGTGTTGAGGAATGCTATTGATTTTTGAGTATTGATTTTGTATCCAGCCACACTGCTGAATTTATTTATTACATCTAGGAGTCTTTCTATGGAGATTTGGGGGTCTTCTATGTAGAGTATCATGTCATCTGCATATAATGATAATTTAACTTTTTCTTTTCCTATCTTTACCCCTTTTATTTCTCTCTCTTGTCTAACTGCTCTCACTAGGATTTCCAGTACTATATTAAATAGGAGCGGTGATAGGGGACATCCTTGTCTTATGCCTGATTTTAAAGTAAAGGCTTTCAATTTTTTGCCATTTAGTATGATACAGGCTGTTGGTTTGTCATAGACAGCCTTTATTACATTGGGGTAAAGACCATCTTTTCCAATGTTCTGCAAGGTTCTTATCATAAATGAATGTTGGATCTTATCAAAAGCTTTTTCTGCATCTATAGAAATGATCATGTGATTCTTACTTTTGGTTTTATTGATGTGATGGATTACATTTATTGATTTATGTATGTTGAACCATCCCTGCATGCCTGGGATGAATTCCACTTGGTCACGGTGTATAATCTTCTTGAGGATTTGCTGCATCCTATTTGCCAATGTTTTGTTGAGGATTTTTGCATCTGTGTTCATTAGGGAGACTGGTCTGTAGTTACCTATTTCAGCTAGGTTCTATGTTTTGTTACTACAGTAATATTTGCTTCCAGGAATGACTTAGGAAGGATTGCTTCTCTTTCAATTTCATTGAAGAGTTTGAGGAGTGTCGGCATTAGGTCTTTGTATTTCTTCTAGAATTCTGCAGTGAATCCGTCTGGGCCTAGGCTCTTCTTTGTATGTAAGGACTTAATTATGTTTTCAATTTCATTAATAGAAATTAATTCATAGAATTAATTAATTAATAGAAATTAATTGGGTTATTTAGCAGTTTTACATCTTCTTGACCTAGCTTTTGTATTTCATATGCTTCTAGGAATCTGTCTATTTCTTCTGTGTTATCAAACTTTTGAGAGTAGAGGTTTTCAAAATAGGTGTTGATGATCTTCTGTATTTCTATAGGGTCTGTAGTGATTTCACCTTTTTCATTCCTTATTGCATGAACTTGAGCTTTTTCTTCCCTTTTTAAAATAAGGCTGGCTAGGGGCTTATCAATTTTATTTTTTCTTTCAAGGAACCAATGCTTTGATTCATTGATTTTTTTGGATTGTTTTCTTAGTCTGTATTACATTGATTTCTGCTCTGATTTTTATAATTTCCTCTCTTCTTTTGGTTTTGGGCTTGACTTGCTCTTATTTTTCTAGATGTTTGAGGTGTACCATCAGGTTATTTATGTGTATTTATTCTGTTTTTCTGATGTGGGAACTTAATGCAATAAATTTTGCTCTGAGGACAGCTTTCATTGCATTCCACAGATTCCAGTAAGTCGTATTTGTGTTTTCATTTGTTTGTAGGTATTGTTTAATTCCTTCTTTAATTTCCTGTGACCCACCAATTACTCAAGAGTGTGTCACCAACTACTCAAGAGTGTGTTATTCAGTTTCAATGTGTTTGTGGGATTTTTGCAGTATGTTTTATCATTAATTTCTAATTTCAAAGCACTTTGATCCGATAACATGCAAGGGATGATTTTAATTCTTTTGCATTTATTTAAATTGTTCTTGAGTTAATATATGGTCAATTTTAGAGAATAACCCATGTTCCACTGAGAAGAATGTGTATTCTGTTGTTGCTGGGTGGAATACTCTGTATATGTCTATCAAGTCCATTTGTTCACAGGTGTGATTCAGTTCTTTTATTTCTTTGCTGATTTTCTGTCTGGTTGATCTGTCCCCTGGTGTCAATGGTGTGTTAAGATCTCTTGATATAATTGTATTACTGCTAATTTGGTTTTTTATTTCTGTTAATATTTGTTTTATATAACTGTGTACTCTGGGATTTGGTGCATATATATTTAAGATAGTTATCTCTTCCTCTTCAATTTTTCCCCTAACCAGTATGTAGTGACCTTCTTTATCTCTTCTGATCATTATTGGTTTGAAGTTCGCATTGTCTGCAAGCAGAATAGCTACCCCTGCTTTTTTGGGGGGATTCCTGTTGCATGAAGTATTGTTTTCCCCTCCTTTGACTTTCAGTCTTTGAGTATCCTTTTGGGTTAGATGGGTTTCTTTTAGACAGCATATGGTTGGATGTTTTTTCTTGATCCATTCTGCCAGTCTGTTTCTTTTAATTGGTGCATTGAGACCATTTACATTAATGGTTATAACTCTTATATGTTGGTTTATTGTGGACATGTTATCTTTCTGCTGTTGCGTCTTTATCTTTCCATTCTTTTTAAGTGTCTGCTTTGTTTAGTGGTTTTTTCCTAAGTGTATCTAAACTGTCTTTCAGTATTCTTTGCAGGTTTGGCTTGGTGATCATGAAGTTCTTCAGCTGTCCTTTGCAATGGAAGTATCTTATTTCTCCATTGATTTTGAAAGACAGTTTTTCAGGGTACATCAGTCTAGGTTGGAAATCATTTTCCTTTAGGATCTGAAATACTTCACTCCATGCTCTTCTTGACTTTATTGTTTGTGCTGAGAAGTCTGCTGTGATTCTGATAGGTTTTCCTTTACAGGTGCTCTGCCTTTTCTGACAGCTTTTAGTATTCTATTCTTATGTTCAATTTCTGGGATGGTGATTATTATATGTCTGGGTGTAGTTTTATTTTGGTTATGCCTATTTGGAGTTCTGTATGCTTCACTGATCCTGGTATCAGTTTCCAATCTCATGTTTGGGAAATTTTCAGCTATTACTTCTCTAAATATCCTCTTGACATCTTTTATGTTGTCCCCTTCTTTTTCATTTATCTCTATCAAACTTACATTGTTTTCCTTTGAGTCATCTTGCAGGTGCTGAATTGTTATTTCCTGATTTCTTATTTTTTTTAAAAAAGATCTTTCCTTTCCTGTTCACTGGCTGCAACCTTGTCTTCGAAGTCTGAAATTCAATCTTCACATTCATTGAGGCGATTTTTACAACTTTCAGTGGAATTTTTGCTTTCCTGTGTATCTCTCTGCATCTGCTTTATGTATTCTGTTTGTTTCTTATATTGTTCATCCAGGATTCTATCTTTTGGTTAGTTCCTCCAATTTTTTAACTGTGCCTTCTTTAGATATGTTCAGCATCTCTTTCATTTATTGTATCATTTCTTCTTTTACCTGACAGATTATTTCTAGTTTGAATTCCTTTAAAGCTTCCCGGAGTTGCTTTTTTATTTTGGTATTTTAGGTATGTGCTGTCGGTGTCGCTCCCGGCCGGCAGGAAAGACACACGACAAAGTCTGGCGGTGGGCAATCTTGCCTTTATTTGTCTCCGCGTGGGCCCCGCGAGGCCTCCTCTCTGCCACCAGCCCTTTTTCGCCGGTGGACTTTCTCTATCTCTCTCTGTGCTTTCTCCTCTCTCGTGGCGGGAGAGGCATTCACTTTTATAGGGTGACAGTAGCCAATCAGTTCAAAGCGCACGATGCGGGCTGACTGGCTAACATCAGCTGTTGCTAGGCAGACTATCTTATAGAGCGGGTTGTTTAAGTCGCCAGCGCAATCAGGGGGCAGGAAGCAGGCGCCAACTTGGCTCACTCGATGGGAGGGGCAATCTAGCTCAGGCTCCGCTCCCACCCACAGGCCCTACGTCCGCCAAGTAAGGCGACCGGTGTCGGCCGCGGCTCCCAACAATGTGCCATGTATTTTCTTCTATGTACATGGCTCCTAGGCTTTCTTGAGATGGGCTGGATCTTTGAGATTTCATTTTGTTCTTTCATTTTGTCATTTTCCTATATTTCCGTATTTCAAGTCTTGTTCCAAAGTTTCCACTGGGCGTGTTGGATATTGTCTATGTCCTGGGCTCCTGGGACTCCTCTAGTAGTGTAGCTCTCTCCTTGGGCAGCAAGGCCCCTGACTAAAAGTAGGTTGCCAGGCTCCTCTCATGTAGACCTAAAGCCTCCTTAAGCTACACAGCTCCCCCCTCTGGCAGCAAAGCTCCCCTGAGAAAAAGAAGGCCACCTGGTGTGGTCCAGGCAATGCCAAATCCCACTAAACCCAATCTAGTGTGGCTGCAAGCCCAGTGGGCCCCCAAACCCCTAGAGCAAGGATCTCATACTCTCCTGGGGATTGGATGTTGTGTAACCATCTAGCTCCTTGGGTGGCAAAGCTCCGCATGCTGATAGAAGGTCCCCCTATGGCCTAGGTAGGCCTCAAACCTCTATAGCAGGGTTGCTCCCTCCTCCAGGTGGTGGCCGTAGTGCTGATGCTCTCCAGGTCAAAAGAAGGTCACAGGCAAGGCCAGAATGGGGTCCTGCGCCTCGGCTCAACTCACTTCTCCAGGCAGGAAGCTGCAGTGTGCACTTTGGCTGAAAGTAAGCAGAGAGAAAGCAGTCAGCAAGGCCAGAGTGTGGTCCTATGGCTTGGCCCAGCTCCCTCTTCCTGGCGGGCAGCTGCATTGTGCCCTCTGGGTGAGAGAGGAAGGTCAGCAAGGCTGGAACAGGATTCCACGGCTCGGCCCAACTCATTCCTCCAAGTGGGCAGTTGCGATGTGCACTCAGGGTGAGACAGGGCAGTCAGCAAGGCTGGAGCAGGGTTCCGCGGCTCGGCCCAGCTCCCTCTTCCTGGCGGGCAGCTGCGGTGTGCCCTCTGGGTGAGAGAGGGCAGTTAGCAAGGCTCAGCATATAGGTCTTTTATATTCTTGGTTAGGTTGAATCCTAAGTATTTCATTTTTTAGACGCTATTGTGAAAGGCGATATTTCCGTAACTTCTCTCTTGGTGAGTTTTCTGTTTGTGTACAGGAATGCTATTGATTTTTGAGTGTTGACCCTGTATCCAGGTATGCTGCTAAGTTTGTTTATTACCTCTGGTAGTCTTTTAATGGAGTTTTTGATGTCTTCTATGTAGAGTATCATATCATCCACAAATAGTGATGATTTAACTTCTTTTCTTATCTTTATTCCTTTTATTTCTCCCTCTTGTCTCATTGCTCTGGCTAATATTTCTAAAACTATATTGAATAGGAGTGGTGATAGTGGACATCCTTGTCTTGTTCCTGATTTTCAAGTGAAGGCTTTCAGTTTTTGTCCGTTTAGTATAATGTTGGCTGTTGGGTTGTCATAAATGGCCTTTATGAGACTGAGGTAGTTACAATCTGTTCTGAGTTTCTGTAGGGTTTTTATCATGAACAAGTGTTGGACTTTACCAAAAGCTTTTTCATCTATTGAGATGATCATGTGATTTTTATTTTTTTTCTCTGTTGATGTGGTATATTACCCTTATTGATTTGCATATGTTGAACCATCCCTGCATTACTGGAGTAAATCCCACTGGGTCATGGTGTATAATTTTCTTGATGATTTGCTGCAATCTATTTGCCAATATTTTATTGAGAATCTTTGCATCAATGTTTATTAGTGAGATTGGTCTCTCCTTTTTGGTTTGGTCTTTCTCTGGTTTTGGTATCAGAATGATACTTGCCTCCAAAAATGAGTTAGGGAGAACTGCTTCTCTTTCAATTTCACTGAAGAGTTTAAGGAAATTGGCATTAAATCTTCTCTAAATTTCTTACAGAATTCAGCCGTGAATCCAATCAGGACTTAGGCTTTTCTTTGTTAGTAAGTTTTTAGTCACATTTTTAATTTCAATAGCTGATACTGGATTATTCAAAATTGTTAAATCTTGATTGAGCTTTGGTAGTTCATACGTTTCAAGAAATCTGTCCATTTCCTCTGTGTTTTCTACCCTATGTGCTTAGAGATTCCAAAGTAAGTGTTCATGATCTTTTGAATTTCAATGGGATCTGTAGTAATTTCCCCCTATTAGTCCTTATTACGGAGATGTGAGTTTTTTTCTTTCTTTTTCTTGATGAGGTTGGTGAGAGGTTTATCAATTTTGTTTATTCTCTTTAAAAAAACAGCTGTTTGTTTGTTTTTTTTTTTGTTTCAATTGCATTTGTTTCTGCTCTAATCTTTTCAGTTTCCTCTCTTCTGTGAATTTTGGGTTTGACTTGCTCTTCCTTTCTTAGAAGCTCAGTAGCATTAGGTTATTTGTTTGTGTTTATTCCATTTTCTTGATGTGACTATTTATTGCTACATATTTCCCTCTTAGGACTGCTTTCATTGCATCCTGTAGGTACAGGATGCTATATCTGCATTTTCATTGTATTGTAGCTATTGTTTTATTTCTTCTTTAATTTCATCTGTAACCCACTGGTTATTCAGAAGGTTGTTATTTAATTTCCATACATTTATGCAGGTATTGCAGGTTTTTTGCCATTGATTTCCAATTTTAGTGCGCCATGGTCAGATATTATGCATGGGATAATTTCACTCCCTTTGCATTTAGTTAAGAATGCTTTATGGGTTAATATATGGTCTATTTTGGAGAACATCCCATGTGCAACTGAGAAGAATGTATATTCTGATGTGGTTGAGTGGAACACTCTGAAAACATCTACTAAATCCATTTGCTCACAGGTATGATTCTGTTCTGTTATTTATTTGCTTTTTGTCTAGTTGATCTATTTCTTTGTAACAGTGGGGTGTTAAGGTCTCCTAGTACAATTGTGTACTTGTGTATTTGATTTTTTCATGTCCATTAGTATTTGTCTTATATAGTTGGGTGCTCCTGTGTTTGGTGCATATATATATTTATAACTGTTAGTTCTTCCTCTTGTAGTTTTCCACTTATAAGTATGTAGTGGCCTTCTTTATCTCTTTTAATCATTTTAAACTTGAATTTCACTTTGTCTGCAAACAAAATAGCTATCCATGTTTCTGGGTTTCTCTTGCATGGAATACTGTTTTTCATCCTTTGACTTTTAATCTATGAGTTTATTTTTGAGTCAGATGTGTTTCTTGTTTATAGCATATTGTGGGATCCTGTTTCTTGATCCATTTTGTCAATGTTTCTTCTGATATGTGAATTGAGCCCATTTACATTTATGAATATCACTGATGTATAGTGGCTTGTCTTAGCCATGTTGTGTTCCTATTGTTGGTTTCCTGCTTTTCTCCCTTGTTTAATTTCATGTCCAGCCTGGCGATTTCTTTCTGTTGTTGTTCTGGAGATTGTGGTCATTTTTATCGCTATCTAGAAGGTCTTTCAGTACTCTTTCTAGGGTTGGTTTGGTGGACATGAATTTCTTAAGTTGTTCTTTGTCATGGAAGTATCTTGTTTCTCCATTAAATTTGAATGAAAGTTTTGCTGAGTGCATCAATCTAGAATGAAAGTTGTTTTCTTTCAGGGCTTGAAACACCTCACTCCAAGCTTGTCTTGACTTAAGGGTTTGTGCTGAAAAGTTTGCAGTGATTCTAATAGGCTTTCCTTGATAGATGAGTTGTGTCTTTTCTGTAACAGCTTTTGGTATTCTGTTTTTATGCTGCATGTCTGAGATCTTAATTATTATATGTCTGGGTGTAGATTTATATTGGTTGTGACTATTTGGCATTCTTTATGCCTCACTTATTTGTATATCAGATTTTTTCTCCATGTTTGGTAAGTTTTCTGCAATTACTTCTGTGAATAGTTTACCTATGTGATTTGCGTTGACTCTTGCATCTTCACTGATGCCTATTAGTATTATATTGTTTCTTTTAGCATTATATTGTTTCTTTTAGCATGATTTTGAAGCTGCTGGATTGTCATTTCATGCCGCTTTGTTGTTTTTTAAAGTTCTATCCTTTTATAATCGCAATCTTTGATCCTCAAGGTCTGAAATTCTATCCTCAGCTTCATTTAAATGGTTTTGCCAGCTTTCAGTAGAAATTTTGTTTCTTAGATATCTCTTTGAATTTGTTTCATGGATTCTACTTGTTTTCTACATTAGTCATTTAAAGTTTCAATCAATTTCCCATGCCCCTGTATTTTTTTTCTATCTCTTCTCTAGCTATGTTGAGCAACTCATTTACTAAGGCTGTTATTTTTGTCTTTACATAAAACATTATTTCTAATTTGATTTCCTCTATAGCCTCATGGATTTGTTTCTTTACTTCATTTTCTGTCTTTTCAGAGATTTCTGGTGTATGACTTTTAAAGTCCTCCATTCAGTGTCACCTGTACCTGCTCCTGATGGACTAGATGTTTGAGATTGCATTTTGCCTTTTTGTCATTTTCACCTTTTGGGTAATTATTTGGTCTTTCATTTCCAAAAGTCTCAATTGTCTGCAGTGTGAATTTTAGCTACTGTGTGGTTGATGTTTGTCCAATTGCTGGGTACCACAAGGAAGAGGAGAGCCAGTCACCTGAATTCCTCCTGCAGTGTCTGTTGGGTGAGTCCTATATTCTCCCTGGGCTAACTAGTCTAGAAGTATTGATGTAGGTCAACTGTTGCTGTTGCTATGTCTTCAGGTTGTTGCAGGTCATCTGACCTCCCTGCCTATAGTGTTTATGTCAGCTGCAGCCCTACTGTGTCACTGGGTGTCTCATAAGCTCTATTAATTTTCTTCAAGTTGGTAGAGGCCTTATTGGTGCACTCCTCAACCTTATCTGATGTTCTTTGTGTGTAGGAGGGGATTACCCACTATCTTGCCAGGTTTGCCAAAGTCTTACAGTTGGAGAGAGCTTCATTTCCACTCCTATTTACCCAAACTGCAATAAATTTTTAAAAATATAAATATTCATTGTATCTTTCAATTGTCCTTTGCACGTGGAAGTAACTTGCTAGTGGAAAAGAGTGAAATTAGTGTTTCATAAAAATCAGATTTTCTAATATAGAGATGTTAATGGCAATCTGGGGCACTGTGTCATAAGATTTCTTATGTTATTTATGCAAAACTTTCAATACAAGCATGAAATAAACTGAAGAAACTATGTCCACATAATTAGAAAATAGACACAGGGTACATCTCACTGTCTTCTCTAGATAAAGAAAAAATATATTATCCACATTAACTATGCAACCAAAATTATTCAAAGTGGCTTGATATCTGCTTAGTAATTTTTGTGATGTTTACATCAGCTGAACATTTAATTATGTATGCTATTCATGTAACTAAATATCACAATACATTTATGTTCTGTTACTGAAACATTTCATTCTGATATTTCCAAAGGAAACAAGAGTAGCTTCACTGCTAGAAAACAATCATCAGACTATATCTGTACTAAAACCATATATTCCCTTGATCATTCACATTTCCTTTTTCTAGTGGTACTGATTTATTTTCAACAGAGAATACAACATGATACTGATAGAAATCCTATGTTAATAAAATAAGCAACACATGTAAATTATCTTAGGAAGAAGTAAAGTTACATTATAAAGAGTAACATGCACTTTTAAAAACATGTAACATTGAATGTGATGTGAATGCATGGTAAGTTGTATTATCCATGACAAGTTAACTATAAAGCTTCAATTCTCACAATTTTTTTCTTACTAAAAGTCAGAAGAACAACATATAAATATTTATTTCTTAACAACTATAAAAACATTTGATACTGTAAAATTTTACACTTTCCTTTCCACTTACATGTCAAGGTAATATACTATAAAAAGGTCCTCACCATGTCAGCTGTCCAACAGTTACTTGAAGACAGAGACTTACAAATGCCAGGGACACGGGACACAGAAAATTCAGCACAGACATCACTTACAATAGGGGACAGAAAGCTGGTACTAAAAAATAGGTTTAACAGAGGAATCCTTCATTTTTGCTCACAATACAATTTGTAGTCAGGACATGGCACTCTCAGGCTCACTGTTTCAAACTGTTTCAAACAATAGAAATAGCTTGGTAGAAAAAAGAAGAAATATGTATGTATAGAAGTCTCTGCATATGCACATTGATAACTAGACATGGATATAAATGGTCCCTCACTTGGAATTGTTCAACTTGTGTGCTTTCAACCTTATAATGGTACAGAGAGTGCACATTCACTGGAAATAATACTTACAATTGTCAAATTCAAACCTTTTTTCAAGCAAGTGGCATGCCACATGGTCCTGTCTCAATATGCTGGTCAGCTCCCAGTCAGCCATACAGTTGCTAGGTAATCCACTGCCACTCTACAGTGCACTGTGTATGATATTTGGTAGGTTAGGAATATTCAATATATTTTTGAATTACAGCATTTTCAATCAAAGATGTGTTTATCTATATGTACCCCCACTGTAACTGAAAGAGCATCTATGCATATATTCTTGTCATGTCTGTTTAAATCATACTGGGTTAAAATAATGGTTTCAAAAGGGGGATTTAGCTTAGCAGCATAAGCACCTGCTTGGTGACTGCAAGGTGATGAGTTCAATCCTTAGGACAAAAAAAAAAAAAGAAAAGAAAAGAAAAGAAAAGAAAAGAAGGAAAGAAAGGAAGAAAGGAAAGAAAGAAAGAAATGAGATCACTGGACCTCACACTGTATTCTCAAGCCTAGTTAGGACATTTTTACAAAATAAAGATTCATGGACCTCCATTTCAGATCAAATTTAAAACTTAAAGAATGAAGTGCAGAATATTTACACTTTTTGAAATCTGTCATTCATTGATGAGCTAGCTACATTAGTCACAAAAATGAATAAACTTCACAGAGAATTTTATTTTAGCTCCTAAGAATGAAATAGATCTCTCTTTCTGGAGACTTGCATTCATTTGAAGTTGCTACATGTTATTTCACTAATTTTTCTTCTCCATAACCTTTCTTTTAATCCTTTCTGTGAGGTTATTTCTAACTTGTGGGGGTTTTTTCCTTATTAGCACAAGAGATAAAAAGATGAATCAATGCATTACTTTTTTTCTTTTATCTGTTCAAAAATGTCTGTTGAATAGCTGTCATCTTCTAGACACTCATGTGCTTGGGGACACAGCACACTCAAGTGCCTGTCCAGTGGAAAGAGAAAGATGTCAAATATGTCTGGAAATCTATAAGCCACCAGTGTCAATTGATCTCAGAAAGCTGCTGAGCCCTGTCTTAGCTAATGGGCTAAGAGAGTGCTTCCTCTATCTGCCACTCACAACAGACCTTCTCCCATCAGAGCACAGCATTGATTTATATACTTGTTGGTTGTCATCTGAATTAAACAAAATCAACCCGGCTTGTTATAAAATTTGGATGACTGAAAATGGCAGGTTTTACTTATATTAGAGAATAGTTAAACTAAATAACTTATAAAAGCTTCCCTGCACAGGATTTCATCTTAACTTTTATTATAAAATGTTACTTTGGGTATATTTATTAGTCATTTGGATATTGTATTAAATTTGATGGTGTAAAAGCCAGACACCATGACATGTTCTTGGTGTCTCCATTACTTGGGAAGCTTAGGAAAAAGCATCACTTGAGTCTATAAGTTCAGGATCAGGCTTAGAAACACAGCAGTACCTCATTATACAAAAAAAGAGAGACAAGGAAAGAAGGAATGAAAGAATGAAGAAAGGGAGAGAGCAAAGAGAAAAAAGAAGAGAGAAAGAGGAAAGAGAAGAGAAGGAAAAGGCTACTCAGTCATGAATATAAATTCACAGAAGTGAGTCTGTAATGAATTGCAGGGAATTATTTCTAAGATTCGCAGTACTAAATGTCCAACTTGAAAGTCAAAACTTTCTTAGATTTTCTTAATTCTATAAATTTTAATTTTCATTTATGGGTATAAATTTGTATATAAGATTGCCTGAAAAGTTAAACAGACAGTAAAGATTTAAAAGACATTATAAGTACAGGCATGTGACACCCCATAACATTTACAAATCAAACTACCTACAGTAAGTATGATGTCTCAAATAAATTTTAAAGAAAATTATGTTTCTAGAGATCACAGCACAGCAGGAAATGCCACTCAGCCTGTCATATTCTTTAATAAAATGCCACTAAAGATAGGACTGCTAGGCAAAAGCAAAAAGTAAACATTCAAGTGAAGTGTGGAAAAAAATGACAGTTTATTTAACTATCTTAAAATCCCACATTCAAAGACAAACTTTTATTCTTTAGAATTACTTGAAAAAGGAAAGGCCAAATGTTGATATTTTATTTCTCCTTACATTTCACTGATAGTCAACTGACTGTGTTTAAATTCTGGCTCCATCAACTTGGCTGTCACCTGTGGAAATGGTGTCTCTGTGTCCTAATCCATATAATGGGAACTTGAAAAGACTTAGCTCATAGAATTGCTTTGAGAATTAAATAAGTGAACACAGGTACAAGAATGAGTAACATACAATATGTACATTGATAACCTTACAAATATTATCTAAATTTTATTGTTGCTATAAATTATTTTCTCTAAATCAAAAACCAATGAGGAAGACTGATTTATTTGTTTAGGTACTGGGAATAGAGCTCAAGACCTTATGCCTGCCAGGATGGTGCTGTGATGCTGACCTATATCCCCAGCCTCTAGTGAGGAAGATTTAGTTTTCTAGTGAAAACAAAAATTTTGTTAGCTATTGTTTTGTTTTTTTTTTTTTTGTCTTTTTCCTTTTTATCGGTACCAGGGATCGAACTCACGACTGCCTGCTTGCAAGGCAGGCGCTTATGCCGCTGAGCTAAATCCCCAGCCCCTAGCTATTGTTTTGTAGCTAGAGGGAAATTTTTAAATTTTAGATATTACATACTGTCTCTATTAAGTTCCTGTGTCATCCTATAGGAATATTGGCAAACCCATGGCACGTGTATTACTGGGTTTTTCTTTGAATAGAAAATATGTTGATGAATGAGTTGTCTTTTTTATACTAATACCTATGTATTCAGGTTTAACTGCAGTGTTGGCACTTTGTGATAAGTAAGTGGGTGTTGGATTATAGTTTGACAGTTTTCTGTCACTGTCCCATAGTGTTCTGTGGTCACAGTCATCCTTCTGTGAACAGCTACGTTTTTCACATCAGCTCTCTAGTAATGTAGCTGGAAGATGTTTCTATTTTAATGTGCCTTTAGTTTCTCCAAGTAGGCTGAAACCATCCCTCATAAACTTCTCTAATTAGAGGAAAATGTTAGGTGCTATGGACAGCATGTTTTGTCCCCACTACCACCACCACCCAAATGCATAGATTGAAGCTCTGCAGTCTACTGCGAGGGTACAGGAAGTCCTCAATTTACAAACAAGGATAATATTTGTAAGCTAGATCCCTTGGTAAATTTACAAAGTGAGTCTATACACCTTTTTTGCAAATAGACAATGTAAAGCATAAAAAAGCCAAGTACACACAAGAAATACAGTGTATCCCTGACTGTACTGTACACATTGCACTGTACAGGATCCACACAAAAACACAACTGTGACTATGTACACCAGGCACCTGAGCTAATTCTGTGATTTATTTTCCTCTACTGATGTTTGTAATGTCCTTTCATATCTGTGAAAGACTGCAACTCAAAAGTCGTTAAATTGGGAATTTACTGGGTTGGGAGATGGTCCCTGCGGGAGGTGATTAGATTCAGATGAAGTCCTGAAGGTAGAGACTGCATGGTAAGATTAGTGCTTATAAGAAAAACAAGAGACAACAGAAATCATTCATTCTCTCTTTCTCCCTCCCTCACTCCCTCCTTCCCCATCTCCCCTCCTCCCTCCATCCTCTCTCTCTCTGACATGAAGCTGTAAGCCAAGGAGACTTCTGCAAGCCAGAGAGATAGCCCTCACCAAAACCTAATCAAGAAATAACATCAATAATAAACAAATGAGACCATATCAAATTAAAAAGGTTTTGCACAGCCTAGGAAACAACCAAAACTGTGAAGAATAGATTGTTTTAAAAAACACATTACAAATTTCAAAGTCTGTTGTAATAAAAGTTTAAAGTTATTCAAAGTATGTTCATTGGTTTTACACTATGTCTTCTGATTCTAAATTCACATTTACTGTCACAAACATTGCTGAAGGAGATAGTAGAGCTCGTACAACTTCCAAGTATACAAATCTCTTGTCAGAGTTTCATTTCACAACTGATATAATAAAAACATATTTGTCTCCTCAGGGTTAGGAAAATAAAAAGAAAATATTGGTTTACTTTGTCAATGTGAAGTAATAATTACAGGATTTTGCCATATATGAAGCAATATATTTTTTGATATGAAATATAAAACTAATAAAAATATAAATATAATACCATGGCTATCGTGTTGGAAAGACATACACATTATATAACAAATATTTCCTTCTTTAAAAAGTATAAAAGGAATCAGTTTCAGCTCAGCAATCAAAATTTGCATTTTCTAAAGAAAACCAAGCAATGTTATACAGCAAGAATAATGAAATATTTTTCTTATATAATATATGTATGAATATTTCTAATGTACCAACTCAGATATACTTATAATCAATAAGAATCCTCTTTATCCATTAAGTATAATCATGTTTCAGGTGGTGTTGCTTTTGCTAACATCTACTAATTTGAGATGATGGTTGATTCCTATAAAAGTCTTCCTAGGTAAATGTTTCTTGTAGCATTAATTTGTTGCATTGTAACACACTTTCTGAAAAGATTAACACAATTTTAGTTTTATATTTTACAGATGCCAGGCAGTTGCGAGTTCCCTCGCCATTTTATAAAATGGCCCTAGCCAAAATGCCTAATAGTTTCATTTTTCACAGGGATATTATCTTCAACTATATTCTAAATTAAAGATGACCAAATATTTGAGATGAACTGACATCTTGACTATGGGTAAATCTAAATTTTTTAAAAATACATAAATTTTCAAACTATTAAAAAGAATCGTAGCCCTTTTCATTTTCTTTAAAGAAAAATTTGCTACACTCTCCAAAAGAGAAGAAATAGAATGCAAACTTCTGCCATTCTTCCACTACCTTAACTGCTGAGGACCACAATAAGTCTTGGGGATGTACAAATTTGTCCTTGTCTTGCCCTTGAGCCAGACTGGAGCATGGAAACTCCCTGCTCTTTTCAGGTCACAGCTGGAAGCCCAAAGACTAGTGAATGCTGTGGGCTCACAGGGCAAGACAAGACCTGCTAAAGGGGATCAGGCACCTGGGGAGACTACAGCTTTCTCCTTGTTCCCCATCCTATCCTTGTTCTTGCAAGGATGCTCTGTTCTTCCTCTTAGCCCTCCACAGCCATCATGGCTGCTCCTAGAAATACTCACTGCCCTTCACCCATTGTGTCTGACTCAGATGTAACGAATAAAACACCAAAGTTCAGGGTCCCTCGTGGCCTTCTTCTGTTCCCCGCCAACAACTGGTCATCCTAGATCCCCACGGTACCTCTATGTTGCCTCCTGCTCTTTCATCCTGCCATGCACCATAACACTTTGCAGGAGATTAGGGACCCACGGCAGTGATCCCCAATAATTGGTGCCTTGAAAAGGATCTCCAATACTTAGCTGTTCTCTTTCAGAGGATTAAAATTTGACACGAGTGGCTCAGTGAGGCTGGGGAAAAAAGTGGGCAAAGCTGGTTCAGACCCTTTTGGAGCTTCTGACTCAGTGAGCGTGTGGTTTCCACTCACCTCTCTCTGACGAGGTTTTTTCCTGTGCATTCTTCTGAGTCAACATGGCGCCACACAGCCTCCCTTCAGCGCTGACTTCCCCATTCTTGTGGCAAACCTGAAAGTTGAATCTCCCGCTCTTTGCGCATGCGCAAACGTTCCTCCAATCAGCTGTCAAAACGTCATTCTACCCGCCCCTTCAACTCCACCCCACTCCCAGAACCAAATTAAAGCGTGAGATTTTTTTTCCTTGTCTCCCTCAGAGGGTGCTTGTGTCTCTGAGGCAGCGGTTTTGTGTCAACAATAAACACCTCTTTTGTTTATTTCGTTTTCTCTCCCAGGCTCACATATAGGCGGAGTCTGAAGGCCTGTCGTTTTGTCCCTGCCCACGCCCTGTCCTGTGTGAGGCAGTGTGATAATTCTTTTTTCTGATAAGTCTATTCTGAAATGCAGTCTTTGGATAGATCTCTGAAAAGACAAATGTGGGCAAGAATTAAGTCCTTAAGAGTGGTCTAAGACAAAAGAAGGAATATCATTACCCAGTGCACAAACTCTAACATGTCCATTGGTCCCCAAGCAGTCTTGCTTATACAATTAATTTTTAAAGTAAAAATATTTGTGTTAAGACCTTTCCAGAATTTCTGTTTGAGATTAGAACGAACTATCAAAACATAGTTCACCTGTAACTTTTATGTCATTTGTGTTAACACTTTCAAGGAAATGTGGTTTTGGAGATTTTTTTTCTATACTGGTAAAATTGAAAGTTCATGAAGGTTTTTAATACATGAAAAATTCCCATTAGCAATTTGGGTTGTCTTAAAGATTTAAGATATTTGAGGATTGCTGATGGAAATTCAAATGGTACAAATATAGACACAGATGTAGTTTTTCCTCTCTTAGGATTTATAATATGGCTAAGTTGTTTAATTTAATCCATAATTTCTAAACTTTCTTGAACATGGAAGCTACTGCCCCTTCAGTTTTTATAAAATAACAATTAATACATTTTGAGTCTCTTATTTAAGTGAAGAGTTTTTCAAAAATGCTTAATGACTGAGTCTGTAAGAATGGTGAACTTGTGCACAGAATTTTTATGGAGTAAAATTGTAAAGTAACCAGAGGAGAAATGGCTTTGTGAAGCCAGTAGGATCATTCAGTGCTACAAGTCCTCTTTAAGGAAATTGACTACTTTAACAAGGAATTCAAAAGCTTTTACACAGCTTTGAGTGTCATATTTCTCTACAAAAACTTTCTGTTCCCTGTTTTCAACAATAATTGTTCACCTCCCCTGGGGACATGATGACGAGAATCACTGCAACTAAGTATAACATGTGACTTCACATTGGCCGAGCTAAGTCTTGATTAAATGGGTTTATTTAGAGAGTTACCAAATGGGGTTTTTTTCTTCATTTTTGCCACCATAAACTTATCATTGTAAAATACATCATTTTATTTAAAACACAAGCTGTTCTTTCAAAATAAAATGTTGTATTTGGTGGTAAGAGAGCGAAAATCAGAACGCTAAAAGCCCTAGTAATTCTACCTTCTGTGAAACCAACTTGTTCTAAAGTATTGGCTGAAGGATATTGCAAAGCATATTATTTTTGGTGAACACTTTTGCACTTTTCCAACTTTCTTGTAGATTTCTTCAATATATAAAATGCAATAAACGTCTTATATACCAGCAATTAATATATGGAATTTGATATTAATATGTATTACTATTTACATCAGCATTTATCAAAGTGAAATATTTAGATATTTGGATGTATATCCATATATATATATATATATATATATATATATATATATATATACAGAAAACTATAAAACTGATCAAAAACACCCATAAAAAACTTAATAGGATATTTTATGTTCACAGATAGGAAAAGTCACATAGTCAAGATGTCAGTTCATCTCAAATTGGTTAAATGCAATCCCAGTGAAATTTCCAGCAAATTGCTTTGTGAATATTGATACATTTTAGAGAAAAGTAAAAGATTTGGAGTACACAACTTAATATTGAAAAAAAAAGTATCTATATTTGATAGAAAGATTTTGAATAATATATTGTAAGATATCTTGCACTAGTAAGTTTCTACTTTGTCAGAAAAACAAACTATATGGTTTTAAATATTATTTTAAATACTTCCATGTTCCTAGAATGATGAGAAATGCACAATTTAATAAAACTTGCTGGGCTTCATATTCCTTGAAATAATAAAAATAAAATACACCAACCCATTTAGCTTATAGAATTGATATAATTGCCAGCTGAAATAATTCCTTTTTAAGATTTAAAGTACAATAGAAATTCTATATTAAAAATAGTAGGGATTAATAAATCAATGCTTTATGAACAAAACATTTCCTAAGAAAAAGTTTTTAGTGAAAAATATTGTAGCAGTGCATTGTTACATAGCAAAAAACATTTTTGGCAGTTTGAGAGCTAGAACTTTACAGCCATATGACAGAGAGATTGTTTCAAAAAGAAAACAAAGCTTTTGGAGGCTTCTTACAAGGAAAAAAATGTGACTGTGACCAAATCCACTTCAAATAAATATGAAATCTCATCTCACCTGGGCTTCCTTTCTGCAACTAGTAAGAGAAAATTGTTTGTAGTCAAGCATTTATGCTGAAGAACAGGACAAACACTAGTGAAGGAAAGCAGAAGGTAATTCAATTATGAGTCATATAGAAGATAAAACAAATACACACAAGTTTCATAAGAGAAGGCAGTCTCACCAATTTCAGTCTCTTTGATGTTTGCCTGTTTATTTTGATGAGATTGGACTTAGTCATTCCTTTTGTCACAGTTTTTAAAATCTATTTGGTTATTTTTTCTTTTTTAATTAATTAATTTTTGGTACATTTTAGATGTACACGATTGATCACATCCACCATAGGAAATTTTTACCTGTATGTATATATATATAGATTCTTCTCACTTTCCTCCTCTTCTTTCAACCCCTTTCTCCTCCTCAGTTACAAAAGCTGTCTTTCCGTTTCTCCTTCTGTTCTTTTGTTCTTTCCCTCCCTTCCTTTTCCCCCTCCCCTTGCTCATTGCACTTTCCATTTGAGCATTTTCATCCTATTTCCCAATCGCTAGTGTGCATTGTAGTCCTTATTTATATTTTCAGTTTTTTGTGCAGCAGAAACAGTGTGATATTAACACATGTCTGTCCAATTTATTTCACGTTTTGTAGCTATTCCTCACAGGACTAATATCCAGGATATATAAAAACTCAAAAAAACCGATCACTCCCCCATAAAAGTTCTAATCAAAAACTGAACAACTGAAATGAATAGACATTTTCCAGGATGAGAGATAAAAACAGCCAGTAAATACATGAAAAAAATTCGACCTCTCTGGCCATTAGAGAAATGCAATTTAAAACAACACTGAAATTCTGCCTTACATCAGAAAGAATGGACATCATCCAGAAATCAATAACAGGTACTGATAAGGCTGCAGGAAAAAAAGAATCCTTCTACATCGTTGGTAAAGATGTGAATTGTTGCAACCACCATGGAAGTCAGTATGACTGTTTCTCAAAAAGCCAAAAGTACAGATTCCATTTGACCTAACTGCTCCCCTCCTAGGTGTCTTCTCAAAAGAATTAAAAGCATCATACCACAGTGATATATGTATAATCCATATTTACACCAGCACCATTTATAGTAGATAAATTTTGGAGGCAAACTATATGTCCATCAACTGATAAATGGGTAAAGAAAATGTATTATTTATACATCATGGAGTACCACTCTGCCACAAAGAATGATATACTTGAGTCATTTGTAGGAAAATGGGTGAGATGTTGAGACCAAAATATTAAGTGCAACAAATCAGACACAGAGGCTTAAATATCACAATGTTTCTCTTAGATGAGAAACACAAAATACAAATAAAGAGCAGAATAAAAACAAGAGGAAGCAGGGAGCCATATATTTTTCAAATGGGAAAGGAATCAGAAGATGGAGGGAGGAGGAGGAATGTAAGAAAAAGGAATGAAAAAATCAAGACCTGTTAGGTGTACCAGCTCCCCACAAGGAATGTGATCTCTATGTAATGCAAAAATGTACTCATAAGAAAGTAATAACTATATATATATATATATATATATATATATATATATACTGACAAGAACATTTTCCTTCTGTTTCTAATTGGCTAGAAAGTTTTAGCATGAAATACCTTTTTGAAGATACAAGTATCAATCATGGTCTACCTCTGTCAATCTAATAGAGCACAATGAATTTTTCTTTTTTCTTCTTTCCATTTCATTTCTCTTTTTTTAATGCTGAGCCTTATGCCTGCTGAGTATGTGATGTGCCTCTAAACTACAGCTAAGCCCAAATTCAGTGACTTTTGACAATCAGCGTACTCATACAGCCATCTCTAGGAATAAAATCTAGATGGCTTCCAGTGCCAGGAAAGTTTCCTCATGCTTCTTCCAGGATAGTCCACCGCACGCACACAGATACCAACATTCTGGTATTTATGATCTTGGATTCAATTTCCTCTTCTTGAAATCCACTTGTAAGAAGCCACAATGTTTGTAATTGTTGGCTTATTACATTCAGTATAATACTTTCATGATTCTTCATGTAGTGTATGCATCATTATCTATTTCTTTTTCTTTTTTTTTTTTTTTTTTTGCATGTTGAATGGTGGTGAGTTGAATATCTCACAATATCTTTAGCCATTCTCAGTTTTACTGTATTTATTCCTTTTAGCTCTATGCCTAGTTATGATTTTGTCGAATTGTGGAATAAAAGAATTTTTAACGCTTTTAGAAATCACCATCCAGCTCAGGAAATGCTTACACAATCCTCTACTCCCACCAACAGCTTCATTGGTTCACTGCAATACCACGCAGGTTTACATATTTGATGCCTCCGTTGGGGACCCTCGTTATTTGAAATTTGTTTGCCTTGAGCGCCCTCTGCTGACCCACAGAGCAAAGGGAGCCTTTGCTCTGCTCACAAAATGCTTCACTTCTCCCTGGCTTTCATGGCTAACAAGGTGACTGGCTTAACCTGTGTGCGCAGTTAACTACTTGCAGCTGTCCAGTTGCCAAGCTCCGCCGCTGCTCCAGTATTTTGCCCGCGTGCAGACGTGCGGAAGAGCGCGCACTGCTCTTCCCAAGTGGTGCCGGGGTGATTTTCCTCCTCCATCCGCCCTGGCTTCCACTGCTCCCACCCTCTGCATGTTACCTCCAGCGTGGGCAGAACTTCTTACCTATCAGGACTTCCTGAAAGGAAAGCTTCCTCTTACCTTTTTCCATGTGGTTGTAGATTTATTCTTTATGGAAATTTCTTCTATTTTCAAAGTATTTGTCATGGTGGGGAGAGACCAGCACTCCTATCCAGTGTTTTATTTCAAAGTTTATTTTTTTTTTTAACTTCACTAGATCTTAATGTGAGATATTCAGGACTGCTACATGAATTTAGCTCCGAAAAGTGAAGCAGTACCCATGTTTGATCCCAACACAGGGATTAAAATCTGTGGCATAACATTTATATGCCATCTGTTTCTGTCGTATGGAAATGTAAAGGATATTGAAATAGGAAACTCTTGGCTTGAAATTCTAGCCTGCGTAAGTAAATCATCTTAACTTCCTGAGGCTAATCTTTTACATTTCAGATGGGGTTTAAGAAAAAACAGTTTCAGGACTAAAGTAGAAATATGCAAAAGATCAACAAAAATCCCAGTCTTGAAGCTCTAGCAACTTCTCTCACTTTTACTTTTTTCTCGGTGTCTTTTTCATTTGATCTGAGTGATAAATTCCAGAAATTCCTATGGCAAATTATATTATTGCCTGGCATTGCACTGAGAGCGACTTTCATTTGAACATGGAGCTGGCAGTTTAATAAGAAACTGGTTTGGAAACCGTGTGTCATTTATCCGTTTGCCCTGGGCAGGTTTTTCAGACCTTGGCTGGTCGAAGCCATCATTTTTGAGTTTGTAGTGAGCAGCAGAGCAGGGCAGGAACCTGTGGTGGAAGGGCCCCATCTCCCATGGCAGGTGATTAGAGAAAACGAGATGGGGAGAGATTAGAACCGCATGAACCGCATGGCCTCCTACGAGGTCAACACCAATGACCTAAACTCTCCCATTAAATCTCATCTCAGAATTTCCACCACTCTGATCCAGCCCGCGGATCAATCTGTGGGGTGTACCTGGAGGGGGAACGTGGATGAATAGAATAGGGCAGAGACAAAGAGAGATTGAAGCAAGTCAAGAGAATCTGATCAAGCCTCGTTTATTCAGGAAGTGGTCACATCCTTTATGGGCCAAGGGCGGGCTGGTGGGACAGGAAGAGGCTATGGGGGTGGTTTCTGATGGGTCATCATCATGTCCGGGTATGTGACTTAAGCAGGAGAGGATTATGGTTAATGTAGGTAGATGCATCATATGCCCATAGGAGAGAGGCGGGGAGGCAGCAATGGGGCTGTCGCGCCACTTCCTACACCACCCCATTACTGAGCCACCCTGGGAACCAAGCCTGTGACCCTGGCATCTAGGGTTCGTGCTTGACTCAAACGACAGCAGCCACTCTCCTCTCTGTCTGGCCCTTCTCGCCTGGAACTTCCACTGAAGTAGGCCATACTAATTTTATTCATGACTTACTCTCTCTACGCCTTAAAGAAAAAATATTTCTAAACTGAAGAGGTAGAATCCCAAGAAGAACTTGAATGAAGAGATCGTGGTAACTTCCCCTTTCCAATTACTACCATCTGCCAATAAGCTTGTAAAACATAACAGAATGACAACACTGGGTAAGTAAATGTTCTGCTCAAACAAATAAATATGGCAATTGCTATTTGCATTTATTTGTGTTTTACGTCCCCATTTTCTTATTTACTCTGTTCTTAGAGCTAAGGTCCTCCTGGAAGCTCAGGAAGTGCAGAGAAGGTGAATGCTGCATTGTAAAAAATATCCATTGTTTTTTTAAAAGACTATAGAGTTTATTTACTGAGCTCTGACAATAGGACTCAAAGTTCCTTGTTTAGAATCATTGACTTTTCAGAGCATAAACTACCAGAATAGTCTCTGACTATCTCATTATGGTCTTTTTGTGCCCTTGATTGGGTTTAAGTAATACTCAGCACTTTTAAACAAGCAAATGAAAATGAGGAGCTAAGAGTTTCAGGACAAGGAGGTCATAGAGGGGACCCCCACTGTCCACGCCTCTCTTTTCACCCCGGGGGGGGGGGGGAAGGCACGTGCCTGGCCCAAGCATCTTTCTCACAGTGAGTGTAGAAACCCACATTTGTGTAGTTTTCACGCTTCCTGGGTGATTATGTGGCTGTTTTAAGGGATCACAGGAGTCTATCTTGGGCTCAGATTGTACTCTGAATACAGGATTTGCACCCCTTGGATGGCATTTTTCCATCAGGGTTGTGTCCTCACAGTGCTCATTTACACACTTCCACCTGTAGTCACATCTATCACAAATAGGTCTTAGGTTTGCCGAAGGTTCTGCAGCACAAGTGCAAACTTAACTCTCAGTGGAAAACTCATGATTCAGCCACTTTATGTAACACAGGAAATCATATACCTGGCCTCTGCATTTAAAATGAAACCCTCAAAGCTAATTTTGGCATACCCCATTCTGGGTTTTGAATTCTTTTCCACAGCATATGTTTCTCATCATTTTCCATCACTGGAATACAATTCTTGACACTTGTGACTAATAAGAGGTGTGGTTTATTGGACTCTGTTCCAGAGGACTTAGCCCACTTGTGCAGGGGGATGGGCATCATTCCAAGACAGGAATATAGGAGCCCAGTGGAGCAAGGCTGCTTGGCTCACAAGAATCAGGAGAGCTGAGCAGGAAAGCAGTGCAGAAAGAGGCAGACATAGCTCCCAAGACCCACCTTCAAGTGCACCCAGCCTCCTTACAGCATGTTCAGGCATGACCATCAGTAAATTAACCCACTGGTGAGGATAGCTCCTCTATGATCCAATCTGTCTTCAAAAATCTGTTAATCCATTCAAGCTGAGGATTCAGTTTAAATGGCCCAACATCTAATCATAGAAAGATTCTGCCAAGAACCTCTCATGCTATTAAGCTGCTTTGGGTTGTTTCCTCTCTAGAGGAAACAGAATCAACAAAACAAAACAAAAATACATATATATTTTTTAAATTACATATAATAGAAAAATGATCATGTAATTACATGCATATTTGCATGTGTTTATGTATAATTATATTAAACACATAATTACATGTATGACCACACATATAATTTTATTCTTCATTATAAATCTCCCTCCTGAGGGAATTTGCTAAACAGGCTTACAGGATTAGAGGCAGGAGCGCCCTCAGTGGCCATCTGTGTGCTTGGTAGCCAGAGGAGCCAGTAGCTGTTCAGTCCAAGGAGTTGGAAGCTGCAGAAAAAGGATACAGCCCTGTACCAGGCTGAAGGCTGATAAGCTCCAGGAAGAGTTGCTGGTGTAAGCCCACTTGGAAAGGCTGATGAAACGATTCTGGTATCCACAATTATCAGCAGTAACAAGAGCCCCTGCTTGCTCCAGATCAGTGGAGCTTTTCAAAGCTTCGCCAGCAGCTTCCATTCTTTCCCTGTTATTCCATCCAGGATACAAACCTATTGGATGGCAGCACCTAAAATCAGGATGGGTCTTCCCCGCTTCAGTTTGCTGAGTCACATGCCAATCATCTCTGGAAACACCCCTCCGACACACCCAGAAGTGTGCTTTCCTAATCTGTCAGAAATTTCATAATCCAATCAAGTCCATATATCACCTTTTATTCACCCTATAAAGAGATAACTGCTGGTGGAATTTTTTTAAAAGTACTATGAAACATATAGCTAATGGGTTTGCAAGACTATTAAGTTTGTAATTAACTTGATTTCCTGTATTCCACAAGATAACCTCCTCTGAAGATTCTTGTTAGTTTCCCTTTTGGAGGAAGGAGAGAGTTAATCTTGTGAGATTTGAGGAAATTGCTGTTTACTTAACTAATTCATGAAACAATAGACAGCTAATAGATAACAGTAAATAAATGTAATTCTTGGGCATTGGCAAGAATTAGTTTTCATCTCCAGAGCCAATATTTGGTAAAGGCCTTGTTACTTTTGTTTTAATTGTTAACTACAATAAATGTTTAGCAACTTTCCTAGACAGGTAGGTGATTGCCTGCCAATGGTGATTCCTGTAGCTAACACAACTCTGTAAAGTTTGCAGTGCTGACAGGAGATGTTAAGGGTCAGGTTAGCACAGAGTAATATGTGTGGCAAAAGTTTCCACCCCCGAAGTCAACTCCCATGCATTTTATAAGTGCAGAGCAGCAAGCTTATAAGAATTAATACAAATTCTCAATGGGCTTCAAATTTTGCACTCAAGGCAAATATGACCAAGGGAAGAAAAAACTGGAAAATTGAACCAAATAATGAGGATGTGTGATTCTGAAGGAATGGCTCACTCTTGTGAGTCTCAAGTCAGTTTTAGAAGAGCAATAATGACAAATGACCAGCTTCTTCATTGTATTCCTGAAAACATAATCTGATTTTAAACAAGAACAGAGTAAACCAATTTATTGTAAGACATAGTTTTGTGGTTTGAAAGAGAATTTTAACCCTTATTTTTTTTTTACCACAAAACTCTCAGCAACAAAATATCATGGCTGGCACAATCATGCCCAGAATATACTGGGCAGTCATGAGGCAGTCCACACATGCTGACCAGAGACCACATGGCGTGAGAGACCGTAAGACCTGTTCATCTTTCCCAGTGAGCTCTAAGTCAGCTTCTCTCAAAATACAGTGCAAATAAACTGTTGTCTTTATTTCATTCTGATCTTGGTAAACTTTTCCTACCTTTGTATCAATTCCAGCCTCTGCAATATTATCCCATACAACAGATCTCATTTCTAATAGTCTAGAGTGCTAGCAGAGGCGAGTTCAACACAGCTCTGAAAAAAGAAAACCCATGTATTTCATAGATCCTGCTGGTGAAATGACCACTTGGTATGATGCCATATAATTTTTCATTAAGTTACATAACAGCAATGATGAAAATCATCAAATGTTATCAAAAGAATAATTCTTTAACTTCCAAGATATTTGGGGAATTCAGTTTATCTGATAAATTGTTATGATATAAGTCTGCTCAGTCCACTAATATTTTTATTTTAAAGAGAATGAAACAAAAGAGAACAGAACAAAGCAAATCAAAACAGAACAATGCAAGCATCACAGCACATTACAACAAGACAACCAGATATTAACAGTAGCTACCATAATGTCTCTTTTCTTTGAAATAGGTGAGCATACTTTCATACACAATAATATCAAACATAATAAAATAGCATAAAATCATTCTAGAGACTGAAAGTATTATAGGACATTCAAAACCAAATAACAGAAAATGAACAATGGCTAATATAGTATCTCATTTTCCATAAAAAGATTTGTTTATACTCTCACACATATTAAAATCCAGTAAGACACAACATGATAGAACCAATGGAAACAGAAGAACAGAAGGATGGTAGGACTTCAAAGCAAGATGATATTAAATCAGCAATGGCTGCTATAATGTCTTGTTTTCTTCAAAGTAGCTGTTCTTATCATCACACATAATAAAATCAAACAAGAATAAAACCATTCCAACCAATAAATGAAAACATTATAAGACTTCAAAACAATATAATGGGAAATCATGATTACCATAAAATCTTATGTGCTCTTACCATTTCTTAAACTAGGGAGATTATATGGTATTTATACATGTGAGTTTGATTTATTTCACTCATAAGTATGGTCTCAAATTGCACCCAATTATTTATAAATATCTCAATGTGATCATTCTTTATAGCTGAGTAGTACTCCATTGTATAAAGATACCACATCTTTCCTATCCATTCCTCAGTTGATGGGCACTTAGTTTGTTTCCACAAACGTAGATACACATATATCACTGTGGTGCGATGTTTTCAGTTCTTCTGGGAGTATGCGCAGAAGTGGAATAGCTGAGTCAAACAGGACTTCCAATCCTAGCTTTCTGAGGAATCTCCATACTGATCTCCACAGTGGCTGCACCAGTCTACATCCCAACAGTGCAGAAGAGTTCCTTTACCCCACAGCCTCTCCAGTATTTATTGTTGGTATTTTTCTTGATCCTGGCCATTTTTTCTGGAGTGAGATGGAATCTCAGTGTTGTTTTAGTTTCTCTAATGACTAATGATGATGAACCTTTTTCATGTATTTATTTGCCATTTGTACTTCTTCATCTGAGAACTGTGTACTCATCTCAGACGCCTATTTTTGGATTGGGTCTTTGAATTTTGGGGGTCTGATTCTTTTTTAAAAATTCTTTATATGTTCTAGACAGAAGTCCTTTGTCTGATGGACAGTTCACCAATTTTTTTCCCAGTTTATGAGTTTTCTTTTCACTCTGCTGGAGATTTCTTTCGATATGCAGAAACTTTTTAATAAGACATCATCCCAGTTACTGATTATGGGAAGTATTTCCCATGAGGTTTGATTCTTGTTCATGAATTCTCTACCTACCCCTATGTCTTCAAGGTTTTTATCCAATTCATCTTTGGATTTGAGTTGCTCTTCTTTTTCTAGATGCTTGAGATGTAGCTTTAGGTGTTTGTTCTGTTTTCCTGGTGTGAGAATTCACCACAGTAAATTTTTCTCTGAGGACAGCTTTCATTGCATCCAATAGATTCTGATAAGTTGTATTTATATTTTTGTTTGCTTGTAGATATTTTTTAACTGCTTTAATTTCCTCTGTGACCCACTGATTGCTCAAGAGTGTATTATTCAATTTCTATGTGTTTGTGGGGTTTTTGCAGTTTTTTAATCATTAATTTCTACTTTCATGGTGTTATGATGCAATAACATGCATGGGATAATTTCAATTCTTTTGCATTTACTTAAGTATTTTCTGTGGGCTATTATATGGTCTGTTTTAGAGAATGTCCCATGTACTGCTGAGAAAAATGTATATTCTGATGTTGTTGGGTGGAACACTCTGTATATATCTATCAAGTCCATTTGTTCACAGGTGTGATTCAGTTCTGTTATTTCTTTGCTGATTTTCTGTCTGGTTGATCTGTCCCTTGGTGTCAATGGTATGTTAAGGTCTCCTGTTATAATTGTGTTATTGCTTATTTGATTTTTCATTTCTGTTAATACTTGTTTTGTATAGCCCAGTGCTCCCGAATTTGGTGCACATATATTTAAGATTCTTATCTCTTCCTCTTGAAGTTTTCCTCTAACTAGTATGTAGTGGCCTTCTTTATCTCTTTGGATCATTTTTGGTTTGAAGTTCGCATTGTCTGCAAACAGAATAGCTGCCCCTGCTTTTTGAGGGTTCCTGTTCTGTGAAATATTGTTTTCTACCCTTAACTTTCAGTCTATGAGTTTCCCTTTGGGTTAGATGGCTTTCTTGCAGCATGTGGTTGGGTGTTGCTTTTGATCCATTCTGCCGGTCTGTTTCTTTTAATTGGTGAATTGAGGCCATTTACATTAATGGTTATAACTGTTATATATTGGTTTATTTTTGACATGTTTTCTTTCTGCTATTGCTTCTTTATCTTTCCACACTGTTTAATTGTCTGCCTTGCTTAGTGGTTTTTTCTATGTCTATCTAGAATGTCTTTCAGTGTTATTTGCAGAGTTGGTTTGGTGATTTCCTGTATATTTCTTTGAATCTGCTGCATGCATTTTGTTTGTTTCTTATATTGTTCATTCAGGGTTTCCATCTTTTGGCATTATTCCTCTAATTTTGTAACTATGTCTTCTTTAGATGTGTTTGTTTCATAACATTTATCATTTCTTCTTTTACCAGGGAAATTATTTCTGATCTGAGTTCTTATATAGCTTCCTGGAGTTGTTTTTTCATTTCAGTTGCTATCATTTCTGGTATTTCAGGTGTATGGCATATATTTTCTTCTATGTACATGGCTCCTAGGCTTGCTTGGGATGGGCTGGAGGTTTGAGATTGCATTTTGGTCTTCGGTTTTGTCATTTTCCTGTATTTCTAGGTTTCAAGCAATGTCCCAAAGCTTCCCCCAGTTGTGCTGGAAATCACCTCACTCACCCTCAGCTTGGGACTGAATGGAGGTCACTGGGCTGGCCCAGTCAGGCCCTTGGGACCTCCCGTGCCTCCTCCAGTGATCTAGGATACTGGTCAGGGTTCTAACCACTGGGAGAAATGGTGCAAAGCTCTCCTGGAGCACAAGTGTGCTGGAAATCACCCAGTGCACCCTCAGCTCCTCGGGCTTCATGGAGGTGGCTAGTTGTGGCCCAGTCAGACCTGTGGGACCTCCTGTGCCTCCTATGCTGGTCTAGGAAGCTGGGCAAGGTCCTAACCACTGGGAGTGATGGTCCAAAGCTCTCCCTGAGTGAAGCACAAGTGTACTGGAACTCACTTCACATGCCCTCAACTCCCAGGCCTCCCTGGAGGTAGTCCACTAATATTAAATTGAAATGGTTCTATTGTTTTACATGGGTAGTCAGCTAAATTAATTTGATTTTTCTGGTATTAAATCTTCAATTTGTGCCTTAGAATCTGAGGCACTCATTCTTTTGTATATGATAAAATTATTAGAGTGAACAAAAAACCCCAAAATTAAATACTCAGTTCTGATTTTTCTTGATAATTTTGACTCTTAAAGGATTTGTGTCATTATCTTACCACAATCACAAGAAATGAGCTATTTTTTCATATCATGTGAAATAAATTCTTCCTGCTAAATCAGACTCTTTTCATTTAAGTAAGTTTCTGAGAGAAGTATCAATTTCCTCTTTTTCTCTAAGAAGATTAATCACCTGGATCTTATCCTGTACTTCTACCAACTCATCCATAAATACTGTATTAAAATATATGAAAAGCCAAGCATCACAGTGTAAAGAGTGTGAGATGGCACCACACTCTATCTGCCATGACAGGAAGTAGTTAGTTCTAAAGCAGGAAATAATTCTAATGCTTTTAAAATAAACACTCCTGGAAACATCTGCTTCATTGTATCTAAAGTGCTTCACTTTCCCAGAAAACTATTAACCCTTTTAAGAATCTACTAGGTGCAATTTTATAAGAAAGGTAATTTTTTCTCATGAGTCAGTTCAGGAATACTAGTTTTCCTGCAAGAAAAAAAAAATGCTACTAGGGTTCTTCAACTTTCAAAGTTACCAATAATACAACTTAAGTTGTATTATTAGCTGAATTTTGAGCTTCCTCGTGTATTTGTTTTAGTCATGTGAATCACTGTTTCATAGAAGGTAATATCTTTGGTGGCCCACTTGCAGTTACCTGTGTGGAGACTCAGGGTGACTCAATAACTTTTCCCTTTTCAGTTCTTCTAATTGCATGCTATAATTATTCATGTAAGATTAGTTGAATTATAAAAAGGAATTCTTGTACAAATTTTGGTGATTTTTCGAGAAAGAGAGAGAAAGAGGCAGACAGACAGACATAAGAATGAGAATTTCTATCATTTTATTAAGCAAAATAACTCAGTCTGTTGAAAGGAACAGTATAGTCTTTACAAAGCATAAAAATAACAAAAATAAATAAAAAAACAAATTCCTAAAAAATGGAATTTGGAAAAGTTTTTTTAAAAAGGAAGTGGAAAATGATACTGATTGTTGAAGTTTTGGAAATTATTTTGAAAAAAAGAACATGTTAGTGCAATAAAAGACAGTATTTTAATTCTATTATATGTTTCAGTAAATGTGAAAACTCCCATGCCTATAATTCTGAAAATCCTTAAGTATATATGGGAAATTCATGTACTAAAATCATAAAGACAAATTTTTGTTTTATGTCAATTTAATATCAAATAAATTAGAACTAAGAATATTTAACTACTACAACACTAATATATGCAACTGACAAAAGTTTTTCAATCAATATGCTTTATTTTCTCAATATGCAAAAAAAAGGAATAAACAAATTCCTACTCTCATTTCTCTCTCTGTGATTGTCTCTTAACTCTTCAGAGATATTTGAGGCATGAACAATTTTCTTGGGTTTTTTTTTTTTGAGAGAGAATCTTATTTAAATAAGATTTCCCCCAAATATACCACTTGTACTGAGAATAGAAGTCTTGTGTGATCAAGGCACAGAGGGGTGGCGTGGAGGAGACACTTCTGCAAAGGAACCAAGCTGTGCCAGTATGTAAATCACAAGACAGCAAAGTGCTTACAAGTGTCACAATGTTTCCAGATGGGAACAACCCAATGCAAAAGTTTTTTTTTTTTCTTTTAACCTCTTTCTGTCATTCAGCCCCACTTATTATTCCTGTACTTTAATTCTGAGTTGCTCTAGAACCTTGAACAAACTGTGAAAGTCATATTGGTTTCTATAGACTGAGCATATTAAGGGGTCCTGGAGACCAGAAATAATAAGGAATTTTCAATGCAGTAAGCAGCTTATGTATGGGTATATATATATATATATATATATATATATATATCTGCAGAAAAAAAATAGGCATCAAGGATTGTGATTCCAAAAAACTATCTTATCAACACTATTTCAATGTTGTGATTTTGCTCTAATTATTTTTCATAATTTGGTGTGTGCATGTGTGTGTGTGTGTGTATGATATAAGTACTCCACAGAAGTAAGCTAAGTGTGTCCTAATAATTCTGGGGTTATCAGGACATAATTTATCATCATATAATACATCAAATTGTTTACCTTGAGTCAAAATAATTTATGGTAAAACAGTGCATACTATGAGTTTAACATTGTTGTTTTACCATTAAAGTCAATTCTGAAAATATACTTTCTTGGAAATTTCTAATTAGTCTGATTACCAAAGTACTGGAAGTAACTGTTTTAAAACTCTCAAAGACTTATTTTTGGAAAATAATCAACAACAGTATAATACATTGCCAAACAAATCATTCAAAAAAATGAAATACCTTTTCTTTGAATTCTGCTAAATACATTATTTGTCAGTGTCATGGTTTATGTCTGTGGCCCCCAGGCCTCATGTGTATGCATTGTGCCTTTGTGATTAGTTCATTGTCTAGCTCTTGGATTGATGTTGTCAGTGCTACACTCATCTAGGGGTGAAGCCAATGTACAATGTAATGGCTGGAAAAAGATGTGTGTCTCTCTCTCTTGCTGGTTTCTGCCTTGCTGTTTGCAGCCACCATAAACTGCAGCCCTGCCATGCCACCCTGCCTTGGAGCAAACTAAGTACAGACTAAAACCTCCAAAAACTATAAAAAATAAATCTTTCCTTTCCCAACTTTGGGCATCAGATATTTTGTTGCAGCAACGAGTTAAAAATAACTAAGACAAAATTTGGTACAGAGAGTGGGGTCATTTGCTGTGACTATACCTGAACATGTTTTTTGAGAAGCTTTAAAAATGGTTTGTGGGCAGAGTTTGAAAAGGTTCGGACATGTGACCTGGATGCATAGAGCTAGAGCAGCTTAAGTGTTCAATAGAGGAGATTTTGGTCAGAGCTCCGGAGACCAAAAGGCTGATAAAAATCCTGATACTACAGACCAGGCTTGGGAGGTTTCTGCTGGGAAGAAGAACTACATTGGTTGTTGGACTCCCCACGATGTGTGTTATGGCTTGGCAAAAAGTTTGTCTATGTTTTGCTCATGCCCAGAGACTTTACCTGAGACTGAGACTAAGGGCAATGGATTGATTAATCTGGCCAAGAAAATTTGAAGGCAGTCAAATGTTGAGGCTGTGGCATGGCTATTATTGGGGCTTTTAGCCAGCTTTATGTTGCAAATCAAGAGCAAAGAGCCCAGCAGGATGATTTACAGTGCTGTGAGTTTGACCAAAATAAAAACCTCCAATAAAGCTGTAGATTGTAAAAATAGAGCTGACACTTTGATCGCTGAGAAGAAACAGGGAGATAAAAAATGGCTACGGGGCATCCCAGAAAGCAGCAAGTCGCTACCCTTTGCAGCCTCAAAACTGCAAAAGTGAAAAAATTTGCTCAAAAAAAAGCTACAGATCACCATGCTCCAAAATGGTGAGAGAGGCCATACAAGGTTCCAAAATGGTGGAGCCACATGAGGTTTCAAAATGGCAGCAACATAAAAAAGCCTTTCCTCACAATCAGGTTAACAGAGCCCAACAATCCAGACAACTAACCCCTACAGCTTAAAAAAAACAAAAACCTGGCTGCTGCTCCAGCTGGCAGCAGACCTTGGCAACATCCAATGGTGTTGATCTTAGATGCAAAAAAATGCACAAATTTTTGCATTGCAAAGGGCCATGGAGGCCAAACAGCAATTTATAAAGATATAAGGGTAAAGCCAAAGGTACAGTGGAGACCCCCAAAATTTAAAAAATCCAAAAACATAGATCATCCCCAAAAAGCTGCAAAAAGCAAGCAGAGAGGGTTTCAGAGAAAAGCTGCAGGAGCTAAAATCCCTAAAAGTGCTTTGGGAGTGAAATCACTGAAGCCTTTTGGAGTTTGCAACCAGATTGCTTCAAATGCTGAACATAAAACTCTAGGATTTAATGTTAGCCCTACTGGATGTTAGACTTGCTTTGTTTCCAATGCTTTATATTCCTCTGTTTACAACTTTTAAAATGGTAATACTTATTTTGTGTCTGCATTTCAAAAATGTTAAACCTTGTTTCATTTATACAAGGGATTACAGTTAAGTTTCCATAGATCTTAAAAAAAACTTGAGACTTAGACTTCTCAACAATGCTAAAACTATTAAGACTTTGACAACTCTTAGAGATAGACTAAATGCCTTTCATATACAAGATGTACATGAGTCCTGGGGACCAGGGGTGGAATGTCATGGTTTATGTCGGTGGCCCCCAAGCCTTATGTATGTGCATTGTACATTTGTGATTGGTTCATTGTCTAGCTCTTAGATTGATGGTGTCAGTGCTACACCCACCTAAGGATGGAGCCAGCATACAATGTACTGGTTAGAAAAAGGTGTGTCTCCCTCTCTTTTGCTGGTTTCTGCCTTACTGTTTGCAGCTGCCATAAACTGTGGCCCCACCATGCCACTCTGCCTTACAGCAAACTAAATATAGACTAAATCCTCCAAAAACTATAAAAAATAAACCTTTCCTTTCCCAACTTTGGGCATCAGATATTTTGTCTCAGTGATGAATTAAAAATAACTAAGACAGTATATTAAAAATTACTTCTAGAACTTTTTTCTAAGAAAAATGGAGGATAAAGAAAATCAGTTGAGCAAGAAAAAAAACTATTTAGAAATACAAATGTGAGAACCAATAAGCACTGATTTGAAATTTACTTGTAATTCAAATTAGCATGAAATTTCAATACAAGAGTTATAAGGATGAAGAAAGATTGATTTAACTGTGTGTTCATTTAAATCTAATAAATACTAGCAAGTTATTTATAAACCTGTGTATCTGTAAAGTATTGTCTAAATAACATGCACACCAAACAGCCCTACAACTCAATGGCAGACTATAAAAAGAATGTCACATTCCCCTGACTTAAAATCTGCTGGCTAGGCTGATTTCAGGTTAGCTCCTAGGGTTTGTGTTCTGACTATGGGAACCATTTAGGTTTGTTCCATGTGTGTCTCATTGTTTCTGTGATCCTTGGGTTTAAGAATATATTTTTCTCTCGGCACTGACAGTAATGAAAAGATCAAATTATCCATGAAAATACTCTTCAATACTCTGTCCAACCCACTAGCATCCCATTGGCCAAGCTCTACTGTAATGGGAAGAGACGGGTTTTGTGCTCTACATGAGGCCACCACAAGGATGGAGATAGAAACACATAGACATTGAAGAATAAACAATGGAGGCTGATATTATTCTTTTGAGTCAAAAAGGACGATCTGTAGATATATTTCTAAGAATTAATTCATTTTTTGTATTTGTTTAGTTTTTATTATCTGAATTTACAATACATGTTTACAAGAATTTGGATTTTAAAAGCAATGTTCCTTAATGTACAAGTCAATGCCAAAGTCCAAGAACAGAAATGCTTTGTAAAAATACATGTGTGCATTCATAAATACATTCATGCATACACACATAAACTATGGTTATCATCTTTAAAAGAGTGCTAAAATATCTTCTACAGAAAAGAAGAAGAATATGGCTAAATCAATGGTGTAGTATAACAATGAAAATATGTTAAAATTTTTAAATACGGGGATAGGATAAGACAAAATAAGATAAAATTGAGATACAGTTATTAGAGAGTAACACCAATAAAATTCATACAAGCAATTCAGAAAATCAAATCTGTTTAGAATACAAAATGTCATAGAGTGTTGAGAAAACAGCCACAAATATTTGAAACAATGTTTCAGAAATGAACTTTGGGTGAAAACAAATAGAAATTTTTGAAAAGTAAAAGAAAATTACAAAGAAACAGTAATTAAAGCTGGCTGAAATATATTCCTGGATTGAAGCACAAGAAATACCCTTTTCATACAACTTAAATGCATGTTACGAACAAGTTTATGAAGGAAAAACCTTATGCTATAATATTTATTGTATATTTTAAATTGTTCTAGTTATAAGAAGGATACTATTGATTCATTTAAGATCAACAGAACTAGAATAATGCATTATCACTTTAAAAATTGAAAAATGACACGTAGGTTGAAACTAGAACTAAGCTGACTTATACAAACTTAATAGAGGGATAATAAAACAGGGTAATACTTGCCATGAAAGAACCTCAGGATACCTCAACATTTTTAAAGTATATATGTATTAAAGTCAGTGATAGGTGAGGCTTTTTCAAATCTATTATCCCAGAATAATGAGAAGTTTTGGGCAAAGCATCCCTCATAAAGTTATGTGAAGATCCAACCTTCATCTTAAAGCTTTTGCAGTGTTGTAGCCTCAGCTGTCGAAGGTGTAGCTCAGTGCAGAACATGCTGAGTGTGCACAGCAAAGTCACGAAGCAGGTCAGAGAGCCTTAGCAACCACAGGTGACAGAAAAACTAGAGCGCATCAGGCAGGAGTCAGAACTCCTAGGGCTCCGGTGGGGGCTACAGTATCTTACCCTTGCTAATTGACAAGCATAGAAAGAGAGTATCTTGAACAGTCTCAAACTGTCTCCAAAATTTCTCTTTCTTAGTAGTAGTCATTCAGTCAAAATCACCCAGGGTATAAAAAACCAAGAAGCAACAAACAGGAAGTAAAAACAGATAATCAAAAGAGATCGGTAGGGGCCAGGAATTTAGCTCAGCAGGCATAAGCGCCTGCCTGGCAAGCGCAAGTTCATGAGTTTGATCCCTGATACAAAAAAACAAAAAAACAAAACAAAAAAAAAGGATCCATAGGAAATACAGATAATGGAGTTATTCCATGTAGGCTTTATAACTTTTTTATCTTTTTTGGTATCAAACTCATGACCTTGCGCTTGCCAGACAGGGGCTTATGCCTTTGAGCTAAATCCCCAACCCTTTTACCTACTTTGATTAGTTATTTTCAAGAATTTTGTTATTGCTGGTCTTGAACTCACAATGATCCTCCTGCCTCAGCCTCCTGAATGCTAGGATTACAGAGGCATGTACCACCATGACCAGTTTTCAAGAATTTAAATAATACTGTTTGATCAAGTTTGCATGCCTTTATCTGATAATCTGAGTAACTACTTTGAAGACAACAATATGCAATATAATAGCCATTGTTAATTTCCTGTCATCTTGTTTTGAAATTCTGTATCATTTTAATTCTTTTTAAAATTCTCTTTAAAATAAAAAAAATTTAAAGAATTTAAATTAGAAAGTAAATTTGAACATAGAGCCAGGAATTAGAAAACCAAGTTAAATGGAATGTATAGTGATAAAAGCTATAAATAATTAGTCACATAAAAATGTAGTTAAAGATAAATTATTGAACTGCAAGATGGAAAATATACAGAGAGTGAAATTAGGACCAATATATGTATAACTGGGATCACTGAAAGAAAAGAGAAAAATAGGAGAGAAAAATTCATTTTGTATTTCTAGTTATGAAACAAATGAAGCTATAAATTCAGAAGCAGCCAGACTGCTAAGCAGGAGAAACACAAAGCAAGCCACATGTAAGAACACCATAGTAAAACCAATGCAAGCCAAACATTAAAGGGAAAAATTGCACATTAATTTCAAAGATGTACAAGTGAAAGAGAAGTTGACTTCTTCCTGGAATCAGTGGGGGCCAGAAAACATAAAATGTTATCTTTAAAATTGTGAAAAGTAAAATATTCAATAGAGTAAAAATATCCATTAACACAAATATGAAAAACATTTTCAAAGAAAAACAAGACACTAAAAATCAGCAGCAATTCTCACAAAAAATATCAATTATTCAAACAAAGAAAATGAATTTAGATGCTTAGATTGAAGATCAAGGAAGATTTAGGAAGAAATTAAGAACCATAATAGTAAACATATGATAAGTAATAGTGAATATTGAGTGTATAATAAAAAATGGCAATATTTTGAAGGAAAGAAACAAGGAAATATTACCAATTTTCAAGCAGCTTTCAGCTCATGATGTACAAAGTCTGCAATTTCAACACATTGCAGAAATCTGTTTTTCTCAGCTTCTCTATGCACACCCTACACAGTGGGCATAACAGACGGAGCATTATATTCCCAATTTAAACACACATTTCCTTTCTCTACTGTACCCTGACTTTGTGTTCATTAATACGAGGTAAGTGGAGGTCACTTGACTCCTTCAACTTTCTAAGTTGAAAAGAGTTCTTTTTATTATTTCTATTCCTAACTGCCAATTGTTTTAACTAAGTTCCATCAGAGAATACTACAGACTGATACTTAACATTCTAACTAGTTAGGGATCCATCGTTATCTAGACCCTCTGTTTGTCATGATGTCTTATGGATTTAGAGGGGAAAGTAGAATATTTGGGCTCCTTGTATCTCTCATGTCTGAGTTTGCCAAGAGGCTCTGCCATGTCCCGCCACAGTGAACTTGGCAAGGCTGTAGCGGGCTGAGGGTGGCTGAGTTCACGTTGCTTTTCTCTGTGCTACATGACACACAATACGCTGGTAAAGTAAGAGCACACACGCTGGAACCTGGAGAAGCACAAGCTTCAGTCTCCCACATAGTGTATGCTTCGACAAGTTTATTCATAAAAGAAAATAACATGATGCAGAAGTGTGCCCTTGTTCCCCTAAGTGATCCCGGAAGATCCGGCCTAAAATAAACAATAAAGGGCTGGGTGAGGGCACTAGTTACAAGGCCCATGACTGCACTTTCCTGGGAACAATTTTCCTAAAATTCCCTTAAACAATGTTGTCTTACATGAGAGAGAGAGAGAGAGAGAGAGAGAGGCAGAGACAGAAACAGAAACAGAAACAGAAACAGAAACAGAGACAAAGAAGTATAGAAAGAGACAGACAGACCCAGAAAGATGCAGACCAAGAGATGTAAAAATGAGGACAAAAGCAAAAAAAAGAACTACTTTGTGACTCAAATGTAGTGTAAGTAGATTTCTATGTCCTAAAAGGTTTAGTCACCATGAATTAGCAGCACCTGTGAAACTGATCCCCATTTCCCTTCCTCTCGTGTTGCTATTTCTAAACAGGTATTACAACTGGAGTAGCAGCGATACTCTTAGAATTACAAAGAAACTTGTGAGACATAGGCTCCACCCAGCCTCAGTGTCACAGAACTTGAAAAATCATTATAGTGCTGGTGTGGATACAACCTGTACACCAATAGCTCAGTAGAAACTTGCAGAGGCTGCTGGGGCGGGGGAAGGAGGGGGGATACGCTTTCTGCACTGCTGGTGGGAACACAAACTAGCACGACCACTGAGGAATGGAGCTTCCTCAAAAACTAAAACTAGAAATTCCATTCAGCCCTGATGGTCTTTCACAAATCGATCTTTTTTTCAATTATTATTTTTATTAGCTCATGTTTGCAGTATATATTATTTTCCTGGTGTGGAGTTCATACTCATGCATATCTTTTTTTTTCATTTCCTTCCCTTCCCCTCCCTCCTCTCTCCATACCCTTCCCTTTTGCAAAAGATCCATCTGCCTATCTCCTGTTAACAATCTTTTATTTGCTCTTTGTTTATATTTTGGATTTTTCATATAAGAGAGATCATGTGATATTTAAATTTGTGTGTCTGACTTATTGCATGTAAGAAGAGTATGGCCCTGTGGTGCATCCATTTTCCTGCAAATGGCTGAAATTTATCTTAAGACCAGAGCAGTAGTCCATTGTGTGTGAATGCTGCACCTTCTTTCTTATTTCATCTGTCAGTGGACATAGAGACCTCTTGCAAGGTTAAGCTACGATGAGTTATGCTGTCATAAATGTGGGAGGGCATACATCACTGAAAGTGATGTTCTTAATTCTTTCAGGGAGATGTCTAGAAGGGGAATAGCTGGGTCCAATTATGGAAGTCAGTATAGAGATTCCTCAAGAAAAAAAAAGTAGGATATGAGATTTTTATTCTTGGTCATTTTTTTCAGCACTGAGGATAGAACCCAAAGCCTTCACACTGTGTCACATCCCTATCCCATTATTTATTTCATGTTTTGAGGTGAGGTCTCACCAGGTCACTAAATTGCCCAGTCTGGGCTCTAACTTCTGCTCGTCCATACTTTGATCTTCCTTCCCTTTGCCTACAGAGTGCTGGAACTACAGGCATGTGCCCCAGCCCCATCTACTGACCCTTGGTCTTTGCTATGAACCCTTTCTATTTTCCCAAGCGTACATATCTCTAAAGCTTTAACTCAACTTTTTAAAATTCCATTTTCTGTTTTTGTTCTTCTGTCTTAAAACTTCCACAAGGCAATGCAAAAACCAGTCAAATCAAAAGAATTTCAGAGGTGAATTGGACGTGTAAATGAATATTTCAAAATGAGTGTCTTACAAAAAAAGAAAAAGAAATCATTCATTTTGGAACCTAAGTAAGGTCTTTCACAGCCAATGCCACATGTCCCACAAAACCTCATGCTATGTCTTGGGGGTTATTTGTAGAAACCCAGCTCCACTCAGCCCTGTGCAGAAGTCTGACTCACAGTGGGTGGGACCCGGGAATTATGTTTCACAGACACAATTGCTGGGTACATTTTGAAAACTCATTATTCTCTGCCAAGATGCCAATATGAGAGGCCAGGGTGGAGGAAGAATAGGTTCAGCGTGTGGGAGGACAGCAGCGAGCATTTTGAAGTCACTGGTTGCACTCACATTTGCTTCACCACCAGCTGAGAGCCTGGCAGCAGTGTCCTGCCCCTTGGGTGGCAGTGATAACGTTTTGCCTCTGAACCACAAGGTAGGGAGTAGCACATTGGAAAGTTAGTGACATGCACCCGAGGCCCCCAAAACACACTGTCTCCACCTCATTGCTTCCACCTATTTAATTTAGTCTTTCCGGACATTAGTAAAACTTTGTACTTTGTGTTGAAAAAGCAAACCTTGATTGATATGCTTATATCTTGATTTGTACCGCAACCACTGGTAAATATTTCTAAGTGATCATGACCATTTAAACAAATTCTAAAGAAATGTGATGTTTGAAGATTTGGACCATTGCAGTAAAAAATGTGGGTTTGATTTTGTTTCACAAATAACTTGATGTTCAGTCATACTTCTGTAATACAAAAGTGAGTATGAAACCAAGAAAATTTAATAAAGACCAAAACAGCTAAGAGACAAACTCTGAATTTATGAGTGATCCTAATTATGTAGTCTAATTAATTATGTAGTTTGCTGTATGTGGCAAAACCTTAAATAATCAGCACCAAAAAATTAGCAGCAATTTCCCAGGAGCAGAGTAGGGAAACTGTGAATGAGAAATAAGTCCATAATTCAACAGGAAAAACTTGGATAGTGATGAATAAATGCACAGGAATTAATTCAATTCAGTTGCAGCAACCCAGGTCTTTTAAATTTTGGGAACCTTTTAGTGATAGAGATATGGTGACTGATAAGCACAGTCACCTGGATGACTTGCGCCAGCACAGTGAGGGAAGCAGAAGTCACTGAGTGACAGTGTAAACCAGGAGGATTGCTGAGGACAGCTACCATGTGGTCCTCTAAAGGCCAGGACAGCTTGGAGGCTGAGGAAAGAAAGCCTCGCATGCCATCTTAAAGTAGCATGTGAAATGAAGACATTTCCGACTAAAGTGGCCTAGAAAATGTGAACATGTAGCCCGTCTGATTTATAAAATGAATTGTGTACTATTTTCTCTTTTTAAAATCTCTAGTTTAATGAAAAAAAATATGGTATGAGTACATATCATGTATTTGCAATATTTTATGTTCAAAAGCATTGAGAAAGCAGAGATAAAAGTTTTCCACCACTGTGCCACAACATTAACAACAGAGGAGCACAAAAGGAATCTGTATTAATGGAAATGAGACATAGTTTCTGGCATTTTTCAGTTATCTGTAATAAATATGTATTCAGTTTTAACAGAGAGAATGTAAAGCCAAAACATTTTATGATCACATTCACTGATTTTGGGAGATTCAAAGACATCAAAGAAATTTTACAACTGTGTTTATTGCATTAAAATGATAAAAAAAAGTGAGCAATTATACTTGAAATTAATATATTTTCAGTTTAAAATTTATTTTTATACATTTCATTTTTTCCTGGATTGAACCTTATTTTTATATTATGTTGGTCCCTTCATTACCTTTGTGCATAGATTTGCTTGTTTCAAATAAATAATATTCTGAATGAAGGGAAATTGGATTTTCTTATCAAGCAAAGAAAGCTAGGGATAATTTTCAGACCCTTGTAGATAAACCCTTTAACACTAATTATACGGGTGAAATTCAACTAAAAACATTTTTAAGTGGCACAGTTGGAAAGGAATAAGTAAACTTATAATCATCAAAACATGGTTTTATATAAATATAATCCTAGAGAATTTATGTGTAGAAAAACCCAACAGAATGGGGATTTAGCTCAGCAGCATAAGCCCGTGGCTTGTAAGCCTGCAGTCGTGAATTCGATCCCTGGTACTCATTAAAAAAAAAAAAAGAACAAATAAATTATATATATATACATCATATTTATATTACAGGATATAGTATTAATTTACAAAAATTAATCATACTTCTGTACACTAGCAATAAACACCCTGAGAATACAATTACAAATATAATCCTATTTCTATTACCGTAGAAATTATTAAGGCATGGGTAAATTTGACAATGTCAGTGCAAGGCTTGTACAAAAAAACACAAAATATTGTTGAAAGAAATTAAAGACCAGGGGCTGGGGATTTAGCTCAGCAGCATAAGCGCCTGCCTTGCAAGCAGGCAGTCGTGAGTTCGATCTCCGGTACAGATAAAAAGGAAAAAGACGGAAAAAAAAATTAAAGACTACAAATACATGGAAAGTTACATTATAGTTATGCTATTGAGAAGACTTAATGTTTTTAAATGACAATACTTCTCAGTTGATTGACAGTTTTAATCCAATTTGTACCAAAATCCCAGCTGACCTCTTTACAGAAATTAATAAACTCATGCTAAAATTCATGTGGAAATACAAAAGATCCAGGGTAGCCCCAAAGATCTTTAAGCAGCTCTAGGATGGAAAAGACATAAATTGTGATTTCTAAACTTTTTACAAAAGTCCAATTGGTTACTGGCATTCAAAAGAATGAAACTGGACCTATGGCTCACATATGCACAAAAATTCACTCAAGATAAAGACAAATATAAGAATAAACGCTGTAAAAACTTGAAGAAATATATGTAAAACTCAAGGATCTAGGATTAGACAATGCTTTCTTAAATATGACACTAAAATTTCAAGCCATCAAAGGCAAAAACTCAGGCCAACTTTTTAGGTCATTGACATTTTTAAAAAATTATTTGTGAATAAGGATATTAAAGTTTCAAAACCCAAAGAATGGGGAAAATATTCACAAATCATACAGTGATAGGGTTCTAATAATCTGAATACTATTTAGTAACTTCTATAATTCAATAATGAAAAGATAACCCAAATTGTAAAGGATTTGAATTGATTATTTCATCAGAAAAGATGTATAGCATTTAATAAGCCAAAAAAATAATACCAAACACTATTGGTTGTTAGCAAATATAGATCAAAACCATGAGGAGATACAATTTCACCTACAGTAAGATGACTATAATCAAAAAAAACCCTGATGGTATCAGTGCTGGCAAAGAGAAATCAGAACTTTTATACATCACTGGTATATATGTAAGAGATGCCACCACTTTGGAAAATGATTTGGTCTAGAGAAAGGAATAAAGAATTTTCACACACTACTGTGTGGGCAGCCCTTGAGGCATGCTAAGTGTCAGGATCAGATACAAAAGCCACATGATTCTCTTTATCTAAAATGTGGAGAATAAGAAACGCAGCAAGTCAGGAAAGCGCAGGCGCTGGAGGGGAAAAGCAAAACAGAAAGGATTGACTGGTAACAAACACAAGGATAATCCAGGGTAAGATAAATGTACGGGAACTGTTTACTCGTGGCAATTGCACATCATTGACTAATTGAGTTATGAGCTAAACAATGGCCTTCAAGTACAGCACTAAGGCTTGCATACAGTTAGTTCTCAGAGATTCAGGTGCTAGAAACTCGGTTCCCAGGAGCACAGCATTCAGGTGGTAGAAATGTTTCAGAAGTGGGGGCTCTTGGAGCATAATTAAATCACGGTCTGCACATTCATGAACGCATTAATTATGTCTCCCAGGAGTGCATCAAGTTAACCAGGAATGCATTGGTCCCCCAGAGAGCAGGCTGCTGTAAAAAGAGAAGCCCGGCTTCCCCTCTTTCTCTTGACTCCTGTTCACCCCACGTCCTCTCCCCTATCTGGGAGCAGCCAGTTCCCTGGTCCATCTCTACCACGTTGTGAGACAGCCAGCGGACTTTTCAGGACACTGACACCTGCTGTTCCCACTTCCAGCTACCAGAATCATGAGTCTCTTTCCTCTACAAAGTATCTGGAATTGAGTATTTTTTTATAGTAACACAAAAAAAGAGTGAGACGTGGAGTAAAACTTATCTGGCAAAACTGAGTAACAGATGGTATAGTTAATAAAAAATTATTTAAATTTCCCTGCATAGTCTGCATAAATTAGAGCTTTCAAATAATTTTCAAAACTTAGTGTTCTTAGTAGTGGTATTTATTTCACATGTTATTTTATATGTTGGTATTTCAAAATTTACTTCACGATCTTTTAATACTTTGATAGTATCATTATAAACATCAGAGTTCCTAATAAACTAGATGTCTTCAAATTATCATAAGTAATATCCTGAGAATTGATCAAAAGTTAGTGAAATTAAAACTTTACTCTAGAGGAGGTCTAACTAGGGTGGATCTCACTTTTAAGATAATGTTTTCTATTACTTTTCAATTATAGTGAAGAACTAATTTGCAACACCATATTGTAAAACAACTCACAGATCTTGAGTCACGCACAAATGAATTAATTAGCTAAGAATTTATGTTTCAGGTATAGTGTTCAAGATGTCATAGAAATATATTCTTTGGTTGATTTTATATATATGAACCTATGCATATAAAAATATACCTGTGTGTATACACATAAATGTATTGAACACGTGTGTGTATGCTATGGAGGTCAATAAAAAAATGAAACTTGTACATCATTTTTCTGCACAGTGAGCAGCAGCTGGAAACAGCACACATTATTTATCTAGGGTTTGTAGGTCAAGGGCCCAAGTCACTCATCTGGAAGGTTGCAATAGCAGTGTTAGCCAGAGTTGGATTCTGTTCTACAGCCTCAAGTGGAAATGGCTCCGATTCCCAGCTCACTCCAGCTGCTGGCAGACTTTCTTTGAAAGTTTCAGACTGAGAGTTTCAGTTTACTGTTAGAAGAAATGACCCTCAGCTTCTCTCCATGAGGATTTCTGAAATGGCCACTTATTTTCACACCACAAGCAGAGTCTCCAGGGCAAGTCTGCTAGAAAGACAGAGCTTTGCAAGATAAAGTTCAGTCATGAGAGTGACAGGTTATTACCTTTGCCACATCCGATGGGATAAGAAGAGTCTGCTGACTCCTAAGGGGAGAGGATCACCGAAGGAGCTGAATGACAGTAAGAATGATCACGTCCTCTGGAATCTGCACAGCAGACTGGGTAACAATAGTCACTGGTAATTTTGTGGCTCAATTGCATGTGATTTATATCAAAAGTCATCAGGATGCAGGATGCTATGGTGTAGTCACCTTTTTTTGGAAATGAAGTTTTATTTGTACACAGCCACAGAGTATGCATGTATGAGTATGCACAGTCAGAGTATGCATGTATTTCCCATGATTGCTTCTAGGTCGCAATGGTAAACTTGAGTAGTGAAAGAAATGGTCCACAATCCCAATGTATTTACCCTCTGGCCTGTTATGAACCTTTGTTAACTTCTAATTTAAATAATGGATTTTAGCCGTTAATGTTCTTATTAATAAGATTGATTAATTTGTCTGTTTTTGAAAGAATAGATACATTCTAACAGATGATTACTTAATGTTTAGGTTTATGAAATGGGAAGTGTATTTTCTCATAGCAATATAGCACCATCTGATGGAATATTGCAGAAACTACGATAAATGTTTATTTCTATACTACTGAGTTACTATGTACCTAAAATTCTCCGGGATAACTTCTGAATTCTACTGACAATAGTCTAGAAAAAAATGTTACCTTTTAAATTAAAATAAATGTGTGAAAATTAGAGGCAGCCAAGCATGGAGGTACTTGTCTGTAGACCCAACACTTAGGAGGCCAAAGCAGGAGAACTAGTGAATTCAAGGCCAGCCTGAACTACATAGCAACATTCTGTCTCAAAAAAAAAAATATATATATAAAGAAAGAAAAAGAATAGAGATTATCTAACCCTAATCTATAATGTTCTAACTGATGTAACAGGCCTTCTGAAATTGACTTACTTAAACTTACATAATAAAGTTTAATAATGGGTTTTAAACTTTTCTAAAAGAAATGAAAGTGTATCTGTGCTTAGGAGTGTATGTTTATATTCAGTGGATTAAGTATTTCATCACTCTGCTTTTATTTTAAAAATCAGTTTCAAGGGCTGGAGATATAGCTCAGTGACACAGCACCTTCCTGGTAAGCACAAGGTCCTGAGATTGATTCCTGGCACCAAAAAAAATCAATTTCTACAATTTTATCTAATTTTTCATATTCAGAATTGTTTTAGATACACAGAAACATTGCAAAGACAATAGTTGAATTTTATACATAGAAATACAAAATTGCTACAGCAGCACCAACACTGTGAAGAAGAAATAGTTTTGGATATCATGTCTGCTCCTTGACTCATAAAGACAAGAGAAACAGGGCCAGGGATTTAGCTCAGTGGCATAAGCACCTGCCTTGCAAGCGCTTGGTCATGAGTGAAATCCCTGGTACTTAAAGGCAAAAAAAAAAAAAAAAAAAGACAAGAGAAACAGCCTATCAATGGATGACTGGATAATGAAGGTGTGTGTGTGTGTGTGTGTGTGTGTGTGTTTGTGTAATAGAACACTGCTCTACTAAAGAAAGATAAACTTGAGCCATTTCTAGGTAAATGGAATCCATTTACCTAGAAGTGGAAACCACCTTGAAACCATACTCTAAAATGAAATAAATCAGACATGCATGTGTAAATATAGCATTATTTCTCTGGTATAAGATACTAGAAGGTTAAAGAACAACCAAAGTGTATAATAGAAAGGAGAACAGGGTAGGGAGAGGAAAGGAAAAGAAAAACAGAGTAGAAGGGAAAAAGGGAAACAAAGCTTTTGTAAATGGGTAGGGGAAGGGGGAAGAAGAGAGGGGATGGATTGGAGAAAAAAGAAGACTCAAGACATGTTATATACAGATACAAATTCCCTATGATGAATGCGATGATTATGTATATCTAAATGGTACCAATAAAATTAACTTTAAAATAAAAACTAAAAACAATTAAAATAGATCTTCAAAACTTAAGAAAGAACTTACAAAAATGTTGAAGATTATAAAAATCATGTGATATGACTAGGTCTACTTAGTTTATTGTCTTTCAAATAATGGTAGATTAGCATTCAGAAAATGAAAAATACACATACATACTTTTAATTCTCGATATCTAGTCCTTGCCAAAAAACACTCGTAAATCAACTGTTCCTGTTGTGATAACAAACCACTGTGGACTAATTTTATAAGAACACAAGTACGCACATCTATAATTTTGCAGGGGGGTATACATGATTATTTTATGATGCTATGTTTTAGTGGTTTCGTCATTCTTTTTCAGGTTGAGCCATTCAGAAAAGTGCACAGTTGTCACGGTGTCAGAAACAGGAAAAGAAGCAGTAGTATAGAATTCGGTGACAGACAGCCCAGAGGATCTTCCAGTGGGTCAGGTTCCCGCTTTATACCCTTGAGAATATGTTTAAGAAGCATATCACATAATTCTGATGGAACATGTCACACATAGAACAGATTTAAAAGTCGAACTTGGTTTTCTCAAACACTCACATCACTATGCCTTTGTGGAGCTGATTCAACAAAGAGACCCTAACAGTGGTGCAACAGAGACCATCATAGTACAGTGTCACTAGGCAAAGGTCATTTATATGCAAGTTGTGTATTTGTAAACTGGGAGGCAAAATTAATATATATTTCACAAGTGATTTTTCTCTGAAGAATGATGCCGTGTTAACAGGAAGAGTCATGCATGGTTGTATTCTGAAGTTGACAATTTTCCCCAAAATTTTACAAGCCAAGAAGATCCAGAGATAGGAGGAGGGGTCAGGGAGGGAGGCCAGACGGGATTACAGAGGGAAGTAAGATGCATGTGTACTATGTCAGCTTCCCAGGGCAATGTAAACATCACACAGGCTGTATACACCATACACATTCTACCAAACTAAATTAAGAAATTAGTTTTCTTTGGAAATCAAAATTATTTTTTTCTTACAAGTAAAATTGATATTCCTTTTCCACAGCGAATGTGTTTTGTGTGAGACAGCAATGCCGCATTTAATAAAGTCATTATTGCTGAAGTTTCTAAGCCGAAAAAGTCTAAGCACGACTTTCCCCATCCCATGTGGTTCCTGCCCAGTGGTAACGCGTGCCCAGCTCACGTGCCCAGCCCGTAACCCTCCTATTGAGCACAGCCACTGATCACTTACCATGTGTTAGAGCTCCTGGCAACACTGTCATCTGTGTCTATGATCTGATTCCCCTCCGCTGTCCTAACTAGGGGAGTAACTGGGGAGAGAGATGTTAACCTTGGCACTCGATCTCACCATTCATTGCTGTTTGGAAAATCCATTCAACACAGGCACAGTGAAGTCAGCATTTTTCACTACTCTCAGTCTGAATTAGTCTGTGCGCGCGCGCGCGCGTGCGTGTGTGTGTGTGTGTGTGTGTGTGTGTGTGTGTGTGTGTGTGTTGTGTGTTTCAGACAAGGGTTCACTATGTCACTCAGGCTGGCCTTCGACTTGTTCTGCAACTCAAGCCACTGAGTACTGCGTCTTTTCTGTCCCAGCCTTTGCCAAGTGCTGGGATTACCAGGCGTGCACCAGCACACAGGACCAAACATTGCAGCGTTTTGTACATTCACTGGGGTGACTAGAAGGACGCACTGTCTTACCGGGGAGAGGGCAAAATGGTCCCCGCTGATAGCTTCACAGTCTGCGCTGAACTATGTTTACACCTCCTAAGTGCCAACCTGGATATTTCATCCCAGCAGGATACAGACAGAGCACCTAACTCTCTCATCCTGTTGGTGTTTTTGTGTTATTGTTCTTCTTGAATGTGCTTGCTTCCCCAAATGTGACTTAAATTTAAGTATTTTTGTAAATTTCTTAAATATGTTATGTAACTTTTAAAGACAATTATATAAGGGAAAATATAAATACCACCTTCTCTAGGAAAAATATTGAATTGTATTGGCATCAAGCACCATCTATTGATAAATCTATTCTAGGACATATTTATTTTATTTCACTGACAGAGAGAAAATGAAAATTATAGGAAATATATGATACCACCTACAGTATTTTGTGGCTATCCCTAGTATTCACTCCTAGTCCTCTTGTTATTGATAAGATCCCTGTTCCAGTTTACAATGTAATAAGACACAGTTAATAAATATTAGCAAGGGTTGCATACACACTGTTGTTCTAGGTGTGGTTACCGATTTGTTGCCCACCAGCGCCAAATCCACTTTTCATTTGCTTTTCTTGTCAGAGGGGAGCTAAATCTTGCAAACATCCTTCTAGCTGGAAAATTCCAAACTCTGCCACTAGAGGCAGTCTGCTCTTGTGGAAGCAAGTCCCATGGTGCTGGGGTCCACCCCTCATTCCTGGCTGTGACCTCCACCCCATCCTCAGGCAGTGGGGCTTAGCAATACCTGCCCTGGCTGACTTCCAACAAGAGCAAAAATTGTGTTCAAGTGCATGCTATATGTTGAAAACACGGAAAAGGAATAAAATCCTGCCAAGTATTTTGTCTGACTCCATGGAATTAAATCACAAGTCAAAACTATAAAATCATCTTAAAAATTTCAATATGTTTAGAAATGAAAAACTGTTTCTAAATAACCAGATTTCAAAGGTGATCAGAAATTTTAAGCTTTTTCAAACAGAACAAAAATGAAACCACAACACAATTAAGTGTTCTAGATACCGTCAAGTCTGCCAGAAATTCTATTTGAGAAAAACCATTAAAATTCTTGGTGTGTCTATTTACCAGATTATAAAGTTATTTGGTTAAATTTGGGTTTCCTACTACTTAATTTTTAATGAATTTGTACTAAAACAGAAATCGCTCAAACTATGCCCTCAGTGAGACTCTGTAAGTAATACTGGGAAACATGATGATGGAAAACTTACCTTTCATTTCCTGGTAAAGTAGCAATTGAAAAGCTGTGTTACTTTGGATTTGTAGTTTCACTTAACTGCTCAAAATCAAGTGCTCTTAAAATTTGCTGTCTGTACAAAAGAAATAAAGAAGAGCCCTCTCAGAATTGTGGGGTTTGTTCTCAATTAACAGCTGCTAGTTGTGTAATTTCAGAAAGTTCATTTATTCCAGCTGGTGTCCTGACTTGTAAACTAAAAGACAGTCTTCTAAATCTGAAGTTCAGTATGCCAACAAGCATTACCTTTCCTCTCTCCTTTCTTCTTTTATCCTTGGTTTCTTTTGGTTCTGAGGATAAAACCCAGGGCCTTGCACATGCTAAGGAAGCCCTCTTCCACTACCACGGAACTGTGTCATTGGCACAGGTATTATCTTTTCCTTAAAACCAGATCTCCCAAGATAATGCGGACACTCACAAAATGTATGGTGTTCGGCAATGTATTAACACTGTCTATATCCCAGTTTCTTGGGGAAAATGATGATTCCCACCTTGATTCCAAACATTAAAATATCAGTTTTTCATTATAATTATATGACATATAGAAAGCAACAAACCTTGAAAGATTGTTTTCAGAGTCAAGTTAATACATGTGAAGAAACCAAAATTATGACTAGGAAGATAAATCTTTGTGCTTTTATATGACTAAAGCCTTAAAAAAAAAAACCAGCAAACAAACAAAAAAAGAGAGCTACGAGACTGTGGCTCTACATATGATACAGGAAAAAACAGAACTAGAATGTGTCTGTATATGAAAGTTAATTCCAAACTAGTATTTGTTATATAGTTATCAAGAAAAAGTTATCCATAAACCAACCAATTTTTAAATTAGGACAATTTTAAACCAATCATTAAACTAAACTGTTAGACTAATCTTATATTCCTAATTTAGAAAAAAAATAAATTAATATGCTACCTTAAGTGATTTCTTTACTTGAAACACGTTTATAATTTGCAGGCTTTTTATTCCACTGTCTTTCTTGTTTTGTACTGAGGACTGAACTCACAACCTCATGCTCACCAGGCAGGTGCTTATGCCACTGAGCTAAACCTCCAGCCCCTCTTCATTTGATTTTCTATACATGATATTTTCAATGAGTTATGTTTTAAATGAGAGCTAAACACAGCCTTCCACCATGTGGCCCACTTGTTCAACTCCCACCCCTCCGCTCTGAGTATAATGTGGTTTGTTTTCATGCACAACCTTCCTGTTTGTTTTTACAGGGCTGGAGATTAAACCCAGGACCTCAAACAAGCTAGATAAGCCTTCTACCCCTGAGCTATACCCGCAGGTATCAAACGACTTTAAAACTTAATTGATCAAGTCACAATAATTGTTTTAGGAGGACTTAATATATGGCACTGACTTCCCATGGTTCATTTTACATAATCCTTACAATAAACCAAAGAGGAAGACAGTGCCTGTATTTTGAGGTTCAATAACCTGTTGGAAGCCCTGAGCTAATGACTGGGAAAGCCAGGATCTAGGGCTACACCCGCTTCAGAGTACTCTTGTGGGTAACCTGTATGGCTTCACTTCGTTTTAAAAAGTAGCAATCATCCTGATTTAATCAAATAACTCTAAACATTAAAACATCAGTTTTGCATTATATTTATATGACATGTAGAAAGCAATTAATCAAAATACAGAAAACATATGCTTGAACTTTTCAGTTCTTCTTCGTGACTTTTATTTGCTCTGTGAACAGCCTGGGCTGGCATGCCCAAGCCTGAGAGTCACGTGGTCACTGTCTTCCCAGTTAACTTCTACCCAACTCAGACCTATCAGTGAGTCCATCCCAGGCTTTTAAACTGAGCATTTCCATTATTTATGCAAATAAGGGTGACGACACTGTGAAGAATTTACCTTGCCAGGACTTTGTGAAAGTGGAAGCCTAAGGCTGCAATGCACCTATGCGAGCTGTAGGGGGCAACAGTGGCCCGTGCAGCACGACCGAGGGCTACAGTTGGGTTTCCTTTGCCTTGGCTGCGGCTGTGCGTGGTGGGGGCGGGGAGAGCAGCGTTACCACTTCCTGGCCGGAGACTGAGCAGCCCTCCGAGACTCTGACCGTCCAGTTTCAAATTAAAGCCTAATCTCTCTACTGCATTTACAGAATGTGATTATAACGAAGCTTTGCAAACTAAAAGCATTATTATTTTCATCCTCAGCAAAAACTGAATGTTTCGGCACTATTAGTGAGCAACCAACCTAAATTCTAAAAATTGTTATCTCCCTGGCAGTGTTATACAAGGCATAAAATACTTGGAATCGTGAAACCTCATTAATCACCTCTAGCTAAAAGCCCTGTTATCAAAACAAACAAATATAACGAGGAGTTTAAAATCATATGGTGTTTCTGCAAATCTGCCTATTTCTAATTAAGCTAATATCTATTTATTACTCCATCCATTTTCTAGAAAAGGGATATAACGTGTAGGGGTAAAGCTGAGCAGATGCATGACTTTGGGATCAAACTGCCCTGGTTCAAATCCTGCCCATCCTACTAAGTAGCTGGGTAAAGTTGAGGATCCCTTTGTGTCTCTAAGCCTTATTTATAAAATAGTAAATAAAAATAAAAATACTTCCTTCATATGAACATAGAGTTAAATTAGAGTTAAATTTCATCAAGTTGCATATCATTAAAATAATAAAGGAGAAGCTGGAAGCATAGCTCAGGAAGAGCACAGACTATCACTACAATATCCATGCTGTTGCTTGGCATGTTCAAAGGCCCTGGGTTCAAGAAAAAAAAAAAAAGAAAAAACAGAAATATGAGTGAAAATAGAGACAAAATATTGAAAACCTCACTTCTGTGAAATTTGACACAGAAATATGCATGAATATATAGGGAATCTACATAAAAGTAACTAAATGAGTCATATACATCAAACTAAAGCAATTAAAATTTGGTGGGCCAGTTTTATTTTTCATGATTATTCATGGCATATCCAAGTATTAACCATTGGCTCCAAAAGCAAATTACTAAAAATGTCAAAAGTAGTGTTAACTTTTGCCTTATTAATGCTGTTGATAATATTAACAAAGATAAAACTACCAAGACTCTACACCTATACAAGTAAATTTTTAAAAAACAATTGAGAGCTATAAAGAAAGCATATTCTCTGAAATATTTTCAGTCCTCCCTGTGACAACTACCCCAGAACAATCCAGGGAGCTGGCTGAAGAATGTACCACATACCATTTGCATCACCCTGGATAATATCTGATCACCTGCCAGACATATGGACAAAGCCATTCTTGCCGATCCAACCCTGGATAAATGATTAGCTTAGAACAGTAGGATCTCATGCGTCTCATCCCCAAAATGATGAACAATTTCTGGTGTAAGCTACCAAGTTCTAGGCTGGTTTGTTACACCACAAAGCCTAATTCCTCCTTTTAGGGAAGAGCCAATACAACATCACACTGGCTTTTCCTGGCTTTCCCTGATGGTGCACATCAGGGAGAGATGAAAGAGAACTTGAGAGTGTAGAGTGTTCCTGAAGCAATAGCAACTCTTTTCTATCATCAGCAGAAAGCCAGCCCAGGACTCACCCTCTGAGTTTCTCAGGTATGCATCAGACACGGCAGAGTAAGTAAAGAAGGGAACATACTAACCCACCAAGCTGGCTCCTTACGACCCCTTTCTTCATCTCACTGCGGACTGTGCATCTATCAGTCTGCACCGTAAATAATTCCACTGTCACGTCTCTTCATCGTGGATTTACAGAGTCTGCATGGGGAAGCGCTTTCACAGTTTGATTAAAATGGAGACAACGATGTGTTCCATCCTCTTCCGGCACCTGAGTCCGGCAGTGGCTCCCGATGCTCCAGATACTCCACATGCTTCTCTTCTCCAGGTCCCTGTCACCTCCACGCTGCTGGAGCTTGGTGCCACTTATTATCCAGACCATCAGGCGCCTGGCGCTCGGTGGACGTCTCTTCCACACTTGGCTTCCAAGACACCATCGGGCCCTGGCTTTCCTTTTGCTTTATAAGCTGACCTAGCTCATCTGTCCTTGATCAGTTTAGTTCATCTTTCTGATCCCTAATTTCACTTAATGCCTAAGCAACTGCACCTGGAGCATGGATTTATTTGCCGTCTACTCACTAACAGTTCTCAAATTCATACTCCCCGTTCTGCTGCTCCTCCTGACTTCCATATTCATCCACCTACTCAACGGCTCCACTTGGCTGTCTCGGTGTTTTCAGAGATAACATGACGGACACTGCTGGGCATGGTGGCACATCCTGTAATCTCAGTGCTCAGGATCCTGGGCAGGAGAAGTAATGCCAGCCTGAGCTAGACAGGGAGTTCAAACCCAGTGCGTTTTTAAAAAAAACTTTATCTCAAAAACAAAAAACAACCAACAAACAAAAAGAAAAAAGTATCAAACACAACTTGGACCCTTTACATCAGCCTATTCTTCACTATCTCATTATTTTAGAAAAAAACACTGCTCTTCACCCAGGGGCTCAAGCCTTAAGCCTCTTTATCTCTCCACTCTATGATTTTCCTAGAAAGTTGCAACAAATTTCTACTTTCAAATAGCAAATATGACTTTTTTTTTTTTTACCAATTCCTGCCCACCAGCCCACTCTAGGTCATTATTCTCACCCCTAGATCATTGCAGTCACTTCCTGGCAGGTTTCCCACCATAACAATCCAACGTGCTCAAAGTCTTCCAATCACACTCCTTAACACAGAGAAAAAAGGGAAAAATTACATTTTTTATAACCTATCAAATCTCAGTTATCTTCTCCCTTTCCATTGCTCATTCTATTCATGTCACGCTGCCTTTTTCACTGTGTGACAGCATGCATGAACATGACACAGTACACAAACAGAACAAAGTTACCTCAATAATTAATGTTTCATTCTCTATTCTCTGTAGATCCCAAAGACAAAACCTAAGGGATCAGGAATGAGAGATTTTCCATGTTTTTGCCCTCCTGTTCATTTCCCTCTCTCCCTTTTGTTTAGAATGAGTTTTTAGCTAATGCATGCAGAGCACACTCAGATCTTTAGTAACAGACAAATCACGGTGGGAACCACCATAGAGGAATTAACATGTCGGTTTTGTGTGTAACAAATTGAACCTCTGCACACATGAAAACTGGGCGTGCCCATCTACAAGATCCATCTGAGATCACTGCCATTAAAATGAAATGGAAAGTCAGTATTTACTATGTCTTCCTCAGGAAACTCACAAGTATCCTTCCAAGTGAACTTCTGCTAATACTGTCACAAGAAAAATCTGATGTGAAAGATCACGTTGAGAACTAGGGATTTTCTAACATCCTGCCCAATTAAATGACCCATCTCTGTAATGCAACTACCTGGGATAGGTCTCTACCTGGACCTTAGGACTTAAGAAATTGCATTCATAAATGCTGATAATTATACTAAGAAACTCTGGGAGAAAAGTACTAAATACCCTTAATAGTTGTCACCGGGCGTGGGGCTCAAGCCAATGTGTAATTGAAATATGTGATATTTTTGAACCATATAAATATACAGATACAAAAAAATAACTTAATAATGAATAATGTACTGAAAAAATAAGTTGGATATAGCGCAACTTGATACTAGCCTCAGAGGAACAGAAGCACAGATTTTGAACTATGTTTGCTTTTGATAAAGTTTTGGTGAGAAAAACGGCAGAAGCTTTTGTCTGTTACGTCAGTTCAGAAGCACTGCCACCCTCTTGGTCCTTCAGCTGCAGCTGATGGATTTGACTGCCTTTCTGGATGGGAGCTAGGACATCAGTGACTACGTTAGGACATTCCACAAGTTATGGAAACTTTTTATGACACTATTTTCTTGAAATAAATTTCTTTAAGGAATGTCTGCATTGCAGAATTGCTGACACAGCCACTTCCCTTAATTATGGGCACCGGTGTCCTGGAATGGATTTATAAGAAACCTGTCTCATGTTCAACTTTGTTTTAATTAAAAATGAAACTTTTGTATTCCGTGAAAAGTTCTAATGTACCTAACACTGGCATTGGAAGCCAGGAATTCTTGACTCTGAAAAACATAAAATTGAGTTTTAGTGATTTTTTTTAAGTGTTCTTTCACTGTAAAAAAAAAAAAAAAGAAAGAAAGAAAGAAAAGAAAAAAGGAAGAAAGCAGTGTTTTGCTGTTGTTTTGTTTTTGTTTTTTAATTCTGAGGCAGCGTCATCCTGAGTCCCTAATGTCCTGTGGGATGCACCAGTTGTCATGCTAGGAGGGTTCCCCAGAAGCAGACCTTGGGAACAGTGTCACATAATTGTTCACAAATTGTTTTAAGGGAGTGTGCCCTGGGTATGTGAATCATAGGAGAGAAGGTGTGGTCTCCGGTGGGAAGTCCCACTGAGGTAATGCCATCTTGATCCACCTTGATCCACCTTGAACCACCTTGATCCACCTTGATCCACTGTGATCCTCCTGAGGTGGAAGGCATGAGATAGGCTCAGAGCCCATCTCCCTTGAGGCAGAGGAACCAGATTTAACATTCCTCCAGGTGGTGGCCACAGAAACTAACCCCAGGACAGTCTTCAGGAGAAGAGCCTTTGGCTTGGCCACGGAAACCAAGGAGAACCAAGGAAGGGAAGGGAATTGCAGAAGGGACTTGGGAAGGAGTGGCCAGAACAGTGCAATGGGATCAGAGAATTAGGGTGGAGCTACATTACCTGCTGTAATTAGTCATCAGATCTTAACTGCAGGCAAAGAGCACATTTAGGGAAGACCTATGTAGAGACTGAAGGTTACTGTGCTTATTCTAATTTCTGTCATACCTAAAGTAGGCAGAATCCATGTAGGAAATCTGACAGATCAAATTCTAATCCAACATAGTATAAAAGAAGCTGCTTTAGCACCCATGTATGCCTCTATTTTTAATAGATTTAAATAATTGATAAATGCATTAAATTAAAACATTCCATGTAACATAAAAATAAGCATTCCTATCTACACTGTCTGTTGTCTTCATTTAATAATATGAATTAAGCAACCTAGCCTCTTGATTGAATGTTTCTAAAAATGTCTAATTTTGTTCTAATGTAGTACAATTAAAATTTGTGTACCTGGGAATCATTTTTCAATATACGGTGTTGCTTTTTATTGGTATATGCTCAATATACATAAATAGTAGGATATTAGGTGTATAGTAGATTACTAGATGGGATATTTCAGTAAGAGTTTAAATATGCCAAATAACACTGTCATACTGGAAATAAGTTGGGAAACAAAGGAATGAAATCCTTTCTCATATATTTTACTTTTCAAAAGTAGAAGATAGTCTCAAAAATGTGTGGCATTATTCCTCATTTTATATATCTTACAAATAAAATAACATTAGAAATTTAATTGGAGTTTAAAAATACACATAAAAAAACATGAAAATATACAGATTGCATTCATTAGAATTTGGAAGCTAAAAAAAAAGACTTTTTAAGACCCAAAGAACACAAAGTAATGAGGCAAAAATATGGGAATTTTAAATCATCACTATCAAAAATATTTGATCAGTTAATTGAATCACAAGGTTAACTAATAATAAATTGGGAAAAGATATTTGTGATATGGACAACTGACTGAGGATTAATACAGCAGATGTTCAAGATACTTTTAGTATCAAAAGGAAGTAGATAAAAAAAATCAATGTCTGAAAAGGAAAGTGAAGTAATACCCAGCTTCCTTGATAATCAAAGAAATGCACAGGAAAAAAGAAGACAGATCTCTGCAGCCATCAACTCAGCATGGGTTTGAAATCAGAACATATCAAATGGATGTAGAGGAAGGGAAATGAACACACCCGTGTGGGAAGTTTCACTACTAAGACACAGTAAGGCGGTGTTGATGATGCTGAAGCCACAGACACTAAGAAATGGTCATTGCTTTGGGAAACAAACCCATGAGAGGAGATACCACAGTTGACATGGAAAGAGTTTTGGCCCAGACGGGACGCTGTAGCCAGTGAAGCCTTAGAGGCAGAACCAAGGAGCTCCTATCTCCCCCACCCCTAGGAATTTACCTGTAACTCCATCTTCCCCATCCCTAGGAATTTACCTATGGCTCCAAACAAAGACCAATGGGCTACTTGTGCAACCCTAATGCCCCCTTAGGTTCCACACCAAACCTAGGTTACTTATATGCCCCCACGCCACGTGTCCGCCAGAGAGAAAGCCAAACTCCAGTGGTCGAGGGGGTTTTTGTTTTCTCTCTCCACCTTCTCAGAATAAAAGCCTCTTTTGTCTTATAATTCTCATCTTTTGGACGCACTATATAATCTTTATCAGACATGGGTCTACTTTTGGGACTCTGGGAGTTAGGGGCCTCTTTGGTGTCCTGGATTAAAGAAATGCATACATAAAATGGATATAAATGATTAAGCATACATAAATGATTAAGCATGATGATATAGTCTCCAAAAATTAGAACCAATTAACACACCCAAAGGAACACACTTTTTGTTGCATGAAAAACTGAGAATAATGATACTCAAAACAATATATCATTTATATATATTGAGCACATACCAATGTAAAGTAACCGTGCATATTGTACAAAGATATGCATGTATCCATGGCAGCAGGAAAACAGGGGCAAACCAAGTCATAAGGCACAAACAAAAGTAAGTAGCCTTGCAACAAAAAACAGTCACAAGGATTGTGTTCCTATTTTATAATTAAAATCTTTTGCAATAGTTTGACTATAATTTTGTGATAATTTGTATTTTCCATGATACAAGGATCCATGCAGCAAATCCATTTATTTTATGAACTCTTAAAAGTGACTTTTATGGGTCAAGTCTTGTACAGAGTGCTCAGCTAGGAAAGAGACTTGGCCCAGGGCATATCTGGAGGACATATACCTTATTTCACATCTTCAGATGAATTTATATGCTTTATTTTCCAACACGCTGAGGAGATAGCTGTCTTATTCATGCTAAAATGTTTCCCTTTTGCATCCTTGGACTTAGTTAAATATTTAATTCAGCAGCAAGGGCTAATTAAATCTAAATATATTCTAAATTTTGTAAACAATTTTCTGCACTGCTTTAATTTAAAAAGTTTTTTTCAAGCTGGATATAAATAGTACTTAGTGACTTGAATCAACTTTAGAAAACAAATGAACCATAAAACAGAAAACAGTTCATCAATATAGGTAACAGTTCCAAATGTAAGTAAAGAACAAAATAATAGATAGATGATAGGAGACAGAGAGGTAGACTTTATAAAAATGGGAAGAAATACAGGGATGAGGAAAGAAAGGAAAGCCAAAAAGATTAAGATGAGATATCTAACTCCCTGTGATATATATTCATTATGTATCACAAACATACAATAAAATAAAAATTTTAACACAAAACAAATAAAATTCTCAGCAAGGGCTGGAAAGAAAAGACCAAAAAAAAAAGTCATTTAAAAATGTAGACTTTCAAATACTTTTTCCTTCACTATTTCATTATCAATACTTGATATTAAGTATCAATTTGGCAAAATAACTGTGCTCCCTATGCACACCTCAAAATATTCAGAGGAAGCATAAAAGTTCACAGCCAAGACTAACTTTAGGAAAATCTTAGGACAGAAGTTTTATTATTATTTTATTAGAATTCTCCTTTGATTGGACCCAGCAAAGTAAAAAATAAAAATGGAGCAAGCACGGGCTGGAGATAACAAAGGTTCTCATTCTCTTCAATAGACTACATCTCAGAAATGTGGCAAGTGACACTGTATTCATGCCCCGAGGCTCCTGCCCACTGAAAGCTAATTTCCTCTGTTTGAGCCGAGGCAGATCTGCAGGCTTACCCCAGCTTGGCAGATCTTAGGCACAAGCCTGACTCACAAACTAGCTTCGCCTCCCGGTCGCCTCTTTCTGAAACTTTTGCCAATTCAGGGAACCAGCTGCTCCTTAGCTTAGTGTGCTAATCAGCTTCCCCGCAGCCACTTTCAGAAACCCTGGACCAGGGAAAAGCAAGGTTTTAAAGAGAAAACTAACGTCTCTGTGTCTCAGGAGAACCTGTTAATATATTACAGGCAAAAGCATTTCTGAATTTTGGACTCATCTTTTCTGGATTTACATTTCTATTTAATTGACTGAGCATTCTTTAAATATGGGAATATATTTAATCCTTGAAGCAACCATAGTGATAAATACAACCTCTCATTTTTGACTAAGGATAATTTAAACTCTAGCCTATTTATGGCTAATTCATGATAACCCAGTTTAAAGTGAAGCTATTTGTAGTATTTTTAAACTACTGTTTAGGCCACCCAGAATTCCAAAAAAAACTTCACATATTATTAATAATGATATATATTTGTTGAAAGGTTCATGTTTTTGGAGCAGAAATCAGTTTATCAGCTATATACCCACATAGGTTCAATTTGCCAAATTCTGTAGTGTAAACAATCCCTTATAACTACACAGAAATCTTTTTTTTTTTCGATTAGAAGACAGAAATCCCGATTACAAAAGTCACTGGTTTTCTGAAAGGAGAGTTTATTCGGGGTGGTTTGGGTATCCCACGTATGCTGTAGTTATTGCTATGCTTTAATTCTACTGAACCATTTTAGCCCACAATCTCTGAATGATTTGCAAAAGAACCTGTTTGGTACTAGCCCTAAGGTAAGCAGCAAGACTTCCATGTTGAGTCTTTTTGTTTATGAAACTCTACATGTCAGAACTATGAAAATTAGTAAGTACAGTAAACACCAGGACTCTTCCCATAGTTGACATAGCCATATAACGGATGGATTGCCATCTTTTGATAAATATCCTTTAAATTCCATAAGAAAATGTCTCTACTCTTTTGCTCTGTGTTTTCAAAAGAAAAGTAAGTGAAGATCAGTGTTTTACAAGTTTGCAGATCTCATTATGTTTCCAACAACAGAAAAAGACACTGTTTCAGAATGTGGGGGAAAGTTGTGCAGTTAAAGACCTTAGCTAAAAGTTAATGCAGTCAAGCATCAAAACATCTTTTCTTGATATTTATTTTTGCATCAGAAATTATTTTCCCAGGAGTAGTGATGGTCTGTCTTACTGTTTCCTTTTATGTCTCAGTGTATAGAAATTCATTACCTTGCAGAAATTTGCAACAGTTGAAAATGGCCACTTGTTATGGTTTATATCTAGATGCCCCCAAGAGTGTCATAGGCTTATATGTGTGGTTTTTGAAAGGCTCTTGGTTATCGGGTTTATCACTGACTGTTAGGAGGTGGGCTCTGCTCCCTACACCTTGCCATGAACTGTTTCTCTCTATGATGCCCCTCTGCTGTGCCACCCTGCTTTGGAGCCAGCCAACTATGGACAGAAACCTCCACAAATTGTGAGCTGAAATAAACCTTCCCTTCTTTCAATTGTAGGAACCTGGTATTGTGTCTTAGTGACAAGAAAGCTATTAAGATATCGTTGAAGAATATTTTTTGATATTACTTTTTATGATATTACTTTTTGTGATATTACTAACATCTAGAAAGACATTGAACTGTAGAATTATTGATAGTTATATCCTTATCAATAAAATTTGTAAGTATAATTGTTTCAATTATACTTTAACTGGAAAAATGGCAAGTAATCAAACAATTCTGATTTTCAGTTTTGATTTATAACTTTTAATAAATTAGAGATGTAGGATGGAGACAAACCATTTGTTTCCTTGTTGTGAGACACCCAATTTATTCTGTTTTGAGGACAGAGAAAAAGAAGTCCGGGTATAATTTGCCATGACCATGACTGTTACTTGGTAGCTTGTCCTAAAAACATAGGTGGCAGTGGCAATGACTGATGAGAAAGGGCAAGGGATTGGGTCAGATCAGCATCTTCCAAAATAGCTGGGTGTGTGCAAACACTGATATTTGGATTCCCTGTTTAGCACACATAGAACACACAAGACTAAGTGGCTGATAATTTCAAACCTTAATTAAGAGATCAGCAACCACTCTGGAATCGAAATCTTTTACTTCCTCGTAAACCACAGAGAAAGTTAATTTAGAGTTTTCTCAGAGGCATTTATTCATAAGAAGCCATCACAGCATTGCTTGATACAATTTGGATCATGAATGGCCTCAGAAAGTCACTATGGCGCCTTCCAGGGGGAGAACCAGCAGCATCTCCTGAGATCCACCATGCTGGAACTTAGGACGTGGTGAAACCAAACAAACAGCCTGTCTCCCTGCTAAGCAATAGTGAACCTACTGGTGCATGACCTAGAGTCAAACATCCCACTTCCTTATGCCCCCCCCCCCCATTAGCAAATGGGAACCAGAAATCTGAGCGCCTCCTGGGAGGTTGACCATAGCAAATAAGGGGGACTTCCTTCTACCATCTCTTTGAAAGCAAATATTTTTATTACTGTTTTGCTCTTTTCTGATTAATGGTACTGCTCTATTCAATATTCTGTTTTGATAAGTTCTATAGTGTTCTATATTTCATCTCATTTTGATATTCGTGATTGAAAGAACAACTATTATAAAGATAACAAAATATACTGTGATACCTATTACTGTTATCCCAGTAACCTGCTGTGAAGTTCTGTACCAATTTCACTGTACGATCTTAGTTGGCTTTATTCTGTCTTGTTCTGTTGTATACTTTCAAAATAAAATAAAAAAAAAAAAAAAGAAAGTCACTATGGCAAAGCCTTGTTTTCCCAGTGAAGAATTACTGAAGGAGGGTGGAATCTTTAAGAGGTGAGGTTTAGTGGGAGGTGTCTGGGGCATCAGAGCTGTGTCCATGAAAGAGACAGTGGAACTCTGACCTCTCCTCTTCCCTTCTTGATCATTCCCAGGCCATGAGGTAAATAGCTTTGTTTCACCACACACTCCTCACTGAGGCCATCTGGCACCCACAATATACCTAAAAGCAATGGACCCAACTAGCCACGGACTGAACCCTCTAAAACTCTGAGCTGGAGTGAACTTCTTCTCTTTACACACTGATTTTTCTTAGGTATTTGTCATAGTAATGGAATGCTGACTAACATGGAATCCTTCTCTATTCTAGTGTGGATGTCAGGGGTGCTGCTTATCCACATTCAAGGCGCAGTCTAGAAACACCATTTTGCAATCCTTTTTCTGTATATTCCCCTCTGTGCACAATAACTTCTAAAAGTTTCCTTTAGAAAGGAAAGCACAAGAGACAGAGAAGCCATTAGTAAATCATTGTTAGCTACATTAACCTGTTAGCTAACATGAATTAAGGAGACATTTTCAGGCTTGTAAGACTGATAGGAACAGTAGCAGTAATTATAGATACCAGTTATTAAGTCCAACTGTGTGCCATAGGCTTGACATAATTAATTAGCATAGCAAATGTGCAAGAAACATATTAATATGTAATAGTAACAAATTATCTTTTCTTTTTGTTGTGTTTGTGTGTGTGTGTGTGTGTGTGTGTGTGTGTGTGTGTGTGTAAGGACTGAACCCAGGGCCTTCACACTGAGCTACACTTCCAGACCTTTTTAGTTTTTGTTTGTTTTTGAGAGTCTCCCTAAGTCTCCAAATCGCCCACATCAGACTAAAATTTACAGTCTTCCTGCCTCAGTCTTTCAGAGTGTTGGATGAGTTCTTCTTCTGCTTCTTCTGCTTCTTTTTCTTCTTCTGCTTCTTTTTCTTGTTCTTCTTCTTCTTCTTCTTCTTCTTCTTCTTCTTCTTCTTCTGCTTCTTCTTCTCCTCCTCCTCCTCCTTCTTCTTTCTCCTCTTCTCCCTTTTTTTCTTTTTCCTGATGTGATTACTTTACTGTTTAAATATAGGATGTGAGAACCTACAACACTGGTTCATAGATCTTATCTGTCTTACAAACCACTGTTTGGTAACCTCTTGCTGTTGTGAACACACAAAAGAACAGGGAGAGACCACAGATGGGGCTAATCTGATGCTCTTCAAACAGGGAATGTGACCTAAACAATACAAATCTCAGGACCTTTCCATATCCTGAATCAACATAGCCAATAGAACTCATAGGCCTTTCATCTAATTTTCTCTCTAATGAACTTACATGTGGGAACTTTCACATATATTATTTTCTTATATATAAATAAGAATTTATAACACTGAGGCACATCACTTAAAAAGTCTTCTCCATTGTACAGCATAAGCTGTGATGTGCTGTTATTTACTTTATAACCAACTTGGAGTTGTGGCTAAAGGCCTGCATGGCTTGTCTTCTACTACAAGTTTTTGTTGTAGATATTTAAAGTAAGTATTTAAAAAGGAAATATGAAACTATTCCTCCTCCATGGCAAAAATAAAATAAAATTTCATAAAAAATAATTAGATAATAAGTTAATAACTGTATAGTAACTGAATACCATCATTTTAAAAAATAATCAAAATGTTAGTCATAGTACAAGTCACAGACAAAAAAGATTTTATCTTACAAACATAAAATGATATAAACTGCCTTTTCAGTGAACTAAGAGAAACATATTATAAGTGAAACATGTTAGCATATATATTGAAAAATTTTTGGAGTAGCAGACTAGAGAATATTGAGAATAGTTTGAACTTCTTCCTGCATCCTATTTCTCTGTCTTCCATTTTACTCTTTATTCATATGTGTGTATATTTTGAGCTTAACATGTCAAAGAAATTGTATGATATTTAAAATTGTGTCTACCTTATTAGACATAATATTGTATTATCAAGTTGTGTCCATTTGCTACAAAAGCCTCAAATTTGTCTCTTTGTATGGCAGAGTAATATTCCATTGTGTACACATAACACATTTTCTCTGTTTGTCTGCTAATGGATACCTACACTGCTTCCATCTAGCTATTATAAATTGAGCGCTACAAACATGAGTATACTTGTTTCCCTACAATATGGTGATTTTAACTCTCTTTGGAAGATACTTAGAAGGTGAGTAGCTGGGTCAAATGGAATTTCTTCTTTTAGATTTTAAGAAATCTCCATACTGATTTCCATAGGGTTGTGCTAATTTACATTCCCATCCCCCAAAACAAACAAACTAGCAACTGTTGTTTCTAAGTAACATACTGTACCTCAGTGGGGCACACCACAGAAGCTGACCACAGCTGGCCACAGCTTAAAGGAAGAGTGGAAAGATTTTATGTTAACCACTGATCATTTGAGAAATGCAAGCTAAAACAACACTGAGATTCTGTCTCACCCCAGAAACAATGGCTAAACTCAAGTAGTCAATGAACAGCAAATGCTAGAGGGGCTGTGCTCGTGGGAGTGAAGACTGGTGCAACCACTATGGAAATCAGTGTGGCAATTCCTCAAAAAACTAGATTGAAGATTCCATTAAATATATATCTCAACCAAAAGGCCAACAAGTGGTAATATTATACATATGCCAATAGATAACTGTACTACTGATCTCTGTTAGTTCATCAAAAAGAATGACTTGAGCTTTCATTATTTTATTGTTGGATCATTTTTTCACACTTACATCTTGTAATCTGAACTACTTTGAAGATAACAATATACGAACCAGTGTTAACTTCCGATTATCTTGTTTTGAAATTCTTTTTTTTTTTTTTTTTTTTTTTTGGTCTTTTTCGTTTTTATCGGTACCAGGGATCGAACTCATGACTGCCTGCTTGCAAGGCAGGCGCTTATGCCACTGAGCTAAATCCCCAGCCCCTTGTTTTGAAATTCTGTATCATCCTTTTTATTCTCCTTTTATAACAAAAACATTAAATTAAAAAATCTTAAATACATTTTGTGTTATGAAATTAACCAGTGATTAAGGAAAAGGAAGCTAGCTGTCCAGGGTCACAGAGTAACTCCAAGGCTGGTGTGTGGGTCAGTGGTAGAGTACTAGCTTAGCATAAATAAGGTTCTGTTCAATCTCTTGCCCTTCCCCTGGCACAATATTAAAAAGGAGCTAAATATAGGAGCCATAATGCCAGCCTGATTGTCTGACTTCAAAATTCAACAAAACAGTAACTTATTTTCCTAAACCCACTGCCTCTCTTGCAGAAGGAATAATTTGCAAAGACAGAACAGAGTTCTGGACTTCAGGAAAGAAAACAACTTTGGGCAATATAAAGACCATGTAGGCCAATGATTTTTTAACTTACATGCAGGAAGGCACTGCTTAGAGTCTTGTTATATCTCAATTCCATTTTGGTAAGTCTTGATGAGCCTCCATATTCTGCATTTTAAAAACTTTCAGTAGCAACCACCTGGTTCCTATTATTTGCACTTGAGTAAAGTGAGATACAGAAAAAAGCAATGATGAGTTAAAGACCATGCACTTCATTCAACATAGACAGAGAAAGGATCTCTCTCTACATTACCGTGCTATTCTGTCCAGTCTACCGCACAAATTGTCCAAAAGGTGCACATCACCATTGCTGGAGCATTTCAGTCAGTCCATCCATCTATTCAGGATGAATTCTTCTCAAATACCTCTGCCCCTCTTGCTATTATAGTGTATGGATGACAGATTTCCATCTTCTCTCTTCATGTCTCTTACCATGTTTAACATCGTCTAAGAGATTCCTGGAAAATTGTAATAAGAATGATTCATATTAGTTCAATCATGGTTTAAATGCTGACAGGTCTTACTGTTTGATACAGGGGAAAGAGTAATGAGTTTGATCATTCAGATACCCAGATATCTTTTAGAATGTCTGAAGTTGGGATTCTACAGTCTCTTAAAAGAACGCTAGATAATTAACACAGCTTTCGAACAAAAATAGCATCCTGAACGCTAATTGATAGCTGGTATAGCTTCACATAGATATTAGAGTAATATACACAGATTATATTATCCCGACTCAGAAATACGCTCTTAATAACACATTCAAATTTGCTAGCTTGTATTGCTCAAAACTCATTATCTCAATTCAGAGAAACCTCTCTTCTCACTAAAAGGTTTTGGGTGGATTTCTCTAGAAGCTACTGCAGTGCAGACTGTTCTTGGCAAACAGAATAGCAATTCATTTGCTGGTTTCAGGAATTCTCTTAAGTATTGTATCAAAAATAACTTTTAAAATAACATTGTGATGCATCAGCTAATGAGCTTATTAAAACAAGCTTCCGACAACAACAAAAAAGTGCAGTATGGGTGGAATAGATTCCTTAGGCAAAGTGATTTTCCTTTTCCTAAGTAGTCATTCCAATTAGGAGCAAAGCAAGGCTCCTGAGCATACTTTACACATTAGCACAAACAGAAATGGTGTTTGTAAGTGGTATTCTTCAGCAAATCACATCTTACATTTGCTTGAATACATTAAGCAATTCCTTGGGAGATTTTTGAGCCGACTATGTTTTAAAATCAGGTCTATCTCCTCTTTTGCCATCTTTGTGTGGCTGCCAGTTTCTAAGTAACTTTTTTATGCCAAGCTTAATCAAATAGGATTGCACCCGCCCAGCAGCCGGGTGATGTTCTTTTCCAGCACATCTTGCTTTCTCATTCTGTTCTGTTTCTCTCCCTGTCCTTCCTGCCTCCTGCTGTCTGCTTTTACCTGGTATGACTTTCTTGTCCTCTCACTGAAGGATTAATCTGGAAATAAAATAAGATTGAATTTTTACAGAATTTATCATGGCTATTATTCAGAGGAAATTATAGCGTCATGTGTTTAATCCTTCCCTTTTCAGTTTCCCCATATATGGAAAAACTAATTAGCAGTTTAAAAATGCAAACAAACCATCTCTACAACAATTTGGTTGTAGAAAACTACCAAACCACTACATTTTAGCCAACCAGGACCACTAGCCACTTTAAAATTAATTTATTATTTGATTGATTTTATTTTAAAGGGAATAAAACAGTAAGAACAATTTTGGATTTCAAAAACAAGACAGAAGGAAATTCCTCATAGGTGCTATATTGCATGTTGTAATCCTCTAAATACATCCTCAAGACTCCTGGCTTTAGACCTGCAAGTCAATCAAATGACCCAAGTGTTAAGGTTTTTTTTAACTTCATTTGCTATCATCTTAGCCTGTGTTCCTCCAAATCAGCCAGCTGCTTAGGGCAGCCTGCTGGCTCACGGGAGGAGCTTGGCTTCTTGGCTCTCCTCCCAGCTCCCATTTCTTGATATATTCACCTCTCTTTCTCTACATAAGCTTCTGTCCCCAGTAGTAAGGCTGCATTTTATCTGGAGAGGTGTGAACATGTTATCTCTCCTTCAAGACTCAGCCCAGTATCATCTTCTGTCATCTGTTTCTATTCTGTAACTGATCTTCCTGGAAGTTGTTCCACCACAGACTAAGCAGCTTCAGATCAATGTCTCATCCATCTTGTCTGTCTACGGGGCTGTGTTAGTGTCTTGTTCTTGATGAAATCAACTGCTAGTCTGATCCAGGTCTCAGGGCATCAGATACCAAATATTTCACGAAGACTTTGTGCTGTCATGAATTCCTTTAAATGTCACCAGGAATAGCAACCAGTCAATTGCCTGGTCATGCTGTATTTATTATTCAAGAGTCCTCATGTGAGAAGTGTTACATGATCCTTTTGGAAATTTCCTCTGTAGATCAAGGCAAAGCTTATAGTTTATGCTACAGTCAGAACACCTCCTTATTCTCATGTACATGTACCTTGCCTCTTGGAAGTGTCTCAGGGCCAAGGCATCTCATCATTTGTACTCATCTTAACTAGAATGTTATGTTAATGAAAGTGTTTCTCTAAATTTACCAAAAACAAACAATCAATATCATATTACTCCCTGGAGATAGCAGAGAATTTGCTTTCCTCGTCCCTGTACTTTGTACTTCTCTCAGCAATGAAATTTCAGTTATCTCTGGGGTTTAGTGATCTTTTCCCCAAGGGTATGCCATATCATATGTTATAAAAACTAAAAGCAATCTCAAAATTGTATTAGTATAGCACAAGTGTTTGTAGTTATCTCAGTGTATGATAAAATATCAATGTGTACACAAAAGCTATACATTCAAGAGAGGCATAAAGAATGAAAATACAAAAATGTGTTTAACCACAAGTTGAAGAAGCAAATTATCCATAAAGTCCTGAGCAGCTTCTCTTAGCCCTCCTCAATCCCATCAGCTTACGTCTGAATATGTTGAATGTGGGGTTTATTTTGCCTACAGTTCTACTTAATCACCTAATATATGTACTGTTATAAGTTTTGAGTTTTTATTTCTAACACTGATGTGCTTTTGAAACTTATATAAATAAGACTGTGCTGTGAGTGCTTGGGTGTTATAACCATGAGACTCATTCAGATTCTGGGCCATGTAAACCAGACTTACTGTAGTTCAACTTTCGATTTTTCAGCTTTATAATGGTGGTGTTTTTTCATCTTCAGTATGTAGTTCTCAATCACTCATTCTTTACTACTGTATTCCACTATGTATTATTCCACCGTTGTGTATTTTACACACACACACACACACACACACACACACATACACACACTTCAGTATTGATTGTTTTTATTCAGTTTCATTCCTGTTTTTTTCTAAATATAGATTATATTAACATTGAATGCCCTTGGGTTTATGCAGTTTTATATCAAGTTTTTGTTGTAGATAGTGTTTAGCTGAATTGATCTCTGATATACTCTAAATCAGAGACTATTGAAAGAGCTTTATCACTAGGTACGATAGAGCTGATTTAGTTTAAATTAGTCACTGGAGAAGGAATTTGGTGTAGAATATGTTACAGACACACACATATCTAAGAACTTCCATAAACATTTCCATAAATTATCATAGTAACTGGAAGTAATTTGGGATAAGGAAGAAAGGAAAGTGACTTCAGGATTCCCAACACAGCAAAACTATATAGTTGCTTTAGAAATGGAAGCCATTGAAGAATTAGAGTTGATGCAAATGTGACTCAGTTTTGATGCAGATTACAAGAGGCAAAGCCTTTGCCCGAACTGGATGGCATGGAGACCAATGTGGTTAATGAAACTCTACAAGAGTAGACACTCCCCAAAAGCATCAGACAAGAAAACTCCAAGTATGAGGCAAAGACTTTTGAATTCTCAGAAAAGATTTTAGCACTACAACATGTTTTGTTTCATAGATGAGGTCAGAACATTATAGATAATAATCCACACTTATCACAATGACATCAGTGTAAAGTCATTGCCTTGTTCTGCAAAGCACCTTAAAGGTTTTACATGCGACAGTGGCAGTGGGAGATAATTAACTCAGATAAATAGAAGCATGGAATGTGAGATTAGGAAGGGGAAAGAGACTCTAAGGAATTTTGGAGCTGTGTGGAAGGGGAAATAAAAGTGAAAATCATGAGAGAATAGAAGTGGAAACAGAAATTATAAAAAGAAAAATTTTTATTGTGTGGGATCAACTCCTCGCTTCTTGTGTGAACTCTCCAGAAAAGTCTGTGTTGCTCTCATAGCTGTCAAGTGAATGGGTCTTTAGAAGGATGGAGGAGTCATCAGTCTCTATGACTCAGTCTACCTAACATAATTTAGATCGCGTGTAAGAATGGAAAAGGAAGCACAGATGCAATGTTAGTTTCTGAAACATGGTGATAAGCAGTTCCTCTATGGAATTAGGGATTTTTGCCAGTGGACCTCCAACACTCCCACTGCAGTGAGCAAGAAACACCCAGCTGACATCTTAGTAACCCTAATCTACAGCCTTCCAGAAATATTTATGAAAACTTTAGCCACATAGGGGACTCATTATTCTTTATCCTTGTAAAATATCCAAACTAATTTCATAAATAAAGAATGAAATCTCCTCGTTCAACCTTTCTCTATTTCCCCCTTCTCTGTGCCATCCCCAAAGTATTCTCTGCAATTTACTTGATCAATTTATTTCTGGTGCATTTTCCTTCCCTTCTCATACATATATTCTTGTAAATATCTATGAGAGGGTCTTTTTTGTCTCTTACCAAGAGACTGCACTTGTGAAATCCTGTGCTTTCTGCATGAGGAGGTTGTCCGAGTTAAAGAGGACATCCCTCTTATGCGTGGTGACCCTGAAGAGGACTCTTGTGTCTCTAGCCATTGAATTTCTTTTCTTATTCTGAACAGAGATTTTTCCATATTGTGAATAGAGTAATTCTTGTTACTGCCACCTAATGAAATATTGTCAAAATAAGTTATTTTAATAGAATAGTTGGGAAAGTAGATCAAAAGTACAGGGAATTTTCCACTCCTTTCTCCACTTGGGTGAATCCTATTTCGAAGCGTTACTGTGGTTGGAGTGGAATGACTCATACTCTGTCTTCAGACTGCTGTCTCCATTCTCAGAAAACCCCGCAGAGAATTCTCCTTTGCCACGATTTCCCTATTTGACTTCAGGACTCTCCTAAGGAAGATGGACTCCTTCGATGAAGAAGTTTTAACCAAATCACTTAATCTGTAACTTCTTTGTGTGCATGCATAAGAAAGTAAAACATGTAACAAAAATCTGTCTAAATAAATCTAAAATATTCCCCTTTCTGATAATTAAAAAATAAAAATTCTAACTGAAAGTCTTGTTTCAGAGATTGAGGACCAGTGTTTTTATTTTGGTTTGGTGCATGAAATATGTGTACATCTGACAACTGATAACATCTTATACTTAACAATATAGAACATTTACCCCCATTGTACCAAGAGAACAGGCCTAGGAACCAGTTTCATACAATAAATACCCCCCTAAATGAGACTGCCTGTCAGATCCAGCTGATGTGAATATGTAGATCTGTATTTTTGGTAACTTGGGTAGATCTGAGATGAGATTGCTCTGGGTTGGGTTGGCTGAGATTGCTGTTAGCGCTAACACATTGGCTCAGCAAGGACCCTAGAAGATTTGTTCTCATCAGCTTCTGTAGCACCCCATAATACTCTGAGGTGCCTAACTTCCTAAGACAGAGCCCGTTAATGTAAAGACTGCCCACATACATTTTTGCTGTTTGCAATGAAGGACTTTAATTTTTTCTATAATAAAGTAGTAGAAGGAAGATAGGCATCAAATAAATTATTCAAGGCTTTCATATTTATTTTGGGGAGAAAAATCTATTTTTGAATACCATTCTATGTCATACATGAAATAAATTCTAGGAGAATAAATACCTATGTATATAAAATAACATTTTAAATATGTATCAATAGCAATCATGAATATATTTGGTGAGAATATCCATGGAAAAATTCTTATTTTTAATACAATGTGGTATTGTTAACATGTGAAATGTACAACTCTTTGTATCAATCACTCAGCTTCTAGGAATCCTGCAGGGATATAGCATATATTTGCAAAGATTACGATATGGAAGTATCTATGACATCATAGTTTACCATAGAAAATGGAAAATGAATCAATGCATACAGTTTAAAACAGGGAAATTGTTAAGTAAGTAGTATTATGTCCACATAATGAAGCATTCTGCAGCAGTATCAAAGAATGAGATAACTCTGCTGTAAGCTGGATAGTCAGACATAATATATTCCATTAAATGTAGGCCAGGATATGTACACAGTGAGTTTGCATATAGGAATATCTTGAAAGGTAACCAACGATGGGCACCCTTGAGGAGAAAAGATTGGTGAAAAAAAGAGGAAGGTTTATTAATATTTTACCCTGTGCAGCTGAGTTTTATTGCAATAAACATTACTGTTTTCAGGATTTGAATGTGATAAAATTTAAAAAATAGAAGCAAGCTCCTTCAAGCCAGTATGAATATTTTTCTACTTATACTGAAGTAGACTAGTTCATCTCCTGAGGCTTTTAGGAAGATACACTGAATGTGATTAGATGGTACAGTGTTGCAGGGAGCTGAGTTAGTTAGAAATATTACAGGCAGCCACACAAGGGTGGGTACTCAATGGAGCCAATGCAGAAGCCCAGATACTTTGCAACTGTGGGGGCAACCCACACCTCCTGTTGTGGGCCAGGCCTCAAGACAAAAGAGCAAACAAATGCATCCATATCCTAAGGACTGGTATTCTAAATAGCTCCCTATAACTCTGAGGAAGTCCAGAGTCACCATGCCAACCCACTGAGGGAAAGAGTCATGGTTCTCTAAGAATGGCCACTTTCTACATCACTCGCTTCTCCATTTGTTCCTAATTTAATCGGTTTTACTTAACTATTAGTCTTATTGGCTAACCATAGTTCTGTCCCATCTTATGTCCATCTGCCTTGTGATTTCCCAGTTTTCCCCACCTTGAACCCACCTCACTCCATGATTTTGCTCTATAAAAGTCCTTGGAAAAGACGGAGTCCTTGGCAACATGCTCGGGACCTCTTCTGTCTCTCTCAGACAGAAGATTTATCTCTCTCTATAAATATATTCTGCTCATAACCTCTGTTGTGCCTAATATTCATTCTTCTATTTTAGAGAACACAAACTCGTGGACACAGCAGGTTGGGAGTTTCATTCCCCTATATCAACACGACTTTCTGCCATGAGCACAGACATTCACTATGATGCAGGCAGCTGGTCAGACCAGTGTGGCCAAGCTGCTCAGATAATGCAGGGTTCCCCTCTGGACTCACGCACCTATTTTTCTGAAGAAAACATTTACCTGTCGTTGGATAGTCTGAGCCACATCATTCCTTTAAAATGTGTGTCTCCGTGTTGGCTTTTATATAAATAGGAGATAAAAAAGGAAGAAAATCAACTTATTTTTCTGATATTCATTAACTGCATATGCCATCTTTGACACCAAAAATATTTTCCATCAGCAGAAGAAATGGATCTAAATCTATCAAGTACTTGTTGACTAACATATAGTAAATATTCATTGCTGAAGGAGATACTACATTTAGATATCATTTATTAAATTCAAGAATATTGTGAAACCAACTCAGAAGAGTAAACCTACAAGTAAGTAAAGCTGAATTTTGTCTTGATACTGAGAAATCTGGGGTAGCTACAATTAAAAATTATCTCAGAGCAAATCAGAAAAATTTTTGAAGTAGGGAAGTTATATTTTAAATTATTAACAAGTGGCTGTCAAAAGCTTATAACTGACTCAAAGAAAAAACAACTTTAACATTTTAAAATGCTAAAGTCAATCAAGTAAAAAATATATTCAATTAGAGATAAAAATGTTATTCTTTGTTGTACTTATACTTTTATTAACAATCTTAACTATCTAAACATACAAAATATGTTGAAATGTATAAAAATGTAGAAAATAAAAATGTTGCTAAAAAAACTATGCTAAATTAATTCAAATCATACTATGAGAAGCAATATGTTATAAATATATACACTTGACAATAACCCAAAGTATCTTAATAGAATTATTTATAATTTATGTATGAAGAAAATAAAGCTTTGTGATAGTCATCAAGAAAACATGTTGGGCATGGTGGCACGCATCTATAATCTCAGCACTTGGGAGGCTGAGGCAGGAGGATCGTTGCAAGTTCAAGACTAGCCTGGGTTACAAAGTGAGCTCAAGACCAGCCTGAACTGCATAGCAAGACCCTGTCTCAAAAAAGACAAAACAGGGGCTGAGGATTTAGTTTAGTGGCATAAGTGCCTGCCTTGGAAGTGCAAGTTTGTGAGTTTGATCCCTCAAAACCAAAAAAAAAAAAAAAAAAAAAAAAAAGTTAGGTCAAATTATCTACAACAGTATCCAATTGACTCTGAAGATATTTGCTATTATTGTTATATATATTCTAATTGTCATTTTGGGCAGCAAGAACTAACCTGGCTCTTCTAACAACAAATGAGAAATGCAAAGAAACTTCTATGGAAAAAAAAGACAACAAAACCCAAACACGAATTTCATGCTTCTGCAGTGTTGGCGCATTCCATGCCTCAGTGGTCCATACCTTTAAATACCTACGTGCAAGCACAGGTCTTGAATAGCTTTCACCCTGGAAAGCATCCTTTGCCAAGAAGACACCAGCTACATATCTGAGACTGTGTAGTAAATATTTCGCGATAAAGGTTTTTATCTTCTTGATGCTCAGGATGCACGTGAAAACCTTGAGTGATTTTTATACATTGATCATAATAAAGAGGTTTTCATTCTAGAGAACTGCAGTGTTTTCCGGTTCCCTCTTGTGCTGAGCTGAGATTGCCAGCAGATAGATGGTGCCTTATCTGTTTGGAACCACGTCAGGAATTCTCACCTCGTACACCTACCTGCGGAGCAGACAGCACCCAATTCACTGACTCACACCCATGGAATGAAAGCAGCAACTGGGACCCAAGATGTAGGTGTTGTCAACAATGTCATCACAGATTCGAACAGATCACTTCCCAACGCTCACGACTCATGGCTGCATTTTCCTTACACTGAGATTGCTGAGGAATCTCTTGTGTCATCAGAGCAATGCCCCCACTTACAGTATACATTTGTGCAACTTCCCTAGTCTTTCCTGTTACATTATGTTGGAAAAACTGCTGGGAACTCCAGAGAAGTCATTGTACCCACCACGATAGCTTTGCTTGTATGTTTGGTTTTGGTGAAACGTCAGCTGCTTTCATTTATTGTGAAGACAAAACAAATAGAGAGTGACACAAAGCCTGCCGGGCTGGCCAACTGTTTAAAGAAAGAAAAAGGTCGCGCTGGGAAGCCAGACAAGCATTTGGCAGAGGGCTGGTGACCTTTCTTCTGCCCCAGGAGCATCATTTAAGAGTGGCTATGAATGTCTCCACACCTCAAACACCATTCCTCTCTTTGTTTAAAAACCAAGGCGAGACACATAAATATCTTATATGTCCTCATCCTTTCCTGTGTCCTGAGGATAACAAAATGTGCTGGGCATGCATTGAAGCTATTCCTAAGTGTTATGACTAGACAGGATTGACAAGTGCAGAGTGGAGGAGGGGCACAGGCCACCATCTGAAAGATCACATCGTTATGGAAGTGTTGGTACTACAGCCTTGCCTGCTGGAAGAGTGCTGTCTGCCAAAAAGGGTAAACAGGTAAAATGAGCAGAAGTGATTTTCAGTCAAAACATGCAACAGCAAAATGAATTCCAGCACATGACATTGAGCAGCGAGCGCTGTCACAGATGTTCACTGGTCTGTTCAAGAAGTTGGACAATAGAGCCATGAATTGCAAGACGTCCACCTTGTAAACAGTCTGAACACTCGGTATGATGACAAATGGGTGTCTCCCAATCCATCGCCAAAAGGTCATTTTTATTTCTTCTGACAGAGAGAAGAAACTCTGTACTTACCAGGATCTTCCAGTCCTACAGAACAAACCTGTTGATCCTGATAATCGCTAGCTCTTCCTTAGGTGGTGCGTGTAATTCTGCTCCATCAGGGGAGTTACATGCTACCCAGGTGCTTATGGACTGGTGTTTGATGCTGCTGTATTTTGCTATTATGACTATACTTTGAATTACCTATTGGAAATTTGTATATAAAAGGGGGCTGTCTTCATGAAAACTCAACTTAATGCTTTGGATAGATTTCATAAAAGTGAATCTATCAAAATATGTTATCAAATTAAGTGTATTAAGAAAACCCTAACCCTAACCCTTTAGACAAAGGACTTATATCCAGAACATAAAATTATTGAAAGACATCAAGCCCCCCAAATTCAAAGACCCTCTCCAAAAATGGGCATCTGTGATGAACACACATTTCTCAGATGAAGTTATACAAATGGTAAATAAATCCATGAAGGAATGTTTACCATCACTGGTGAAATGCAAATTAAAACAACATTGAGATTCTGTCTCACTCTGGAAAGAATGGTTGCCATCAAGAAATCAACTGATAACAAATGTTGGTGAGGCTGTGGGGAAAAAGGAACACTTCTCCACTGTTGGTGGGAGTATAGACTGGTGCAGCCCCAGTGGAAATCAGTATGGAGATCCCTCAAAAACTTAGGATTGGAAGTTCCATTTAATCCAGCTATTCCCCTCCTGGGTATTTTCCCAGAAAAATTGAAAAGTTCATGTCCCAGCGATACATGTGCACCCACGTTTATAGAAGCGCAATTTGTAATAGCTAAATCTTGGAAACAACCAAAATGCCCATGGACTGCAGAATGGATAAAAAAGATGTGACATTTTTATGGAATGGAATATTACTCAGCTATAAAAAGGATGGTCTTAAGGCTTTTATAGGTAAATGGAGGCAACTTGAGACTATCCTCATAAATGAAATAAATCAGATTCACATTTATAAATATTTTGTTTCTCTAGTATAAAAAATAATAAAAAACTGAAATAGTAATAAGATCCAAAATGTATGATAGATATTGTAATAATGAAAGGGAAAGAAAGTGCTCTAAAGGATGTAACTGTATGTATGTTTAAGTGTGCAAGATAGATAACCATACTACTAAGTTTTTGTTAGTTCACCAAACAGAATAGTTTGTATTGTCATTGTTTCATTGTCTACTTTTTTATGCTTTGATTTTGTATCTTGAATAACTACTTTTAAGATAACGATATATAATTTATCAACTAGTGATTTCTTACTGTTCTTTTAAATTCTGTATTATTTCTACCCCTTTTTCTGTTTTGTTTTTTTCTCTAAATAAAAAAAAAGAAAACTAAAACATTGAGAGAGAAACCAGAAAATTAAGAAAAAGTGGATTTTCCTATCTTCATCAATATCTCCAAATTCTTGCTCTACCTTAAGCAAAATAAGAAGATGGAATTCACAGCAAAGAATCCAGAATAAAAGAAAGACCTTGGCACAGTATCCAAATATTGACCAGATAATGCTTGTTTTATAAGACATTTAAATAGAAACACATTAGGCATATATTACTTTATACTTTTTAAATAAAAGCTTTTCACTAAAATGTTTTAATTAATCAAATATGTTAAAGAACAGGCTTCATTCCACAAATAGGAAAGCCTTACAGAAATTCAGAGTATGTACACCTGGATCTGTGTGCCAATGTTTCACAGTTAGTAAGTGATGAACTTGTTTGTGACAGCTGATCATAAAGTCACCATGTAGGAGACTGTTGGGGAATGGCCTGTAGTCTATGTACTACTGCTTGGAAAGACAAAACTCAAATCTTCAATGCTCAAAACTATGTAATCCAAGTCCTGCCCTAACCTTAGTAGTTTTCTCAGGAATAATTAACTTTTTTTCTTTCTCTTTATTGTATATGCCTATTTTATTTACATACATTCGTATCTATATATGTATATACTCTTATGTACCTGTGTAGTACTATATCTTTGCGTCTACACATTCATGTCTGTTACATATTTATGTACATGTTCACGATTCTATACACATGTATATTGCAAATACATTTGTCCACACAGAACAAATAAACATCTACATGTATAACATCCGTCTATAAATACATCTTTACAGAACACTGAACCTGCCACCCTTCTCAGCCTTCTTATTCCTATAACTCAAATTCGCAGCCAACTGTGTAAAATTCAGAAGCAACATTGCTTAACAGGAAATTTCACACCTAGCTTGCACCTTCGTATAGATGTTCTGTAGCTGCAGGCTGTCAAACCTTGTTTCTGACATTTGCAAAGTCTCATGGTTGATTTCAGGTAAGAGAACTTAACACCATGAATACACTAATCAATCAACAAAATATTCCTGCCTGATTAATAATTATAATTTTAACAGCTTTTTTTTTCAGATGAAACAGCTGAGACTCAAGTAAAGTACCCAACAACATAGACCTTCAGTAGGTGTTTATGCAGAGAGTACTACATAGGAAAGATGAAATCATAGTGCAATGAATAAGTTTTAGGCACTGACTATATGCCTTGCAAACAAAGGAGAAAAGAAATAGTTTCTTCCCTCCATGTGATTACAGTCTGATGTGATGCATAGGGAAAGAGATTCATTGGAAACACAGGGTCAGGGACAACCCAGCCTTGTTTCTCTATGAAGAAATGGGAGGAAACATTTCCTAACCCAGCAGTAGTGAGGCATCTTGAAGAACAGGATTTCCCTGAGCTAACAAAAAGGAAAACAGTATTGTTATGAGAGCAGCATGACATACCAAGTTATGTGAAATATACTTTCCCTATGCAGTACACTTTTCGGCTAAATAAAATTATACCAGTACGGGAAGCTTGAATTGCCTGGAAGCTTTCAGAATGAAACTGTAAAGTGTATAAGCCACTTGCTGAATTGTCTCTACTCTGTACTTGACTCTGTGTTGGATGCCCAGAACCACTGCAGGACTTTATACACGGGAGTGAAAGACACATTGCTATTTGCATTCCTGAAGATTTTCTCTATAAATAAATGCTGGTTCAATTCACTTATTTAGAACAAAAGTGAGAAAAACTTGAAGGGAACAGAGAGCTAGATTAAAAATTAGCTTGAAAAAGAAGAAGAGGTAGCACTTTCAACTCTCATTTTAGAGGCAGAATTGACATACTCAGTGCTTTTAAATATAAATGACTGTTTTGCTACGTGCCTCATCTTAGTTGCTCAGGACAGCCCTATATTTCATTGGGAACAAGGTAGTGTATGGTTCTATATGGCCCAGCTCACTACATTGCTATTTTGAAATTATAAAATTCACTATCTCATCTGCAGATACCCTCAACTAAAGTGACAGTGTTGTCTACCTCTTAATCTGGATATGAGAGTTAAGCAAAATTTACAGAATCACTATCTACTTCTCTCTCAAACGGAGCCCCGACTAAGACAGGTGGGCAGGTTTGCAGAGAAAATTGGCCAGCTGTGGCATGGAGTCTATATTTCTTCCTTGCTTCAAGCAGAAAAGAAAGATACAAATATCCAGGTAGGGTGTTCAACTCCTTCAAACCTTGTGGTCCCGTGAAACCAACTGGTGGTGTGTCAATGGATTCCTCAGGGCTTTCTAAAAACCATTATTTTAGAAATGAGCAATTATCACTTTTCCCAAAGATGAATCAGTTAAAAATTCTAAAGTGAAGGGTTAAAAATCAGTTCTACACTCATGACCAATAACAAGAACAAATGTGGAATGGTTTTAAGAGCTTGCCTCTGAGCAGTGCACAAGTGATAGACTTACTGAGAGAGATGTGTTTTAGGAAATGCATTGTTAGGTGATTCATTTCCCAAACCTTGTAGAATATACCTACGATGACTCTGAAGTCATCATGGGAGAATACAAGCTTACAGGCCACAATCATATATGCAGTGTTGTTGAACAAAACATCCTTACAGAGCATGTGACCATCTGCAAGCAATGCTCACAGGAAATGGCATTGCCTAAGATTTGCCAATCAACGTCAACTTCCAAGTAAGAACTGGCTAAGGAGATGCCCATTGCGTTAATGGGATGCTTCCCAAATCTCTTGAATTGTACAGAAAGCTATTAAATCTGAAGGCAAATAATTTTTAAGTATCCCATCTTTACACTGGATTTATTACAACCCATTTTAGTTTAAAGGCTGATAGGGAAGTGCTTAGTTGCCACTTGAGCTGTCATTTTTTTTCCTAAATTAGCTCTGTATTGGAGCTCTATGGTAGAAATCACAGAATAATGTTTCGCCACAATGGTAGGAAGATGGGGGGTGGGCAGACTAGCTTCTTGTATGTCTTCAAGTCGTGTTAAATTCTTTACTTTCCCCAGAGTTGTGCGTGGGGAAAACCCATGCACATTTCCCAAAATGACTTGCCATCTTGAAAATGTCCCTTTTTAACTGATTCAGCTAAGGTCTTTGGCGAGGGGGCTGAAAGAAGCCTCTCCTGCAATGTGGGGTCTTAGGAGTGTCAGATGGAAGCACAGCTCGTGGGTGTGGGTGACAGCAGGGTTTGTAGGGCCCTTCTGTCCACACTTGCCATCTTATGCCTGAGTTTAGACATGAGACTTTAACCCACGAAGTCTGTTTCCTGTCCAAACTGTGAGAATTATAATGGCTTACCTCTGAGGGATGTTATAACACTAATTAACATCTAGAACCTTGTGAAAAAAAATCATCCCGCACAGATGATAATTACTATTATTATTCGAAGAATAGCTGTGAGCCCAGATGCGGCAGGGGAAGGTGATGAGGGGGTTTGCAACCTCCTCAAGGAAAGCTAAATGTCAGTAAGGAGGAAGAAGAGCAGCAGGAAATGAAACAACAGAGATTCAAATGAAAGCATCACATTAGCAGAGCTACTATAACCAGGTTTCTATCTAGGTGACAGCAGAGTCTAATCCTGTGACTGAAAATCATCAGAAACTCAATGGACTGCCACATAATTTCATGACCAACAAAATGCTCTTAGCATTACTTGAATCATAGAGGAATAAAGAAATTTAGAGGCATATTACTAGCATCTATGTGATCTAAAGAAGACTTGTTCGCTCCAAATGCGTCATACGCAGCTATTTCACACTCTCCTTTGATCATTTTTAGATACCAAACTACTTCAAGATGTAAAAGCTAACAAATCCTGAGGGTTTGTGAAAAATGACCAAACTAGAGAATTTCTGAATTGTTCTTCTGTTATTTTGTGAATAAGATACTAAATCCCAGTGACACTAGCAAAGTTGATTTTTAAAGAGAGCACTGTTATTTTCCTATGATTTCTACCATTGCATCCATCTCCTTCGGGCTTCTGCCCATGTCACTCTTTTTGGTTGCCAGTGAGGAAACGCGATACAGAGACAGCCTCAATTCTCTCCCACACATCTTATACAGCAGCATCTAATGAAACATGGGTAAAGGGTTATGCTCAAATTTCTAGATCAAGAAAGACAAATGTCACACAGAAACCTTAAAAAGTCTACCCTAAGAATGTAGATTCCCAGGACATATTGCACACTGTTTGCTCCACATGCTTTGTTTCTAATAAGTCTTCTGCAGGATGATGTGTCCAAGTCAGAAGTAGTCTAAGGGTACTCCAAATCTCCAAGTATCCAAAACTTGCTCCTAAGGTAACGTCTAGAGAACACCTGCTCTCTCATCTGTCTAAATTGCATCTGACAGCTGTTTATTTTTGTGGTTCTCAGATTAGACAGGAATTGAATTTGAACCATAGGCCAGGCATGGTCATGATTGCTTTGCAGTTCTTGCTTCAAAAATCCAGAAGCAAAACAGCCATTTTTATCTCATTCTTATGGTGAAACTGAGGGAGTTAACTAACATCCTCAAGTAGTATCAAATGCCTTTAACTTCCAATCTAATAATTTGCCTCCTATACCCCCTGGTGCCACTTTTATAATTATTATTGGAGTAAAGAGGCTCCATGAAAGAGAAGTGTACCCTTCCTCCTGGACTCTGTCACATATCACAGTCTTGCACACAGGCACACGTAAGTCCCTGCTGAAGAGAAGCAAAAATAGGTAGCAGTAGGCTCAAAGTGCATTAAGACAAAGTACCAAGAAGATGAGAAAACCAGTGAAACTATTTACTACCAGAAAATCACCCTGGTTAGGAAAAATGTAGAATCTGTTCCTTCTTCAATCAGTATTTATTGAGACGCTATTATGTATTATCTCTAATAAACCTAAGAATGACATGGTAGTTAAGAGAGACTACGTCTTTTTTTCTCAAAGATTTAACAATGCACAAGAAAGGCAGTCATGCTATTTATTGTTTTTGTCATTATTATCTTTTTGAGACAGGGTCTCACTATGTAGTTCAGGCTAGCTTTGAATTCACGAGGTAGCTCAAGTTGGCCTTGGACTCTTGGCAACCCTCCTGCTTCAGTTTCCTGCAGGAAAACCATCTTAAAGCAAACAAGTTTCCAATTATTTAACTAACATTGTACTAAAATTAATTTAATTGTTCAGTTACCATAATATCTAGTACCTATAAAATAAGCAGCTATTTTTCCAGTGAGTCATACTGCTATTAATATTAAAATTCTTAACTTGATAACATTTTATTCTCTTATGCCCAAATGGAACTGCAGGCAACATTTCCCCCAGATTTTTCATTGTTCTCAGGTTGTCTGATGGTTTTTTCAGATGATGCATTGAAGATGGGAGAGAAAAGAAAGGCCTGATGCCCAGGAAGCAGCCCGAGAGAAAGCAACAGGAATAGGATGATCTGGTTCTCTGCGATGCACCCTGGCTCAAGATGCCAGCTCTACGGACGTCACATGCCAGTGCTTCTGCTCTGACTTCTGAGCTGACCAGTACAATGATCTCTGCAAGTTTATCTCAACAACTTCAATGTCACTGTGAATCTCCTTACCATTGTCTCGGCCCTAACTTGAAATCTGTATAGCTACCAACACCTTAGCCCAGGAGAGAGCTGGGTAGCAGTTGAGACTTGTTTGTGGAATATTTCTAAAATGTTCTCTTGGTGTTTTTAAAGTGCTCTAGACTTAAACTGTCCTTTGCTTCACTGCACAACAGTGAACTCGCAGCACCCTGCCCTAGGCCATGGGACGAGGCGAGCTCATGGAACATGGTAGCGATCCCTAAACCACTCCATGCTCTTTCCCGCCCCAGCAAAGCTTCCAAGGCCCAGATCTCTAATGGGAGCTTGTACAGTAGCACATGGAGCTGTGCTCGGGCAGGTTCCACGGCTAATCACATTTTTAATAGGCTGAGTTATTCTGTAACCTGATTTTAGTGCTGGACTCAGTGCCTTGCTTGTTTCCTTTTCTTAATTATTTCTTCAAGTTTCTCATAAAAAATAATTAAGGCCCTCTTGTTAAGATTTACAACTTCCAGTTTTTTAAAAGGAAGAAGTAGAGTAGATGAAAATAAAGTCCATCCCCGAAACCTCTGCTAGCCTCTTACTCTGACTCCGGGATTTCTGGATAGATGATGTAGCTGGTAGCATGATACTGCGCAGGATTACTGCCTTCTTTAAAACTTTGGAAGTTGCTCACAAGTTATTTTAACCCTAATACATAGGAGGAGTCTTACATTAGGATGCTTTGAGTAGTTTTCCCATGGGCTCAAATCGATTAAACATGGAAAGTTAAATATCAGTTTGTGCCTCTTAAGACACCAAGCACCTTGCATTTGGATGGAGAAGAAATATCCAGTGATACATTAAACATTGTTTTCTATGATGGTTCCACATGGGATTCCGGCAGAAGTGAGAGGAGCACTGAACTTCTTTCTAGGCTGACTGGAGGCAGAGAGAAAAGTCAGGCAGTGACTGAGTACTGGGAAATAGGAAGTCCCTGCATCTCACTTCTGTTTCAAAAGAAATTGGGACAGGGAACTACCAAGACTCAGATTAACCAAGATTCAGGTTAACCAAAATACAGACTAACCAAGATTCAGATTAATTACCAAGATTCTTATTACCCCTAATGTGACCTTCCACGTCTTCTGTAAGGTTTTTAAGTGTGTGATTTATTTTTGTTTTGAAAATGTGGAGGAGATGTGCAATGGTAGACAGGAGAGTTGAACCAGAAGGACTATGAAGGTATAAACAAGAATTTTCAAAAGTGTGGGGAGAAGCTGGAGCAGGGATAGACCATAGATACCGGTCAGGTCAAGTTCAGTCAGCTCTCTAGTAGTCAAGGGTTTCTCTTAAAATCAGAGCAACAGGGGAAAATGCACAAAAGATTGTGTTAGAATGGAACCACACTAGTGAAAATTGGGAGCTATTTTCTCTGGCTTGAATAAGAAAATATACTCTTCTGCATTTTTCTGGAAACTAAATGAGGGGGAAAAAGGAAGAATCTTTAAATGTGGATGACAGAACGTTGATACTGGAAACCGAAATATTTCTTCTCCCACTATTGGCCTCATCTTAAAAAGAGACTGAGCTATAAATGAGATTTTTTTCCATAAAATGCTGAATATATATTTTTAACATTTCCATATTAATGTAGATAGTTAGCTCCACCAAATTTGCTCTCCAACACTTATTCTGAAGGCTTAATTTCTTTCTGTGTAGTTTTAAAATAACCAAGCTCACATTTATTAATACAGGACAAAGAGATGAAGACAGGGCGGCTAATGGGCACCTGCAGGTAAGAGGTAAAAGGCTAAAATAAGAAACATAAGGGGGCTGGGGATTTAGCTCAGTGGCATAAGCACCTGCCTTGCAAGCAGGCGGTCGTGAGTTTGATCCCCGGTACCGATAAAAATGAAAAAGACAAAAAAAAGAAAAAATAAGAAACATAAAAAAACCCAAGCAGGAATAAAAATGATACGAACAAGAGAGTAACGAGAAACTGTGAAGCACAGAAAATCTGTGGCTCAAATGTTTAGTTCCCAGCGTCCTAAGAAGTTGGGTTGGGCCATATATATGGCTAGTTTGGGGCAGTGGAACATGAATGGAAATAATTTCTTATTTGCAATAACAGCTGGAATGCTTCCTCTACTCTTATTTTTTTAAGAGAAAAAGAAAACAAAATTTCAAAACACAACAATCGGGGTAACAGTGGTATATACATTGCATATTGTTATCTTCAAATCAGTTACTCAACTCAGACACATGCATTTAATCATTGGGACACTACCAGCACAAACCTTTCTCCTCAATGAGCCCAGAGAAATCAGTAGCATAACTATCTTCTATATACATAGTTGCTTTCAGCTTCTCACACTAGTGAGACAATACAATGTTTCCATGTGTGTGTCTGATTTATTTCACTTATGAGCCTCGTCTCAGATTGCATCCATTTAGCTATAAGAGTCTCTCTTATCTTTCTTTATGGCTGAATAGTACTCTGCTGTATAAAAAAAAAAAACACATCTTTTTTATCCATTCCTCAGTTGACAGGCATTTAGGTTGTTTCCAAGACCTAGCTGTTTCTTCCATTCTTTCAGTGACCACCTGCTCAGAGATCTCTGCTGCTGTACAGTAAATTAGATATATGTCATATGCAGTATTTTAAATTTTCTTGCAGTCTCATTGAAATAGGTAAAATTAATTCAGTACTGTGTTTTGTTAATCTACCCAAGATATCCTTTCAACACATCAGTATAAACATAATTATTAAGGTATTTTTATTGTTGTTTATCTTACTAAGCTTGCTAAATTCAGCACACACTGGAGACACACAGCACATTTGAATGTAGCCTGGACACATTTCAAGTTCGCAGTAGTCAGGCATGATCAGAGGTTGCATTATGGAGTAGCAAAGTTATACTGGTCTTGTTACAGGAAGAAAGACAGCTGCTTGGCCTTCCTCAGACTGCCTGAGCAAGGAGCAATCTTTTGTTACATTAAGCAAGCCACTAAGATTTTAGAGTTTGCTTGTTACTGCAGTATATCATTACCCTGATTCTTCTACTAGTAATTATAAACTCAAGAGAAGCTAAAAGACTTCTCCCACTTCCATTTAATTAATTAAGTTATTTATTTATTTATCTTTTTGAGATAGGGTCTCACTATGCAGTTCAGACTGGCCCTGAGCTCGCTTTGTAGCCCAGGCTCATCTTGAACTTGCAACAATCATCCTGCCTCAGCCTCCCGAGTGGATTATAGACATGTGCCACCAGGCCTGGCTTTCCCTTTACTTGTAGAGAAACTGGGTAAAGCTAAATACAAATATTTCTTTCTTGACCAGGAAATGATTGTTGGTCACTAGTAGGAAGAAACTTACTAACCAATGGATGTTGGTGCCTCTCTGCTAATAAGAATCAAAGTTGATTTCCCACCTTTTCATCTGATAGGTGCGCAAAACTGGTTCCAACGCAAATCAAACCACTTAGGGGCCTTCTTTCTTGCATGATTTCTGGGATCCTTTTTGAGAGGTTACAAGTCAATGTCACGCTAAGCTCTGTGTTCAGTACATTTTTCCAGCCTTTCTTCTTTTTTATTTATTTAACTCTTTGCTTTCCTCTTGATCTTTTAATTTTACAGGAGCTACAAATGCCTCGTTCTCGGGGTGGGAACATGAAGGAGTCTGATAGACTGCAGTGACTGGACAGGAATTGGGGGGAGCTGAAGGGGAGTGGAGGGGATGTTGGACTCTCAGTCCCAACTGCTTGTCAAGCAGGTGCCCCAGGTGACTGTCACCTGTTAGGGTATGATCTGAAGAGGTCCCCTGAAGAGGAGATGGGGATCTTTACTTACCCACCCCTGATGTAGGTTCTGGGTTTGCTATCTTCAGTCACAGGAAAAGAATTTTCAAGATGGAGCACTTAGATTTATTCGGCAGGATTTTACAAGTATACACTCAGAGAACAGAGTGCAGGCTGTGGTATCCTGCATCTGCTGCCGGGTTTATTTAGGATCTGGGAGGTGCCTTCAAGGAGGGTGACTTAGGAAGTGAAATCCTACCGTCGGTCCAGGGACCGACTCAGCAGGGTGCAAATCATCCAACTGAGCTGTGCTGTCCACTAATATTGCTGCTTCCTTGCAGATGGAGGCCTTTGGAAGGAGGGCGATTTACAGGTGAAAGCATGCCCAGATCCCAGTTTACAGATGTATTGTGCTTTTAATACCCTTAAGATTTCTTTTCTTTTCTTTTTGCTTTTTTTTTTTTCTGGAGTGTTTCCTGGGAGAGAAAAAAATTCTTCGATAAATTTTGTGTCCTGAAATTGTAGTTTTTCTTGAAAGTACAACTTTTAAATTATTATTTTCCTCACTTCCTTTTTTCGTACCTCTCATTTTTTTCTATCCTGCCTCACCAACAGCTGTTGACAGCTGTAGCTGAAGCACTACAGGATGCTGAGCTTCCAGCTGTGGCCACCAGATGACCTCGGAACCATCCACCTGGCCACCGACCAGAAGAATGCACTTGCGTTTACTGAGAAATTTCTGGAGGGAGATTGTTGTTCTGGGACACAATTCAAATGAATTTCTTTGGACTGCCCTCGACTTATATAAGAAGCTTGGAAATGATTGTCATTCCCACATGGGCCACGGGGGATGGCCCGTGACCTGTCTATGGCTATGTGCCACTCGAACCATCTTTCTCCCAGGCCTTCAAATTCTACTGCTCCAAAAACGCCAGTCAGAAAGTAGTCACAAGTCCCCTTAATTAAAGACTCAGCAAAATACCTGATAGGCGGGTCCCTAAAGACGCCCAGATGCACAGAAAGATGAGTCAGGTGTCAAGCCCTGTGATAATGAGGAGGGCAGACTGGGAAGAAACAACATCTCTCTCCTACACCTGTCTCCAGATCTGTCTGAGTCTCTCTCATACCTTTTGCTCCATCTCAGCAGTAAAAGGAAAAACCAGTTCTTCCAGTCCTCATAATCTCCTCCCCAAAGGCTTTAATCTGACACTTTACCAAATCTCCACTGAAATGGCAACTCCTGTTTTCCTCCCTCCTCAAACCCTGTGTGTGTGTGTGTGTGTGTGTGTGTGTGTGTGTGTTCTGAAACTTTGCGTACGCCTGTGTGTAGAAGTGCTAGGAGCTGAAAAAGTAAAGACACAAAACTCTTTGCCCCTTCTTTGTTCCTCCCCTCAGTGTTCTGCCCCTGGCAAACACTTCATGCCTTGGCCTTCTCCTCTGTGTAATTTCTACAGACTCTCTGCAGATAAAGGCGCTTCCAGAGATATCCACAGCAGGTGCACTATAGACTTCCTGATGAAAGCCTTCTGCTTGGCTTTGTAAATAGAGTTGACAACAGCTCCCAGGAAATTGTATCTGAGGTTTCAAGGCTAGAGCTGGCTGTCAAGCATGCTGAGTCACAGCCCTGGAGTCAGAGAGCACTATGCTGTAAGGAAATTTTTCTAACATTAGCAAAGATCTTTGCTTGAGGTTAAAGACAGCAGTATGCTAACAAATGATTCTGAAAGACGGGAAAGCTGCTTTTTTAAGGAACTGTATGGCTTGGTTTTTTCATGCACCTTCCCATTGCTATCACCTGAGCTCAGCTGCCTGAGAGCTAGAAGCTTTAACTTTAATTCCACTAAACCCCCCCACAAAATAACCCCATAATGAAGAAAGTAAAAGATGTAACATAATGTAATATAATGAAGCTTCTGTAGACTCAAAATAAAGCACATCTAATAAATGCCCAAAACCTGAAGTTGAAGTCCTCAGTGTCACAAATGTAAAATATTATTAGAGCTACATTTTAAACTTAGATGTTCACAGATGAAACTGACTTGCTAGAAACATGGCCTAATAATCACAAATTGAAGCACAGGGCTCCAAATTAATTGGGAACACAAAATTTAAAAGATTGGAAGAAAAAGGTGATTTGGCAGAATACCACAAGCAGAGAAAATATTATGTGCAATGACTTTGGTCCATGACAAAGCACAAAATTCCAAGGGAATTTTAAGCAATAGAGCCACTGAGTCATCAGCATAGTTCTGGTTTATTCATGTGTTTTATTCTGTTTCAGTGGGCATCTCTCATCTGAACTCATGGTACTTGATTGCCACTAAGAAATAATCAAATTCACCTTACAGTTGTGAATATTCTCAATTATAGAGTTCTATGCAGAAGCCATTATTGTATTTGATGATTATGAAGTGCACTTACCTCTAATATCCTTTATTATAAAAGATAAAAATGACTAAGATGATAAGATGCAATGAATTGATATTTTCTACTTTTATTATTAGATTTGCATTTCTTTAACAGTAATTTCTAGAGTACATATCGAGATACACAGTTTAAATTTTTAAAAAAGATGCAACATATAGAACATTACCAGTACCCATGTTGATCTCCTAAAACAAAATGTTTGTTCTTTTCTCCAAACATAAACAATACTGAATGCTGTGTTACTAATTCTCCTGTTCTTCTTTATAATGAAATCTTTTGCATATCCTTTTAAGCAATATGCTGTTTAATTCTGAGTATTTTACATTCTACTGCATTTCATTCTTGATGACAGTTTTCATGAGATTGCTTCAAGGGTGTCATCCACACTAATGTGTGCGGGGAAGTCAGGAAAATGTTCAGAATCTTTGCTCTTATTCCCAGGGAAGCCTGAAAGGCTCTCGCACAGGTTCTGGTATAACGTGTGCAAAGATTATCTCGAGATTCTGCTCCAAGGAGCACAAGTGCTAAGCCATAGATTATGTACATTGACAAGTCTGTTAGGAATGCTAATTTTCTTCTAATAAAAACCTCCACACTTACTTTGCTTGCACTTAGTTTTCCACATTCCAGTTTTGCAAGTCATTCTGTGCACATTCCCTCCTTTCCATCTCTGCTTCCTTCTTCCTCTGTGTTTCTCACCCTCCTTTATCTTCTCTTCTCCAACAGTGATACAGAAACCAAGCACTACCCACATCTGCATTTCCTAGGACAGAGGATGGAGGCAGCGGGGCTAGTAGACCTGGAGTGTTTGCCCTCTTTTCCACACAAGCATTGTTCCTTCCAGCTCCATAGTTAAGGGTACTGCCTGCCTGGCAACCTTTGCAGTATCTTTTGCAGGCTGCTTTAGCATCAAGGACTGCAGAAGAATGTTTAAAAGGTGACCTCCTGAAGCAGTCAGTGGCTGGTATCGCATGCTTTAGAGGCCGAGCTGCTGTTTTGAGAACTGCACCAACCGTGTTTTGAAAAGTACTTGAAAAAAAAAAAAAAAGTACTCGAGTAGATGAAACCTTTTACCGACTGCAGCCACTGACTCTGCTGTTTCCATGGCAAACTATCCCGGGCGAGGTAATCCCAAGACTCTTTATTTAAGAAATATTAAATTGCCCCAGGGAGTTGCTAGTCGTGGCAGGCCTCCAAGTTCACAATAGCAAAGATTATCCCTTGCTCATCAGGAGGGGATAATCCTTCCCTAGATTTCATGACTTTCTGACACCTCTTGAGACAAAAACTCCATACCAAAGCGTTTTCTTCATTTTTCTTTCTTAAGTTCATAAAACATTCGGAGTACAAAGCAGGAGGAAATAGAAGTTGCGAAGCATACCCACCCCTCCTCATACGGCTCTGTTTATATTAGATGTCTGGAAATATTAAATAGATTCAGAGGACTTTTACAAAATGCTTGATATTAATACTGTAGTCTGGGTTATTCCTCTTTAAAGTGACAGCACGGAAGTGGATTATTCCAGGGATCTTCAAGTAATCAGCTGAAAACTCGACATTCATATAAACTGGCTTCCTTGTGCAGAAGGGGATCAGTGGTAAGGACGAACAAAGTTAAGTCTTGAGAACCCATCAGTATTGTTTTTGTATTGGGTTGTTCTGGTGCCTTTCTCCTTTTTTTTCTTTCTTTCTTTCTATCTTTCTTTCTTTCTTCCTTCCTTCCTTTCTTTGTTTGGCTTCTACAAAATCTTTATTTTGAAAGAATCAAAAACCATATTGTTGATTCTGGGAAGAATCAGCTTTTTTAAGTCATCACTTAACATCGGGATTCTTTTTCCAGTGCTAACTGCTACATCGTTTTGATCTCCTCAGTCACATGCGAGAAAGTGGAAGCTGACTTCCTACTTTACAAATGCAGGATGGGACACTAGATTTGAGCTCCTCTGCTCCTCTGCTGGCCATCACAGCATGGACTGGTTCTCCTGACCTCCTTATTCAAGAACCTGTTTCCTGGTGGACAAGACCCTACTTTCTATTCCTGAGCTGTGGCCTGTGGGCTCTTTAACTCTGGGAAACTTCCAAATCCTCTCTGTCCTCAGTTTCTCCACATGTAAATTAGAAATAAAATTGCGACTCTATCATAGAATTGTGAAACATAAATAAGATAATAATTGTAAAGCATTTAACAGTAGCTAGCATATTATAAGCATTCAATAAGAATTAACTATTTTTTATGGTTTCAGCAGTGTTCCTTGGTGTACCATTCAGTGCACCAAAATGCTCATTTACTTTATAATAATTTAATTGTCAAGTGTTTATTGCTTTCAGAGTAGGCAGTTCATTGCTTATTTAAATGTCTAATGTACATGAATGTATTTTTATCTGCTTTAATAATAATAAAATATATGTTTTGTATAAAGCATTTTCTTAACATTTTGGAGATTATTAGAAAACATTAATGCATATATTGAATGCAAGAAGTTGATTTATTTGAAAATATTGAAAATTATAGATAACACATATCACTTATTATTTTAAAAAGCTCTAAAAAGACATTGTGTCCTTATAATGTATACTTACTCAATAATTCATTTATTCATTTAGTTTCTGAACTTTACTCTTTCATAGATTAAAAGCAGTGCCTTATTTGGCAATACATCATCTGTATAAAATTAAGAAGGTTTTGCAAATGTGATCATCACTCATCCATCTTCTTCTCCACTGACACCAAATTTCCTTTAAGCAAATCCCAGCTGTATTTTTCCATCTCCACTGAGGGCACAACACAGCCAACTGCAGCAGGAATGCAGTAAGATATTTGGAAGCATTCTGCGTTGTTGTGACTGGCAAACCCTAAAATGCTTTACTAAGGCAGAAAGTTCTTTCTCTGAAGTTTTTAGGAACAGGATGAATAACTAGTCTGGGAACAATGCCATCCTGAAACATCCAGGACAGACCAGAATTACCAGATCATTTGATGTAGCTCCTTCTTCTGCTTATCAAACTTTCCATGTCATCCCTGATGGCCTGTGAAACAGTGAAGCCCTCATAATGCATCCTGCTTGCCCTGTTCAACAATGTAGACTCCTGAATTCTCAGACAGGCATCTTCCCAAAGCTCTGAACCATCCTCTGCAAGGAAATTAATTTAAGTATCATCACACTCTGTAGCATGCTCTAGTACCACACACTGATACTTAATATCCTTAATAGTTACATAGTAATATTTACATACTAACTCTCACAAACAGTTCCTTAAAGAAGATATCCTGCCTCCACTTTTGCAACACAAGGGTTATAAGTATCTGGTTCAAGTCAAAACAGCTGGCTAGAAATCTACTGCTTTTTCCGAGAAATTTATTTCTCTCTATTGTGTATTAACCCCTTAAAATTAACCACAAAACTATTAAATTGGGACTTCTCAGGTTTTGTGGCAAAGCAAGTGGGAGAAATTGTTTTAGAGTTGGAAAATGGGAGAGATTTGTCCACCACTTCTCAAATCGTGGAACTGACCTGATGTCCATGAAAATCTGAAGCTTTTGGGAAACAGCAGCTAATCTTACTTTAGTAAGTTACTGCCCTAGTTATTTTATGCATGTCCGAGTTAGAGATCATCCCTTCAATCTTTCTGCTTTACTCCACAGTATGAAGCAATGGCAGGAAAGGAGGGGTGATCTTGGTCCCCTTAGTCATAATGGTTACTTCGAACTTTTCTCTCTGTGTCTTTGTCAGCACTTGTAACACAGTACTTTAAATTAATGTCATAAAAATAATGAGTGGAGTGATGTTTTATGAATTGCTTAGTCATATGTACATGCTTTCCTAAGTCTAAAGTTTAATTATTCTGGGATGAAACTCTTTATCATTATGATCATTATGTGTCAATATAGCCTTGGGCAAATGCATTAACATAGCAATTTAAAGATTTTTAAGTATATATTTTTGTTTAGAATTAAAATTAAAAATTTAAAATAGTGCAAAATGATAAATGAATATTAAATGATGTCTCATTTATTTATGTATGTATTTATTAAACATCATTATTATATGGTACAGTGTACAATAAATACCTTTCCAAGTGTCTACCAGATCTAAAGTTTCCTACAAATTTATTGTTGTAAATCTAAAGAATATGATTTTATTATATGATTCCTTTTATTGGGTTAACTTTTATATTACTATTCTTATCATAATTTGCTCATTCCTAGTTTTTAGAAGATAATACTCTCATTATTGCTACAGTTTGAATCTGGAATATCCCTCACAGGTCATTGTGTTGGAGTCTTATTCCCCAAAATGACACTGTGGCAAGGTGGGGCAAATCTCCAAGATGTGGGTCTTAGTGCAAGGTTGCTTGGTGTTTGGGGATGTGTCTTTGAAGGAGAGATAAGCCCTTGATACAATCCTCTTTCTCTGTTCCGCACATCCCAGCAATGAACTGGAGCAATTTTACTTCCCTTGTTCCTCAATAAGATGTGCTGTCTCATGAGCGCCAAAGCAATAGGGGTCTAAGGATCATGGACTGAAAATTACATTACCCTGAGTCAAAATAAACCTTTTCCTCTTTGTTAGTTCATTATGTCAGCCACTCATCACAGTGACAGAAAACTATAAGTTACAATACATATTGTTATGTTGCAATTGAGTTGAGATATCCTTATAGTCTATTCTGCTCTCTGATCTAGATATTTTTGCAATTCTTTTGTTGAATCTGGATATTAATCTCTTTTTCTATACTAAAGAAGGCATGTTCATCTTTCTACAACCTGAGGATTAATGGACCTAGTGAAACTCATTGTCTATTTAGTTAGGGGTGTAATGAAAATGACAAGTAATTCTGATTATACTTATGTGTGTGTATTTTTCTCTATTATATGCCATTTAATATAAGGAATTCATTTTAGATGACTTTTCCACTCTTTTATTCAAGAACTGTCTATTACAAATTTATCATGACCTAAGTGTTTTCCTAACCCTAAACATATGGGAATTCATGTATTTATCTCCATCTTTACCATTATCATGAGGATATTAAGCACCAACATCTCTTGGTCTAGACTCTAATAGCAGCTTGCTAGATGTACTTTCTATTTTTTAGTTTTCCCCTTCTATAACCCATTTTCCACAAGGTTAAGTTGTTTTAGTAACTGCAAAACCATTCCAATGGTTCTGACAATACCCAGTGGTTCCTATATCATTTAAAACAATATCCAGTGTTGAATTTTATGAAGCATACACATGTATCATCTGGTCTCTTATTCTGGAACTTCATGGAGTAACTTTCCTGTCACCCACTACCCTCCAACCTCAGACCCTCCATAAATTTCCTATTCTTTATCACTGATGGTTGCTTAAATATCACGCTTACTGATCATCTCTCTTGAGTTGATATCAAGCTACTCTTTGCTGTTCTGCTCTTTTTCTGCTCCACGTACTCCATCTGGTACCTTGACTCTCATCTAAGACTGTGAACTCTAGACAGTATCCTGTTTGGGGATGAGGATGGGGTACTTTTCTGCCTTACTCCTCACTGTCTGAGTAGGGATCTGCTTAGTGAGGAGAGAGTACAAATTGCAATATGAACAGCAATGGTACATCATGTTCTCTGCCTGCAAGGAGGTTTTCATCAAGTAGGAGAGAAAAAAAGTTACAGAAAATAACATATCTCCCACGGTGGAAGAATGCACAGAATGGTAAAACCCAAAAAAAAAAAGCACAGTCCATTCTTAGGAACAGGATAGACATGAAAGAAAAAAATTGAAGATTTAATCAATAATATGAGATGGAAGACAGAATTGAGGTCGAATCTTCGCTTTCTGATTTGGGGAGATAGTCTAACATGTTCCAGAGATAACAGGAAGAAAATAGGCCTCAAGGAAAGTTGAATTTTACTTAGAACAAATTGAGTGAAATGCCTATAGTTCAAACTGAAGTGTCTAGTAAGCAGTCAGATAAATATAGCTGGATTATACACAAATCAGTATACGTATGTATTATATAGAGTAGTTTACCATATTTTTTTTTGTTTTTTTGGTACCAGGAATCAGACTCATGACCTCACATCAGGCAAGCACTTGAGCCACTGAGCTAAATCCCCAACCCCTTTACCACTTATTTAATGTCTAAAATGTTCAAAAGGCAGAGAAACAATAGGAGAAATTGAGCTCAAATTTCCTACTTCTTGTCCAGTGTTATCTTCACTGTTCTTATTGTAAACTTCACATATTAGGAATCAAATACACTGTGTGGAAGAAAAGAAATGCTTTTGGTGGCAATAATGAGGAGGAAGAAATACATGCTTTAATTTGTCCTTAACTTTCTTATATTTCACATTGAAAGTAGAAAACTGGATTAATTTATGATGATCACTAGGAGGAAATATATTAATGAGATGTTGATCTGTTCATAGGTACACACAGTGGGGAGGGAAAGTAAATGTGAAGAATAACAAGAGGACCCATAAATTTATGTGAATGGTTAAATAATTTAATAATGCCGAAGGAAGATACACAACATAGTTTTTCTTATTTCTATTTATTTTTGTCAGAAAAATCTCAGTGAAATAAACACATACAAGAGCTTCAGTAAAAATGTCACCTTCCCAAAAAAACTGTTAGACTGAGCCAATGAAAAGTACCTGAAAGATACTTACAAAAGAGTGATTATTAAATCCTGCCATTGGTGACAGGAAATTATACTGCATAAGGAATCTTTATGTCATTTGCTTTCAAGTAGAAACTGTACTTGGTGTCTATCCAAAGAGGTGGCTAATTTGCTTTCCGAAAGGGGACACAGGTCCATAGAGTGATAAATATTTATAGCACTGAGCAGTAATGGAGTGGAAAACTACATTCATGGTGCTGAGTCCTTTGACCACAGCATAAAGATTTTCCTTAAAGAGTATTTTAGACATTGTGACTATGAAGAAAACGGTTACGGAAAAAATTTTGTGTAAGCTTGGATCAAAGAATTCATTTTCTGTATTTCTTTTCATAATTGTCTTTCAATGGGTGTTATTTTGTTACAAAGTAATTTAATATGTGGAATGTAGGAAGTTATTGCCTTTTTGCATGTATTATCTCTTCTCAATTATAGTATAAATATTTTTCCATCTTCTCCAAGTTCAGTGCAACCTAAATGTTCAGATTCTGGATTTTTTAAAATTAGAAATTTTGCTTTTTAAATTCTACTCATTGCTTGTGCCATTTTTCTTAAATTACTCAATTTCTCAAATATTTAACTGCTTTATAACTATAATGGGAGCTGTACTGGGAATATACCTCAGTAGAAGGGTATATATATGATGGGAACAATACAAATATTTACTTCCTGTTACTGATGTGCAAATTAAGTAGGACTGTGCAGTACTCAGTACAGTACCTACCATAGACTAATGGGGCCGTACTTTATCTCCTTGGATGACACATATTATCTCATTATAACATTGTACTCTGTTTCATTTAACTCAGCCACATATACGGTGCTTTGAAGTGTCTTCCAAATGTTCTCATTATCAGGGCTATGATATGTGTCCCTATCACAAAATGTTGAGCATTTCATGTCTTTCTTACATAGTCCTAAGAGTAAACAGAATTGCTCGTAGGCAGGTTTTAAGGCTTTTAGTCATCTTATGCACTTAGGGAAAATAAATAGGAGAAGACAAATGTGACTCAGTAGCAGAAAGATACTAACCTTCTGCTAGGGTAAAGAAATAAGAATTACAAAGTCACGCTTTTATCTAGTGCAACTTCAAGGGAACGGGGCAGTGTCGATGCTGTGTAGATGACCAGGGTGAGAAAGGCAATGTATAATTGGTTGGAGGATAAGCATTTCAGAACATCCCACATTAGGAATAACAGCCTGAAATAATCTATCCTGACCCTGCTCTTTTAAAGCATCGACTCCAGCATTAACCAATAAGCACTGAAAAGAGCAGAAATACAAATATAAAAGATGTTAGTATCAAGTGGAACCCTGTAAAACCTACTCATGAGGGCAATGTTTCACATTCGCATGTAATGACAAAGTAAACCACAAACCTAACGTGTTTTAGAGGACTAAGACATCAAAATCAATGGATTAATTCGTTTCTGAAGACAAATACTCATAAATTCAGTATTAAAAACTAAGTTTGTCATGATGTCGGCAAGAGAAAAATAATAGCTGCCGGTCAGTAGCCAGAAAGCCATGGCACCGGGGGCATGTCTTGCTGAGTGTGGCATACGTCGCCACTTCATGACGAGAATCAGAAACACAGGAAAAACTAAACATGGAGATCACCTAATGAAAAATTCTCTATAATGAATCATTCAAGTCGGCGTCCTGACTCAGGCATCCTGTACTTGGTGCTTTTCCTTTAGGTAAAAGATGCTGAAATACTTCAGAGTTCTCAGTCAAGCTAGTTTCTAAAGGAACAAAAAGGGAAATGGAAAAGCATATACAATTTAGAATTTAGTTAATAATTGTGGAGGGGTGCAAAATACTCCATTGGTTCATCTATAAGATGCCCTACAGTGGAGTTAGGAAATCAGCTGTAAGTGGGTTGGGGTAAACTGATTCAAAAGAGAGGCCATACATTTTTCATGGGGCTAGGAGACCTTACTTACTAAAGTCTCTTACCTATTTGCTGAGTATCATATTATTTGAATTAATCCTCCCAGTCACACTAAGAGAAGGAAAATGTGTTGTTATCTCAGTTAAAATATAATAAATATTTTATTCAACATGACATAGCTAGTAAGGGGAAGATCTGTAATTCAAACTTGGGAATTCTGAATGATTCCAAATCCTATTAGCTAACATTTATAAGTCAACTTCATAATACAGAAGGCTCATAAAACCCAGGCGCATTAAACCTGGGGCCTGAATTTCCTAGTTGTACCTGAGAATCAAACAGAGAATATAAACTCTAATAGATATGCATCTGCGTCCCTTTCCAGTTTGATGGATATTACAAAGAGAAAATAACTCAACAAAATAAATTCTACAAGTGACTTATCTATCTGCAGCTCAAATTGATGTGAACCTTGACACATAAATAAAATTAATACCACTGAAGGACTAGGACATCGAATACGCATGAGAATGTGGACAGTTAAGCTGGGAGAGATAAAAAGCAAGGATAAAGCTTAGGTGAAGTCACTTGAAAGATTAATAACAAGAACAAAAACATGCGAAATGAGGTGAGTGGGAGTACAAAGGATACTGAAAAACGTTAAGCCTGAGTGGTTGTCAAGGAGACTCAGAACCGTATTGTGCATGGCCTACCTAAGAGACATTCCTAAGGGAGAAAGGGTGTGGAGAAAGATGCAAGAGCAATTATATTCTAAAGCAGCATACAGGACAAAAAGCCATGCTGGAACATTTAGCTTTTAAATGCTTGGCAACAAAGAAACGTTGAGAGAAATAGTAATAGATTTAGAAATGCCAAGGCTGAAAACCTGTATAAAGCAAAGAATGCCATGGCAAAGTGCGTGCATTTTCTCTCTGTACACAAGCCTGGGGGATACTCAGCTAGTAAGAAAGTAAATGAATACCAGGTACCTTTGCTAATATCACTGTGGATCAGCTCCCAGAATGCAACTTCTAGGCTAATGTGCTCACACTACAATTATTTTAAGTCCTGACTGAATTCCTGTTTGATTTGTAATGTCAGACTTTCAGAATCTATTTCTATTATTTAACACATCTGCGTACATTTTACACGTTAAACATAAGGTGCTGGTTGAGGCTGTATTTGCAAAATGAAACTCAATCACTTGGACTCCTGACACTCCAGTTAAGGAGAAGGGGAAAGAAATGTACACAGAAAAAAACAAACAAAAAGACAAGCAAAAACAAAAATCATGCATTTTTCCATAAAAACTTAACTGTGACTTTGGTTTATCTCTGCAGATTGTGTATCACCTAGAATCATCTATATACTAATCATAGTCTATATACTAATTATAGTATATAATACTATATACTATATACTAATCTTTGAATTCCACTGTGAAAAAAAACCATGAATAATAGACACATTGGCTGAAGCAGGGATACCTTTAGAACAAAATGTAAATAAAAACTGTGATGAATAATCAGAGTTTTATTCTTTGTACATATGATTATTTCACATTGTTTACATTTTGCTATTTTGATGGCACAAACAGTCATGCATCTCAGATTATCTTCATAGAATCGGAAACTTTCAGCTTCTGTACAACTCAATAATTCCTTAAAAGAAACGTTGAAACTTTCCTTGGTATAATTTAACTGCTATGATATCGCCTTCTTCAGAAAATTAACATCTCACCTATTTGTGTCAACAAAAGAATTGCTTTCTGTTCAATTTAAAGAACTTGTATGAGCTGTGTGCAGATGAGAGAGTGCTTCAATAGAGTACCCTGTACTTCTCAACAGGAATAAGAAGATTAAATTTTAAATGGATAAATGCAAATTCTATTGATCCAGAAACACATTCAAGTTAAGATAGCAGGACATTTAAAGGAACATTCACACTTTGACAACTACCAACTTTATACATGGGTCCCCAAATGCTATCGTTCCTTCTGTCCTCACCCTGAAAGTGGAATTAGCACACCTTTCCATCTTTAAGACATAACGTAGCACGCATGGTTAAACTCAGTACCCAAATGCTTCAGAAGTTCAAGCCCTTCTGTTTTTAAAATCTTCACCAACAAAAGCCTTCTTTACAAAAGTAGCACAAAAACACTTTATCATAATGATGATGACCCTTTTATCTTCCAATGCTGTGTTAAAATGGCAAATATAATGTTCACTTTACTTCTTAATATGTAAAGCTGAATTAAATGACGCACTAACCAAGATCAACTTCAGTAAGTGCTTTTTAACGGATTATCTTATTAGCGGAAACTGCCGTTATGTATAACACCCTGCCTTAGGGATTCACGTGCACTACTCCTCCTCACTTGTGGCAGTAGCTGCCTTCACCCGTTTTGATGAAGCTGATTCTTGGGACTAATTATCCACCTACATCATAGCTCAGTTTATAGCAGGGTCAGTACAAAGCATAAATTACTAGAAGAGCAAAATTAAAGAGAGATAATAGGAAACAGAAAGACAGATCTTTTGCAAAGGAGAAAGGCACCAAGAGATGCAGGGAGGAGAAAGGAGAGAGGAAAAAAGGAAGGGAAGTTAAAAGAATTAAGATGTGGTGTGTGCATGCGCCACCTCTTCACAAGGATGTAAACACCATATACTGCAAATATATAACAACTCAAAGAAGAAAGTTTACAGACCTTGTAGGGAAAAGTGATATAAGACATGTAAATTTTTAAATGTATCTTGCTCAAGATCTCAGAAAAACAGGATTTTAGTTTGATCTAAATAATAAAAATTATTCCATGGTGAAATACAAGTATATACTAATATGGTTAAAAGAAATCTAATTCTTTGTGTTTTTAAAGTCAAGAACATTCATAATTCTTCTTGTGAAAAGGCCTAATAAAAGCAAACATTATGCAAATATGTTGATCACAATTAAAGGTAGTATATCTTACTGCTTTAATTTGAAATATAATATATATTAAATATACCATATATCTGAAACAGCATAGTTTCCCAGTGTTTTTCCTATTTTTCCTTGGTAATTTCACAATGAAATGGCAATCGGTCAGTGGGGGAAGTGCTTGTGATGAGGAGCTTTCCAGCTCCTTTTTTATGTCAAACTACATCTAGGTCTTTATGTAAGTCATATTACTTGAAAAACAAAGACTTGTTCAGAATACTGCAGAAGCTACTGTGAAATTATTTGACCTCCAGATAGTAGCATGCTTTATTGGATGACCTTGTCAAGTATTATCATTTTTGAAAAATGACACTTCCACCGGAAATGTTTTTCTTAATTATACTGGATATTTTGAGTATGAGATCACCCTTTAAACATGCTTTGACATTTTGGAATGGAGAATGTGTGTGTGTAGGGTTAGCTAAATTTACAAGGTTAAGAGGCTGAAAGGTAAGGAAAACCATGAAAGCTCCCTACTGTGTTAGATAAATTGGATTTGTATCCATCATTTGTTTTACTTCCAAGTGCTACCAATATTGCTTTTGTGCAAGAAAAATGAGGAGGCAGCTGCCGCAGTCCAGTCCAGCTGCTTTCATTTTTCTCTGCAGAGCTGGAGGCGGGTTGAAACCTCATGAAAACTGTCCAGATTGCGAGCATGCTCAGTTACAGTCACCATTACTCAAGGCCAGCCAGCTACATGTAGCACAAAAGTACTGTTGTTTGTTGACGGAAAAATACAAAACCTCTGAATTATTCCCATTAGCCTTGGGGCAAACTGGCCTGTGTGTCAGGAACAGCTCAGCCCTGTGCCTTTCTAAGCATAATTGGACTCCAGTTACTGGCTTTCTTCCCAATCTTCGTTTTCCATCTGAGGTCCTGGATGCTGTTGACCACCTTTACTGTAGCTGACTTCTCAGCATCTCACAAGACTCGAAGTGGGAAACCTTCACCTTTCCCAGAGCTGGAGTTTGGGATCTTCCGTGTTGTCATAGTCATTCTTCTTAGGCTTCATTGTATTGTTGCTTTACAAGGACAACTCTTCTCATTTTATGTTGACTAATCCATTGCTCTGCAAAGTTGGAAGGGCAGCCAAAACTTCCCTGATCAGTGAGAAAATATCATTTAGCCAGCATGGATAAAAGCACTACTTTGCACTAAGGGAAGGCCTATTAATTCCCTATAGCAACGCCTCATGCAAGTAACTTTTGAAGTCCTGAGTTGTGCGTGATGCAGAGAACCAAACTGTAATGACTCATATTTGAATGACTTGCTTACACACTGCAATTTAATTAATTTGAATATGTTAAGTTAACACACAGCATTCATGACAAATTCACTCTGCAGGAGCTAGAAAATCAAAATATGCTCATGCCCTTGTGCCCTGGGAAATCAGGCTCTGGAAACTGTACTCACCATGTCCTGGTGATCTGTCAAATACCACTGGAAAAGCAGAGGTTAGATTTTTTTCTGCATGTCACATGATCATCAGGAGGCCACTGCAGAAGCAGTTTCCCGATCATTGGACCCCATGTGTGTCACTGTTCTCAAAGTGAATTACAAGAGAAACCTCTTGATTTCTAGCTTTGTATTGGTTGTGATAGAAGTGGCAGCTCTCCAGTGGAACCTCCTAGAAAGGATTTTCTATTTCTCCTTAAAAGGCTAAATCTGACCTCTATTCTTCACCTGTTGCAAAACATATATTGTCACCTGGGTGTAGTGGCTCATGCCTGTAACTCCAGCACTCAGGAGGCTGAGGCAGGCAGATCATTGCAGATTTGAGGCTGTCATGGGCTACAAAATGAGTTCAAGTCAAGCCTGAATTGCATAGTGAAATCTTGTCTCAAAAAAGACAAAAAATTTTTTAAAAATAACATATTTTTGTCTTATTTACTTTATTAAATCTCTTAATTCCTAAAGTGTTTTGAGTTTTTTTAATTCATTGCAAGATTCCTTAGACAAAAATGCCCTACTTTTCCATAAAATGTGGCACGAGATTGAATAACAGAAAAAGAATGTCAGAAATTGCAGTCTCTAGTAATTTTAGACTGGTTTATCGGAGATTGATTCTTCAGATAAGAGAGTATGAACAGTTGCACAAAATACAAACATGTATCTGTGTAGCAATAATTCAGGAGGAATATTGATAAAATAAAACAACAATTACAATGTATTTTGAAGTTTAACATGTTCAGATAAATAAAACACCTGAAAATTACACAAGTCAGGAGGAGCTATCTGTGGAATTATAATGTTCTAAATTTTCACATTTTCACAAAGTGCTTAAGAATGTATATAGGTTGTAATCACTAGAATAAATAAAAAGGTCAGTGATCTAATAGAGATTATATGAAACTATAAAAAAGTTGGTTAGTCCAGGTAAAGAAGAGTCCTAGAGTCCTGATATGGTTTGACTGTGTCCTGAGGATCCATGTGTCGAAATTTAATCCACATTGTGACACACTGAAAGGGTGACATACTGCAACTTAATCTGCTGTCGGGTTTAGAAAGGGGAACTTTGAGAGGGAATTAGGATTAAATAAAGTCATCAGGATAAAACCTTGTGATTAATCAGGAAGAAGAAGGGATGGAAATACAGGACGCATACACGAATGTATTTCCCATCTCTTGCCACTGATCCTTGCAAGTCTCAGGACTCTGCCAGGAAGGCCATGGTCAGATGCTGCCTTGTGACCTTGGATTTTCAGAGCTGTGGCTAAAATAAATCACTTTTTTTTGTTAAAACTTACCCAGTCTATCATATTACATTATTGGCAACAGGAAATGGACTAAGGCAGCAAGAAAGAAGTGAGAAAAGGAAAATAAAGCTATTTGGACAAATATAAAATAAATCATGAAATGATAGTTTCAACCTTGAAATAATTAATGTAAGTATAAAAGGAGAAAATAGAATAAAATTATCAAAGTGGATTAAAAACAAAAAATGTTCCATTACAAATTACACCTGGCTTAAGAAAAATGTAAAAAGATCAAAAGGAGAAAGGATACAAAAATATGCCCAGTATATTACCTGTTATGGCTTGTGTCTGGACGACCCTCCAAAGCCCCAGGTGTTCTAGGTGGTGGGATTTTCAGAGGCAGCTGAATCCAGAGTGTGTGGTCCTGGGATTAAGGATTTGTGATTAATAAATCAGTCCATGATTGTCTGGCTAAGATTAGGTGCCTGGGTGCTACATCTGCCCCGGGTGAGTATTCTGCATATAATACACAGGACGAAAAGAGTCTTGTCTCTTTCCCTTGTTTCTTTGCTATTTTTTGACTGCCATGAACTGTTCTCTGTGTAGTCACCCTGCCTTGGAGACAGCCCATTATGAACTGAAACCTCTACAAACTGTGAGCTACATTAACCCTTCCCCTTTAACTTCAGGTGTTGAGTGTATTGCCTCAGCAACCAAAGAAAAGTAACTAAGACATTATCCAAGAGAAAACTGGTGAAGCTGTTCTAAGACGAGAAAGTAAACTTTGAGTCACAACTACAGAAAAAAAGAAATGTGTTACATTTCACATAAGCCAATCATTCAAGGATAGATAATCATTCTGAATGTGTTTAGCATATCTGCAAATAAGTAAAGTAAGAACTAATAAAGGTAACAAGTTCACAGTGAGAGATTCAAAGACACAGGCCTCAGAAACTAATAGGACAAGCTAAAAATTACTAAGGAGAGAGAATATTGAAGGGCATAAAATCAAGAATTGATCTAGCACACACACACACACACACACACACACACACACAGTGAAATCATCCATATGCTAAAACTGAAAAAAATAAAATCTCTAAGCAGTAGAGAAATGTTTTTAAAAGTTGAAAATCAATGATAAAGTGATCAATTAACACATATTCAAATGTTTGGAAATGAAACCATCCTCAGTATATAATCCATACATCAAAGAGAAAAATCACAATGGAAAATAAAAATATAATTTTAACTGAATAAAAATTAAAATATAATGTATCATATAAATAAGATGCCTCTAAAGCCTTGCTTAGAAAGTCACTGACTTAACTGAATATATCAGAATTTCAAATTTCTTAAAGAATCTAGGAAAAATTATAGCTTATAAACTTGCACAGTAAAACTAAACAGAAAGTAGTAATATGTAAATTTAAAAGTTAATACAATACAGAACAATTATTTTCTTGTTTAACAAAGACCAAAGTTGGTTTAGCAAAATGACTTATTTGGCAAAGCTAATGAAAAATAACTATCGAAGGCAACGAAAACCATGTAATGAATGAAAATCATTTTAAAATAGTTTGAATATCACCAAAATGCCTATAGAAATAAATTTGCAACTTTAAAAGAGAGAGACAATCATTTTGGGGGAAATGCATTAAAACTCATGTAGGTATAAATTTTAAAAGTTTATTAAATGAATTGAATATTTAATTTACAAGCCTATCAGAAGGCGAATACCAGGAAAGATAACATTACTAGTGAATTCTTCCAACCATTTATGAAAGAAAAATTCCAAACTAGTAAAAGTCATTTGTAGATGGGAAAGAAGGAAAATCTTCAAACTGATTTTATAGATCCACATAAATTCAAGGGCTGTATTTAACAAGAATACTGTAATAAAGAAAAATGAGAGATTGCTTTCTCATAAAAAGATAATAGGGCAAAGAGGATGACACATGAACATAACCAAAGCATTAGCAAACCAAGTCCTACGTGCAGCCAATATCATAGATGCATCGTAAGCCAGTTGGCTTTGTTCCAAAGATAAGTATTAGCACAGCATGCAAAAATCAATAAATCACCACATGAAAAGAACAAAAAAGAAAAAAATTAAATTATCATCAGCTCAGTTAGATGTTGTGGCAGTAAAACCATATTTATCTCCTCCCATGATGTCCACATCCGGTCTCCAGAACCCTTAAATGTTACCTTGGAAAAATAATTTAGCAGATTTGGTTAAGGTTCTACATCTTGAGGTGGGGTGATAATCCTGGATTGTTAAAACTGGTCACTTCTGATAACACAAGTCTTTAACAGTGAAAAACATTTTCCGTCTGCAGTCACAGAGATGTAGTATAAGGAAAATTGCATTCCTTTCCCCTACTGGTTTTAAGGATTGAAAAAAGAGGCCATGGAGTAAGAAATGCACTAGAAGCTAGAAATTTCCATAAGGTTAGAAAATTAGGAGCTCATCCTACACCACGAGGTGCTGCTCTGAGCAGGGAAAAGGATTCTGATTTAAAACCTACAGTAATGAGGATGGCATTGTGGAAATCTTGACTTTAATCCAGCAAAATCTCTAAGTCTCAAAGCAATCCCTTAGCCATGAAGTTCTGTAAAAAAAGAAACACAAATCACATAGTCCCAAGGCACACTGGCATGGGATAAACATTCATATTCCAAAAGGGAAGTGTAGTAGAAGAGAAATAAGACATACATTAGGGCCAACTTTATGCCCTATAGGTGCAAATCTACTGTCTGGGGCACATGGGTTAGATACACATTCAGAAGCCTTGGGTGGCTCTACCTCCGTGTCTTTGCTGGTTGTAGCAATCACATCCGGTATCTCGAGATGGCTCCACTCATGGTCTTCAGCTTTCCTTGGCCACATTCTCACTACCTCCAACTTTGTGGGGCTTGCATTACATCTTTGGCTTTATTCTCACAGCTTCTCACACTGATCTCTCAAGCGCTGCTTGCCTGGATTCTTCAGCCTTTATCTGAAATCTGTATGAAAGCCTCCATGACCTTTGGACTGTACTCTGAATGCTTATGAAACCAGTATCGACAATGCCAACATCTGCCCCAGTGGGACAAGTAGCCAGATTCCCTTGGGCTATGGTTACCGCCACCTCTGAGGTTCTAGATGGCTGAGCACAGTGAAATGAATTCGTTTTCAATGTGTATCTGCTGGTTTGTCATTGTGGTCTGAAATTGTACTTTTCTAATGGCCAATGATATTGTTTTTTTATGTTCTTAGTGGCCATAAATATATCTTCTGTGAGAAAGTGTCTATTTAAATATTTGCCTTTAAGGAATAGAGTGGGGTGTTTATCTCAGTCCTAAGTGTTGAAAGTTCTTAGACTGCAATGTTTGGATACATGCTTTTTATAGAATATACATTTTTTTTTTTGTACTGGGGATCGAACTCATGACCTCATGCTTGCAAGGCAGGCACTTATGTTGCTGAGCTAAATCCACAGCAGGATATATGTTTCTTTGAAATTATTTCTCACAGTGTTTGCATTGTCATTCTTTATAGTGAATCTTTTAAAAAACAAAAGCTTTTAATTTTGAAAATATGTTTATCAAATTTTTCCTATTTTGGGGTAAAGTTCTTAGAAACATACTTCTAAGAATGTTCTTCCTAATCTCATGTTACAAATATTTTCTTTTACTTTTTTCATAGTTTTATATTTTATATAGTCTCTGATCCATTTTAAGTCAATATATTTTCTTAAACTAAATCAAACCCAGGGGTGGTCTAACATTAAACTACATCCTCAGACCTCTGTTTATTTATTTTGAGACAAGTTCTCACCAAGTTGCCCAGTCTGGCCTTGAACTTGCAACCCTTTTTGCCTCGGCCTCTCAAATGCCTGGAATCAGAGGTGTGTGCCACCAAGCCCAGAGAAAATCAATTTTTGATGCATAGTTTTTCAGGGCCACATAGGCTATTAAGTAAAATAGACTACTTTTGGCTACAAGTCTTTAAAGGAATTAAAGCTTCGCTATACTTAAGAGAATTAAAAACATACCAAGTATGTTTTCTATCACAAGAGAATTAAATTAGACATTGATTACTAATGTACTAGCCAAGGTTCCACTATATGGAGAGGCAGAATCAATAAGATATATATCTATATTTATGAGATGTACTATGATAATTATCACTCATTTGTCACCTAAAGAATCAGGAAAGCCTTTGCTGTAATTCAGTTCCAGTCCAAAGGTCTTGAAAATCATGAGTGAAAGGCATAATTCCTAGCTGACTCTGAAAGTCTAGGGACCAGAAAGGGGCAAGTCAAGTTTCAGAAAACATATGTTTGAAAGCAAAAAATATAGATGTCCCAGCTGATGGATACAGGGTAAATTTACCCCCTTTTCTATTTTTTTTTTTTTTTGTAGTTCATTCCTAAATAGGTTGACAGATTAATGAGAGTGATCATCTTCATTAAGATTCAACATGATTCAAACATGAATCTCTTCTGGAAACACTTTCACAGACACACCCAGAAATAATGTTTTTCTAGCTCCAGCTACACGGGCAACCACTGACTCAGTCAAGCTGACTCATAAATTAACCACAATAGCTAATACCTTCCCAATCTACACATAGGTGAAAGTTAAATCATCAAAATGAATAACAGTGTTTTCAGAGTAAATGAAAATATACTACACCAAAATTGATGGACATTAGATAATGCAACACACCAAGTTTTAATGGCTAGATTAGAAGAAAAAGAAGCCCAAATGCAACGCTGATTTTAATGCATGGGTTAAAAAAGAAATATTAGGAGAAATAAATGCAAGTGTTTTGAAATAGAAAAAATAAAAATCTAACATTTGTAGAGTAAAACAGAAACAGAGCCTAAGAGTCAATGAAGATAAATCACAGGATCATATCAATAAATGCAGAAAAAGTATAGTTATTAACAAAAGCAGAGTCTCATTCATGGTAAAATACTCAACAGAGAAGGGATGGAGGGAACTTTCCTCAACTTGATGAAGGACATACCTGAAGGACAGCTGTCTTCATATTTAATGACAGAAGCTATGATTCCCTCTAAGAACGGGAACAAGGTAAGGATGTTGCTTATCTCTTCTGTTAGTAAAATGGACGTCTAGCTAACAAAATGAAAAAAAAAAAGACATAAAAAATGATAGGTTGGGAAAATAGAAGTAAAGTTATCTTGATCTGAAGATCATGTTTGTTTATGTAGAAAGTTCCAAAGAACAAAGCAAAGCAATGGCCTCAACAATGAAATTCCTGAAACTAATATGAGGTGGTAGCAAGTTCACAGGACATAAGCTTCACATCCAAAACTCAATCACTTTGCTATACACCAGCAATGAGAAATTGAAATTTAAAACACAATACCACTTATACTAGCACTGAAATGTGAAATGCATATAAAGGTAATAAATTCTGTACATGATCAATGTGAGGCAAATTGTAACTAGTGAAGGAATTCAAATATAATCTAAATAACAAGAGTAGAAGATTCGATATTATCAAGATGTTATCAAGATTCGATATTATCAAGATGTTATCAAGATTCGATATTATCAAGATGTTCATTTCTCAACTCGGTCAATAGAGTTACTGCAATTCCAATCAAAATCTTAGCCAGTTATTTTGTGGATATCAACAAACTTCTGCTAATGAGGTATAGAAAGGAAAGAAAGCGAGATCCAACACAATAATGAAAGAGAAAGAATCGTGTAGAGCACTGACAGTGTAAAACTTCAATATTTACTACAAAGCTTCCGTTATGAATACTGTGATATTGAACCACATTCATGGATTGGAAGACACAGTATTGCTAAGATTAAATTCTGAAAAAGTTGATCCACTTATAAAAAGAACATTTTAATATAAATTGACAAGTTGATATAAATTTTATATAGAAATGCAAAAAATTGGAGGAGAGAATTTTTTTTTTTCTTTTTCCTTTTTATCGGTACCGGGGATCGAACTCACGACTGCCTGCTTGCAAGGCAGGCACTTATGCCGCTGAGCTAAATCTCCAGCCCCTGGAGGAGAGAATTTTGAAAGCCAGTGATAAGATCATACAACTTGTCTGATTTTCCAATTTGTCAGAAAGCTAAGTAGTCAGAGTAATTTGATATCAATATAAGGATCAATGGCACAGCAGGGTCCAGAAACAAGCTCTAGCCATATTTGGTGAAGTAATGTTTTATAAAGATGCTTTGATAATTCAATGTGTAAAGAATGGTTTTTCTACAAAATAATTCTAGGACAATTGATATCCACTGAGAAAAAGTATACCATTAATACTTAGCACCAATAATACTCATTAGTATATGTTTGTGAGACATAATTAATACTTCTTTTGTGGGTATTTAGAGCATGTACATGATACATCTTAGTTCTTTTTTTCATCCTCTTACATCTATTTCATGGTTTCCTTTGATCTAATTTTTATGTTTGTCTTCATTTTAATTACATTTTGTATATCTGTTAGTCAAAAATATATCATAGAATTCATTACTGACCAATTTCTGGAAGAAAACATGGAAACATTTCTTTATAACCACTGAGGAGAGCAAGACTACTTAGGAGCCCCAAAACACAAGCCATAGGAAGACAATTTGGTTTGATAAATTGGGCTTTATTGAAATTAAAGAGGTTTGTGCTTTCAAAGATATCACTAAGAAAATAAAATGCAAAAACTAATTGTAGATCTACATTATATTGTATTCAAATGTATAAAGAATACTTTATAAGCTTTATTTAGGTAGGAAGATAAATTACCCAGTTAAAAATTAGCAAAATACTAGAACAAACCATTTTCAATGCAAAATATGTTACAAGAATGGCTAAAAAGTACATAAAAGTATTGACATCATTAGTCATCACAAAAATTAGATTCTCAATATTTTTACTTTTTCTTCTGAGATTCTCAATTCTTTTATTTATTTTTACTTCATTGAATATAGTTATAGTAGCTGATTTTAAATCTTTTCTCAAATTCCAGCATGTGAGTTGTATAAGAAGTAATTTCTTTTATTTGCCTTTTAGCTAAAAATGGGGTCACATTCTTTGTTGAATAAATTTGAATTAGATGATGGAGATTTTGGGTTTCATATTGCTGCAGTTTTGAAGATTTTTTTTATGAATCATTCCATTTCATTAGCGTCAAATATTTGTAAGTCAGACAATTCAAACATCAGTTCGTTTTTTCAAACTGTATTTTCATTTTGGCATTTGTTTTAATCTGTAGGTAGGATGTTGCACACAGGCACAGGGCTGAGAAATAATCACCTGTCCAGGCACAGGTGATTTTACTTAGCAACCTGGACCCTTCTCATGGTTTGTGCTTTTCAGTGCTTTCCTGTGCTTTTCATCTGGGGACACTGCCCCAAGCTCTTGCCCTCTACCTGTTTAGTCCAGGAAAACTAATTTTTATTTTTATCACAGTTTGGACCCAAGTGGTACTGTCTGTAACCTGTTCAAAGCTAACCAGCATGGAAATATTCCATCTCTCCTTTAAGTGTCATTGCCCCTCAGTTTATTAAACTCCAGTGCTTTTGATCTACTTTTCTCTGCAAGTACTTAGCTGTTATCAAGGAGTGGATAGATCTAACAAAAATCTACAGAAAGCATGTACTTTGGTAGTTTCTTATGATCTTAAGCATATACCTTACCATTCAACCTAGAAATTTCACTCCTGGGTATATAAAAGGTGTAGTTAAAACACATCCACAGTGTAAAAATTAATAAAGTGTACTCATAACAGCCTATTACTAATAGTCAAGAACTGAAAATAACAAACATCCACTAAGAAGAAGATACATACACAAAATATGGTATATCCGTACGATGAAATACTACACGGCAACTTAAATGTTATTCAGTGATATTTTTACAACATGTTCAAGCAAATAATCATGCAACTAAAAACTTGGGAAATATATATAAACTTGTCTTATTTATTTTTAAAACATTTTAATGGCCAGAGTTTTTGAACCATGATTGTACTTTTGACGGACATGCCATAGACCATCCATGGAGAGAGAGTTCATAAGATTAAGAACAAAACGAAATCGCCCTTCCACACAGAGAAGGTAAAAGATCTTTACGAAGTCTTCAGAATGCTGTGTCTGCTCCTTAGTGCTGGGCCTACTTCTTCACCTACATCCCTTCTACAATACTTGTTCATTATGTTGCACCCCTTGTGTAAGTGTCCTAACCTCGCTGGTTGTTTCTGCAGGGGTAATTTCATTGGTGGTCATCAGTATAATAAGCAAGTGCCCAGCTGAACTGGAGATTCTCTTAAACAAATTTATGAAATAAAAGTGAGCTCAGATGGCACGTGGTTCAATGTACTTATTCAAGGGTTAAAAAAAAATATCAAAGAGATGGTGCCCAAGGTCACAGAACCAGGTAGGAGCAGCTTTAGGATCTAAGACCTGGGCTTCTCCCTGGCAGCCTGGTGCCACCCACAGACTCCTCAGTCTGAGGCCCGTGAGCAGACTGGCTCTTCATGCACGGGTCACTATTTCTTACCCACCCATAGCACTGCCTCTAAGCAGAAGTAATTCATTTCTTCTGATGAGTCTCTAACTGTCAAACCTGTTTCTAAGAAAAGAAAAGCATATGGGCTGTTCAGGCACAGAACCCCCTGGGCCAAGAAATACAAATCAAGAATTTAAGCTGGAAGCAGAAGTAATTGGGAACACAAAGCCGGCAGGTTCTTCTTACCACTGGGTTAATTTTTGAGTCCAGGACTACATTAGTCAAGATTTCTTTGGTTTCAAATGATAGGAATCCAACTTAATGACTAAACAAAGAAAAATCAAACCTATTGGTTGAGTCATGGCAGGTTTATCTTGAGACACAACAGAACAAGGTCTTTTAAGGATTCTTTCTTTCTTCACCCCTCAGCTGTGCCTGTTTGCAAGGCAGGAAAGCCAACTAACTCAGACCTATAACCATCTGATTCACCGCTGTTCATGCAATACATCTTATGGAAAATCCTTGATTAGAAATATTTGACTTATATGAACACCAAGGGCCAATCACAGTATACATGGAGAATGAGCCTAGCATGGAGGTAGCTAGAGTAATACACCTACCTCTAAAGAAAAAAGAAAAAGTATGCATCATACTGCCGCACCAGAAACCATAATATAAGGAACCTCTCCCATCTAGAAAGGGATGCTTTGCTGAAGCAAAAGAATTTCCCTTCAGACACAAAATTAAACGGGGCACCTACATGCATGCAGTGACCTTCCTAAAGATTTCAACATGTTGGGGTACTGATTCCTGCCTACTGTAGTTCCCTGGCTACTTTGTCAACTGGCTCCTGAGTACCTCCAGTGGAGGGTTTTGAAATACAGGAGAAAAAGAGAAACTAGAACATTTCCCACTCCCTCGCTGGTTCAAGAGGACTCTCCAGTGGCAGCTCGACCCCTTTCCCCTGGTGTTCCAGCACCCCTTAAAAGCCCTGTGGTTTTAGGGTCCTCTGAGTCGCTGGGGCTCCTGGCCTCTACTAAAACCTTCTCCTCTTTTCTATCCCTAACTATGATAGTGCTGCCCCCTTGTGCCCTGTTTGGCTTTCCAGTCATTTTAAGGCTCTGTTAATTGTTTGACTCTGTAATTTGTCTCCCTTGTTAAACTTCTTCTGTTGATCTGAGCTACTGAATAAGGATGTCGGTTTTCTGAGGGACCCACGGCCGAGACAGTGGCGTGTGGTCACTAGGCTCCCTCCCATCTGCGGATAAGGGTCCTGGAGGGAAAGCCCACTTGCCTATGGCTGAGCCTGTGAGCCATTAAGGTTCAGAAACAACCGCTTTGCAAAATCTATGAACGGGCAACTTGGTTTTCCAAGCCTGAAGTTCCATCTGGCTACATGGTGACCCAGACGGAGCTCTGCCTGAAGTCAAGGAGGACAATAGGGCTCATCCTTTGACAAGGAAGCTCCTCTTCCAAGCAGCCCTGAAGCATGAGGAGCTGATAAACAGCTGCTAACCGCAGTGACCAGGACAGAAGGGATTTTCTCAATGAGCAGCTCCCGTGCCTGGCCCTCTGTCAGCTGAGGACTCCAACAAGACTCCTACTCTCTCTTCTGCTAGGAGCTGCTGCTGGGTGTGACAGTCACCTCCAACCTCTTGTTCCAGCATCCCTGGACCTAGGGTGAGGCTGGGTGGAGGAGGAAGGATGTCAAGCAAAGCCAAGCCTGTGCTGTGGTAGGGTCAGGGCTCTACCTCTTGCTCTGCAAGGGGTTCTGCCTTTTGCAGAATCCACCACTGACCGGGTACCTTTCCACCTGACAAGGAGGCAACTGGGCCAGACGCCTAAGATGCACACTCTCTATTCTATTCTTTGTGTTCCTGTAGTTAAGGAAGCAGCCAAACTAAATTACAGCTGCTGTTCCATCAGCACAGCTGAGGCTGTTTAAGCCACATCTTTTGACACTTCTAGAACTCGGGGTGCAGACAGTCTTCTACCTTGAAGCTTCCTTTCTTGCTAGCTGTTTTAAAGGGGCTGCTTTCTGAGGAGGAAAAACCTCATGGCCAAGAATCACCTGGTATGTCAGCCTCGGTTCCTGACATCATTTTCTCAAATAGTTAAGAGGTGATTTTTTTCAGGGTCGTAGTTCAACATTAGTGTTTTCTGTGCTTTGTAATTCATTGTATTCGAATCATTTCTTACACTCTTCGAAGACCCTTCTTATTTGCTGTCATCTGTACATATGAGAATAATGCTCCTGACATTTCGTCCTCATCAGACTCACCCATGCACGGAGAGAAGGAACGAGTCCTCCTGGATTATGTGTCTGGCTTTCTAGAATGTTCTGTCCAAGAAAGCGGGATTCTTTTTGTTGGGGGGGGGGTGGGGGGTGCGTCTGCTTTATTCACAAGGTAGGTTTCCATAAACATTAGTCAGATGGAAAGCCAACAAGGGAATCAGAACAGTGACAGAGCAAGGTCGAGCATTCCCGTGCGGCCTGGAGGTCCGCCAGGGCTCATCCCTGTCGCTGGCCACCCCTGTCCTCCTTCTGCTTTCTGGGGTGCACAGGTCCTCAGGTGCCTGGAGCCAGGCCAGCGAGCTTTCTCGGGTGAGGGCTCTGGGGAGTCTGGTCCTGCAGCCTGTGAGGCACAGTCCTCCTCCCAGGGACTGAAGCTGAGGGCCCTGATGTCCCAAAGGCAAGGTGTGCGGCCAGAGCCCAGACGCCCATCAGTGGAGGAGGGCACAGGGAGGACAGCTCTCTGCAGGGAGTGGACAGCTCTCGGCGGGGAGGGGACAGGTCCCTGGGAGGGAGGGGACAGGGAGGGGACAGGTCCCTGGGAGGGAGGGGACAGGGAGGGGACAGGTCCCTGGGAGGGAGGGGACAGGGAGGGGACAGGTCCCTGGGCGGGGAAGGGGACAGAGAGAGGACAGGTCCCTGGGCGGGGAAGGGGACAGGGAGGGGACAGGTCCCTGGGAGGGGAGGGGAGGGGACAGGGAGGGGACAGGTCCCTGGGAGGGGAGGGGACAGGGAGGGGACAGGTCCCTGGGAGGGGAGGGGAGGGGACAGGGAGGGCACAGCTCTCCAGAGCCCGCAGCCGCCCATCCAGCCCTGGCGGCGGGCGGGCGCACTGCGGCGGTGGCCGCGCTCACTTGGGCGGCGCTGGGCGCGCGGGCTCTGCGCGTCCCCGTCCCCGTCCTCGCGGTTCTCGCCGCCCGCGCCGGCCGCGCTCGCTCCTCCGGGTGCTCCGGCTCCTTCTCCCGCCGTCGCCGTCCCGGGCCGGCCCGCAGCCGCCGCCGCCCTCAGGTAAGCTCCCGCCGGCCGCTCCCGGCGGAGAGGGCGCAGGGCTGAGCGAGCCGGCGCGCGGTGCCCAGCGCGGGTCGGGCTGCAGCTGGCCAGGGCCGCCGGGTCCGCTCCGCTCCCGCGCTGCAGCCGAGCCTCAGCCCGGCCCGCGCCGGCCCGCCGCCTTCTCCCCAGCCCCGCCTTTGTTCAGGGGTGGACATTTCAGGAGGCGAGGTGGAGCGGGAGGTGCGCGTCCGCGCGGGTGAGCAGGGCTGGAGGTGGGGGACAGACCCGGGCGACCCTGCCGCCTGCAGCTGCGGGCTTGGGGAGGGGAAGGCTCTGGGAACCAGGCGCTTGGGCACACGGGCCGGACCTTTCGGAGCCCAGTTGGCGCCGAGCCTTTTTGTTTCAGCGTGCATAGACAGACAGACACAGACACGGAGACAGAAACGCACAGACATACAGACAGACACACAGACACACTCTCACACATAGACACAGACACACACAGGCAGACAGAGACACAGACATACAGACAGACACACAGACGAACACACAGAACACATAGACACACAGACAGACACAGACACAGATGCACACACAGAACACATAGACACACAGACACAGACACACAAACACACAGACAGAAGCACAGACACACAGAGATGCACAGACACAGACACACAGAAACACAGACACACAGACATAGACACACAAACATACAGACATACAGAGATGCATAGACAAACACATACAGGCAGACAGACAGACACAGACACACAGACACATGCACACTTACACAACTGACACCCATAACCACCTTGCACAAGAGCATGCGTGCTTAAGAGAAGAAACCTTTCAAGTGTATCCAGAGGGTTTGGGGGGTGTGCAGCGAATGAAATTGGCCGTGCAAAACAAAAATATTCCTGAGTGCTGTACCATCTTCAGTGTGAAGTGAAAGGATTAATGACTTAGAACTAACTTCCATACCAAAAATACTTTATTTTGAAACACTCCATCTGTGGAGGACATGACTGCAAACTGACATTGAGGTGGTGAGGTGAGGTGGTGGGTGGTGGAGAACAAAGCCTTTTATGCGAACCTCATTATATAGAATGTCCCTCTGGTGAGCTGCAGGTACCAGCGGTGTAAGAGCCAGGGCTGTCACCCTGTTGTTGTGGGAGGGCAGTTACGACGTTGGGGCAGTCCAATAGATTGAATAAACAAAAGACCATTAGAAAGCCTTTGATTTTCTGCCCAAGAGGAAAATTACAGTTTTCCATCAGAGTGTGACAAGGAGGCTCCTTTAACTGAGTCAGGACTGTCTATTTCTTGATAGAAATCCTTGAGAATGTATAAATCGAATGTGTTTCCAACACCACCTCCAAGCACACAAGGCATTTTCTCTTCAAACAAAGATAAAAGACATTTTTTTCTTTCAATAAGGAACTTATCTATGTTGGGGTGTTAACACCAATTTTTGTGGTAATTCTGTCTGGTTCTCATAGGTTTACATCTGCATTCATGATTTGGATATTATCCGAGCTATTGAGGCTTTATGATCAGTGGTGCCCGGTCCTGTATAGGTTGCCTCTCTGTGTAGCTTATTTCATTTTATCTACCTATATTCCACAGTTTGCTGAAACGATTTAATTTCCAGGCTTTTTAAGGAAAAAGTAGGAAATTGTTTAACATACATCAGGGCACTGAAGCAGTTGAAAAATTAAGCTTCCATTTAAAAATAATGTTTTCATTACGCTAATTTTTATTTTTTGTTTCTCTCCTAATGCAGTGTCTCCCACCCCTCCCTTCATCAAACAAACTGATTTCTTCCTAGTTCTGCTGCTTTAGGCTTCAGGTTATATGTAGACTAACAAAAGCAGAACCAGGGCTCCAAGCATTTTGGATTTAGAGTCTCCCTGCCACGCCCCTTTCTCAGGATGACTGGTTTACTGCACCTGCTGGGGAGGAGAGGGACAAAGAATGTGCTGAGAGAGGATTCCCTCCCCGGTGAGACTGGCAGAGCCACTGCCTCGCTGGAGGAGTGGGCAGGCACCCTGTGGGTGGAAACCACAGGCCAGGAGGAGCACGCCCAGTGCAGGGAGGAAGCCTTTCTCTCCCCACTGCAGCCTTTACGGACGCCACTCTGCTGAGCTGAGAGGGATGTATTTCGTATGTATTTCTTTACGGGGATCTTGAACTTGATAGGAAGTAACACAGTTAGAAATGAACCTTGGCCCAGAATTCTCTAACCTGGAAGAATAATTCTATTCCTTGACCCCCTTTGGTTTATCTGGTTTGCAAATGTTCTAGTTGTCCAGAAGGAGGATGAAGACAATGCTTGTTTGCGGGTTTTCTCGTATTTTCTCACGACACAAGTGGTGTGCGTTGGATTTTACAGGTGATTAGAGAAGTGGCTGGAATGTTGTGCTTTTCAAAAATACAGTGGCACCGTTAACATTCAAAATTAAAAAGCTGTTCCATTTGCTTGGATGTGTACACAGGGCTAAGTGCATCTCCATGATTCATTGATTTCCTTGTAAGGCCATTGATAGGCAACCAACCTGGGATTTTAGTCGAAGCCCTCGATGGTTATTCTTTTCTGTGCTTCATGTCCTTTTGACAGCTGAGATAAAGAATCTGAGAAAACAGTTCTCGCACAGGATAACACCGCCTCTGGGTGAATACTGTGGCCCTTAATGCTGAAAGTGCTGTAGTCCTTTAGGTAAATCACTAACTGGTGCCCACGCAGGCCTGTAAATACTAGCTGCAAGCTTCTTTGTCTGTGGTGTACTGGGCAGGAGTTAAAGATGCTCATGAGGTCTTCAGGCATCTGTGACCTTCTTAGCTACACGAGTGCTTATGCTGCTTTAATTGTGTCTCTGCTGTTGCCATTCTCTCCATCTGCTCAAACTAGAGCTTCCTACGTAAAGACAGTGTTTCGATCATTTCACTTATATATTTCTTTACATCATTCTGTTTAATTTGATATTTGACTGCTAGACTTGTTCTCCTCCAGGTACTTTGGCTTTAGGATCCCACTCTTGATACATAGGGGGTATTTAACTTCATTTAGGGAAGCATTTACTATGAGAAGTAGTTTTTGATAGTTTCAAAGAATTACTGGCCCCAGAAACTGATTCCAGGCACCAGAAGCAGTTAAAGGATTATTAGGAGACGTGTGAAAGGCCAGAATCCTCTGTGGGAGAGTTTAGGTGGGTGGGGCTTGGGGCTAGCGGGAGAAGAGGAGGGAAACAAACTCTCAGCTGCCACAGTTTGTCACTGTTAGACGGCGATGGATTCTGCTGGTGTGGGTGGAAAGGGAAGAAATCTGTCTTGCTTTTCTACCTCCACATAATATTTTGTCTCCTCCTCTCCCTTGTCATTCCTTGAGACTAAAGTTGCATATCTGTCACTGTAAAAATTAGGATGCATGTTAGAAACAGTTCTGTAGTGAAGTAAAAATTTGTAACAATGTGAAAATGATTTGTTGGCTCTTTTATAAGTAAGTGATTTGAATCTAATTTTGGAGCTCTCTGATCCTCTTGAGAGAAATTTTCCTCTAGTGGGAATACTTTCGTTGCAAGCTTTTTACTTGCACATTTTAGTGAAATTAAATTTAGACAATAAAGAGCTCAGGTTCTTTCATTCTGTTGTTGAGTTTCGGTTGTGGATATTGGGAAAATTTTAAATAATGTTATTTTCCATTAAAACACACATAGTCATTTTTATACTGTGCTTCTACATCAGTAGCCTTAGGAGCAAGTATTTTTAAGAGCAAACAGCTTGATTTCTTTCTCTGCTTTTCCCTTTTTGTCTCCCTTTCTTTTCTGCCCTTTCTGTCTCCTTTCCATCCTTTGCTTTTTCCATTTGTGTTGACAAAATAGTTACGAATCATCAGAAAATGAAAATATAGCCTGTTATTTTGACTGAAATTCATTTTCCATTATGTCTGCATTCATTTTTACATGCAGGTTTTTTATTTTAAAGAGAAAAAAAACCAATAAAATCAATGATAAGAATTTCATATCAAGATAATCGGAAACTAACAATGGTTAATATATTGCATATCATTATCTTCAAAATAGTTGCTCAGATTACAGCACTAGAGGCCCGCAAAATTGATCAGACAGTATAAGCCAAAACCATTGTTTTCAATGAACTGAAAGAAATTAGTATAATTATCTTAGTTTCATAAATATATATATATATATACATATATACACTTTAAAATTTTTTTTCCTTCCTTTTTTCTTCTTTTTTTCCATCCTGGTTGTTCTTTCCCTTTGGGCAGTTTCTTTCCTTTTCAAAACATCCATCGTAGATTTTGAATCTTATTTACTGTTTCAGTTTCTCACCTTAGGGAGACTAAGATGTTTGTATATGTGAGTCTGAGTTCTTTCATTTATGACTATGATGTTCAGTTGCTTCCATTTATCTATAAATCTTTTCCTTTGCAAAGCCTGTCCCTATCTTGGTCTTATCTTTACATTTCTGTTTTTACATCTTTTAGGTTTGAACCACTTTTCTTGAGTGCCAATCTTTGACCCTAAGTCTTTCTCCAGAAGACCTTTCAAATGAGTCTGGACTTTATTTTTCCCGTTCACTTGTACCCAAGTTTGTCCAGGTTCTATTTTTTATGAATAGCTCCTCCTCACAATTGTGACATCATCAGTCTCCTCAAAATTACTTTTTAAAAATCCTCTGGAAGAAAATAGTACTGCCATGCAGTTAATTTAAAGGTGCAAAATTTGGTTAACCAAGCGACCTTTTATTATTTGATTCATTGGACACCAAATAAAATGGTTCAACTTTTAAAAAAATTAATTTTAAAATTTAATTTTTAATTCACTAAATTAATTTTTTAAAAATTAAAATAACTAAGTCATGTGTCAAGTAGTCCATTGTCTTCATTTTATGCTAGTTAACTGATTCCACTGATATTTACCTAATAAGATAATTGCCAGCTATTCTGTGTTCATCTGTAAATGTTATCAGTTAGTGAATGTTAAAATAAATTAATCAGGAAATGCTAAACTAATCACTAAAGATTTAATTAACAAATTTTAAACTAAATTAATGAGTGATAATTTAATTTTAAAATATTTTAATTACATTTTCATAACACTATCATTAGCCATCTTGAATCCACCTCAAAACGATCAAAAGCCTAATTTTTGATATCCATGAATTTATTTCATCACTTAACTGCCTAAGTCCTTTAAATATAAGAAGACATTAACAAGTAAATATACAAATGAGACAAAATAACCATGCCAGTCTGAAGGCTTTACCTGAGTTTAATTTTAATGGATGTATGCATGGCTACTACTGCCTATGCTGTTGGATAGTAATTCCACATACATTGTTAATGGATGGTGCTGAAAATCCACAGTGAACTGGTAGGAGAAAATCTTTACCAGTTTATTGACTGGAAAGAATGTTGCAGCAACATTTTGATTGTCATTAAGACAAGTAAATGTTAAGCAGCTTTTTTTTCTGTGTTTTTTGACTTTTTGGCTTTTTGAGACAGTTTCTCACTATGTCAAGGCTGACCTTGAACTCACGGCAATCCTCCTGGCTCTGCCTCCTGAGTTCTGGGATTACAGGTGTGTGCCACCATCCTCAAGCAAATATTGCCCAGCTTTGAAAGTTCACTGTTTTATTTGGGCATGATGCCTCTCAAAAGTATAATTTAGTTTTTCCTTAAGAGTATATACTTTTGAGCAGGGCAATTTTTATTTTAATATGTCATTTGGTATAATGGAAAAAGGATCCTGCTCTTAATTTAACACATGATGACATATGTGCGTGTGTGTGTGTGTGTGTGTGCACATGTGTGGTGCTGAGGATCAGGCTCTGAGCCTCACGCCCGTCAGGCAGGTGCAGAACCCCTGAGCTGCGTGTCTACATGCAGTGCTACCTGTCCTTCTTATAGTTTGTTTAAGGAAAAATGTGCAATCTCTAATGTTGCTACTTCTTTGCTCAACGGAATCATAGTACAATAGCAACCGATTAACCCACCAACTTTATCTGTCAGAGCTAAAACAGAGTTTTGTGTGTGTGTGTGTGTGTGTGTGCGCATGTCTGTCTGTCTGTATAAGAGTTAGCCTCATACATATGCTGTTTTTATAGTTGAGATGAGTTTTGGAATCATTTGATATAAATAAAACTAAAACCTACACTATTCAGTTCCATGTGAGCACAAATTCAATAAAATTTTTATGAGAAACAATGGTGTAAATATTTAATATTCACTAAGAAATCAAATCAGATAAATTCCAAAGTACGTTGCAAGCTCTGCATCCATGAGTCAACCAACTGTAGATTGAAAATATTTGGAAGAAAATTTTGATACTGAGCATGTGCAGGCTTTCTCTTTGTTATTTTCTTTTCCTTTTCCTTTTTTTTTTTTTTTTTTTGATAAAGTCTTGTTACACAGTTCAGTTCAAGTTGGCTTTGAACTTACTTTGTACCCCAGGCTGGCCTGTAACTCACAGAGATCCTCCTGCCCCAGCCTCCTGTGTGCTGGGATTACAGGCTGCCATTACCTTTAAAGAATAGTTTATTCCATGTCCACCAAAAAAATACAGTTTAGCAGCTATTTATGCAACATTTGATTCGTGGTGCAAGGAGTTGCATGGAGTATTGTAAGTAATCTAAAATGTTTTAGATGTATGAGAGGATGTGTATAGGTTATATGCAAACGTTACACCATGTTATGTAAGAGATCTTAGCACTTGGTATCTGTGGGGGAGCCTGGAAGGACTCCTTCATGAATATTGACGTATGACTATTACTGTATTTTTCTTTCCGGAGCAACATGGTCTGAATTCCATTGTTCCATTCATATCAATGATAAATCTAAATCTGCTCAAAATCAAAGACTACGTGTTTCAAAATTTTCTAAACTGAAACATTCATTCCTTAACTTTATCTTTTAAGAAGTACAATTGACACTGCTTTTATGTAGAAAACGCAGTTGTTCTTCACTTAAATAACAGAGCTGGAAGCGCAGGAATTTTGCTGCCTAGAAAACACAAGTACCCAGCATCCCGGTGGCGGCCGAGTCTCTCCTGAAATAGCACAGTGGCTGTGACAGAAAGTTTATTTAAACCAACTTTAGTCACCGTGTCTCAAATCAAATCTTGTCTGCTGCATAAACTGGAGGGACATTGAATAGAATTGATCAGTTTTTTAAAAAAAATTTTAAAAATTCTTGTAGCTTTCAAATAGAATGACCAATTCCATGATTTTTTTCTTTAGTTTTGAGTAGCACTGCATTCAGTCGGGGTAGTTGGTATCAAAATTAGAAGCCTTGAAAATGTTGTGCAGTCATGGATTCTCCTTACCTTATTTCAGCCCTTTTGCAAAGACGCTCGTACAGGTTTATAGTAATGATCTTTTTTGTTTTGTTTTGTTTTGGTGCTGGGGATCAAACTCATGACCTCAATGCTTGCCAGCAGGTGCTTATGCCACTGAGCTAAATCCCAGCCCCTGTAGTAATGATCTTAAGATTCTGTCTTACAGAACTACTGTGGAAAATGAGAAAACTGATGTTTTGGAATAAATTTTATTTCCTTTTGCTCCTTTTGCCCTCATACCATAGGCGAGCTCTTGGTTGTCCTATTCACTTGTAGCTAGAAAGGTTGTGTATGAACATATGTGGAGAAACAAAATGCCAGTAAATGAGGTCTTTTACAAATTAAGTTTTTAAACTACCGAATAGAAGTTGCATGCTATTCAATGTGTTCCTTACTTCTGCGCCGAGGCCAGTCCTCGAAGGAACATAAAGGATAAAGATTTGCAGATTCTGAATGTATTTGAGGATGCCTGATGGGGAAGGCAGGTTGTCAAGAGCCAGGCTGTGAACAGCTAGCTGGTGGACATACAGTAAGGCGAGGTAGCCAGCGGTTAAGCGACTTGCTCAGCGTAGTTCATGGTGGAACCACTCAGCGCTTGGCAGGCGGCCGTGGAGGATCTGATCCATTCAGATTTTCTTTTCCTAAACCTGGTTGTACTTCTGCTTTCTGAGTTGAGGGTGGAGTGTGATGGCTCTCATACCTGCCCAACTTTGTGACTCAACTGTGACATTCACATGGATATAAAAGAGGGAGGGATTCGGAATTTTAGGGCTATTCCAACCAGCTACTTGCCAAAGTCACTACTGAAAGCATTGAGACTGGATCTGGTCCACGAAACACTGACAAGTCCCTGCTGTGGGGCCGTCCTGTGGTTTGGAGCTCCGGGGAGAAGCTTAGGCTCTGGAATTGTGTGCCCTGTGCCCCAGGACTCGGGGGTGCAGGCAGCCGGGAGCTCTCTGAGTATGAAAGAGCCATCCCGAAGCCTGCAGGTTGATCGGGACTGTGTTTCAGTTTGGTTCTGTATAAAAGGGGAATCCAACAAAAATAGCCAAGCTGGATTTTTTTTTCTGAGCTGTAGCACTGTGATCTTTTCTCAAAAATAGCTTTCCCTGTGTTTCCTCTAGATTGAACATTTTTAGCTAAAGGAAGTGCAATAGTCTGTGGGCTTCTCTCTCTGACTGCTTCCCACTTTCCAAATTCCTACTGTTGCATGTTCTTGCTTCCTTGCCTACAACTAATTCTCTGTCTCTGTCTCTCTCTTCTTCTCCTTCTCCTCCTCCTTGTCCCTCCCTCTTTTTCCTCTTCTTCTTCTTCCTCTTCCTCTTCCAGAGACAGCAAATTAAGAATTCGGTGTTGCCATGGTTACTGTGTTCCTGGTGCCGCACCTGTACCCATGCTGTTTAGCATTATAAAGACTTCAGTTTAAAGACAAATGCTTTATAGGCTCGAAGAGCATCTTGGAAGAAGGAAATTAAGCAGAAGCTATGCTTAAATACTGAAATAAAAACATATCAGTAATCACTGAAGACTGAACTCTACCACTGTCTAGGGAAGGAGTTCTAAGACCCTTGTTAGAGAATGTCATATAGTACAACCTAGTTTTCTAGGCAAATATATTTAATCACCTGTCAGAATTGGAGTGACTGAGAAGAGGGAACAGAATTCTTCATAGTATTTCTCATGCACTTGCGTGAAAGAGTGGGGTGTATGTATCATCTTTCTCTGAAGTATCATTATTTAGAGCCATAAATGTAGGAAAAGTAAACTTCAGGGCACATTAGAATCAATACTTACGAATATATGTATAAAATAAGCAGTTCTAGACTCTCAGGTGAGGTCTATTTTATTTGATAGAGAATTAAAACGATCTATAAAGAATTAAATGTTAGTACATTTTAGCTAATAATTTTCTTACTTGGGAGTGATTTATCCTGTTTATTTTCCATTTTCTTTTTTTATACCATGGACCGTGATCCGCCTGTCTATCGATGTAATAATTGTGTATTGAAGATCATCAATTGTGTATGGTGATTATTAGTGAGCAGCCGAGTGTGGAGGAAATCAGGAAAACCCATACAAATTTCTGTCCTCACTGAGCTGATGTCTGAGAAACAGGAGACAGAAATTAACAAATAAAACAGCAAGCAAATGGGTATTTCAGATATCAATTCTCCAAGGAATATACAACAAAAATATATGACAGAGCATGACTTCAGTGGGATAATCTGCCCTCGGAGGCAAGAGCTATAAGATGCAGTGAGCTGCTGGAGTTCTGAGCTTCTGAGGTGGAGCAAATGACCTCAAAGCAGGAGGAAGCAGAAACAAAGAAGAGACCTTGGTAGAGGACAGTGCGACAGACAGAGCAGAACGATGTGCCAGACCACACTGGTCCTCTTGGTCATGATGAGGGGTTTGACTTTTATTTGACTTACAGCACACTTTAATTTTTGAGGTTGCAAAAGCAGCATTTTTTTTGAGCATATCATAAAAGCTTTCAAAGATTAATTATATCTTGTAAATTCCCCTAGATACATCTGTATCTTATTCACTAACGTGTTAAATCACAAGAGAGAAATAATTTAGAAAATCAAAAATTATGGGTGGAGACAAAGCATTCACCTGACCTATCCTAGTGCTGTGAAGGCATGTAACACAAGCAGTGTTTTTCTCAGGGGTTGAAAACGTGTGTGTAGTTCATTTTAACCACTTGTAGTCTCCAAACTAGCTTTATAAAAGCAACCTCAACAGACAAAGCACAAATCCATATTTGAGAAAAGTAGTCAAAAATAACTCCGTTGTCAACATGACAGTGTTCATTGGCTCTTTCTCCTTATCACCTTTAGCTGTGAACAGAGTCAGGTGTGAAGTAGAAATCAAGATGGTAATAAAATGCATGCATAAATTAAATAAAACCAGGATACTTATTTATTTCTTGGAGATGATGTTCTAGATCTCTGGTGAATTTGCTGAGTAAGCTGGTCCAAATCCTTGGCTCATCTGTGAGATTTATAATCGGTGTAATTCCTTCCTGTACATAATTCTTATATCAAAATACTTAACCCACTTCTCAGTTATTTGCAGTCTAAGTATAATGCTATCTTCACTAGTGTTAAACAGTTTGATAGACATTTGATTGATTTAAGGATGTTTAGTTTTTTTTCTCAATATATCATCAGTAGAAAACAAAATCTTTTTTATTCCTTCATATAATGTTATCTATTAGGCATTTAAAAATAATCACATAATTAAGGGGTAAGTTAATATTTTTATTCTACAGTGCAGTGTTGAACTGCTGATTTTTCTTTAAGATTCTTTCCTTGACTTTCATTTTGTTTTACTTTTATTTTATTTAGGGCATTCTTTAATGTGCAGCCAATAGATGTATTGACATATCTGCCAAACTTGTAGTTACTCAAATTAAATATTACAAATATGAGTTAAGTAATCCACAAATAATTCAAATGTATATAAACTCTGAGTAGTATTTTTGGAATTACATTCAAAATGTGGGTTTTTAAACATTGATTTCTCAATAAACACTAAGTAAAAGTTTACAACAAAGGACTGATGAATGCATTCTAAAAAGAAACAAGAAAGTAATTCCTATATATAACCATTCTTGTGCTATAGTACATGAAATACACAGCATGTTGATCTCCTCTACTTGACACTTAACTAGTGATACAAGATACAAAACGAGCATCCAAAACATGATGCACAATGGTGCTTCATATAAATGGTGGAGAATGTATGCCCTGAAAGCACTATGCAAAGGGAGAAATGTAGCAGGTCTAGAATTTCTGTGCTGGGAAATAGAGGCACCAGCCTATTTAGAGTGGGAGACTGAGACAACTTTGGAAGCTATGGTTGCTTCCATATACGATTTCATGTGCAATTAAGAAAATGCCAGTACTGGAGAACACAGGTTTGTCGTATTGATGGGGACGGGCGAGGAAAGACTGAGTTGAGGAATTCAAAACAACTGAAGACCAGGTAAAGCTGCAGTGAATAAAAAATATTGACTACAGTTTGTCACTATTGGAGATTTGTCAAATGCAAGCTATATATATTTAAAGAGGACCTCAGCCTTAAAACAAAGCAAAGCCTAAATATTGATTTCTATCCATTTTATTTCCTGATTTCTAGACCATATTAGAAATGAACTTGATGATTTCACAAATTAATATAGTATTGAAAACCAAATCTATGCATGTGAATCTCAACATTCTCTCACAAGATGAGAAACAAATGTTAGGTGTTTATTTTTAATTTTAAAGATTTGCCCTATCACATGATAGGGACTAATAAGCTATTTTATAGAATGTTTCAGGTTTTGTGGGTACATATAATCTCTGTCACAGTACTCAGCTAGACAACCAGAAAGCAACCACAAATAATGTGTAACCAAATGGGTATCGTAGTGTTCTCTTAGAACTTTATTTACAAAATTAGTTGACAATGTCATTTGAACTTTGACTATAGTTTGACAACCTTTGGCATATTTTGTCATGTTTGGACCTGAATCTAGAAAATATCTTTAGTTATAAGGAGCATATTTTTAAAAGATCACAAGGACTTTGAAACTGTGTGAAGACTCATGAGTGGGAGAATCTTTGGTTTTCTCTTAAATTAAAGCTCAGAAATATCTTTTCCTAAGTCATTAGCATGGTTTTATCATATAGGTACTGGTTGTATTTACATATTTTTCTTGGCCTCTAGTAATCTCAGAATAAAATATGTCTTACTTCTAGTGCCCATGATACATATTTTCTAGTGCTATGATACATATTTTGCATGATTTCTCATGTTCTCATTTGTGATTTCTCTTTACCCTAATTTCTTTAGATTTCTTTTAGAACAAAGTAAGGTGAAATACATGAAGCTACAGTCTACATTTTCTTTAGAAATCTACTTTTAATTCAAGTTCATGACCAGAGCATTATCTACTTTGCAGAAGAAAACAGTGTCACGGCAGTCTCGATCATTAAGTTAGGGACAGATTGCATTGTTATTGTTCAGATTCGACAACTGAAATAATTCTCTCAAAAATAAACTGTAACTTTTAAAAAAATATTCAGTCAGGGAACATGTAATCAGTCTGTTAGGTTTGTACTGTAAGAAGAAATGGGGTGTATTTCTTGCTTTTGAACCCTTTCTTGGGTTTGTTTCAGAAGATTTTTGGACTCCCAGGAAGTGAGGAAGACGCTAAGACCTAAGCATATTTTTGCTATTGTGAATGCATGAATCTGGGAATACTCTGAGAATTAGAATTTCCGTATTAATCCCTACTTGCTGTTTTTCTTTCCAGAATGCTTCTGGAGGTCGCTTTGGTCTGAATTGAAATCTACATAGAGAATTATGAATTGTGCTTTTTAAATTTTTTATGGCATCATATGAAATGTTATATTGCCTTCAAACATTAATCATATTGTTATTCAAATATTAATTATTAATATTAATTATAGGTATGAATTATTAATATGGTAGAATTACATAATTGGGCTAATTTTAATGCCCCATTAAATTAATGGTGAAATTATTTGACTCAATGGACGTGACAGCTCTTCACATGATCATTAGTCTAAAAAGGATGGAGTTAGCAATTAGTTATGCACTAGTTAGGACTCTAAGACATACTAGATCAAGGAAATACTAGATACTAGATGAGTGAGTAAAGATCTGCTTTAAAAGTTAGAAAAATAAAGACCATGTGAGATAAAGATAAATGATAGCATGTATCATGGTTAGATAGTTAGTGGTTTATGCTACCTTGTTAGTAATTGCATTTGAGGTCATTTCCTTATAATCATTTTGGATGGGTCAGAGTCTCAGAGAAACAGAAGCTATTCCAAGTTGTATTTTAACCACATTAGAACATAGACAAAATATTGGCCGAACCAGGTCTCAGCCCAGAAGACAGTTCAGGCAGATTGGAAGCCACAGTCCAACAGGCAGTGGACTGTACCTTACTTATTATGGTAAATTATGTAAGGAAACTCAAATGCTACAAAAAAGGTGAGGTTCCAAGTATTAAGTTGTGGACCTGTGATTTAGCTCAGTGGTAGAGCACTTGCCTAGCGTGTGTGAGGCCTTGGATTAAATACCCAGTACCACCGACAAAAGAATTAAATTAGTCATAATGAAAAGATAATAATTTGATCATAATTTGTTAAAGCTAATTTATTTGAATTTATTTTGCTTGAAAGTATTTCATATTTTTGTAGGCATCAGGTATTTGTGATAGCAGTCTATAAATAAAGATATAAATGGAATATGTATATTCAAACTTCAACATCCTATGAGTGACTTACAATAATTATTTCAAAGTAAAAACAGTTAAGGGTTATTGTATGAGGTGATGTTGTTTTCCACATTAGAAAACATTTCAAAAACATAAAAGCAGTCACCGGAAATTAACCATTTCTTTGCGTCTTGTTTTTTGTTTTGTTTTGTTTTTGGTTTTTCGTTTTTATCGGTACCAGGGATTGAACTCACGACTGCCTGCTTGCAAGGCAGGCGCTTATGCCGCCGAGCTAAATCCCCAGCCTTTCTTTGCATCTTGTGATAAAATATATTTATTGCATGAATATCTCCACTGATTATAGTCAGAATTTTTTCAGGAACTATAACTAAAGGAAGAGGATGAAACAACTGCAGTTGCCTATCTGAGATTATTCTGCACCTCAGACATTCCTAAAGATAAGGTTAGGTATCCACATGGAGAATTGACTGCTACCACTGAACCAAAGAGCCTCGGGTTAGATCAGAGCATATCTGGAAAATACTTCTGTTCAGAAAAATGCCATTGGCTTAGATGGAGAGGCACTCATTTATACCACATCTGGCCTCATGTCAGAGTCCTCAAGATGAAGTGAAAACAATTTATAACATAGCTCTCTGGTGGTCAGATTTAGCACAGTGTCATTTACACAGAATCAGTGTGTGTGTGCCCAAAATACGGGATGCAGTTAGCACAGAGACAATTTTCCAATTTTTGGATAATTATATTACATAATTACTTATAATCTAATAGAACAATAAGACACCATTTTAGAAAAAATCTATATTAAATTTAACATTGATTTTATTTTACACTTAAAAATGTCAGGCACAGAAAGAAAACTACTGAATGATCTCATTCATATGTAGAATATTTTTTAAAAAGTTGGTTGCAAAGAAATAGAATAAAATGTGGTTACCAGAGAATGGGATGATTGGAGTGAGGGTTTGAAGATGTTGGTCGAAGGATACAAAAATAACATTTTAGTAAGAGGAGAAAGTTTAAGAGATTTACTAACTAGCAGAGTGGCTATAGTTAACGGATCATATGTAATATTCTTGAGGGATCTAGAAAGAGCAGATATTAAGAATTATCATCCCAAAGCTATTTGAGGTGTTAATTAGCCAGATTTAACCAACCTATAGCATGTATGTGCTTCAAAGTATCCCCTCATGCCTGCTAAATAAAAAGTTATACATCCAAGTATTTACATATATAATTTTACCAGTTAATTTAAATAGGTATATCTTAAAAATTTAAATAACTGTCCTGTTGCTAGTTAGGCTAATAAAATTTAATAGGTAAACATTTAAAATTGGGCACTAATTTTATGATGAATCATCATTAAAGATCTCGTAAGTAAAGTTTCTTTATTTCTAATGTTAGGATAAAACAGAAAGTGTGTGTGTGGGAATCATTTAGTAATTGCTTTGTAAATTCCAGTTTTAATTACTAGTTATTTTTGTAAGGCCGCATTTTTGCTCTTTTGTTGTTCATAAGACCACATACATGATTATCTAATTCCATAATCACACATGAATAAGGTCTGTGTTTCTTGCCTCCTGTATTTCTTCAAACAAGATGCTTAATATTTATGCAAGTATTTTAAAATATACATGTGTCCATGTAATGGGTGTGGTATGATTTATGAAGAGCAATGTGTCTCAGCATAGACTCGTAAAGGAAATATTAAAAATAAACTCCATCCAAACTAAACTAAGACCTCTTTGGCTGATGGTCTCATTTTCTAAAAATAAGGACAGTTGTCAAAAGATCTCTCAAGTTTTTGCTTTTTCTTTTGCTTCATGTCTAGGAATCTGGAAGCCCAGTTAGAGCTGTGTTGTAGGATAATGTCTGGTTTTTCAGGAAGTTGAAGGGCATGAATAAAATAGTCCTGATGTTGTCACCATTGTAGCTTCAAGAAGAAGACAAAGTTGACAGTTTTCACCTTAGATAAAGAGTTTGCTCACCAATGGGTCCCATTGGCCATTTGTAAACATTTGGAAACAAGGTACCTGTCAACTTTTGGACATAGACTAAGCAATTTACAAAATTTTAATTAATGTTAAGTTATCCTAGAAGTTGGGACTGGTGTTTGAAATATTAACAGGCACTAAGTTTCTTTACAAGAGAATATCAATGAAAGCAATTTCTTACAGACCTTTATTTTATACTGTGTAGCCATCTGCACAGTAACATTTTATTATGATAAATTAAAAACTATTCTATTACATTGCATTTAAGTTTATTACTCTGTATCATTGTCCATGCGTAGGTTGTGTGCATTTTCACAGAATAGTTTATGTTTGAAATATTTCTTTTTAAAAAATTCAAAAGTATAGCTTTTGAAGTACAAATAGGACATTATTTTAACATGCTTGTTTGTCACAGTGCTTAAAGAACTATTTCATTCTGACTTATTCGCCATAATATCCTTACTACCAAGAAAATTATGTAGATGAAGTCAACAAATACTTCAGCTAGATGAATGGTTTCAGAGGTATTTGTTTAGAATACAGAATGTTTAACAAAGCTTATTTAATCCTATAACAAGAAGGAAATGGTGTCTTCTTTTATGGCTGGCAAATCTGAAAACAAAATCTCATTGTTTGTACCATGCAGTTTTTGCCTGTGTTTGACACATAGAAGGCCTTGTACATCTGTCCTCTGCTGAGACTTGGAGAAAGTCCTCTGAGGCTTCCTGGACTGCAGTCTCCTGATGGACGAAGTGAGGGGATGAATCCAGGCATCTCTAGGACTGCCTCATGTTCTATGGCTAATTGGAAATGTATTGCAGTAGCTCGTATTTTTATGCAAATCAGTTACTTTTGTAGCTATTTACTCTTGAATGGCTGCATTCACTGGACTGCTGGACACATACTTTTTTTTTTAATTAGGAAAAACTGAATGTTATAGGTGAAGGTTAGACTTAGGAGGCGCCTTTCAGAGGAAACAGACCTATTTCTTGTGCACATCTGTAAATGTTTATGAAGAACCAAGGTTAAGCCATCTGCTGTGACGAGCACTGTTAGCACTCTAAGAAAAAGGGCACGGTGTGTCCTTCCTCTCCCGGAGCTTGCAATTCAGTTGAAGGCTGCACACGCGTCCTTCTGATAACTAGACACGGTATTAGTAAACACCTGTTACATTCATAGTTTACCTGTTTAAAAAGCTTTGGAAGAGGAAACATATATGTACTAATCCTTACATAAGAGTAGAGCCAGGTGCGATGGCACCCACCTGTAATTCCATCACTTGGGAGGCTGAGGCAGGAGGATCACTATGAGTTTGAGGCCAGCCTGGGCTACATAATGAACTCAAGGTCAGCCTGAACTACACAGTGAGCCCCAAGCTCAAAAATCAAAACAAAACAACTAGAATCACGATATAGTATGGTTCTGTGTGATGGTGATCATTTATGATCATCTTACAGTAAAATGTGATTTTATCACATGACCACAATCAGTGATCCAAATAATCAGAGCACTTGGGAAAACGAAGTTACAACAAGGTTTTGGGAAAAGACAAATACAACTCCACACATTTTACATATTATATTTGCTCTTCTAATACCTGGTATAATTTTGGAAAAATAAGGAGTTCTTTTTAAAATAAATATTTTGCAGAAGAAAGGCATTAAAATGCTTTTATCCAGTAATCTTCATGATTGCACCATTTATTTGTTTGCGAAGTAAGTCTTAAAACAATGCATCAGATACATTTATGGAGAAAATATTTCTCAACCTTTTAAATTTCTTGATGCATTCAGATGATCTACAAATGTTCGTCTAAATCTTCTGAGAATCTCTTCCACTTGAAATCTAAGTCCTTAGAGAGACATAAGGCTTTGGGAACGAGGGTAAGAAGGAGATACACCCAAAGGCTTTCCTGTGCTGCTTTCACAGGGAGGCCTGCAGTTTTGGAAGGAGAATTAAAATGTAAATTATCAAAGGAGAATAATGAGAGCCGTTTGTTTCAAACAATGCCCAGTGCAATCAGGGTAAGAAAGGACTTAAGGAGATTTCCTACTACGCACAAGTCACGAAAGATCAAATGAAGGGCTGGAAGGGAAGTTATTCACAAAGAACTAAGTAGACACAACCCACGGATTGTCTAGGCTGCCCGGCAGCTGAATTCACAGAGGAACAGACCTTCTATTCCGTTGGGCTTGAATCCAAAGCACAAGATGCCTGTGCACAGCATTTAGGCAGTCTGCACTGCACCATAGAAGGATTGCAAATTCAACTACCTTGCTAGTAGCACGATAAACACATCTTTTAGTACAATTCAGACCATCAGGATCACATGAAAAATTTAAAGAGAAAAATTTTACCTAAGCTTGGTCAGAGTTTTCTGTATAAATCACAGGGAAAAAAAAGAGCTGTGAATGGTTTTAAATCCACTTATTTTCACAAGTAAGTTAGTTTTTGTTGTGTTTTTGAACAAACTGAAGTCCTTTAAAAAAAAATCTAATTGTTCTAACCAGGACTGCACCTTTGTCCTAGAGGTTTGTATGTTCCTTTGATTGTTCACGTTAAATCTTAAAATTTAACTTTTAATCAGATGTTAGAGCTCTAAAGTGAGACAGTATCAACAAGGGAAAGAATAGTAAGAATTACAAGTAATACTGATTTGCAAGTAATAGTGGCTTGTCCACTGCAGTGTGGATTTTGGCACAAATAAACATACACTTATTAACTTATTTATGCAGTGCTAGCTACTGAGCCCTTGGCCTCACCCTTGATAGGCAAATGTTTTAAAACTGAACTGCATCCCCAGCCCCACAAATAAACTATTACATTGACGAGTAAAATAACTCTGGCTTCAAGATTTTGGGGTTGTGAAGAACTTACACATATTGGTATGAAGCACCATTGGTGATTTGCCTCGAGTATGACCATGAAGTTCACGAGAGCTATTGAAATCGTAAAGGGTTCGATTGTGAAATGTTTAATTACCACTGTAAATCTAGCATTCACCTCTAAATACTGCTTCTAGTGTTTTACTGGAGTCCAGGACTCTTCTTTCTACCTGCACTATGGTTGCCCATTTCCATTGTCAAAGCTTGTATTTGGATTATTTCTTGATCTGTATTCCCAGCTTAACCCTTGAAAGCCAGACTCATCCCCAGCTACCTGCCAGGTTGCTTCTTTATGGCCATAAAGTGCACAGGATCCAGATAGCTAAAGACCACATTTCATCTAGTAATTGAAGCAATAAAAATTTTCTGTTGACAACTGAAACAACATGCTACAATGAAACTTACTTGAGTATCTATCCTATATTCCTCTTTAAATCCTATTTTATGAAACTATTCCAAACCAGAAGTCAAAAGCCATCCTAGATTCCTAAATATACTTACTTAATATATGTTTGTTTCAAAAATTTTCCTTTTCATCTTTATTCTCACTGAATTGATTCTTCAGTTTTCATCTGAAGTGTAACATGTGATTCCTTTGCCTCCAGTATTTCCCCATTAAATCCAATCTTTATATGAGCCAGGGCAATCTTTTTAAACTGTATGTCTAAGCAGATCACTCCTGTATTTAAAATTCTCCCTTCAGTGTCTTGCTAATATAGCATATTAAATATAACCAGCAAATCTGGGAGCGTGCTATCTTTTCAATCTTATTTTCAGCCACTTCTTGCCTATATTTTTGGCCTCAGAATAGCCAAACTACTCTAATCTCCACACATTACTTGCTCTGTTCTTCCCATTATAACTCCCCTGCACACATCCTTGGCTAACTGCTTTTCATCTTTCAGAACCAGGAGGGCTTTTATATTCATATGGCGCTGAATATTTATGTTTTTCGCAGGAAGGAGCTATCACATTCATTTTTGGAAATCCAGTTTCGAACAGAATGCCTGATCTGCTCTGCAGTGAAATCATTAATTTTTTTTCTTTAACTGAACGGCAGTGCTGGTTCTGTAGATTTGGTAGTGAATGCCGTGCTTCAAGGGGGCTTGTCCACTGCACTGTGGACAGCTGTTCCCTGTAAGGGCTGACTTCAGTCCAATGTGTTAGCACAATAAGTTCTTTTTTGTCATGCTTCTAGATCCGCTTTTCCCATCTCTCCACCATCCACTCCCAGAGAGCGGTTGTTTCATTTTTATACCCATTTTTATACCCGGGCAACGAATGTCTCAACCAGTTTCTTCACTTTTACTATGCGGGTGGCTACTCTCTCCGAGGGTTTTTTGGAAAACAAAGGAGATGGAGAATTTATGTGAAAGAGGTAGGATAATGTCAGGCCCAGTACTGGAATCCCAGTGAATTTTCATAAAGAGTGAAATTATGCTTTCTGTTAAGCTTTTTAAAATTTTTTATTTTGGTACTAGGGATTGAACACAGGATTATGCTTTCTAAAACATATCAAGTCTGCTAATAGAAAATAAAAATGAGAAACTGACAATATGAGAGAAGTGTTCTACAATGCTCACCTGCCAGTAAGCATGCTATCAGACTCAAGTTTCTATACTTGATATAGTTTTGAATTCTTTACATGCACCAAATCTCTAAGCAAAACCAATTTTAACAGTAGATCATTTCAGGATTGAGAATGAATTTCCTTTATATAAAAATTTATATTTTATATAAGAATTCCCTTTATATAATAGTTAAATTTTTTTTAAGTGACAGGGGTAATTAGTATTTCATAGGTCCAGAAAGATGCCATCATGCTTAAATTGTATATTGTTTTGCTTAATTTAATGGCAATTAATTAAAATAGATTAACCACAACTACCCAATGAAATGACCGGAATTTAAGGCATTATCTCAAGCCAGAGCAGGACTTTTAGCTTTGAGTCTTCTTGAAGACTATAATATATATATCATTCAGTATTTCTTTGTAGTTCAAGGACTGATTTTTTCACAGTCTCAATGAATAAAATTTATTTATGCCTCAATATTACATATGAGAGCTTTATTTGTAATGCTAGTTAGTATTTTGCAAAGGACACCTTTTCAGATGAATGTTAAGCTGCCATATTTTAAAAATGCATAAATCAAAGTGCTGTGATGAGAATTCACCATTCCTTCACTGATGAGAAAGAGTTCATTCTTTTTGTTTGAAAGTTACATTGTTTTTAATATAATAATATTCTGTAATAAATTCTATAATAAACTATAATAAATAATATAATAAATAAACTTTCTAGAAACTTTTGAATATTAGAACCCTTGGAAATAGAAAACAGTATTTCTGGATCACTTAGATTCCAGTGTAAAAGCAAAGACAAAATATTCAGATTGTGGTACAGAATCACTTAGTAGCTATCTAGCATCACTTAAAAATGGCTTCCATATTTAAGGAATTTTTAAAACTACTAATAAAACATAACTTATTCTAAATATTTCTCATGGAAAATAGGAATGCTAAAATGATTGGATTTATGCTTTCAGAAGTGAGCTTTTATTTTTTAAAAAACTGATTTCGTGAGATGCACAACATAATTCTCTGCTCAGCGATGGTAAAAGTCAATATCACAAGAACGTAAAATGCATGTTATTATCCTTATTCAGAATAGATTGGTAGAAGATGGGTTCAATGTTTGGGTGATCTTAAAAGCCTAAGGCATTGTGGCACAGGTTTTATAGCAGAGAGGTTGCAATCATGTAAAATATATACATAGCCAGATATGTAAATGAGAACAAGAGAAAAGTTGCTTCTGTTAGAAAAAAAAATTACTCAGGACTTGAGATCCTGTTGGGCACGTGGATATTCTGTACTGAGAGTCAGATGTCATTTTTATGTAACATCTTCACTGTGTTGGATTATTAAATACGATCAGGAAAACCACATTCTCCCAACAGGATTAAACTCAAGAATAACAATCAGAAGCATTGGCAAAGCGTCCAACCACCCACATCTTCCAAGAAAATTACTCATAAGAGCAATTTGCATTGAGGTATTAAGCAGCATGGTTTAAAATATGTGGGCTGAAACTCAACAAGGAAAGACAGCAGTTCTTTTCTTTTTGTCTATAGACAATAAAACTTTCTATAATCTAAATGAACAAGGGATCGTACATTTTTAGACAATGAAAACCTAGGTATCTGTGCTTCCTGCCCATTATAAAATGCCAAAATAGAAAAAAACAGTTTTATAAGATTCCTAAAGATACCAAACAACAGTTACTTAAACTATTTTGATTTGGTTGGAAGAATTAAAATTGCTCCATTTGAGCAATTTTATTATTATATAGTCATAAGCCTGATATATTTTTAGAAAAATGTAATTTAAGAAGCATTAGTTTTCATATACTGCACAGCTTTTATTAACTATAGTTTTCAGATGAAAAAAACTCAAATTCAATAGGAAAAAAAAATCTTTTATACATTCCTGAATGTAGTTGTGGCCTACACTGCCTGGTTTCTCTAGGCTTGGGTGCCCCTGGTCAGCAATTTGGATGGCCTAGGGTCAAAGGGTTTGTCTTGGATATTTTCTTTAATTTTGCATTTTATTATTTTTCTTGTGCATTAAATATCCTAAGAATAATGTGAATATTTTTAGTTCCCTGATGCCTACCATCACCATCACCATCATCATCACCATCACTATCACCATGTCTAAATTTGGGGGGAAAATACATCTTTGGAATTACTTTGGAAATGTTAGGTATTTAATGATAAAAATTAAATAGACTTTAAATTTTAAATAGTGGATAATTTTTGATATAGAGCCTAAAACTAGAATTACTTAGATATGAATGAGCCAAGGGAAAAAATTTATGGTAATAACAAAAGCATCTGTACTCACACTGCTGAAGTGGGCAGGAGGGAGGAGAGACTCCAGCTGTCTGATCTTTCTGTCCAAGTTCGAATAATTATATCTTGGTTTTCTGAGGTCACCAGTTGCCCCTTCTCCACTTTTGTGTTTAAGTAGTAAATTCTGAAGATTTTTAGTTCTCTGTGGAGATTAAATTGGCTAATTTAGCCCTAATAATCAAAAGGCCAAGACTAAAGAGGTGACAGTGTCACGTCTATGGCTTCCGTGTCTCCACGTGCTCCCCACCTGGATACTCTAGGTACTTTAGGAACTCCAAAGCCAGCATTTCTTCTCTTTCTGGAGCTGACGTCCAGATAAACAACTGAAGGAAAGTGAAGGACACTGCAGTAACTGTCCTGCCAGATCTCACTCTTCAGGGACATGTGAGGGAGACCTCTTTGGTACTTGGACTCAAACATACTTTCTGGTCAGCTTCACTGAATTCATCATGGCCTTCATAGTTTGTAAAAGTAAGGCTTTTTAGTGGTTTACAGGTCTTCATGTCTGATTGTAGGAAACAAATCACTTTCATAGAACTACCAAATATTATCCCATCTTGAACCAGGAAATTTTGCTAGTCATTGTTTCTTAAACTACCTGTTGTAGATCATTTTTGGTCTCTTTGATCTCAGAATTCTATGTTTAGGTTTTTGCCAGAGCTAAAATATAATACATAGCCACAAGCCACAATGTCCTTTGCTATCATATCATTACTAATTCTCATTAATATGGAGAAATTCTTATTAAAATTTCAAGTGACCAGCAGCACAAACAAGCAAAACCATACCAGTTAGCCTAGAGAATCTCAAGGCACATTATCACTTGCTGTTGAAGAAGGCAATCCTTTACTTCTTGAGTCTATTTGTAGTGATTTTGCTAACTCCCAAGTTCTGACTTGGCAGATGATGATTCAAGTCAATGCCCTATTATTTCTCTGTCCTGTAACTCTGATAGATATTAAGAGACCAAGAGGCCAGATATGTCTTGATCATTCCCAAGATGGTTTCCCATAGAAACTGCTCAGTCCCATGGTAAATGGCCCACTCATAACTTATTTAGTCCTAAGACAAGTTACCAAAGTGTGGTGCTTAGATGAACAATATCAGACTCACCTAGAAAACTCTTAGAAATGCAAATTCCCACAGTCCATATCTAGGCTCTCCTCATGATTCAGGTGCTCACCAAGGTTCAGGAGGCAGCTGCTGGCTCTCCTGGGCAAAAAACACAGAACCCATTGGAGAAAAATTCTGTTATTCTGTAGCAGCATTGCCTTAGTGTACTTACTGGAGGCATTGGTCCTAAAGTTGACCCAAATAAAGAAGTCTGTTTGCAAAATTTGATGAGAATATATCAGTATAGAAAACCTGAAATCATTCCTACGTCATCACTTGAGGTCGGGAGGTATGTAACTGATGTGCTCTGAAAAAAACTCTTCAGTGGTTCCCCTTCCTGTTACCTCCAAAATTGGCAGCCACCCTTCTTGCATGCTTTCCAGACTGGAACTCTTAGTAACGCCTATTTTTACTAGCATCCCTAGACGACAAGCTGGAGTGAGGGTCTTCATTGGTTACGTTAATTTATTGTAGCTGCTGTGACAAATTACCACGTATTTGTTATCTTAAGACAATAAAAATTTATTGTCTGACATTTCTGGAGGATTCTGAAATCGAGTTGTTGCAGGATGGCAGTCCTTGTAGAAGATCTACAGAAAATTCCATTCCTTGCTTGCTTATTAGTTGTTGTCTCCATTTTTACATGAACCTCTGTCTTTGTCTCTGTCTCTTTTTCTCTGTCTCCCCTTCCTTCCCTCTCCTCCCCCCCTCCTCTACAGGGGACAGAACTTGGGGACTTCCCAGTGAACTAAAACAGTGCCTTTCATTTTTTATTGTGAGAGTGTCTCTAAATTGCTGAGCTGCCAAGACTGGGCACGCCCTTACAACCTCTGTGCCTCAGTCTCCTGAAATGCTGGGGTTACAAGTGTGTACCACTATGCCTGGTTAGACTTCTGTTTATCATTCACATTTTCTCTGTATCTCTTATTAGGATATTTATGATTGGGTTTAAAGTCATCAAGATAATGTAGAATGATCTTTTCATCTCAAGATCTTTAATTAATCTACAAAGACCTTTTTTGTTAAGTAGCATAAACAGGAGCTGTTCATGAAGGCATGGCCATATCATTTGCACTGGTATTTCTGTTGAATGGCACTTGTGGTCATACTTTTTCAACCTAGGGGCTCTGTACCTAAAGCCTGTTCTCATAATGTCATTAGTAGAGTGCCTAATGTAACCTGAGAAAGCTTATTTCTTTAGGTTATTTTAACCTAGCGTTGCTGCTTTTTATAGATCATTAGAATATGCAGTGCCCAAGTCTGGCATCTTGGCCCCCAAAGAGCAATCACTTTTATATCTAAATGGCCAACTTTTTACTTGTAAATTCCTTAAATTTTATTTAGAATACAGTACATACCTAGCCCACTGGATCATAGTAGATACTTAAAATGTATACAATTTTTAATGAATATATATATATATATATATATATATATATATATATATATATGCTTTTTTAGTGACAGAGAGACAGGTAGAATCAGAAAATTGTTGCAGGCCTAAGACACAAAAACATTTACAGAGAGAACAACTTGTGTGCTTATTCCAGAACTATGGAAATACTTTAAAGAAAATGCTTATAAAAATGGGGTATTCAGAGAATGACTTTTTCTCTTTCCACTTTCCTAATCTATACCAGTGATGTGAGATAGTTTCATGACATGCCTTAAAAATAATACAGCATATATTACCTTAATTGCATATTAATTTATGACATTTAAAAATGTTGTACCTCAGTTCAGTCATTTATGTTATATGATAAGAACAAAGATTAAAAAGAGTAAGCATAAGATAGAGAATAATTTTAAATGGAAACTACAGTGTCTTTATTAACATCTTAAAGAGGAATATAATTTGAATGAGTCATCACTAGTTATGATGGACATAAATGTTTTCAGTAAATCATCTTGGTGACTTCTCTGGTTGACTTCTTCTCATATTGTTACAGACGTTCATTGTCCTCATTTGAAAAGATTTTCTACTGGATGCTAGAGATGCTGATTTCACTGGTCCATGTCTGGGTTTGTGTCTGTATATGTGTCTGTATACTTGCGTTGTCTATATTATCTTCCCTTCTTTGTTTCTTCATAGAGAAAATGTTAAGCCATTTATCTACTTATATATAGCACACTGTTTAAATAAAAACCACAGACCCACTGACTTGGGTATATTTAAACCGTTACACATTATAGTAAGCCAAGAGCAAGAAAGGTTTCTCTTACCTTCTCTATTTGGAGCCATCCAATCTTCACGCATTCTCATTTGAACATGGAGACTAAGTTAAGGGCTCTAGTGTCAATTAGCATATGAAATACTAGTAACATTTCATTTCAATTCTCCTTTTGACAAAAAGTATAATTTCTCACATTTATATCTTCTATGTGATGGAAATTATATGTCTTACTGTTAAACTTTAATACTTTCGGTATCTAAAATATTTTTTGATTTTGTTCAGGTGTATTTATACATTCTTTTGGATGTCAGTGATGAAGATGGAATTCATGTATTACACTTCATTAACCTACATTATCATCCGTGGTTAGCTTGTAAATAACACTTGGAAATACTATTCGACTAAAGACAGTAGCTCATTGGAAAGTCCTATTGTTCTATGACTGTCTGATATAATAATTTTGAAAATAAGATTCCAAAGCAATCATCGCAACATAGCTTATTAAAATAAGAAATACAGTAGATTAAGAATTGAATTACATTGTAAACTGTAATTAAAATTTCTAAATTCCTTTCTTGTGATTTTTCTTTCAAAGCAGTTAACATGCTTGAATTTTGTCTTTTTTTTTTTCCTGACTGAGTATATAAAACATAGCCACTAATCTGGTGACAGGAGAGATGTAATCCAAATGTACAGAATTCACATATGAACAATTTAATTACTTATTCACGGATACTATCATCATGTGCCTTTGATACTCAAGGTCCACTGAAATGAAAATGGCACATGTCAAGGAGTATAAGAGGGTCTTCGCTTGTTCCTACCATCTCTTCTCCCCATTTTGTCTCCTTGGTGAGCTGGACAAGTGTGACCTTAAGGGCCTTCTCCAATCCAAGCTCTGTTTCCTCTGGTGACCTATTATATTCAGCCAATGGGAAGTAAGCATAGATTAGGGGTAGGGTTAAGAACGACAGGGGATTAGTACATGGGAGAAGAGAAGGACCAGCTATTTATTTCCTCTCTCTCTTCTTGCCTTACGGCTGTCTTCCTGTAATACCTTTGAGTCAAGTAGCAAGATTTCCTCTGCAGCACCAACTTTGGTAGAGGCTGATTACCTTGTCTCCTCTTGTCTCCTGGTTTTAGTCTCTGGGTGCTGCAACATTCCCCTTTGGTTTCCTTCACATTGCTGGTGGCAGAGATCCCCTCATTGAAACCCATTCTCCAACCGAACCCTGACAGGTACACAGTCTAACCAGGGTGGTAGCACTGAGCAGAGATGCTCAGAGGATTTGCAGCAGGCTGTGTAAGCACAGCTGCCGGAGGCTGAAAACAGCTCTGTTCCCAGCATCTGTTTTCTTTTGTAATTCCAAGCTCCAGTTTGGGTGGGGGGCTCAGTAAGGACTTTGTCTTTAGGTGTCAATTTTTCTCTCGGTGATCAGTTACTCTTGTTACCATTCACACAGTATATTAAAATAAATGGATTTTAGAGGTACATGCCTCAGCCTGCCTTCTGCCTTTTTAAACTTGTAATTTTTATGTGGAGCGATTGTGTTGGTGGTTAATGGAGAGTAACCCAGCACTGAGCTGAGGCAGAGAAAGTCATGGGACCAATAGACGATCTTGAGATTAAAATAGAGCTAGTTGCAAGTTAAGCCTTGAGAGTGAGTTGCTGTGAGGTCCAGGCTGAGAAAGGGTGTGAAATGACACGATGCTTCTGTCCTCTAGGGATGGCCCTGTGATCTCCAAGGTGGACAGAGCAGGGTGTGTGTTGACCTATATGCAAATACTAAGGACCTATTTGTGGAGGCTATTCGGTTTCACTAGCTTCTTCAAGTAGATAAAACCGACTTTCATTCAGCCCCCTGCCAGTCCTCCCCTCTGGAAAGGCCTTCTTCTATCCCTAACTGACCTCTTCCTTTTGAGCTCAGATCAGTTTCCTTCCTTAAGCACAAGACCTTCCTATACATTTTGTATTTTCTCACCTCTCTAGGAAAAAATCACATTGTTTTAGTATCTTCAAGCATATCCATGGTCCTACCATTTTCTCTCGGCTTCTCATGATGACACTTCTGACAAAGTGTATCTGCAGCATGAGATTTTGTGGCTTGGAATGGAATAAAACCACATTAAAGGGTGGGGATGCATTTTGGCATATGTAACAGCAGGCCTATCCCTCATTGTCCTTCTCTCTTGTTTAGTTTTTAACCTACACACATCTTGGTGCCGGAAGAGGCAGTGAAAATGTGTGTAATACCTCACCTACATACTATTGCTGTGATCTGTAAACACTCTTGTCCTTGCATGTGTCTAAATATTTTTTTCTTAACTCCAAAGAATAGTCAATCTTAATCTCTCTCGTTCTGTGTCTGTCTCTCCTTTCTCTCTGTCTCTGTCTCTCTCTGTTTCTCTGGCTTCTTATGTTCATATCCTGCAGTTGCTTCCTTTGTTCTGCCTTCCAATTTTCTCCTGCTTGTGGGTATTTTGAATTAGCATAGCCAAAAAAATGAGTTCTGTGGTTTGTATAAAAACATGGTTCAGACAGAGTGGAAGCGTGCCTTGAGGTCTCTGTGTTTAACACTGTTATTATATCTCAAAATGACAGTATAATTGTAGAGATGTTGTTTTCCTTTGGTGAATTATTTGATCCCCCAGATAGTCCTCTGCTTTAATGATGTATAATCAACCATTATCAACGATTATTCATCCTGTACTTATGCTTTTGTTTAAGAAATTAATGACAAACTGGCAGTAATAATAACAGTTCGGCATTTTGCTTGGCAAATTCATTCCAACAATAGTGAGATTTCATGTGTTAAAAAGCAAGCTTCCTTTTTCCTTAAGAAATAAATTGCCAGATTCTGATCAATTAATATCAAAATACGTTAACATGGAAATGTACAGTTTGAATACACAGTACAGCAAGGTACCATGATGCTTTCAGCGAGGGCAGGGTGTAAGAAGGTTAGGATTACACACAAACACATATGACTATTTTTACCCTTTATTTTCCAAAACAATTTTTAAAAGTCCTCCCAAAATTTTATGCAGCCATCTTACATTGAAACTCTTCGAGACAAAAAGATTACATACATTTTCCCAGTAACCAATTTTCTTGTCTTATAATTCCTTTCTATATTAATAAATTATTTTTCTGCTCAGAGGTGCCCCAATTCTGTCTACCCTGGTGGAATGTTATTTCTTGAAAAATGGGCTGAGGTTATAGCTCTGTGGTAGAACACTTTCCTAGCATATGTAAGGTTCTGGGTTCAATCCTCCGTATGGCACCAAAACAAAGTAGTATTATTTCCTTTTTCAGTACTAGAAATCGAACTCCGAACTCAGGACCTTGCGCTTGCCAGGGAGGCCTGTACCACTGAGTTGTATACCTAGCCCCCGAATCACTGTCTCGAGGTGGACATGATTGGAGTTCATATATAGACATCTTTTACTGGAACTAAAAAGAGGGTGAAATTTAATACAGCTAGCTCATACTAGCAGTGAATAAAATACTCCAATTTCAAAATCAGATAGAAAGGATTAGGGAATGGTGGCACATACATATATGTATTCCCAGTGATTTGGGATTAAAAGTTCAAGGCTTTGGAGATTTAGAGGATGCTACTGCAAAATAAAATTTTACAGAAAGTATCAGTGACAAATTTAGTAATTGGGTGCTTGCCTAGCATGCACAAGGCCCTGTACCTTTACAGTCCTCTCCTCAAATCAGAAAAGTGTGGATTTTTATAAAACAGGATTATATTCTTTCAAGAGTAATATTTAAACATCATTAATACGTTACTGAGTAGTAGATACCTTAGTAAATTCTACACACATCAAAATAAGAGTATGTTTTAAGTATACAGTAATAACATACAGTAGCATGTAAAGTGCAAATATGTGATACAGCAAATATTTACATGCCCAACAGTATTAAGCATGTGCTTTGTACTCTTCTTTTTTACACATGTGTGTGTGTGTGTGTGTGTGTGTGTGTGTGTGTGTACTTGTGTGTATGTCTGGGCAGTCTGAGACTGAGGAGCCCAGCTTTCCCATTGCTGAATACAATGCCCAAAACTCACAATTTAAAGAAAAAGATTTAATTTAGTTCACAGTTTGGGGGGTTCAGTCCATGGTCAGCTGGCATCATGGCAGAAGTGTGTTGGAGCCAAGCTGCTTAGTTCATGGCCACCATGGAGCAGAATGGAAGGGCAGCACCAGAAAAGAAGGGGTGAGGGAGAGGGACCTCATTTGTGGCACCCTAGGCGATGCTGCTACAGTGTACTCAGACACACCCAGGAGTCTGCTCTGCTAATCTCCGAAGTGTTTCTTAATCCAATGGGATCGATTTATTGGGGTTACTGATCACATCAGAGGATTTGGTTTCTGTGTTTGGATGGCCACCCTCTTTCTATCTTCAGGTGGTAGAGAGAGGGGGAAAGCTCTCTGTTCTCTTTTGATAGCATTAATCCCCTCATAAGGACTCTATTTACCCTCATGACCTCATCTAAACCTAATTACTTCTCAGAGACCTCATCTTCAAATGCATCCTTTTCTACTGAGGGTTAGTCCTGTGGGTCTTGTGAAATCTTCCCGAATTACCCACCACCCACGCAGGAGAGATACCTTTTGACCTCAGTATCTCACTTGGGGAGGAATGAGCAAGCCACTAGAGAATGACTGTATCCATACAGAAGAGTGTTCTGCATTCTTACCCATTTTTAGAAGCGAGAAAGATAGTACCACACACTTTAAAAGGTCTGAAGACATTCTTTTGGTTCATAGTTTTGAATAAATTGGCTACCATTTGAGTAGAAAATGTACTCAACTTGCAATCAAAATATAAACGTTTTCTGCTGCAGCTGTTGTGAGCTCTGTGACTTGAACACATAGTTTTACTGGGAATCAAACGCTGCCTCCATTCAGAGATTGTGTCCCTCCTAGGATTACTGAGCCAGCCAAATTCACTGCTTCACATGAAAGCGCTTTGCAGACTGTGAGGTGCCTGGGAAGTGTGTGGGGAAATGCTGATTCCTGCCTCTTTGAGGTAGAGATCTGAGACCAGAGCTTCCCTGCCACCTCCAGCTGACTTTCTCCAGATAGGGTGGCCCAGAACGAGTCACAGACCACATGCCATGCTGTGCTTATGCCCATTTCAAGCACTCCAGTGAGTTGGCACTGTTGAAAAACAAAAGAGCCAAATAACTGGGGGGTTTGTTTGTTTGTTTTGTTTTTTGATTGTGTCTGGACTAGAAAATCTGTGTCTTCCTTAAGTTAAAAAAAGTTTGGTCTGGTTGAACGGCATGGGCTATTGGTGTCCGATGGACTTAAAAATGCAAATAAATAGGTGTGTTTTTCTTTCTGACAGAAGGCCCAGCTGTTAAAATGCCAGGAATCCCATTTTCAAAAGTAGAATCATTATAAAAGGCTTGGCTAGATTCCTAGAATCAGAGGCTTCCCAGTGAAAACCACCTGTTAGCAGTCTTTTCTTCGCTGTTTGGAGACTTGGGAGAATATAAATTACCCAGAGAAAGAAATACAGAAGGCCTGCAGGCAAATTACCTTCCCCAAACAATTGAAAGACTGTCTAGGTACACCTCAATTAGATAATAGGATGCATTCCAGTTTGTACCCTCTGTGGACTGAAACTTCTAAAAAGTGAAACACTACTGAGAGCAAAGGCCATAGTGAAGCCGAGGTTTAGGTTAGTGCCAGCCAAAATGTGGTCCATGCAACTAACTCCAGTAGTAACTCATCCCACTGAGGGCTTGGGCTTCCTGCTGAGAAGTGTTTTGGATCGGCCTAGGGGTGGGTGAGTGCATTTGAGTATTAAACCCAGTAGGAATGTGGGGCTGTTGAAAGGTATTCCAAGGGACAAATGTCTCAGAAATCTATCTTGTTTGCTCCTAATCACAATGGTGTTTCATATAGGTGGAGTTCCCTCTGCCCAAACCCGAGTCTCACAGGCTGATCCTGCATCTCTGAACTTTCAGAGAGAGGCTGATTCCTATAGGGCCTCTGTCTGAGGAGCAGCTGGGTCATTGCTAAGAGCAAAAGGCTCTGGAGTAGCTTCTGGTCAGTTCTTGAATCTCTGTCTGCATTTTAGTTCTTCACCTGGCAAATAGATATGATATTTATGCCTTCTAGGCCAGAGGCCTTGTGCCTGCAGGACTATGTAGGTGGTGGGGAGGTCTTCAGAGGGCTCTTGGGCAGATTACACAATATATTACATGTAAAGGAGAATTAAGGGCCATATTGCCTGGACAAATAATTGCAAAGCATCGCTGGACAAGATTGAGTGACAAGCAAAATTATATCAAGTTATTGTTCTTTGTGATGTTCTTTTTATCTCCATAAAGCATTTTAGTTCGTCCCTAATTTTTTTAGACTGTTCAGGCCTAAATGATGTGTAGCGCAGTGGTTAAGGGCATGTGTTATGTCATCACATTGCTTGTGTTTCGATTATGACTCCACTGTGGCTGTAATCTTGGGCAAGTTGCTTAACCTCCCGTGCCTCTGTTTCTTCAGCTATGCAATGGGGCTACTCTCAGTTGTAGGGTTTTGTTGTTGACTAAGAAGTATTCACTTAAGGAAGTGAATGAAGTAAGTCGTGGAAGGCACTAGACCAGTTCCTGGCACATGGTAGATGCTGGTCCGATGCTAATGTTATCATCTTTCTTTTCCTCAGTAACTTTCTTCCTTTCCATATCTGGCCCCACTAGACACTGCCCTAATCTCTGCCGCTTTCCAGACTCTCCAGGGGAAGCTGACCCTGAGATGGGAGGCCAGGGAGCATCTCTGAGTCGACCTGTAAAACCCCAGTCTGTCCTGCAGGCAGACCCACGTCCTGTTGCCTCGCTGTCTTCTTGTCATCTGGGTTTCTCTCTGCTTCTTTCACCCTGGATTCTACTCTAGGGTGCTGCCGGGATCCCTTGTGGTCTCTTGTTTCTGGAATCCTTTATTACCTGCTTTACAGGGCAGTCGCATAGCTGGGATTCGCCAGCAACCTTTCTGAGGGCACTGCCTGCCAGGCCACTGTGCCCACTCTTGAGTGGTAGCAATTCGTGACTTCTAGGCCAAAGGCCTTGTGCTGTAGGACCAGGTAGGTGGTGGGGAGGTCTTCAAGCCACTACATTCAAGACATCAGTGGAGCTTCCATTCTTAGTAGTTGGAAGCCTCTTTGGACCATAACGAGTCTATCCAGGTCCTTTACCCTTTCTCTAGCTTCCTTATCCAGTAACCGTAGCCTCCAATAAATAGGACCAGTGCCAGGTAATTGATATTCTACAGTTGCAGCCTCTCATAAAACAAATATTTGTTGATACTAATAAATAGACACAAATAAGTAGAATTTTCAACTCAACACATAAATTTTATATTTTAGAAATTATTATTTAGTGTTTATAATCTATTTTTTCCATAAATCACCATTTTTGTTTTTGGACGTGGCAATTCTATTTTTAACGTTTTAAAAATGCTTTGTATTTTTTATTTTGTTGGTACATTTTAGATACACATAATGATAACCTTCCTCATAAGGTATTTTTATTATGCGTTTAAGTCTGCTATTTCAGTGTATCTGTATGTGTGCATAGTTTCATCCAATGTATTCTAGAATTATCACTGTCATAAAATGAGAGGTAGATAAAACAGAAAGAAATGAAAGTAACAGGCAATCGTAATGTATGGAAATTGCTAGCATGTGTCTCCTAAGGAGAAAACAACATAGATGGTTTGAAAAAGAACAAACTGGTTCTTTGGGGTGTGGACACTGGTTTCACAACAGAGACGCTGATCTGACCTGTAAAACCCCAGCACTGCGGGGGCCGAGTGACTCAGGTGCCTTTGATCTCAAGGAGAAAGGATGCCCCTAGTAGCTAGAATTCTTGTTCCTTCCTCCTCATCTCTTTGTTTTTCCATCTTTCAGTTTCTCTGTGACAGCTTTCCTCTTTTCCCTGTTTGTGGTTGGTCTGTGTGTTTCGGTAGGTAATTAAAAAATGGATACTTGGAGATCGTAGCCTTCACTTTTCTGGAAAGAAAAAACAACCAACCACAAATGTATCAGATACTCCAGAAAACTGAGTTGTGAAAGCAGCTTTAGTGTTACTAGAAAACTGATCAGAGTGATTCAAAGTGAAGAGTAAGCCTTTGGGTGCCTTGTAGTGGCCGTCAGAAGCCCACCCTTCTACAATGAGGAGAAATTTAAGTGAGTGTATGTTCATGGCCCTGTTTTTCTTTCACCCCCCGAGCATGCACACACACACACACAGGCACGCATACACGCACACACGCTCATGAGTAACGTGAAGGAAAAGATGTGTTTTACCTCTATGCCTTCAGTGTGCGTTTCATACAGTTATTTGGTGAATGTGGAAAGGAGAAAAGTCAGGAGGAGGACGAAGAACAGGAGGAGGAGGAGGGGAGGGGAGGAGGGAGGGGGAGGGGAGGGGGGAGGGGAGGGAAGACGGAGCCTCAGGTTCTTGCACAGCTGCCCCCTGCATTTGTCCCCCTGCTCACTCCTTCAGATTGACCCTTTGACTAAAAGGATTTTTGGACGTCAGGATGTTTCTAATTCAGTTTCTCTCCCAGAAAATTATCAAAATACTTCTCAGCTCTTGTTGTCTCAGGAAGAGTGCCCTTTGAAAGATGAGGTGTTTTTGTGTGTGTGTGCCTCTCGGCATTTTCTCGGTAAGGTCTGATTTCCCTGGTAGATTCTTGTTTTAATTCCTTTTTGATCTCTCTCTGGGGAGAAAACAACTTTTAACCTATTCCATTCTCTTGGATATTTAAAAAGTTAAAGCATGCTAGTGTGTTAGGAACTGTAATTTCAGTAGATATAAATGTGAGATAATAATCATATATTTAAAATGAGTATCACAAAAGTGAATGAACCAAGAGACAATTGACCACATTTCACAAATGAGGAATTAGAATCCAAATGAAGTAAATTCCCAAGATTAGAGCGCAAAACCAAAATTAGAGCTTTTTTAACTCCTATTAAAAATAATTGAAATGATCTGGGGCAGTTGTCTGGTCCCATTTCTGTCTTTATCTTTCTAGATGATTATTAAAAGTCAGAATGCTGGTAAACTACTGTTATTTGCCAGAAACACATCAGCAGCCTAGAGCTGGTGAAGTGTGTGTCGTTACTGATACAGGGATCGCTTCCTATTTAAACTAGCTCTCAGTCCCTAGATTTATGGTGATTTCCATGGTTTCTGGCACTCAGCATCTCAAAATGATAAATGTTCCAGGACTCAAATCACAGAGTTCAGGAATGATTAACAAATGGCAAAGGCAAATGGGCTTTATTGGTTTTCATCATAAACAGATTTGCCTACAGTAACCAGGTAGAAATCCAGGACTCCGCTGTGTGTCTTCCCAAATTCTGTGAATGGGTCAAGTGGCCACTGAATAAGTTTCTTCCGCAGCTCTTGCTGAAGAGAGAACTGGCTTGTTTCTTGTTGACATGGCTTTAATTTTAGTCTTTTTACTGGGAGAAATTTATAAAAGCACTTTGGTTGAAAACTAATGTAGGTTTCATTAGGCATTCGTAAACCTATTCCTTGTCCTGGAGTCAATGTGGTAAAAATGTCTGCAGATGACTGATTAAGAAAATTGCAATATTTAAAAATAACTTAGATTTATACAAATCATGCTATCTACTCAAAAATGCAGACAGAAGGTATTTTGCTTTATTTTTTAGGCAGCATTATTAGATGATGTTTGTGGTTTGAGGGGAGGAGATTTTTGAGGAAGTTAGGGAAAAAGAATTACTTTTATTTTCCTGAAAGAATGGAATAGAAAACAGACTGCAATAAGAATTATAATTGTAATTCTAGTTGGAATCTTGGTTGATTCTGAGAGTGATCAGTTCATTCTGATTCAGATTAACTCCTACTCCTACGTTCATTAATAAGACTATATTACAGCTAATATATTAATGATAAAATGCCTGGGATTAAAAAAGTGGTCATATGCAAGTCATTTTATCTACTAATAAATTTATTAAGGACAATTAATAAAGTTTATGAAATGTGACACAAACAAAATGCTTATAGTCTACAAAATGTGGAATCATTTTTAAGGTTTTGTTTTTTTCTTTCTTTCTTTCTTTTTTTTTTTTGTACTTTTGAGACAGGGTCTCACTGTGTACCCCAGGCCGGCCTTGAACTCAGAAGATCCTCCTGCCTCAGCCTCCCAAGTGCTGGGATGGCTGATGTAAGCCACCACACCTCATTTAAAATTTTCTTTAAATGCATTCCTTTTTTCATTAATGGAATATATAGCGGTCTGTGCACTGTCACACGTAATTATAATTTTGTATGTAAATGGTTGTATACAATTCTGTACACTACTTCCCCATATTATTTTGTAAATTTTTTCCTCAGTGCTGGGTGCATTTTAAAAATTAAATGTACTTTTAACTGATACCCAACATGAACATTAGAGACTGCATGCATTTGCTTACAGGAAAAGCTTTTGACCTTCCCCCTGCTGCAGGCCACGTTAGTTATTTACTAAGGACCTGGATTAATAAGATCATAAAGATGGAGGTAGATTTAAAGAAGATTCAGTCAGTCCCTTTTCTTTTTAAATTGGATTGTATAGTTAGGACTCAGGTCTAGAAAGGTTAATTGACTTGGAGATTATTTTATTTTCGTTAGGAAAAAAAATAAAATTACATAATTCCAGAAATTCTTTTGCCTATAAAAAAACAAAAAAGTACAATAAAAGTAAAGTGAATCAGTCAGGGCACATTCAGAATAGAATAAAAAATGTGGCTGAGTCATCTATCATTGGGGTGAGTAATATATCATTTGCTATAAATATTTTCTTCACATTTTAAAAGGCAAAATAATTTCATGCAACATAACTTCTCTAATCCCCACTGCGGTCACAGAGGAAGCTCAAAATACAGCGCTGCTTAAAAGTAACTTTCCAGTTGACTTTCTCCAAACCGAATTAATTGTGTGATGTACAGAGTGAGCTCTGCGTACTGAAAGGGAAATTTGGTTTCTAGAATTCTTTCCATTCTAATAATCTGAGTTACTGCAGGCATAGGAGTAGTTTTTCCACTCTAGCATATAGCGACTTGGCATCACACATATTTTTCATTCCCTTGCATTGGTCCAGCACTCGGTGATTTATGACCCTCACTGCAGTCTAAGGAGTGATGGTTTGGCTGGCATATTCCCTGCGTGCCGAGACGCACGCAGGTCCTTCGGGGTTTGTCTTTCCTGTGTAACAGTGCGCAGAGGTACGATGTGTTCACGTGATCTAAGTCCACCCTTTGTTTCCCAAGAGCCGTGGGAAGACACTGCCAGGCCTCCTCCATGGCCCAGTTCCAGGCTTCCTCCCAGGGCAGACTATGAAACAAGGGACCGGAAGCAGCAACATGCCGGTACTTATTCTAGGCTGGCAGTATTTCCCTGCCCAATTATTCAAAGCTCTCTGTGAATGTATAACCAAATGCCACCAAACTTTAAACAGCCTGGTTCCTATAAAAGTCCTACAGTATTTTTGAAGAAATGATTCTTTATTACGAAGACTAAATTAAATTGTGGGGTTTTACCATGTGGTGGCACATGCCTGTAATCCCAGCAGTTGGGAGGCTGAGGCAGGAGGATCTCTATGGGTTCAAGACCAGTCTGGACTGTATAGTGAGTTCAAAGTCAGTTTAACCTGCATAGCAAAAACCCTATTTCAAAGACCCCCCCCCCCAACATGAAAAGTAAATTATGGGCTTTGACCATGTTTCTTAGAGGAGTATTTTATTTTACAAGCTATTTACAGGGATGAAATCTTCAATGCCGTCTTCAGACTAAGAGATTAACCTACAAATAACAATCCATGGCTTCTGCAGAGTCCTAATAGGTACCAGGCATTTGCTGTGCACCTTCCGAGTTCCTCTCAGAGCAGCAGTACACACTGATTTTATGTGCAAATAACATTTACACTTTGAAATCAAAATGAATTTTACATTTTGACATGGTGACTTCTTTAAGGTATAAGGTAACAAAGATTCAAGCCAGCCTGGTCCAACTGATTCCATGACTTATATATTACAAATTTGTCCTCCTTGATAACCCTAAATAAAGGGGCATGTGTCTGTTTCAGAAATTGCAGAATTGGAAAAGACTTGTGAAAGCTCAAGCCCAAAAGCAGGAAGAGGTCAAATTCCTATTGCCTTCAAAAGAAAAGAATGATCTGGTTTGTCCTGGGATAAGAGGCCCTGAAGACCAGAAGCATTGCTCCCTCCTCCCTCCTCCCTCCTCCCTCCCCCCTCCTCCCTCCTCCCTCTCTCCTCCCCTCCTCCTTCCCCTGCCTCTTCCCCTCCCTCTCCTACCTCTCCTCTTCTCCCTCCTCCCTGTTTCCTCTCTCCTCTCTCTCCTTTCCTGAACCTTTATACTTCATTTGTCCAGGCTGTGTCACTTCCACCGTCACTGTGTCCTCTTTTGCACTTTATTCTAAGTCCCACCCCCAGCTGGACTTTCTGTACCTTGTGTGGAAGGAGCTGCAGAGACCTCATTGGGACATCTCTGTTCCGTCTCCCCCTGGCCATTCGGCCTCCCTACTATACTGGGAAACGCTTCCTCAATTTCCTCTTCACTGCTGTGACTTCCTCAATAATCATCTTTGATGTCTGTCCAGATTTTATAAAATGAATTCCAGCTTTCATCACAAGTTAATGAAGCCCACTTAAAATACACTTTGTTATATTTCTGTATTCATCTCTCTCTCCTCCCCTTCGTGGCCTCTCACCTCTGGCACCTGGATTAACTCACTGTTTTCAGAATATGCCTTTCTCTTTTGGATTACTCTCAGTGTCAGATGGTTAGACCTCCCCCGGCCTCTGTCTGTCTGTCTCTCTCTCCCCTCCCCATACAGGTTAGCATCTGTTACCGTCCTATCAGGAGAAACCTTGTAAATAAAGCTTAAAGTACTCGGTTTTCCTGAATTTCTCTTTGGAGTAAGAATCATTCTTCCCCGTCTAGACAGAAGAGGCAGAACCATAAAGAGAATAAGAAGAGCTTGGACTCCAGACAGACTGTCAGGACTCCAGCCATCTAGCCAGCCAACACTGTGCAATTTCTTAATATTTTTATACCTCAGCTAACATCCACATTTGGGAAATAGGAGTGATAGTATCTTTCTCTTAAGTTTTTATGCAGATCGTATTAAATATAAAGCACTTGGGACAATGCCCATGTCATATAGAGTTTTCAGAGTTTGTTAAGTGAAATAACCAAGTTGGCGTATGCTCCTCCTGGGTTATTCAAGGGTGTGTCTTCCCTTCGTGTAACAACCTTCCTCGCCCATTTGACAATGAGATTTTTGCTTTTGTCATTGTATTTTCACATAAAGCTCAATTCAGGCCTTTGCTCTTCTAAGAGTACAGTTTTCTAGGTTGGTGACTGAGTAGAGTCTCAGTAGAGACTTTTTAGACTCTACTAGAGTCTTAGTAGTCTCAGTAGAGTCTTTCTAGATTCAGGGCCAGACTTATCTGCTTATTAATTTTGTCCTGTCTCTCTGAGCAGCCTAAGATTTTTAAAAAGGTTTTTAGGAAACTGAGAAGTCTTATGGAGGACTTTCTTTTCTTTCCCTCAGGCCAAGGTTTTGTGAGCACAAAGCCTAGATCAGGTTGGTCTAGAGTGTGTCTATTCAGCTCTCGCCTCGTAGGTTTCATGGTTCTTGGGTTTTTACAAACTACAGATACAACCCAACAGATAAAGATATGTTGCTTTTGCCAAAGAGTCTTACAGACCATGTCTCCTTAAACTGCGTGGATGCCTTTGATCTGGGTCCATGTTACCCTTGCTGGTGAGGAAACGGGAGGCAGAGGCACGGAGACGAGTCCTGTGAATTTGATCGCGTACCTCTGCTCCAGTGCCATGGGCGGCCCCCGTGTGGGAGCACCACTGCGTGGCTCTGAGCCTCGGCTTGTAGGATGACAGCCGAGATGATTCAGGGCCTCACCGTGCCTGGTGGCTGAGCTGCATATTGAACCGTGCGGTAGAATCTTATTAGTAAGACTCAGTCAGAAGAGGCCTAGGAAAGCATTCTGCTCTTGCTGTGGCAAGAATTCCCTTTTAACAACTTTAGGACGTGACATCCTTTGGCCCTTCCTGAGTTTGCGCATTGAGGAGCTGGTAGCAGCTTCTGTTTCCATGGTTCCTGCTTCCTGCATTGCTACCTGCAGTCCTCAGCGTCAGACTTTTGTGTGTCTTCTTGCGGATTTCACTTTCTTGTGCGAATTCTCCCCTTAAGCTATCTAGAATGTGTCTCGTTTCCTGCACAGCATGTTTGTTCCAGTGAGAAGACAGATCCCACACCAATTGCTGTCTTTTCTCTGGATCTAATTATTACCTTTATTTTTCTCAAGCATTTCTATTATGATAATGATTTCTATATTTTATTTAAAAAGAAAACACAAAGCTTTTTATGACCGTCTTCAAGAAGCATTTGCCTAGTATTTCTTTTTTGTAAGTGGTCAATGGGTTCTGCCTGGTTTTTCCTCTCCATCTTTTAAGGAAGAGAAAAAGCAGTGCTGTGGTCAGGCCGCTGCCTTTCCTTTCTGACATCCCTCTCCGTCTACCATCTACTACCAGCTGCCTTCGCAGCCAGCCAACCTCTGCGCCTCAGTTTCTGCATCGTCAATTACAGTTTTGCCTCACTGGCTGTTAATGCCTGCAGAGTAAAAGAGTGACTGACAGATCTTGGGACACAGTGAGCACGCAGGAACCATCAGCTTCCGGTCCAGGGCTGGTCTGCGGTCCCAACAGCCCAGCTTCCCATTTTCCTATGGTTTGTGGCATCAACCCTTAAGTTTGCTTTCACGTCTTAGTCATCTTCATGTTTTTTAATAGAGTACATCTTCAGTGTTCAAAATTAGAGTACCAGGCGTGAATTTAAACATTTGTAATGAGAGGGGAAAACCCAAACAGTGCTCTGGGCAGAATGCTGCTGTGCAGGAGGGTGGACCTCAGCACAGCTTGTCAGATAGATGAGCAGTGCCCTTGGCCCGAGGCAAGTGGAAAGTATGGTTTTACATATGGCAAGGCTCTTACATACTCATCTAGCTGTGCATGTTATTAATGTTTCCTCAGCAAGCTGTTTGTGCGCTGCTGTAATTAAACATGTTTCCCCTTGCAGACTGCTTTCTACTTAGAGAAGAAATTTCATTTGAAAATATGTTTTCTTAATAATTTTGCTACCTTTTCCTGCAATTTCCCCCTTTATGACGGGTCATGTCACTGAACCTTCACACTGGGCAGTACTGAAACCTAATCAGGGAAAGATCCTTCTTTCTCACTTATGCTTTCTGAACCCCCCACCCTGCTTCCTCCAGATGCTTTTTCTCCATCGTGGCTTCCAGGTACCAAGTTTTCAACTCCGAGTTTAGTGAGGACTCTACACACACTTTGGTCTACCTTTTCTCTGACTAAGGTATCTGGATTCCAAAAGTGAAGCTGAAAAGGATAATCTCAGGGCAGACCCTATTTCCCATCATCTTTCCCCTTGAGTTTTCTAATGAACACGTGCTTAATCTTCTAAAGATGATGTTGATCTACTCGGTGATTTCTTCATATCCTTTCTATTTGTCTCCAGCTTTTCCACCATATTGGTGTAGACTTGTCTTGAAAAACGTGTAAACTCACTAGTATTCCTGTCCGTGGTTCTAAGTTTTTAGTGATACAAAGATAAATTTTTCGATGCCTTACAAAGCTCCCTGTGGTCTGGCTTCCACCTGCTTCCTTGGGTTCACTTACACTGTTTTCTCTGTTTTCTGTTTTGCCATGTTTACCCTCAAATACACTACATATCTCTTTTCTTAGGCCACTTGTGTCTTCTACTTCAGGCTGTCAGCCACCTTCTGTTTTCCTGGTTGATTCTAACTCACCCTACACATTAAGGAATCTTGTCAAAATTCTTTCGCATTTCTTTTTATTATTTATTTTTATTTTAAAGAGGATAAAATAAAGAAAATAAAAAACAATTAAAATAAACCAGTGTAAGTGATACAGGACTTCCAAATGTGATGACATCAATGGTAGTTACTGTAATGTTGCCTTCAAAATAGCTGCAGTACTTTCAGACATGTAAACATCAAACAGAACAGACTAGAACAGAAACAGTAAAACAAAACAATGAATACAATAAAGGATTTCAAAACAAGACACTAGAAAATCCAAAATGGCTACCGTAATATATCTTGCTGTCTTGAAATAGCTGCTTATGCCATCAAGTGTAACAAAATCAAACAAAATGAAAGAGAATAAAACCCGTCCCAACAAAACAATGAAAATCACACAGGACTTCAAAACAAGACCATAAGAAACCAACAACGGCCACCACCCTCAGAAGGAGATTCCCCCTAGATGCCACACTGTGTACCACCGTCCTCTGAACCTCTGATCAGACAGACCACCGGCCCTAGACCTGCAAAGTCAGTGAAACACCCAACACCACAGGCATCAAACTGCATTTCACCTCCGTAGCTGTCATCACAGCCTGTGTTTCTCTAGGTCAGCCAGTTCCTTACAGCTGGGGAGGAGGGGATTTGTTCTTGTTTGGCAGCCTGCATGCCAGAAGGGACTGGGGTGAGGCTGTCCCCCGGTTGGCACTGGCCCACGCATGGCACTGGTTCGTAGAGAGGGCTTGCTTCTTAGATGTTGGCTGGCAGTAATTATTAGTGGTGAGGCCTTGATTTCTCCCTGCAGTCTGCAAATGGCCTCTTTCATGTTTCTTTGCCTCAGAAAACCTCTTTTAGTTTTTAATTATTTTAAACTTACCTTAAGCTTTTAGTTATTTAACAATTTTATTAAAACACGTCTTTTTCTTTAATAGGTTGTCAGCCTTTTGAGAATGGGAACTGGGGCTGTTTTAGATCACCTCATAGCCCTAATATTTAGTGTGGTGTCTGATACGTATTAACTCATTCTCAACTACTGAATTAATAAGTCAAAGGGAAAGCTGCTCAGTAGGTGAAAGGATATCAAATTCTAGATTCTAAGTAAAGTTGGCAGAGGAGCTTAAGTACCTCGAAATTGTTTACTAAACGTTTTAAGAGTGATGTGAGTTTTGTGCTCAGGAATGTAAATAATCACAGCGATGTGCCTGCCTCCCTCCACATTTAATAAATAAGTGAAGAAGGACAACGGTACATTCAACAGAGCCACCCATGTTACATTTTTAATACATGTTATTACCTTGAAAATGTTTTCCAACCTTTGAGAGACTAAAAGTAGCAAACCAGGAGATATTTTAATGATGAAATTAAACACACATAAGCTTGGTCTCCAGGCATTTTCTGTCTTTAAAGATTCTTACTGGAAGGCCATGGAAGTATGTCCTGGGCTTTTAAATTTTATAGTTTAAAGGGGCTTCAAAGCCAGCTTCTCCTTATTCTCTACCCCATGCCCCACTTCATCCCAGTCATTGTCTGTACAGTGTACTTCAAGTGTTATGGAAAACGGAAATACAGGCGGTGTGGGGACTATGATTTTTACAGTTTTCATTTGAAGCCCCGGGAATTCTGCTGTCCCTCTGGACCATTGTGTGTCTGACTGCTGGCCAAGGGATTTACGTTAGCGATTTGGGTTTATCAAGGAGAAGACGTGTCCTTTCGGATTGGTGGAGGTGTTTAACACCGAGCTGGACAGAAGCCGCTGAAACCCGAGGTGCTCAGCTATCTGCTGCATTTCTGCCTGGTCCCTAAGAAACAGAGTCTGCCTTGGTCTGGGTCATGTTGAAGTCTTGAAGTGACCGTCCCCAATATTCATGGCAGTGAATCTTGGAAAAAGTGAAAGCTTCCAGGGGCCTTTTGTCTCCAAAAGATTGAAGACAACAACCCAGCAACTCTTGAAATACCTCTTGGTGATGCAAGACAAGTTCAGCCCTCGTTATCAGTGACTGTTGCCCACTTAAACCTTGAGGGATTTAGGGCAAGGCAGAGTGAATGCTTTGGACAACTGCTCAGAACATGGGTATTGCCACCACTGAGGTTCCTTCGTCATCACTGTCTATCTTCTGACAATAAACTGTCAATTATATAAAACAGTTACCTGATTTGCTAGAATCCTAGCATTGAGTTAGAAAGGCCATTTAGAGCTACTCTGGATTATTATTGTTTTACAGAAAAGAAAATAAGTAGATTAGCAATTGTCAAGGGACTGCAGGTTAATTTTATGCACATGTTTATTCTTTTTATAGCCTTCTGATTCTGTAAGCATCCAACCAAGATTGCCACGCGAGTTCCAGGAGCAGGGTGTTACTCTATCCCCTGCCTCACAGGAGACCTCCTCGGGAGGCGCAGGACCTCAGATGTGATTGTACTTTCCACCCAGCACTGTTATGGTCTGGTCTATCCCTGCCACCAATCAGGACCATTTACATGATTTGCTTATTGTGAATTTCATGCAGTGTACAGTGATTGCCCAGTTGGCAGTGTCTAATCATTATTCTCTACTAATGGTATAAATGATCAAAAGTAGGTTTATACTCAGTGACTTTAGAAGATTACTTACAATTAGAAGTTTTCCCTTCATTGAGTATTTTAGTGCAGGTTAGTTAATTAATGAAAACCCATATATTATAGGGTTAAGAATTAAAGGAGAAGAAACTACAGCAGGGCCTAGAAGGTTATATATTTATTTTTAAAATCAAATATATTGAAATCAAGAGACTTGCTCAGTTTTATAGTATGATTTATCATCCCTAAATGCCTGGATTTTAATTTTAATTGTGCTTAGGGATATGGAAAGACTAGTATAGCTGTCTACCCTTACTTTGACCTGCAAAGTAAAAAAGGACAAGAATATTTACTAGAGCCCTCTGAAGTGTTTATGAGACCAGCTTCTGAGGCCTTTAGTAAAGACTTTAGATATGTTGCAGCTAATGATACATTGGAATGTATCAGGGAATAAAACTAAAGTTAGGAATCACTCTTTAAAGCATCTTGTTACACAATAACTGAATGCATGTTTATGTACTGTATTTTACAGCACATATTTTTAAAATATGATATCACATCTTCTCCTTGGAATTCACCAAGAAAATTATTACTCCTCCCAATGTGCTGTATTTATCTGCCTTGTGCAGTCCTTATCTATGTCTGTGGTTTTGCCAGTTGGGTCTTTTCCTCACTGTGTCTTTCTCGACTTCCACAAACCCGATTCAGGGTATTTCTGCCGCTGACCCCATCAAAGGAGCTTGCCAACCTGAGAATAGCACTCAGTACCTGAGACGCTCTGTAGTGGTTAACCCACGGGAGCAGGAGATGCAGGTTCCTGCCAGGAAGTGAACCAGAGCAATCTGGGTTCCAGTGACTGTAGTTTGGGCTCTGCAAGGGAACTTAACTGTGGTCTAAATTTTAGGAAGCCACCGTGGTGCAGTGGAGGAATTCCTATTGAGGATGACTTCTGCGTGTGTTTTGGGAGTAGGATTTTTTTCTCATCCAGACAGCATTATAAATGCTTTGTATAATTTTTATGACATAGCCCAATAGGAAACAAGACTTGAAAATAATTACCTGTTGGTTATTCCATCAGCTCAGGAACAATTTACAGTCTATAGCAAAGGGATTACTTGCTTTGGCTGCTGATAAATCATTTCCCATTCTAGGGCTGGGGATTTAGCTCAGCGGCATAAGTGCCTGCCTGGCAAGCATGAGGTTGTGAGTTCAATCCCTGGTACTGCAAAAAAAAAAAAAAAAAAAAAACATTTCTTTTTTCCATTCTAGTCTATCTTCTTCCACTTTGGAGATCAGTATTATGCTATGATAGAGAGAGGGGGGAGCTATACATAATACATATTTTATATACATATGTGTTGTTACATGTATGTTATAAAAATTAAATGTGTATGTAAGTAACAAATAGCAGCTTTTTTTAGTAAAACACAAGATACTAAGATGAAGGAGTGATTCTTGAAGTCTGAAAACCACAAGGTAAAATTTTAGTGCATAGTGAAAGAAATACATGGAAATTGTCATTCTAAACTCACACAATCTACAAATCTGAATCTCCATAGGGGCATGATGAAAGCGTAGGTAATTTACTCAATTTAGACACTCCATTTCTGAAACATCCAATTTGTTTACGACCCATTCAGTTCTGGTTATGGTTCATACAGATGTCCCCCATGAGCCTCATGTGCTTACAGGCGGGGCTTTTGGAAGGTGGTTGACTCATGGGGCCACCGTAGCTGATTTGCAGTTAGGAGTCTGAGACTGGTGGACAGGGTGAGTCTCTGGGGGCCTGACCCGGAAGGACTAATCTGCCTTTTCAGCTCCTCCGTTCTACTTCTGGGTCTCCAAGAGCAGTTTTCCTCCTCCTGAAGCCTTTCTTCCATGTTACTTATGCCTTGGAGCCAGCCAACTATGGACTGAAGTCTTAAAAAATAAGAGCCAAAATAAACCTCTCTTCCTTTAAGTTATGGGTGTCAGGTATTTGTCCCAACAACAAGAAGGTGACTAAGACACCCTCTTTGCCAGGATAGTTTCAGATATAATGTAAATTAGATGCTTCTTGCCAGTGTTGGATTTTCACTGTATTATCCTTGATTAAGTTGAGAGCATTTTTTCCTTCCCAGTAATATTCTATGTTTCTAGAGAAGAGAAGGTTTTAGCTCCAGTCCTTATCTTGATCTTGAAGAATGAAAAATTGGTTTATATTTATATGACTTTAAGCTCAATCTATTAGAGGGAAATAATTTTCTTGTCATGAGGTTTACATAAAAGGAGCAACATCCTACTATGTGTTTTTATATAGACATATCATAAGCTAGTGAATATTAGCACCACTTTCTCATCAGTTCTTTAAAAATGAATATTTGCAAGATTTTGTGCTTTATTTATGGTGAAAATTTAAATTATGGATAGAATTTTAGTTTGTCTTTTTACTAAAATCTCTGTAGACAGCTCTGAACTAAAAGAACCAAACGCTTCCTTTTAACCCACTGTAATGCCGTTGTTGTGAGACTAACATGTAATACTTAAAATATTTTATAACTAAATATTTTAGAGCTAAACATAGATCTATTTAACAATAAATGTTTAAACTTTGGCTATATATATTAGGATAAGCCTTATAGGAGGTATAGCTAGAAATTATGTTAAATATGGATGTATAATTTAGGGGTCAAATCAATATGATTATGTTCTGATAAACATACTAAGCTTATTGGTCCTCAGTTCTTAGTTTTTATTAATCTGTATTCTAAATAAATGTCAATTTTTGTGTATTTCTACCTTCTTCCAGTACCAAGTAATTATCTCAAGATTGTGTGGAAGATTATAGTGCCCAAATACAGTTAAATTGGACAAAGGGGGTCATAATGTAGCAGTATTCTAGAATCTTCTGTGAGTAGTATTTGAGAAGCTTGTGTGTGTATATATATTTTTTTCTTTCCAAAAGATGAATGAGACATCCATGCTGGGGTTTTATAGGGTGACACTTTGTTTCTCTTCCGGAGAGAACAAGATACTTTTGTAGCACTCAAAATGATTTTAACCTTTTAGATTGAACACATTTTACCATAGTGAGAACTTCTTATCACAAGAACTAGGTTTCTTATCCCCTGAGGCAGAGAAAAGTGCTGCTAGAGGAGACAAACATTTATAAAATACTTTAAAAATCAGTGTGTATTTTAAGCTGAGGCTGTCTTTCAGAACACAATTGTGAGTCTTAGCTCTTGACAGGAGAGTCTTGTTCATCTAAAAGTGATACCAGGCGCTTAGCAGCAAGAGCCCCTACTTGAGACTGTTATTTTCCTTGGGAATTAGGGTTCTCCCTGAGCAGAGGCTGGAGAAGGAGATGCACTTGCAGAAAGAGGAAAATTGGCTGACCCAGTCGTTGTCCCCCCAAATTTTATTTCTGCTTGTCTTTCATGCTCCTCTGCCTCTAAGTCAGACTGTGATTTAGGAAATGCATTGCCCCTCAACTTATCCTGAAAGTGAAATGTAGTATCCTGGTTAGACCCTCATTTCCCTAATGGTGATTAAAATTGGGCGCAGGGCCCAGTGCAGTAAAAACAGTCTCAGAGCTTTTTCACCAACCTTGGCCTGGGAAAAGCAACCTTGGAAGTTTATTTCTTGAAAAATACACAATGTCCACATGATTAAGTGCTCTGTCTATTTTTTTTTTTTTCTGAACCACGGAGTTCACATTCAGGCCTGAATTGTGCCAGCTGTTCTCTTAATCTGTCACCTAAATATTGCTCTTGAATATAATCTGTCTTGATAGGAAGCCTCTTAAATTCTCTTTAGAACAATTCATCTTTTTATACTAAACTCAGTGTCTTCATTTGAGAGAAGAGAGCTCTTTGGAGGAAAAATAAGCACACAGATTTTATCCTGCATAGAGTAAAGCAATTGTGTTTTCATGTCTTAGTTGAATTCAGTTAAGCATTCAGAAACTTCATCACAAACATTGGCTGAGTTATTTCACGTTTTCTTTTTTTTTTTTTTTTTTTTTGGTCTTTTTCGTTTTTATCGGTACTAGGGATCGAACTCACGACTGCCTGCTTGCAAGGCAGGCGCTTATGCCGCTGAGCTAAATCCCCAGCCCTATTTCACGTTTTCAATGAGTCCAAGTCTTGTTGGCCCCAGCGGGCCATACCAGACTAGACTGTCAGAGGGCAGGAAGCAGGTCACACATTCAAGTCCAGGCGTAGAGTAGGACTTTCCAAAGCTTCCTTGAGAGTCTTGCAAGGAAGACTTGCTGGCCAGAGATTTGAGTCTTGCAGGGGTGTTAACTTCTGTGCTTCTTTCAGATGGCTTAGGAACAGTGAAAGTGATCTGTTCACTTCATCACATACACAGTGGAACTGGGCACACTGCACAAAGGGTGTGTAATAATCTGGACTTTTGCAAACTGCATTTTGCAAAATCTCCATTTTTGTAAGCTATCATGAGTCAAACAAACTGCTTGAAGCAAACAAACTGCTTCAGAAGAAAAAAAAAGTTATGTGCTCTTTTAAAGACAGCCAGAACAACTATATAGAAACAACTATTGTGTGTAAGTATAATTCTATCTTTTAAAAATACCAATTAAAATAATGACAGAGAAAAGAATAAAACATAATTGTTTTTCCATTGCTTTAGCCACAACCATGTGAGGCATACTGTATGTCTAAAATCCTTCTCAAATGTCCCTGGGGGATTTAAACAGAGCATTAGGTCAGTCTTTAGCCAAAGCAGATTTTAAATGGATATTAATTCCCTCTCTATCTCTACTTTTCTTCTCTTTGCCCTATTTCTCTCTCCATCTTTCCTAATTTACTTCCTTCTTTCTCTCTCGCCACTTTATTGTGATACTAAAAGTTATATTTCTGGATCATTCCAATTGTCTTACATTAGGAAAGTGCTACTCACGCTAAATTTTAATAAAATTAAATCAGATTTTAGGTATGGGAAGGACAGAACAAAAAAGATGAACAAAAATATGGTAAACATGCCCTTTTTTGCCACCATTACATAGAAAGTAAAAACATATGTTTTAGTGGTTAGGAAATCAGCTCTGGAGTGCAGCAGTCCAGATTAAAATCCTGATCATGTCTCTTATCTGTGTCTCATATTCTTATCTTTAAAATGGGACTGAATGTAATATATTTACATATATAGTGAATAACATTTATGTATATAATATAGATCTAAAACATGCTCGGCATAGGCTAAGCACTCGAGGATTATTAACTAATTTACCCAGCTAACAGCAAGTGTGTAGAACCACCAAATCCTCCAGATATAGTATCTGATTATAAACTGAAATACAGTTTGCAGAACTTCACTTGAGAAGAACATGAAACACAAGCAGTGGAAGATAACGCAGCATGTCACAGACACCGCCACATCACACTCCCTGGGCTCTCGCGTTGCAGGGTCACCTTTCCATGCAAATGTAGGGCGGCATGCATTAGTGATGGGCTTTCTGCCAGTGTTTGTCAGACACTGTTAAAGTGCTATCCTCATTATATGGCTCGACATGTTTTACTTTGTTAGGACATCTTTCCTTTCTTTTCCAGATTTAGTCACATAAATATAAATGTTTTCATTGGCAATCTGGGAAATTTGTTTTCATAGAAAGACTTGGGACTGGACATCTTCACAGTGAAATTCAATAGGCTGTATAGATTCTTCCAGGGCTCGAGATGACTTTATAAATATGTCTCAACCAGGTACATGGCTTTCTCGGCTCTCCTTCATTTAATCCATCTGATTTATTGCAAAGTAGTAATAAACTGTTTTGAGTAATGAATACAGTGAGTATTAATTTCTAATGTCTTAGCCTGTGGGGTTCAGTTTCAAGCTATAAAAAAGTAATTTTTTTCTACAGTAGAACTTCAATGTACATGGAATATTTTCCACCATGAAAAGCTATATTGGTTTCAATTTATGACTGATACATTTTTCCTTCAAATACTCGTAAAAAATCAAGTCTCCCATTTTTATAAGGCTTTATGCTTAATGAAAATTAGTAAAAAAGAAATTCTGTGGTTTTTTTTTTTCCAAATTGGTATAGGAAGATTCTGAAATGCATTAGTACCATGGATATTTTATATAAAATTCCTACAGCAATTGGATTGACATTTATACTACTCTATTAATGTAACTATATTTTAAGTCATGTTACTCTCTACTTAATGGAGCATAGCTATATTAATCAAGATAATTTACCTTATCAGTTTTCTAATGCCAGGTACTCAATAGAGAAAGAGCTTAAAATTTGAGAAAGAGGGTCAATGCTGATTTCAGAACACTCTGAACAAAGAGATGGTAAATGAATAAGTATGAAAGAATGTAAAACAAATATAGAAAATTTCAGAAGTTTCATAACTAAATGAAACATAAATCATTTCTAGCTTGTGGTGGAAAGTAGCACAAATATTAAAAATATCTTTCTCTTCAGTATTTCATTACCAAAGTGTAAATAGTCAAATAAAATTTTAGTTCATTAATTAAAATTTTTAGTAAAACTTGATAAATTGTAGCTTCTCTCAACCTTAGTGACTATAATAGTTGCTCAAGGCTCCACAGTTTTTCAAATTATACATCAAAATAAAATTGATTTTTCCAGTAGAAAGCCCAAATGATTTTGGTTCAGCTGAACTCATAAATGTGCTCTAATGCTGTTGCTATTTCCTATATTTTATTTAAGTCACATAAATTCGCTTAATTAAGGCATCCCGGTTTGAGCTGCATTTGACTTTCTTTACAGTTTCCCTCACCATCCCTTACCTAATAATGAACATTCTGAACCAACCTGGAGGAAATTAGTAAAGTCTGCTGTGTATTGAGTCCTCCAGCTGAGAGTGGGAAAGAATTTGATTGTGTGTTGTCAAACCAATCTATGCAGTTAAAAATCAATTGCCCACAAAAAAAGATTAATTCAACTCCCTGAAAAAATAATGCAAAGTTTGCTAACAAATACATGAACATTTCTACTGTGAGTCATTTGACTATAAACCCAGAATGTCTCTAAGTTTCTAAAGTAAAGGGAAGTATGGCAGTAGAATAAGCTTTTTTCAGAATACTGAACTTGGACATATTTTAGTTTTATGAATTATTATTAATATTAACAATATTAGTTGTACAAGTTAATGGGATTCACTAGGCATTTCTAATGTAATGTGCTCTGGTTATATCCATTTGCATTTCAAACCTTCCCATTCACCCCTATCAAATATGTTATTACTAAGCCTTTATTTTAGTATTAGCATTGATTAGAAACCAGTATAACAAATAAGGACAGTTAGCTTGTGTCAGCTTCTTGTTGAAATTGATTTGAGTTACAGTTGTGAGCTATAAAGTATGTAAGATTCCTATTCATTTTTGAAGATCAATATATTGTTATGTAGATGAATAAATTTATTTGTGAAACTTACTGAATATTGTTCAGAGAACACACGCTAGGGTCAGTATTGACACCTTCTCCATTCCTATTTGAAAATCCTTATTTGTAGTTCCATTGTAGACACTGAGATACTGATCATGTGCCTGTGTTTTTACTCTTTTATGAAAAATTCTTGAAGACAAAGTGCTATGTTTGCGTTGTACCTCACCATATGGAAATGTGTTTCTATCCACCAGTGCACCTTGTAGACATGTACTTTTAGTTGTAAGAGTCAACTTTACAAAAAATTTCAAGCCCTTTCCCATGTGTGTTCAGGTTAATATGGTGTCAGCCAAAAGAACAGAGCACATTTCTATAAGCATGTTATAGAAAAAAGAATTGAGTCTCTCTCTTAAACTTTCTTCCATGTTCTTAACGTACATTTTCTCATGTAACCTTTAAAGTTCTCCAGAAAATAGATATTGTCATCTTCATTCCAAAGATAAAAAATGTGACATATTTAACCATGAACTGGAAAGACAAAAAAGCCCTAGGATTTATACACAAGCCTGTGAATTCTCCATTTTTAACAACTACCTTTAACTGTTATAGACTTAAAAAGTCTTATGTTTCTGTAAGACTAAACAGAGTTTATACTAATAAAGTCTGAATACTAATTTATGACATGTTGGTGATGTACTTAAACAATATCTTTTCAGAATCTTTGCCTGATATAGCTACCCAATATAATCACCTTGTTACTCCTGTAAGTGTTCTACCAATTAGAGAAGAAAGTTTTTTGTTATCCTTAGAATTTGGAATCATAGATGTGTAAACAAAGCAATGAATTAAGACGTTAGGTTATGAAAGTGTTCTAATGCTTTGCTAAGCCTTAATTGTTGATACAATTAATGACTCAATCTGATCAGAAATTCTCTTTTAGCGTTTTTTCTTGATATAAGAATTTTGCTCTATGATTAATAAGAAAAGAATGTATATAAAATTGCTTTTATATTTTTCATTACTGAATATAATGCATATATGTTTGTTAAAGAAAATTGTCTTGCAGATATGTTAGTTATGGTGTTGGATCCCGCACTACTAAACAATCCTGCATCCGTCTCCCAATTGAACTTTTTGGGCACATTTTCAGTACTCATGTGAAGTTGTTTTATTTGCACATTTTAAGTTCACCCTTGAGATTGGTCACTGGCTGGCTGGAAATCTGTAGATCAGGGATGGTGGGGGAAGCAACCCTCCAAAAACCCAGCAGGTAAGGGTCCTTCCTGCGGGGTCGAGCACCATTTCAGCATCTTCTTTCTTGAAGCTTAAATTGCTGAGTTGGAAAAACCTCTTAACTACCAGTGCTTCTCTCACCTCTTCTATTACTTTATTTTATTCGTGGCAGTCATCATTCTCCTACATATTTGTGTTCCAGTATAAGAACAAAGGAAAAAACTCAAGAAGGGCAGGAACCTTGCTAATAGCTTATTACTGTTTTTTTAAATTTTACTTTGAACGTAGTAAAAATGCAACAGCACAAGACAGAACAAAGCCAGTCGAGACAATGCGGTGAAATTGGTGCAGGATTTCACAGTAGGATACTGGGATAGTAGTAATATGGTGTATCTCTTTAACTTCACAAGAGTTGTCCAGTCAATTAGGTATAGCAAAATCAAACCAAAAATAGAACATTATAAAACCAACTGAGAGTACTGAATAGAGAAAAAGAAACAGAACAAAACAGTGAAAACAACCTTTGCCTTCAACCAGAAGATAGAAGGAAATCCTCCACATTTGCTATGCTGCATATGGTCATCTTCCCCAGAGATGCTGAGACGTCTATCCCCAGTAGCTATGGGGAGGGGGGTGGGGCGGGGGAAGGGTGCTTGATTTTCAGCCTGCGTGGCAGTAGGCTGACAGGTCATTACCTGTTCTCCTCCAGGCCCACGCCACGGGTGCTTACTAAGAGGGCAGGTGAATAAGCTGCTTGAATCCTACCAAGGCCGGATCTCGGGAGTTCTGCTTCTCCTCCTGGCCCGTGCCGCAGGCGAATAGCTTATTACTATTACATTTCAGTGTTAGGAATAAGATCTTCCCTGATGTGAAACTCATGTCCTTAAAAAATAATTAAAAGAGTACACAACTAACTCCTGATTATACTTCAATTGCTTGTGAAAATAGGTTTACAGTAAAATAATAAAAATGTGTCTTGGTTCAAAATCAGCTCATACACATTCTATTTAGTTGCTAAGCACCACTGTAATTCCATTAAGGATTAAATGGACCAGATTAGGAATTTAACCACTATTAAAAACATTTTGCTTGCTGATTTGGTTGAAGAAAGTTTTAAATATTGAATTGCCTATATGTGAATCATAAAGAAAAAAATGTAAATTTAATTTAAAGTCTTTTCATTCCACAATCATGATTTTTGCTCCAGTGTTACTTTGGGGAAAAATTAAAAAATTAACCCTTGGATATTGTAGCTGAAAGATGATGGAACCTGAGAAGATAATTAATATTTGATCTTTGGTAAGAGCAAATCTCCATCTTTCCTGTATTACTGCTTACAGATTTCATAAGAATCCAAATTTTTGTTGCTGTTACAGTTTTTGCAGACATAGACCTTCTTATTGTAAGGTCCAGATCCCATTTGAATTTGAACCTCCTTTTCTTCCCTATATAAGCCACAAAATTAAATGGGAATGTTTCAGTGCATAAAAGTGTTCATTACAGTAAACAGCTCTGAAATAATTGAATTGTCCTGGAATGGAATTCCAGCATCAGTATTTGTAGGCAGTATATAGACCAGGACTCACCCACGAGAAAGCTTGTAACTCAGAAGTATGAGCACAGAGACGTGTTTCATGTTCTAGGTCTGCTTGTTAGGTCTTTATTAGATTTCTGTCACCTGTCAGCATAATGTTCAGGTAGGCCTAGGAGGATGTGTGCCCTCTGAGTTTTCAACCTTAAAAAAAATTCTGATGTTGGATGCAGGAAATGTATTACCTGCCTGGTGTGTGCAATAGGTATATTCCATATTTTTATGCTTCTCTGTATAAAGGGAGAAATGCTGCATTACAGGTTTTCAACCGATGATTAGTAATTCATTCATGTGAGTCTAAAACCATCTCAAAGAGCACCTCAAGCGTTAAAGTAAGTTTTTATTGTTCTATAACTTTGCCTTATTATTCACATAAGCACGGCATCCTCCACATACATTTTGACTCTCCAGCACACTGCTCACTAAGCCTTGCACAGGTTAACTTCTTACACTGTTATTTTCTAATTAACACTGATGAAATGATATTGATGACCTTCATTAAATAGCATTGATAAAGTACCTATTAAAAGGAGAAAAAGTGAAAGGACCCTGGGTGAGAATACATGTTCTTTTCGCTAGAGATCTGAGATCTAATGTCCATGAAACGTTTCTTTAAAACATAAAGACTAATGTCTTCCAAAATTTATTTCTGGTTGCTGATTCTTAGAGAAAGAATTATAGGAGACTGGGGTCATTTCACTCACAAACTCATTGTTTCATTTCTTATATTTTCCCCAAACTGTGTTTGAACCATTGTTAGCATATTTTTTCCAAACGGTATTTGTAGGAGACAAATTGAGCAGCTCCCCTTGAGTGCAGAACAGTGGCTTCAGCATTGGTTAAATCGAGGCTCGTTTCCATGCACTGATAGGTCCAGAGCTGGCTATGATGTTTCCTTTTCCCTTCAGTTGGCTCTAAGCAATGCAGATAAGGCTACCTGAGGTACTGATATGTAATCGTTAAGGCCAACTGACATTTTCCTGTTTCCTTGCATTGTGTTCCCTGTTAAACAGATAAACGCAGCAGGGTGGCAGAGTTACTCATCTCCAGGAAAGTCAGCTGACTATGAGCCTCAAAGTAAGAGACTGTGACTCCCAAGAGTGTAGCAGAAACTGAAGTGACAGCCTCCTAAAACCATTCATATGCTACCTCAGTTGAGTTATGCAGACTGGTCCTTCTGCATATTTTTCTCTCTGCATATTGTGAAGATGCTTTTCTCCTCACCTGGCTAGTCAGCTCAAGTTATGTAATGCCCCACCATCTTCACTGTCACTCATCTCTGAACCACTCCTGTCTTCATGAGACAATAAATTCTGGGAGAGGCCTTCCATCAAGACCTTTGTCCATATATCCTCACTTGGATTAGATTTAGGAGTCCTTGGCTGCCTATAACTTAGAATATGTCTTTGTGTATTTACTTTCACTGTGGGCTGCATTGGAGGTAGTAGATTGGAATTAACTCGCTGGAATTCCAGTAATGTTTCTATGGGATTATAAATAAAACTTTCCAAATTACAAAGCAGACTGAAAAAGGGTTATAATAATTGGATTAGAATATGTAACACTTGGATTACAATATTAGAAAAAGTTAGTATTGAGGTTATAATATTGGAACTTCAATAGATGTTTGAACCATTGTTTCTGCTTGAATTGTGTATGCCAGTACCTTTTGGGGAATCATACAGGTAGACAAAGATATTAATGACCTAAGCCTAAAAACAAAACATGAAAATATATAGATGATTTTTATATAATATTTGAATTAGACATGATTGTAATATCTGTTAGAAATCTGTGTCTTCTCATAAGTTTTAGAGATTTAATATGTTATTACCTATTTTATTTTTTAAATTAATTTTATTGACTGGGGATGTAGCTCAGTAGTACCTGCCTGACAAGTGTGAGGTTGTGAGTTAGATTCTTGGTACAAAAAAATATATATTTAGTTTTGTTGGTACATTTTAGATATACATAATGATCACGTTCGTCACAGGGAGGTTTTACTTGTACATGATAGATCTTGATTCTTCTTTTTTCCAATCTCCTCCCCTCCCTTTCACCCCCCCCCATTTACAGAGGTTTTGTTTCCATTTTTTCTTTCTATTGCTTTTTTCTTTTTCCTTCCTTCCTTTCCCCTTTCCCTCTTCCTAGTACCGTTTACCATCTGAACATTTTCTTCTTTCTTTATCTATTCATTGTCTGATGGGCTGTTTCCAATATTTAGCTACTATGTAGTATGCTGCTATAAACATGTGTGTGCATGTATTGCTGTGGTGTGATGCTTTTAAGATTTTTAGGAAGTTACCAAGATAGGAAATATCTGGACCCAATGGGTCCCGTAGTCTTAGTTTTTTGAGGACTCTCCACACTGGTTTCCACAGTGGTTGTACCAGTCTGCACTCCCACCAATAGTGGAGAAAAGTTCCTTTTTCCCCACAGCCCCACTAACATTTATTATTGGTTGATTTCTTGATAATTGCCATTCTTCCTGGAGTGAGATGGAATCTCAAGATGTTCTACATCACTGCTCTTTTGAGAGATATGTGCTGTATTTGATCTTATGAAGATTAAATGAGTAACACTCAAGATGTATCATGTCTGATGCCTGAGATGTACTGAAACTGTAATGCTCATTTCCTATTATTGTTGATGACTTAGAAATGGTGCTATAATTTTCATTTTAAAAATTCCACCATTTATGCAGTTTAAAGTTCTTCACTTTAAATGAGTACTATTATTTCTCGTTATTTCATCTCCTATTTTTTTCTTTTTTTGGTGTTGTGACAGTAGTTGAGTGAAGGAGGTTTCATTTCCCAGCATGTAACTGGTCCTCCTAAGCTTTAACTTCCGTTTTCTGCCTTTGTTATGGCAGCTACAGCAGATTTGTCAGAGTACAGAACATTCCATTAGCAGTGATACCTGGTGCCTGGCTTCCTGCGATGGTGTTTTATATGAATAATACGACGTCTAGAGGTGAAATTAGTTGGAGTGCCCGTGACTCAGCCACTCTTTCCGGGGAGTGACTCATTCCACATTTATAGATCTCTGTCTTTGTGTCATATTCCACATTAACTGCTTGGGATGCAGATATGAATTCGTTGGGTCACTGACCCAGAGCAGCTCATAGCTGGGCAGGTAGGGTACAGCAATAACTAAGAACAACCTGGACTTGCAGATAGGCGGTACTGTATGAAGACAGAGTGTGATTAAAAATGCCATAATGCGGGCTGGATAGACAGCCTAATGAGACTGCGGCTGGAGAGATAGTACTTCAGGAGGAGAGTCCATTAAGCTGCCTGGTAGCAGACGCTGAATCCTACTGAAAAGAATTTCTTTTGAGCAATGCATTGTCTTGTGGGATACTCTAACCCTATGATTTGTAGCACATACTTCTGCTTCTATCTTGATATATTCTAGTCTAATTATGCTATTTTTAATTTCAATATTAAGACTGACAGTTATTTTTCCTTTTTTTTTTTTTTTTTTTTTTTTTTTGGTATCGGGGATTGAACCTACGACCTCGCACTTGCCAGGCAGGTACTTATGCTGCTGAGCTATATCCCCAGCCCTCTAGTTTCAATATTAAGGAAGATTATACTGATTTGCATATCACATCAAATGATACCCCTTGTGAAGAGGTCAGTTTTCTAATGAATGCTTTCCTCTTATTATTCTGCCAGAAACGTAACTTTCATTTCTGTAATAAAACCCACCATCATTTTCTGTTCTAGCCCAGTCACTCAGCCTACCTTCAGCCCTCCTGTCTCTAAGCATGTTTCCATCTTTCTGGCTTTCTGTTTGTTTCAGTTTTTAGAATTCTCTTCCTTTTTTTTTCTTCCTTTTACATCCTGTCCATTGTATGTTAACTTTAATGTTGTAAACTGAATTGTGACTGTTTAGAAATAAGATATTTAGGGAATGATGAAGGTAATTGAGATCACAAGGGTGAGGCCAAATCCAGTGAGGATCAGTGGCTTTATATGGTAAGAGAGAGAAGAGACAGACAGACAGACAGAGACAAAGAAACAGGGGGAGAAACAGATTGTTTTAAATATCCCGTGTCCCCCCGCCCTGTTCCCACTGTGTCTTTCTTTCTTCATTAAGAACACAGTAAGAAGTGGCTGAGTGTCTACAAGTTGGAAAGAAAGCCTTCATGAGATCATTGTGCTACTCTCACCTTAGACCTGCAGACTCCAGCAGTGTGAGAAAAGAAGCTCCTGTTGTTAAGCTACGCACATTCTATGGCAAACGATGCATACTTACACACCTGCTTACACGGCTGCAAGGGCGCTCTTTCTCCGTAACAGTGACACTGTCTCTACCTAAATGAGTCCCTCATTACCGTCCACTCAGATGTCTCCAGAAGCCACCCGAATGGACTGTTCTCTTTTACTCCCTTTCCATCTCTGATCTGGCCTACCATGTTGCCAGATTACATTTCCTGAGCATTTCATTCTCAAATTAAAAGCTCTCTGTTATTCACTTTGGCTCACAAAATTGAACATTTAGTTGTATAACTTCCTCAGATGGTCTTTCCAGGTCATCTGTCCTGTAGAGACCCAGCCTAGCTCCGCACCTAATGACTGCCCGTGGGTGCTCCACTCCAGCCACGTAGAAACCCTAGTGCTTTTAGGCTTCTTGGGGCTGTGCTCTGTTATTTGTTCCTGCTGCGCACACTGAAGTTGATCTCCTTCCTCCTCCAGCTCCATCTGTCCGAATGATTTGCCCCTCAGTAACCCAAGTGTGACTTCTGTGAATCTTCATCTGTGGAGCAGGATTTCTTTAACTGCCCATTCTTTGATTGCATGTAGCTCTTTTTTGGTATTCCTGTATGACAACAGGAATATTCTGCTTTGCATCAGGCTTTTTGCCTTTTGACTGTCTCACAATCATTTCTACTGCACTAAGTTCAGAATAAATAAACGTATGGCAAAGACCATAGTAATCAGTGCTCTCTCTTTTTTCACATACTATGTATGAAAAAAGTATAAATGTAAATCAAAATATTTTTTTAAAAATAGAGTGCATTCTAATATCTTATCTGCAGTACTCGAACATTTGTTTTTGTAAATTATAACTCAGCAACTTTTTTTGCTGACAGTTTCTGTAATAGAAACACAAAGAAGCATAGGAAGAGGCTTAACAAGTTGCTTTCAATTCCCAGCTGACCCCCAATAATCCAATAGATCAAAACGTATCTGCTGTTTTCAGCCGTTATTCCTTATGAGATGTAAGCATACATCAGTTGCGTACAGCGTTTAGCAGGTTATGTGCCCATCACAATAGGAAATCAATTCATGCATAGCAGTTAACTCTCAAGATGACTTTCTGACCGTTGCCCCTGCCTTTGGAGTGAGAATAAAGAGACTGAGGCTGGAGAGATAGTACTTCCAGGAGGAGAGTCCATTAAGCTGCCTGGTAGCAGACGCTGAATCCTACTGAAAAGAATTTCTTTTGAGCAATGCATTGTCTAGTGGGATACTCTGCAAAGAGCCCTGGCCTGCGTGTCTAGATGGCAGATGTCCACAGGGAGGGCTCTGCCTTGGGGCAGCATAAATCTTCACTCTTCAGTGGCTGTTTACTTAATAACTAGGTTGGACTTTTCAAAGTTCCGGGGAGTTATTAAGAAAGCATCTGCTCTTGGCGTAGCAGATGGAAATGCCTCCTCTGTAAGATCACAAAAGAGAAAATGAACGAATGAGAACCACAGGACAACTGCAGGTCACTAGGTCAGAAATTCAAAAGGCTTCTCCCTTCTATTTTGTTTCCAGTAAATATTTTAAAATAAAAGTTATATGTGTTTAAGTTATGGGGCATAATAGTTTGATATATAATGCGTAGCAAATTATTATAGTGAAGCAAATTAGCATTCCTGTCATAGTTACCTGTTTATTGATTGGCTGGTTTATTGATTTATTTACTTTATTTCCTGTTGATAAAAGCGCTTGTCATCTGCTCTATTAGCAAATTTCTAGTAACCCTCAGGGAATTTTTAAATATAGCCGTAATGCTGTACATTAGACCTCTAGCTGATTCAGTCTCTCCAAGGCTGACTTTGTACTGTTTTACTGACATTGCCCCAGTCGTGTTAATCAAAATTCTGCTCTGCTTTCTGCTTTGTTTTGCTTTTAAAGTTTCACAGATGAGCAAAGTCGTGCACCCAGCATTTATTTTCTGGTTTATCTCACCATCTTCTAGCTTCCTCTATATTTTCATAAATGGCAGGCCATGTTTGTAAGGATGAATAATATTGCACTCGTGTACATGTGGCAGGTCCTCTCTCCATTCACCTGTTGCTTGGTGTTTGCCTGTCTTCTGATTGTGAGTATCATAGAAATTAGCATGGCGATGGTGATGTCTCTTGGAAGTACTGTCTTCATTTCCTCTGGGTGCATACCCAGAGTGTGGTTTCTGGGATAGGGACTACTTCTGTTTTAAAATTTTGAGTTATTGCCATGCTGTTGTTCACAATAGCTGTACAGCTTACGTTTTCACCAAACATACATGTTTCCTCTTTTCTTTATAGCTTGTTATCTTTTATCATTTTAATGATATTCATCTTAAAAGATGTAAGGTTGCATCTCACTGTGGTTTTAATTTGCATTCAGAAGATTAGTGATGTTGGCCATTATTACGTTTTCTTAGGAAAAAAAAAAGTGCCCATCCTTGGCTCATTTTTTGTCACATCCAGTTGTATGGGTTTCTTTTGTTTCTAGATACTTGCCAGAGACATGGCTTGTAAGTATTTTCTCCCACTGGTAGGTTGACTCTTATTTCATTTTGGTGTAATCCTATTTCCTTATTTTTGCTTTTTGTTTCAGCTTCTGGTCCCATATATTAAAAAAAAATTATTGTCAAGGCTAATGTCAAGGAGATGATCCGCTGTGGTTGTTTTTCATAGGAGTTTTATGATTTCAAGTCTTACATTTAAATCTTTAATTCATTTTGAATTGATTTTTTTTCACGGTAGAGGGTAAAGATCCAATTTCATGATTTTACTTGTGGCTATCCAGTTTCCCGAAAACCTTTATTAAAAAGATTGTGCTTTCCAATGAAGTCAAGAAGGGGCAAAAAAGTAATTATTTTTTCTTCTTTTGACCAAAAGGGGAAATTTCAACTGTCTTTACCTTTGCTGAAGAACCACAAAAATATAGCATAGAACGGCTTCATTTATTCAAAAATACTCGAACCCCTTCTCTGTCCTGAACTCGTAGCTATATGTATTCAAATACAAGGTTCACAGAGGTAATTAAACTAGTATTTAAACGCAGTTTGAGTTTGACTTATTCTGTCTTGAAAAGAGAATAGGTAGGATGTGTTTTTGCCACTGGGTGGTGGCGGTGGTGAGGGGCTGTGTCAGGGACCAGGCAGGTCTTCCAAGGTCTGAAACACTTAAGCCAGTGAGGTTTGTGGAGTGTAGCTCCTGACTTTTGAAAAATCCTACCAGTGCAGCTTTATTTTA